>NC_071571.1:62576607-63997232 GCF_024509145.1 Vidua macroura | reverse complement strand
GTTATACAATGCAATTCAAAATGTACAAAACTATAAAAAGGGAACATTTATTGCCATGCATGAAACTTAAGTATGTTCAACTAAAAATTGCATCAAATGCAGTTCTGTTTAACAACAAAAAAAAACCACACAAAGCAATTTACATTAACACTCTTAACATTAGATCAGCAGAACTAGCTCTGACTAAATACCACAAAGGTAAGACACATTCCTTTTGCTGGTGCCTATCAGATCTTCAAATCCATGGAAACATAAACCCAGGAATCTTCATTTCCCACAGTCAAATCAGATCATGAAATCAACTGAAAAGAGAAGTCTATTAGTTTTCTCCTTTTTCTCAATGCCATCACATATAACCTCTCCTTTTGTATCAAACGATCATGAAAATACACTCTCCTTTTGCTATCACAAAACCCGAAAACATCCCTAGAGCAAACAAATTGCCCTTTCATGTCTTTGCTGATAGTGACATGGGACTATCGGTGTGGATAGTAAGATAGGACACTATCTTGCTTGTCTGTGCACAAGACATAGACACAGCAATTCTAGATAGCCACGTATCAACATCACCGAGTGAAGCCACAAGAAAGTGAAGTTACTTTATTAACTCCACTAAATGAACCTCACTTCTACGGTTCCATTTTTAGTTTCAGGGCAAGAAAAAGTAATGAAACCTGATTTTTTTTTAATATAAATTACAAAGCTCTATCTTAAGTACAGTAGGTAAGGCCTGATCTTCAGCATAGCAAACACAGAGAAAAGCTATCCATCTTTATTCTCTTTTGCCTTATCTGACAAGTCTGCTGAGCTTGTACAACCTCATGCATTGTTATCTATCAATGTATGTGGCCAGTGCCTGAATTAAAGTGCATCTTGTAGCCAAGGTTGCAAGTTAAAGCAAATTCATAGCTTTCAGAGTACAAGTAATTAAAAACTATGATAACCTTAATGCTAGTTATGCTTACCAAAGAAATGTGTAAGAGTAGTAGTGGCATGCTAAGAAAATAATCTGAAGCAATTATTTTTTTAAAGAGGGAAACACAAGGGAAAAAAAACCCTAACCAAACACCAAAGATTTTTGTTTAGATGAGCACTAAACTTTCAGTATTTTACAAAAAGCTATTAAAACTGGTGTAAGAGGATGCCATGCCAAGCTGCCATGCCATGCCCACCCCAACCCAGAGTATTTTCTAAATGATAAAGTATTTACCTCTTTGACTGTTTTTTTAATGAAGTCTTTTCTGTCAGATAAATCGTAACTAGGATATTTTTCATATACCTAAAGAAAAGTAAAAACAAAACAAAAACATAAACCTCAAATTACTTTCATTCAATAGATGGTATGAGTAGAAGAAGCTTAAGTGAAATTAGGGCAAAAACTGACATTGGTGCTTCTAGTACTACAACTGCCAAAATGCCCTCTGTTAATTAGGGAAAGACACAAGCTTATTTTTCTGTCCTTATTTTGACCACATAAATATTTAAACGCATGTACTCTTTTATGTTTGGTCACTGACTAAACTGCTACTATAATTTTTCACATCAACAAACTGAAATGCTTGGCTTGCCATGTCATACAAGTAAGAATTCTCCAATTTTTGTTTTAAATGCTCTCTTAAGTAGTCAGAGAGCTCTGCATTAGTGTAGGAAGCCAAACAATTAATGAAAAATAAATAAGCCTTGGTATTTGATAATAAGCAAAACTGTGATCCTTTCAAGAGACTAACAGAAGAGTCAACATATTTGAGTGTTATTGTACAACTACTCTTTGGGAGAGGATCAAACAAAAACCAGATGCCAATACTGACAATCAATTCAGAGTATTTTATTTCAGCATACCAAATCTCAGACTTCCAGAATGATTATAAATATGAAAGAAGTTACATACAGTTTTCTCATAACTTCTGTTTAGTTTTCTCAAGACAACTTGGAATTACCAGGAAAACCAAACATGTGAGTTAACCAGAAAATATAAAGGTAACTGTACTGTTTGTGTTTTGGTCACTTTTCCCCACCTTTCCCTTTTCTGGGCACATGGTTCCCACCTGTTCTGACAATTACTGGATTTCTTGCTGAATTGATTCAACTCACTAACTCATCTGAGAACTATACTGATAGATGCTGATAGAAAACCGCTGAATGGACTTATAAAGAGAACATAAAAAGAGTGTGCAAGGTGAGCAGCAGAAATGTACAGAGCACAGGACACAGCCCTCCCCTATGGACAGCAGCAAAGCTGCTGCACTGCCTAAACATGTCAGATATTTGCATTGTCACACATGGCACTTGGTTTGGAGGTAATACTACTACTTTCCAGGTAGCTAGTTTTAGTATTTCCCTTTCAATGCTGATACCAGTGTTGCATATCTAAAGACTAAATCTCTCTTTGTTATAGCTATCAGTAAGTAAATAAACCAATGCAAAACTATTTAGTTTCTGAACAACAGAGTACAAGCTTCCATTTCTGATAGGATGATAAAAGTCAGTTCACAAACAATCCACTACCTATAAAGAGACTGCAAAATTGTACTTACCTCCTTGCAGATTTGTTTCATTGTAACCTCTTCCAAATTTGCATTGGCCAACAAATTCTTGACAGTTTCCTTCAGTTCTTCATCTGTGGGTGGTTTCTTCAGTTTTTTAATTAAAGGTTCATCATCTGAACTATCCTCAGACTCGCTTTCTAAATAGGAAGAACAAATTGGATTGTAATAGGTTTTCAGTTTGTCTGTTTCTTCCTTAAAAATAGAAGCCATCAGAACTTTCAAACATCCAATCCAGATGTTTTCCTTTAAAATAGACATCTTGCTAAACTATCCATTTAAAAACAAAGCTAATGCCATCAGTACTACATTTATTTATGAATTTGTGTAATTATTGATGAACCATCAGTTTACAAATCAACAAGAACTATAAAAAGGGACTAATTAAATCTATCAAACTAATGAAAAACACTTATTACAACAATTCTAATTCACGTATTATGGCCCTAAGAAAATAAAAAGTAATTATTTCCTTTAAAAATGAGTTTATATTTCTTTTTTTCCCCTAACAGTGTCGCACACTAGGCTCTTGTAATTTTGAAAACTTACGATCAGGAAGCACCATGAGAAGAGGACAAATAGGGAGAATTTTGTAAACAAAGTTAAGTGAAGGGGCACAGGACACTCCTACAATCTTTTCCAGCAGAAAATGAATTAGACTGAATGATTCCAACCTCCACTCAGTTCCTCTACTGCCAACAAGAAAAAAATTCAGAGCAGATGCCAAACCAACTAGATAATGACTTTACAGAATGACTTACTTAACATTTTGATTTTTTGCACAGCAAACATAAACTGAAAACAGAAATGCAGGAGGGGTAAATAAGAAATTACAAATATATTACATAACTTAAAAGAAAAACACATATATAACATTTGTGTGTACATGCATATGCTGATGACAAAATAAGGTGTACACACAACACAGCCACATTTAGAAGTCAAACTGAAAATACACTGAGTTCAGTTACATTGTTGAGAAATAAGGCTATGAAAAAAATTTAGCATAATTCTATGCCCAAGAATTTACCTGCACCTTTTAGCAAAGCACTGACAAGAAGGGTAACTAATCTGACCTGATGCTTGTTCTGTAGCATGCGTATGCCAGTGTCAGCATTAAAGGAAGTATTTTTGCAGCATGGATATAAACAGCATTAGTAACTCAGACTACAATTGTGACAGACATGGCTGCTATCGCAGAGTGCCAGAGAAATTTAGGGTGGGAAAGGACCTCTGGAGATCATCTGGTACCAAAGCTTCTACTTGGAACAGGGCCAACATGGAGCTGGGTACTTGGGCCCCTGCCAGGGTGATGTCCAAACATCTCCAGCAATGAGGATTCCACTACTCCTCCACGCCGCATTTCTGTGTCCACCCACATGGTGAAGTTTCTTCCCCTAACAAATAACTGCAGTGTCCCTGGTGACAACTTGTGCCTGTTGCCTCCCATCCTCTCCCTGTGCACCTCCAAGCAGAGCCTGACCCTGCCTTCCCCATACTCTCCCATTTGGGAGTTGCAGACTGCAAGATGATCCCCCTTCATCCATCTCTTCTGCAGGCTGAACGGGGCCAGCTCTCTCTGCCTTCCCTCCTCCACCCTGTGCTCCAGCCCCCTCACCAGTGGAGGTGCCCTTCCACTGGACTTGCTCCATGATGTCCATGCTTGCCTTGCCCCAGGGAGCCCACAGCTGGACCCTGCTGCCAAGGCCAGCTCACAGGTGCTGAACAGGGTGCCAAGTCACTTCCCTGAGCCACTTGCTGCAAGAGCCCCAAGTGCTGTCAGTGCTCTTTATCAGGAGTGCCCATTGCTGAATGGCCTCCACGGGCTGCCTGCAAGAACCTTCTGCCCCTGCCAAGGCCCTTTTCGGCAAATGTGCTTGGGAAGACAACCCTGTCCCCACCCTCACTACTGCAATCTTTACAGAGTTATTAAGAAACTCAGTGTCTGTATATCCTTTATGCACACCATGAGATATGAGAAAACCAACTGCAAAAGGATGCATGGAGGAACCATATCCATGTTAAAAAAAACCCGTATCAAGCTGCTGAACCAAAGACACACACATGGGATACACACCACTGGATCAATTGCAAGATTTGCATAAAGCCACTGTAGAGGCCCAAACAGAACTTTACCAATGGTTCTTCCAGCAAAATGGAGAATGTGGCTGATACTTTCAGTTTATATGCAAATAAAATCTATACATGCACACAGCAGGAAATATATGAAATCTATCCAAACCAACAGCTTTTTTTATTAAATATTGTTTCAAGAAAAGAAACATCAAGTAGCAAACCAACAATTTACCAAATTCCATTTTCTTTCACAATAAGGTGCAAAAGCTTGCTTTCTAATAAGCATGCCAGTTAAGCTACAGGGCAATGTATGATGAAAGACTTAAAGCATTTACCTTTTCTAGAACTGTTCTGGTTTTTCTTAGTAGTGCTGCTGTCTGCCTTCTTGACATTTGCACCCTTCACAGCTTTCTTGGTTTTAGAAGTCATCTTTTTAGTTCTTTCTCTTTTAGCTACTTTTCTTGGAGGCTACAAAAAGAAAATCAGAAAATTAAAGTAACGGGTATTACTGCAACAATCCATACCTCTTTTCCATAAAGGAAAATTTTCCACTCTGAGGACAATTTACTCCAGCCACTCCATGCCTAAGTTTCCAACAGAGCTAGTGCAGCAAAACAGATACACTGCCTACATCCTTCTAACTCTAGTATATCAAAAGGTGTCACAAACCTAACTCTTAAAAAATGCTGCAATCTTAAAGCTGTACAGACATTTTCCATCTCATGAGGTCCTATTTTCAAACTAATTTGACAAAACAGTATTTTGGAATAATTATGCTTTTATTCCATGCACCTAAACTTCAGTTTCTGAGGACTTCAGTCCACTCAGCCATTGTAGAGATACCTAACTCCTACCTTTTGAGAGAAGACAAAGATTACCCAGTTACATCAATGGAGTTTACTGTTAGACCTTTTTGTTTGTTTGGAGGGTTTTAGAGTTTTTTTTCGTTTTTTTTTTTTTTTTTTTTAATAAGGGAGTTCTTAGAAATATGACAACAACTGCCTCTGAAACAGATATTCCTCTCCTCACAGTAGGAAGCCTGTTTTCCTAAAGAAATTAACACATATGTCAACTTTTAATATTTCAGCCCTCTTTCAATTTGCCGTTTTTAAATAAAGAAAAAGGCACAGAAGCATTAACATTGCTTCACTGAGGCATTAGAATTTCCTTGAACCACCTTTTTACATTAAACCCAACACCTAACAAAATGATTCCAACAAAACAAACCGTTAAGTTACATTAATTGCCTTTCAACTAAAGATTGCTACAATTTCCTATGGCTCAGGCTATTAACCTAACATCCTGTCACACATCCATTTCAACAGACAGAACCTAACCCAAGTAAACAGTGGCCTTATATTATAGACAAGGGTTCCATAGCTTCCATAAAGAACTTTCTTGGGCACCAGCAATTTGACTAATTGCACTTTGTTGCAGGAGTCTGATAAGGTGTTAAGGGTCCTAAACTGAAGAAGGGTTGATTTAGAGGACAAATGTGGAAGAATTTCTTTTACAATAAGGGTGGTGAAACACTGAAATAGGTTGCCCAGAGAGGCAGTGAATGCCCATTCTTGGAAACATTCCAGGCTAGGTTGAATGAGGCAACCTGATTCAGCTGATATCTTTGCTTACTGCAGGAGGATTGGACTAGATGACCTTTAAAAGATTTCTTCCAACCCAAACCATTCCATGATTTGATGCTTCTTGCCTAGTATGCAAAAACTTTCAAAGAAAACACAAAATACAATGAGATGAAGACACTTCAGAGATTGCAGGGATCCTTCTAAGGCTGTTGCTTACTTTAAGACATAAAACCTGAAGAGAGAGTTTAAGATATAAAACCCAGGAGGAATATGGAAACAAGATCCCAAACCAATGCAGTCAGGTAGGTCAGTGACTCCTACCAAATTTAAAGTTAAGTCCTAGGTATCAAATCAAACACTGCATTATGAAATTACAATGAAGTCCTCACAAGATGATATAAGAAATACAATCAATTACATTAGCAATCCTGGCTGCCCCAAAATGACACACAGCAAATGGTTTTATAAATTGCATACATACACCCAAGAATCAGAACTTTTGCCTTTTATCTAAATGATTCTCTAAATTCAACACACTAAGAATTTAAAAAAACCTCTTATAAATTGCAGATGTGTTCCCTTTTCTTTCAGTTAAACATCATTTACTCCCCAACTCTGTGTTCCAAGAGTTACCAATTGATAGCAATGACATAATGTTGAAAAACAAAGAAAACAACTCATTACCTCATCTTCACTTTCTTTATCTTCCGAAGACTCATCCTTTTCCTTTTTTTCATCTTCTTCACTACTGGATTCATCTGACAAGATCTCTGGGTACTTGGTACGTTTTGCTTTTCTTGTTGTTCCAGAGCTAGTGCGCTCTTTTTTGCCACCTTTGCTTTGCGGTTTTTTGGACTTCGGCAACGGCTGAGAAACAAGAGACGTGTGTAATCCAAGTAGGAATACAAAAGTTAATTTAAAAAAGATAAATTCTTTCCAATTACATGAAAGAATAGTAAACAAATATAGAGGTGTCTTAACACAACCCAGGACTATTTTATGTACATTTAAGTCATAATATTTTGCAGCAAGCAAATACTCACTATTGAGACAGAGTTGAGCAAAACGAAATTTCAGTTCTAAGCTAAGTGCACACCTTCCTTATAAGCAAACAAATCTTCAAAGACTGTGTATTAGGGAAGGGAAACAAGAAAAGTTCTACGTTGTTTTTTTACCTACCAATACATAAAACAAGCCTTTTCCTTTGGTAACAAGTCAGCTGACAACTCAGAAAACTTAAAGGCAAGAATTCTTATGCAAACCCGCATTTTGCAGTAACTCAGTACCTGTGTCCCTAAAGCAACATGCCAGCCCCTTACTGACATCACTTCCCAGTGTTTGCTGGGAATAGATTTAGTTTCCTGAGCATCAGTGCAACTATTTTAGTATTACTTTTAGATTAAAAACTGAAAGTCCAAGAAGATTAACAACAGAGTTTAGCAGTCTTAGCAGTGGCACTCTGAATCTAGTGCACTGGTTTTGTATCCTGCAACAAATTCCATTTGGTGATGTCCAAATGTGATAACATACATTTGCCAAATACAGCAAACACAAGTAACATCTGACACTTGATTTTCCTGTCCTTTCATGTATCTATTCTCCTCCACCCACAAAGCAGAGGCTAACTGGTATTTGGGAATGGATATCCTATTTAGCTCCATGTGTTGAACTCACACCTCTGTGCACTAACAGTGTGTAATGGGTACACCCACATGTAAACAGAATTTCTATTTAAGCCTTCACCCCATTATGGATGCCTGCAGTAGTAGAACTACTTTCTTTCAAGAAGTCATTCGTACTTCAGTAAGTTAGAACAGAAATTGTATTATCACTGGAAACAAGCAAACAATGAGCAATAGAGAACAGATGCATTTTCCATCAGAACAGAGCTATAAAAGCAAGCATAACAACCTGTATCTCACCTTGCCCGAAGATTTTGGATGCATAAGGAAGTTTAATATTCTGGTTACAAGCTCACTATTAACTCCTGATCTTTCCAAGTCAAGAACTTCACAGATACTTTTCAACATTGCATTTCTAAATCTGTAGGGGAAAAAAAAAAAAAAAGAAAAGAAAAAAAGAGATTCAGTATCACATACTAAACAGTCAACATCTGACTGCTAGAAGCTGCTGTCCGGTTTGTGTCTGCCACCTGACAATATATATACACAGTCAACTACACTTCCAGTCTTATCTATGGTTAAGCAAAGAATCATCACTATATTACATAAAGCAAAATAAAACAGAATTCCCAAATCTGTATATCTGTATAATAGTATAGTTAAAAAAGTTAAGGAATCATAGTAAAAAAAGTATTACATTCTTTATGATCTATAGCCGGAATAGAGAGGTTCTGTAAAATAGTTCTTGACCTTTGTTCATCTTGTTCAATGCTGTTAAAATATGACATGCAAGTATAAAGACTGGGCAGAAATCAACCACAGAGGCACAACAAACTAACAAACTGATCAACAGCTTGTTTTCTACAAGCTACAAACAGCAGCAGAAGCTACCACAGTAAGGCAAGCACACAGGGCTCTGCACTTCATATGCAACCCAAAGCAACCAGGTTTCAGAATACTTGCTGCTAGCAGTTGTTTTATATGGAAAATATGAAAAAATTTGTGCAAAATTACTTTATTTTGCAGCTTTTTTTGATAAGGGGAATTAGCCAATTAAACCTTTGGGAAATGTTCAAAACTCCCATCGGGAGATAAGAGTTTGTCTTGTAGATTCTCATATATTTGACAAACCATACTCCTGGAAAACTGCATAGCTGAAGAAGAAAAATTTGGAAATTCCAAATTCTGGAATCCTTTCCACTATCTGCAAACAGGTACTAAATAAACTCCCAAGTTTTAGAATATATTGTGTAGGTGTTAGTAGTTCTTTCACTTGTTAGAACTAGCTACACAAATATGCAAGGGCATTTTAAACCCTTTCAGTGCAGCCTAAACTAAGCTGCAGCAGCTTCCCCTGTTGATGCAAAAGCAATTTACAAAGGGAGCCAGTAAAAAAGAAAAAAAAATTTCTGAGACTAGTTGCTACAGCAATTCTAGTATGTTTAATATATAATAAGCAGAAATGGCTTTGATTCTGAAGCAGGAAGGTTTTGAGGCATAGAAGGATGCAGGCTTGCACCACAAATGAAGTACAACTGTGTTTTCACAACACTATGCTTGCCCCAGGGAAATAAAGCTTTCCTCTTACTTGGCAGAAGAATCTACTAGTTAGTATGCAATAGTTAAAGTCAGGAATGCAGGAATTGTGAGTAAAATGTTCACAATATAACTCTTAATACATTTTAAGCTGTCTAAAAAGACCAGTTTGTGTGATTAAAATGAACTCGGAAAAAAAATGTAGAGTTCTACTAAACAGCCACCTGGCTTATAGTTTAAATTTAATCTGAAGTAAAACTGTGGAAGAAAAAAAAGAAAAAATAGAGTGCATAGCATGAATCAAGCCATGTTAACTATCAAGAGATCATTACTTTTTTAACATTTCTTCCTTCTTTTTATACTGGTCACTTCCTTTTTCAAATGGAAACCCACTGAACTGACCCACATTCTTCTTTAGGGATGCAACCTAGAACAGAGCACACAGATTACTTTTCATTGCAAGCAGTTTAAAAGATTTCATCAAATTACATTTGTTAACCTTTCATACAAGAAAAATCTGTTCTAGCATTTAGCTTTCTGTTGACAAAGCTACACCTTTGAAGTTATAACCTACATGGATTATGCCTTTACGTATCTCATGACAGACAAATTATAAGAATTAAGCTCAACTTCTTAATAACTCACTAGACAAAGTCACCTGCCATTTCAAGCTCATTTAGAATGTACTGCATGATGATTTACAGGTTTGCAAAACTACAACATTATGAAGCTGGTTGCACGCTTTGTATCATGTTATTTGTTACAAAATAGGTAATTTTATTTTTTACTCTATAATCTGCTGAAGTAGATTTGCTTCACTAGCTATTCTGAAGTCTTATATAGAACCCTGACTATATTTTTGAACCTCATATTAGTAGGACCAATTTTTTTGCGTTTACATAGCACCCAATCTACAGCTTCTACCATGACACCTGATGTCCGATCTGGGTTGAACTTCCATTACAACAGCCCTTATAATGGGAAAATTGCTCCCATCAAGATCACAAGCGTATTTAAGTTTTGTTTTCACTTCATCTCCTTTCACAAAAAAAAAAAAAAAAAAAAAAAAAAAAAAAAAAAAAAAAAAAAAAAAAAAAAAAAAAAGTAAAAAGCAACCCCAGATCTTTCTGTCTTCTGTGTTCTTTATAACTATCAAGAATAATTTGAACTAGCTTTCAGTATTTCTACAAATTCTGTTTCTCCACTAGTTTATAATTTTACCAAAGCTGAGCTCCTTTTCCTAAGAGCTTTGTCCAGCACCTTAAGAAAATTTGCAGGTGATACTGGTATGTTTTACTAGAAGTGTTAATTACAATTAAAAGCACATACAAAAACATGCATACAAGACAAGATCTGACCTTCACTATATTAAACAGCATTCTGAGTTCCCAAAAACTGATTAGATAGAGTTTTGACTGAAACCATACTGATATATTCTGTTACTCAATACTTGTGGGTACAGATCATTCTTTGCCATTTAAACAAACACTGCACTGGAAGCAGTGGTCTGAGAATTAGAGCTAGCACACATCTGTACTAGTAATACTCAATTTCTGGTTTCTGTGTTAGCTGTTCAATTCTCCAAAATACACCAAGATATTTTAAAAAGTATCAATAATTATAGTAAATGTATAGAAATACATGTTAATCTGCCTCAATTTCACACTTTGCCTCCACTAGCAAGGAAAATGAGTCACATTTACTCTGAAATTTTAGGCACGATTGGTGATACATAAACCACTGCAAGAAAGATTTGCCATTATATTATAAGTGTCATCCTTAAATACAAAACGGACAATATAATATTTTAATTGTCTAAGGAAAATTGTTATATATAAAATCTTCATAGTGATTTTTATCATTTTTATCTTTCTACTGCTTAGTGCAAACAATGAGAAAAATAGTAGATAAACATATGTATTAATACATGGAGTATTTTGACTGTCATCTGCATGTCAGCAGCTTTTAGTACGTGAACCATAAATTATTTCCAACTCATCCTTGTAAGGTAATCCACCATTAAAAAAAAAAAAATCTATATTCAAGAGACTTTTGATTTAGTACATCCTGCCACAGGATTTTTATAGGAAGAGAGTTTATAGGAGTTAAAAGGAGGAGGCTTACTTAACTGGTCCTGCAAATACTCATTTTCTAAGTAGCTTGTAATAAATAACACTTAAGAAATAGATCAATATGTGCAAGGGTAAAAAACTGCACTACAAACATTTTCACTATACATGAGAACTAATGGATATATAAGATTGAAATTCTTACAGTGCCTGGCCTGTTGTAGAGGAGTTTGTGCAGGTTCCTAAGTTCATCTGTCTTCTTTTTACTCAGAAAGAACTGTATCCTCTCAATTTCACAGAGTTTTTGTCCTTTTCCTGAAACAATTGAAATAATTTATGGTCTTCATCACATTCATATTTACCTATGTGTTTATAACTTAAAGTTTCAACTGTTTTTTTTTTTTTTTTTTAAGCAAATAAGTTACTTAAAAACAGCATTAGACATTATAATAGGTCAAACATTAAGCAGGCCTTTTCCTATCAGGCATCCTGACAGGCTCTTTACCTGCCTTACTTGATACTACTTAGATAAGGGTACAAGGATTTGGCATTTCTTTGTATTCTGGCTGCTCCTGCCTTTGTTAGTAGTAGTGAGGTACCAAAGATCCTAATCCAAGTAAGTTTAAATATCATGTAACTTTTACAGTATAAACTGATGCTACAGAATAAAAGAGGGTTTTCATGTAATAGCCTTATTATTTCAAAAAGGATCATGACTTACAAACTAGGTCTCACCTACAACAAATTAGTAATTTCATCTTTTTAGAGTTTTCATTACCATTCCTAACACTCACAATTCATATGTGAGAAGTCAAGCTTACCTGGTGTAATTGTAAAAGGCTCCTTCTGCAGTGAGGACACTTGCATGGTCAGTCTGTCAACCTTCTTCTTCTCCCTCTTTCCTTCAACGATGAGACTCTTCTCTGCAAAAGACAGCTTCCTTAAACACAATATTCTTCATTGCAGATATGACTAAGTGACAGGCAACACAACACTGACTCTTTAAAATAGCAAATCAAAAACTGATGATGATATAATCAGGTACTATGACACTTTCAGACCTTTGGCTAATAAGCCAACGTGATTCTATGGTGCTGCATGTACATAACTAGAAGTCTCTCTAGTCCTTCACCACAATCTTGTATCCAAGGTAACCTTGAAGACAAGACTGGGCATTTCCTGACAGCAACTTTAGGAAGTTACTACCATGATGGAGACTGCAAGAGTACATGTTTCAGAAATCCATCCTTCTCTCCTTTCACTGCCTTTTTCAGGTATGAAACTGACCCTGTTTACACATTTTCCTTGGATGCTGCAGTCCCTATGCACACAACTCCACACACAGCACTCTGAAGAATACTACCACTAGATGGGCAAAAGCAGGGTTCAGGATGCCTGCATACAGATTTGTTTCCCACTACTGGACTGGAGAAACTACACATTTCAGCAGAAGAGGCAGAAGCGCAAGTGCAGTGGGACTGTGCTGCACATCCCAGGGTTCACAGAGAAGCATTCTGCAGGGTACAATAATAAGTGTCACGAATACAACAACAATATTATTCCCAGTAATTCTGGTACTGCTTACTAATGAATACATTTAGACTGTTTTATGTACACCCTGCACATTGCTCATTTAATGATACCACTCTTGAAAGAAACCCCTAAAGCTTCACCTAAACATTTAATACTAAAATACTTGACCTCAAGTAACACTATCCTTAGAGCTAAACAGATGGGCTGTCCTGGCTTTAACATCTGAAAGCAGCTTCAAAACCTGTATGAACACAATCAAAACCAGAGCAAAAATAATTTTTTTTCTGAAAATCCAATGCTAATTACTCCGCTGTTTTCCAAATGGCATAATCCATCTTCTTTCTACTACCTTCCTTAAAGACAACCTTCATCTCTTTCAAAGATCCAAGAGCATCAGTGACTTGGTTTTCACTGTGCCACATCACAGCTCTATTTCCATGAATGCTTTGCTTTTGAAAACATATGCCTGGAGACTTCACAACAGAAATTAACATTTTTGCTTAGTAGTTCCTTCATCTTGTTTTGTTCTCCTTGACTACCTTCAATTACATGCCACAACAAAAAACTTGCCTTGCTTGCTCACCCTATCATATTGCCACAATTTTTTATTACCAAAATTAGTCTAAAGGAATTTCCGCTGACTCAATATAATTACATTTGGATACCCAGAAAATTAATTCACTGTAGTTAAGCAAAGACATCCATATTGCTTCCAAAACTACTGCACAATTAAAAGTTTCTCTTTTGCAAACTTCAGATCACTTCAGAGTGTTACTGGCAAAAAATAATTTGATAAGGGACACTACCCCCTATAATCATTGAAAAATTTATACATCAACAAAAAAAAGCCCTAGTACAGAAGTCCAGGATGCTGGCAATTCCTTAAATCTTTTCTGAGACAAATCAGCACTACTGTTTTTAGCACTGCCTGTTATAGGCTACTGGGAAGCTATTATGACCCATGAGACAGATGCATCATGGAATCTCCTCAATAATTATACAATTAGCCAAAATCACAGGAGACTGCATTCAATAGCTTGGCATCCATTAAAGAACAACTTATTCAATGAGAAAAAAATACCCTTTTCTTCTTCCTCTTCCTCCTCTTCCTCTTCTTCATCTTCATCACTTTCCTCAGCTTTGTTTTCAGTTTCAGGTTGTTTCTCATCTGTTTTTTCTGACAACATTGTATCTTCTTTTGATGAATCAACAGAAGACATGGTGTATGCTTCTGTGGAAAGAATCAGAGGAAACCATCATCAAGAGAACAACATCCATAAAAATCAGGGGAATCTTGCTTTCAAAAATTATGTCTTTGTGCAGCAGAAGCAGCGTGCTGGTACTGTGATTGTTCACATTCTCTAATCACTAAGGTGTTTGGCATACACACAATACACACAACTTTTCAGAAGAAGTTGCCATCCATTCTGCAATTAGTCTGGTTAAGAACACTCTAAGAGGTTATAAATTCTATTCACACACAAGTCTTCAAGCTGCTTTTGTGAAGCATTCGGAAGCACCCACTCAAAGCAGCTGATACTGTTATCTATTAAAAACTGCAGTGTTTTAAGATATCACTATTTTACTGCACCCTGAGATAAACTTAATACTTATTCTTGATCACGGTTAACTATGCATACAAGTTTCCTAGTAACTTAAACAAGTTACTTATTTAGACGGGAAATGGGAAAAGAAACATTAAAAAAAAAAAGTTACAAACAATTCAGGAAAGAATTAACACTGCTTTCATAACCTAGACAGATGCTGCATCTTTAGGCATGAAAATACTTCCTGGTTTTAATTTGCAGATCTACAACAAAAAAGAATAAATGCTTCATACTTAGGATATTTAGGAGTCTTTTCTTAACATCTGAAGTGGCCTATATGTAAGCTTTAAAACGAAAATGTACCATTTTCCTACTAACAGAAAACATCTATCCAATAGAGCAAGATAACTATATGTTTCATTTTAAAAAATTCTAGCTTTCAAAAATTTTCACCGTTTAGATCTGGAACAGAATTTCACACAATTAACAATTTTATTTTTGTAACACTAAAGCCAGTATTATCTGCAAGTAATCAGGTACAAAAAGTAACATTTAAATCTGCTTTTTATGTGCAGCACTAGTAGGTGCCAGAGATCAGTCGTGTTCCAAATGACAGAAAGCATGAGGTAATATTTATTACCAATAGTACGGGGAAAAGTAAAGTGTCCTGGCTAAATCACCAGGGAAAAATACATCCTTCAGGGTATTACTACCAATATTTCATTTGTAGTAAGTAATCTGGCATTTTCACGGCAACTACTGACTTTTACTTGAAGGCATGAGTAAAAGCAAGAGCAGCACTTACAAGCTGTCTTTCTTTCCCCTTTCAATGGAAACAGAAGGGGGAAAGGAAAGTTAGAGGCTTCTTAGCTTTCCACCACCTGGGCTCGGGACGACATTTTGCTTAGGGCAAAAGGGTTCTGGGGATCCACCCTTACCGGGAGAAGGTCTCCCGCCCTCGGCTGGGGCTTTTCACACGGGGATTTTCCACCTATCCCTCCTTCCCGATTTGTAAGCTGGATGCTGGGGCAAATCGACGGCGATGTGCAGCGCCCGGTGGCGCCGGCGGCTAAGGCGCCATCGCCTCCCCGCTCCAGCCGGGCGCAGGATCGCTCCAACCCCTCCCTCGGCTCCCGCCGCAGGACACCGGAGCACCCAGGAAACACGTCGGGCAGGGGCCGGGAGGGAGGCGGCCCCGGTGACAAGCGCCCCGCACACGGCGCGTCCCCGGGGGCGGGACGGGAGCTCGGCGGCACGGCGACCGCGTTTCATTTCTCCTCGTCACAGTCCGTCCCCGCTCGGCCCGGGCGCGGCGAGGCGGGACCGCTCTCGAGCGCCGTTACGGCCATGGCGGCAGGACCCACCTCAGCACGAGCCCCGGCTCCCTCCTCAGGCGCGGCGGCGGCAGCAGCTGAAGGCGGCAGTTACTGCTGGACGAGGCGGGTCCGGGCGCAGCGACACACACACGCCTCGCCGCGGCGCAGCCCTACAGCCAGCAGCAACTCTTGCCCTTTCCCTCTCCTTCTCCCTCTTCCCTCCCTCCCGGAATCAACAAGGTTTTCAAAATGGCGGGTTCTCGGGCGGCGAGGAGGAAGCGGGAAGGCGGCGGCCAATCAGCGCCCGCGGCCCCGCCGGCGCGGGGAGGGTGCGCGTCACGCCCGCCCGCCCGCAGTGACGTCAGGCCGCGCGCTGCGGCGGGCGCGCGCTCCCGCTGAGGGGAGGGGGTGGAGGGTGTGAGCGGCGCGACGTTGCGTTTTCCCTTTTAAAACTGGCACTGTCTTTAACTAAGGTGGCTTAAAAACAAAAAAGCTTTAAAATAAGGAATCCACACCACTTATCCTGCCTAAATTGGGCGGTGATTAATATATGCTCCCCAGACTTTGCTTTTGTACACTGTAGTGTTTCCCAGTACCTCTGGCACAGGTTGCCCAGAGAAGCTGTGGATGCCCCATCCCTGGAAGCGTTCGAGGCCAGGTTGGATGGGGCTCTCAGCAACCTGGACTAGTGGAAGGTGTCCCTGCCAACATCAGGTAGGCTGGGACTAGATGATCTCTAAGGTCCCTTCCAACCCAATTCGTTCTAGGTTCTTAAGTATTTATTAGTGTTTGTCTTACACATATATCCTACTTTTACTACCAGTTCTATGTGACTATGCTTCACGCGCGCCTACGATGAACAATTCCCAGGAGTGGTGGCATTCTTCCCACTTCCTCTGTATTACTCCAGCGCGGCTCCTCCCCGCGGGGGCTGGAGCAAAGCGGCCGTTCCTTGCCGCGATTCCGCGCAGGGGGATCCCTGCCCGCGTCCCTGCGGCGGCGGCGGCGGCGCGGGCGGGATGCGGCGCTGGGCGGGCCCGCGCCGCTGCAACGGCCGCGCCTCGCTCGGGCCGCGGGGGGACGGGGGGTAGCGGCCAACGGGAGGCAAGGGCTGAGGTCGCCGCCTTGCTCTTGCAAAATGTAGGGTCACAGGCGGCCCCCGAAAGAGCCGAGGGCCACTCCCCGCGCTGTGGCCCGAGTTCAGGTCTTAAGTTGAAGCCTGAGAGGTGGCCAGGCTGGTCTTCACGTTGCCTTCAACAGGAGTCAGAAGTACACAGACGGTATGTTGCAGGAAAGCAGCCCGAACTAGCCAGTGCAGGTGACTTGTCTGAAAGTCGTGTTATCCCAAGAGCAGTTTCTTAGCTACTGTGAGGAGCTGTAGGTATGTGGCTCTTACTTTGTGAGGTAAAGGTACAGTATAAGAGAGGAAATGAAAAGAGTGTCACACTTCTGTGAATTTTTCATCTTAGATGGATGTAAAACATAGTCCCATAGAATTAGTAATAAACACAGGAAATACATGTAACACAAATATTACAAAATATTTAGACTCAAAGAACGGATTGGGTTGGAAGGGACCTTAAAGGTTATCAGGTGCCAGTCCCCCGGCTGTGGGCAGAGACACCTTCCACTAGCTCAGGTTGCTGAGAGCCCCGTCCAGCCTGGCCTTGAACACTGCCACAGCTGCTCTGGGCAATCTGTAGGATAAAGATATTAGGAAATACTACAATTTATATGCTGTGTACAAAAGCATAGTCTGGGGAGGGTATATTAATCACCGCCCAATTTAGGCAAGAGAGATGCAGATTCCTTGTTTTAAAGCTTTCTTTTTTTTTTTTTTTAAGCCCATGCAATCACAAATGGTAGTCATTTTAAAAGGGAAAATGTAAATTATTTACCAACAATATGTAATTAGACAAGCTTATTGTTAATAAGGAGACAAAAATATAATTGAGCCATGGGCTACACAAATGGCACAAGACAGATGTTTGAAGACAACAAACTACTTCCTGTAAGATGAATAGGTTTGGATTAATTCAGAATTCTGACAGAAGATGTCCAAAGGCTGTGCTTCAGGTTGTGATGATAAATTAGATCGTCTTTTGTAAAGAGGGATGTATTTACCCAATGGAGATGATTTGCCTAACTGAATTACATATGTTGATATTCTACACATACCACATTAGGTGCACCTTCATCTTGAGGAGAAATAGAAGATAATGGTTTCATTGATCCCTTTAGTGAAGTCATACCACTTTAGTAGCTGACAGACCCTTAAACATAAACCAAATCCAGTAATTTAGGAATTTATATACTTGGTGCAGGTAAATTTCATTTTGTCACAGGTTCCTCTGGCAGAACTTCAACAGCTATGATAACTTCTCTTGATTGTGTTTTTTGAAACCTTCTCTGCCCTTCATAGTATCTTTTTGATTTACAGCTTTATGGAGTAGTTTCAGTATGCTGTCAACAGTTTAATAACTGGTTGTTGCATCTCCCAGATAAGACTGAGACAATACAGGTTAAGAAGACTTCAGAAAAAATCTGCAAAGCTATAATTTGGGAGAAGGAAGGGACCAATTTGAAAAAAAAAATCAGATATGTTTTAAAGGGAAATTTCTAAATTCAAGAAAATAGTTTGAAACAGGTTTGTCTTCTCATTTTGACTATGAGTAAGAATGCTGATTCTCAATATACTGCTTTGGGATGATATGCTGTATCAACACTTCTATATTGCTGTCTTCTCCCAGTCTGAGGAAGTTCACTTAATTATATTATTTCAGGTGAGATTTTAAAGACCTGGATGAGATAATGATATTGGTATAAAATATTAGCATTATCTAAGGTGTTTAGACAGTGTAATGAAAGGTTCTAAATGCAACCTAAAAACCTTGGTCCCGGAAAAAGGACAAATTGGAAGGGGATAAGTAATTTTAAGTAGTTCCTAAGAGCTGCTTCCTATAGCCTGCTCTCCTTATTCCATCACAGAGAGCGTGCTTCTCTACTGTTAGAGTCCTAATCTTAAGGACACAGTGAGTTTTGACAGCTATCTCCATCTGCCAATTCTATGAAACACAGTTCTCCTGGAGGTACCTGGGGCTCACTTTTAGATATCAAAGGGTACATTTCTTAGACATCATAGCTCAGTAGCATTAAATGGTGAAAACTGGTTTGAGGGGACTGTAAAAAGGAGCTGGTTCATGTTTCAGCATACATTACAAGCTTGTATTTTATGCTGAAGTGCACCAGACAGTGCAGTTTTAAACATGGTCACCAGCTGCTGTTAATTAATAAAAACAGCTCTTTTCAGTTAGTTCAGAGCAGCTTGTATTAGCAAGCAATGTTTATTGGCTCTCAGTATAGAGCATAAAAGAACGTATGAGAAGCTTTTGGGAGCAGAAATGTAGGCTTCCCTTTACAAAGTCCCCCAGGGTTGCCTTTATCTTGTTTCCAAAGTGACCTGTTTACTGTAATGTCCTGCCATCAGCACAGAAACTGGCAAGTCTGCTGTGGGCAAAACTATCGAAAAGGTCAGCTCTGGATTGCAGAGAAAGTGCCCTGCATCAAAGTAGACACTAAGTACCTCTCATTTGGAATTTTATCCATAGAGTAAAATACCACAACAACAAATGATGGGATGCTACTTTTTTAATAATGTAGGTACTGTTGCTTTGTGTTCTTGTATGAGTCATTTAAATATATATGTGTGTGTGTGTGTGTCCACATTTCAGGGTTTTTTAACAGTCATGTGACAAGGTTTCCTAGAAATGTCAAAATGCCTGGCCTGTGAAATTCTGAGAAAACTCTGTGCGAATACCAAGTACATGTTTATTACCATTAGGAGCAGTGTGTGGCTTTTGAATCTAAGGGTTATTTAATCACTGCTGAAAGCAGGAATCTAAATATGAACCAATAATTGTATTAATTAATACATCTTAAAAGACAAGAACTTGAAAACTATTTGGGTAGTATGCAGTTAAGTTGTGATGTGATCAATAACATAAGCTGAGAATCTTCAGGTGTTCACTGCACATTTGTGCAAGGCATTTTACATTTATTGACTGATAAGAACACTCAATTTGCACAGTGTTTCCTAAGGGGGTCCTGCATCCTACATTCATTTCCTTTTTTATACCCCATCTAAATGTTTCAGGATTAGCAGGCTATTGCATCCATCATCAGGTTTGTCATGACTGACCCTAAAGAAGCCTAAAGAGTTGTCCCTGTAAATACAAATACTTGCAAACATGAAATGTGTAATCAATATGAAATCAATTAACAGATTCACTATACTTTAGAAATCCCTTTCTTTGCCATGATTCAGGGTAAGTATGTGCAAGATTCAACAAAATTGTAAAGTACAAAGAAACATCAGAGATAGACAATTAATCAAAGTAGGATATAAAGACATGTTTTTAATCGGTGTCTAAATAACAACATTGATGAGTTGTCAGACTGAGCTCTGTGTGGGGATTTCTGTTTACCTTCCACTTACCACAAAGTCAAATCCTACTTTGCAGGGTTTGAAATTTACCACTTTGTGTGTGTTTAGGAGGACCTACAACTCTGTGTTCAGTCAAAGCATGCATGTCTTTTATGTGTTCTATGCAGTATTTAGATCTACTGCCAGATGCAGTATTTAGAAGGAAGAGCCTGGGAACTGTGCATGGATGACTTGTACCTCTGGCAGGCGACAGCCCTAAAGAACTGTGCTTTTGACACCAAGGAGAAGGGTGTAAAACGGCCCTTGTCTTAATGTCCCACTCGCTTCTCACTGTCGAGCTGTGCTCACAGGACTGTTTCCAGAGTAAAGCATGGCAAGGACAGAATTTGACCCGCAGTGAATGCTCACTCAGTTACTGGCCCCCTCTTCCTTGGGGAGAGCGTTGCAATGAATAGTGCTTGGATGTGCCAACGAGCAATGCAAATGTTATGTAACTCACACTTTGGAAAAAGAAACACTGTTCATTCATTTACGCCTTAAAGGTTAGAGCCTGTAAATTTCTACTTGACAAGTCCATAGGTATTTGTATAATTTATTTACAATATCACATTTTTGAACTTATTGTACATGGAAAACATTGCTGGGGCTATTACTACTTTGCACTAGGAGGAGTTTACACTTAGACCGTCAAGTTGTGCTACAAAGTGAAAACTAGTGGTTTTCCACACACATTGTGTGTAGGTATTGGCAACCTCTATTTAAAAAAAAAACACCAAAGAACCAAAGATGAGAAAAAGGAAAACACAGTGGCTTTCTAATAATTTAAGATGATTTTGGTAATAACTTGTCTTCCTGACATGATACAATTCGACGCTGTCCAGAAGACAATAGGCTTTTCTTTCTGGAGAGAGGTCCTCCCCCCACAGCCGCCCGGTAGCGGTGGGACGCACCCAGCACCGAGCCTTTCCGCCGCCGCGCTCGGGACGTGGAAAATGAATTTTTCCTTTGTGGGAGGCGGCGGTGGCAGCACCGCCTGCAACTGCACGCCCGGGGCCGCCACCGGTAGCGGCCTCGGCGGCCGGAGCACCCCCGGTCCCTGCTCTCGCCGCCAGCCCCCGGGCCGGGAGGCAGATGCGCGACGCGGGAGAGGAGCTGCGAGGGCGGCAGGACCCGAGCGCGGCCCGGGGGCTCGCAGCAGCTCCCCGGCCGTCTTCCCGTGGGATAGCGCCCTTGGAGTGACGCCCGCCCCGCACCCAGGAGAAAACCGCGGCCAGGCAACGGTAGGGAGCGGCAGCGGGCGCCGGGACTCGGCCGCCCCGCACCGCCGGTCCCGAGCGGCCGCCGCGCCCCGGCAGCGGGAGGCGCTGCGCTCCCAGCGCCGGCGCCTCGCTCTTCCCTGGGGGGCCCGGGTAGGCGCCGACCGGCGCCTGCAAGCGCGGGGAAGGGAGCTGAGTCCCTTCCCTACTTCTCCCGAAGCTTCTCCACCCCCGCCTTTCAGGTGAAGAGGAGGTGATTGCTGGCTCGAAGCATGTGTGTAAATTGCGTTACCTTATGCAAAAGAGGTGAACTTTTAAAGTTTAACTGAAGTTTGCTTTGGGATTTGCGTGGGGTTCCTCTCGACTGGAAGCTTCGGAATGCAAGTATGCTCCGAGGCTAACATAATGGGATAATGGCATTTAGTGGGGGTTTCATTTTGCATCCTTACAAGCAATATTCTGAAGCCTAATTGAGGTTTCTTTTTTATTTTAAATAGCATTCATTTAAGCCTGTTCTCTCTGTAATTTTGGCAATTTTAAGTTTTAAGTTGTTTTTCATGTACCTTTTCTTTAGGTGCGCTTTGCTACATGTAAGGTACAAGTGCAACACTACAAAAGCTTCTTAGCCTTGAAGGGACTGCTGCTGTGATTAATCTTCACATTTTTCAGGTTCAGGCCCTTAGTGTTTGCTATGAAATACATAAACTAGATGCAGAAACAAATATTAAAGTATCCAAGTATTCCTAGTCCATAGTTGAAACAATTACATTTATTATGTGGAAAAAGAAATCCCAACTGAAGTGGTTTAAAGGTTTATACATCTGGCTGTAATATTCAATCTACTTTAAAATTCCATGTGAATTCTGTATGAATCATGCCTTATTTTTTAATGAATTTAATTTTACACTGAAAATATTAATAGCATATTGAAGCAATATCCATGACCTGGCTTCGACTAACAAAAGCCATAAAGTTCAGTATGGAAGAAAAGCATTTATCCTCATTTGACCTCTGTGTCCTGGGTTTCTAGGCATTTCTTCTCACAAACTATGTAGTTATTCATTGACCATTGCAGGGCTTTAGGTTTAATGAAGTAAGTAAATGCCAGGTGGCCAAGTTCTGTTCCCAGCTACTTCAGACTTTACACCATGGTAACTTTGTTTCAGAGCTGTCACCACAGATTTACCTGACTGTAACTGGAGCCTTAATTTCTTCAATAGCTTCTGTTATATTTTTTTTACTTTGCCAGCTCAAGTCAAAGTTTTTAATACAGGATTTGTATGTAAATTAGATAATGCACTGTTTAATTGATTCCCCTCTTTACTAGGACTTGCAGAATTGGAAATATGCTTCTAGTAGAGACAAGAAACCACAGTGCTGTTTTGTATGGCTAAAAGCTATAAGCTTTCAGTCCTGGTGACTTTTTAGTGGCAATTCTGATATGACAGAACTAAAGGCTTTAGGGAAACTATTTTATGTGTACACACATAAATAAACTTGCAAAGTTGAGATGAGAAAGGCTTTTAAAGTGTTACAAGAATTCTAGCAATGATATTCTGAAAGAGAGGCAATTTAAATATGGGAAGATCATATATTCCTTTCTGGTGGCTGGACTCAGAGGCTTCACTGGTTTCTGCATCTGGCTTCCTCTTAGTGTGAGGTGGGCTCCACCATGGCCTAGGACACCAAGGAAAGTTGCAGGAAGCCTGTAGAGAGCTGCAGGGGTTTAACACAGGACAGAAAATTTACTGTTTTGTAAGTCAGGTCTTGGTTTGTTCTTGTTCCGTGTTAATGCATATTTAAGGGGCCATTTAGGTAAAGTTTGTTTTCAGTATAAGAACCTAGAAAGACCTATTTTAAATTATTAAAGTATGTAAAGGGGAAATGCCTCATTTTATTTATTATACAGAAATTTGATACTCAAATATGAATGAATGGAAATTGATTGTCAAAGTCTTACTTAAATGTTGTTACAATACTTTTAAGTGGAAACAAATTTTATAACACTTACCTGAAGTATCACTTTTGATAGCAGTATCCTTATTTTGGAGAAAACGTGGTTTAATACCTAATTTTGTATGTGAGACTCAACTGCTTGTTACAGAAAGGGAAAAATTAAAATAAATACTCGGAAGTTTTTGCAGAGCTGCAGCCTAATCTAAACATTCTAGAAAGTTTAGAAGTTTTTAATTGTAGTTTCTGTAACTATATTTCTCCACCCTGTTGCCTTTTCATTTATCATTTTTCCAAGTAAACTTTAATTGATATGTTTTATTTAGAGTTCGGAGCATGATAGATTTGTACTGACATGCATACATTACAGTAATTTCAAGAGGTATCCATATGCAGTCATGATTATGAAAAACCGTAAAAAGGGAGAGTGCATTTAGGCTGAGAGGACTGAATCAATCACCATTCTTTCCAGTGGATGTACTGGCTGAAGAAGCTCATCATTCTGAAATGTGCCATTGTATAGTGCATTCAAATGATGTGGCAAGGTCTGAAAGCTGTGAAAATAATAATGACTAGCAGCTGTGGACATGGTGATAAAAATTTCTTTCTTACCAGAGCTTAAAATAAAGACTGCGCCTTGGTAATTACCAGATAAAACAATCTGGATTGAAGGAATTATAATAGGTAAGAGAAAAATCCCCATGTTAAAACGTGAGGTGGATAATTTTGCTTGTAACAAGTAGGAGTGAAATTCAAGGACACTCATTACTTTTGGTATGGTATAAAGAAATTAAGATGCTGGAGTAGGAGTGATTGGAGATGCTGCTATGCAAAAGCTGGAGCCAGTTCTGCAGAATTTCACTTCTCCCAAATTTTACCCCTAGCACTTCAGCCATTTGTTGTGGATGAAGACACTTGACTTTAAGTCACTGATCTTGAATGGCTGCTCAGCTTTTTTTTTTTTTTTTCTGTACAGAAAAGAACCATGTAGTTATAAATTTTATTGTTCCTTTAAACAGACTTTTTGGTATTTCAGTCCTTTTCACATGATGATAATGGATACATTCTGAAGTCTTCCTAGTATAAAGTAGTGTATTTACATGTGTTGATGGATTTTAGAAAACATTTGCTCAAAATTTAAATATTTTTACCAAATATTTCTTAATTCTTCATCTTTGAAAAAGTGGAAAGGCTTTTTCAGTATGTAACTAGAAGACAAGTTGCAAGTCCTATGTGTATGAATCTGACAGTTACCTCCTGTGTCACCAAAGACAAATTACGAAGGTTTCTGTACCTGGGCTTTGTAGATTTAATATGGAGTAAATAATTAAAGATTCACAGAATATTTTGAGTTGGAAGGGACGCACAAGGATCATCAAGTCCAGCTGTTAAGTGAATGGCTCGTATGGGGATTGAGCCCACAACCTTGATGCTGTTAGCACCATGCTCTAGCAGGGATATTCTGAAGCTCACTCAAAAAATGAAATATTGTGTGAGGCCTGGTGAATGGTAGCTGTATAAGTTCTCAAAATGGACAAGGGAATTGTACATTGTATTTTGAGTCATGCCTGTAAAATTGGGCTAAGCCTTTCTGGTCAAAATACCCAAACACAAGAGTATCCACTTACTTGGCAATCAGTACCCTAGTATCCTATTTATTTTGCAGATGATATCAATACACTATTTTACTTGATGAAATTCTAAAAATTAGATTGCTCTGTAAAATACTACAGTTACAGCAATCCCTGTACAAGTGAAAATTACTGCAAGGATGTCACAGAAGGCAGAATTTGAGTACTGAATTGCCTGAAGATGCCACTTCTGAAATGTGGACACTACAAATACACTTTCCAGGAATAACATCACATTGCTACCCACAGGCATCGTTGGTTAAGCTTTTCCAGAAAATGCACAGACTAGCTAGGTGAAATTCTTAAACTAGTTGGAGTTTGCCATTTAGTGTCTCTACATGAAACCACCTCCAAACCACCAAATTTGGAGTAGCTTCTCAGGTAAAGTCAGTGGTTTTTTCCTTGTTATTTTGGTTGGTTGGGGTTTTTTCTTTTTATGTCTTAGTAAAATGAGGATTAACATAGTATGAATATTATTTAATAGCAGAACTGGAAATAGGCTCCAAGTCTGCTGATTTCTATCCACACTGTGAGTGCAGTAGAAAAAGAAAATGGAAATTTACAACATCTTTCCTGAAAGTCAGTAGAACAGTAAGCTGATCAAACTGTACAGTCCCATAAGACCTTTAATTTCTAACAGGAACAGTTTATCTGGAAATGGTTCTGATGTCCATTCTGTCTTCTTTGGTGGTTTTGCTGCCTATGAAGCAGCAGCCTCACTGTGCTCTACAGCTTGGTGTGTTAGGATGAAGTGCTGGCTTGCCATCCATGAAAGGCAGCTGGGATTCAGGACAGAAACCCAAACATATACTGGATATAAACTGATGACTTTTCTCTTCCAAGTATTATTTTCTGTGTTTGTGAATGTGTATATGTTTTATGATGCATGCTTTGCTGGCGCGAAAACTGTAACACGATTATTTTCTTCAGTTTCTGAGGGTGACTTTAAAACTTTGGCTGTTTGTGCTTTTCAGGATTCCAGCTCAAAGCAACCAAACATCTGTTACTGTAGCTGCCCTATTTTAGGACAAAGAGGTGTTAGTGAGAGCAAAGTATGCACAGGTCTGATGTCTCCTGTATTCTCACTCCCACATTTTTATGTACATTGTGAACAGGTTTTAAGGTAGATTTTGAAATGCAAAATTAACTTCAAAACTGTTTTTATTTTTTTGAAGTTGCTTAAGATGGTGCATTATTTTGAAAATTATGTAGAACAAATGTTTCACTTAAATCTTATTAATGGTCCAGTATCCACAGATAGAGGCATTACAATAATTTTGAAAGATTTAAGAATTGGTAAAATAGACATTGGGTTTGTTAATTTTCTGCAAAAGTTTCTGGAGTGTTTCAAATTTTACCCTATAGTTTTTATATAAATAATTTTACAAGACACTTCAGACTTTTTCTTCTTACAAAATCTTTGTTGTTGCAGTTATTTTTATTATTTCTTCTGTTTATAGGAAGGTGATACATATTTCAAAATACATATCCCAACTTCTCCAAGTAATTATTTTATAAATAAGCTAAAAGTCTTTAATACTAGAAAAATGAAAACCATCAAACTTATCAAAATCCTGTGATTCTATGAAATTATCTACTGGTTTTTGGAACAAAACATGCATAGTTATGTGGACAAAAGTAGCTTTGTGGAGTAGAACATATTCTCATGCTTTTTGATCATTCGTTCCTGATGCTGAAGATTAATGTACAAAACTGAGACAGAAGTGGAGAACACACAATGTAATGCCTGTGCCTTGACTTGAGTTTTTTGAAATAAATAATTATGTTATGTTCTTGTTATAATAGGTGGTAGTCTGTAGTAGCTGCTAAGTGGAAAGTTACATAAGAATCTTTTCCATCATTTTTATGTCTAAATGTTGTCTTTGCGTATTCACAATTTAATGAAATATTCTCCTTTCCCAATGAAAGTTTTATGTTTGGTTTTAGTCCAGAAGTTGACTTTCCTGGAAAGCTTATGGGAAAATACTTTGGCTGGTTTTGATTTAAAAAAAAAATGGTATGCTTTTCCCATTTGAAATGTAACTGGAGAAAGAGACTGGTGTTATATAAACACAACTGCATAATCTGACAGTTTTAGCGTGGCCATTTCTCATTGAGGGTTTAATTACTTTGGAAATAAAAAATTGAAAAAGTATTTTAAAATTTTGGTGTCTGTTTCTAGTTTACTCTTAGCTGCTTTATGCTGTTTTGAAAGACTTGCATGCTGGTTGCTACGGTTTGGTGAGGCTTGTACTGCTGTGCTTTTAAACTGCTGTAAATTAGTACAAATGAATAAATACCTATTGCACTTGCTGCTGCTTTGATGGGATGAGGCTTCCTTGGATGCTTAGTTAGGCCTTAAGGGAAATACTTAACACCCACTATGTAAAGCAGCTTTTATTACTCATTAGTATTAGACTTGTTGGTGGTGGATTGCAGCATTGATGACAAGATCCTTGGTCACATGTGAGCTTTGTAACCCAAACACTCTGATGTGTTAGAAGAAGTCTGCGTCTCAGAAACAGGTCCTGAAACGCCAATGCTGTAAGTACCTATGAGAGTGGTTTCCTGATTTGCTCACCAAATAAAGGTGGATTATTCACATACTCAAGGTTTCTACATTTGTGTGTAGGATTGTAGACCTTAATAATGTAACATAGCTGACATCTCTGTAACAGGTTTTAAAGCTTTATATAAGAGAGTACTACCTAATGTTATTAAGCCTGGTTGTTCTATAACACTTCCCATTTTGGGCTTTAAAAGTAAACATGTCCAAAACACTAACAATTTGCTTAATTTTCCTTAAAATTTTCTATAAGATCTGTCAGGTCCTAAAGCCTCGTAAAAACTTTCCAATGTTTTAACAAAGTCCTGGATGTAGTAACTGTGAAAAAAGTATTTTTGTCCATGGTAAATTACAATCTGATGTATCCTGTTACTGAAGACAGCTGAGAGTGTACCCAGACTGAGTGATTCAATTGCAGAGTTTCTGTGTGTCGCTTCTGACTTGTAAATGTCAGTTCAATTTGTAAGTTTAAGCTCCCATCTAATCTGCAGCAGGCTTTGCTGTGAGGGAATGCAGATGCTGAAAAGTTAAACAGGATCTAGCATTAACTACAGAACTTAAGGCTTATCAAAAACAAATGCCATGGCTCTCATCAGAGTAAGAATTTTGTTATGTTGTAGCTATTTCTTATTTAAAATATGCATATATATGTCATTTTCTCTTTTTTTTTTTTTTTTTTTTCCTGGTGTGTTTAAGAGGTGACTTGGCAAGGTAGAATTTGGCCTGCAGTACGCATCAGAATGGTCAATAATACAGGGGTGGTATTATATATATGTATTTTCTTAGAAGTCTGAGTGTTGTTAGATTACAACTCTTTTGTGTGCTTCTTGACTAAGCAATTATCCTTTAGAAAATGCATTCACCTTTAGTTTTCAAAAAAAAAAGTTTTGCATGTCTTTTCAGAGTATTTTTCACTTTTAAACTTTATTGGGAAAAAACCCCAAACCCCAGATATGTGACCTTACTTGGCACAGAAGGTCACATATATTGGCTTACCATCTGGTTAAGTAATTCAGTTGAAAAATGAGCTAGGCAACAGAGCAATTTTTGTCATTTTTGCAAGTGCCTTACAAAAATACTTACTTGAAATATTTTCACTTCACACTTCTTCATAGCTACCTTCCTGCCCAGTTCTAAACACAGCCCTCTGTTTTCACTGCATTTTCTCTCTCAGAAAAAATGAATAGCAGTCTCTCAGCTTGCATATATAGGAACATTCAGGAAAAAATATTCTAAATTACAACATGAACATTCTTTATTTTTAATTTGAGCTAACATCAAAATTTTATCAATTAAATCACATTCAAATCTGTTATGGGTTCTTTGGAAGTGACTTTTGTTTGTGAATTCTGAAGCAAATTAAGTTAAATTTACTACTTAAGTAGTTTAAGCAAGAGCATTTTACAGTCGCCTTTAAACTTTAGTTATGGTTTAACTAATACATTTTAAAAGCTTTTTGAAATTAATCTTCCTGAAATTTCTGGATAATAAACCTTTTTAAGTTGTGGTATGGTGATTGCAGAGGTTACTATGTCTAGTTCTCTGTTCTGCTCTTCTCAGTCTGCTGGACAAAGAGCAACAGAACAACATGGATACTTGTTAAGCAGCCAGGGTGGTTCACAGATGGTACACAGCACAAACTTACATTCAGAGAAAGGAAATACAGGGGACTGTGAGCTGGGGAGGCACGAGGCACAGACAGATTGCTTACTGTGCTGCAGCAAGGGCCATCTTTTGCAGAAAGTGGGCCAGGCAGCAAAAAGGGGTAACATCTTCAGTGTTCCCTGACATTTTCAGGCTTTGGCAGGACTTGCGTCAGTAGCAAGAACATCTCTGTAAATGATCTGTCTACAAACAGTGAAATAGGAATGTGCTCCCTCTTGGAAATCTGTGTTAAGTTAAACTGTATAGTGAGGTGGTTTTGGTGATTTTGTTTGTTTGTTTGTTCTTTTGTTTTTGTTTATTTTTTTGGGTTTTGTTTATGTTTTATTGATACTGAAAATGCTTCTTCCAAGGGAATTTGCCAGGGAAAAAAGCAGAATGTACAAAACATGTGTTGCTCCACACTGACTCCACTCTAGGGTGTTACTGAATATTCTTGTTCAATGTAAATTATACTGAATCATAATGCCCATTATACTGGAGTGTTCAGCTCATTGCATGTGGAAGTAGTCGTTGAGTGTTTGAATTTGTACTATATATTCATGCCTTCAATTAATACTGAGCAATTTCCTTGTGTAGATAAGCTGTAAGAGTCCTTTTCTTTATTCATGTAATTCTTGAATGTATTCTTTAATATCTTTCCACACTTTTCAAGCAGTACAAAAATCTGCTTCTCATGTGGGCATTCCTGATTCCAAAGGTCCTCACACAGTGAAACTGTGCAAGAGGAAATTTTGAATGCAGTTAGTGGTGGGATAAGGCAAGCTTCCTTCTCTGGAGTTATGATTATATTCTGTACAGATTGATTTGGATGAACATGTGTAATCTTTCTCATTTATATAGTTCTGGCTGGGAACACTGACTGCTTTTCAAACTTGGTGTGTAGTAATGCATTTTGAGCTTCTTTATAACCTCTAAGTAGTTACACATCACTTTCTTCTCCTGTAATCTAGACCAAATAATCTGGAATTTTCCTGGTACTAACCTGCAAAAAACTACAAAATATGCCCCCTTAAACATTCCTGAAGCTTCCCAAACCAAATACTCCCTTTTGACTAGTGAAACAGATCATGTTCTTTGGCATAGGCTCTGCTCCTGACCTCAGGGAAACAGTCATGAAAATGAATTGAAACAGTTCAGAGCAGCTGGAAGCAGCTTCTTTGGAATTACTACTAGGTATTGGTTTCTGCATTCTTCTGAGGATACCTGGTTTTGTGCTTGGGGTTCTTCTGTAAAGGGTTAATAAGTCGTCTTCATAGACTTGCAACTATTTCTGTTCTGTATTTTGTTCATGTAAATTAAATGTTTCATGCTTACAGCATATTGGGACTTTTAAAACTTGTTTTTTGGAATGCAGATTTTTGCTTACTTGCATTCTGTTGTCATTGCAGAGCTGATTACTGGTCTGTTTTGCTTTCTGTGTTGCATTTTATTCTGGCAAATATAGTATAATATGGAAATTTGTCTATAGGTTTTTTGTGCCAGTTGATGTCTTCAGATACATTTGAAAAAGAACTCAAGTGTTTCAGGATATTTTAAAAGCAAATCTGTAAGTAATTGAAAAAATGAATTAATCAATGTTTATAGCTGATGAGGAGAGGGGTGGAAAAATGTTGCATGTACAGCATGTATGTTTGGCAGTAGATTTCCAGATCCTTTCAGTACAATAAGATGAAGATGGGGAGAAAAAAAATAAAACCAGCTAAAGTGAAATGATTTGGTTTATTTATTTATTAAAATAGTAATGGACTGGGAAGAGAACTCCTGTGTATTTATTGCAAAAGTGGTGCTGCTTTAGTAAGATCACTCTGTCATTCATTAAATTGTCAGAAGAAAATGAACAATACTGGAGAGTGGAAGGATGTGAAAAAACTGTAGAACCCATTCAGACACAAGAAAGTTTCTCATGTGCCTGACCATTCATCCATCACAAGGGTCTATGCAAGGATTACAGAGAACTAATGTGCTAGTTGGTGCCTGTTGGCCTCATGAGGTGGAGCTCCTCTCCTTCCTTACCTTGCTCTGGGCCTTTGGAGGAATTGCCCTTGTCCTCATCATTGCATAGAAATACCTTCAGTCTGTGCTTCTGTCTCTGTCCTCCTCCTGGCCACTCACCAAGTGGTTGCTGCTCTCTTTTATGCTGCTTCTAGCATTTATTAGCCACATAATTAACTGGATAATAGACATGGACCATTGGGAAAGGGATCAGTTTTTTTGTCATTTAAGGCTCTGCTTAGTGCCCAGACCTTGCAGATCACGTGCCTACATCAGTGCTATTCTGGCACAAATAGAAGTCAGGACCCTCTTTCTTTCTGGGGGATGAGATGGAATTAGATCAGTTTTAGCTTAAAACTATGCCCTGAGCATGTGGCTGGAAATGATGCTGTCTAGTACAACTGCCATCCCCATAGGATGAAGGGGATTTCTATTACATTTCTGTGCCAATTCTTATACTTCCTCTGTTCCTGGGGCAAGTCCAGTAAACTGGTCTGATGAAAATTGTTTTTCTTTTTTGGAGGTTGGCAGAAGACTAAATCTTCTGTCAGATCAGTCAGCGGAACTGTCTTTGTGGTTCCACAAGTTACCACCTGCTTCCCAGTGGAGATGAAGCTAAGGAAGAGAGAAGTGAGGGGGAACGAGGCAAGTAGGAGCTCTTTTTTCAGGGGAAGCCCAAAGCTGCACCAGATTGGAAGGTGTTGAAGACATATTACATCTAAATATTTAAAATAACAAAGTACAAATTTGAGTAGAATTTCAGTTGAGGGTACGTTTCTTTCTGTCCTCACAGTTCTAATGACTTGCTTTTGAATAAAAAAAGTTGGGCTTCTGTCATAAAGGGAAAATTTAATAAGAATTAGACCTTTGTCGTTAACAAAACAAACCACTGTTTTAATTATTTTGAATGCTTTTGGGGTTTTTTAGCTCTTATGAAATGTTTCTCTTTTTTGTGTTAATAAAGTCTGTGTTAATCATCAGATTTTGCAGCATCCACAGAGATTAGCTGATTTGGGTCTTTACAAATATAAAGTAATATGAATACTAGTTCATTGAATAATTTTATTTACTGAATAAAACATTAGATTTTTACATAGTATACATGGACATATTTTTATTAGCAAAACAAAATAAATTACAATTCTAATATCACCTAAACCCTGAAACTTATACTTGCTTGTTTTTAACACTTGAATACATTGATTTTTTGTTACACATGACTCAGATTCCCACCAGCCTTCTAAGTGTGTTAATTTACAAAAGCTGTAAAAGGCAGGCATTAAAAAAAGTCATAGAGTGTGCAGAGTGCCTTTCAGCTCTGATTATGTGCTCATTACCTCTGACTCCCTTTGTGCACTTTGTAACCTGGTTCTTTATTCTCAGGAGACACATGCACGTGCTACTTTGTCCTGAGTTGCTGCCTGGGAATTAAGGGAGCTGTGATGGTCCTGTTGTCCATCAGCTAAGGAGATCCAACTAGTGAATGAAAGGGTGCAGGAATGAATTAAAGCACAGGCAGAAGCTGGACTGGCACAATGCGTAGAGGGATCGAGAGCGTGCATATGGTGATACCCTTGGGGTGGCAGGAGGGAATTGAAGGTACCTAAGGACCTCCCTCATCCAGAATATTGGTGTGTGTGAATTTACTGAGCTCCTGCCTCTCTATGTCCATCTTCTGAATGAGTGCCACCAAGCACTCATTTGTCATTTGCCTATTCATTATCTCTTCTCTTGGCCCTCTGACAGAAGAGTTTGGGATAAAAAGCTGTTAGTTCAAACTCAACTCAGACAACCTGATGACATTAACAAGGCGAAAGGGGGATGTGTTCTGAGAAAACAGTGGGTTGTTTGTTCACTAAACATTATTTTAGGTTTAGGACTACTGCTTGTACTTGGGTAGTACAAACAACACCAACTCAGCGAGTTTGTTGATGACACCAAGCTGTGTGGTGAGGTTGACAGGCTGGAGGGAAGGAATGCCATCCAGAGGGACCTGGACAGGCCTAAGAGGTGGGAGTGTGCAAACCTCACGAAATTCATCAAGGCCAAGTGTAATGTCCTGCACCTGGGTTGGGGCAATCCCAAACATAGATACAGGCTGGGCAATGAGTGGATTGAGAACAGCCCTGTGGAGAGAGTCTAGGGGGAACTGCTGGATGAAAAACCAAATATGAAAGCCTATTGCATTCTGGGCTGCATCAAAGAAGCATAATGTGTGTTGAGGCAGGGGATTCTGCCCCTCTGCTCTGCTCTGGTGAGACCCCACCTGGAGTGCTGTGTCTAGTTTTGGGGCCCCCAGCATAAGAAAGATGTGAATCTTGGAGCAAGTCCAGTGGAAGGCCATGAAGACTGTCAGAGGCCTGGAGCACCTTCCATAGGAGGCCAGGCTGAGAGAGTTGGGGTAGTTCAGCCTGAAAAAGGCTCGAGGAAGACTTTAGAGCAGTCTTCCAGTACGTAAAGAGGGCTCAACTATGCCATGTGAGCCACAGATATTAAAGTACACAGTGAAGCTTTGTGGAGCTGGACAACTTTCAGAACAGTTGTTTTTTCCCCTGCTACTTCTTCATTAAATAAACAGTTAAATGTATATAAAGACTTTTACAAAGAACAGTTTTAAAAACTCCCAAATCCTGTTGCCTTCCCAGTTAGGTTTATTTTAGAAGAGAAAACTTGCTGGTTCTAATGTATGGAGCTGAGTTCTAATACATTCTTTTCTTTTTTATTATGTTAGTGTTAGTAAATTTGAGCTTTGAAGGCACCCTAAAAGTTTGAGTGTATTTTTGTAGGAAGGACAATTACAGACCTAATAACTGCTTAAAATCATGTTTCATAATGTTATTTAAATATTGGAGATTTATGTGCCAAATATTGCTTATCATGTGATATGTTACCGTGAAGCACAATGCTGTAAATGCAGGGAATCAAAACTGAGCTTGTCTAAAGTCTGTGCACAGCTGCAGGCAGCCCCCAGACATATACTCAGAACTGCACTGCTGAACCAGGAGAGCAGCCACTGCTGGGAGGTGAGCACTCCAGCTGCCTCTGGAAGGTCCAAGAGTTTGGCTGCTTTTCAGGTTGTTTACTATTATGATTTGCTCTGAAGTCCTGAATTTTAATGTCACACCATTCTTAATTCTGTACAATTCAACCAGTTTCCAATGTGAGGCCTTTGAAGCACTGGTGGCTGCTCTCTTTAAAGCTTTCATAGCTAGAAGTGAGCATTTGAGTACAGGGCTACAAACTGTTTTTTCCAGGCAGGATGGTGGCTGTAGCATGTACTGCCATTGTGCAGCAGCTCCCTGCTCTGTTCTGGGTTCCACAGAATTTGAAGGAAGCTTCAGTTTCAACTAGGAACTCAGGTCATACTTGACTTTATTTGAAACAGTTGTAAAACTTTTAATGTCTGACTTTTATTTCATTTGAAATGGGTTGAAAGCATCTCAGGCAAATATATAAATCTCCTAATCTTTTACATGTAATGTTAACAGGCATTCGAAGAGATCAATGTAAAGTCTTATGAGATCCATAAACCTTTTGATTGCAGAAGGAAAACGCGTTCATTTCTGAAATCTCTCTGAGAAGTGCAAAAGAAAAATAGGTCATTAATCCAACATGGAACAGAAAGTGTGAAGTTACAGCTTGCAAATTATTTTTGTTCAATGTACTATTAAAAGATGAAGACAGAAGCACTTGTAATCTTTGTAACTACAGAATTACAGTTCTTTTTAAAGCATTTGCAGAAGATGGGTATTCATGCTATGGTTTTCAGTTTTCAGATAAAGAAAATATGCTTGCTTACTTGAGTTGACCTTAGCAGAGTCATCTCTCAACAGGGATCTGTAGTGCATGTTTCTTTCCTTACCCTGGCCTTTTTTCAAGGAGGAGAAAAAAAAAAGTTGAATTAATTTGGTATATTGTGACTTTCTCAGGGGATAGATTACTTGATAGTTTTGGCTATGTCAGGGTGAAAATGAAACCCTGTGTTTGCGACAGTTGACCTGAGAGTAGCTGTCAAACATGTTTTTGAGTCATGAAAGTATTTGAAAATGTTCCTGTCAAATAATGACATACAAAGTTCTTCCCTGACCTTGAAAATTATTGCTTGTTTTAACAAAAGTCTTGTGGCATCTCTAGTTTCTGTGAATTAGGACCAGTAGGGTTCTTCAAAATTAATCTGTATTATCATTAATATAATAAACCAATCCAATCCCCTGTGTCAGAGCATCATAATTAATTTGTTCTAGTGTGAGTCTGCTTTCTTTCATACTGCATTTCATTTTCTAATGGAGGCTACAGGAAGAGAGAAATCATAACAGGACACTGAGAATTGAACTCTAATTTACATGGGAAATTATAATAGTAGTAAAATAGCAGGAAATTTCCTTTGGGAAAACAAGGTTTTCTTTGGTGTTGTTGTTTTTGGTGAAGCTGTATGCACTTTGACCTTGTCATCAATGACCTCAACAGAATAATTCCACAGACCTAAATTCACTACAGGATTTAATGTATTTTTTCTTATATTCTCTAGATAATTTTACTGATTTCATAGGAAACATAAATTTCATTTACTTTTAGATAACCAGTTTGTGCTAATGCCAGGATGTTATGAACATTTCTAAAGCTTTTGCACAAATGTTCTCTGAGTTAAGTGAATTAACATTTTCATTGCATATTTAAAATAATTTACACTTCTTGTTCTTACAGCGACTGCAACACACAAGTCCCTGAAGAAAGAATCCTGTAAGTAAACATATGTGACTTAAGACTGTGTTACATATTCTATATTCTTCCTAATGGAAGAGTGAACAAAAAGTCACTATGTGGCTTTTCATATGTCCAGCTTGCCTAACAGAGCTCAGACAAAGGCAGATGTTATGCCTCCTAATCCCGTTAATTTAGCAGTGATTTTGATTGCACATAATATAACATTACACTAAAGCAAATCCAAAAGTGGACTTTGAAATGACATCTTGAGGATGAATATCAGTTTAGTCAGAGGGCATGTCTTTGCTACCAAACTTTATTCTCAAAACTTTTGCACAGTCTTTCTAAAAATGAAGAAATTATAGCAATCGAATATCTCTTGTAAAAGTATTTAATATATTAGCTTTTATCTCACTGCAGCATTACACTTCTAGCCCTTTTTCAATTGCAATCATGCTGTGGATATAAAAAACTACTACAAATCATGAAAGAAGCAAGAATAAAATATCACAATAATTTGACATCTATTTCATTATCTCCCTAAAGAAAATGCTTTGGTGTAGATGAAGAATTGCCTCTCTTACTGACAACAAGGATCCTTCAGGTTGAGAAACTTTTTAAAATTCACTTTCAAGAGCTGTATCAAGGCTAGTAAAGTGCTGTAGAAGTACCAGTGTAACCATTTAGTCCATACAAGTAATAACTTAAAGAACACAATAGTTTTATCTTTGCCATCTCATTATCCTCTAGACACATATATTCTCTACTCCTGGCTCAGGTAGTAGAAGTACCTTGTCCTGGACAATTTTGGGTGCATACTGGGGTCTAGGAGAATTGTGAGAGCTGAAGAAACCTCATCATCTTCTGTGCATGATTCTTGTCTCTAAGGGTGGCAGTGTTACATCTAACCCTTTGCCATTGCTAGGACCAAAGGCTCTGTCTGTGCCTTAGTAAATACAAGATATATAGGTCCTCAGCTAAAGGAGAGGGGAGGTTTGGTGCTTTAAGGGGCTTCACAGGGGGTTGCGCGCTTTTTTTTTTGTGTGTGTTTTTGTGGGGTTTTTTTGCTTGTTTGTTTGGTTTTGGTTTTTGTTTTTTGTTTGTTTGTTTGTTTTTAAGCTTCCTGCAGAGTCTGGGTATGGGCTTTAGTACGATACTGGTTGCACAATGAAAGAATAATGCTCTGGCATGTGTTTTTAAGTATATAAGTAGTTTCTTAAATTTGAAGTGCAGAGAATGTATTTTCCTTTCACATCTGGATTGTGACTGCAGTTGACAAAGTAGTGTTTCTAAGGTATAAGTGACAGTAACTTGCTGATATTAGGAAAAGAAAAGGAAATTAGTTACAGTTTTGTACTAACTTCATTCTATTATTATAGCTGCTTGGATAAGAATCAGTTTCCCCTTAAAAATGGGAATGGTATTCATTCTAGGATAGCTGGCAACCACCCTTCACTGGTAAATCCATTATGGGATTGTTACTGGTGGGGGTTGGAAGATTCAACAAGTACTGTGGTGCTAAACTAAACTTTTTTAGGAACAGGAACTCAGGATATTGGACATTAGAGAGTGGATCAACTTAGTCTATCAGTAGATTCCCTCCAGACAAAATGTAAGAAAATTTTGTGCAATTTTATGGATTGTCATATCTCTCTGTTTTGCAGCTCTTTTCAGTGGAGGAATGGGTTAAAAACCTTTCTCAGATGGTGGATAGGGAACTTGAAGTCATATTCTCTCTATTCTTTTTCTACAGCCTGTGGTAGCACTGAGGAATGTCATGGTGTGGTTCACAGCTTATCTCCACAGGCAGTTTTGTTGACCCAAATGAGGGAGTAGGGCATGTGAATGAATAAGAAGTCTTAAGCCAATAGCACTTTTGCTCCACAACGTGATCTGGAGGTTTTTGTTTAAAGTGAATTAATTGTTTAAAGTGGAATGGGGTGGTCCTTCATGAAGTTACCTGAATAGGTCCTCTATGGAAAAAAATACCTGTCTGGAGATAATTGCAGCATGATTCATTAGTCACTGATTTTCATCAGTGGTGACTGACAGAGCTGAATAATTTTGAAAACTGAAGGCTCTTTTTCTATATATAAATAAACTTGTATCAATGAATATTATTAGAGGATGACTGAAAGTTGTTTACATCCATGAGTCCTTTCAAATTATAAGAAAGCAATGTAAATATATTTTCCAAATTACAGTCTTAACTATGGAATTTAAGTTACTTTCTTTATGCATCATCCAGATGTATCACCCAGTACCTCAGATTTATTTTTTTTCCCTTAGCTGGAGGTGTTTGGTAGAGCTAATAGGCAGAGCTTTGCAAGGAAATTCCTTACTTGAAATAATATATTATTGTTGCTGTTAGTGAGCACTAGAGGGCTCCTTAGACTAAAGCAAAAGAATACCACGTCATGTTTATCATTGAGGATATGTCTGAGGCATTTTGGTATCTTGAATTAAATAATCAAAACTACTGTTTTCATTAGAATAGTGTAAGGCTTCCCTTTTCAAGAAAAAAATAAATCAATGTCTTTGAAAGGAGAGGCGTTTAGCCTGTTGTTATATAGCAAGTGTTTGAATTTTTGAGAAATGTTGCCTTTATATGTAGGCATCCTACTGGTTTAAATTTTTATACATATTTTTGATTAGCAGTCAAGATCTTTTTCATGTTCCCTTTCCAAGTGGTTTATTTTAAGATAACTTATCTTATGTGCATGGTTTATATTTTTTTCTGCTTGTCTGTCCACCTTTAAATGTCTTTCCTTACATGGTGGTTAGTTTATAATAGCCCCTGTATTATGAAGCCCAAGTCTGCCTTGCAATCTAATAAACGTGATTGCTGTATGCAGAGGTGAATGTAAAATGTAGCTATGCTTCTTTGGAAGTTTGGAATTTTCAAAAATTTTGAACTTGCTTTTCAAAAAAGGGCCAAACATTATATGTTTTATGAATGTAAAAAATGATTCTTAGCTGGTCTGAGTTTCTAGTGCAGCCTGAAAAGGCTTTGCCATCTTACACTGCCTGATATGTAGACTGAGTGTGTTTATTCTAGAGTTAGTTGATGCCATATGGGGGGAGAGGAGGAGCTATAAAACCTACTCTATGCTGATGGGAAAAAAAAAATCATAAAAGAGGACCACTCTATAAGCTGAAGGGGAACAGTGCTCTTGGTTTACACAGTCTTTGTAGTCAGATATATTTTTTAATACATCTTCTTGATTTTTCCTTGTATAGTTGTTCTTGTGCATAATTTGAGTGTTTTTCAAAGACACCGTGGTGTTGCAGAAGGTAATTGATATTTGAGAAAGGGAGAGACATTAAAAATTGAATTAGTTATTATGGTACCAAATTTACATCACTCTAGGTAGCATAATTTTTTATTGTCAGAGGGAAGCCTGAAATTATGAAATAAAATTAGTACAGCTGTGCTTTCAAATGTAAAGCTTTTACAAAGTCACAAATGTACACTTGTTTCAAGAGTAGACTTTGTAGAGAACAATGAGTAGGCTGCTTATTTAGAAAAATGAAGGGCATTTTTTTCCCGATAGCAAGTCAGTCATCAAAGCAGCAAATGAGACTTTAAATAAAGGTTGAGAGATAGTTTATTTGTGGGACCAATGTTCTAGAAACCAGTGGAGATTTTTCTGTCTTAAATAATGTTTGCAGCAGCAGGGTAATTTTACTTGAGACACTTTCTTTGTCTGTCAAACATTCCCCACTTTCTTGTATTTTCCTGGCCCTGATGTACTGTTTCCAGTCACAGGTATATGCAACTTATTTTTAGCCCTTGGTGGTGGTGTTCTGTACAAAACATTCTGCCTCCAAGTGAAATTTTTGGAAGTAAAGAAATGTAATGATGTAGTGGGCCCAAGAGCAGGAGATCTATTTGAACTGTTTCAAGATCAGAGTGATCTATTCCCATCTGGCTTTTCTTTCAGGTTCCTGAGACTTGGTGACTCAAAATATCCATTGTTCAAAAGGGGGCTATGAATTTACAAGAAGGAATCTTTCCTAGTCAGAAAAGATTCTTACTGATGTTGAGTGAAGTTTAACTGACCAGAACAGCTTGCAAAGAGAGCAAGGAAAGAACATTGTGGTCCATTTTATAATTTTCTCTCCTCCAAGTCCCATCAAGCTCACTTAATTGCTCTTACATGCTAGAAGCTCTTGGGGGAAATGAGAGTGTTGTAGATGTTGGTGAACCCAATGGGAAGAATGATGATGTCTAACTCCATTTCAGAAGGCTGAATGATTTCTTTATTATAATTATGTTATAATACATTAATATGCTATATAAAAGAGGATACTAAATACTACATGCTACTTTCTCTAACTATCATATCTCACTCCTCACAACTCGTGACCCTATTCGCCAGAGTCCAGACACAGGTGGATCTGATTGGCCATCAGGCCCAAACAATCCACCATGGTCCAACCAAGCGCTCACTCTGGGTAAACAATTCTCCAAACACATTCCACAAGAGAAAAACAAGGAGCAGAAATAGAAATTGTTTTCTCTTTCATTTCTCTCTGTGCACCTCAATAAAAAATCCTGAGAGAGAGAGAAATGTGCTTGCCACATAAGAGAAAGAGAGTATTTGGAGAATGGTATGTAAGAGGTGGAATTGGGTGCTTTGCCTGCCAGAGAAAAAGATAGGGAAAGAAGATACAGTGTTGAAAAGCAATAGGCTGAGGAATCTGCTGTACTGAGGTCAGACTGTGAGGAGAAATGGGAAGGTTAGGGGGAAAAGAGGCAAAGAAAACCTGCTACAAGCACAAATCATCCCTGACTGCTCCCAAACATTCTACCCTGCTCAGAACCCTCTAACTCCTTGCTGGTACCCACTCCCTAGGGACATTTGGGAATCCTCCAGACCTTTTTTGTGTCCTCACCCTTTCTCCACTGCAGTCCACCTACCATAACCTCACTCCTATCACCTCTGCCCTACCTATACCCCTGCTGTTTCTAAATATTGCTGGCACAGGAATGAGGACATAAGTACTTAACTTCTTCTCATCCTTGGGGCAGTAGCATTTAGTTTTATCCATCTTGCTGAGGTGCCTTGAAGTGATTCCATGGAGGATAGCATAGCTGTCTTTCCCCAAACACTGCTAATATTAGACCTAACAATTACCAGAATCAAAGTAATTTCAGTTTTCTTTGAGGATGAATGCACTGGCTGTGTAGTTCAGTTTGCTGCACACAAAGTGAATTTGAGCTATGGACATTAGACTTCATTAAAATGTCTTCTGGACACTCTATGGCCAAAGATGTGTCTGGATGCTATATTTCTATTTTTCATCACTGATGAAGCATGATGTGTGTGGTGACTTAGACTAGAAGCTGGCAGGCTTGGATCTGTCTCAGCTGCTGCTTCTAACTATCATAGAACCAAAATAGCATAAGCTACAACACAGTTCATAGAGCTTGCAAAACACACTTGCCTAGGGAAAATGCCAGCCAGGTATCAAATGCTTTGGCAATGAGAAGATGCCTTTGATATAATCAGCAGTTTATCCCATGAGTGCAGTCTAGGGTTTAAGGAGAACCTGTGTTGGCACTAAGCTTAATGGACTGAATGCTCAGTGAAAAGGACAGAATGCATTTTAAAAATATTTCAGTCTTCTGTGTCATGGTTAGCTCTATTTGACTAGACTTTGTTTGAATAAAGAATAGAATGTGACATACTGTGATTCTGCTCATTTCCTAGCTCTACTAAGTTTTTGCTAATGTGACTTAATATATACATATATGTAATTCCTACTTGAAATAATGTATTGTAATATTTTTAGCTTTTTTTGGTTCTAGGTTTTAGGGCAAGATTCAAATAATTGCCAAGAATTGCAGCACATCAGGAGGAAACTAAATTTTGACAAATAGAGTCAGGAAACATTAATGTATTTCACATTATTAGAAGATAAAGGCTTATGTTTAAAAGAATCAAGTAATTCTAAAATGATAACTTGTCTGAGGACATGATTCTTTGAAGGAGAATAATTTTGTTCTGTATTACATAAATTCTGAAGCAAAAACTTGCTACAGACAGCATTTGACTATATTGCTGGCAAAAACATTAAAAAAATTAATGAAATGTATAATTTTGACATTTTGTAAATAAGTAAACATGCCAAGCCTAATCATAAGAAAAAAAATCAAGAATTAAAAGCACATTTAGAACTCTGTCTTTCTGATGAAAGAAATTCTGTTGGGAATTTTCACAAATGTGGGGATTGGGAATTTTAACAAATGTGGGTAATCCTTTTTCATATATAGTATTATTTGCCTCAATGCCTCTTTTAATTTATAACAAGTTATATTAATATCATTCTTCAAAGGCATGGCTCTTTCTAGAGGAAAAAGTAATGTCTATCTGGATTGTAGATAGGCAGTGAAAGAAAAGGAAGGGAAGAAAGTGAAATGTTAATGTTAGACCCTGACTTAGAAATACCCCAATAGAAAATGGTGACAATAGGGCCAAACCAATTCCCATTACTTTGTATACCAGTAGGTGTGGGAATGCCGAAGAGGTCTATGGTTTTGATGAAGTTTATAAACCCCAAAAGTATTTAGTAACCCATATAAGCAATATAATTAATGTTAATAGCTTTTCATATAAATGCAGCTTATTCATAATCTCAGAAGGTGGGCGTTGGCAACTGTAATCACAGCTAAATACTTTTCTGTGATAGGTGTGCAGATATAGTTTTCTCTACCTGTTATCTAAAATTGATGTTTCCCAGTTTTCAGCTGAGAAGTTAGCTGGAAGTGGGAAATTTTATGTGGGTGGTGGTAAAAAATAACCCTTTTCCCAATGCAAAGCATACAGACACATTCAGTGTACCCATGACTGTGTCCCTATCTTTCCACTATTGCTTTTTATTTAGTTTTCATGGGACAGCCTGTCCAAAGATTCACATAACAGGCTGGATCCTGTGGACTTGCCCCAGCTATCCATCTTTGTTTTGCCAAGAGTTCATACTTTTTCCAATTGCACATTTCCTCCATAGAGCAAATTTTGCTTTAGAGTCCATGACACAGTTTAAAAATACAAATACAAAAACTGTCTGACTGCTATTGAGATCTCTCTTATAACACAGCAGCCAAAACCTTGCTAAATCTCTTGCTGATACAGCTCTGATATCTCACAGCTAGAGGAAACTGAACAGCTTGCCACAAGTCCATATTTTTTGAGGAATGGCATAGCGCATCCTCTTCTGTCATCCCAAGGCCTTTCTGTAGGTGGAAGATAGGGCTGAGAACCTCAGTCTGAGGCAGCAGCACTGATCTTCTTAGATAGCTTCTTATTGGCTTCAATAAAATGCATAAAACTTAACATACACACTTACTGGCTATTTTCTCTCTTTTGACTTAGCTGTGCGAATAAACTCTCTGAAGCAGAAGTTGTGCAATGAAAATAATTATCTCAGGGCAATTTGAAGGGTGAATTTTCTGGTAAGTCTGTCATGCTGATGTGTTTCCTGAAAAGAAGCACCAAGAAGCATCTCAGCAGCCTTCTCAAGAGACTAGATTTTCTGCTTTCATAGAAAACACAGTATGTGTAAGAACCCTATGTATCCCTTTGTCTGTCCGTCTTCCTTCTAATGGTGTTGGATTCAGTGCCTAACTTGTAGTGGTTCCTGCCAGGCTGGAGGAGACAGAGTTCAGGTCTAGTTTTCAGCTGCTGCTGGTCACCCATCAGTGCAGATGTAGCACTAGGCTGGCAGGAGCTGGGAAGGAGGAAGGACAAGTGCGGTAACTCTAGGAAGGGGAAGGGTGTGGAGAGCAGGCAGTGAAGAAATGCTGTGAGGGGACACTCAGGCAGAGCTGCATGTGGTGGAGCAGTTCAGGTATTGTGCAAGATTGCTGTGAGGGAGCATAGGCAATACAGCTGTGTTACACTGGAGGGCTCAGACACTGCATTACACTGTGGGTGCTAAATGTAGGACATGTTTCTGTAGGAAACCAGGCTTCATTAGTCCTGCTGTTCCCAGGGTGACTTACAGAACAGTAGGCATGCTTTGACATATGGCTGTATACCAGCAAAACTTTCTGTGAATGGCTTGAAGACTGAGTGCTTTCTTTTGTTCCAAAGACACATTTTCATTTCTACAGAAAATGGAATTATTGAGGGCCTGCTGAGGATAGAAAGCCTGTAATTTATCGGAGAACTGCACTGGTAGGCATATCTAATCTGCCTAATCCATTGCCATTAGCATTGAACAGACAAAATGTTGAAAGCATACCTAAGCCTGCTGGTGATACAAAAGTGCCTACAGCTAAATAGATTTTTTTGTTTCTTGAGATTTATAGCTCACATATGTTTGCTGTACAAAAAAGACCAAATCCAACTGAATAATATTACTGTAACTTAGTTAAAGCTTTCTATTGACAGTATAAATCATGAGGACAAAGCTTGAGTCCCCTTTATGTGCCTTTAGAATATTGATATAAAAATAGATCTTTTTGTGTTCATATTTCTTCACAATAGTTTAAAAGAATGCAGAGGCAGTAGCTCTACTGAAATCTTTAAAATTGAGACTGGCATATAGTTGCATCAAAAGGGAAATTAAAGCTCTTCTGACAAGCCACAGTTTTGGAGGGGATGGAATAATCTTTGGTCCTTGTATGCAACTCCTCTTCTGATACCCACTGAATTATTTCAAAAGGATACTTTTTTCTAACATTCACAAATGTGATTGTTTAACAACATTACCCCACACATTGTAATGCAGAGCAAAGTAAAAAGGTGGAAAGAGGAGTGAATAAAGCTTAATGAGCAAGCTATGGTCAGTGTGGAAAGACAAACAATCAAAAAAGGTAAAGTGTAGTTTAGTGCCCTATTTGGTGCTCTGGATCTCAAAGGCATTTATCCTGCAAGTGAGCCATTGGGAACACCAATAACTTCCTCCTTCAGCAGCATCTATCTGATTTCAGTTAACAAAGATCCTCATGAATCTGTTTGGTGTAGTCTGATGAGATAATATGTTAAATCCTGTGATAGCTGGTCCTAATTGCACTTCTTTCCAGACATTATTCATCTTTTACACAGCAGTGTGTTTTTCTTCAGCCTACTAATGCCAGACACTATCCAGATATCACAGCTCTTAATTTGCATTCTCTCTTTAATGTTTTCTGTGGTTTTTTTACTGCAGTAGCTTTGACTAAGTAGTCTTCTATTTTATTGACTATTCCCCTTTTAAGCTAGGGTAAATAATAACTATGACCTGCATTTTGAAGTGTCCAGTATTTATTTTGTTCTTGAAGAACCACTGAATAACTGGTCAGAGCTGGTTTTCAGGTGACCTCTTAGCCATGTGCGTTTAGCACTTTGCTCAGCAGCTCTTTGAAGGAGATAGGGTACAGAAGCAGAGGGCTTTTATCTCCTTTGTTTTTGCCTTTTGGAAACCTTATTGGAAATTCATACACAGTGCTAGTATGCATTAGTGATTTTGCCTTTTGCAGAAGTTGAAAAGCTCATTAGATACCATCAGGTTTGTTTTGTGCATGATATTGGGACAAATAATGCAACTGTACGATCAAAATACTTGACTAAAGGTTGTCCAACACTTCAGATGTTGGTAACATGCTGTGTGAACCTTTTGACTTTCAGGCCAGACCCCTCTGTCAGCCATTTCTTATTTTACTGTATTTTTACCTAACATGGAGCAGTTGTCCTGAGAGGAAGTCTACAAATGTAGCATGGCCCAGAAGAGGCTGAATAGCTGCAGGAAGCACAAATGGGCCAATACTGTTTTCTTGTAGTGGGTGTCAATATGGGGGGAAGGGACTGAAAAATAGATGTATATAAAAAAGAGGAGAGCTTGTTCAGTTGGGTCAGGCTGGCAGAATGGATTAATTGTTCTCACTTGGAAGTAGAGGTGGAAATGGAGGAGGAGCTCTGGAGCCCATATGTTTCTCAAAGGCAAAAATCTTTCCCAGTGTCTAAAATCATGGCAAGGCAATGCTCAAGAGTTATCCGAGCTTCAGGGGAGCAGAGTGCTGTTCTGCACATGCTTTATGAGTTTCAATTACTCTGCCAGACAGTATTGAGTAGTATTGAATCTGCCACTTGACTGGAAGCAGGCTTGGTAAAGACAGCATTCATGATAATTAAATGGCTCAAACGGACTTTGAAAAGAGAAACGTGTCTAGCTAAGGACTGGGATAGTTGATCCCTTGCTGACTGTCAGCAGGGCTTGGGACTTCGTATCCAAGAAAAGGCAAAGCTTTGTGTGACGCTGCAAGGGTGCTGAGTCAGGGGATCACTAACCTGTCTGCCTGGCTACTGCCAACCCCAGAGACACACAGACAAACAGGAGCTTTCTAGAGCCTGGTCTCTGCATTCTTCTATGTCTGTTTTCAGGAAGCTGATACACACAGAGCTGTTCTTACAGAGTGGTCTGTAGAGTGCTCCTTGGTTTCATGGCATTTAAACACTCTGCTTTGTTTCTATCTCCTAACTAAGAGCTAATCCCTCCTAGAATAGTTTCCTTGTATCATTTTTCAGGACAATCAGTTACTGAGGCTCCAATTACAAATGCCAAGGAAAGTTCCTCTCAGTTATGCATGTCAGCAAAATGTCTTCTTTTATTAAGGTGACTCCCATTGTGGAGGAAGGCTACAAGGCAAAACACAGACTCTGCCAGAAACACCTCCGCATCTGAGGTGTTGGCAATATTTGTGTCAGGATGAAGTAATTGGAGCACCCTACTGATTACTAAAACAGGTTCTTACCAGACCTGTCTGAAACAGTGAGGATTTTTGAGGGGGAGGGGGCAGGTGGGGAGGGGGTTGGTGGATGAACTAGGAAAAGCTGAAAAAGGGGGAAATCTCCCAGGAATTATTCACAGTCCCCATGCAGGGACTGTCAGCTTTGTGATAAAATGTTTGAGATCAACTGCTGGATGAGTGCTTCATGGGGCTCTTAACTCTGAAATAGTGTTCTGGCCAATGGATAGAATCTTGAAAAAGTTTGTTGTTGTTTTGGGGATTTTGTTGGGTTTTTTTTAAAGTGACAAAATGATTCTGGAAACAGTGAAAGGAAATGTGTGGTTCTTGTTGTGAGTGTTTTTCAGGCATTAGGTGTTACCATCAAATATCCTGTGGTGCTGGCTGTGGCTGTTCAGCTGTTTGCTCAGTCCCTGCACTGGCCTGTAGCTTGTGCTGGGAACCCTCTCTCCCACAACCTTTCAGCAGTGAGGATTGCTGCCTCTCCTCTCTACCTTTTTGGTCCTTCACAACTCACTGCTACTCCCTAGTCTTCTGCCATTGATGTCATCCTTGCTTGTGCTGTTAGGATCTTTTTATGTGGGCCCATCTATAAAAAAAAGCACCTTGCCTTATTATTCATAAGGGAAACATCTCTTCTTTCAGTTTCTTTGCTTCCTCTATGACTTGTACCTGTGGCTAGCCAACAGTGATGACTAGTTAATGCTGGTCAAGAATTGCAGCTGTTTATTTTCTTGATGAGAAAGAAAGGAGGCTGAAGAAGAAATGTCAGATGTTCAGACTGATTTCATTGTGTACAAAGGTATCTTGTATCTTCTTCCTGTAACATTCTTCCTGCCTTGATTTTTGTGTTATTTCACAACTCTTCCTCTGGTTCCCTCTGACTGCAACTCAGACTGTGAACTCTCTGACAGTGTGTTTGGGTGATGCCTTGCAGCCGGACTGCAGTCTGAAGTAGGGTACAGAAAACCTGTAACATAAAAAGTATTGATACCAGGCTATTTCACAGTCTCACAAAGTAGAGCCTCTTATCATTACTTTTAAAAGTAGAAATGTTAGCAGTTAGGAATTGTCAAATAGGTGTTACCCGAAGGAGTTGCCTTCTGATAATCCTATGCACACATTAATGACAAACACTAAAATGTCATGGTCATGCACATTACATTTGCAGTAGCACAGGAACCCAGATGTAAATACTAGAAGAAAAATTGTTTGTTCAACACATTTCACAAGAAGGCCTTTAAGGCAAAAACAAGATCAAGCACACTGGAGCATGTTATATATTTCTACAGATACAAAAAAATCATGAGCTAGTGGCATATTCACAGTGGGATATTTGGAATTTTGTTTACTTATGGAAGTAACTATTCTGAAGAAAAGGTGAAAAGATTTTAGACCTTTAGAGTAGATTCAGACAGGTTGCAGACAGGTAGTGCAGGAAGTTTTAGGAACTGTCTGCCAAACATTTTGTATGGCTGAGATAACAAGATAGAAAGGGCATGAGTCAAAGGGAAGATGGTGGGAAGGTGGGAGGAAGAATACAGGAGATTCAGAAATGAGAGGTATCAGTGGCCCCTTGGCTCCTCTGCAGGCATTTTGTATTTATTTTGTATTAGCATCTAGTATTTCGGCAGGTAGAATGTATATGGCATTTATTTCTTCTACCTTAGTTTGGCAAGATTGATGGAAACACATGTAGAAACTTTGTATTGTTTGAATGATCATTTGTATTATCTTCCAAACAAATATACTTCATCAGATCAGTGATGTTCACTAGAAAACCTATTTTTATAGGGATTAACTTTTCATCTTTTAATTAACTCCAGATTTCCCTTTGAAAATTTGTGTTTCACTGCTTTGCTTTTGAATGCAAGACACTTAACACTCCATAACAAAGCATACAGGACAGCTGAGGCATGTGTTGTATATTTTGTATACAAGTAAGTAAGGTTGTGGAGTTTTTTTGTGGTGTTAGAGATGATAAAATTACTGTGCTTTTCCAAGGTCAGAGGGTATTTGTGGCAAAGTATAGAAAAGAAGAAGAAAAAATTCTAAACCTTTTATCTGTGCTCCAGGTATTTTTTGTTAAAGAGCTGAAAAGCCTATTGCAAAACTCCTGAAGCTGACTTCCACTGGTCAAAACCAGCATGTCAAATGAAAGTGTTTCATCTTTACCTCCTACTGTGTATAATGAAACCGAAGGGCTGTACATACCCACATGTTTGAAGAGTACCCCGTAAACTGCCCTGACTTTTGCTATGTTTTTGTGAAATGATCAGTCTAATCCTTAAAGGTTTGAGCTGATTTAAGTCTCCTGCTTAACTGAATTTCTTAGGGAAATAGAGCTCATGTGGTTTACACTATTTGTCTGCTGATATGCTTGACAACTTTCTGAGCCATCGATGTAAAAAGGCAGGACATTTTCTGGTACATTCAGTCAAAAAAACAGCATAATGTATAAGGCTCGCTAATCAGTGTGCATGTGGGGCAGTGCAGTTTATGACGCTCCAGGGGCACTTTGGAAGTGATACTAGGGAACTAGGGTTATTGTTTTAGTAGTGTTAAGGCACACAAATCCTTAGAAACCAGGCTTTGTCAGTTTTGCTGCTCAACCATTTCTTCACATATGAGTTTGGAGCATAAAATCTGCCAAATTAATAAACCTCCATTTCTGGGGAAAACCATGGTTTGCAATATCTTCTGAGTGAGGAAAATAATTTACTCACTGACTGGTTTTCAGGAACATGCTGGAAACACTTGTACAAGTGTTCATTATTTTAAAAGCATAAGCTTTTTAAAATCTTTTTACAATAGAAAAAATAAAGTTGTTTGGCAATGTATGGTATAGAGAGCAGAGATCTTGGTCATCAGTTTATGGATGCTTTAATGTGAGAGAATCTTAAACCTTTATACAGTGCCAATAACAGACTTTGTGTGGTCTAGACAGAGTGATGGATGGGCCTTGTGGCCCATAATAGTATTGAAACTCAAAACATCTTGGTATGTGGAGTGTTGCACATTTGAGTTATCACTAAGAGATAAAAAATTTATTGCACACTTGTTGCCATTTGAAGGACGCTGAAGCAGCTCCTCTGGAAAGACAATCAAAGAATGAAAGCACATTATTGGAATTTTTCCTTCGCCATCACTATCTCCATTCCCATCATACTCTGCTGTGTTTAGTGGAAATTAACTGCAGCAGAACATCCAGAGAACATCTGATTTCCTGTAAAACATTAATTTTATTTATTCTTCCTACATATTTTTCAGTTCTCTCCTCTCCTTCCTAGTCCTACTGACAACAAAAGAAATTACACAAAAGATCAGCTGTTTGCTTTATGTAAAATATTGCATCAAAATAATGATTCATTGGAAAAAGATTTCACACAGTAAACACACTCACAAATACCCACTCAGGTCACAAAACCAAAAATGTTATCAATAAGGACAAAGGAAGTTGTTATTTTGGTTTTTGAATAGTCTTGATTCATGTTTCCTGTCATTTTCCCTGGGGAAAGAGAAACAAGTATCCTTAAATAAACAATTTAACAGAACTGCCAGAAATTCTTCAAATCCTTAAACCAGTATTATCAGGAATAAATCCATAGCTGAAATAAGCTATGCTCTCCTGCTGTCCGAATTCAGTTTCCACATACAAGTTTGAGTGCTACATCTCACATCACGATCTGATACTATTTTTAACCCAAAGGCAAGAAGCCATTGTTGTAAATCCTGTTTCTGTGGCATAGTGTGATGATCACCATATTTCAAGAAGATCTCAGGTGAGGTTTTTGGGTTCTTACCAAGTTGTGCTGTATAATTACTCTGAGGTTTGCTCAGTAGGAAGCAGCCTATTTGTTCCAGTTTTGTCAGCCCACAGAGGTGCTTTGTGCTGCTTTCCCAGCTGAAGCCTGTGGCGGCTTGCTCCCTGGGACACCCAGAGACTGGTGAGATGTTTGTGATCACCAACAGGGGTGCTGGGGATGCTATGTGTCTGGATTCTGACACTGAGTTTGTTCTCTGCAAGGCTATTGGGAAGGGCTGTTTGTCATCTTTTTGTTTATGCTGTTCAAAAAGCCATGAAGATATACAAAGCTAAAAGGTCTTACTGCTTTTTCACGCAATGTTTGAAATATTCTGTGTGTATGATTCTTCTTCCCTTTCTTTTGTTTTTTTTTTTTTTTCAGTATAGCAAATGTGCTCTATTCATGAACCAAAACCAGAAAGACTGGAGAGTGTTATGCTCAGTCTTTTCATGCTGCTCATTTCATATTCAGGAAAGTCAAATGGTTTCCCTGCCTTTGGCCTCTGTGAGACTCATGGAGCATTTTGGGTTGAAGGAACCCATCTAGTACAACTCCCCTGCAATGGGAGGGACATCTTCATCTCATCTAATGGATGAGACCTCTCAGAGCCACATCCGACCTGACCTAGAACATTTACAGGAATGGGGTATCCACCACCTTGCTAGGCAATGTCTTCCAGGGTTTTACCATCCCCAGTTCCTAATATCTAATTTAAACTTCTCAGTTTAAAGCCATTCCCCCTTGACTGATCACTACTTGCCTTTCTAAAATGTTTCTTCCCTAGCTCCCATGTAGGTCCCTGGAAAGTGCTATAAGGTCTCCCTGGACTCTTCTCTTCTCCAGGTTGAACAACTCCAACTCTCTCAGCCTGTCTTTGTAGGAGGTGTGCTCCAGCCCTCTGATCATCTTTGTGGTCTTCCTCAGAACTCACTCCAGCAGGTCCATGGTCTTCTGTGTGTGGGACCCAAGAGGGGCAAGCATCACTCCAGGTGGGGTCTTGTGAGAGCAGAGAGGGGGAGAATCCCCTCCCTCACACTGCTGGCCATGGTTCCTGTTATGCAGCCCTGTGTACAACTGGCTTTCTGGGCTGCAAGTGTACATTGCTGGGTCATGTCCAGCCTCTCATCCACCAATCTTTCTGTGTTAAGTTCTTCCTTAAACTTCATGTTCTCTCACACCTCCTTGGCAGATTTCAAGATGCTGGAAGTTTCTTCCCATCTGCCTTCTGCAGGTGGGATCTGACCTAGCTTTGCTCATTTGGTAAGTGAGAGAGGTGTCAGGACTTCTTCCTTGCAAGCAGGCCAGTTGTTTCTCCTTTTGTCTAATGTCACTTTCTCTTATTCCATAATGCAGCATTTCCATTCCCTGTGATTTAGGATATTATTTTTCCCAAGATATATAAATTGCAAGCATGTAGAGAGTATGAAAGGATATGTAAAGATAATGTAAGGAAAAATTTAGTTTAGAAAAATTTACTCACAGTCAGAGGTCACTGAACAGATTTCTTCACCTTTTAAGACAGAACTCATGGAAACTAAAAATTCAGAGTTCACACTTCAAAGCTTTGTTTATATTGTATAATGCAAAGTAATTCTCTGTGGGAACAGATTTACTGATGCATTTTGCCCTGACTGTGTTTTGTCATATGCCAGGAAATATGTATACATGTATGAAATCAAAACTTGAAGGAAATACTTGATCTGTTTAAATTTCTTCCTGATGAGTATAGGGCAGTTAAGTAGAGCCAGGGGCTTTTCAAAGATGAAGTCAAGCTTAACAAAAATATGTGATTTCACTTGTAATTTCTTCAATGACCGCAGATAGTACTGAAGCAGAAAACTATTTGCTTGGATTTTAGCAGTGTTTGGAAAACCAAAGGTTTTGGTATGTCTCCTGCCCTCCTGCCCCTGATCAGTCTTGTAAAACTCAGGTTTCTTTCCCTAGAGATTCTCTCTGCCCAGCTGGGTATCCCTAATTTTATAAGAGTCTTAAACAAATTACTAGGTTAAAAGCACCTATTTTTAATGAAGTTACCTGGCAGTTGATTGTAACAGATACAAAAATAAAGATTAAGTAAACCTTTCCCAAATTATTTCAGTGCAACTGAATAAATTCTTATGTCACTTGCAGAAAGCAAGGAATGTGCTTGGTTTTGAGTTCCGACTATCCTAATTTTGGGATTGTTGAATTTAACAATTGCTTGCTAGCTGGTGCGTGTTAAAGGTGTCCTTTCAAGGAGATTGTTGTAATTGCTGTCTGCTCTGAGCAGAGGAGAGAAAAAGTTTTATCACTATCCTGACGAGAATGTGAAGCAATGTTGGATTTTGTTACTACAGCTGTGATGTGATAAGAATGCTGCCAGCAAACAGTTGCACATGTTTTAACACGTTGCTGCTTCTCATCTGGGAAATGGTACTGTGTCCTTGTTGGATGCTGTCGTTACAAAGGTGGCCAGCCTAAAGCAGCAGGGAGGAGATCAAACAGCCCTGCTGTGGTGCACTGAGAGGCTGAAATCCTTAGAAACTATTAGTTGTGTTATCTGACCACATGATTGAATTCCATCAAGAAAAAAGTGGATCTGGACAAATCTTTTCATATCTGGTCTCATCATAAATAGGTGAGATGTAAATTCTGGTAGGGAAAGGAGACTGTAAAAGGGGAGTGAAATGGCATGGGCACCCTTCCTGGAAGTTGAGTAAGGAGAGGGATCCTGGCAGAGAGGGACAAGTTCTTGGTTTTCCCCTATGAGTATGCTTCAGCTCCATTATTTCCCTGCACAGCCAGTCCATTGGAGTAACCCCTCTCCAATCCCTCTTGGAAAATATTTCTCACCCTAAATAAACCAAAGTGTATGTGTCATACTTAAATACTAAAGAAAAGTTATGACTCAAAGGTGTATATTAACTCCATACGTTGGTCCTTCCTGCCATATATCAGTGAAAGTCTTCTTTTTGGCTTTTATAGCCATAAAATTAAGTGCCTCAGCTCTGTTTCATCTCTGACGTGCCCATCCTTGACTTCAGAAGTTAATTAAATCAACAAGGTCTGGACTGAAATGTATTATTAGGTGCCCCCTGCCACCCTCCCCTCCAAATTCTACCTGCCTTATAAACCTGTAGATAGAGTCTCATCAGGCTAAGGCAAAGCCAACACCTAGGAGACTGGCTTGGGTTGGAAGGAATAAAGCTGTCTCTTAATATTTCCCAAAAAAGCAGTTAAGAGCTTGAGGCAGGACAGAAAACACAGTAGAATCAGAGACGTGAAAACAGTGCACATTTTTATCTCATGACAAGGACAGGTTGATGACCTCTTCTGTTACAGAGGAAGCTTCCTGTGTTAGCTGCCAGGATGGTTTTTCCCTCTCCATTTTTAAACTGATGGTGATTCTGATGTCTGAAATCACTGCAATTCCAGGTACATTACCAAAACACTTTGTTAAAAGTCAACAGAATGTGTCATTTTGGGCACACAATCAAAAGAAAAAAAAAAAAATCTGTGCATGATTGAAAGTCTGTGCCATGCTCTGAAGTTAGCTATAAGCACAGTTAATAGAAAACAAATTAATGTATCTGAGCCTTAAGTTATCCCCATGAAATCTTTATGTACTCTTGTTAAAAATGTGTGCTAACTTTAAGAGAAGGCAGGAGAAGAGGACAGCTTCAGTGTCTCCTCTTTCATGTGTATTTAGTATGGTTACTTCAATGCTGCTTTATAAATTACTCTTTTACAGCTAGAGAGTCTCACCTGTTATCTGATGCTCATAAAACTGAACAGCTCCACTTCTGTATGTATAACACATGAATATCAGAGCAAAGCAAGCTGTTTGGTTTATTTTTTATCATCAGTTCATGCGGTGGTGCTGGTTTGGGGGGGCTACATGTTCTGTCCAGCTGGGGACCTGCCTGCACAAGGTGGCCTCTGAGCCTGAGAGGTGTCCAATGACCCTGGCTGCAGAGTCTCCAGAGTCTGCAGTGCTGACACCTCATTGATGTGTGGCTGTGTGGCTGGGGAGGGACACAACTGCCTTGTGAGATTGTGGCTGGCACACCTCATGTCACAGAAGGTCAAGGGGGGAGTGTGACAGTAGCCTGCCTCTTCCCTGCATCCCGAGTGCAAGGAGGTGGCTGAGGAAGTGCCCTGGGCTGAGGGTGCTGCTCTGGGCTGGATGCCTACTGTTCACTGGCAGCTCATCAGTGTCTTATTTATGGCAGGCTCATAGCAACTTAACTTGTTTTCTTCTTGCAGGCTGGTTCTTCATGCACTTAGTGAGCAGGAAGGAGTTAGCCTAAGCAAAAATTTCTGTAGAGCTTTTGCAGAGCTGTTTGGTGCCACTGGCAAAATGTCCACTCCTTGTGGTATTGCCAGTAGCAGGTTTTGCTATGGGGGCAAATACACTTTGTCTCTTTTGATGCTTCCAGGTCCCAAGGAGACAAGTTGCACTGGAATTCCAGTAATACACTGTCAAAACCATCGGCCTGGATCTTTAAGCTGAAATTTCTAAGCACCTGGAACCCATCCACTAGGGTAGCAGGCTGACTTCTCATGGTTTTCTGCTAAGGCTCTGTTTTATTTTTCCCCCTCTAGCATGGTTCTGTATGGATCAAATACCAAAAGATAGTTTAAAGTATAAACACAGGGAAAAAAAATACGGATGGAGAAGAAATATAGAACTTAGGGAAGCCATATGATTTTGTTTGGAGATGGTCCACTATGCCAACAAAGTTTAATGAATATTGCATTTTGCTTTGTTCGTAGGAGCAGGATGAGTATAAGTCACCTACCACTCTTCTTTGTGTCTGAGACAAATCCACTCATTTTGAGATCATAATCATAAATGTTCAGTAGACAGTGTGCTATCCCACTCCCTTTTTTACTGTAAAATTAAAAACTCTTGACATTGCACCTACTATTCTTTAAAATCATTTAGCTTGATTTATTTCACTTCAATAGAAAACTAATAATAAAGTTTTATATTTTAGCTAAAGGGATTAATGAAGATTTCAAGCCTGGTTTGTCAGAGAATGACTTGCATACCAAGTCAGAATTGTAGAACAATAGGGTTATTTAAACAGGAAAAAGATGTGGTTCTGTGGATTTTCTTGTAGCTATACTGATTAAAGCTTGTCTGCGTGCAAATATTACATAGCTCGGTATTTTTCTGCACTGACATCTGATTTCTAGCATTGTTGTGATTGTATAAATACATATATGGAATAGAGATTCCTTTTTAAAACATTTGGTTAATGAAGGTACCACAAATGACTTTTTATGGTGTAATTCCCCTTTAAAATAGTTCCCATTGAAGACAACTATTAATAGTCCATGACATCAGGGGCGTCACACTTGCAACTTCAGATAATATATGTATTTTGTACTCCTTGTGCAAAACCCCTTCCTGTTTTGTTTTCAGCATTGGTTATGTTACTCATTAGTATCTATTTTTGTTGTGAAACTGTCTCTCTTACATCTACAAATACTTTCTTTTTCCATAGGGAAATGGATTATTTGCACATACACTAAGTAAAATGGATAAAGCTTCTTTTTTTTTAGTTAGGCTCTGATTTTAAAAACTTTGTTATAAAACCTGGTTTTATATTACACCTATAGATAGCTATTGCTTTTAAGGTTATTTGGTTTTTGTTAGTTGAAAACTGCAAAACAGGGTAGTGGAATTTTAATTTTTTTTCCCCTCATAAGCTAGTCCTATTTTCTTTATGTAGAATTACAATGAAACTGTTAGTTATACACTAACTCAGTGTTTTCACTTGCTGTTAATGGCATTTTGTTTGTGGGATGTCAGCAATCTTTTCACTGGTCACGCTATTACTTTTTTACCTATCTATGTCAAAAATTAATTAGTAATTTCATTTAATGCAGAATGGCTTAGTCATTTCTGAAATACTTCAAGGATGACACAGCCATGTTAGTAATTAACTATGCCAGCCTTTATTCTTATTCTGGCTAGTAACTAAACTAAAAGTTTCCAGTGACACTGCATTTTGACATCTCAAAGGCCCAGCTATTACCCCAGTATGGAGGTATAAAAGCATCAGTTAAGTGTGTCCAAAAAATTAATTGGACCCTTTCAGTTTTGTGCTTTATATCACAGCTGTCCAAGAAGAAAGCAAATGGGGAGAACTTAGCTTGTGCCTTGTCTGGAATTGTGTGACAATGTGAACCTCGTTTTTATTCGTTGGCTCAGAAAGGAAGCCAATCAATCTGGGTTAAGAGATTCAGGGATTTGAGCTGGGTAGCAATTTTAGCATGACTCATAACACTTCATAAAATTAGCTTGCCAAGAAGATGTGCTTCTGTGAAACTGTGACGTACCTGGGTTAGAGGTATAGCTGGAAGAGAAATAATTTTGACAGAAGAGCTCATAAAAGTCCAGCTCATGTCTTTTGGTGACGGCAATTGAAAGAATCATCAGTATTGATCATCTCAAGTCCTTATAGCCTGAGCTCCTGCACAATGCCACGTCTCCTTCAGCTCCCCTTTGCTGTGGAGATCCAGGATAAGCACAAAAGTAGGGACAACTACTGAAGAGAAGATGGAAGCAGGGGCAGAGCCAGCTGTCCACAGAGCATCAGTAAGTGATTGTCTGGCATGTAAATCTGGGCCCCACAGTTTAGGATTTGATACCCAAGAAGTGGAGTGCTTGGAACAAGCATACCTTAACATTTCCACTTAATTAAATGTCTCGAGAAACATAATTTTTCTCACCAATTTTGTGATGTCTAAGGGAAAATAGTTTTGCATGTTTATGCAATCACATTATAACTTGCATGGAGACAGTAGGAAATGGGATAAAAATACGATGGGACATTTGTAGCTGAAGATTCCAGAATTTTTGTGCTTTTTAATGCACTAAATCTAGTTTTCATAGTTTAAAAGAACATCCCCCCCAGATACAAGCTGGCCTCATCATTTATCTGAAGAGAAAATGGCTAATCTTTGTTGTAGTTCTGTTCTTCACTAGTGGAGGCTACTTCAGTGAAGCTTGTTTTTCTTTTGTTGTGCCAGCAAGGATTAAGTACCAAACCAGATCCTACTTTTGCTACTCCACTGTTGGCAGCTGCCCTGCTCTGCTTCTGAACTTACTGCCCTGCTATTTTTCCTACACCTGCATGAATGACTTGATTTCCTTCATCCTCCCTCTCACCACTCTCCTCCTTGAGATAATTGCCTTTTGCTGTTCACGTGCTGTGGTGCTGAGCACAGGGGCTGAGAAGAGTTTTCCTGCTGAGCTTCATCTGTGGCCTATCAAGTACTTGTGTGATGGAGGCAGAGTAGCAAAGGGGGCAGCTGCAGGAGGAAAATATAGGAGCTGGAAGCAGAGGGAAGGTAGCGAAGAGACTAGTGATAGAGGCTCAAGCTATTTCATACTAGAACAGAACACAGAGGATAAAAATCTAACCACAGAAGGAGAGTAGTTTTCTACTCGTAAAGTTTTCCAAAGAATTCCACATTTTCAGTACTGCTCTAGAGCCTAAAAAAATAGCTCTTGAGCCATCAGTGTTTCTTGAGTCTTGTCTAGGATTGGCCACTGCTGACAATATATATGTCTGATTCTGTTGGGAAATGCTCTGCTAGCTCAAGTGGCAGTAAATGTGACATGGCTCTAGTTTGCCTAATCCTGTTGTAACCCTGTTGATGAATACCATAAGGATCAAACAAGATTCCACATGTTGGAACAGCTATAGTTTTTCTGGCTATTATCCCCTCCCTCCCTAAATATATATTTAAATAATATATAAATTTATAAAAATTGTATCTATAAAATTATATAAATTATATTTATATATTATAACTATATCAAAAATTACATATAACATCCAGTTATATGAACATCCAGTTAAATAGACAAATTCTAGGTTTGTACTTATTTTGAGAGGAAAAGAGTATATGATGGTAATTCAAGCAAAGCTGTAATATAAAGGAATAATTCAGCAAGGAGGCTGAATTAAAGTTGCACAGACTTTTTTTTTTTTCTTTTTTTCCCTTAAATTAATCTGATGTGGTATAATTGTCTGAAAATAACTAAAAGCTCAGCTATGAGCTTTTATGCACCCCGGAAGAAATGCCTATATATAATTTTTCACAGGAAAGTACTGAAGGCAAAACGCCAGCAATGATTGCATGAAGTACAAAGTAAATTTATTTCATCATAAGAAAATTGTAGATTAACATTTATACTTCCTTCTGTTTTTCTGCACCCTCTGCACTCTGATATAACTATATTTCTTATCTGTGGGTGTGGTGCATTTCCTACAGCAGGAAAAGTTCTTGAGGGTTTGGTGTCATATGGCACAATTAGATATTCTCCTGCTACTTGGCTGCTGTGAATCAGACCCTTAGGTCTGGAATACGTAACCGCAGGATTCCCAACCCCTCTTGCACACAGGGACAGCTTAAAGAGTGAAATTTTAGTGTTGACAGAGTAAGACGAGCACCATCATCATTAAACACTCAGATCTGAAATTACATGGGTACTTTACTTTTGAGTTTAGATTTTTTGCTCACTTCCCCTCCAACGTGAAGAAATCACTTTTTTCTTTTTTTTAGATGACATTTTTCACAAGCAGAAGCCAGCAAGGTTTCAGACATCAGCTGCTATGCAAACTGCTCTCCCCAGACAGGTTAATTTGGGAAGACTTTGATGAGTGTCTCATCTAAAGCCTCGCTGCTTTCAGTTTTACCGTGTTGGGGTTGGGATGGGAGTCGTGGTTAAAAGCTGCACAGAGACCCAAAGCAGAAGGTGAGGGTGTGCCTTGGCTGGGAGCTGCCCGGGTGTCAGTGATCACCTGCGGCTGAATTGAGTCTCGCATGGGAAGTAGGAAGTGCTGTGCTCAAGCTTCCTGTACAAATAGATGCAGCTTTCCCACAGCCACTGCATGCAGGCTGTGACGCGCGTTTAAGATATAATGGAAGCATGTGCTTAATAGCAGGGAGGGGATGATTTCTCGGAGTGGCACAGGGGCTGGGAGACGAGCCCTGCTGCAGCCCTTAAAAGTGTTCAGCTGTCAGATACCCAGGGACGAGGAAGGGCGTGTGAGAGCAATCGGCTCCGCTCCTCACTGCGAGTTCCGGGGCTCTGTGACATCGTGGTTATTGGGAATGCCCGAGTCTGAGTGCAGCCACTGAAAAGTCACACAGCTGGCAGCGAGTGCTACTCTCCTTTCAAGGTATGTTGGAATACAGATTTCTGTCTGTTTTTTTCCTTAACAGCAAAGGATACCCTAAAAGAACAGAAAGCCAGCATTTGCTTCTAATGGAAGAAATTGGAAAAGCTTTTTTTTTTTTTTTTTTTTTTTTTTTTTTTTTTTTTTTTTTTTTTTTTAAGGTAAGGACTAGAATAATTAAATAGCTAAAAAATGTTATTTGTGGTTTGGCTAAAATCAAACTATATGGTGCTTAGAGCTGAGTCAGAAGGAAACCTTGGTGTCCTGACTGTTAAAAGGCTGAAAATAAATAGACATCAAGAACTTCCCAAAAGGGTGAAATTACTTTTGTCAGTGCAACTTTTAGAAAAATATCTGTGTGAAGTGTTTAAAAATGCTGCAGAATTAGGATATATCCATGTGAAAGGCAATTGCTAAAATGGCATATGTTTTAGTACAAATAGAAGAACTTTCTTTCATACTGAAAAAAAACCTGATTAAGCTGGAGGAAGCCTGAGTTTAAAATGCTGGTACTTCCTCCGGTTTAAAGGCATTTCTTCTGCCACAGTCTCATGCAGCTGGTATCAGGAAGGAAAAAATACGTTCATCTGTATTGTAAATGTGTTAACTTCTAATCCGTGTTAATGTATGCTTCTAATCTGATCAGGGTTTAGGGTTATGTCGTTTATGTAAGCACATACAAAATCTGCCATACTTTAGTTTTCTAGTTTGCATTTAAATTTTTTTTTGACACTGAGAATAGACAACTGCATTTACTGGAATGTTTGTAGTGCTTTCTCATCATAAGGTTTTCTCAGCTTTAGTAATGAAGATATTTCAGTCTAGTTTATTTTAAAGCTCTGTATTTTCTGTAATACAAAAGCACTCTGCTTCCTAACTGCATACAGCAATGTCTTCCTTCAGAGAGCGCTGTAAGTTGTAAAATATTTAGAATTACTATAGTAAAGAAAGAATTGCAGGGTGGCTTCAATCCTCTTGGTCAATAGACACCAAATGCTTTAAAGAAGTAAATTTTAGCAGAGATACAGGCTGTGACTAAAATACCCCCATGCAGCTTTCCAACTGCATGTGAGCAGGCAGAGCAATCTGATACATTTGGCTGCCCTCAGCCTGAAGGGCAAGTGGTCTCGGTTAAGGGCAGGCACTGGGTTTGGGATTCCAATATTTACGGAAACAGAAGTTTCAAAATCCTGTCCTTAAATATTTTTCAAAACAAACATATTATCCTGATGCTTGTCCTGTATAGAACTTGTCTGTGCCTGAATGTGAGTGGGTGTCTGGGTTGTTGTTTTAACATGAAAGTGGATGAAACCCTTCCATCAATGAACGTAAGCTATTTTGGAGAAAGTACTGCACATTGAAAAGCCTACATGGCTGCAGTTAGGCTGCTGAAAGCAATGCTTTAGATTATGGATTGAGAAGTGTGTGTTTGCAGAGTGTCTAAATCTGTAATAAAGTGGAGGTATTCTTTCAAACTAAACCAGAGCTACTCCAGAGCCAAGCAAGTGTGATGAGAATCAGACTCCTTTTCTCCCATGCTTCTTACTGGCTGATGGGGGTATTTCACACAAAGTCCTGTCACAAGGACACAGAAACCTCCCTAGGCTTCATGTGGAACTAGCATTTGACAGCCTGGAGTAGTTTCTGATCCCCATGCTGAAGTATATTCTGCATGCACCTTGCTGGTGGTCGTGGGCTTCTTTCCCACAGATGTGACATTTTGATGATTCTGTTTATGTGATAGTATGCCTTGGGCCAAAAGTTAGCAATATAGATAGCAAACAATATGAAGTTTTTTCTCTCTAGCTAGTTTCTTGGATTGCACTCTATTCTCTAAATGCTTCATAAGTTTTGTAGAAATAGTGTGGAAGTGGTTGTCTGGCCTTTCCCTTTTGGTGGAGGAAAGTATGTACTTGTCCATATTATTATTGTGAGTTTAAAATGCAACTGTGAGAATGAGCAAGCCACTCCATAAGGAAACAAGCAGTGCTAATGCTTAACCTAGTTCACAGCTCATTAGTATGCCTCTGATATCATCTGTGGTGTGAGCCTGAGCCCTGTGCCTGCAGTTCACCCTGTTCAGACCTTTCAGTGACTTTCAGTGGTGAGACCCAGTGGACTGTTTTGCTTTGATGTAGCTCGAAAGAACTGCTGTAGACTTGCTGTCCCTCTTCTGGAGTGGGGAGTTTTCTTGAATGTGCCTGAAACTTCACAGTGCCTATAGGTTGAAAGTACCAAATCCATAAATATCTCCTGGGCTAGTAGTACTGTGATATCTGAGACCATAATTACAGCTCTGGGCCCATGGATATCTCAGGCACACGTGAACAAAATACTGTGGCAGGCTGCCAGCATCGCTGAGCTGATTCCATCAGACCTCCTTGTGTATCCTAAAGCAGACTTTGCCTTCAGCTTCATGAGGCTGAAAGTGATTCTGGAGCTGTGCTTTTCCTCTGGTACTTGCCCAGAGCTGGGTACAAGCTCTCTCCTTTTCCTCTGATTTCTCCATGCCAATGCACTTCCAAATTGTCTTTTTTGCCCTTACATTCATTCCACGTGAAAACTAATCTTCTTTTGGTTTGCAAAGGGAAACACTGAACAAAACAAGAAAGAGCAAATCCAGAGGGAAAGACAGCAGTGATATTAAGCTCAGCCTCTAGCATTCTGTATTTCTGCTGAAGCATAGCTCAGCGGCAGTGCTAGACTATGAGCCTTCTTACTTGACAGAAGCACAGGTCTGAGGGCCATCGTACACTGCAAATTTACCTAGTCTTGGACAAACATTTACAGAGATGCTTGTGCCAAATAACTTTGTGCTGATCAGTAAGAAAATAGTGTTCAGTAACTGTTCTGTGTCTCTTCTAAATGGTTTCAGCTCAGTAGCAACTGAGTGGGCTTTATATTCATAAAGTAGGTCACTGCAAGGAGATACTAAAACACTAAAAGAAAAAAAAAAGAGTATCTCAAATTACAAAGGTCCTTATCCTTCCATTCCTGCTGAAGTAGAACTTTTCCAACTCCTAGTCTTCCAGGAGAAACAGAGGTGCCAAGTAGAAATTTTTAGGCTCCAGAGCATAACTAGGTTAATTGCATTGCAAATATACTTTCAAATAAAAAATGTAGCTATGTAAAAACCCACTTCCTTTTTGGAGTTTCCTAGATCTCTTTGTATGTATTGCTACTTGTGCACAATGACATAAGTGTTTCTCATTTTTGTTTTTTTTATTCTATTATAATAATGAAAAAATGTCCTGAGTTGCCCAGCATCTGGGTGTTTTTTTCCTAAATTTTTAAGGAAATCTGCTCAGCCTGCAAGAGAAAATCCATAATACATTGTTAGAAAGGTCACCAGTTTACCTTCTGCCTTGAGTGTCCTTGGTTTGTGCAAGCACAGTTCCAGCTTTGGTGGAGTTTGGGCTAACTTAGCATCCTTGCTCATTCTGAGTGAGTCAAAATCTCTGGGGTCCCAAAGCCAGCCAGCACCAGGCACAGACACAGGAGTCTGACTTTTGGGTCCATGCACACTAGAACAAATTCCCTGCATGGAGTTTCTTCCTGTGTATTTTCCAAACTTGTTGTAGACACAGCCATCAGGGGTACTTGTTATACGTGCTTTTTGTTGCAAGGAGAGACAAGATAGAATCATGGAATGGCTTGGGTTGAAAGGGACCTTGAAGACCATCTAGTTCCAGCCTACCTGCCATGGGCAGGGACACCTTCCACTAGAACAGGTTGTTCATAGTCCTATCCAACCTGGCCTTCCGAGGATGAGACATCCACAGCTTCTCTAGGCAGTCTGTTCTGGTGTCTCACTACTCCTCTGAGGAAAGAATTTATTCCTAACACCTAATGTAAATCTCCCCTCTTCTAGTTTAAAACCATTCCACTTGTTCGATCACTATCTGCCTGTGTGAAAATTACTTTTCCTTTTTTTATAGGCTCTGTTTAGCTACTGGAATGCCATGCTGATGTGTTCCTGGAGCCTTCCCCTCTCCAGATGGAACAATCCCAGCTCTCTCAGCCTCTCTTTGGAGGAGAGTTATTCCAGCCCTCTGATCATCTTTGTTGCCCTTTTCTAGACATGCTCTAAACAGGGCCATGTGCTTCCTGTGCGGAGGACCCCAGGGCTGGATTCAGAATTCCAGGTGGGGTCCCAGCAGATTAGAGGGCAGAATCCCCTCCCTTAATCTCCTGCCCACTTTGCTTTTGGTGCAGCCAAGGGTATGGTTGGCATTTTGGACTGCAAGTACTGATGCTGTTTTCATCCACAAGAACCGCCAAGTCCTTTTTGATAGAGCAGCTCTCAGTGAATGCCTCTCACATTCTGTACCCGTGTCTGGGATTGCCCTGACCCAGGTGCAGCACTTTGCGTTTGAACTTGCTGAACTATTTAGTTCTTACGCACCCACTTCTGTAGTTTGTCCAGATGCTGGTTAGGAGACAGAATACAGAATCACTTTTTATTAGAAGGAAAAATTACCATTTTACTGTCATGCTCATGCTTCTGCCCTTTAATTGAGACTGTCAGTATTTGTGTCTGTTGCAAGCTTTTCTGCCTTTTGCTTTGTTGTAAAAATGAGGAAAGGATGGAGAGTATAAGACATGAGTCATTACTCAAGGAGTGGACGTTGTCTGAGTATCTGACAGAGGCTTTGATGATATTCATGTTTGGTTATACAAACTGTTGAATTTTCAGATAGACAGGAACGAAACTTGCAGATCTGAAAACATTTATGTGTTTTATATATTTGCAAAGAGGAAAAATCATGGGAACAGAAGAGCTGTATCCATTTTCAGGGACTGAAACGATTCCTTCGAGGCTACGTCTGCTTATACTCTTACGTACTGTAAGTTGCTGTGGCGTAGGAGAGATTTCTTTGCACATGTGTATGTATAGCTGCAAATAGTTCAAAATTACATGCTCTAAATCCCTATGTACATAGAAGGAAAAATACATTTCATGACAACTAGCATCCAGGCTAATCCTTTGCATGCGAAGAAAATTCCAGAATTAAGTAGAAGCAGTGACACACAGGCTGGCACTGGTTATGTCTGAGCAGTAGATGGGAGCGTTCGTATGTTCTGCCTGTGATTAATTTTTCAAGAATTCTGATGGAGGTGGTGAGACGATGAAGGAAAGCAAGCCAGTCTTCCCCCCCCCCCACTTCAAAAAACCAGATTGTTCCAAATCTGTAGTCATTGGGGAAATGGAGCTGATCCTGTGGGCTGTTTACCATTGCAGTCACTGGAACATTTTTCACAGCAGTGGATGCTGTGCCAACCACTGATACTAGACCTCTTTCCCGTGGGGTTTACCCATTTTAGGGCTACGATAGCATCCACAGGGCCAGCAACAACTTGCTTGCTGAAATTTTGCACAATGAAGAAGATGCAATCTTGCACCCTCTTGACCTCTCCACAGTTACCCTGATGGTTTCAGTGGTGGGGATTCTTCATCACAGTTTCCACAGAAAATCTGTGGGAAAGGCAATCATGCCCTTTGCCAGGAGTGAAATAGAAGCCACATACGTGTACATAATTTAGATGGTACTACTATGAGGACATGTATTTTTAGGATTGGTCAATGTTTTTTTTGCAAATACCCAACAGTGTGCATGGCTTGAGCAATTTCAACCCCCTTGTTAACTTTGCTTATCACATTTTGGGAGGATGAACCAACAAATTAAGGAAACATACACTTGTGAAGAGTAGAAAAAAGTCAAGAATTCTTGTCTTTTCTCCAAATTCTGTAAAAATGAGGACAAAGTGCCTATTTTGCCTATCGGCATTAGTTGTCATGGTCATAATTAAAAGACCAGCTAGCAGAAAGTTTCTAGAAAGATTTCTGTAAGACTGCCCTCCTATCATGTAATGAGTCTATGAGTTCATTTCAGTTCTGTTTACTCATTTTTCTGAGAGTTTGGGAGGTGGGGCAGCTTCTTTCAAAGATAAGCTCCCAGTTGCTTATCTTTGCACACATAATGCACAGGTCTATTGAAAAACACTCCTTTGGAAACACTCCCCTTGGCAGGACTTGGACTGCATGGCTAAGATCATGTAGAGACTGAGTTGTTACCAGGTGCTGAGGCACTTGAGGCTGAAATCTCGTATGTTTGCTGTTCTCCCTTGTAATTATTTCTGCAATCAATGTTGAAATTTGGAATTGAAGTGAGGGAGTGATGAATGCAAACCTCTTACTGCGTTTGATGGACACCTCTGGTTTATTATGTCTTATATTAACCTGGATTTCTAAGTAGTTGCATCGAGCCCCTGAGAAACTAACTGTGTTCCCTGTGCTTGGCACAGTACAGGCAAAAATTTTCCTGTGAATGCTTGGAGCCTGAAGCACAGAGACAGAAGGGGGATGTGGAAAATAGAGTGGGAGAGGGCAGGGCAGCAGTGACACAATGTTGTGTGATGGTGTCATCAGTCAAACAGCTTTTTTACTCAGGTTTTAGCAAATGTCATATTTGTCTGACACTGTTAATAAAATGCAGAGCACAATAGATAATGTGTGTTAAAACTATTTATTTATAAAAATGGGAATATACAGTTGTTTTAAAAATCCATGGCTGTTAGTCAAGAGTCTAAGACTAATAGTAGTTGAAGGTATTTTTGCAATTCCAGCATAGTTTGCATCTTCTGTTCAGTAGCTTGTAGGTGAGGCCTATCAGAGGTTAGAGGTGCCCCAAATTCAAAGCCTGGGCACATGGGGCTCCTCCACACTGGAGCAGTAGGCAATATGGAAGGAATTGCCTGCAGCAGAATTCTTCCCAGGATCTCTCTCACAGCATGCTGGGCTCTTACGTTTTCCCATGTGTGTGCTGGGAAAGAGGGAGATGAAATGTGAATACTGAGAGTACAAGCAGAGAGATGCTAAGTCAGGGGATTGTTACTGGTGTTTACTTCTCCTTTTTGCCTCTGCAGCTCTGCCAGAGCTGGAACTTGTCCTTTTCTCATCTCCAGTTGCCTTTGGGAGAACTTGTTGAGGAGCTGGCAGAGGAGTGGTTTAGGGATACACTCTGACTTATTTAATTACCAGTCATGAGAAGCAGTAGTAATAGTTACTTCAGTAAATGTGTTTAGTTTCAAAACAGCCTCATGTCCGGGTCCAAACCTCTACTATTTTTCTTGCCAAATTTCAGCACAGTCAGTAGCTCTTCGTGTTGTTTTCTTAATGGCAAAGGCTTATGTTAGAGATAGTGACTTCCCCAAGGTCTAATCCTCAGATTTAACTCCCAGTCTTTGATTCACTGACTGTCCCTGTAGCTAAGACTTGAAAGTTACCACTGGGTAAGCTTTCTAAATCATTGAGATACAGTTTTCAATTTAATTGTTTTATTTTGGTTACTTCAAATAACATATTTACTGTTTAATAATGAACAGCGTATTTGACTGTAAGATAGGGGCAGATTAAAATATTATATGTATTAGTTTTGTTCACTGAGCAGTCACACAAAAATCGTTATAGGAGGAAAATCAACTTATTCTGTTATTTCTGTTGATTCAAATCTGAAGTTGTTAAAAGTGCTTTTCAGTGCTTGCAGTGAAAAGAGTCTATAGGACCATATTCTTGCAAGTTTGCACTTTCTGTGGCTTAACAAAACTACATCACAGAGATGTTAAAGGTATCATCTTATTGCAAGCACTGAAAGAAAAATTCTCAGATCATCCCTTCTAAAAATAAGCACATGGTAATTTTTTTTCCCAATAGATGGCTTTCAGTACATTTTGCAGAATTCAGTGGAGGATCAGGTTCATTGTTCCTGTCAGTTGAGTTGTTCCTTGGCTTTTGGCAAACTCTCCATTCTCTTCTTGACACCAATAAATTTCTTGCTGGCCCTTTGGAGGCCTGGCTTTGTGTCACATCTTTATTTGCCTTGATCTGCTTGCCTTGCAGTAAGGACACTGCTTGCTCCAGACACAGCTTTGGCAGTTTCCAGCCAGGGGACCCCAAAAGCCCAATTAGTTTCTTGTTAGAAGAAGAGTGCAAACTGCAATCATGAAGCTGGTTCCTCTGTTTTCCACTGCTTTTCCACTGCTTTCACTTTAACTATGTGTGTTTACAAATATCTCCTAAAAATCCTTTATGTTAGAACAGGACAGTGTTGCAAATATCTTCTGAACACACCCTATTGAAACTGTAAACATTCCAGCTCAGGGATTTAGCATATCCCAAGGTTTTGTTATCTGATTTACAAAAATAAACATTTTTTTCTGTGTCAAAGGCAAATTGTTACATCTGACTTTCTCTTCCTGTTTCAGCAGAGACAGCTAGCCAAGTTATCAACCCATTTGACCTCCCAAAAGGTCAATTCATTTTACTTAGTAAATGCCACAATTACAAAAGCCTTCATGTGGTCTGAAAGAAATATCTATCATTTGTCATTTTGAAGAATGTGTTTTTATTTAATAGTGGTATATTACCTCTTGTCAACAGGATGTTAAAAGTAAAGTACACCAAACTAGTTTGGGTGGAAATTCCTTGTAGCTTAGCATTAACATATGTTGCATAGTGTCTTTAAGAACAGAGGATGTTATTTAGAAAAGCTTTAGATTTTAATCTCAGACCTGGTAACCAGTACTTGGAATTCCACTTGGTATAGTTCTGTTGTTTGAATATGTTTTGGAAATATTTGGAAATGTTTCATGCCAAAACGCTCTAGTTCTCGTGTCTGACTGCACTTTGTTTCACTGCATTTTGTGCTGATCAACTTTGCTGAGCACTGTGACCAGGATGAACATAAAACCTTAGGAGAATGCTGCTGTTGACCTCCTGCAGGTCCCGGAGGTCACCATAAGCCTGTGCCCAGCACCATGCCACTGCTCAGGCACAGTAAGCCTGATACATCTGGGTCACCCCGAGATGGAAACCCGCAGGCCTGCCCAGCACTCACATCCAGTAGATCTGGTGCAGGAAGCTGTGACTTTTCAGCCTGCCCGTGTTGATAGAGCTGTGTCCTGAACTATGATATGTGCTAGTTTCAAGCACAGAACTGAGTGAAAGTGGTGGCTTCTGCAACATGGTCTGACCTCATCCCCTGCAGAATGGCTTGCTCCCATCTTCATGGATTCAATGAGTATTGCCATTGTGTGGCTCCTGTCAGTATTGGAAAGAGTCGAATACCATGTTTTGATTATGCATTTCAGTTTAATAACAGGTTGAGTTATTTCTCTCATAGTTGGCATGTTTTTATCTTTAAATGATCCAAAAGTGCTTTTCCTAGCTCCCTTCAGCTGTGAGTAGCAGCATTTATTTCACCATTATCTTATAGATTCCCTGTTTTTGAGCTCTCTTGCTTTTTAAGAGTGGAAGGGGGAAAAGTCCACTTTTTTCCCTCTTGCCTGTTCTCAAGCAGTATTGCAAGGAAATCTATAAAGGATTCCCACAATTGAAGATTCACATCTGTTTCAGAAAAAAAAAATATTCTGCTATATTCAGTTAATATTCATGGTCTTGTAACCCCACCTCCCTGAGGATGAATTGACATAGTGTCACAAGAAGTTGCTGTGAAGAACTGGTGTTCTAAATTTTCAAAGTTATTCATACCTCACAGTATTACAGTAGAGTCGAGAAGTTACCCAACAAGTATTATTCTCAAAGCCTTGTGGAGACTGATATATATGTGTCCTAGTGGTGTTTTGGTTTATTAGAATGTTTTGGAATGATTGGGTGCATGTGATATTTGGGAAGCTGTTCAATGTGTATTTTAAATATCCTGAAGTGCTGGTATAAAAATTCCTGGCAGAAATCTGGATCATATTCTGAATTACTATAGTCAGTCTAGTCAGTCCCTTAACTTTTTTTAACTTTTTTTTTTTTCTTTTCTTTTCTTTTTGTGCAAGAGGCTTTCCACTCACTGCATTCCTTTCAAAGTATTTGATATATTTATTTTTTGGTTGCTAGAATGATATGAAAATACTCCATATAGCTACTGCTTCTTGAACAGCAGCTCAAGGTTTTGGTTTTTTTTCCCAGGCATTCCAATGAAAACAAGTGAGAGAAATTGCCTTTGGTGTGTTCTCATGTACCAGCACATTTACTTAGGCTGCTTGTCCTTTAAACAAGTTTTCTGACAATAAAAAGTTTACAGTGTAGAAAGCTGTCATGAAATATTATACATCTGACTTTTCTTAAGCCTCACTCAAAGAGAACAGATATTGAAATACTTTTATTCTCTCTAATGCTTCAGCTTGGTAGCGTATTATGGTAATCCAGAAATAGGTTCTCCTTGTACATGCATGTAATCAACTGCTTGCTGTTTTAAGGCTCAGATGTAATACAGTAATTCTGAATATATTAAAAATGTATTTAAAATGAGACCTTCTATTTGTGGATCTGGTTGCTTTTTTCGAGACCATGATTTCAGAAAATCGAAGTACTTCTTTAACTTCTTAATAACCTCATTGCAATAAAGTAGAACATTCAGGCTTTGATACACAGGAGCACTTAAACATATGATTAAATATCATTCTTGAAGATTAAGGTTTTTTAAAATTGTGGCTTTAATCATATGTTTTGAAGCCTAACTGGATCACTGCTTGATAAGTAATGCTGTGTGGACTGGATAGGTAGCTCTGTGTAGGCAGTGCACATCATAAGGACAAATTAATGCACCATGGGTTGGCTAGTGGTCTGTCTGCAAAACTACAGAAGCTCCAGTGCACTTGACTCAGACTAATTCTCTGAGTAGAGATGCTGATTTTAAAAAGTCTGTCTTAGTAATGAGTTTTGAATGACATTGTCTTGAGAGAGCTGAGACAGCTAAGGACTTGTAACCAAAACTGGTAATGATGGTGTTTCACTGAAATTGATAGAAATGTGGGTTTCTGACAGCTGTCTTCACAAGTCCTCATTTCATAGCTCAGTTTATATCTTGTAATTTGACCCCATAATCTTAATACCACTCTGCTACATTTTTAAAATCTTTCTGTAATTACTCTTTTTCCCCAAGGACCTGATTTTTAGCATTGGTTTTGAACACTCATGTTTTTCAGGCAGTTTTCTTTTTCTATTTTATTTTTTTAAGGAAGGAACCTTATTTACAGGAAACAATAGAATTCTGAGTGAACAATGTCAAACCAGGTTTTTGTATGGCACTGAAGCAATTTCATAATGGGTGGATTACTTGAAAAATCTCTAGAGCATGAGAGAATTACTTGCAGTGCTTGCAAATGTTTCTCCGAGAGAGAAAAATAAATACCTGGTACACCAAATAGGAGTGTAGCACACATGCTGTGAGTTTGTTTTGTTTTGATGCCTTTTTTTTTTTTTTTTTTTGGTAAAACGGGTAGTACTGTGCTAGGTGTTAGACCCACATGTATGCTTATACCTCTTTTCAATCTCACCATGTTTATGCAAATCCACGTGCTGAGTGCTGGTTTATGGGTGTACTGGGGCAGAGGGGCCTCTCAGGTCTCACCCTACCCACAGGATGGACATGCCAGCCGACAGGGGGACACATTAAGGATCCTTTTTGTTCCATGAATGTTTCCTGGAGCAATGTGTCTCATACCTGTGCATTTTTTGGCTTCCTTCTAATTGCAGGTAAAAGCATACAGCTTGACTAACTTTGGCAGAATTTTTTGTAAGCACAGGCTTGAAGTAGCTTCTCCAAGCTACTTTTTTTTGCAATTGGATGCAGCATATGAAAAATGAATGTGTAACTTGTGGTGCTGAACATAATTCATCCATTCTCCTCCAGCTTGAGTGCAGGAGGCTTTAATGATTCTGTGTGATGTTTCTAAGTGGTGAAAGTCACATTCAGACACGTTTTTTAGCTGAATACAGTGACTTGGTTGCAGGCACACTGATAAAGTCCTGATGTTGTAGCTCAGGAGACTGCCTGACTTGTTTTCTCTATTGCATTTACAGAGTAACGTCTGTTCTTTGGTGGTAGTCATGGTTTGAGGCAGCTGGGCAGGCTCAAGTGAGCCTTTGTGTGACTGTAACAAGGATGTTACCTTAAAATTCCTGCTTATAGGGAAAATTTCAGCAGTAGGTTGCATCGATTTTTGATACCTCTATGGAACTGAGATGGCTTGGCCTTGGATGTCTCCCGGACACCCACCCAGCTGCTCTCTCACCCCCGTCACAGGGAGTTAGTAGTTTCCACTTCGGGATGCTAATGCCAGGATTTGCAATGGGTACCTGTCTAGAAGCCAGCATTGCAGATACTTGCTATTAGGAAGTAATTTTCAAGGTTAGACATCAGACACTCTGGTGTCAGGAGGCCCCGAAGGCAGACAAGTTCTGCATTCTTTCCTCCAGTGCTTTTCTCCTGTTTTTCATATTTCACTCAAAATCTTCATGCTTTCGTGTTAGTGTTTCTGCTTATACTTACCCTTCTCAGCCCTTTCTGCTTTGAGCACACTCTAATGTTTTCTTGCTTACGGGCGATGTTGAGATGTTCCAGTGCTACAAGAAAGCACAAAGCTTTGTCAACTCCCAGAGACAAAATGAAAGTGTCCGCAGGCAGATGAGTGGAACAGAAACATTGACAGGTCTGAGCGCTTGGTGAGCTGTGGTCCTGGTGGCTGTGCAGTTTACACCCAGCAGGGTTGACCCTCCCTAGCTCGCTCACATTTGTTCAGACTTTCTGGTCCTGCCTCGTCCTGTGGCATCAGCACCGTCAGGGTCACAGCCAGGGAAGTATGAGTGTTCTTATGAGCTGAGCAGCATACAATTTGAGGAAAGATGTCCAATTTCCTGGAAATCCTGTGCAGTGTGAAAGGAGTATGATTTGTGTGTGTGCATGTGGCTGATAGAAGGAGACAAAAAAAAAGTGGATCGTCAGAGTTCCTGAGTGTTCATGCATGCTGGGGCCAGTTTGACCCTTCCTTGCCATGATTCATGCTGGTACAGGATTCAGACCAGTATATTTCTCTGGATTAGAATGCCCTCAAGAAGTGTTTATCTGTATTCCACAATGTCTCATGGAGCCTGTGCTGCCGTTCAGTGGAGTTCTTTTTGTGGAGTTGAGGTGCTGCACTACAGTTTCTGTGACACATTTCTTGCTTTGTTTGGGATGCTTTCCTAAACAGCATTTTTATTTTAAGCATGAAAGCGAGGTTTTAATGCTTAACAATGTGTTGTATTTATATGAGTGTCCATTGTTTTTCAGAAACTTTCCATTTACTTTAATTTTTGATTGCTTTTGTTCATATAACTAAACATGGAATGGTGTTTTACTTTTTGTTCCTAACTCATTCTTCAGTGAGTCCCTCTTCTTGTGCACAACACATACACCCAAGATGCTTAATAATCAATCTGATCTATTGGCAACTGACTTGTAATTACAATAGGAATTTTAATCCTCTGTAAAGAGGACTGATGAATGTGTAATTAAGTAATGACAGTCTGTGGAATAAGCGTAGCAAAGTGAAAGCCATAAAAATTCAGAGCAGCTGAGGTGGAACTTCATGGCTTCCCTGCAGCACCTAGAAAAGTCAGTTCTGCCAGGCTTATAATGTTGAGGAGATAGTTGGAGATCTTGAGAGAGGACAACACATTTTGAAGTGTTGGGAAAGAACAGGAGGACTAGAGGCTGGGAACTGGAGGAAGATATTGTTACCACCATCTGATCTGAGGATGACGAGATTGAACCTCTCCTGCTGACCTGATCTCAGAGCCCAGCTGCTGTTTCATGGGGCTACCCTTCTTCGTAACCCTGAGCTCTTCCCCAGCATGTGTCCCTTGACAGAAGTAACAGAAGTCCCAGTTCTAATGGGCAGATGCAAGGACCAGTGGGCTGGGTTGCTCTGGGAGAAGGAGCAGGCCACACATCTGCTCTCCCTTTGGCAGGCAGGTGTTCAGCGCTAGCAGGATGGCTTTGCCTGTGCCAGCCTGACCCGGAGAGCTGCTTGTGGACTAGCTGGCCTCTCAGGGACTGTGGGAGGAGTGCTCTTCCTGGTAGCCACAATGTTTCCTTCAAGGGCTGAGCAGCTGTCTCCGTGTTCTCCGTGTTCATCTGAGCAGCTGTCTCCATGTTCTCTGATCCTGTTCACTTCGTTTGATGAACTCCGATGGAGTTGATGAGGCTGCGGTGAGCTGAGCCAGCCTGGGCTGTCTGGGGATGGATCCTCTGATGTGCCAGGCTTGCATGGTGTTGTCTGCTGGCGTTTTCCACAGGGTGCTCTGCCTGTTTTAGGGAGAAGCTCAGCTGTACTCTGGCATCTTGGTGTGAGGGAAGGGTGAATGTATGCACGGACAGGGAGCAAAACTGAATTTAACCTGCAGTCTTTGGGGACAAGGGTTATCATCAATGACAATGGGATATCATAATGAATCCCTAAAGCATCACACTGTGGCATTAGGTTGCTACTAGCGCAGAGCGGTGTATCAGGAGCCTGCTCTTCACTATCACACTGAGTGCTGGATTTAGGCCATCTAAAATTAGCCTCTAGCTCTAAACCTCAGTCATACACCTGAATCTTCCTACAGCTGCCTTAATGCTGCCTGCATGCAGGGTCATAACCCTTTTAGTTACAAGAAGAACACTGACTTTTGAAACAGCTATATCCATTTTATATCCATTCCCACATCCTGAAATATTCCTACCTGTTCTTTTGTGCATCCATCCTTTTAGCATTGCTGTCTTTTACTGTGTAAATGAAAAGATTTCAAATCAGTGCAGAGTGAGGGTGAGTTGCTGACCTGTACAGATGCAGCTGCTGTTGAAAAGCAACCTAAGTAAATGTGTTACAATTCTCTTAAATACTGAGATAACGTCTAGCATGTAGGTTTAAATAACAGGTAGTTCTTGATCTGCCATAGCGTTTCCAGTGACTCAGTGTTCCCCTTCACCCCGCTGCAGTAATTACAGAAGATTGTTGCAGTTCCTGACTCAGAGGGAGGCATCCTTCTAAGGCTTCTGGCCATGCTGGAGCTCCAGTTCTGCAGCTTTATGGAGCAAATTGTGAGGGGCATCATGGTAACAAGCCCAAGGACTGCAACAAGAATAATGTAGGAATAGCGTATGTTATGAACTAGTGATAGCAAGCCATAAAAAGAGAGTTTGCTTTGGATCTGTGGTCAGGAATTTGGTTGCCAGAATCTTGGCCATGATGTTCATATCTCTTAAAACTGTGTGCTTACAAGAAAGACATTCCAAGGTACAAATCTGATGGCTTCTCTGACAGGCTAGGCTAGGAGACTACCAAGTGTAAAAATTAAAAAGCGGTAAGTGTTCTCTGACCCAGATTTGTTGTGGTTTTGTGGCTTTTGAAGGGAAGGTGTCTTCCTGCAGATTATGGGAGCAGAGGGTATGAGGCTTTGGGGACAGGACTGGGGATGGGCTCAGCTGTGAATAAGGTTATGAGGTGGGAGCTGCAGGGAAAGGTTCCACAAACTCCATGAGCCACATCACTCTCCCCTAGGGAGGAATTCAGCAGGCACTGCAAGTCAGTACATCACATATGCATTGACGGTCTACAGCTGTGTTGGCCAGTCTGGTAGCCACAGAATGGCAGCAGGGACATGCTGCCAAATGTGACCTGACAGCCCTGCCCAGAGGGTGCTCAGGGCTGCAGGGGAGGCCAGCAGAAGAGGACCAAAGGGCTCAAGTTTCTGGTTTCCCTCATGAGCTGTCAGATCTGACAGGCACATTGATAGGTCTTGGTTGGTTTCATGTTCATGCAGCCTTCATTTGTGATGCAGCTCTTCAGATTTAGTAGAGCTGCACTCTTGGTGCTGCTGCAAGCAGCTGTGCACAGCTGGCTATCAGGTCTCTGCTTGTAAAATATGCGTGAAGGCCATCAGCAAAGTGTATTCAGAAGGAGGTCTGTGGAAGTTGGGCCAAGTTTCTTAGAGGTGGGGATAGATTTTTCTTGTGCCTTAAATACTGTAGCGAACCCCACTGTCTGTGCTAAGGTGAGTAAAATCTGCAAATAGGCTTTGCATTGTTTCAGCTTAAGCACAAGGATATTCTCTTTAATTCCTTTTTCAGTGTTACTGTGTAAGAATGAGGATCTTGCAATTTTTTTACTGTTATGGTGTGGTGTTTTCAAATGCTTAGGCCAGAAAGCATTACATGCAGGCATGGCATTTCCATCTGCTGCTCATCAAAGAAGAGAAATTTCATCCCCAAGCACTGCTGTGATGTGTAGTGAAAACATGGCTCTGGTGAGCATCTCTCTGTCAAAGTGCTAGGGCACTTGGTTCACAAACACCAGTTAAATGCCCCAGAGGTCTATGAAATAAATAGAAGAGCTGGATGCCAGGAAGTGGGGTGAACAAAAGCTATCTTTTGGCATCATTAAGACAATGCAAAAAAGAGGACTGCACATGAAATGCTCTTACTCATTTGGTTTATGCTCTAGACCTGTGTGAAGTAGCACATGCAAGCTGAAGCTCTTTCCTGGGTTTAGATGCCTTCGCCATCCCTCTTGCAATAGAGAGCCAGCTCACTATCTCAGTGACGACTCATGGAGAAGGTGGAGTTCATGGTACCCACCACCAACATTACAGACTAAATGTTAGAAGTGTTTGCCTAGAAAGTGGGAATCTGTTCTTGTCTTGCAGTGCTTAGGGGAGTTTGCAAGCCACCATCTGGAATAGAAAGTGGGAGTGGAGACATTCACTGGAACTGTGTGGGTGCAGTGAAGACTGAAAGATCCCATTTGGGTGGGAGGAGTATGAGTCTGAAACGCATTTGAAAAGGCAGAGTTATATATATATGTATGTATAATGCCCATCACTGTGAGTTTTGTTTTGTGTTTGTTTTTTTCTTTATTTTGATGTTAAGCAGCCTGACTGAGGTGCTTTGTGCCAGCAAGGTAAATGTTCTCAGAGAACCCAGCCAGTTCAGGTCTATTGAGGAAGTGTGCTCTCTTTGTAAATTTTGAATGGCCTGAAGTTGAGACTGGCTCCAATATATTGAGTAGTACATTTGGGTGTGCAGGTACTTGTACCTTTATCTGAGATGTAAATTCTCAGAGCAATGGAAGTGACTGCATAGCTTGTACGAAGTTTCAGCTCCTTTTCATTTTTCAAATTTCTCTTTTTAGGCTGAGTTGCACCATTAATGACTGAATGGGCTCTGCTGGGAAGGATTGTCCTCACACCATGACAGCTGATGAGTCAGAAGCTGGAGAGTTAGCTCTGGAGCCTCTCCTCACGTGCAAGCTATGTCTCTGTGAATATTTCCTGGATAAGATGACCACTCTTCAGGAATGCAGCTGCATCTTTTGTACAGCGGTAAGATCTGTCAGTGCCTTTACATTAGAGAAGTGGGATAATGGAAGATAGACAGAACTATGAGATGGGATAGCTTGTCTTGTACAAGAAGCATGTATTACCCATGCTGACACAGGATGCTTTTCTGAAGAGCATTTGGTGTCTGGCCTTATTTGAAAGATTTCTCTTGTCATTTTACTTTTGATAATTTGTAACTAACATATGTTCCGATAGGAAGTACTAGTAAAACCCAGGAATAAAAGGGAAAAAGATGCAGTTTAAGGGTGTTGGAGAACATACACAGTTTGCATGCAGTCTCAGTACTTACTTTTTTCTGAAGCAAAATCTTGAAATATCGTAGGATAGCTGTGAGCTTCTGTTTCCCTACTATCCTTTTCTGAGTTCTCAGGGACCTTTAATGTCTTCTATGTAACTTTTAAGGGCAGTCAGAAAACCTAAACGAAAATGGCCTTTTGAACCTTTGCCTCTGTGCTGCAGACATGTTACTCAGGTCATGCATTGCCTATAGTAGTCAGTAAGGACTTTTTGGCCTGCAAATTCAGATCAAATAAAGCTGGTGGAAATGATAGAGGGAGAGGTTGAATGAGCTGATAAAAGCCCTACAGATAGTAGTACTCTTCTGGTCTCTTTGTCAGCATGGGGAAAAATGGACCTTGTTTCTCTGGTGATAGTGACTTTGATGCACCTCACTAATGGCAACCAATGTACCTGACCTGAAAACAGGTCAAAAGTCACTGGAGGATGTTGATGTGGTGTTTTTTTTTTGTTGTTTGTTTGCTTTGTTCAGGGTTGTTGGTTTCTAAACTCTAGAATAAATGTACATGATTTTATTTTTAAAAAACAAATTGTAGATAATCATCAAGGAAGTATGTTTAAGTTTTGCCCTTGTTTGAATTAATGAAGGAATTTGATATTTGTGAAGCCAGTGAGAGTGAGAATATCTTCACTTATGCTGAATTCAGGGTAACTTAAACAGGATGAGAATCTAGCTGTGTATTTCAAGAAACTAGGATAAGATTAATTAATATGCATTTCAACCTGAACTTCATGAAGTTTGTTTTCCATACTGAGTTGGATGAAGCATTTCTGTATTTTAGTTTGTAACAAAAGTTTGAAGAACACATAACCTAAAAGGTAGATGTGAAGATACTGCTTTAAATACAAAAAAACCCCCAGAAAATTGGAGAAGTTAATACTTTTACAGTGGCCCCCTCCTGTCCAAGAACTCAGTGTCTCTGATTTAGTATTGTTAATGGTACATGACCCTCACTGCTAGCTGGGTAGAGTAACCCTTAGGGAAGCATGGGCTGCTGAGGACTCTGCCAGGCAGAGCTGGTCTCTGCACTCCAACAGGACACTGGCCAAAGGGAGAGGCCAGGGATGGCTGGGCAGGTTGCTGTGCCCACATGTCCCCTGTTAGTGCCACAGTTGCCATCACATTCATACACTCCTTCCCTGGCCAGCACCAGGAAGAGTGTCCATGGTGAGCTTGGTGCTCCAGTGCTGTGACCGTGACATGGAGGGTGTAGTCACAGTTGTTTGGCATCTGCGCAAACTTGCTGACTTTGAACCAAGAGCTAGCCATGAGAGAGCCTGAGTGCTGCTGGGAGAAGCCTTTAGACATGCTCTATTTATTTCAATAGGCATAATATGTCTCAGTTGTGTTTATGCTCCCAAATCCATCATTTGTCTGACTGTTGCCTGTGTCCCAACGTCCTCCCGATGGATGTGTCTGGGCTGATGCATGCCCAGACATATAGATCTTGCATCCTGTAACAAAGAGGACTCTGGAAACTTTTAACCTGGCTACATGGCTCTCTGTACTGAAGCCAGAGCAGTTTCTGGGAGGCCATATGAGTTGCACTTCTGGACAGCCTCCAAAAAGCAGTGTCAGAAGCAGCTTGACACAGAGTGCTGGGACTTGCATGGAGGATTGCTTGGGGCACAGCCTGCAGCACCTCTACTGGTGTGCCATGCCCTAAATTTTCTCTCACCCATGCCAGGACATCTAGATATCTTCACACTACACTTAAGAAAGATTTTGGGGTAAGAATATCCACTGTGAGCTATGGGGTTGAGCACCAATCAGTTTTGCAGTTTCTCAGCCAGCAATGCTCTCAGCTTGTATAGCTTATCCTTCTGTCACTCAGGATAAGTAATTTCATAGATCCAGGAGTGGTATTAAACCTGAAATAGAAAAGGGTTTGACATGGACGTAATAGGTTCTGCTCCAATACGGTGAAAATTTAGTTAATTTTTTGTTCTGTTACATGTGAAGTCTTTTTTTTTTTTTTTTTTCTTCTGAACTGTAATGATTGTTTCTCACAGTATTTGTGGCTGTGGAAATAATTGGAAATTGTTACTACTTAGATATCTGTGGGGGTGAGGTTATATTTCCTTTCCATTTGTAACCTGTAAAACCAAGGCATTCAAACGATTTAGAATTGTGTACAGCTATTTTTTTCAGCTTGGAAACTCTTGCAATAAACAAAATGCCCCATAAAAACTGTGTTCTAGCCAAAATAAGTAAACTGTGCTTTAGAATGTGTATGTTTGCATTTTGGTGGAATGTTGCTAGTAGGGCAGGAGTTTTTCAAATAACTGTAAACATCTCTCTATTCTCAGCAGAAAAAGCAGATGGCTTGCAGAGCGTACTTGCCATCTTACTTGGTAGCTCAGCCAGGTCTGAAGAGGCATTAGCCTTGTATTTTTCAACATGTGTTGCACTTGGCATAAGATTTCACTGCAGTGTGAGATAAAGCACACATTTACACATCCCAAGAGTTTGGAAATAGCTGTAGTGTACCTAATGACTTGGTTTCATTGTGTCGGATTTATATTAGCTTTGAATGAAAGACTGATCCCTGAAGAGGGTTGGGAAGGGATGTGAGATATATTTTATCTGTGAAAGTTTCAGAGGTCTGAACTTTACATTATTCAGTTCATTTCCTGTATCTATAAAATCTCTGCAGAGTGCCATGCTGTTGTGCACGCTTCTACATATGGATATTCAGCAATATCTGTACTGCTCAAGCTGCACTATTTTATGGTCCCTTTGTCACCTTTACTTGTCCCTTTCCCGAAAGGGGAGGGGAGCCTCATCTGTTCCTGATACTGCTCATCTTGTTCCTTGACTTCCCACTCATCCTTGTGTATTTGTTGGGGGGATGTCCTTCTTATTAGCAGGACCTTAGGTTTACCTTTTGTTGCCAATTTTCTCTTCTTTGGATGTGCAACTACTCAGGTTTTTGCCCCTGTGGTGATCATGGTGCTCACATACGCATGTGAAATAATTATACACCGTGTCTATTCACACCATTATAGTGTTAAAAAATACAGTATTTTAGTGCACTTTAGTGTATCTGAGTCCAAAGCAAACTAATATTAATTACTTCTTGATTGATTCTCTTACAGAATAATACTTTGAATATTATACTTATTTCTAATAAAAGTTCCTAAATGTTTGCTCTTTTCCTTCCTTCTTTGCCCAGAGAGCTCTTGCAGTGCCTCACTCAGGTAAGACTCAAGAGTGCTCTGGTGGGGCAGTGCCAGGAATGGACAGGCCACCCTCCCCACTTTGCGTTTGCACAGCGCATTGGGTGTTGCCCAGGCATTGGTGCTCATTAGACAGTCCAGAAAGTGTGCATCTAAGAGACTCCTGCCTTTTCAAAACATGGCTGAAACTGGGAAAGCAGCAGGGAGAGACAGTGAGTGGTGTGATCACGTGCATCTCGCATCCCCTGGGTAGAATTGCCCTGGTGTCTGGCACAGCACACTCTACCCTTTGGAAGCGCTAGAGAGGAGTGTGGGACTAACAGTAACACTGGAAATGCCAAGGGCCCTGTGAAAGACTCAGTGTGAGTCTGTAGCCTGTAAACAGCTGTGGAGGAGAGGTTTTAGTAGGTGGGATAAGATTGCCCTGGTGGCAGTGGTGACAGGAGGGAACCAGTGCACTGCTGTTGCAGAAATGTGGTCTTAGGTGTCAGTAAAAAACCAGCATCGGCTTTTCCTTGCACATCAGTTCTTTCTGGTTTTGTCTTTCCTCTTTTCTTCCCTCCTCTTAAGCATTTCAGGGCCCCAATGAGAGCCAGGTGAGCAGTAAATGGGATTGCTGCTATTTATGTCAAGCAGCAGCTTACGTCCATCTGTCTTGTGTGTTATTTACTGGCACAGGGTTTGAGATGTCGAAGATGTGTAATAAACTGAAAACAGAAGATGCTTTCAAGTATGTTATTCTGTGTTGTTGGTACAGGTTTATGCAGAACTAACATGATTCACCCTTTTTTTTTTTCCCAAGCAAAGTCTTTGTTGAGTCTTGTACTTCTGAGAAGTGTGTGAGGCAACTGGGTTACAAACCGTGCAAAACAAATACCATGGTGATCTACATGTTTGTAATTTTGGTGCACACAATGCAGTCCAAATGAGATTAAACTTCATGCAGCCTTAGGAGAAGGAGAAGTCAGCATGCAAGCCCAGGTAGCTTCTGTGCTCACTTGTGCTTCTACAAGTAGGCGGTGTTCCAAAGGCAATTGGAGAACAAGATTTTCTGCTGTCGCGATGTATGACAGCAAGGCTAGGGCTAGACATGGGCTCCAAAGGCTCCTTTGCTGCTGTGGGTGCCATGGGTAGCCACCTGCCTGGGCCCTGGGGGGCCTTCAACCTCAGAAAGAGGCTGCTGACGGCTGCTTTTAGTAGAGGAGAAGAAGAAACTCTTAGAGAAATAGGAGTTTCTTTGTTGGTACTTTATCAACAGGGTGCTGTAAGGTTCCTCTGCTTTCCTTAATCTTTTCAAGAACAGCTGTGCATTGTCCTGCCTCCTTTGGGTAGCTGAATAGTGACATTTGGCCCTTAGCGCTGCGAAGTTTCAGACTGTTTGTGGAGGGGAGCAGTGGGAAATTGGAAAAAGTAATGTGAGGGGTCTTCACAAAAAACATGAGAGTCTAGTCTGAGAGCAGAGTAGACCAAGTAGATCAAGGACAAGGAGAAGGCAGATGGCAAAAGGAATGGGATGCCTGCTAAGTGAAACAACTGTATATCAATAACCCACTGAAATAATACTTAGTAAAACTTAGGAGTAAGGGAATACTTGGATTTGCCATCATCTAGCCAACACTGGGTTTTAGTATCACTTCTGTTTCTTTGTCCTCATTTTCAAGAAGGGGTTTGTTCTCTTTTTCTCCCCATCCTATGAGACACCTTCTCACAACTGCACCAGAACACTCACTACCTTCTCCTCTTCCTAAATATACCTTGTGCTGCAATGCCCCACTTACTTTATATAAAGCTCATCTCAGGTTGTTTTCCATTTGGAAGCGTTGACATTTGGGTTTCTTTTTTTCCCAGCTCGACATTTGAAATGTTTCAGAATAATTTCAAGTTTTAAAAAAGAGAATTCCTACACCTGGTAATATTGGCACTGAACACAGAGCACTTCTGTAGTAATTTAGATGGTTTAAGAACTTCTTGCATGTATTTCTCTGCAGAGTAACACCAAAGGCAGAGTTGGGTTACCAAAAGAGTATAGATGTACCCATTGACTTTTGAGGGATACTACAATGGAGGAAGAGGGACTGCATGTTTCTGAAGTTAGTAGAGGTGGCAGCCTCTGGATGATGGCCAAGGGAAGATGGGAGGAAGAGGGAACTAATGTTTTAATGACACCATTGCATCAATGCAGTTGGTGTTACCTCCATTTAACCAATGAAAAAATTGATGTGAAGTAAATTGTCAATGCCTTGAAGTGCCACAGTAACTGAGCCAGACTCTGACATAAGCATCATGCTCATGTCTGTTTTGTAGCTGTTGGTAAGACTGGGTTTGGCCTGACATGATTTTTGGCAAGAGAAATTATATTTGCAACTGGTTCAGTTTTGTGAAGGATGAGTTTCTCTGGTCCTGTTCTCTGGTCCTTTTCTGTTTTGTGGTACCATTTCATGGCAACAATTACCAGGAACCTTTCCTGCTTTTTATGAAAGGCTGCCAGGATGTCTTGGGCCATGAGTAAATTGGTTTCAGGCTGTGTTTCTGAGCAGAATTCAGCATCACTGGTAGATATTTTGAGACAATGTTGATGACAATATATTTCTCAGGTACATTTGAAGGATCCCATAAAAAACAGGCTGGTGGACCAAGAGGAGACAATTACGTTCTGGTCCATTGTCATATTTGCTTGGTGTTTTCACTTGGCCATGACAAAATTAAATTCTTGTTAGTGATGTTATTCCTTCCCTCATACTGAACCATGAACTGACTGTATGTTCTTTGAAGCTACAGGGGCATTTTTTCACTTTCTTTCAAGCATCTTTCTTGATAAGGCTCTTACGTGGCCTGATCTTCTATCCATTTGATCTTCTATCCATTCATTTATCACTGTATCTGGTCCTTAGCAGTTAAAATAGAGATTGGGCAATATGCATATTTCATTGGAATTTTGTTTCTCACTTTAAACTGTGCCTATCCTAAGTTTATTTGTAGCAAATGAAGAGATTTCTATTTTTGTCTAAAAACTTTAATTGGAAGAGCCTCACTTTTTTTTCCAAGTGAAGTGCAAATGCCTCCAAGCTAATTGCCAATACACTTGTTTAATCTAGTTTTAAGACCTTCTGAGAGATACTTGAGGAGTTTGAGTACCACACATTGAAAGTGACTGATCCATTTTGGTGATTGAACATGTGCAAGTGCAGATGTCACAGCAATGATGAATGTATTATTAAACACTATAGAGATCTGCCATAAACACTACGAGTACTGTCTAGGGGGTGTATTTATCTTAGTACATGTTTGATTAGATACTGGGTAGATCAAGGTGGTTAAATTTAGAGTTCTGACGTGAACTGACTCACCAAAATTAGTAATACTAGATTGTGTACACACTAAGGAACAGGTAACATTTCTAAAGTATAAGAAATAAAGGAATGTTGTGTCTTACTGAATAAAAAGTACATAACCATGGCCCAGAACTAAAATAAAAACTGAATGCCTATCTATTAATCTATTCTGAAGCATGAGACACTCTGGAATGTCAGCTGAAAAGCTGTGTTCTCTCCATATACAGTATTTCCATGCCCTGCCCCCAAACCTGGAGTTTGTAAAAAAGCCTAGGCTAAACAAAACCCAAACCTCAAACAGTTTTGAGAAGATCTCTGGAAGACAGATTTAACACTGTAAATAATTCCTGTGGATTTTAAGAGGAAGACCTGAGTTTTTCTTTTTTTTTTTTTTTTGAAATGGAAATTGTCTTCAAGTTATATGTTAGGAGGAAAGACCTTGTTTTGGCAAGATGCCTTCAATCGTTTTGTGCATTTTCACATTTAATATAGATCATGAACTAGTACTGTCTGTGAAATACTGTAGATCTGTTCTTCACTTTTCAATAATTGAATTAAAGACAAATACCCTTGCTTATCCTGTACCAACTGCTACACAGCGGCTGGCAGCAGTATCGGTGATATTTGACAGGAAAATAAGCCAGTGTTTTCTGTTTCTTTTTTCTTTCTAGCCCACCCTCCATTTTATTAATAAAGATATCTGTTCAGTTTTGTCATATTACATATGGGGTTTCTTTCATGCTTCTCTATCCAAACTAATGAGGCTGCATTTTGGGAGCTGAACAGCTGCAGGCAGGTCGGAGAGGAGCAAGGTAATAGAGCATGTCCAGGTACTTGAAAAGCATTATGTGGGAATGATTGAGATCCATCTTTTGTCTTTGATACAAATTGTCTGAAAGTGGATTTGAATAGAAATTTCGGATTTTACAGTGAAAGGGATATAGTGCCTTTGTCACATCATTACCTAGCAACCTAACACTGAAGTTATACTTTGAACTCATTTTTGTGTTAAAATGCAGAGCTGTTATGATCCCTTTGCAAAGTAAATACACAACCAAACAGACATCTTTTTCTTGGTAAGTACATTAAAAATAGCCTCTGTACAATATACTTTGGGGGGAAAAAAGGTTGAAGTTAGAGCAGCATGCAGAAGTGTTGAAATGAAAAATCTATGAATAGTCTGAACAGAATTTTCTTTCTTAGGCTCAAAGCTGACCATAGAAAGCACTTGTGTTTATTATTGAAGAAGGAATCTTTTACATTACTAGTTTGTGCATTCCTTGATTAGTCTTTTCAGTATATTTTTAAAGATTACTCTGTCACGTTTCAATGTACTCTTTCAACTAACCCCTAGCTCCAGGAGGGGAATATGTTCTTGGGGAATTTTTAAGAATTTGCCTAAATCATAATCTTTCCTTCAAGTCTTGCAAGATAAAAAGAAAAAGAAATGCATATATGGTGCATGATAATTTGATCCAGGTACTTTATAGGCCTTAACTTCCTAGATACTCATGAGTAGCATTTTGTGAAGCAAGTAACTGCATATTGGATATTGATCTTATTAAACACAGGAAGGTGATGGCCTAAAAGACAAAACCAGCAGCATAAGAGGAAAAAATCTTGCCCCAAAACGCTTAGACACCAAATTATTGAAAAAAAAAAGTCATTGTATGTTATGAATCTCAGGCAGAGAAAAAAAATACTTGTAGTCCTCTTTTGACTGAAGTTGTCAGTAGTCCAGCAGGAGCAAAATGTGCTTTGCAAAGCTAGATCAGCAACAAAACATTCTGTTAGGTGTACTTAGTTTTACTAGTGGAATTATATTATCACATTTGAATTGATCACTCTTGCTTGAATGCCTCAGGATTTTATTATGTTTCCCAGAACACAGATATGTACATGATATAATTGCTCAGTGAGGAAAATCCGAGTTAACTGATTCAAGCACACTTGGAGGTATGGGAATTAAAATCACTTGTGTTGGTGTCTGCTTTTTATTTGAGGGGTGAACGTAATGGAATCAAGCCTCCAGTGTGTGATCTGTAGTCAGAAGGATTCCAACCTGTTCAGCAAGACCTTGGTCGATTTTTAGTTTGTTGTCTCAACCATTCTGCCTTGGCTGCATGACATATTCTGGGAAACTTTGCTGGGTCTGGCCATGGAAAATAAGAGCATGGCATTAATGTCACCATAAACCACAGATCCTGTGTTGAGGCCGCTCCAGCCACTGACTGCTCTCCATGCTCAAAAGTCACTGCACTTCAGGAAATTGGTGGGAGAGTGTAGCCCAGGGTGTTGAGATCTCATGATTTCTAGTATGTCAAGATTAAGACCCTTTCAGGCAATGCTTTGTATCACAGAAGGCAGAGCATCTTGATTTTCCCTTTGCTTTGAAGAGCAGTTAAGTAGCATATGTAGTGTATGCAGTTTTCCTGAGACACTGCTGATTTTTGTAGACAAAATGCACAAAAAATCTTGCCATTTTATAGCTATAATAATGTATTCTCTAAAGTGTGGGAGGACACACTGCTGAGAAGGTCAGTCGTGATTCATTATACAGACATGGAAACGTCTTTCATCACATTTTTGGCTTGCATCTTTTCATATACTCTTCATTGCCACTTCTCAAGTAAGCAGCTAAATTAGTAGCTGAGCTGTAAATAATGGTAAAACCCCTCTGAAAACAGTTTCTTTGCAAGGTGAAGGCACATTTTAAAATTTCAGTGATTTTCCAGTGTTTCTTCTTTGGTGCTAAGAGGGAACAAGAAATTCACATCTTCATTCATGTACATGCTTTGGTAAAAAGCCTAATCCTTGAGCAATAAATATTAAATGCTTCCTTTGAGTTTCCCAGCAACTTTAAGCCCTTCTTGTATTGCACCCAAAGTACCTTCTCCAAGCACAGAAAGTCAAGACCAAAGATTTCATATCATAGATACGAAGATGATTTAACAGGGAGATTTTCTGGGAAATACTTGAAGAGCCATGGCACTGCACAGCCCAGCTACAAAATCTCTCCAAGCTGAAAACACAGCAACCTCTAAAAGAACCACAGAATGTTTGGTTGCCCACTTACGTTCACCTACATCCAAGCAGTGGGTTAGAAGAGAAGAAGAATCCAGATCATTAGCGATCCTCAGAAACCTCTGTTCTCCTGGCTTGGTACCCCTAATGACTTAGATACTGCATATGGAAAATTATTGCAAAATCTATACTGTGGATTGAAGCTCCTTAAGAGCTTAATGCCCATCCTTGTACAGAAGCGTAATTGTCAGCACTCTTGAGCTCCTGTCCTGAGAGTCTAAATTAAGAACAAGCCTCTGGGCTGCTCCTGGGCCTGCAGTAACTTCGCAGGCTTTGTCCTCCCTCTGTAACCACCTGACCTGAGCTGCCCCCAGAATACAAATCCACTGTACCATGCTGTCAAAACACATCACTAAGTATCAGGCGGCACTGCAGAGGAGACAGAAGCCAGGATCTTAGCAAAAGTAAAAGGTTGCTCTCTCATGCTTGCTGAGGAATTAAGGCAACCTAAAATGCTTTGGCGGGAAGGAAACATTTGCCCTTCACCAAATGCTGCCCTGAGACTTGATCCAGAAAGCAATCAGGTCTCCCATGAGGAGATGAAGTGAGATGTAAGGAGGTTCTGCCCATGTATCTAAGAAGTGCACTCAACACACTGCAGCATGTGCAGGCCTTGGAGAAGGGACTCTGAGGGCAGAATTTTCTGTTTACATTATTTGTGGAGGGGGCTGTGTACAGGTACAAAACAGGAAGAAAATCTGTGTAGGGAGTGAGTACTTGCTGCCCCATTTCTCCTGTGATACATGCTGAAGCATGTGGGCAATGCTCAGTGCTTAATGAATACAGAGCTTCAGGACAAGGTCACCCACAGCCTCCATCTGCATCACTCAGAGCCCCCCTGGGCTCTTGTCATGCTTTTTTTGGGCTTTCCCTATGTTGCCTGCTGCCACTGCCCAGACCATGGTGGCAGATATGGGCACGGCCCTGGCAGCTCCAGTGTCACCAGGAGTCCACTCCCAGACACCACTGTGGTTCCATACCTTCTTCTGTTTACTGCTCACTGCTCTGTGAGGGAGCTGCTGTGCCGGGGGGTGATTTGATCCCGTGAGTAAACTGACTTTGTAAAAGCACTGTGCCTGGATGCCTTTGGGAGGAGTGGGTGAGAAGATGGGACAGGGCGCTGAGACTGCTGTTGGAATAATAAAAGAATAACTCCTGATTACATCTGGGCTGTTAATCCCTGGGGAGCTAATACTGCCTTCAGTGACTGACACGATTTATTTTTTGCTTTTCACTTGTGAGTATCTCCCTCGCCTCCCACATACTACTTGCACCATCAATTCCTTACAACCTGCTCTGCTGCTTTCCTATAGGAGTGCATGCTGGATCTGAATACATTAGTCCTTAATGAGATACACATTTAAAGCTTACCAGTGAGGTTATATCCCAATGTTCTTCTAAGAGAATACACTTCAAATATTTACAAATCAAAAGTAAGTTAATTTAAAATGCTACTAACTTAAGATGATTCTACTTGTTTGAGCTAATATCTCTATAGCTCATCAGAATTGAGCAAAATGTGGATGTGGAGATTTCAGCAGGGAGACAGAATAATAAGGAAATCTCATTTCCATTTGTAAGAGTCCTAATTATCTTGACAGTTTAGAGGGAATCAGTTTTCCAATAAAAAATACAAATTAGGAAATTTCTTTAATCAGAGCACAATGTGCAAGGCCTTCTCAGAATAGTCCAGACTAACACAGACTTGAATGTTATGTGCCTGTAAATAATAAACCAATGTTTTTTGAAGAGTCTAAGGCTGCCATATGCAGAAGGTCTGCGATTTTCCCATCAGTCATCTATTAGCTTTTGAACTCAGTGCCTCTTCCAAAAGTTGATGGAGAGACAGAAGTCTCAAAACCATATTTCACTTTGACGTATTTCTTGAAAATTGATGAGGCAATAAGGAAGAAATCAGCAGTATTGCGGAGGAGGTTTGTAATGTGGGCATGAAACATAAAGCTGTAGGGAAAAAACTACATTAGTCCTAGTTTTCATAACATATGTTTATTTTCATTTACAGTAAACTATGCAAGCTGATACCAAAATCTGTCAGAAGCCCATACTTTGTTGTTCTGTTAATGGCGACTTGCAATTTATTGTATGCTTTGCCATTATTTTGAGGAGACTATAGTTTTGTTTTATGTAGAAGTGACCTTTCTTACTTATCTGTTCAGTTTGGAGGAACAGTTCAAGCACTGTTCTTTGGTCCATTGCATGAGTTTTGTGCCGTGATTTTACTGAAGACTCTATAATACATGTTATAAAGACAAGTTGAATATATTTGAAACTTGCATGCCAGATAAAGTGTGAGGAGAACAGATTGTTTTTTGAACTTAGAGGGGAAGCCTGCTGTTTTGTAATGGAACAATTTGGAAACATTCATAAAGTGGCCTCCATGCTGGAAATAGACTTTGGATAGAGTAAAGGCTTATGATAAATTATGGAAATTATTTGATCTATGGGGCAGGTGGGGTTGAGGGGGAGGAAAAACTGGTAGCTGCACATCTTCTAGGGCAGATTATAACCTCCCAACCAGGTGCTAAACCCCTTTCCTCTTTTGTGCAGCTGAGAACAGTGTCTTTCTTGTAAAAGAGTTCTCCTACAACGGTGACTGTTGGCTGAGCATCTGAATTAAGAACACAGGAGGAAAAACAAAGGCACAAAGCCTGTTTAATTTGGATAAAAGATACTCACCCCTGCCAAATCCTCCAATCCCAGTTCAGCAGAGCATAGGGGTTGTTAGGGCTGAAAGGTCTGACTTGCTGACTTAGGTAAATGCAGTGCTTGGCAGATGAAGTCATGCATAATTAATTGTTCTTTGTTGCATTCTTTCCAATGTAATGACTTGTAGCATTCACACTTACAGTAATTGATGTTTGCTGTGTGCTGGAGCTTCAGGACAGCCAATTAAGGTGGTGAAGGTGGGAACTGCACAGCATCTCTGACATCTGGCTGTTACCAACATGTGGGCTATAACGTTTTTTTTTTCTTTGCTTTTCTTGTTTCTAGTGTCTAAAACAGTACACAGAGCTGGCAATTCAAGAAGGTTGTGGTTCCCCTATCACATGTCCAGACGTGGTATGCTTGAACCATGGGACCATACAAGAAGCAGAGGTATCTATAATTCTCATATTTCTTTCTTTCTCTCTCTCTCTTTTTTTTTCTTTTTTAATGTATATCCCCCAAATTTCTTTTTCTGCATAGTAATAAATATAATCATACAATTTTTCCTACCTTTAATCACCTTTAATGAGCTTTTGGCAGGAGGCCTGACTGACAAGAGGCGATAGAAACAAACAGATGTTTTTCAAGAGTTTTGCTCCTTTTTCCCTCCCTCTATGCCTTGGGGGAGAAGTTCCTTTGGCATCCGGACAGCCTCTGAATTACCCATGCCGGTGACTTAACCAGAATACCAGAATTGCTGAGCCTCCATTAGACTGTCAGTTTAGTCAGATTTGATTTGACTGCAAACACTGAAATTCTTGTATCTTTCTTAAGAGCAAGAACTCGGATTTATGGTTTGCAAGGCCAGAATTTCCTTGTGTATGTTGATCTTGGGCTGCAACAACCAATTTGAAGTCCAATATAATCATGCAGGGCTGTATAATTATATGGAAAGAAAGGCACCTGCACAACACCAGGTAGAAGTAGGTCTTAAGAGATACGGAAGGTGTCTCTTGGGATACACCCAAGGGATGCTTGCTTGCCTGCTTTGTGAGGCAGGAATGTCCCTGCTGGGCCTGAGGATACAAGTAGGACAAAAACAAACCCAACCAAACAGAAAAAAATAAGATGGCTAAAGAATTTTGATTGGTTTTGTGCATTCTCTCAGCATTTGAGGAATAAAATCAAGGAGAATTAGATCTCCATCCTTGAACTGAAAAAGAGAAGTATGTCTTCTGGATTCTCTTGAGCCCTGCGCACACAGATGCCATAACTGTGGCAGAAGTATATAATCCTATTCAAATGCCATCAGTGACAGTGTGATTCCCAATACCAAAAATGACTTTTTCTCCAGAAAAAATTCTGGATCTGCTCTCTAGCATACATTTGAAATGTTATGCTTAGTTGAATCAGGTCATGGGACTTTCAGCTATGTTTGTAATGGCATGCAGGCATATGGTGGAGCCTTTTTTTGGGCTGAATCCAGCTGTTGTGAAAAGTATTCAGCTGTTTCCCTTTCTCCTCTTTCTGCAAAGATACAGAGAGGGTGTAGCAATGTTCTTCAACCCATTGCACCAGATTGGAGGCATCTAGCCTTTATTGAAAATCTATTTTTAAAGGAAAATTGCCAAATGACAGGAAGAATTCTGCTCTGTTCAACCAGGGTTATAGTGCTATAGGAATTAAGAAAGATGTATTTCCCCTTAGTAAAGGACACTCCAGGGGTATTTAATAATGGACCACTGGCCTAGTCCTTGGGTGTTTTTTGGGCTGACAACAGAATGACTAAACAGCCCAAATGTGCATTAGTGTCCCATGGATGACTGAATGTTCTGACACTCCCTTTTGGCAATGTTCTTGAAACACAAGCCTTCTGCTTGAATAGCAAACAAATCCCCAACCTGGTTAAAATTACTGCTTATGTATTTTACCAAATATCTACTTCTCTAAGGAAAAAAAAACAAAACAGAAAAACAGTAATGAAAGAAAGAATAGACTGACTCCGTTCACAATCCAAAAGAACAGTATGTAAACTACAGATTTATGTATTAACACTCTCTATTCCTTTTTTTTTTCTTTCTCTATAAATAAAGACTGTTCTTTGTGAAAATGTGGCCTTTTAAAGCTATTTCTTAAAAAACCGTATCAGATGATACAGAATGTGCTTAACTAGGACTATTGTTTGGCATGGTAGTACTGTTTAGGGTAACAGTTTATTCCTTAGACTCTCAAACTCCTGGTGTAAAAGTAGGAGGCTTCTCACCTCTGGAGGGGTCTGGATTTTTTGTCTCTGGCTTCTGTCAGGACAAGGTTCCTCACCAGGACCATGGTATGAGGAATGACATTTTGCGTGTACTGTGGGGAGAAACCAAAATAAAAGGTCCTTTTTTTCTCCTCTAAGATAGCATCTGTGTTTTGAAAAGGTATATTTTTCATGTCATGTTCATTTCAGACTATGCTGTGACTGCTGTTCATCAGATACTGCTACAATTTGGAGAAAAAAATAGCAGTTCAAACTGTCTTTGTCATGGACATGTTGCTAAATTGGGTCCTATACTTTGGGCCAAATGCATCTCTTTATGTTAGCTAAAGCAGTTGTTTTGTCTGCGTTTTTAAACACCTTTTGCCATAGCCTGCACAAGGGAGATAAAGGTGATTATTTTAGATATAATTTGAAGTGAAGGAAAGCCTCTTCCTTGACTTCAGTGTATTTTGGGTTGAGCTTTCTTCAATTAGAAAACTGAACAATTAATAACAAAGCTTATAAGTGTATATAACACAGTATAGCTATGAACACAGTATAGCTATGAAAGTTCCTCTTCTTCTCCCTCTCAAGGTTCTTATTCAAGGTGTGTAACATTCCTTCAGTGCTTTCCAGTGACCTGTTTGTCTTCATTTAGACAAATCAGAATTAAGTCCTGTTTATTTTCTCAGTAAAATTCTGAAGAGTTTGTCTAGTTTGCTCCTAAATTACTAGAGCCTTTTCAAAGCTCTTGCCTTGCTTCTGATTTGTATTTTTCTTCAGTTGCTTTTGGGGAATGGAGGGAGGGAGAAACTCTGGTTAACAATTTAAACACAGAATAAAATTACTTCTTGTATGTCTCATGAAGAAATGAGCAAGTGTGAATAGTAGGAATGTGTTTCTCTAAAACAGCTGAATATCAGTGCTTGAGGAATAAACTGCTTATTCATAGAGTATAGGAGATGTTGGGAATTAAGGCTTTACTTTCTGAGGTCCCTCTAGACCTCAGGAAAAAATGTTCCAGGTTTTTTGTTCTTAAAATGCATAAAGTGAGCAGTCATTTGAACTAGAAAATTGTACTTTTCAGTACTTTGAAAATATGTTTTCTGAAACCCCTCTGGCTTGGGTTTCTTTTTCCTTCAACAATATCTAGTTGAAACTGGTTTATTTCCCAGTAGGTTTTTTGTTTTGACAAATAGTGCATTCAAACAGAAGGAACTGTTCCACTGAAGTGCTGGAAATCAAGTGCAATCCTAGGTCACATCTTGCCCTGTTACATCTAGATCGCAGCTGCTTGTAGTATAGCTGTCTTGTAGCAGAAATAAATGAGGGGTGGTGGTGGTAAGGCAATGGTTTTGGCTACAGACTCTTTTTCAAATAGCTGGTTACCCAAAACAGGGGAAGTTCAAAAGCAATCTTGTTAAACAAAATGTTTGCCCTTTCAAGCTCCATGGCACAATAAACAAAGATTACTTGGATTCCTTCCTGGAAGCAGAAGGTAGAAGGAACATCTTATGTTAATACAGTTCTCTTTAAACACGCAGACTTCTGTCTAGAATATTTCTGTCTCTCTTGGGAACTTACTCCATTGATTTAATTGGACCAGTTAATATCCCTAATCTAAATAAGGGGTAATTTATCATGGTTTGAAATTATTTCACTTGGTGTGAATCCAGTCACCAGTGTAAGCTATGAATCAGGGTAAATCTCCACTGCATACAGTGACTTCTACTGTAATACTCACTTGGATAATATCTAGGGCTTTGTGCTTTGCTGTTTCTGATTCCTGTATTGTTCTAAGGTTTATAACATCGATGCAGTGATCCATGTATACATAATCTGATTTGGATTAAAACTGCAGCAGCCGGTAACGGAGGCACTGATTTGGGTTCTTAAATTTGTCCAAAATTACTTCTTTGCATGCAGCGCAGGTTCTGCTCATTATCCCTCTGTCTGTGTAAATCCGTGATCCACACCAGTGCTAACCTGACAGAGGGGTTGTCAGCACTGTAAAGCCATGCTGAAATAGGACAGTAACCCAGATCTTAGAATTCTTAATTGTGTTATATTCCATATGTAGCCAAACACAAAATCCCACTGGGACTTGGTCTAAAATATCAGTTTTATTTTTAATTTCAAAATTGGTTTACGTTTTGCTGCAGAAGATATTGAAATGGTAAAATGAGAAGGAATGTGAGAAAATGTTGCAGGCTGACCTGTCTTATTCAGAGTCAAAATAAAAATTTTTGTTCTTCTTATTTACTTGTTTTTAAATAAAACCTAGGGGAGCAAGTGAGAGAGCCTTAATTTTGTTTTTATTTGTCGCTAAAGAAGAGAAGAGCTCTTTAATGGAGAACATGAATAATTTAGTATTTCATTATGACTCTGGTGAGCATGGTAACTTGACAAAGAAAGTTGTGGGTGTAATTTCTAACAGCATAGAGACTGAGCTCCCATACCCCTTTCAAAAGCAAGCCAGAGCCCCTGTTGGCACCGTTTTACACTGCTTGCAAAAGAAGACACTGCCTCTGTGAGTGGGGCTTTGGCAGAGGTGGGCATTGCCACCCTGCCAGTGCAGGATCTGTCCTTGCCGCCTGTCTGCTGAAGTGACAAAGGGAGAAGCTTTTGTCCTGCTGAAGTTCCCTCCCTTGGCATTATCAAGGTTTGATTCATATGGGTGTGAAAGGAAGTAAGATCTATTCAATTTGCTTGATTGCCTCCTTGCATCTCTCTTGAAAGTCCAAGAATAGGTGGAGTAGTGATTTTCCCTTTCCACTGTGGTAGCCAGTGTTTAAAAACAGGGGAGTTGTTCTTCCTTGGGTCCTGGTTACTACACTGCCTGGAAAAGTTTGCTGCTGTGTACACTGAACCAAATTATTTTGAACTCTTTCAGTTTCCTTTCTTTGCTCTTTTTTTCTCATGTAGTAGCAGGGGCCCTGGTTATTGTGACACATTTCATGACATGATCTTTTTGGATGCTTGACAAGGATCCAGCTGTGGAGGCCTTTGTGGTAGTAGGCCTTCAAAATTTTGCTTTTGTCCATCAATATTTTTACTTCAGGTGAATGCTGCTGTTCTTAGCAATAGCTCTTGTGTGTCTCGTGCTGTGTAGAAAGAGTATTTTAACTGCAGATATTGCTTACAGGATATGGGAAATCAGAAAACTTATTTCAACTCCTAACAGCCTGATAAGTCTCAAATCAAGATATTTTCAGGAGAGGAGAGTTTTGCCTGTATCTTTTTTTATTAAAACCCTCAGTATTAAAAAAAAAAAAAAAAAAAAAAAAAAAGGAAAAGTTCACCAAACTGTCCTCTAGCATTTCTTCCTACATTGAATAATTTCATAGCATAGAATAAGAAAAGCCTGCTTTCTGGTATGCTCATGGTCTTCCTCTTTTGGCTCTTTGCCATCTGCTGAGTTGCTGGTTTGCTGCCCCCCCAGATTTCCATACCCTGACCAGCCCAGAGACATGAGTGATTGTGCAGGAGAGGAGGTGTATGGGCTGGACAGACACCCAGGTGGGGCTTGAGAAGTTGTCTGGAAGTGTACATTTAGACTGATGCCAAGAAGTAGGACATAAACACCTAATCCACTTATTGTACTTACCACTGTCCTTCTTGATTGGGTATAAATGAGATTAAAAGTTCCCTGAGGAAAGGATTTTCTATTTTTTTATAGGGACCTGATATTAATATTTGTTTTGTTGGTTTTTTTTTTTCAATTAAGTTTGCACATACAGCTTTCACGTGGCACTGAATTCAAGCAGCAGGAATTTGTGCATTGTTTTCCTCATGCCTGAAGATTCTAAATCTGTGAGAGGCTTTGGCTCAGCACCTCTCAGGCTGACCCATGTGCGGGTGCCCTCAGGACCTGGTGTTTCCATGCCTGTGCAAGTCAGTGGCACAGGTGATGGGCTGCAAGCAGGGAGGGGGAAGCTGAACTGTGAAGAGGATATGTAGGAAAAAGAGTGGAGCTGAGTGAAGCCAATGGGGAAAACTGGTATGGTAAGCTCAAGTTTTCCGCAGGAGAATGGGAAGCTTTCAGCATTGCCTCCGCTTCCTGTTGAGATCTGCACATAACTCTGCTCCCACTGTAATCAAAAAGGCTGATTTTTAATACATGGGAAATTCTGGGCTTAATAGAAGTGCTTTTAAAAAAACTGTTTGTTAGAAGTAAAAGCAAGTACAGAAGGACCTCGGCCAACTAAACAATTCACTCAAGTGGCTCTTACAGCATTGAGGCTCACTCTTTTCATTAGTTGGAATGAAGGAAAATTTAAAGTAGTTGCCAGTGCTCACCCAGCTAGAGAAATGCAGATGACTCTTTTCACTTTCCAAACTATTTATATTCAAAGCTGCCCTGGGGAGGAGAGGGCAAAACTGAAATGATGTGTCATTGCTGAAATTACTAAACTTCATTCTTTTTGCCCATTTGATTTAGGCTTTTTTTTGTGTTTTCCAAGACTGTTTCAGCTGACTTCTGGTGAACAGGTGAAGAGTTTCCCAGAAAAATCTCCGTGTCTTACAGTCATATTAATCTTAAATATTAATTAATTACAGCCATATGAATCTTTAAATTATTAAATCTTGACATAATTTGGATTCATTTTTGTATTCCTCTGGCTTAGGTTAAGCAAATGATCCAAGGATCTGCTACAAAATACAGTTGTGTGCAATCAAGTCCAATTGATTTGAGATATTAATAAAGCAATTTTGTATTTTATAATAGTTTTTTTTTTCCATCTGTGAAAGAGAATGTATTCACAGCATGATATTGAATATATATTGGATTTTTGTCATTATATTTCTTCTCATGAGTGCTATACCCCGCAACTGAGGAGGACAGCAAGGGCCAGTGTACACTTCGCTGAGGGCAAATTTTGCCCTTTACAATAATCTGAAGGACTGTGGTAGGATACTGGATGTGAGATTTGAAAGCCTGTCACTTTGAAGCTGTCAGTTCTACACTATATCACAGTGCTTCAAATGATCAGGTCCAGGTCGTATATTAGTCTAGGTTTATTTTCAGTAAAAGAGAAAAAAAAATTTCCAGTGCTGGTACAATATTACAAATGGATCAGATAAAGAGAATAGTCCCACATTCTGAATCTAACAAACGTGTGACTCTTGAAGTGCCTGTGAAGTTTCTTTTAAACCCCTCCATACCATGTATGCAGGTTTGCTTATTAGTTGTAAATAGGGCACTTGGTCTTCTTAAGTAGACTGTTAATTGGACTTAGAGCATTTAGCCTTTTAGGCTGCTAGTTTAATTATGGTAATGTGTAAAAAGTATCAGCCTGCTTGTCTATGCCAACGAAATTTGTTAACATCAGTCGGGTTCCCAATAGGCTGCTCCGTGTCTAAGGCAAATTCCAACAGCAATGGCATTAGCTGTTTTGGCCCAAACCCCATGAAATGATTAAAAAATGGAAACCAGACTGGCTTTCAGTTCCTGAGAGCTAAGTGGCCCCTGCCATTAACACTGGGAGACATGAATGAAGAGCCATTCATTTGAGTCGTATTCTTGTGCATGAACAGCATGCTGCAATCTCCAGGGCTGGCAACATGTCACCCTTTGTTACACTAAACCAACGTGAAATAAAACTGGGAAGCCTGAAGTAAATAGGTAGTCGATAGAGAAGGTTTTTGTGTGCATGGTAAGAAAGACATGGGTTGAACTACTGGGTTGTGTGGCTGAAATAGGGGAGGTTAAGAACTACTTTTTTAAGTTTTGGAGAAGTGAGGGTATGGAAGAACATGGTACTGAAAGCAAGCAGGAACAAAAAGGTGAATTTGAGAGCTAACTTAGGAAAGCAGGTGTGTAGAACATAGTGCCTATTAACTTTTTAAAGTTTGTATTTCTAATGCTTATTTTGTGTATTTCTCATTTCAGATTGCCTGTTTGGTTCCTGATGACCTGTTTGAGTTATACAAGAGGTTGAAGTTTGAACGAGGTGTGAAGCTTTTTGTTTCTATTTTCTTCTCTTTTGTCAGTGGAGGCAGCCCGGTTATATATGGCAGAGACTGAGTCTGTTGAGTGAGTTAAGGAAGAGACAGAGAGGATGTCTTTGCTTTGAAATAGTTTAAGAGCAGTCACTAGGTCTGACTGTGTTCCACAGACAAATTTGAAATTTTCTGTTTTGCAAAATCAAAAAAGCAGCATCTTAATGAATTACCAGACTTCTCCTCAAACTTGTGGGCAACACTCTCAGCCTGTGTGCCTGGGGCTCCATTGTTCTTCCGATGGCATGTTCATCTTGGGTCCTTGAGCTGGTTGTACTGGTAGAACTTGTCAAGGTGCTAGAGGCACCTGGTGCTGGCCAGGGCACACAGTCCTTTTACACATCCAAAGGGGTCGTCAGAGCTTCTGGGGGACACATATTCTGAAATGCAATGTGAATTTTTGCAAGCATCTCTGCAAAATAGATTTGCTTATGTAGAAGCCTCATGTGTGTTCATCTAGTAGTTTTTTTTTCCCCAAGGAATAGTAGGTCCACTTGTTCCTGAGGAAGGCCTACTTTGTAAAGAAGTTTAAAACTGAAAGTCTCACTGAGGCCAAGCTTTCCTATGCCCAGAAGTCACTCTTCTGCATCAAGAGATTGTTCCTTGACAAGGCTGAAGAATAAACTTGCTATTTAAAGATGAGATCCCATTCCTGGTTTTAAAGACTGTCACCAGTTTGAAAGTTTCAGCTGGAAGGTGCAGTGTTTTTCAAAGAACTCAGTGCATGGTAATATGCAGAGTGGTGTGTCTGAGACACTGCCCCACTCTGCCTGTTCTCAAACTTTCCTTGAAAGACTGTATTTATATTCTTGCTCTGCATGCCTGCTTAGATGTAATGGATTGGCAATGCAGAGGTCTGTAAAAATTAGGCAAATTAATGCACTTGAAAAGTTGGTCGGGTAGAAGAATATATAGGTTTTTACAGAATCTCATCTGACATGAATCCTTGTGAATGACCACAAGGTAGAAAAACTGCAAAATACTCAAATATGCCCCAGAGTTTATGGGCAACTGCAGATTGTAGCTATGATTTTCAGGCACTCAGGTAAAAAAAAAAAAAAAAAAAGAAATAAAAGAAATCCCAAACCCCAAACCTTGCTTTTATTTTTTATTTCTTTCTCCTGTTTTACCACTTTCTTGTTTATTCTTAGGATTTCTTATGAAGTCTCTCCAGTTCATAAGCTAAGTGGCTTGTCTACCGTCCTAGACAATGGAAATCAGAGCTTGTTAAATCACCATATTAAAGGGTTAAGAAAAAGAGACTTTCTTGCAATACATTAATCTGTTTTTTGTAAAACCTTTTTTAACTGAAGACTCTGAAACTATTGATTTCCTGGTATCTCTTCCTCTATAACTAGCCAAAGCTGAACTCATGATCTTTTGCCCAACTCACTGTTACTTTTTTTTCCCCCTGCCTCCCACACAGAGAAGTCTGAAACTTGTCTGTTTTTTAAATCCTTCTTTCCTTTTCTTTCTTGCCTAAGTCTGACAAATCCTCTTCCACCTCTGCTATCTCTCTTCATTATTATTCTAAGATCTGTCCTTGCTCCTTTATGATAAAACTGGCGTCCAAGCAGCAGACTTAGACATAGCCCTTTTGCCTTGCCTTTTGGCCCCAGCAATAAATCCAGCTTACTGATGTCTGGGAACAAAGATTCCTGCTAGCTAAAGCTCTGACCTGGACAACCAGCACTAATCCCAGTCTTAGCCAAGACCTTTTGCCTATCCTGGATTTAGTGCTGTCCCCAAGGCTGACCTTTCTGCACTCATCAGTGGGACTTGGCTTATTGGCTTCTGCTGGCCAGGAGCTCCATTCTCAGACCTGAGACTTACCTGGCAAAGCCTGTCTGCCCTGGTCTGACACACTTCTTCTTGAACTAGCAATAAACCTCACTGATGGCATCTGCAGGGGATGAATTCTGACCCAGAATCTGTCCAGAGACTCCTTCCTGATCTTCAAGTGATTGGTAGAGCCCTTCCAGACATTTTCCATTGTGAGATGAACTTTGAGGAAAATTTGGAACACCCCAAGAAGGTCTTATGTATCCAAAAGCTATTTCTCCCATCCCCCATCTGTGCTAGCTATGTTAATAGAATATATTTCTTCTCATTTTCATTGCTTTCTTTTTTTAATGGGTCAATAATATTGTGTGAAAACATAGTGAGAAGTAATTGGTGTAGAATGGTGTATCTATAGACAATTGTTAAATTTAATAATAGATGCACTGATAATATGCTATTCTCTTGTGAGTTTTGTGTTCTTAAAATGCAAATGTGTTTTTAAAAAGATTTTTTTGCATATCTGTTAACTTCTCTGCATCCAGTCAGGGCTAAGACGCAGAGCTTCTGTGAAGCATATTTATTAGAAAAACAGTAATTGCTCTACAACTATTTAGGATGATCTTGATGTAGTCAACAGAAGTAAAGAAACAGAGGAATGGTAAGTGGTTAGGGCACATGCATTATGCTTGTTTCTGTGACAGTTACTCAGTAGGCTGAGTGGTAGATGAAGAGAATCTCCGTTTTATGCCTGACTCAAAAGTAGTCTGTTTTAAATGGAGATTTCTGTGAAATACAGCCATAGTCTTATCCTTCCAGTGAGTACCTCTTCTGAGCCAGAAATTATTTTCTTCAGGGTGCTATATTCCCCCTGTCTGCCACCCACATCTCACCTGCTGGCTTGCATTTTTTATGAAAACTGGCCAGATCCATGCCCAAAACTGGCACTGTTTGGGAAGGCTTTTACTCTGAGAGTGGAGGGAGCTGTGACTGAACTGGCTGCAGGGAAGCAGAGGAAAGGCTAGGGAGAGAAATGGCCCTAACCAAGAGATGGAGCAACTTGCCAGAGCAGGATGATAGCCTCTTTCCCTTTTTTGGCTGTGCCTTTTTAGTTTTTTCTGGTTTCACTTGTACTCCATGGTAAACCAAACAGTATGAGACAGCATGGATTGCAAAACACCATCTGTAGGTTCTTTGTAAAATGGAGGAAGTAGAAGAGGAGGGACTTTCATCTCTTGCATTACATCTTGCTACAACAAATTAATAAAAAACAGGTTTACAACCCAACTCCCCTCCTCCCAATGATGTCAAAACCAGACATTCTGTCTTTCACCCAAACACAGGATAGTGGAATTTAGGTTTCCAGAGCTGAATTTTCAACAGAAAACATGCAGAACCTATTGTGTGAAGGATTAAATTCAATAGCAAGTACTAGGCCATAGTCTTACCCAATTCAGAGTTTCTTTTAAGAGACACCAAAGGAACATTGAGAAATAAAAATTTCTCAGTCAGGACATTACCTTTTAAAATATGTAAACATGAAAAGTTACTTGATTTGCTGTGGCTCTCTTCTCCCTACTAATGAAGCTGAGAACTAATTTGTTTTTGCTTTCATTCAGTAGAAAGCAAAATGTTTGTTTGGGAGGTAAAGAAGGTATGTGCAAGACAGAGAAAAGAATGCAACTAGGTCCATGCAATGGCTGAAGATAGATGGTACAGGTGTTTTGATGTCACTGCCTAAATTGTAGGTGACAACCTTTGCATGGAAATAGAAATTCTCTACATCTGTTGGAGCACTCTGACACAGACTCAGAAATTACCCGGAGTCAGAGCACTGCATACCTGTGTGTCCTGCAGCCAGCAGAGAAGATGAACATCCATTTATGCTTTCAGCAAAATTTGCCAGAGAACATGTATATGAGGTCCTTGTGCAGCTTTTTGTTTCAAGTGGGACAACTAATTTTATCTGCTGGAGGTACCTTGAAATGGCTTTTGCTACCTCACAGTCAGGATTTCCAATGACTTCAGAGACATCCCCTCCATCTATTTATTTTCAGTGGTGGTACCAGAGAGCTCCCAGGGAAGGAGAAGGGGCAAGGTAGCTCCTGCAGGCATGACAGCCCTTTTCTGGGGAGGCTCTGCAGGGTGTGAGTGTTCAGTTGCATCTCATGGAATTGAGTAGCAAATGAGCAACAGTGAATATGTCCCAGCTGGGTTTTTGTTGCAAATTCCTTGAATAAAGATTGGGAAGTGAGAGAGAGGATCAACATTTATCATGCTCTCCATGTGGTGATGACTGTAACTCAGTGTCTACACCCTAAATCTTGACTCCTGTAATAATCCGATACCAGACAGATAGTAATGATATGATAAAGTGAATATTAACTGCAGTTTATAGATAGAGAAGAATAAGTAAGGCATGGGAAGTGACCTGACATTAATTTAATTACAGTTCTTCTGCTGTTTATATGGAAGTTACTGCATGGCTTGCACATGTCAAAGACATGGAGTGGCCTAGTGTTACAGAAGACACATGCTTCTCAGCAAGCAGCAGTTAGGTTCATATTTTATAGGAACCTCCCTATAAAAAGTCAAGGAACACATTCTTTGTAATGTATTTCTATTGTTGCAATGCTTTCAGTGCAACTGCTTAGCAGAGCACAAATGCAGACCTGCCTCAAGAAGAGAAGGCCCAAATGCCCATGGGCGTGGGTGTGGAGCGCTTTGGCTTCCACACTCTTGTGCAGAATTGGGTGTTGTATACCTAGACACATGTCACTGAAACAAGAGGGGGACTGTATAAAGAGTTTTATTTCTCTCTCTGGTGCATTTCAGAAGTCCACTTGGACCCCCAGAGAACATGGTGCCCCACAGCCGACTGCCAAACAGTGTGCCACATCGCACCGAGCGAGTCGGGAGCACCGGTGCCAGTGGAGTGCCCCACCTGCCACCTGACCTTCTGCTCCTCCTGCAAGGAGCCGTGGCATGGGCAGCACCTGTGCCAGGAAAACCAAACGACTCCAGTGCCAACCGAGCAGGGGTAAGATGGGAATCCACAATGGCCATGCCGTCTTTTGGTTCTTTTCATCACGGGGCCTAACATCGGGTTCATGGATCAACTTCCTTCTAGGTCCACAGCTTCAGCTCAGAGACTGTCCCTCTCCTGGTGTTTCCTAAATACAATTCCAGTCTAAATATTACTTTAAATGATACATTTTATTTTTAATACTTAATATTATCTGTGTACTTGTCAAGCTTGGGTTGCAATTGACTCTTCTAAAAGGTGAAGCCCTCCAGGACTTTAAATCTGCCTAAAGGCTTAGTTCACATGCTAGAATTATGACCTGTGCCCATACAAAACCATATACAATCCCATATACCAATATTGCAAGATTCAAATTTTGCTTATACTGTGATTCAGAAATCACCCCTGCTTAATATTTATAGAATCTCTGCATAGAAAAATCTTAACTCCTACACAGTGTACATTTCACTTGGAGTGAGAAGCCTGATTTATGCTAATTTTCTTTAAGTGCAAACAACCTGCAGTTCAGGTTGTAAAAGGCATTAATCTGTAGAAGAGAGACTTCTGTGTTTAAATTATGTCATGTCTTTGGCTATCCATCTTTGTTTTCAGAATCATGTTATGTTAAGTCATATTTTCAAAGTTTTCTATAATTTTTTTTTTTCAATAAATGAAAAACTTCAAATCTAGAGCATTCTGCTTTCTAAAGACTCCATGGAATAAGAGTTGCCAAAAAGTTCTTGCTATGATTTTTCTTCTCTAGGTGTGATCTCTGGCTGTGGTGGAGTTTAAGCCTATTTTATTGAGACAAGGATTACGAATTGCATAATCCAGTCCTGTTAAGTGAATTGTGCAAGGTCTCTTTAACAACGTCCTAAGTTTTAATGCTATAGGTGATTAATTGCGGGTGTACTGAGTGCTGGTTTTATATAGCATATAGGAACAAAGCAAGGGATTTTCACTTTTATGTGATATTAATAGTCTTACACTTGTAGTGAGTATGTTTCAGTGTATTGTACTGAAGATAAGAAGCTTCTCACATTGAGGACACTTAGGACAACAACATTAGATGCTCTGAAAAATAAGCACAATACACATCAGGCAGTGGACCTGAATACCAACAATTTTGTTCACATCTCATTTTAATGTTTCCTTACTTTTCTAGGTTCCTTATTGGAGCAGAGACAGAGGCGCCAATTAAGCAGTGCCCAGTTTGTCGAATTTATATTGAGCGAAACGAGGGCTGTGCTCAGATGATGTGTAAGAACTGCAAGCACACGTTTTGCTGGTACTGTCTACAGAACTTGGATGTAAGTGCTGCAGAAAAAGCACCAGGATAAGTAATAATGGGGTTAGGGTTAGTCTGAGGCCCTGCGCAAGCTCTTTGTTAGTTCATTGCTATCCTAGTGAATTTCTTGGCTCAGTTCAGCTTCTGACTCAGTTGCTTTCTCTCACCCAGTCCTTTTATTTGTATCAATATAGTTTTTTATTTCTTCCATAAAGGGTTATGGCCATGTCTGTGGTCCCATGTTAGTTCTTTGAGGGAAATGGGACTAATGTTGCTTTCTGGAGGTTTGTTCCAGCAATACCTTGCTCCGATTCCCTCTTCCTAAAAACAGTTTGGTTGAGAGTAAGGGAAATAGATGTCTTCCACCTGTTTCAAAAGGAAAGGACACAAAATGGTGTCTAAAAAATGATATGGTACTGGGTGAAGAGGGTTGTTCCATGGTATGGTGGGTTAAGGGCTCCCTGCTAGGGAGGACTAGGTCTCCTTTACTAGTCCATCTCTAGTGCTGTGTTTGCTGAAGAGAATGATTGGCTGTTAGGCTTGAGGATAAAAATGTTGGATCATGAACATGGATTGTGAAGTACATGTTGCTAGTTATTTCTCAAAGGTTGCAAACCAGTCTCAACTTGTGTGGACTTCAAGTATCCTAGCAGCATGAAGAGTCCTGGAAGTAATGCACTTTTATATATGGCAGCTTGCCCTTTTGGCACAGTCACCAGTAACAACTGTGGGAGTGTGAAAAGGACTTTACCAGCACTTGAAATAAAATGTTACGTGCTGCCTAGCTTTTCTTGTCTTTTCTTGTCCATAGACAGCAAACGAGACTTCCTCAGTCTTCATCCTTTACTTAGCATGCTAAACAGGTTTCCCTTAGTGTTATGTCCCCTTTCTCTGTGGGTGAATGTGCTTTTTCAAGATGAGTATTAGGGCTTGCCTCAGAGTACATGCAGTACATGGTGATTGCTTAACTCTGTGCTAAACGAGAAGAGTGTCAAATTCTTGCAGACTCTGCAGACATGCCCTTATAGAATTCTTGTCAGTTCAAAGGGAGAAAGAGAGAGAGAAAGAAACTGTACCTGTGTGATTCAAATGTAGTTTTATGAATGTGTGGGGGTTACAGGAGCTCCGGGCATAGATGAAGGTAATACCTGCAAAGCCAGAGAGCAGAGCTGAAAAATGAAAGGGGAAGCAGCATCAGGTTACAGCACAGTGGTTTCGGGAGGGTAATGCAGGGCATGAGTCATCTTCTGAAGAAAAGAAGGGGTAGTTTAATAAGTATTAATGGTAAAAGAGAAATGAAACAGGATTTTTGTACTTTTTGTATTTTCTTGTTAAGTCTAAGAAGAGAACTACTGTGAAGTAGGTACAGCAGGAGAACAGAAGGTAAAATACTTCAGGAAGATGATCCCTCACATTGCTAGTTTTCAGAAATGCTTCTTGTTTTCAGTTCCCTTTATCATCACCAAATTATAGACCAGGTACTTGTGCAATTAGGTGAAACTCATGTGCTTATGCTTTTTAAAAATGGAGGAGGAAAGATGCTGTATAATAGCTCAGGTGCCAAACATATGCCAGTTTCTGAAACTGCAAGAAGTTACTCCAGGTAATATTTAGAAGACAGGTGAACTTGTCTGCTGGCAGCTGGCAATTTCAAAGCAGTGCCAGGAAGGTTGTGTTTCCACTCTGGTCTTGAACTTCTCCCTGCAGTTCTGTAACCTGCTCTTACAGCTTCTCCTTTTGTTTTTCAGAATGATATTTTCTTACGACATTACGACAGAGGCCCTTGCAGAAACAAGCTGGGCCACTCACGGGCTTCAGTGATGTGGAACAGAACACAGGTGTGTCCCTAGCCAGCTGGGCAGAGCTCTCATGCATATATGAAGCAAAGAGATTTTAGCCTTCAGAGAAGAACCAAGATGATTATTTTCATCTTTTAATCTTTCTTTTTTTGTGACCTATGTTTATGCATGCACATGCTTTTTTTTTTTTTTCCATGCTATCTAAATATGTATTTTTCACCACCCTGTCTTTCAGGTTGTGGGGATCCTCGTTGGACTAGGTATCATAGCGTTGGTTACCTCCCCCTTGCTGCTTGTGGCATCTCCATGCATCATCTGTTGCATTTGCAAATCTTGCCGGAGCAAAAAGAAAAAACCCAGCCTGCCGACAACCTAAAACTCTGTGTCTTTTTGAGTCTCCATTTGTACAGCATATGTATGTGAGAAAGCACAATGGTTGTGTTTTGGTGCCATACCTACCAAATAATGCTCCCTTTTTTTTGCCAGTTCTTGGGATAAGTGCCTATTCTTTACAGGCTACTCTATCACTAACAAGTCAGATTATTGTGCAGTACATGCAGTGTAGGTTTTTGCTTCCTGAAGAGGAAAACAGGACACCATTCAGTACTTCATACCTTAGTATGATCTACTGTTCAAGACTGATAGAACATTCCCATTTTCCATCAGCTGCACATGACCTGATCCTGCCGCACTACTCTGTCTTTGCAGATTCAGTCATTACTGTTGTGCTTGCTGTTGGTTTTTGGTGACACAGATTTCTCAGAAAGTTTTGGGTCTTTTGTGAAAGAGGGAGAGGGAAAAGCCTGATTAGGTTCTTCTGTCTGCTAGCTTGTGTCCAGTTAAATGTAACAAACCATTCAGAAAATATGTTTGGTAGTTTCCTGTCAATTGGCTGCCATGGCATTTCTTTTCAGCATTGAAATCCGTTTGATTTTTGCCATTGATCTCAACTACAGAAGTAAAAAAACCAACAAAACTGTTTCTAAGATAGGGCTCTCTTTTGAGAGACTGGACTACCTTGAGAAAGCTGCTATTTTTTTCACATCAAATATGACATCTCTACCATGAAATATTAGAAATATGCATATTTCCCTATCATTGGACATGCCTTTTGTCAGTATCATGGGTGTAGCAAACTCACAGTGAAGGTAATATTGTAAGAAAGACTGTGATACAGTTCCCATTTTGTGCAGTGTTGGATCTTGGTGGGTGTGTACAGAGTGGTGGCATGGGCACAGATATACCAAGTACGTATGGGCAGTCAATGTATTTTTTTCAACAGTTTACATGGGGTGGCAGCAAGAACCCTGTTAAAAAGTTATTGAAACCAGGCTAAGCCAAGCCCTCCTTCAAAATCTTATGGACCTGCTGAAGTGAATACTTGAGAAATGCTGTGTAAATGTGACCTCCGTCCATTGGTGGGTATTTATTTCATCCTGCTCAAGGTTAACAAACTCTGTTATTAATATTTTAGTTACTCTAAATCTGAAAGGCTGTCATTTAATAAGTACTTCATTTTAATTTGGTGCCTCACCACCAAACCAATTCAAACCCTGGTATCACTTACACCTGTATAAGTTCACTGAAAGCTCACTGAAGAGCTGGAATTACTCCAGGATCAGTCAGGAGTAGCTGAGATCAGACTCTGCTCCCTGGAGTTTATTTCCTTAATGGATGGTGCTTCTCACAACCGGGGCCGGTGGCGCTTTTGTTCTGGACTCCCGTCTGTGCATTCTGTATCTGTGGGAACAGATGCAAGTTTGTACTTTATAACTGGTTGTAATTCCAAACCCCTTTCCTTAAGGGCTGCAGGGTTTGAAGGAGATGCTTAGTCTGAGTGTGGTGTCGGGCTCGCGCTCTGCCCAGCTGTCCCTCTCCGAACACACAGCGCAGGTCACCTGGAGAGTGATGCGAGGGTGCTGTGAGTCCTGTCTGTGTGTGGTGTTTGGCTGAGCCTCAGGAACTTTGCCTTCTTGGCAGCTGTAAATGTGACCTTTTTTCTGTTCAACTTCACTCTCTGCTTACTGTAACAAAAGTGGCAGGTTTTCTTCTTTTGAGAAAGTGTAGTCTGTTGAGCAGAGTAGCAAGGACAGAGGCCTTAAATGATACTGTCTGTTTTACTTTTTAATTGATTTCTTTTATAAATACTGTCTGACTTTGCTACCAGTCGTGGCTGGAGGGCAGGCAGTGCTTGCCAGTGTGAAAGGCTATATTTATTCTTCATCCTCAGCTTTGAAGGGAAGCAGAAGGGTAGACAGTACATTCTAAATACAGAGTGCAATGCAGGCAACTGCCATTTATAATAAATAAAGAATGTTTTCTGTATCTGTTTTCTTGAAGAGCACTAATGGTAGTGCATTGGGGTACTTGTGACAGATTAAAGTGTCCAGCCCTTGGCTTTGCACTATTTTTCTACCTATGTTTTTATGGCACTACTGTCATTTCCATTTTATTTATGAACTTGAAGTTGCAAGTCTTACTTTAACAAAGCCTCAAGGACAAAGATGTAGGAGCCGTACAGTCTCTTTAACCATAACCAGCATTGCAATGTACCAATATCCATTGCATGTTGAAATTTGAGGGTTTTTCATGTTTTGTGATCTTACCCACGACCAATGCATCCTTTGCTAGTCTGGTTTCTTTCCTTGTCCTCTCCCTCTTTCTGTTGGCCTGTTTTTGCTAAAATGCCTATTGGAATGAAGGTGTCAGATCTTTTTTTCATTAATACTGTTGTCTTAATGAAACTGTCAGGTTTTTCCCTCTGCTAAAGAAATGCAGCTGAAGGCAGCTCTCTTGCACCAGTTTACGTGCCTGGTGGGCGTACCAAAACTGGTATAAATTAATCATGCAGCCTGGCAATCTCAGTGCCAGTCCAGGCATCTAAGAAATCTAGATGTGGATTGGTAGCCCAGGCTTTTGCTGGAGATCTTTACACAAAAACTGGATAAGGAGAGCATGAGCTACAGGCACCCCTTCCTTTGGCTGTGTAGGTGCAACAAGTGGACCAAGAAAGAAACTCTAGACATCTTCAGAGCTTAAAATTAAAGCTTTACAATGATTTTCTTTAAAAGGCCATGTCCAATGCCCCACGTATCCTGGCTTTTCACTGCGTGGGAATACTTGAGCATGTGCATTTAAGTAGACCCTGGCCTGGCCAAGTTAAGCATTATCTGCGCTGAAGTGCTGGGAGCAGGAAAGCCCTGTTGCTTTGTTTTCCAGAAGGCAGCTATTTTGCACCAACTGGCTATGCTCACAGAGTTTCCAGAGAAACATTTTAGTAGGAATCTTTTTACAGTGTTGGCTTTTGCTTTTGTGTTGCTTTTGTTTGTTTTTTAACTTTGTAAGAAACTTTAAAGTCACTTTATAAAAGATATATTGAAAGCATGACAAATAATACTAGTAATAATTAGGGAGAATGAAAGACGACAGGACTCTGACTACATCTGACTCTTCTTAATCAAGGTATCTGTAAATCCACTCTCCTGAGCTCCATCTGTGCGATGTAGTTGGTGCACAATACCAACTACCAGGCTTCACTGCTCTTCCCATCTCTCTTCTTGCCCCTGTGGCAGGTGGCTGGTGTGGGGGCAGCGGCCAGGGGAGAGCTCAGGGCTGTGGCAGTGCAGGTACCACACAGGAGCTACATTACCCACCCTGGACTCATCACCAGTTTGTTCTTGGGCCTTTAACCACTGAGAGACATCTTGGGGGTTTTGGGCCTTTAATGTTACATTCACAGACATCTCTCTTGGAGAACAGAAGTGGAAAGTACTCCATTCCTTCTGAACCAGGAGCATTCAGACCTTATGAAAATTGGGCTCTAGGTGTTTAAAGGTCAGTTCCTAAACTTAAGAGACCAGTCCTAGAAATCTGGATTTGTACTGCATCTGGCCACTAATCTCCATGGACACATATCATGTCATTTCCCAGCAGTCACTGGATCTGTGTCAGATACAGCTGAAGATGCTACTCAGCATTCCATGTCTATGTGTTAAAATGAGGATGATGATACCTGCTTTCAAATCCATCTCTTAATAAAAAGAAGATATTTGTCATGCTACAGCATAAGTGCATCTCTGCAGTGTTTATTCCAGAACTATAGTGGGTATTCAGTGTTGTCCTTCAGTAAGTGATGGTTTATTTTTGGTGCATGGGGTTACTTACCCCAAAGACGGGCACAAGGGGTAACAATAATGAATGTTTCTCAGTGCTTTAATGATGCTAAATGCTACATCTTCTTGTCTGTCCAGTAACACAGCATGAAGTCCAAAGATAAGTTTAAAATGTACACAAAGTTTACTTGAATGAACTAAGAGAAACTGGATATTGCCTCCATATTTGCATGAAGAAATAAATACAAGTGGACAGATACAACTGCATTTCCACAATGGGACAATAAAATCAACTTTTGGTCACTCCATTTTTTTGGTACCACAATGGGTGCTTGTACTGTAGTGCCTGCCACTTTAAAAATTTGAAATCTGTTTTGCACTGTAATCTCCTTCTCCCAGTCATTCTTTCTCAAACTAATTCCTTTTATGATCTTATTTTTCATCCTGTATTCCGGCCAAAGAGTCTTAGAGCAAAGCTAGTAGATATTTTCGTATGAGGGTAAAAAATCTTCCAGCCATTTTCTCCCAGGTTTTAAAAAGAAATTTGATGCTGAGTTACCTGACCAAAGTTAGAAATTCCAGACTTAGCTTGTTTAGAAAAACTTACTGAGGCTTAAGAAGTTCTCTTGTAAGACCTAAATAAGGGCTGCTTTGTTAGAGCTCATAGATACGGGAGCCATACAGCTTTTGAGCTTCACAGAAGAGATACTTCTATTGTTAAGCAGACTCCTTTGGAAATGTGCTGGGGGGAAAAAAAAACAAACCCTACATCCTGTATATATATTTTTATTATATAAGTCAAAAATACTTCTCTTGTATAGATTCATAATTTAAGGACTCACTCTCTGGAGGCTTTCTAGGGTATACTTAACCAGGAAGATAATCTCATAAATATGCTGAGGCAGTTGAACAGAGTGTACTAGTTATAAAACAGTTGTCAGACATCTCTCACACATGAGTGTGTAGGATGAGATCGTAATTTACATGGCTCAAAATAAAGATGTGAAAATTTACCTTTCCTGGAAGAGCAAGAGTTGGTTCTTCTGCAGTCTTCTGGAAGGTTGAATTACTGCTAAGACTCTGGAGAACTGCAGTCTCATTTTCATTTTTCCTCTAGTTAGTAAAATAATTAAGTGAGAGCTGAATGATATTGCTGGACAGGAAGCCCAAAGATGTGTCTAGTGTCATGACACTCGTTTCTCATAACCAATGTGGTTTTATAATTTATTATTATAATTTATGCAATGCAAATATAATTTATAATTAGTAATTATAAAAGACTAAGGATGAAGTATCATTGCCTTTATCATAAGATACATTTATTTTAATCGAATTCATACTGGAAGGCTTTTCTCCTCTGCTTCCCATAGAGAAGGTCATGGTGCACCTGCAAAGTAAATTTTTGTGATATGATGCAGTCCACAGTAAATGTTTCCTACTATTTTGTAGTTATATCAGAGGGTTTTTTTATGATCCCTCAAGTTCTTTGAATCGAGCAAATCTCTATTGTTAGAAAAGGTAATTTCCTAGCAATGAATTTTATTGACCGTCACAATCTGAGCTATAAAAGATGATACTGATTGGCAAGGTCCCCCAGCTTTTTAGAGGACACAATCTTATTCTTCGTCCTTCTTCCCAAGAAACTTTATCTTTTCTTGGATGAAAATTAAGGATGTCAGTTATCTGCTTATGCCTTCTGGATGTCCAGACAGAAGCTGCAGCTTCTGGTGGCCATGTGCCGGGAGATCCCTGACACGTTGAATGTGCAATGCTGCAGCACGTGTGCAATGAGTTCCTTAAATTTCAAGAAGGTGCCTGAGCTTTATGGCTTCCTGGGGCCCATGCAGTAGATGTGGTGGATGTGGTGCACAAGGGACTCAGCCAGGTGAGGATTTAAATGTCACCAGCTCTATGGCACATGTGCTGGGCCGTCTCACCATGTTCGAGCGTATCCTGGATCTTCATCAGGGGCCCTATCTCAAGCTTGCCCTTTCCATAGCTACCAGCCCACCTCCAAAATGCCCCAGAACCCAGAGTAAACCTGTTCATTTTCCACATCTCTTGCTGCTGACCTGGTCCTGTTTCACAGAAGCTTCAGTTGACTTGAGCTATTTGGAGCTCAGCTGGTCTGATACTTTACTTTTCCCTAATGAACAAGGCTTGGGAATGAAGAGAAGCAGAACTGTTCCACACGCTGGTATTGGCATCACGGGCACCAAGGGTTGCTGTGTGAGAGCTCTTTTGACTGCCCCAGCATTGCTTATTTCTGAAAAAAGGCTGTGTTTAAAATGTGTGTAGATGGAAGTGTCCAAGTCTGACACTGGGTGTGTTTGTGCGTGTGGTGTGAATCAGCGGCAGCCATAGACCCCTGTCCTGCCCCTCGCAGATTTTACATTCTGTTTACCTGTTTTTCTATGCTTTTTCTTTTCCTCTGGGTAATACACTTTCTTCACCACCTTTCTTCTGGTGAAGGGCAAAAGGGTTTGATCTTTGTAAGATTTGTTAAAATATTTTTGTGTTTATAAGAAGAAAGCTGACATGTATAAAGAAATAAGTGCTTTTGTAAATTTTTTTTTTGTGGTATGATTCAGCATTTAAATGTTTTACAGATGCAGTTTTTTGCACTCTCTCTGCATATATTCATAAAAATTATATTTATTTTCTGTCTTTAAGGTTTACTTTGGGGTTTTTTCTTCTGGTGTTATAAAATGCAATATGTGCAACATTAAAAAATCAGTGTAAAGACATCGTCTCATTTTGTTGTAATCTTCAACTGCCTTTAAAAAGATAACATAGAAAATTTACGGAAAGAATTTGAATACATCAGATGTGGTTAATGGAAATTTTGAGGATAAAAGAAGGTAAAAGAGCTGGATCAAGAGTCTTGACTCTTACTTACTTTCTCAAGAATAATTGCCATTAAAATCCTTTTAGAGAGCGTGGGGCAGGATCTGGATGAGCCCTGGGAGTTGCTGCAGTGACCTGCAGACAGCAGTGGTGTTTGCTCTCCATAGGTGGGATGCAGGATTACTAAAGATCTGCTCCCCTGTGAAGTCTGGTGGAGACTGGCTTGGGAGCTACCAGGAGCTGGAGCTACCCCAGGAAGTGGATGTGGGATGTGTGGCAGGCTACATAAAGCAAACTCTGCTGCTTCAGAGCCCCCTTTCTCTTCACTTGCTCCCTCAGCCCTGCCTGTTCCTGCTCTGAGTTTCCAAAAGACCTGATGGAAGGCTGAATCCTGCTGTGCATTTCCAGACATCCATGCTCCTCACACTCCCACATCCTGCAGTGCTTACGAGAGACAATCACAGCTGTGGTTCTGAGTATCACACACGAAGGCGATGTTTATGTTAAATATTTCTAGCTTAGCTACAATTACTCAGCATCTGAAGGTAGGATTTTCCAACTGGTTGACACATCCTTGAAAACCTTGTGTGTCATTTGTGGGGCTTTTCACCTCAATATAGTATCTGAAAGGTCTCTATTTTTTTGCCTCAGAGAACATGTTTTCAGGATGAAGATTGAGGAGAATACCACCATTGTCACTTAAAGCTCAAATTTTGGTCATGAATGTACATTTTTTTTCCCCCACAAGTTTGCTTAGAGTAAATTCAGCACTGATATTATTTCACTTAAACATTTAAAGTAAAATTTAAATGTGTGTGTTCAAGACTCTGGTCTTGTGCAACAAAGTGGACTTACCAGTCCACATATTAACAAAGGTGATGACTTGCAGCAGACTGAAGATTTCCTGCACAGCACTTTTTCTTCAGAGGATCTTGCTGATTACTGAAGAACCAGCTTTCTGATGGGAATGTGTCCATTCTGTCAGACTTGTGATGGACACCAGCTGCTGGCAGCCAGTGTGCCTGTTACCCTGCCAGCCTGCCAGCTGCCAGTGGTGGGCAAACTGCCCGGTTTCTACCTGGTAGAGGAGTGACCTGCCAGCTCCTCACCTGGCAACTTTGAAGAAAACACCAACAAATCTTTCCCAAGAAAAAGATACACATTTCTGAATTTCCAGTATTTAAAATTCCAAATCAGACTAATCTAAGCAACCCAAACATCTTCTGGCCAGGAAAATAAAAACAAACTCAATGGATTCAAATTTGATTTGATCCCAGCTTCAAGGTTCAAGTTCCCCTCTCAGCTCCTGCATTTGTCATGAAGATTAGTTTTCTTCAGAATCTTTTTATTTCAGAGTTATTTGTAACCCAATCCCTCAATTTTAAACTTGACATGTTTTTTGAAATGACATAAGATGTCATTTACCTTCTTAACCTCTGTGTGTGCACATCCATCCACTCACCCACACCCACTTCTACACTACTCACAGTCTGATCCATCATTCCAGTTTGACAAACACAACCCACATCACCCTCTTAAAAAGCCTTTCCTGGTCTCCCATTTTTGCTCTGGGGTGATCCTGTGGGTGGTGCCGCCCACCCCATCATTATTCTGTCACATTTTCCTGTGGGGGCCTGTGACTTCTCCTGGGAATCCTTCCTCTGTAAGCAGCAATGGCCCGCCTCTCAGGATTGCCCTTGCAAATACCTTTCCCAATGTCCTTTGATCCTGGTGCCTGCTTGGCAGCTCCTTTCTCTTTCAAGTTCTACAACTTTTCTCGTCTGAAAACTTTTAATTTTTTGGAAACCAGAAATCATGGAAAATTAGAACAAAAAGGCTTGTCTTTCTACAGAACTTTCCATGGATATCACACAATTTAAAAGCACCCAAAAAATCAAAAACCCAAAGCAACCCACAACAAAAATAAACCCAAACCAACATCCTATACCACCCACAAAATCATACTTCTCAGAGGAAATGCTTTTTACTTGGTGCCATGGGTTACTTCCTGCATGGGATGTCTCATGCTGAGCTTCTCAGCCCAGAGAACACCTTGTTAACACCTCTGTAGTGAGCTATGTCTGCAGCCACTGCCATGCTGAGTCTCACAGGGCAATGGGCAAACTCAAGTCTTCAAATCTGTATTGTGATACTCAATATAAAAAATAAAATACTTTCTTGTCATTCCTTTCCCTAATCTGAGCTCTAGCTGTTCTAGAGAGCAGTGCACCTAGCAATAGGTGCACTATAAAATTTAGCAGGGATGCTGGAATAACTGTGTCAGAGCTCTTAAGCAAGTCTTGTGTCCACACCTGCCTGAAGACGTGCTCATGTTTTATCCAAAAGAGGAAAAGTGCAGGATCTCTGATTTCTCAAAATGGGGCTAGAAAAAGTGTCTGCAGAAAGGTGAAGCCTCTGAGCAAGAGCACCCCATGTCTTTTTCCTTGGTAGTATCATGTAGCGAAGAAATGAAAAATCCTTCCTGATGCTCACCCTTTCTTAGCATAATCCATTATCAAGCACAGTCGGTAATTTCACAGTCTCACCTTCTTGAGATCCATGCCAGTGTCAAGAGCTCAGACTTTGAGAAACCTAGAGAACTGGCCAATTACTTGGCAATTGTGTTTTCCTGGGTCTTGGCTAAAAAATTTGTATTTAAGCCCAGGTTGGCACAGGTGCCTGTGGTAGTGTGTGGTTTCCAGGTGTGAGAAGTAAGAGACTGCTGTTGCTTCCAGCAGCCCCTGCTCATCCTGGGCACTACAGCTAGTGGGGAAGCTGCTCTGGGAGCTGTTGGATTGACCCATGTGAGTGTGTCTGAACATCCTATTGCTTGGTTGGGTTGCCCAGAGAAGTTGTGGGTGCTCTATCCCTGGAAGTGTTTAAGACCAGGCTGGCTAAGACTTTGAGCAACCTGGTCTACTGGAAGTTGTCCCTGCCTGCGGCAAGGGGGTGGAACTAGATGACCTTGAGAATGCTTACAACCCTAACCATTTTGTGGGATGGGGGTCTGTGGGTCAGGCCCTAGGAAGGGGACTCCAGGGAGTGCCCTGTGGAAGTGCCCAGAAGCAGTGCTCTGGAGAGGAGAGGAGATAGTTCAGGACCTTGAGCCTTGCTCAGGTGAATGTCTCTTGAGAAAGCTTTGAGGTTGTTTTTTAGCTGTACTTGCTCCCATTTGGAGGTTTTTCTTCCTGGGATTCCCAGTCAGAGCGTACAGTGAGATATACAATGGGAAAGATTGATATCTGGGATACTGAAGCTTAACTAAGCTCTGTTGTTCTGCCCCCAGCACTGCCAGGAGAGGGGAACTAATTTTTTTCTGCTATGCTGTGTTCAGTTTTGCTGACCTATATGTTGCCTGGAAGGGACAGTGTTCCTGATGATCTTTAACTGTAGAAGCCTTGTGGCATGTCTGCTACCAAAGTTGGCTAAAGTGAACAGCGTCGTAGTGCCAGTGGCACCAAGTGAGGTAGTGTCATTTTAAACACACTATCGGAATGGATAGGAGACTTTTAGCTTTGCTCAGGCTATGACTACAAACAACTAAAATGTGATGTGCCCTGGGGCCTCCAGCATGTGTCATCACAAGGTTCAGTAGGGAGCAGTTTATGGCTCCTCAGGGGCAGTGGTTTCAAAGTGGTAACAAGGATGTTCTGGGCTGCAGCCAGACCCAAGTCCCTCTTGGCTGAGCAAGGAAGTGCAGCAGGGCCTGATAAATCTGTGGTGGCTCAGAAACCAGAAGAGTGCTTGTGGTAGTGGTGCGTTGGCTGGGTTTTACACTCATTTCTACCACCTCTGAGCTATGTTGTCTTTACATCACCCTGATATGTGGTCATAGGGCTCTGGGCTGCAGGAGAACTCTGGGAGGTGGAATGGAGGTTCTGGGTGGCTGTAAGAAAACTTTCTTCTTCTCTCTTCCACCAAATGTATAACATTTGGTGTGGTGGTAGTGTTTAATCAAAGGCTTCAGTCTGTATTGCAGATAGTATTTGGAGGAAAAAACACTTCAGTAGTTAGCCAAAGGTGTCCTGGTTAAAGTTCAGCTGGTAAATATGACCCTCTTACTAATTCTAATTTGTGAAGATACGTGATTTCCCATAATGTCCCATCCCTCATATAGACTGTGATGCTTGTGGGTTTTCTTTCTGCCTGTTCCCTCCAGACAAGTGGCACAGCTGTTCATGGTGTTTTGTAATTATTTGAATTGGTGCCCGGTACAGCCACTCCAGAGGATCTCTCTGCCTGAGCACTGTGAGAGGTGGTAAATGTGTCTCCTTTGCAGGGCTGTGCCGCTGCACAGAGCTTGGCTTGGACTTGTTCATCACTTGTAGGGAGCTTGGACAGGGTACTTCCATGGTGATATGAAGGGAGAGTTTTGTCATGAATTTGGTCCTTTTACCTCTCTTCTCCATGTAAGAGTTAACTTTTTTCAACAATGCCCTAATCCCATCTCAGATGAGCCAGTAAAACTGTGTGCTTAAGGTAAGACCCGTTTATAGAGGAAACACAAGGGGAATGGGCATGGTTGTAGAAGCTTTTGTCCAATGTCCTGAATCCTAGCTTTGGACCTGATCAGGGCATATGAAAAATACTCCCCAAGAGCCTGGAAGAAGAGGCAGGTTTGGGGACCCAGGGGGAACCTGACTGCTGCTGCCCCAGTGTCTCTCCTGCCTTCCAGGGCTCTGCTCACATTTGCTTCCTGGCAGTTAGCTTCTGGTGTGGCAAGACCCTTCCTCTGAGGCCCTCTAAATCCCTCTGGAAATGAATATTGCAGAGGGAAAACCTGACTGCAGAGAGAGAAAACCCCTTTCAAAGTAGGGAAAGGCAAATGCCTGGGTTGGAGAACAAATCATGGGAGTAATATGTAAGATTACATTATTTTTGTCAATTTTTGTAAGACGACTTGGTTCAGCTGCCAGTGTTGAGGCATATGGGATCAATAAAAGAATTCAAAGAAAAGAGCATGTATGTAAACAACAGGGGGTAACTCACCAAAAATCAAGCATGTACTTCTTTGTTAATTAAAAGCAAGCCCTTAATTCTAAGCTTCTGGTGGTTCATAGTCCCTCTAAGGATTTTGGTCCCTCTTGCCAGCTGTGGCTTGGGTTTTGATGGTGCCAGGCCTGGGCTTGTGGTTGTGCTTAGTGATATGTGTGCATGTGTGTCCCATTGCTGCCAATGTGTTCTGTGCCAAGTTTGTGCCTGTGTATAAACTTTTGTGGGATGACATCTCTGCAGGAGACAAACCCTGAATGGCAGTGGGCACGGAGTCTGGTGGAATTGCATGCCTGCCTCCCTCCAGCAGCCTCATCTGTTGCTGACACCACGCAAGGGAATGGGTGACACCCATTCCCTGACACCATCCCTTCTTTTCCTAAGCACCTTGTGTCTCCTGCATCCATGTATTTTAGGTGTTACTGAGGCATGGTGAGACCCAGCCTTCTAGTTAAAATCAAGGAGAGACTTGATTTTAACTAGACTGGTGGCTTTTCTAAGTGAACAGTAAACATTCACTCCAGCAGACCCTGGAGCCTGTGCAGGCTGGGCTAGGGGGTGTTACAGCTGTAAGTATCTACAAGTAATAATCTAAGGATCTATCTATCTCTGGCTGTGAGGGTGGCCTAGAAGGAAATGTGTGCCCCCAGCACACATACCCTGGCAGGGAGGTATGTCTGTAGCTCACCTCTTCTCCCCTGTGCAGGTTGATCTGCACAGGAGCAGCAAGGTACTCAGTAATCCTGCTTCCACTCCTCTGGGAAGGTGAGTCCCTCTCAGACCCAGGGTTTGGTGTCAGTCCACGTCTGCAACTGTCATTAAACTGAGGTCACGCTGGAAGGATAAGCACCAGTGACAACCAGGATTGCTTATGACCTCAGCAGTGGAGGTGTTATTATAAGCCCCATTACTCATGTTATCATTATACTATCATATAATTTTATATAATTGTCCTTATCTAACTATATATTTATATGCACACAGTGATCTTGGAACACCTGAAGTGACCAGTTTCTTCCCAAACATGGTTATGCTCCAGTGCATGTGAAACTAAAATACCTGGCTGTCTGAGGCCTGGAGAAGTCCAGGGGTGATAAGGCATTTGAGCTATGTAGGGCATTGCTTTGCTAGGGGAGGATGGAGGCATTTTGTGGGGGAAGATGAAGTTATTTTGTTCATTGCAAATCATGTGTCACCATCATCCTTGTCCCCCTTAGCCCTGGTCATTCTTTGAAATGACAGTGATTTTGGCTGAAGATGTGTCCTCTGCCTCTTGTTACGGGATTTTGCACATCCAAAGCTTCCTGTAAAGCTGGCACTGATGTGGGCCTGCTGGGATTGCCGCTGGGCTGCAGCATTCCCGTGGCCTGGCAGGACAGAGGAAGAAGAGACTGTTTTATACTCTATGGACTGCATCAAGCAAAGTATAATAGCTTCCTCCCCAAGATTTGTTTTAAAAAATGGATGCTAATGTACTAAAAGCAAAGATGCCATTTATTTTTAAACAGGGTTTAACTAGAAACCATTTGCACTGTTTCATGCTGTATCATTTGTGTTTCACTTACATCTTTGGGAAAACAGTGGGGGAAAGATGTGCAAGTCGAAGGTGGGAAAGAGAGAAAAAAGAAAAACCAAATACTGCCTTGGATGTAGGACTCTGCCATTTACTGTTGTGGTAACCGCAGTAAATCCATTCAGTGCATCTCTGGGCTAAGTGGTAACATTGAGAGTCAAATGCCCTTAGGTAAAACCCAGCTCACCACCTTGCTTGCATCCCTGAGGAGCACAGGGCAGGTGATGCGTGAGGGAGGAACAGCAGCAGCGCAGGAACAGCGACTGCTCACCAGTGACTTTGTGCAGAGGAGAAAGCGAGTGTGGGAAGGGAGAAGGAGAGCAAGAGGGAAATAGTGATGAGTGTCAGAGAGATTTGTCTTGCACTTCTGAAGTTTTCCTTGTCCATCACAGCCACCATCAGAATGATACTGCAGGTTGGGCTACATCATCTCTGTTCCCAGGAAGCAATGGAGCTGCCAGAAAAGCTGTGGAGAGGCATCAGTTGCTGGCTGTGCTCCTTGCTCTGAATCTCCTGCCTGTGTCATGGCAGGGAAACAACTTGTAAATGAGGGATTACAGGCGTGAACAGGCAAAACAGGGGCCAGTAAACAAAAACCAGGTTACAATAATTGTCTGACTCAAAGGCAAAAAAACAATGTAGGATTCTTGCCAGCTGATTTAATGGAGTGATTTAGCTGTTTTTCCTTTAATATTGCCCAGTCTCTGCTGGGAAATAGTTGATGTGGGCACATTGATGCTCCTGGAGGAATCAGCAGAAGTGATTCTGGATGTTGGAGGTGGGTGATGAGGGTCTGGAAGTTGGGTTTCTCAAAGTGGCAGCTCAGGGACTGGCACATGGATGGACACCACACACCACAGCATGAATTACCCCATGGAGACCTGCATGTGTTGCTGAGCTGGTGTTGGCCCCACAGGGCACAAGAGATGTACAGCTACCCACAGAGGGGGAGCATGTGGGGACCCTTTTGCCCTGCTGTCAGGGGATGTCATATGAGATCATGCCTTTTGCCTAGTGGATCCAGCACTGGGGTGGGACAGAGCCCTGAGCTGACATCTTAGACACCAGCACCTAATCTTCTTCTCCAACATCTCTGGGGGAATTTTTCAAGCCTATATTAGGGCTTCAGGTGGGCACACCTTTGACTTGATGGGGCTCTTCTGCATAACTCTTGGAAGCACCTGACTTGAACATCCTTGAGCAATAATGGGAAGCTGTGTTTATGTCCTTGCTCCTCCCTGTGCTCCTCCTCCACTTCCCCCAAAGATCTTCCTTGTGTAGCCTCAAGGATGGGTGAAGCCGACACACTGGGCAGAGCCACATTCCTGCTCCAGAAAGTAGGATATCCTTTTTCTCAGAGGTGCAGATTGACCATGGCCATGTACTCTGCCACAGCTGGGCCAAGTCTGGGGGCTCTAAACAGTGAGAACAAGGGTCTTGGAGGGGTTGCAGAAGAAATTGAATCATGCCTGTGCGTGGGCTTGATGACTGGATAATGGGGCACCTCATGGCTTCTGACTGAGCAAGTGCCAACTTCCAAAATCTGGCAACAGAGGGGCAGGAGGGGATGGGGCCGTGCAAGCTGCTGGACGGTGTCCATTTCTTTTATCTGACATCTAGCAAGGGGTGGGAATAGAGATGGAATGAACTAGTGAGGTTTGGCCCTACAAGGATCCATACACAGCAATTTCCCCTTTGCAGCAGTGGGAAGGTTAAATACTGATTTGCAGCACAACTGAGTGCAAGCTCTGCTCCCCTGCCTGGCTGTGCTGCAGTGGTTGATTCTCTGGAAATAAGAGAAAATTCAGCCAGAGGAAGTAGGTTGTATTCTCCAAATGCCATAACATCTGACACATCCAAACATGGTTTGTGTTGCTGGGGTGATGCAACTTCCCATTAACTGGGATAAGGGTTTTTACCATGGATTGCTGTGTGCTTCAGCTGTGATGTGTGAGGCTTTGTAGGAGCGAAACAGTGTCGCTTTTCATGGAAGTTAAAGCATGTCTCTGAAATGCTTCAGACACTTCTCTGTATGGAAAATTTTGCTATTACTTGCAGGAACAGAGCCTTTATGAGTCTGGAAACAACCTGAGTTTCTTCTGTGTACTGAAGGGCTTTCTAGTGTCTTTTCTTTGCTGCTCTTCCCCTTTCTTTAGGTGTGACCCAAAGAAATAGCAAGGGGTAGGATTAAGGGAAATCATTGATGTTCTTGCCCTTCTGCCAGGCAGCTGCTCTCCCCACGGGAGAAAGCAGAGGACTAATACAGAGGTTTCAGCCAAGTGTCATTTCAGAGCCAAAGCTGCATGAGTGCTCTGGAACTGAAGAAGTGGCCACTGTGGCAAGGGCCAGGGAGTGACCTTCCCAGTAGGTGGTAAATACAGCTGAAGATGACAGCCAGTACTTTGCCTTTTAGAAAATTAATATCTCTTCTCTTAGAGTGGGCACCAGAAAACAGAGTTATACTTTTCCTGGTAAAGTCTTTATTTTCTTCTTGGCATGGGCTCTAAAAGGTCTGGAAATGCCAAAGGATTCCCTTCTGCTGCCTGTGAGGTTTCCCTGGAACTGCTGTTGGGTTGGCTAGAAAGCTGGTGAAGCTGAAGGTTGGCTGCTGCTAGCAAATATGAATGGGGTAATGCTGCAGCAGGTTGGATTAAATGCTGGGGAAAAAAGAGAGAGAGGGTGAAATTGCAGCCTCTGAGTGAAATTGGGCTCTCTGAACAGAATCACTGCCAGAGTGAGGGGTACTGCAGCACACTAACTGGATCTGGGTGAGACATCAAAGGTCAGTGTGTGTTTTGAAAGAGCAGATTTAGCAGAGTGGAGGAAAGCAGCCTTAACAGGGAAGGAGAAATGCACACAGACTGTATGAAAGAACTTCCTATTTTCACTTTGCTATGTTTCCTCCCTGGTCTTTAGAAACCCAGTGCAGTGAAGGAAGGAATCTGAGCAGTGTTAGCAAAGAAGGGAGAAGGAAGCTGCTTTAGCTGGCCAAGTTTGTGTAGCTTTAAGGTACAAAGCACAGGTTTGCCAAAATGACCTCTGACTCTTTCAGGTTGCTGTCAGCACTGGCAGCTCTCACGTGCTCGCTCCCTGCCATGGGACTGGGACTATAGCTGGGGGATGCTGCACCTCCCAACCCACACCCCAGCCTTGCCCAAGTGTGTCCTGGCTGCAGGAGGTAGCTAGGGCAGGTCCTGGCTCCTGCACCAGGCACCTGTGGCAGAGCAGAGATGAGATATGGGCTTCCTTGCGTTGTGGGCTGCTCTGGAATAACTGTAAGGGGATGAGTTTTGGGGAGAGGACAGAAAAGGGGGATTAAGTGCACATGATGCTAAATGCATCTGATGTAAAAGGGGAATTGTAACTGGAGTTTTGGCTGTCTGTCAGATCTCATCCTTCCTATGGTAAGAGGTGCTCATGGTCTCCCCTTCTGCCAGTAAGGGGTTGAAAGGTGGTTATTATGGATACAAGACTGGGGAATTTGTGTTCCTCTTTAGCTTCTGTGGCTGATTGAGGAGAGGTTCAAGGCTGGTGCTGGCAGGTTTGGGGCTCCCCCACGAAGAGTCAGGCAGCTTGCAGAAGTAAATACAGGGGGTATGTGTTTTATATTGTGTGGCATGAACATACGCACTGTGCTGCTTATGTAGACAAAGGAGTCACCTCAAACCCATCCTGTCTTCTTCACCTAAAGAACGAGCTTAAGAATGGAGTGTAACAAATGATGTACCCCAGTACAATCCCTCAGCTTCCCCTGAGCAGCACTGAAGGCCCTTAAAATAGTCTCTCCAGGTGGCCACTGGTTGTCATTGCTTTCAGAGGCTTATGAGGGGTGCACAGTTTGAGAAGCTGCATAGTTGGGTGCCTCTGTGTGGGAAATAAAGCTGGGGAAAACAAAGCTGTGAGCAGCCTCTTTAGTCCTAGTTCTTGTGCCACAGAAGAGTTTGAGCCTGTTGTCATATGTTTTAAAGATCCTATTCCATGTTGCTCTTTCTACCCCTGGATAGGAGACACCAATGTGTTGACAAAAGCAGGATATATTAGTGACTCTGCTGCCCCCTGAGAGGAGCTGTCATGGAAATGCACAATGCATGGTCAGGTGAGTGACCGAAGTTGTCCATGGCCTCTAAGTGAATATTGAAAAGAGAATGAAGAAAATCCAATGGGTTATTCCATTTATTTTCTCTTCTCTGGCCTTCCATCCCATCAGGCAGGTGAGGAGGGCATCTCTATAGGTAAGTCAGGACAGAGGGGTGAGCTGGGGCAGGAAGAGACAGTTCTCTCATGCAGATCAGTACAGTTATATAAAAAGTTGACTCTAATAGAAAATAAAGCAAAAGAGGGGTTGGTGAAAGAAACCAAGGCCTTAGAGCTGAAGGAGAAGTGAGTGTGTGTGGGAACACTCTGAAAAGCTGCTCCAAATTATCATTGGGAGAAAACTGCTCTATCAGAGGGCAAGAGACAGAGATAGTGGGGGCATATAGAAGGCTAAACACAGATATCTGGTAACTGAGGAAGGTTTTCAGAAAGCACAGCACAGAGCATTCTGCTGACACCAAGTGTGTGTGACCCCTGCTGTTGTAAGCACAGCTTGAGAAAGCATCTACTAGAGAAACCAGGGGCCAGTGGAGGAAAGATGCTCTTGAGGAGGCATTTCCTGCTGGAGGTCCTGATTTGGGATGGACTGGAGATGCAGCTGGATGAGGGCCTTTCCAGCAGATCCCTCTCTGCCACCTGGATGTACAACATTCACTGCTGGGAAAGCAAGAAGTGATATGAGGCAGGTGTGATAAAAAGGGCATGAAGAGAATTTGGAAATGGGAACATGCCTCCAGCTTCTTGGAAAGGTAACGCTTGCCTGCATTGTGAAACTTGTGAAGTTTTAGGCTCTAAGTGATCTTGTTGTGTGTTAAGGGTGCTGTTGGGTTTGTAAAGCTGCTGAACTGCAATGGGCAGCAAGCTGTATCCCTGGTGTCCCGGGTAAAGGGGATTGATACTCCCAGGCAAAGTGAGCTCCCAGCCCCCAGGAGCTGCCCCTGCCCTCAGGCGAGGGGAAGCTAGGGGCACTCAGGTGGGCAGAGGCCCATCGGGTTGCCAAGTGCAGTTTCTTGCTGCCATCTAGTGACTTTCATGGGTACCGAAAAATGTCAAAAAAATGCTTGGTTCTAGTGCAGGGCTGCGAGCGGAGTCGCTGAGCTGGCGAAGACAAATGGCGGGGAAACAATCCTGAAACACCGCGGTGCCTGGATCCTGTATCGCCTACAAAACAACCGTGGGAAACTCCGGCACGCCAAGACAGGTTTTGGTGGGTTATTAGTCATGAAACATATTTGTTATTGAATAAGGTTTATTCCCAGATTTGAGGCAAAATTAAAGCTGGGTTTTTTCCTCCATAGCATTGTGTCTCCACATTTGAGCACATTTGAGTTGGCTTTGTTTGGCTGTGCTCATTGCTTGTAACAGTGCCCTGGTGATGCCCCTGACAGGGCAAGGAGACCCTGAGATAAACTTTGCTGATGAATCTGGAGGGAACTCAATTCAAAAGGGAAACATCTATTTATTTTTATTTATTTTTGTATTTTCAAATGCTTCAGGCTCCCCTAATAACAATGGACCACAACCTATAATGTTTTTTTTCCCATGGAGAAGTGTAAGGCAGACCTAGAAAAGCAGAGAAATAGGGCATTAATGGATTGTTTAATGGTTTATAGGGCTCACACAAATCCTGACCCTTCCAGCTCTAGAAAATTAATAGGATTGCAATGAATCAACTTCTAACTGGACTTTCTTGAGCTTACAGGTGAAAATCTGTGCATTTTCTACAGAAATTAAAGAAGCTTCTATAAATTCTGACTAGCCTGAGATTTCACTATAAAACTTGTGAGTCCTTCTGCTGCTTCAAAATAAAAACATGATGAAGATAATATTTTTTACTTTGGAAACATTTTTAGAAAGCTTCCTGGAGCTCCTTTGTGTGTGCTGCTGCTGTGGCCTGTTCATCCCAGTATAATATGTTATGGGCACTCAAACCTTGCTCCTGTGTCTCTAAATATCTTTGACAAGAACCACCTAGCAGGCTTCTTCCCTCTGCCTCCAAACAGCATCTTGCAAGATCTGTCATGGAAAGAGCATATTACACAATGACTTTTCCTTATATCCCCTTTTTCTGTGCCTTCCTCCAAGCGTGAAGCTTTGCAGGGAGACCCACTAAGATGCCTAGAAATACTGCAGGTGTCTCATTACCATTCCTTCAGTCCTTTTTGTTCCCTGGCATTTCAGGGAGTCATGGTGATAAATCATTGGTGCTGCTGGTGTCTTTGGGGGCAGCTGTAGTAATTACTTGGAGTGACCCTTGCTTTCAGCCATCAGAAAAAACCTTGCCATCATCCCAGAAGAGCTTAAATCCTTGATAAGATGCAAACTGCTGGCACCAAGGGCAGTGCAAGCAGCCAAACAGGAATATAACACTCAAACTACTGCTTTCCAACTTGTGTATTTTTGAAACAAGGTTAATGATCTCTTGTTAAAAAGGGAACAAATGTGTAATTGCCTTAAAAATGTGATGACTGTTTATCCATCTATAATGTTTTAAAGACTGTTACAAGGGAATTAGAGATGACAGTCCCCTTCATTGGAGTTGGGAGGTTTGTTTGGACACAGGAAGGTGATGTGTGTGTGACCCCAGAGGAGCTGACAGTGCACTAAGGTGGGGATGTGAGAGGTGAATTGGGTCTGCTGGTGGGTCAGACAGCCTCATGAGGGGATGGTGGTGAAGTACTTCCCTGCTCTGAAGGTGAATCTATCTTTGCTGTGATAGATTTGCTATACTTTTTGATCACTGGGGAGGTAAAAAAATTGGACAGAGGTAAAGTCAAAAAACTCCTGGAGGAGTGCAAATGAGACTAAGGTGGTGAGAAGTGCACAAAAGCAGAGCAGTGACTTTCACAAGGTGAGACACATGCCATTTCCTCACCAGCCACACGTAGACAGGTCAAACTTTCCCTTCCTGGGCATGTACCATGGCACTAGATAACTAATAAGGTCCATCTGGGTTTGATGAGCCCCTGTTTTGCCCCAGTTTGTCTCCAGTAAGAAGCAGGAGAGATGTACCTGTAAGCTTTTGGGCTTGTGGCTGAGGGGGCTGCAGTGTGGGGGCAGCAGAGTTGCTGCTGGGCACAGCCAGCTCCTGATGGCCACTGCATCCCTTCTTTGCTGCTCCTATCAGGAGGCCAGCTTCGTGAAACATCTGGCCACACCACATCTGGGCATTAATTTTGGGGCAGGGTAGAACTTAAGCTCCAGGATAGATGTGTCCTCTGCAGCAGTGGAGTTGTCATTGGTCACACTTGATGACCAAGAGTCACTAATCAGGAAGGATTTTGCACTTTGTCTTGTCCCACTGAGTCCATCTGGAGGAATTTAGCCCACAAATACCAAACCCTGGGCATGTAGTACCCAACAGGTTTAATAATGGCAAGCTATGAGTAGAAAAGACTCTCATGGAGCATTATCCAACATACACAGTGCATGTCCAGACTAGAAACCAGACCCAATTTGTAACTAGGGGTGTTACTCTTGGAACAGTTTTCCTGGGCTGTATGGTGCAATCTCCATCATTTTAAGTTGCCAAATCAAGATGCAATGTCTTTCCCAAAGTCATGGTGCAACAAAGCCATGAGTAATTGGGCTCAGGGCATAGCAAGAGCAGCAGTATATACCCCAAACTTATTAGATGATAGTTCATAAGACTTTTATGTTGGTGATGTCAAATCCTAATGTTTGCAATATCTTCCTTGCAAAGGATTCAGGTGCCTTACATTTCCAGAGCTGTTCTATGTTACTTTTTACCTTCTGCTAGAATAAGGATAGGGAAGCAGGATCTAGCAGGAGTCACACTCAAGTTCTTGCCCTCTATCCTCTCGTTCCCCCAATATATATGAGGATGCAGAAATGACCAGCTGGCTTCAATAAACCAAATCAGAAGATGATTCTAGTGAAGTAACATTAGAGGCAGAGGAAAAAGAGAATTATTGTATTATGAACAAAGTCTCATCACAGCCTTTCCTCATGCTAGGAGTCATGCACATGGCAAACATTCAGATCAACTTCACAGCCAGCTGCATCAGAGGACCAAAATTGGGACCTCAGAACTCCTTGTAAAACTAATTAAAAACATCTGAGAAAGTGCTTTGCTTTACTTGCATGGCAGGCAGAAAACTGTGCGTGTCTTTTGCAGTTTGTATAAACACAATGTCAGCACACGGGTGAACTATAATCCTCTGATATTGTTTGAATTAAATACATGGACTAAAAAAAATTTATCTGGCTTTGTCTTGAAAGGATGCCAGAAGATATAAGTTGGACAAGAAGCCTAAGTGAGATTGCTGAAGTTTATGTATCAAACCTAAAGCCCCCAGGCTGAGCGTTGGATGCTAAGGCAGGAAAAAATCACAGGCTTAAAGTTTCAGCCATTATCTCTTATCAGTCATTTGGGCTGGAACTCCTCAAGCAGAGAATTTGATTTAAAAGTATGTAATTTTTTGTTGTGCTCAGCCACAGGGATTTAAGTGAGGGCAGCCTTCCTCAGAGGAGGAGATATGCAAGGGCTTCTAGTGGTGGATACATGCAGAAATAAAACACATGTGATCACCTTGGTTTTTAACACTGCAATCTATTCATTCCCAGCTGGAGCATTCCTGGGGTGTGAAGAGCAGCTAGAGTATCACTGCATCCACATAGATTCCCTTTTCTGTTTGATTTGGTGGCAGTCTTTCATTTCTTCACTGGGTCATGATGTCTTGAAGATGTTTTAAAAAAATCATGGCTTCTATATGGACAATAATGTTTAAATGAAAACCTCTTCACTGAAGTTTTCTGCATCTGAAGGCATGCTTGCTTTCATACAAATGAGCATGATTTTGGCCTTTGCTTCCAGGGCCCTTGAGGTGGAAAGCAATGGTGGTTTGCCATCAGGTTTGTCCAGTAGTTCTTGTGGTAAGGTAGGTAAGGACGGACAAATTCCTGACATGGTAATCCTAATCAGTCCTACTCATCTCATCAGTGTTATCTCAGGTCATCCCTGTTTATCCTAAGGGAGCTGCACTTCTGGACTCTGTCAGACAGTGTCTGAGCTGGGTAATTGAAAAAGAAGCTGGCCTTGCACAGGGAAATTTTTTGACAGGCCTAGATTTTAACCTTGTGTGGATTAAAAATGTTTTGGAATTTAGCGTTTGTTTAGGTAACCCATAGAGTCAGAGATCACACATTTCTTGAGCCTCCTTCAAGCCATGTATGCTTGCAGAAGCAACTGGGACACTGCTGTAAGTGACCAGAGTGCAAATCACCATGGTCCTGGCTCTTTAGCAGCTCTAGTGGCAGAGGGGCTCTGTGGTGGTGGCTTGGTACAACAGCTGGGTGAGTGAAAGTGCCAGATCTGGGTCCAGAGCAAAAATTCTTCCTTCAGCCTTGGTGCCATTCAGCTGTGCCTTGTGGGACCTGGAAAACAGAGGTAGCCCTGAATGCTGAGGATTTGATCTGCAATGGGGATTTGCCCCAAATTCACCAGGGGCTTGTTGTATTGGTTTATTTAGGTTTATCTGTGCTCTATTCAGAATGGCTTTCTTAGAGTTTGATTTGATGTCTGCAGGATCTACCCAAGCAGGCAGCTGGCTGATAAGATGTCTGTATTCCAAAAGTCCCTGTTTTGCTGAGTTAGTAACAGCCCTCTCAAACATTCCCATTGAAACCTTATTTTATTTTTTCATATTATAGCTAAGTATTGTGTGTACTATTATTAAATATATAAATATTCACAGTGAATTAAGGTTACTTATATTACTTTATTAGTAAGATGCCTGTTAAAGCTGCCTTCAAGTACATCTTGGCACACATGGGCACTTTTTTGGTTTAAAAGTATTTTGAATATAAGTTTTACTTTTATCTGATGCCCAGCTGAATGAGAGTCCTGAGAAGTTCCAGCTGCTCTGTATCTTTTTTAGTGGACTTTGTCACAGTTCTGGTCTCTGACTGGAATGAAACCTGCTCCATGAAACTGGACTTCCCTTGTTCTCTGTATTCTGACCCAGCACTCTTGGCTGCCGTGATGCTCGATGGACATTTAGTTTCTCTGTTCAGCGTAGCTGAATTTGACTGTAGTCATCTATTGAGGACAAAAAGAGTCTCACCACAGCCTTCACTGATGTTGATTTCTTCAGCTCAAGATGCCTACAGCAGAGACACCTGTTTTTAGTAAGACTAATCCCATTCCTATTGTTTTACCTGATTTTTCCCCTCCCTAATATGGTAGTGCAGGGCATCTGTTTCTTCTCTTCAGTATGTGAAACAGATTTCCTTGCATAAAACACTTAATTCTTAAACCCATCCCACTTCTCTCAGTTCTCTCTCCTCTGAATAAATTGGCATTGTTCAAACTAATTTTTCTCAAAAAGTAATCCCGTTGAGACCTGATTGTTTCTGTGGCTCTCTAAATATTTTACTATTAGTCCTTATCTTTCTCAAAGTGTGATGCCCAGAACTGGAGACCATGCTCCAGTTGAGGCTTTACTCATCATCCTGAGCAGAATAAACAAGTTGCTATGTATAGGAGCAGCAAATTTTCTTTCCGTTTCCTCTACAGCTTTCTAATATTGACCAGTTTCTGTCTTCTGGAAAACTATCAGGGCTCTGTCATGTGTTCATTCCTCAAAACTCTGAAGCTTCACTATATCTGGCTTTTGTGTGCATTAAATCACTGTCCATTGCTCTGTTCTGCCTGTTCCTGGGTTTGCAGACTAACACACACACTCTAGGAAAATGCTGAAGTTTGTAAAGCCTGTATATGCTGCAGGAACAGGCTGAAGTTGCTGCTGCTTCCCTCCCAGCCAGATCATAATCAGGCTTTCTGTCACCTCATCCCTTACAAAATCTTCTTGCTCTGAAATCTGGAGCAGACTGGGACCAGGTCCATCTTAGAAATTCTTGTTCATCTGCACTGTTATAATCACTACTGGAGATTCTTTAACAGCAGAGGGAAACTACTAAGAGGGGCATTTTCTGGGTTTTTTGAGATCTTTTGAGTGGTTTCCTTTTAAATTTTTTAAATTCCTTCCCCTCCTCATTTTATTTCTAAGTAATCTCAGTCAGTGATTCCTCAGGAGTAATGTATTTCTCTGTCTTTTCAAAGGTTTCAAAGTTAGACATTTGTTTGATGTGGGTTAGAACAATTTTTGTAGGACACTCATAGAACTTTTCATTGACTGATATAATTTATTTATCTGCAGAATATGTATTACCTGATATTTTTTAAACTGAATACTGGTAGAGTTAAGCAATTTTAAAGGAATCCAGGTTTATTTGGTTTTACTGTAACCTGATGAGTTTCTTCCACTGGATGGAGTGTAAAAGAAACATCTTGGTGAGACACCTTGGTGCATAAAAAGCTCAGATTTTGTAATATTGAAAATATCAGAGCAGTGTCTATTTTAAAATTTGACTCTGCAAGGGATGAATGGATGGAGATAAACCAGAGTTAAAAAGAAATTTGAGTGAAAGCAACCATGAAACAACAGAATCACTGTTCTGGGGAAAGGAAGGAGTGAAAGGAGAAGAAAAAGAGTAGTGAACTTCAAAAAGCAGACGTCAACAAGCCTGGGAAACAGGTAAATGTGTGTCTTCTGGGAAGATAATACTGAAGAGAAATGAACTGTCAGGTACTGAAACTGCTGTTAACAAAAGCAGAATGGTAAACTATCCTGATGCGAAAGAAAGAGGAAACTGAGCAGGACAGCAACATCCAACTGCACCAGGAGCCAAGACCTAGAAATCAAAGGGACTTATGTGATAGGTAGAAATGGGGACTTGTAACTGACAGTGACTGCGACAGAGCAGCATAAAGCTGCTGGGGTGTAAGCGGAAAAAATCACATGTGAAGCCAGTTAGGAAAAAAAAAAAAACCTAAACTGCTGCCTTTCTATAAATAGGCAGAGGAAAATAGACGTATTTAATTTAATGAAAAGAAGTACAACTAGCAGATGAGGCATAAGAGCTGGGAAATCCAACATTTCCTTCACTTTATTTGCACGACCCTGTTGGTGGCAGGCAGAGTGGTGTGGCATGGCTGCACATTGGATGTAAAAATGAGAAAACTCTTATGTACAAAATGACTCCTGCCATATTTATGGTCTTTTTTATAGGCATTTTCAAGGAGTGAGAGCACATTTCCTCTATCTCCTGCAGGAAGGAGCTCATTATTCCTTATTAATTAGGTCTTCAGTCACTAATCTGTTATGTACCTTTCCAGCAACTGTTTACAGATAAGTGTTGTAGGATCTAATTGATCCAGGATAATTAGCTCCTCCCTAATTAGAGTGAAGTGTGCTTCTTTTCACTCTGTGGATGATAGCCTATGAATGAAAGGCGACAAATGGAAAGCTCAAGATGTGCAATGTATCAGGAACTAATTTGCTTAAACTATTTCTGAAAGCTTATTCAATTAATACCCAAATAGTAGGCTTATACACGAGTGTGTGCAACTGACTTCAGTTGTAGGCAGGCATGTGGTTGCCACAGAGTTGAGCATTAATGTCACACTCAGTTACCATACGCTGTGCAGGCACCAGGAGCAGCAGGTCTGCAAGCATCAGCACGAAGGATACAGCATGTGGAAATAAAGAAAAACCTTCTGGAAGTTTGATCTGCAGCTTCATCATCCCACTAATTTTCTTGCCTCTGAAAAAAAAACTAGTTGCAGCCTAGTGATTGATAAATTTGGTGGTTTTTTTTTTTTTTTTTTTTTTTAATGGCTAGTGTGTGAAACTTGCAGAGATGTCTTTGGAAACCAGATGCTTATATCCCATTTGGCACCAAAATTACGAGCTATTTTCCAAACAACTTCTCTAAAAAGACTCTAGATTATTCTTTCTGTAACACAGCTATGGGTTATTGTCATAATTGGTCTCTGTTACAACACACTTACTTCTTCCCAAAACGTGGCTGCTTTTGCCTGTGACTGCCTATGGTCTCCTGGCTGCAAAAAGAAAACTGGAGATTGGCTGATTGGCTGCTGATCGATCACTGTGAAGTACAAGTGCTGAGGCTTGGTGTAAGTGCTGATATATCAGAAAACCTGTAAGAGAAGATGTGGAATTTATATAATTAAAATGTGGATAGTTTATAATTATATAATAATCAAATTGTAATTTATATGTTTAAGATGTGGATTCACAGCACAGCCTGAATGCAGATATAAGTTTATAGGGAGTTATACTTATTTCTGGATTAAAACAATGTTTGTTGTTTGAAAAGCCCACTGCTTGAGAGCCCACTAAAGTTAATGGAAAGTCTCTCCTTTCTGTGTACTTTAGCTGAGATGACACAGCTAGAAATACCAAGGGAGAGCAAGTAGGTCTCCTTTCCTTGTTATGAAAAAATCTTGAAATGTGTCCCTTAAGGATTTGAAACTCTGGAAAACAACAACACAAATCCCATAAACTTTTTCTCCCCAAGAGGTTTAAATCAGTTTAATGATTTGGGAAGTTATGTTCTGCTGCATTTCTGCCAACCTAACATATTGAGTGAGACAGAAGCTGGGGAGTCAGAGGGGACACGGATGAGGTTAGGATTACCTGCAAATTTCTCATGTTCCCTGAGACTGGAGAATTGCTTCAGTTCCCTGGAAGCCTAATACTGTTAATCAGCGAAGAAAGATTTCACTGTTTCATTACTTGCTGCAGCTGAAACTCAAGGAAATTACTTGGGTCTCATTATCAGATAAAGTTAAGATTCCAGTATAAAAGAAAATTCTTTTTCACACTCAGGTCGAGAGTAATTTATTTTTTGTCGCTCAGATTTTAAAAATAGAGAGTCAGCAGAGGAGAATACGACAGAACCATACAAAATCTGGATACTGCAGATCTGCTTTGATACAATAACAGTTTCCAGCCTCTCTTTTATCTTCATAACCATTCCTAGGTATGGTGGGAAGAGATTAGAGTGGCAAACTGAGCAGTGCATCTGTCCATTGTGAGGCACTTGCCCCACTCTATTATTTTATGGAGGCTGGAGCTGTGAAATGGGCCATCACTGAGACCTGGTAGTGGCCAGTGTACCTTGGAGACTAAATAATGCTCAGGGGACAGAGTGCAAATCCATGTAGGGAAGCAGGGTCAGACTCTGCGTCTGCTCTGATTCTCAACTTTCCCTCATGGGGAGTGACCCTACAGGCCTTCCTAGGGGCAGGTATCTCTCTTTGACATCATTGGCACCCTCCTTGGGCCGGGACCCTGGGCCCCCACTGTTCTTTGTGCTGCCTGCTGCTACATTGAAAGGGATATCTGGGAGAACCTGCTCACTGCCACTGGCATCCAGGTGGTCCTCAGGCACCCTCCTACTTTGCTTGGGGGGAGGCTGATAACAGATGTGTGCTCCCAGCAGAGGTCGTGTGGGTCTGTGAATGGCTTTTGAGTGGGATTGGTGGTGTATGTGTTTTACTGCTGCAGAAACCAGGTCTGTGACACTGTAAATCCTAAGAAAACTCCTTGCTGTTAGACCTCTGTGCATTTTCTCCTGGGAAATCTTGCTGTAATGAAAGCCGAGCTGAAGGGCTTGGTTACGTCCTAGGCAATGGCCAGTTTCCAGAGGGGTTTGATGCCAAAGTTCAGATGTTTTTCTTTTCCTTGAAAAACACAGCGCTGACTAGCTTAGGCTAGTGACAAGATGTGAACTTACAGAAACAAGATATGCCAGCAGGGATGACAGCATGAATGTCCCCTTCTCTCTTGTGTCATTAGAAAGAGATGCAGCTGCCAGCTCAGGTGCCTGATCCCAGAGCAGGACTGAAACAAAGGAGAAGCCCAGACGAGTTCTTGTTTTCCTTCTAAATAACTTGGTAAGTACTTGGCAAAACCTCTGGGAATCTCAGTGGTGAAATGTAAAACCTTCCTGTCCCTTTGAGTCCCCAGCCACATCTGAACAAGGATATGTGACTTTCTGAAGGGAGTTGACAGGCTAATTGGGAGATGCTGTGACCTTCACCCTGCTGCTCTTTGCCAATGTCCATCTTTTTCCCCCCATGAACTGGGAGTGTGGAAAGCCTTGCTTTACAGCCCAGAGGAAGTCTGGAGTGTCAGTGTTGATTAAAAGGGGCAGAGCAGTCTTCCTTGGCAGAAGTCTTGAGGGCCGGTGTAGCTCCAAGCCCAAAATCACCCAGTCTTAAAGATAAAGAAAACTTTTTGGATGTACATTATATTTGCTAGAGGACTTTTTTGCTTTCTCTTGTTCAGTGACCAAAATTGGTGTGCTTTTTCTATATCAGCTAAATATGACATAATGACCAAAACTTCAACTAAAGTTGAAGTTATTCCACGGAGGAGAAAAGGCTGATAGAGAACTCAGTTGTCTCTGAAGTCAGATGATATTTCCCAAGTATAAGTTTTGTTACCCTGAACTAATTAGCAGTCAAACAACTATAAGGCTGCCTCTTTCTTCAAATGCCCCATTTCTCATCACTTGCCCCCTAGCTCAGAAATCCCATTCTCAACTTCTCCTATGGGCTGAGCACTGTGGCACACTGATGAAGGGCTTTTCTCCTTCTCTATCTGGATCAGCTTCTCATCAACTCCCTCTGTCATCCTGGCTCTCTGAAACCAGGCTCAACCCTATCATTTTAAACTGAGATACCTTAGATTTCTAAGGCACCTTATTTGCCTTGTTTTAGGAGAGTAGGATGCTCAGCTTTCCATTTCAGTCATCTATCTGTAGGGAACTAGAATTAGCACTTTGCACAAAACTGAAAGGATAGTATCGGCTATGATAGTGATGTGAGTCAAATAACTCTTAGTTGTTATCTTAGCTGTTAGTTGGTAGCCAAGGTGAACAGCTCTGGCTGTAGAAATTGTGTGTGCACATTCAGATATATGGTTCATTTTCAGCCTTCTTTTTTTGAGTGGGAAGGAGGTCTGAAATGCCAGCATACAGCTATGACTCTCAGAGAACATAACTTTTGCAGTCTTGTACCTCCTGGCTTTTCAGGTGCAACATCACTGGCGTCTCCTAAGCTGAGCTCCCCCTTCTTTCTAATAGGGAGTAGAACAAGACTTAAAGAAACTGCAGTAAATTTCAATATCCATTACTTTTCTCCAGCACTGTTTTTTTTTGCATCCTTTGCTGTGCTCCACAGAGCCTCTCACTCTCCTGAGCCTGAGGACTGCTCACAGCATGCAGGGAAGCAGGATGAGCAGGCAGGGAAACCAGAATGAGCCAATGCTGAGGACACCTATGAATGCTCCAGGAGATTTGTGCCTTTGACTTATTGTTGCCCCTTAAATGTGACCTGGTGCACAAGTAGGCAGCAATCCAAGGAAATTAACCCCAAATGCAGCTTTGGACAGAGCAGGATACCCCTTTCTCCAGCTCTGGCATATAATCCGTTCCTCTCTGAGGCTTTCCTTTATGTATTTCTTTTCTGTATCTGAGGTGCAAATGAAAGGCAAACAATATGGGTCAGGTGTGATAGTCTTGGGTAATGAACAGCTGGGAATAATTACCTGCTACCAGGAGGAAGGATGATGGATGGAGGCACGGAACAGCTGGGTGGCATCTTCAGCTGGCTGCTGTGACAGGAGGGGAATCAGAAATGCCCAGAGAAATTGGTTGGAGGGTCTGTGGGGCTGAGGCAAAACATTAGTGCAAGAAACAGGCTACAGCACCCTGCTGGGGAAACACTTTCAGGGACATTTCTTATTGTGACACCCTTGTGCTTCCTTCCAGAAAATTTAATATTAGCCTTGGCTTCCATCAAGACATATATTTTCCTAATGGGCTGCAGGAAGCCTCTGCTCCACTCCTCCACTCTTTTTAGCCTGGAACTGTGAGCTGAGGTGTTCCACTGCCTTTCCATGTAATACGAAGCAAGAGCAGAGAATGTCGAGGAGAAAGGGGCAGCAAGCTGAGGTCAGCCTGAGTGTTCACATCGGAACAAATGTCCTTCTAAAGCTCTGGGATGCTGTGCCTGAGGAGAGAGGAATGAGTGGAGCCAGAGAACCCCTGCTTTCTGGGATAGCAGAGCCAAACTCACATGTCATGGGCTATGTTATATGGCTGGGACAGTTCCTGCAGACACCAGCTTCTCCCCATGGCTATTTCCTACAGCTGGGGCTGGGAGATTGCTGTCACCAAAATGCATGAGAATATCCTACATAGCCAGAAGGCCAGTGAAGAGCCCAGGAAACTGTTCCCCTTAAATAGTTAAACGGCTGCCTCTCAACAAGCACAATGTCACATTGAATTTGAAACAGGGAACTTTTTATATTTTCCCCCCTGATTGTGCTGGCACCTGGCAGATGCCTGTTTACCACAGGCATCCATACACACAGCAATCAAAGGAAATCAGAGGCACGGATTAGCAACAGCTGCAAGTCATTAGTGGCAGCCATGGGAAAGCACAGCTCTGCACCCCGCTTCGAAATAACCAATATGAGTATTCCAGAGCACAGGGGTTACCGCGGGGCACTCTGCGGGCACCAGGGACAGCAAACAATTGCCTCACTTGTCTCTGGAGATGGCTTCTTCCCTCTCCCCAAGGCAGCAGAGTGTTATCGATGAATCAATCACACTTTATTGGCTCACTGAACGTTAACTCTTTGGGAGGCTGACTTCACCAACTGGGAGTTGTCAGGACTGGAGGATGGGGTCTCCACCTGTACAAAATTTCTAGTTATTCTTTGTTTTCTTTGGGCTGACTGCTGGCATCTTTGGAGTGTCTCAACACAAGTGAGGACTTGGGATCTCCTAGAGTTAATGCTCATTTTACAGGAAGTTTTATTAGAGTGAATGTAAAGCAAAAGCTGACCAAAAGCCTTATTTGTGTATCTGATTTCTTTATTCAATTCATTTTGAACCAGAATAGAGTCCAAATTTTATTTAAAAACTTAATCTTGATTGAAATTTCCATTGCAGATTTAGGCAGCTTGGGTTTCTATTTTGATCAGTCCCCGGAAAAGCTGATTTTACTTCAAAGCATCTCTGACTTTTGGAGGAGCAGGAAGCTGGTGGCCTATTAATAGAGAGCAGAATCCAACATCACTGAGGCATGGCTGATTCCTCAGCAGTCCTGACATATTTGGCTGTATCTGCCCTCCTTTCTCTCTGGCTCAGCATGGCTTTCTCCATCACAGGTGCAGTCCCCAAGCTGTGTGTGTGGTCTTTGTGGTCCACAAGAAGGACCTGCCTGCCTTGCCCCAGTCAGATGAGAACCTCATCCCTGCCTTGTATTTGACCATTGCCATGAGGAGGTGGAAGCATGTGAAGGAGTTGACAGCAAGAAGATGTACAAATGCTGATATCCAGTACTACAAAATACCCCTTGAGCTTCTGTTTTTTCTCAAGGAGGGGAATAGGAGGAAAAGGAATGGAAGCAAGGAAGATAGTCACAGTGACTACAGAAATGGAAAGCTGGGGGGACAGAAAAAGACCTTTCCAGAAAGGCCAGGGTCAGCCTGACCCTTGTAGCCCCTGGGTTTCTTTCCAGCCACCAAAGCTACAGCTACTTTCAGCTTCCCACCTTGCATCTCCCACCACAGACTTATTTCTTATCTCCAGTCCCAAACCTCACTAACTACCAAGGTTTGGTCAGACCCAGCTTTCTCCAAATCCCTTCATTATATGTTCTCTCTGCTGTTATTAGAAAAGTTGAATTTGGTTTCCCCATGGATAACATCATTTACATGGAGGCAAAAATGGGATTTAGCCTTGTCTTCCTAGGCCTCTTAAGATGGTTCTGCAAACAGTAAGAAACATGCAAACAGAACATTAAAAGTAACAAAGAGAAGTATAATTTTAAAGTAAAAGGAAAGTGAATAGTCTCAAAAGACCAAGCATTGCAGATACTTGCATCTTCTAGTGCAAAGGTGAAACCAAGGAGAAAAGAGGGTGAAGGTATGTTAGTTCCAACACTCCCTTAGTTCTGCAGCTGTTTCCATTTGAACACTATTTTAGGATCACAAAAGTCTACAGAGAGCAAGACAGGTATTTGTAAAGGATCTTCATGGCTATAAGCTGCAGAAAGTGAGGTGGCTTTCTGTGTGGTTCCTGAGGGAAGTAGACCAGCTTTGGGAAAAGTCCTAGGTAAGTTGTTGTTTTTGAGGGATTCACTGATTTTTTTCTTAAGTTTGTAAAATGTTGAAAGAGTGCTTTCCTCCTTCATACTTTTGCTAAGATGGTGAGTAAAGGAAGATGCATGTTTCTGAAGAACTATTTATAGGGTTTTTTTCTCATTAGGAGACACTGTTTTCTGCATGTTTTTCTGTCCTAGCTTTAACTTAGGAGTTACTGTTTTACTTGCTGAGTTACAAGTCATGCTGGATTTTGTTTTGGTTCTTTTAAGTAAGACTGTCATCCCTCCTGTGCTTCAGCTCAATGTAGTCTCACTGGCTGGTGTTCAAAGTACAGTATGCTGTGTGCACTTGTGATGCTCAGGTGTTCTGGGCTCTTCTTTACCTTTGAAATCCATAATGCAGTTCCTTCTGCTCCAGCTAGATGTGCTAATCCAGACATTTGCATGCTAATGTTCTGAGAACAACGGATGATAACTTGTATCTACACTGTGAAAGGGACTTTGTTGTCAAAACGTGCAAACAGTCATATGCCTTCAGAGAAATTAACTTCCTATCTTCTTGATATTCCTTTCTTCTTTTCTTTTTTTTTTTTTTTTTTTTTTTTTTTTACCTAAAGCTGTCAAGTTCATGTTGAAAGGACCACAGTCCCTCTCTGAATTCTTAATAGAATCAGTGCTGAGGTGCAAATAAAATCTGAGGGAAGGTCAGCAAAATGACGAGGGTGTTAGAAAATCTGTTTATGAAGTGAATCTAAAGAGGTTCATACATTTCAGCGAATCAGACTGATGGATAACTTGATCATTCCATTGGAAGACGCAGACACCTTTTCCGGAACTATTTTTCTGTGAAAGAGCTGCTGGCTAGTCCCTGTCAGTTCCCTGAGTTTAATCTTGGTAAGAGAGATGGTGTTGCAGATATTTGTGTAGTGCAAATAGAGGAGCAGCTCAGCAGAGGAGAGCTTTACTTGCAGCTTTAAAAGGAAAAAAAAGAAAAAAAAATTTTTTTTTGTTTGCTGTATTTTTTAAACAATAAGATTTTGTGAACTCAGCAACTACTTTTTGGTACAAGGATCCCTTCATTCATCCCTGTCTTTGAGGATATTCAGGAAAGAAGGGTTTCTTTTCATGGGGTAGAGTGCTGTGTTTCCTGTTGGGCCACAGCCTGCAAAACGGATGTCAAACTTTTTTCTTGCTTGCTAGTAAGGGGTTTTCCAAGCTTGGGAATTTGTTCTCCTGGTTTTTTAGCTCTTATTTTTCTCTGAAATATCATGGTCAGCAGAGCTCTGGATAGGGGATCTAAACTCCTGTGGATAGGGCTGGTTACATAATGCCCAAAGTCAGAATGATGTGTGGGGTCAAATGATGAAAGCCTTAAGGCTTTATTTGCTTTTCTTTGCAATATAGGACACAAATTGCCTTTTCCAGATGTCTGGAATTTTCAGCCATCACAAAGCTGTGGGGTCTAACAGTGTCACCAGCCCTCCCAATGCTTTTTGATATGCAGGCAGTGTTGTAGGGTCTTCAATAAACCTTCCAAAAGTTTAAAACCTGGACTTTGTGGACAATGTGCAACGCCCTGGTAGGTAGGAAAAAGTGGTCTATCAGACCACTGTTGACACTTAAGGCAGTGCCATGTGGGAAATATGAATCCTACGTTAAGGGCCTTAATTTCCAAGTGTCAGATTATTCACAAACACAAAGAGAGAAATTAAGAATAGCTATTAGGAAGATTTTCTTTACTATGAGGGTGGTTAGTTACTGGAACAGGTTGCCCAGGAAGGTTATGAATGCCCCATCCCTGGCAATGTCCAATGCCAGGCTGGATAAGGCCTTGTACAACCTGGCCTAGTGGGGAGGTGTCCCTGTTCATGGCAGGAAGGTTGGGACTAGATGATCCTTAAAGTCCCCTTCCAACCCTTAATGTTCTATGATTCCATGTGTAAGTAACAGAGTTTGGTACTAACTTTCATAATGAGTGGCAGTTTGCTTGTACTTGGAAAAACAGAGCTCTCCTGTATGTTATGTGTGCATCATAGATGCAGAGCCTACAGAGAGATAGGATTTTGAAAATTAAAAGATGAAGCTTAAGCTCCCTTCTGTAATTAATGACTTCTATGCTAGATCAAAGTTAGTGTTTTCAGCTTTTTCAGTGTGCATGAGCAGTAGGTGAAATACATGTTTGGGAAGCCTTAGAAGGAAACTGGGATGTGGATTTGCACTGAACGTTTTTTGTCAGTTCATCCTTCAACACTAAAAGCAGAAGTTTATTATTGTAATTCTGATTCTTTCTTTACCCCAGCAGCCAGGGAAAAGGATATGTGATGTTTTGGTAATTTTATTTCAAAGCTGCCTAAAGTGCCTGATTGTAGCCTGTTAGCTGGTTTCAACTAGTTTCTTGTGTGAGGTCTGTTGCACACAGGACACTGATTTGTATCTCAAAAATTTCTTGACAGGGAGCAGTGGTCCTCACTCAGCCCATCCCACTCTAGTATAGCATGGTGCTAGTATCACAGTTGTGCTTGGTCAGTCTCCTCGCTCCAGGGACTGCAAAGGAAACTTGTGTTTCTTAGTTTAGCTGCTGTAAATAATGTCCAAGCTGGATGGCTGGAATTGCTCTAAGAGGATGCTATGAATACCTGTCTTTATGTAGCACTGGCATCTCTGTTCAGGAAGGCCTTGAATGGAGCATCTATACTGACTTAACTGCTTTTCACATCTGTTGGAGACTGTATGTGTGTACCCTTTCAGGTCAAGAAAAATGATTTTGTAGAAACTGTTAAAATGACTTTCTGCTCAGGATTAAAAACCAGAACGATTCTATTTTCCACTCCTGACAAGGATCTCTAAGTCTGCATGAGCACAAATACTCAGACTATCTCATTCTTTCCAGGGAGCTGTAGTGTCTTTGACAAATTGTAGGGTTTTTTCCTTAAAATAAAGCCCTGGGGTGCTTTACAAGATGCTCTCTATTCTGATTCACCATCTGAGTGTGTTTGTACGTGCAGAGGGAATGGGGCTGTGTTGCACATAGCCCTAGAGGCCTCATTAAATTGTGATGTGTGGTGTCACATTTCAAACTCACAGTTCTTGCTGTCCCTAGCTTAAAACTTGATGCAAATGGATGAGTAACAATGGTCCATAAGCTCTCTTGAATAAAAAAAAAAAAAAAAAAAAAAAAAAAAAAAAAGTGCAAAACAATATATGAAATGATCTGAAATATCCACTTGTTCTCTGCCCTTGGGTTTTCAATTGCTCAACTCTGGGACTATTGTACTTGAGTTGTCAGAGGTGTGACGTGCCCTTTACTCCCCTCCAAAACACAAAGCATTAGAACCAAGTAAGTACTTTGCAAAATGCTCTTCATGACTAATGTGTGACTGGCTGGGATATGTTTGGTCATGTCCTTACACTCTCATTTGTGTTTCCTCAGGAAATCTATCAATGCTGTTTTGATGAAGGTCAGCCTCTGTTTGTACTCATTTAACTAAAATAAATGTATCGAGAAGGTCAGCAGCTCTCTTAGACCTGAGAGAATAATTAGCAAGAAATTATTCTACTTCACAATTGTATTTTTTTCCCTATTTGTTAATTATCTTCAGCCAACTTATAAAATGTATCAGCACTAAAAGAATTCTTCACAAATTACTTGACAAATAGTTTGAAAGGGTGCTGGCAGGTGCTATGGAGGTGGCATGCTCCCTGCCTGGAGGATGGCCAACAGGGTCACACCATGGTGGAGAATGGGCAGGACACATGGTATTGGGCTAACCTTGGCGTGTAGAAGGGGGTTCCTCTTGGCCACACACAGTTTCCATTCCTTTCAGCTCCAAGGTGCACTCCTGGTACCCACAAAAATCCCCAGGTAGGGAGCAGCAGTCCAGTCCTGAGGTTTTAGAGAATACAAGCTGCCATTTGCTTGGTCAGAAGAAAAAATTTTAGTTGGGGAGTGTTAATATCAAGCTCTCAAGACCACCAAACCAAAACAAATCATTCCTGGGACAGGAAGAAGTTAGTGTTATTTTATGAAATGGCTTCAAATGGTGACTCAGTCAAATGGTGACTTCTTTTTTTCCTTTTTTTTTTTTTTTTTTTTGGCAAATGTGTTCTCTAGGTACTTCTGCCCCTTTGGTGCTGAGCCTAAAAATATGCATTAAAAAATGGGAGACCAATGTGCTGATGGTGTTTTGGTGGATGTCTGTCTTGTAGAAGTCTGAGTCGAGATGCTGGATTTGCACCACAAAGCGTTAAATTATCTCCTTCACGTCTCAGCAATTATTCTCTTGAATGAGAACTATTAGAAGAACCTGAATTCAGGTCCAACTCTGCTCTTGTGTGAAACACTAATATAAACCAGGAATATTAATCTTTGCTGATCTGTGCACTCAGTATACTATGAAAAGCAAGTTGTTCTTATTGTTAATAGATTTAAGTGATGCCATTTCTGACTTAACAATATCTCAGAGGGGAAAATAAGTCTATAATAAAACACTACTTCATTCAGAATTTGTTATTGTGCAATAGGACTTATGGGCAATGTCTTTGTGGAGTCTGCCTGACTGTTTTGAAGCTCAGGATTTTGTGCGTACTGGATACAGTAACTTGTTGACTTTTTCTGTCCTTGTGTGTGTCCTTTTTCTAGGAGTATCTAAAAGTGTTGACTCAAAGGCCACTTTCTATAGTGGTAAAAGATAAGCCTGTCTCTATCTAGATTAGTCTTTAAACTTCAGGGGCATAACTCAAGGAGGACAAAGATGTAATGTTAATGAAATGAGCTCAAGTACTGGCAATCAAGTTAATTCCTCTGGATATGTTTGATTGAGTAATATGCTGGCTAGTAAATAACCCTCCACCTGCACTGATTTCTTTTAAAATTTGTTTGCATAGTTCATGCTTAAGTGGATTTAAGATATCTTCAGAATAATCTTGACATGAAGAGGCTGCCAGAGGACAAGAACAGTCTTTCCTCATTGGTTTACTCATTCCACAGCTTGGAGAATCACAGCTAATTGATACTGTTTCCATTTAATTACACATAATTTTTCTGTTTTGCTACCCAGTGAGCCCGGAGAAGAAAATAATACTCTGTCTACATGCAAATCTTCCAATCAACAATTAAAAACCTTTATGCTCCCAAATTTGTTCTCTTTATTTCAGAATGAAAATGTATGTGCTTGGGCAGGTTCTTACAAGCTTTCGTCGAATGGGCTTACTCTCACTGATGTTCAGACCTGTGATTTAGTGCAAGAAGCTTCCCCCTCCCTTTCCCTGCACACTGGGGCTCAGGGTTGATATTTAGGCCTGGCGTCAGTGTTCCCAGCTCCCATCTTTTTGGGCAGAGGTGTAGTATGTTCTGGTCCATGGGCTTCTTGTGCTTAGAACTGAACCCCCTTCCCTGTTGTCATGTCCCACCTTCAACCCTGTGCAGGACTGACTGTAACTGTGTTTTGGTGAATGCTCTGGTGCAGGTACCTGGAATGTTGCATTGATTGCACTGGTTTAATGAAAGGTGCTGGGGCAAAGAGTAAATATAGAAGGATAGGGTGGGGAAGTTAGAGGCTTCAGAGAAGAGTTTTTAGAATTAATGCTCCAAGGTAGAAGCCAATGGGAGTTTCCTGTGGACTTGGACAGAGCTCTTGGGTGAAGAAGACTTTTTGCGTGGATGGCGGGAATGTTGCTGGAGCCAGGCAGGAAAGATGTGTGTGTGTATGTGTGTCCAGTCACTCTTGGCAGTAGAGTCTGCAGAGGCCTGTCCAAAGCTTTTGGAAAGAAAATAGGGAATGCTGTAGGGAGGAGGAAAGGGGGAAGGCTAGAAAGTATTTTTAGTAGAGAACTGCCCATGTTTCCATGAATGATGGCAAAGCCTTCCTGCTCTAGTTTGGAAAAGTAAATATTGGCTGTGGGAACAGAGCTCCAGATGCACTGAATCTGCTTTCCTAACGTTGGTGGGCTCAATCCTGTGGACCTGAGGCTTATGTTTGGTTAATCTAGATGCTTCAGAGGGTAGGAAGGCTGATTTTTGCCTTGCCGTGCCTTTTTCTTTAGCCAGGCACCAAGTATGCTCCCTGAACAAAACCAGGCAGTCTGTGTCCCAAGCAAGCCTTACTGACTTGTACTGCAAATTTATGATGAAGACCTGAAAACTGATCCTACAATGTGACAAAAATATGGAGGGTTTTAAAGAAACCATTGTATAACGTCAGCTGTGCTTTTTCTTTTTCATGAGAAACTTTTTCAGCACAAGGGGAGTGTTGAGTCCAGTTGTTTGGATGAAGGATGGGGTCTCCTGGCACTTTATTGCAGAGAGGCGGGAAGCCACCAGGTGCTGTGGGCCAGCTGCTCTCAGTGGGGCTGTGCTGTGTGGGACCTCCTCAGCTCCCATGGCCAGGACACCCTTTTGCCCTGGAGACTGTGGCATCTCATATCTTTTTTTCCCTTCCCCTTCTGTTTTAAATTCTTGCAAACCCATCTGTTTGTACCAGGGCTGGTGACTAATGCAATAACTCTTATTAGGTCAAAATAGCTGAAATCATATGGCAATTACACATGCACGCTCACATGCACACAGAAGGGTTGTTCCCTCTGCGCCCCCCTTTTCCCATCTCTGGAACAAAACATTCCTCACTGTTCCGAGGGCTGGAGCAGCTGCCCAGCTGGCAGAAGCAGAGATGTTAATGCTGTCAGTGAAAGGATGAGTCACTTTGCAAAAGTTATTTAGGAGGGTCACCCTTCTTGTCCCCTTTCCCCTCCAGCCGCTGATCCTTTTGGGTTCATCAGATGCTGAAGGTCTGCACTGGCTGCTGCCCGCAGAGAGCACAATGAAGGCTTGTCAGGGCAAGAAGGCTCCTGATGGGAGTTATAAAAATGAGTAGTCCTGTGTTTGACTGATCTGTTAGTCTCCTGAAAAAAGCTTCTGCCTGTCTTGGAAGCATGTGATACCAGGTCCAAGGCTGCCCTTTTCTTTAATTCTGATTGTGGTTTTTTTTTTTAAAGTTGATTAGAAGGGAGTTCTCAGTGTGTGAGAGGAAATGAGAAGTAAAAGATGTAAGGAGAACAGAAATCTGTAATACAACTTCTTTTTAGTTCTTATTTTTTTTGGAAATAGGTCACTTAAAATCTGCCTTCTTCCTAGGAAAAAACAGTTCCTTAAATTTTTTTGGAGGATGCAAAGCTCTTCTAAGACCTGTCTGTAGCTGAGACCCCTTTCATGACCTGAATCTTATCCTCAACCCATAAGATTGTGGCTGGTGTTTGCTGCCTCTGCAAACTCCTGTGGGACTAGAGTGCCCCAGGACCAAACCTAGTGCACAAGCACTACTTTCTCCCTCAGTGAGAGCTTAGCAGTATCTTCCCAAGTCAGCTACAGGTTTGTTGCAGGGCGAACATGGCTTGTTTACTTTCTCAGCTGGGAAGAGTTCTGACTTTGTGAAGGTAGCATTTGAAAGAATGTTGGAGGCCAGCTGCTGTGAAGGTATTGGTGTTATCATTGTAGTTTTGCTTATTAGATATGTTCTAATAAAGATAAAATAAAGGTCTATTTATCCTGACCATTTGCTATGCTTTTCAATTCTCCCTCTTAACCTGAAATTGCTGAGTGGTTGCCATGGCTGTGCCCATACACTCTCACGTGCATGCAGTGATGGACACTAAGCTCTGCAGTTCCCCTTCCACAGAGCATGGCCCTTCAGGCACAGAGCTGTGCTGAACATGTGTGTTGTCTCCTGCATGGCCTAAACCTCCTTAGGTGAGGATGCCACCCTGCAAAGTTCTGATTATCAATGCTAAGAGAAAGAATATTTGAGAAGATTCAGGCATCCTTGATGACAATAGTTCTGGCTGGATAGAGGAATAAAATTCGAAATCAAATCTTTTGTTGCTTTTAACACTTAAAATGTTTTGACACTTCTCATCATTCCTTTAGAAATGTTTCTCATCACTTCTTAAGTGATCTGCTCATGACAGACAGGCATGCAGTCCCTTTCAGGCTGTGCCACAAACGGAGAAGCGCTGGCTCACAATACTGATGTGGCAGAGACTTCCACTGATAGCCAGTTGCATGTTCCCTTCTGAGCACCCTATACCCTTGCTGGAACTAACTGGTAAATCCCACAATTAGGTTTTTTTTTCTTTTTTTCTTCTAGATGATCTGATGCTGCTATAACAAAAAAAGTTATTCCTTGTTTCTAAAAGCCAGAAAAGTGTGCATGTGTGCCCATGTGTATGCGTTTTCCCCCTGTTCCTCCCTCCGTGCAGCTTTCCCCTGGGGTAGAAAGGTAACTGTTTAATTTGGTAGAAAAATTGAAATTCTGGTGTTTGAAAATGGCAGGCAACATAGTTAAGTAAACTTGCATACGTAACTGGGAAGGAATGGTCTCCTAATGGAATTTAAATTAATATCTTTTTAAGATAATATGTTTCCTTCTTTGCTACCTCCCTGGAAAGGTAGCTGTAAGTTGACCATGAAATAGCAAGTGACTAAGTGTGCTGACAGAAGAAATACAAACCCAGAATACTCATCAGTGGCAAACCAGTCTCACGTCATTTTGTGGATGTCTAATTGGCCCCATGTAAAATACCAAATTAAGCCTCAATATTCAGATTAGAGGACTAAAATAGCCTCTATCAGAAGTTTATTCTGTTCTCAGATATTTTTGTCCTATTTTCAACCTTTATAGAGGTGACACATCCCTGCTCAGTGTTATTGGCTGCGTATTGTCAGTCTGGAGTACTGGCGCTCCATCTGTGAGCTCCAGCTAGCAGCAGGTACTGTAAATCATAGAGATTCATGACAAGGCTGTGAAGTTTTCTGAAGGACAAATCGCAATATCTGTGTAGAAAATTACTGTATCTAGTAACCAGGAATGGCTCTTGGTTTGTTAAATGCTGCTGGGATGTGTTTGGTGATGCTTTAACCATCATGAATCAAATGCACATAAACCACAAGTGTATGTATGCATGTTCTTCAACTCCTATCTTTCTCAGGTGTTCACTTTCACACTCGTGCATATGTTTGTTCCCTCCAGAAGACGTGAGCTGAAATGGAGTATTGGGCTGTTCCAAGGTTTCCTTTTAGATTTGGGAATGGAGAAGGCTGAGTCACCCAAAAGCATGTGTCCCCATGCTGCTGCAGGCTGTACTGGCTTGGATGGGAGGGACCAAAGCATAGAGGATCCAGTACCTAAATAGGCACAGTCTGGAAGTCTTCCAGTCTGTGATGACACTGGCTGCTTTGTGGTGATGTCCTTGGAGACTCAGCTTGGCTAGTTTGGAAGCAGGTGCAATTTGGATTCAGATGTGCACCTTTTGCACACATTTTTGGATCTGTTCTTCCCAGTATTGTTGGTCTTAGGGTGTCCTATGGGATGCCAGTAGATGAGTGCTCCCTGATGGTGGGAGACTAATGGAGCTTTTAGGATTTAGGAGGAAGCTAATGGTGACCAACAGGGTGAAAATGGTTAAGCAAAAGGACCTGCCCAAGAGGATGAGGCAGCAACAGCCTGGAGTGAGCAGTTCTCACTGTAGGATGTGGTGGAAGAGTGCTTAAGGCAGATAATTTCTTGTGAATCAAGAAAGCCCAGTCAATGCAAACTCTACAGTGCTGATGGTCAGAGTTTGTCCCTATGTGTCACGTGTGGGACTGCCAGTACTGGTTGAGGTGGGAAGAAAGGGTGTGACTGGGAAGGGGGAAGCCTTGGGGGCTCTCTGTACAGCCTCTGCTTGTGCAGCCCTGCTCCATCTCCTTGACTTCAGATGGTGTGCAGCAACACCCTTGGCCTAATACGGATGTACTTAACAACCATCTGCAGGGAACTGCGCCTGGAGAAGCTGCCCTGGCACGTCCCTCAGTACATCCCTGGGACATCTGTGTGTGCCTAGCTTCATCCTATGTATTTCCAGCTCTTCACATGAATTCTTGAGGGAACGAGAAATGAAGCTATTCCTAGAAATTCCACTGCAGTTACATGTCTTTTTTCCTTAACTGGCGGACTCGTCCTTGCTTCTTTTTGGTGCCAATGTTAACACGTCTTTTGGCTGTTAAGGGTAGTTTTTAGACTTGTTTAGAAGAATCTCCTCCCTTTTCCCTGTGCACTTGCTGTGCTCTGGGGAAGGGTGCAGGCCCACGACTGTTGAGCATTTCACTTTGTAGGCTTTCGGGTCAATACATTTCTGTCCCAGTAAGAACCTGGGCTCAGCCCAGAGCAGCACTGTGCTGCAGGAAACAACAAATGCATTGCAAATGGTTTCTGTGCAGTGCCTGTTCTGTATGGAGCACTCTTAGTAATGAAGCATCATTTTGGCTTTAGGGTACTTGTTTACAGCCCGGTATGAAGACTGTGCATAAAGCCACGAAAGAAAGGCATTTAATTGTGTTCTTATGCATCAAATCTCCTTGATTTGGCTTCCTTGCCATCCTACGCAAGACTTTCATACAAAATATGGTTCTGCCCTTGGTATGCCTGCTTTTGTGCTCTTGAAAACAGGAGAGAGATGTGCCTCCTTTAGGGCTGGCTCTGCTCCAGGTTTTCTGGAGTCCCAGATGTGCCCCACAGAGCACCTCTGCCACCACTGATCAGTGCTGTTAATGCTTCTGGCACCAAAATACAGCTGGTGACTTCTGCTTCTTCCTTCCCCCTCAGTCATGAAGGTGGAAGGAAGTGGGGGGAGGTAAAAAGAAATAAAAAAAAAAGGGGTAAAAACCCAAAAAGCACATGTGTGGAAGGAGAAAATTTCCCAGCTCTATTTGGGATCAACCTGCTTCCGACCCTGCTGCCTGGGGGACTGTTTTTGTTGGTGATGCTTTTGGCACCATGCCTGACAGCAGCCATTCTCTTCAGTTTGCTGCTCCTAAAACACACTTTGGGCAAACTGTGTTTGTGAGCCCAGTTAATAAGAGTGTTCTCACTTAGGACAGAATTTAATTGCACGCTGGAGTCAAACTGAGATTGAGTGGGACTTGAGTGAAGCTTAAAGAGAGGGAATATGCAGTCGAGACCTGGATCTCATTTGCAGGCTGTAACTGCCCTGTTGCGCCAAGCAAGACCTGCAGCTGAGGCAGGCCTGATCCCTCTCTAATGTTTGCAGCTGGATACAAGGAGTGAAAGAGGGACTGACTACGCCTGTTTGGGGAGGAGTTTGGATTTTGTTGATCCTGCACCCTGAGTGCATCAGCGATGTACAGGCAGGAGTGATTATCTCCATCCAGCTGTACAGGTCTGTCCCTGGACCCCATCTTAGCTCAGGTGTTATCTCTGCATCCACAGATATGATGCTGGAGGATCTCCAGAGAGAGACCAGATCTGTGGCTTTTGAGAGGAGAGGATGTAGAATGGGATGGGAGGAACTGTGTTTGGGTTGCTGTGGGAATGGGCAATACAAAGTAACCCCTCTTCCCAGAGATTTCATAGAGTGTTGATGCTGTTGACTTCCTTTTCCTACTGCAGCAGGGACTTCAGGTCCCTGGGGCCCCTGTGTGTGTGTGTATCAGAGATCAAAGGAAGGGTGTGGGAAATATATTTTTTCCTATATGTCCCTGCCTGGCAAGCACTCCCACAAAGCCTGTTTGGCTCTTATCATCCCAGATCATGAAAGATAAACTCCTTTCCTCCAATCTGAGTAGCTCCAGGTAGTTTAGGATTGACCCTATGGGCAAAGGGTGAGACTCTGGCTTTGCCCATTGCATAGGTAGGCTTTAGCTGGGGTGGCTCATTGCCAAGGACAGGCAGCTTTGAAATGGTGTTTTGGCATCTGGTATCAGACATGTATTGTGGTCAAAACAAGTAATTTTGTCTTCAGAAGAGTAAGCCCAAGAAATCTGTCTAGCAAACTTGTCCACTTCTGAGGGGTTTTATTCTTAATTTCAACAAGTAAGTTGAAGCAAAGTAAGTGTGAACCTCACCCAACTCTGGTTGGAGAAAGCATGCAATTCCACCGATGAAGCAGTGTTTCCTAAAATAACAGCTTCGGGAACCTCTGCAATCTGTTTCCCTGTCTCTTACCCTTTTACAAGAACTGAGGAGCCTTTCAGCATTGTGAAGCAAGGCTGCGAAATAGCAACCAGAACAAGAGTGCCTCAGTCTCTTGCACTCTATCTGGGGACCTAATGGGCTATTATTAGCAGGGGATACCAAATACATTCTGTAAATATTTGAGAAGCCCTGTGAAGACACATGCTCTTTTATAAGCCCCACAATCGTTAAACCCAGGCTAAATGCAACGGAAGAGCCAGAGCTGTTCACGCTTATCACCCCATTTTGTTCTTGTCTGTGGAAGGAAATGCGCTTGGATGCCTCTTGGGTCAAGGCTGAAATTTCTGTCCCTAATTCTTGGCAGAGAGGGTTTATTTGCAAGTGGAGAATGGACAGCAGGGCTCCTGAGCCCCTGGGCTGGCACAGAACTCGTGTGCTGGGGTCTGGGAGATGGTCTGAAGGGTCACCGGGCTCCTCCAGCATAAGGCGAGGTGCCTAACTTTTGAGGGGGTATTTCCTTCTAGCTTCTTGTCCTCTTTCCGAGCAGGAGCGACCCGCAATATCGGTTTCCATCGCTAGAGGGAGGAAAACTACACGGAATTATCGCCCTCTCCAGTCTGCTCCGTCTATCCACTCCAGGCAGGAGAGCTGATGCTCTTAGGACCTAATAGGTGAAGAACATGTAGAATTGTAGTAGGTGGGCTGTTTTCCTTCGACAGAATTTAATGAAAAAAAAAAACAAACCAAACAAAACCAAATCTTTAAGAAAAGCAGTTAGAAACTTTTTTTGTATTCTTGAAGCAGTGCACCGCAGACACCCCTTATTTTTTATTGAAAACATAGCAAATTGAAATTAGTTTAAGAGCAAGATGATGACAATTTCAACCTAGTAATGGGAACACGGTTGTAAAGACAACCTGATCCCATGGGAAGTACTGAAGAACAACTTCTCTTTGCTTTCAGACCTTATTTCATGAAACCTGGTAGCTCTTTACCAATCTGCCCTAGACTTGTGATTATGAAAAGTAACTAAAGTCACCTTTGTCACCAGAGAGGCACTGAGTAGCTATGCTCTTTTTACCTTCAACTGCGATTAAGGGGACCATCCATTTTCCCTGCAAGGTGTGGTTTGGTTAAATTAGAAATGCCAGAATGAGCTACTGTTCCTGTAAGAAGAAAACTAAACGTGCATCTCTGCTCTAGACTTTTTTTTATTATGGCTATGGTCATAGCACTGTGCTGTAAAATGCTGCAGGCAAAGGTCTTGCCATCTCTTGGAAGATATGCTTTTGAGGGGGTGCTCTTGAGGGATGATAGTAGACCTTTTTTTTTTTCCTAATAATGTTAAAAATGAAAGAAAAAAGGTAAGGCAGTTCATTGCAGCATGGAAGTAATAGTAATAAAAATAGGAAGTAAAATAATAATAAAAATAGAAAGCAAAACTGACTAAGAATGAATGTGTCCATAGCCTGTCTGTTGCTCAAGCCTGAACAGATAAAAAACAGAGACACTAACAAGTCAAGAGAAAAGACACCAGTGTGGATTTTTGCTCTTTTTTCTTTTAAAATTTATATATTTAAGGACGGGCTATTATATGCTGTTGGTATCAGTAGAAATCAAACAAAAAAAATCAACACTTTTTTTCTTTCGTAATGAAAGGAAACAGGAATGGGGCAGGACTCTAACTCTGGAAAAAGTTGAAAGATGGAACTATAATGAGATTCTTGATGTGTGACTCAGAGGTGGTCAAAATTCTAACTGTCTGGGTCATTATCAGGAAGGAAAAAGGACAGGGTAGAACTATACTAAACATGCACCCCCTCCTTCCTCCCGCCTTTATATTTTGGTGCAAAAAGGAACGTGCACATCCGTATTGTGCAAAATGTGGCTTCTGGCAGTGAAAACAGCATGAAAGGGCTGAAACAGCAGCAGGTCCCTGTAGGACAGAACAGGGGGGTATTGGGCTGTGCTCCGGGCTCAGCCTTCCTTGGGGAAAGCTTTGTCTGGCTGCAGTGTTGGATGGGGCTGGCAGTGGTGGAAAGGAGGCAAATTTCTTCATCCAAGGCCCGTCGGAGCATTGCCGGTGCTTGGGAAGAGAGGAGGGAATGAGTGCCTGCGAGGAGGGTGTGCCAAAAAGATGTGGCTGGCAATGGAGCAGCTGGCCTCTGCTGCTAACTCAGATTGGCTTGCCCAGGAGGATCCTAATTACAGCACAACTGCTGTCTCCATAATCGCTGCGGCAGGAGCAGCGCGGGCCATAAGGCACTGAAAGGGACCTGAACATGGCAGAGGAAGATTATTAGAGTTACTGCATTCTGTCCTGGCCATTGAGTTGCACAAAACCTACCAGATGTCAGGGAGGAAGAAATGGGTCATCCTCAGCGTAGGTTTTTGCAAATAATGTCATTGAGTGCTTATATATGAACAATGTGATTGAGCAGTGGATTATGCCTAACTGAGTATTCGTGGACAAAGCTTTGAAAATGCAACGAGTCTGCTTGGGAACTTGGGTCTGATTTGCAAAACAGCAGCTACTTGTGTGGCTGGTGTTGGATGGGAATAACAAAAGATGCTCATATAGCTCCTGGTGAAGGACTGTAGCCATGTAGGATGTTCACTGTGTACCAGGAACGCTGGCCAGTACCCACCCGCACCATCCTCTGACAAATGAAATCGTCCTTGACAAAACTGGGGCCTGGCAATTATCTAGAAAAGCAGTGATGAGCAATAAGAAAACTATGCTTTAGGATGTGAATGTTATTATTTTTTGTTTCCTGGTATGTTTCCAAGGTCAGCTTCTTCAGATATATTTTGAAATCAAAATAGTAAGCTCAGACAACAAGCATTCAGGGGGAATGCATCAAAGCAGATGTGATTTTTGTAGTATGGGCAGTGTGCTGGCAACTGGAAGTTACTGCTTATGCCTCTTGCATTTAGGATCTAGGCTAGCAGTTTCTCCCACCACTTCATTTACAAGACAGAAGTATCAAAGATTTTACAATGCTCTTTTTGGAAATGGTCCCTCAGAAAAGGATTGTGAAATGTTAAACCACATCTTTGATTTTCAGGCCAAGTGTTCCCTGAGTAGAAAATCTGGTGCTTAGTCCCTAGATGGAAGTAAGGGAAGCAGGGTGCAGGTAAAGTGTTATTCCCTGCATCCTCCCACTTGCTTCCCAGCTGAGGAGAGCCCCTGCCTGCTTCCCCACAGGCTGTGCCCAAAGCACACATTTTTCCCTTGCGCCAGACTTTAATCACATGCAATCGCCTTATGGATAGCCGGGGCAGTAATGGTGATCTTAAACATTGCTGGATGCCTCACATTTGCTTTATCTAAGTCTGTTCACACTGTTGCAGCTTTTCTTGCTGGTGACGATGTGGCGGAGAAGGACAGAGTGAGAGAGTGAGATAGTGTGGAAGTGGGAGGCCGTGCCAAGGTGACGAGCTATTTTGCATTGGCATCTGATGGCGCTAATCAGGAACCATGTACTTTAGAAGGTGTCTTTTGATAACGTGCTTTTATAATTTAACCCTTCTTATATTTTTGGATATATAATTTGTGTAGGGTTTACAACCTGAATCTGCTTAGGTGCCTCTGGTTTCTGACACAGCAGCAGCCTTTGAATCAGCGAGTGTCTGCTCTTGCTGCTTAATCTCTGAGGCAGCCAATTTGGGGACAGAAGGAGTCTTTACTTTATCTGCTCCAAACACACTTGTACTTTATTCCTTTGTATTGGGAAAAGAGGGAAAAAAAAAACAAGCAAAAAAAAAAAAAAAGGAAAGAAGTGCTGTGTGTGTGAGCACGTGTGTGTGTTTTTATATAGTATGGGAGACAGAGACTAAACTGAGCAAGTGTGGGAGGGTGAGAACCTTTATTGTGCAACAAACTGATGGCACCAAATATGCTGCGTTTGTTGTGAGTTAAAAGGTTTATACAAAGATTTTCTTAGTAGTGTCTAAGATCTTAATAGGGTAATTAATCTTTCTAAGTGTTACTGCCAGATTATGGGATCAGCTATTACCCCTGGCTACAGAGTACTCCTTTGTGTGTTGCTATGAACAGGACTAAGTGATGAGACTACGCCGTTTGCCAAGCAAAGATATGGTCGCTGCTAGCTTGTTTATGTTTGAAATGTGTTTTCTGGTGCAGTAAGAGAAGGCTGCACCATTTCTTTGGGAATATTTGTGCCCTTTAAAATGAGTCTTATTAGGAGAAGAAGGGCATGAAGTGCTGTCGAATTTCCAGAGCTTTATAGAAAAGTGCATATATACTTTAAGAGACATAATGGTGAGTTGTTTGGTTTGACAATTTTTTTTTTTTTTTAAAGCAGGAAAATAAATAGATAGCTAATGTAATTGTAAGAAAGCAGCTGTAGGAATAGATAAAAAAGCGGTCTCTACTTAAAAACTTCTGCATGGAATGCAGAAGCCAAACATTTTAGTTGAGGAATTAAAATCCAAGTTGTGTTGCAGCAGGATAGGGTAGGACATAGAGGACGTGGAAGAATTTTCTCAAGAAATAAGCTTTGCTCAATCCTGTTTATTCCTAAGAGTGAGTCAAAACTAAAGGTTGTTTTATTTACTAGATAAGGGAACCTTTTTTCCCAGTGACATTGCAGTTGCAGAGGGAGGGAGGGAGAAGAGGAAAAAGCAGCATATTACCCCATGGTTGTTCGTGTTGAAACAACTGGGTCATTCTGGAGAAATGTTTGGCCAAATTTTGACATCTCCTGTGCTGCTGAATGAGAAACCTCTGATCAAGGTCAGTATAAACTACTCTATCCACATCCTTTAGCCTGCTCTAGTGAAAGCTGTCATGTTCTTTAATGATGATCAAGGAAAACTCCAGCTCCAGGCTTTAATACATAATATAGCTGGCTTGAACCTAGGACTGCTTTCAAGCCATCCCAGAGGCATCACCTGTAAGTGACTGTTCGTGTGTGGGCAGGTGTGCTTCATGTGTAGTAGCAATGGTGACACTGTCACATGTTGAGATGAAATGCTTTGGGCTGGGTCAAGTTGCTGACTTTTTTCTAGGCATTGGGTGGGAGAACACATTCACAGGGTATGTGGGAGGAAACCTTTGCTTTGTGGCTGGAGAGGTGGTCACTTTGGAGAAAGGCAAGGAAAAGGGTGGTCATGGAGGCTGGAGTAGGAGGAAGAGGGGAAGTTGCCATCTTCTGCTCCGCTGGAACACAGTGATGCTGATGGCATACTGCAAGCCTGGGATTAACAGGGGCCTTCCCTTTATGAAAGCAGGTACCTCACACAGGGTCAGCTGGCACTGCCCTCTCCTCTCTGTGGCCAGCATGGGGTTGTGTGCTCTCTTCTTTATCTGCTCTGCAATGGTTTACAGCTGAGCAATGATGAAAAGGAGAAGCTGCAGAACCTTGTTCACCCTCTTCTCAGTCTCAGCAGGAAGTTTACATTTATATAAGGCTTGGACAATGTTGAAACTGGGCTAAACCACCAGAATAAAGTCATAATTCTACAGCTTGGCATAGTGTTGAAGAAGACTCCCCCAGGGCACATTGTGTGGAAGCAGGAAGTAGGATTGAAGCAGGTGGTCAACCAGGGCTTGTAGGCTTTTATTCTAGATGGTGACACACCCCTGCCTGACTTGTCCCTAGACTGAGAGTGTGAAATGCTGGCAGTGCTGTCCTGGTAGGGTCTGTACAGTGCTGAGCTGCTCCTGGTAGGCTCATCTGGGTTCCTTTGTGGCAGCTCCTGCTGGCTGCCCACTTGTTAGGACCCAGGGAGGAGTGTGACTTTGGGATGCCTACTTGGTCCAGAGAGTCTGGGGAAGGGAGCTGCTTAGCTCATGGTGGTGGGGTGGGGGAATCACCAATTCCTCCCACTGGGCTGTGTCAGTGGGGCTGTTCACAAGGACAGAAAAGGAGAATGATACTTATCCTACATCCCTAGGAGTGGTGATGGTTGAAAGCCCACCACAGCTTTCCAACCTGCTGCAGTCATCATCCTTGCTTTAAGTGATTGGAGTATGCTTCCAAGGAATCGAATGTTTGCCTGACAGCTATAGTGAGCTTCTGGCTCCATCCTGGTGTCCCAGCACATGCAGAGCCTCTCCCCCCACACCTAGCACTGGGATTTCTCACTCTGTAATGCTGCAGAGATGTGCTCTTTTTGTAAGTAGATGTCTTCATTGGTCAAATTACATTTACAGCTTTCTGCATTCAGTATTTGGGATGTAATTTGCTTTACAAATCTCAGTTTGATTCTAGAGGTGATATGCAACATGAGATGCTAAAAACTCTGAAAAAAAGTCTTTGAAGATAATTACAGCTACCTTACCACAAAGAAGCTCTGAGGGTTATAAGGAAAAAACCCAAACAAATCCCTATTAATGCAGAGTTAAGATGACCTAGTTGTAGCAGAGACCTTTCCAAACGAAAAATTCAAACCCAGGAAGTACAGAATCAACGTACATGACAATAAAACATTAGCTCTGGCCCCCTGGAGCTGGTGCTGCTCACTGGGAATTATCTGCAACCACTCCAGCTGCAGTCACTGTATTAGCTGGAGCAGTATTGAACGGTGGAAGGATTAGCTGGAGTTTGGCAGAGCTTGGAGGATAAAAGGAAAAAAATTCAGAGTGGGTGAGAAGGAGAAGCTGAATGCACATACCTGTGTGTGTGTATGCATGTGGGGGAACTTCAGAATTTCACTTCAGCACTGCGATGCAGTAAGCAGATGTACCTAGAAATGGGATTTTCATGGTAGAAAGGCATAAGATAACATTGACTTACAGGTTTAGTGCTGGAGTGAGGTGCTGCTGTAGGCTGTGTGTCTGGGTGTGGGTTAGATGTGCGTAACTTCCCTCTGGCACAGCACACCTGCAGTGCAGCTAGTATTGGCACACGGAAGGGGTTGGATGCTGTCTCACTGTGGTTATTGGTGGTCATCCTCCTTTCCTTGCATCTTTATAAAGTGTGATGCTGGGGAACTGAGGTCAAGAAATAGTTGTGCAACTGAATTTTTTTTTATTTTCAAAGGATTGCTTATCCAGACTGATACATGTTACTGGGCAGCCCAGGCTTTCTGATAGCAAAGGTATTTGTCAGTGAATTTCCTAGGTTTATTCAGTAGTAAGAGAAATGTTTTTTTGTCAAGCTCTTTTTTTTTTGTTGTTACTGAAAATAGTGGTGACTTAAGCAGTTGAAGTTAACACATAAGTTTGCTTGGTATGTAGATCACTAAAAAGGAAATAAGGTGTCTTATGTTCAAGTGGTTGTGCTCTTTTTTATGTAACAAAATCAGTTTTGTTAATGTGTAATGGAAATTATAGTAATGTTTTGAAATGTCTGCGGGCTAACAGAAGAGGAAAGGAATTAAAAATTGTGGTTTGTCTCTCCAAGTCTTCAGTATTTTTTCCTGTGGGGGCTGCAACAGCAGGCTGATACATCTCCATCCTGCCTCCCTGCATTTCAGGTAAGGTATAGTCTGAGTCAGCAGAGATTTCAGACTTCTTTGAAGACTCAGCCTTCTAACAGGAAAGATTTCCTGGCCTGTGTGGGAGCCAAGCTGGCCCTCTGATATGTCAGATGCACCTGAACCTCTTCTCTTATCCCTGGTTTTTGGCAAACCCGCAAATTGAGGAAAACGTTGCAATGAAGTGCTAACATTATTTCAAGAAGGAGGCCCCGGGGAGAGAAGGGATTTATTAAAAGTCAAGGGACTTCGGTATGCCTCAGGCAACATTTTCAAACTGTTGCTCTCCCAAATCAGTCGCTATAATTATACTACTTCCCAAATAGAAAAGGACAACATGGGAAATTCATCTAATGTAATATCATAGGTCTGAGCCTAGAAGCAGAACAAAATGGGTTATTGTAACATAATAGTAAAATAGGTGTGACTGCAGAATAGCGGGTCAAAGCAAACCTCCAGATGAGTAATTATTTCTTACTATCCTACTTGTTCTATTTCATCATTAGGTATTTAATTACACAGTTTTCCTTTTCTCCTGTCCTAACATGCACCACCAGGCAATTTTTTTCATTTGAGCCTTGGAAACAGTACGACTTGAGTGCTTTACTGGAACTGCTCTCCTAAAAATAAAACTTAGAACAATCTGAGCAGTAGTAGGATCATATTTTGTAATTACGGCTCTGTCTGGAGGGCATAAGATGGATGAGGGTGTCCTTGTGCTGGGTGCTGTACGTCTTGTGTTAAGGCAGGAACTTAAAAGCAGTAGAGCTCTCAAGAAAACCACTATATTCTGTGCTACTTGAAGCCCTTGTTTGGAGTTAATTCCATCTTTTGAAATGGGTTAGGTGCAAGTTCAAACAGGATGCAAGTGCACCACTCAGCAAGTGTCCCTATCTGGGGATGAGAGACTAACTTCTGTGCTAGGATGTTCACTGGCTAAATGTAGTAAGTGATGCCTCTGTGTTACTAGCCTGGAAAAATAGGACTCAAGTGTTTTCTTAAAAAAAAAAAAACCAAAACCCTGCCCGCTTAGGTGCTTACAATGTTCCTGTCATTTTAGTCTTCAAACGCCTACTATTCTAACATCTCAGCTGATAGCACAGTGAAAAGAAAATCTCTCTCAAGCATTTTCCTCCCTCTGAGTAATAGCTAATCTAATAATAGTTTGACTCCTACCACCACAATAGCTCTCTTCTATAAAGTGTGTAAAGGCTAAATATTTCATCTCCTCTGTGGTGATCCCAAACTCCTTGGAAGTAGTGCAAGAGTACTGAACTTGGGTCCTGCTCTGCTTATGTATCACTCTAAAGATGTTTTAGACGTGTAAATGTTTCTCAGATTTGGCTATTAAAAATCCAGCAAACCCAAGCAACCAACCCTCCCCAGCAATACACGTCCCTTTCACTTTTTGTTATTTTTTTTCTCTCTTGTGTTAATATTTCCTTTGTTACTGTTTCTGCATAAGATCTATTTATTCATTTATTTTGTGCTTTTACCTCAGCCCTAAATGATCTTCCTATTAGCACAGGAAGCTGGCAGCAGCCAGTCTGCAGCCTTTGGATAGTCAACTAATTAAGGGAAAAGCAGGTGTGGATGGATCTATTGAGTCTATAAATAAGTGCCAAAAATTTAAGTTATTGGTCTGTGAGTGTTAACAGGTGGAGCACAGTTTTTATACCTTCAATGGAGAGAAAGAGAAGGGTTAGAGGAAATTATTTCTTTCCCCATGATTTAAAAGCTCTTCAGTAACAAAATATGTCTGCTCCCAAAAAAAAAAAAAAGAAAACAAAAAAAAAACCCCAAAAAAACGCCCCCCCCCAAAAAAAAAAAAAACCAACAAACCAAAAACCCTCAAAAACAAAAGCCCTTGTCTTGTACATGTTTAGTCTTGAAGACAAATAAAGGTAGTGTAGGGGTTCTTATTTTCATTGAATTGGACTGGGTGATGAAATGGGTGGTCTGCAAAGAAATAATTCATATTCTCAGACTGACACTCAGACACATAACTCACAAATGACTACAGATGTTAGTGCCTATCGTTCCTTTGCAGTTCTGTTTATAAATAAAACTTTCTCTGCCTTCAGTCAAATGCTCAAAATGTTCTAATCTGCAAAAAGCCTCTTCCCTCAGTGCTAAAGAAAAATATGATCTATTGAGCAAAGTATTATGCAAGGGATTTTATGTCTCAGAATATATTCTCTCCTCACACTGATTTATCCTCCTCCCCAGTTTCTGTACTGGCTTTCTTCCTTTGTGCTTGATTTAGTAATTTATTCAAACAGTTCTAACCAGGGGGCGTTTTTCACCAGGGTGCAGTGGCAAGAGACCACAAAAGCATTTCACAACATGTACAAAATACATTAAACCACTTTCAGGGTAGTATAATGTGATAGGATAATGTTAGAATAAAAACATGTAAACCAACCACCTACTAACTCGACTGGTTTCATTAATTTTGATCTGACTGATATAAAAGTCTTCTTCATGGATATGTATTAATCTTTTATGGGCTGTGTATAAATTTAAATGCAAGCAATAAATGGATGCTTGTACTAAAGCTTTCATGTGTCAATTTGGGAAAAGTAAGGTGAGAGAAAAACCCAGCAGTCAAAACATATGCATTGTTTATATTTAAAAAAAAACTCTGGGAGCATCTAACCAAGCTAACAGGTGTTGATCTGGAGAAGTAAGGAAGGGGACATGTTGTCTGAAGCTTTTGCGGAGCACTGATGATTTTAGGGGCTTTTATTTCTCAATGTGTGTCCGGAAATCAGAATGGGACCTTTGCCTTTCCCCTTCTTTTCTGACTCTTAAATGCTTAGAGATGGGGAGGGGCAGGGTTTTTGAGGTTAGATTGGTCACTATGGATCATCTTTTAGTGTCAAGTCTTCTTCTCAGGGCACTCAATCATGTGCACATATGACCTCTGCCTGCTAAGCTATAGGATGCTCTGGCTTGGAAAGGGGAATGTTTATAACTTGTTTTTTGCCCCTGGTTCCTCTTTGTATGGTTAATGAGAGATTCACTAGAGCAGAGACTGGGACAGGGTAACCAGCCTTCCCAGCTAAGTGTACTAATTAGTCTCTCTTTCTCTGTCTCTTAATGAATTCATACATATTCATTGAGAAGCAGAACAACTCCAATAGGAGAGAATCAAGGAAAAACTGAATACCCTGCAGCCTACCTGATGGTTATAACTTTCTCCTGATGGTTAGAGAGCATAGCTTAATTTCTTTGAAACAGGTGGAGGGAAGGAAAATGCTTTTTAGCCTCTAGGGTGAATATTCTGACCACTAGACAATTGCAGGCAAGATTCTGGTCCCCTTCTGCAGCATGTGTGTGTGTTCATCCTTACTTCTGATCTTCTTTCACTGCAAGTGCCTTAAGTACAAACTTTTTTCAAACTGGATCTGAAGAATAGGTTTGGCTTGCACTTGTTTCCTAGGAAAAAAAAAAAACCAAAGTTAATTTAAAAAGCTGATCTAGAAAAATTAAATATTTCTCTTCCTTATATTGCTCCCGAAATATTATTTAGTTTGATTAAAGTATAAGGAATCAATTAGTAATGTCATTTCACTTAAGTGTGTTTTAAAGCACTCAAATTCCACCTTACTTTTGTATTTAATCCTCAGCAAAACTTATGTCTTGCCATGCAGAAAAAATTGTCACTAGAACAGAAATTAATAAAAAAGACTTGAAGGTAGGTGAGTAAGCATAGGCAGAAGGTACTGACAAAATCCATCCTGCTGATGTAAAGCTGGCTGTGAAATGGATGCTAAAAATAAACCTCAATTCTAAAAGTCAGTTCTGACAGACCTGGGTCCTGTTTCTTTCTGTAACATAATTTGCCACAATCTGTGGGCTGATGTTGCAGTAAATTAGGTTCGTGATACTTACTGTTAATGAGTCACTGAATAAATACATCTGTATAAATTAGCCCACAATTTGCCTGTTGCAAAAATAAACAGTTTTGATTTCCTGTGTGAACAGCATGGCAAGCATTGTACACATGTAGTTTTACTAAACACTGAAGATGTTAAACTGTGGGAAGAGAAAGTGTTCACTAACAGCTGCTTGAGTGGCATCTGGTGGGATGGAGAGGTTCAACCCTACTCTGCATCCCACTAAGTTGGAATGGGGACCTGTAAAGCAGGGTGGGGCAGGAGGGGTCAGCATACAGATCTGGAGAATCAAAACTCCGAGGTCTTTAGAGCTATCATCTTGTTTTAAACCAGGTGTCCTCTGTGTCAGCATGTATGAGAACAGCAGCAATAAATCACATACCCAAGATGTTGTGTTTTGGTAACATGGTGGCTTGAGCCTCATTGCACTAGATCCTGTGTAAGACCAAAGTAGGAAATGCTCTACTCTTGAAATATTTTACAGTTCAAGTCTGAGAAGATATAATAATACTTGGAAGGAAGACAACAAAACCAGTAATGAGGACTTGGGTTTATATAGGCCAGATATTTACACAGTCACAGTAGATGCTCTTATGCTTCTTGTGCATGTTTTTAATCTCCAAGTATGGTAGTCCAAGTGTTTTACAAGTTACCAAGTCTGGAAAAACTTGACTACCTGTTTTTTTCCTGTGACAACTCCCCCATTCACCACCCCCCCCCCCCATGCAATGACTTCAGCTGAGGATATGTGGAAACAGAACTTAGTTCAATTCTCAGTCCTTGTGAGCTGAGTAGTGTGTTTAGCTATGGAGCTGTGCTGCAATACAGAGAATAATCATATCATGTCAGTCTCCCTGAAATGGCTGTCTGCATTAAGCTCTGGGTCATTTCCAAGGGTTGCAAGAGCTGCCCGTCTGCTGGCACTAGACATGTGACCTTAGTGAAATGTCTCCTTCAGTATCTACAGGCTGTGATGTGTCACACTGATAGACATTTCTACCTTAACACTCACTCAACAGCAGCTCCCTGATGTGACAGTGTTTTTCTAATTCATAGATATCCAAGGAGATGGAGGCCTGTATAATGTTATGTCTCTTTGCCGAGCTGGTCTGATAAAATGGATATCCTCACACAAAGTCATTAAGCGAGTGGCTTATGACAGCATGCAGGAATAGGAACTTCAGTGCTTATTCCACCCCTGTCCTGTTGCAGACATTCCTTCCGGAGATGACTGACCATATTGTCAATGAAATAGATCTAAAGAACATTTAGCAATTTGTAGGGTCTCTTTGGTGGCTTCTTTGGGTTGGAGATGACTTCAAAAGCACCTGGTAAACCTTTGTGTGGTTGATATTATTCTGTATGGTTGGCAATTCTAGGCAAGTTGTTGTGAGCTTTTCATACAGCAACTTCTTGCTACATCTTTCTGCCATCCAGCATGGTCCTTGCTTGTTGGCACACAATGCTGTGCTTCCTCATCATCTTTATGTCTCAGAATGCTACATACAGGTGGTCAAGCTGGAATTTACTGGCTGGCTGCCAGCCCAGGGAAGAAGTGAACCCTGCTAGAGGATGCACTTGTCAGGATCCACCAGCCCCAACCAGCAACCATACACACAAAGCTCACTTCCTTGTGAGTGCCTCACATGCTGTGGGAGGAAAAAGCTGAGAGGTATATGGAAAACACAGGATTAATTAATCAGCCAGCTATGCAGTGGGAAACCCTAATCTGACCAGGTGGAAACAGGGAGAGCAGGGCTATTTAAGCTTAACCTTTTAACAATGAGATGATTCTCTGAAAGTCTATTGTATACTGAAACAATAATTATGAAGTTGTTTATTGTACACACGCAAGTGCATATATACACACACGTACACACACATCTATGTGTGTGAATATATATATGTATGTATGTATGTACACCTGCACATGACCTATACATACCTGATTTAAGTCAATTTGATTCTGCAAAGTAGTGAGCAAGCTTGTCCTGGATGGGAAATTTATAAACTCTTTTATAGTGCTGAAGAGGTGTTTTCAGAGGTTATCATTTGCCCAGCAAGGTTAGTGCCTCCAGGCTCCTGCTTGGGTCAAGAGGAAGGCAGAAACTCCTCCTATGTGCTAAAGCAGCAAAGCTAGAATTTTTTCTTCTGGTAATTTCCCTGTGGGAGAGCTTTTCTCTTGACAGAGATGATCTTTTTGGTAAGACTGAATAAATGCCCATCATGGGAAGATGTGAATCTAGGAGAGGCTATTTTTTTCTGGTTTTGAGAGAAGTGTCTTTAAAGTTAAGCTCCTATCTCAGTGTTGAAAACAGACTCCTGACTTTTAGTCAGAAAGGAGGGCTCCTGGCTTTGCCCCCCGCTGCCAGCAGCAGGACCTTGAGGGACTGCCCCACTTGCTACAGGGTAATCTGGGGGCCTGAGGCTGCACTGGCTTCCCCCTTGATATGCTCTAAGCCTTGACTCCACTTCACAGCTCTTCATGGAAATGACTTCCTGTTCTGGGAGGGACTCAGTCTCTCCTCAAATGATAATGCAATCCAGACATGAATTGGCAGAAATGTCATGAGACTTCTTATTTTTGTGTATTTCCAGTGCGAATGCTCTCAAAATATCCTGGGAAGGCAGCCTTGGCATTTTTTCTATGAACTGACACTGACCTGACAGCTTATTGTGGTTTCTTCCCCCAAAGACAGTTGAATGGAAAAGAAACTGAAGAATCTCTTTCACATCCCTAGTTTGTTTTCCAGCTGTACTTATATTAAAAACTATACTTTTTCTACACTGTATTTTAATAATTGCTGCTCTATCAAAACACAGTTGTACTCCACCTTTAAGCATATGCCAACATTGACTTAGAACATATCAACCTCTGAATCATGTGTAACATGCATTTTAGGAGGCTTAATGCACCAGGCAGAAGAGGGCAAACAAGAATTTAATATCCTCCTCTGACCACAAATTCAGAGGGGTAACTTCCTCTCTCAATAAACGGGCAGCTTAGGATGACTTATCTCCCTCAGTGTTGGCACCTAAATTTACTGCCTAGAGTTGGGCAGAGTGAATAGCTGTTGGTTATTACGTTTGTGTATGACAGGATCCCTCTTTCTCTGCTTCCCTGTTTCCTCAGGTCACAGACAGGGATTCCTGATATATCCCGAATAATGGAGGGAGAAAAAGTGTTTCACAGGCTTTTTCCAATTTTGTTTTCATATGTGGAGGGGCTGCTGGTGTGATACAAGAACAGTCACTGGCAAAAAAACTCTGAGGGTTGACTGGGGTCTAGTACTGTTTTCGGAATCCTCTAACGGCTGGAAAACATGAGTGCCTGATTCAGTGATCTCTGATGTTGCACAGTGATAGGGAAGGACCTTAATACAGACCTTGGCCCCCACTGTGTGTATCTGCCCATTTTAGGGGAAGGTAGGCTAATTTTTAATTCTCTGCCTAATCTAGACAAACTTTTCTAGGAAAGAGATCCTCAATAGTCAAAACCAAATAGGTGATTCAGGAAAGAAAATAATTTCTTCATGTGTCTGTCCAACATATTTATGAATGGGTACAACAAGATAGGTGTGAGCAATTTAGCTAAGTGTCACAGGAGAGCTGCAGTGGAGTTAAGAGCAAACACTCATCTTCAGCCCCATGGAGCTGACATTCCTGTGGGCTCTCTGTTTTCAATCCCTGAACCAGAATGGCAGCACTTCTCATACCATGTAAATGCATAATTTTTCATAAGATGGAAGATATGAGGCACCGGATGGCTGGATCTGCTGAGTTTTTTTCTAGCTGTTTTTTGATGGTGAGCTGAGTTTGCTGCTTTTCTCCTCTGGCCTTTCCTGGTACTTCACCAGGGCCAGGCACCTCTGTGGTTCCTGGATGTTGATCTTTAGCAACCAACCACTGAGATGCCAGAGCAGATGGGATTGCACTTCAGAGTGGAGACTGGGAAGAAGCCTCATATTTCTACCTCTCCCAAACATTTCTTAATGGCAGAGATGTGTCACCTATGGACAACTGAGCTGCTTCTTCCATGGATGAGAACCTGGGAAAGAAGCAGGTGATCCTCATCCAGCTGGTTTTGGGCTAGTGGCTGGGTTGAGCTAATAGTTTCTATACACCTGATACAAAGTCAAATGTGTCACCCAGCCAAGCACATAATTTTTAAAGCAAACTCAACTTAGATGAGTTGGTAACACCAGGCAACCTGAATGGTTGTTCACAGAGAATTGAACTGCTGCACACTTGTTAGAAAGACAAAAAACACCGTCAGTACCAAAGCTGCAAAAGCACTGCACTGGTAAAACATCATAGCATGACAGGCACATCATAAATCTATACTACAGAAGAGTCTGAAACACAGTGTGTAGAAATATTTACAGACCATGGAGACAAAGAAATATTGCTGACATGGTTGGGTGAATCAATACATGAGGGTAATTAAGAAATGCCACTGCCTTCTGAGGCAAAAAATATAGGTCCCTATCCTACCCTAAGAGTACTTATTGTGGACCTTTATAATGTTTTGCTGAAAGAAATGAAAAGTTCAAGGCATTTCTGTTCCTCAGCTGAGTTATCTAACTAGAGCCAGTATTACTCTATAGAAATGTGTCCCTTTCTTCTAGCTTTTTTAAGGAAAAAATAAATTCTGGAAAGCAGGATTAATGAAGTGATAAATGATAGGAATATTTAAAATGCAGAAAATTTAAAAATTGTAAAAACAGATCCTCAAATTTTCATGTAGCCCCAAGTTTGATTCTGGGAATGTAGGGATCAAACTGAAGTATGTAATTTAGGATTTCCTTTTTTCTATTGGATTTTTATAGGTGTGATTTAGTTTTTCTTGTGCTAAAGCAGTTGTAGAGAGGATAATGCCCCTGACAGTGTTTCAATATAGCCTCTGTTCATAGCTGCCAAGTGGATTTTTTTTTTCTTTCTTATTACTGGGGTGTGAATTATTATGTGGCCTATCAAATATGTTGGAAATTTAACTATTTAACTCTTGTGAAGGAGAAGGCAACTCATCTCTTCAGTAAAGCTATGAGCAGGATGGAGCTGGAGGCAGATTGGCCTTCTCTGCTTTAAATGCTAAAATTCATGTGAACTGCAGTGACATGGCCTGTGGTTGCTGCCTGGTTAGGCGCAGTCTACAGAGAACAGGATCCATGGAAGCCATCTCAGACAGCTGAAAACGTAATGAACAGCAGAGCTACTCCTCTGGCCCTTGATCCATCTGTGACAGCTCAGCAAAAGCTGCAGTAAGGTCACCTAGCAGCTAGTGCTTTGATGCTGCCCAGGCAAGATGGCACTGCTAACCTAAAGTAAATGGTGCCTCAGCAGAGAATTCTGAAGGGGAAGCCATCTCCAGAGAGAGGAAAAAACAAAGCTGTTACATGGACAGCCTTAGAAGAGAAGGGGTGAGTAGCAGGCATGTGTTGCACTAGGTCTCTTTAGATGCTAGTTGGATGAGGAGAAGTTATAGCAGAACCTGAGGGTTTGGAGGCAGCCAAGGAAGAAGAGCCAAAAAATCTGGAGGCAGCAGAAGCTGAGTTTCTGCTAGCACCAGAGACCAGTCGACCCAGCCCAAGCATATTGTTACTGTTTTATTAAAAGGGTTGATTTGGAGAATGTTGTGTTTGCAATTCAGCATCATGCCTCGGAGCCTTGATTTCAAGCCTTTATTTATATGCTTAATTGTTGCTATGGAAATTCAATATTTAAAGAGGTAATTATTGCTGATCTTGTTGCATGTGTCCATTTCTGATGTCCAGCTGTTAGCTCTTTAGCTCCAGTCTAGCAGATTAATTACTACTATTGATTACTTTGAGCTTCTCTCTTCACACCTGCAGTCTGTGTAATTAGCCGGTGGCCTCCTCTGAAAATTAGGAGCAGTTTCATTTTGGCAACTTGCCATTTCTCAGCCATGTGCCTTACACTGATGAACAAAAGCAAAGCTATTTTCAAGAGATATCTGGGCAATGAACTCTTTGTATTTTTGAACTACTTGTGGATAACTCAAATTACTCAATGTTAGCAAATATTGCACTCCATTGGAAGACCCCTGATAGTAAAAAAAAAAAAAAAAAAAAAATCCAAAGTACTAATATTTGTTTTGTCTGCCCACTAGTCAGTAAATGCTGTCCTGGCTATTTGAAGTTTATTGTCCACAGTGTTTTTTTCACTAAGTGGGACCCAACTCTCTGAGTGCAATTATGTCTCCTTTCAACCTGCTTTCCTGAAGTGGAGTTTTCCTTTCTCTCCTATGTGTGAGAGATTTCCTGTTGTTCCTACTGGATGCTGCCAGGGCACATCAGAGGAACTTTAAGTAGGAGGGCAGGAGGTGTATGTGTGTACCCAAGAGGCCGTTGTCCATCCTCTCTTCCCAAGCACTGTGTTTGTCTGTTTTCCAGTGCCCACTCAAGACTCTTCTTGGAAAGACAAATCTGTGCCACATTCCCCTCTCTGCACATCACAAAGGCAAAGACTAAGTGTTCAAAGGCTCTATTTTAAGAAACAAAATATAATTCTTCTGCCACCAGGGTCATGGTTTTCTCCTCTCAAAAAAAAAAAAAAAAAAAAAGAAACCTTTTCTTTATGTTTGCTGGGCTGCTAAGCACAGGTCATGCTTAGCAGCACTGTGTGGTTTTGACATAAGATGTGTTCTGGATGGAAATGAGAGCATGGGGACAGCTCTCTCTTTGCTCTCTCTGGGCAAGCATCCAGTCTAGATTTATAGCAGACCAATGGCAGTCCAGTACAGGTGGCCTGTGAACCGGTGTGCTGAAATTCAGTGTTCAGGAACTAACTTTAGTATTAATGCTGCGTGACTGGATGCTGTCCACATATTAGCAGTTTAATATGCCATGGTTCAAGATTGTGAGTCTCCAGAGCCAAGGCAGCATTGAAGGCCCTCTCTGCTTCATGGATCAAATACCACCCTGAAAGTTGTAGTGAAGTTCAGGGGAGAGAAGAGACTCATCCCCTTTCTGGTCAGATAAAGTAGTTGCTGTAGACTGTTTGGTACAGCACTGGCCTCCAGACCAGAAGGTCCCCAGCTGGAATCTCATCACCGCCGCTGTTTCTAGATTAAATTCTAAATTGTGTACTGTCATTTGGAGGCCTTCTGTGCAGGGTCTCACTGAGTCACCAGTTATTAGGAATGCCTCCTATTATCGCAGCCCTAAAAGCTATTTGAACAGAAGCCTAATGTGACTGTGATTTCCAAGGACCATTTGCTGTTATTGCAGCTCTGCTTTGCTGTGAGTGAGAAACAAACCGAAGTTGCTTTCAGATCACATGAAAGGGAGGGACAGGGAAGCAGTGGAGCTGGTGTGACATTCAAGCTGCCAACAAATGTAAATTCACCAAAAATAAACAATCTTTTTATTAACTAAAGCAGGGTCATTTCTACTGCAAGAAAACAAACAGGTTGCTTTTCTTCAAGCAGGCATATTTAGAAATTCTTGCTTTTTCAAGTAGCTGAAAAATTAGCTGCTGAAAAAGTGTGCAGAAACTATGCACTGCCATACCCCCTGGGCCAGAAGGACCTTCTAATCTGTAGAGGAGGAAGACATAGCAGAAAGGCAAATGCCTTCTCTCTAGGAGAAGAAGGCAGTTACTCGTGTGAACAGAATGGGAAACTACAAGTGCAAATACTATTCTGAAGACACACAGATGCACATCAGAAATCTATATAATATGGGAGAGTTTGGAGTCTGAACCACACAGTTTATAGGCTGGATTTCAGAGCAGTCCTGATTTTACTTTATTGCTGACTCTTTCTAAGACTTCTTAGTCCTAAATCACCTCATAAAATGAAAGTGGAATTTTGCCCAAAAGAGGGATGATTAAGGTACTAGGGAAACAGGTCTTTCATAAAGAATTGTTTTTGAAGTTCTGTTGTATCTACAGCTAAACGTGCTGTGAACAGCTTGCTCCTGTTTAGGAGGACTGATGTGAAATGGCATTGGTCCATTACAACTAGTGGTGCTGGTTTGATACTAGTTGAATATTTAGACAAATATGTGTATTAGTCTTGTATTATACAGTTGTATATACAATTTAGCCCTGCCTTTTCCTTAGCCTAGTGCTGGGGTGTTTGGCAAGGATGAGGGGCTACATCAAAGAGTCTATTTTGAGCATGAGCTGCCAGACATTGTCTTCATATCAGATGGAGTGCAGCCAGCAATGCTTACAGAAGGACAGACGTCTGGCAAGGGAGAAGACAACTGAAAGCTGGGGCCATTAGAAGAAGGCAGTGGTGCTGCCAGCTAGATTCCCTGTCCCAGCTGGATATATCCCATTTAAGAAGCCACTGCATTGCCTCTAGCAAACAGATCAGTAAATGGGGAAGAGGGGTCAGTAGAATAATAGGGAGGTGGTCAAAAAGAAGAAAGATCAAAAATGTTTCTGCATCCATTTTATGCTTCCATATGCTCACAGAGCTAGCCTGCTGTACTTAGAAATCTTTGAAACTTAGGACAGAAGTTTCAATGATTTCAAAATGGTAAAAATCTCAACTGCAGCAGCAGACGTCAAAGTTTCTGGACAGCCTGAAATGCAAAAAAGGATATTCCTTCTATGACTGTCCCCTGGAATCTAAAAGCAGCATCTGATCCAGTTTTGTTGCAAACTGGCAGCCTGGAAAAAGTCAGGCCTGAACGTCCAGTGGAGTCACCTGAGCACCATAAGCCTTTGTTACATGTTTTGAAACACCTACAGGCATTGCTTTTGCCTAATGGAGAATGAGCCTAGGACAGCTTGCTCATACCCACACACAGAATTCGATCTCATGGCTTGGGTGTGCAGGTGAGGAGGTTGCCCCCATATTTATGATGTGGCAGGCTCACCAGACTTACAGTCTGTGTCAGGGCCAGCTTGTTGAACAAAAGTGGTGGCGAGACGAAAGATTTCTAGGGTGACTGCTTTGCCCCTGAAGAAGGGTAAGGCTGCTGGTAACACCTCTGGGTTACCCCTGGGCTGCTGGTAAATAAAGAAGTGTTCTATTCACAGCTTGTGACTAAAACTGCCATTATGAGTCTGCTTAAACTAAAGGACTAAAGGTTTGATTGAAGTGTCTCCCACACCCTGAAGTTCTTAAAGTAAGTTTTCTCAGCAAACCATTCATAGGCACCTACTGGCATTATCAAAAACTTCTGAGTGCCCAATTCAGGAGGATCTGAACATGGGTGCTTTTGGAGATTGCGACCTGTATAATTCTGCTGTCTGAATCTTTAGGTGTGTATGCAGTAATGTGTTGCTGTGCTTAAGAGAGTGTTAAAGATGTGACTTGAGCAGCCTATCACTTAAGACCCTTTATGAGAGGTCTCATCATTTAATTTCTTATCATTGCTGCAGTTGCTTTCCTCCTTTTACTAGACTGTGAGATACAGACTCTGCCATCACACACTTATGTGGCTCTCAGCACAGCTGGCTGAGACTGTAAGTCCTCCCAAGATGCAAACAGTAAAGAGGAATAAGAGCATGAGGTGGGTATGTAGTGACAGAAGTGAGATGCTCACAGCTGGCAAGTTGTGTGTCACTGGTTTGTAGATTTGAAATGCCGTTTATATCCTGACTGCATGTCTCAGTGCACTGACTTTGTTCATGTGCCAGGTGTTGCATTTGGCCTTTGGCATCAGCCTGTGCAACCGTCACGAATTTCATCTGAAGCTGTGCTGAAGTGCTGCACTGCGTTGCCTTTTCCTTCCCCAGAATTTGTTTGAATTGCAATGCATGTGATCCTTCCACTTAATGACACACAGTGGTTGTACTTCGACTCTTGTGAGCTTGGGGTTTTCCTTTAGCCTGGTACAACTGGGAGCTGCTTTTGAGCCATGATGGTTTTGGGGTTTCTTTCACCAGTCCCATGAAAATCTTTTGCTCTTGCTGGAGAACACATCTGGGAGCACAGAGTATTAGGATAAGCTTCAAGCCCTGATCTGCATTTGAGGTGCTTGTTAAATCCTGCATCTCTGTGACACCAGCTCAGGAAACCCTTCCAACTTGCTGCCTATAGGAGCTGCCTGATGGAGCCGATAGCACACTCCGTGTCAGGCTGCTCCTGCAGCCTGACATCCATCTGCCTTGCTTTGCTGGAGCATTTATTGTCCAAAGCCCTCCTGACAGCAAACGTTCTGGCTGTAGTGAAGCATCCAGAGAGATTATTATGGTATTTATTCCCAACATGTCTCCCAAACCCACAGTACTGACTTCTGTGTCCTAACTGTCCTGCACCTGTTTTCAGCCTTGGAATTCCACTCTTAGGTGGAAGGGCTGATGTAACCGCACTGCCTCTTGGTATCCACTGAGGCATCTATGTTGTTCATGAGCTAAGGAATTAACATGGTGCTACAAGGATCCAGTGGAAGCTGTGACAATCTAGGTTTATAAATATGACTAGATGTCTTCAGGAGCCATTTGAAATCCTTGATGTAAAATCCCTTTTTTGAGAGTACTTATTTTATGGCTCACATTTTTTCTCTGTGAATGTCAATACATGTACATACGTATGCATGTGTTTGTGCATGAAATAGATGAAGCATTTTTGTCCCTACATAGGGAAGACGTGGGTTGGTGTGTGTTTTCATGAGCCTGTGTGTTCCATCCACAGCATCAGCTCTCACCCTAATGAGCCGAAGCTGCATTAGCAATATCCCAGGCAGATAAATTGACTTTAAACCTTGGTTTGATGATCCTACTAAGACATTCAATTAATTCTGTTTTGCTACAAGCTAATTTATGACTTTGTGTTTATTCCAAAAAAATGTTGAATGTACAAATCAGTAGCAGACAAGGTAATGAATTATTCTACCTTCCTTCATGCTCTTGTCTTCACACTTCAGTACTATAAGAATGGAAGAGGAAATATGAAAGAAATATCTTTTGATGTATGAAATGTGGGTATTTTCTCATACTGAGCTGTATCTAACTGGTGTAAACAGATAATCAAGCCCTCTAGGAGATGCTAATTAGTGCAGTAAATGTTAGTTTATTAATTGCCATTACGTTTCTCTTTGTTTCACCAGTGAATGTGCCTTTTCAGGAGAACAGATTTGATATGGTGTGTCTGTAGAATTTGTTTGTGTTCATGGCAAATGAAGACAAGTGGCCTAGCAAAGCTGTGATGAATTAACAACATTCTGTGCTATCAACGTTTCTGTAACAGAGTCCACGAAGTGCATGGGCTTTTGTGTGATCTGAGAAGAAAAACAACACAAAACAAAAAACCCCGGAGGATTTGATAACAATTTTCTGCTCCATCTCTCTACTTGGTGTGTTTTTAATGAGCCCTCCAAAAGCACAGGTAGTAAAACTTTTTCCTTTTTGATGTGGCAGAATACACTGCCAAGACATACTGCAGGAGAGGCACTTCAAAGGCAAACAGACAGTGAATACAATTACGTTAGGTGAGGCTGCTGGGTATAATTGAGTTCTTCCCATCCTTGGAAAGGGATAGGAGGCAGTCTCTTAACAATTCCCTCTTCCTGCTCTGCCAGCTTGTCATTATAAATCAATACTTACCCTGTGATGTTCACATTTGTAAACTATACCATTATCACATACTACACTGCCTGTGTCAGGTACCAGGAGCCAAATACAGGATCAAGTGAGAGGTCCCCCAGTAGGCAGCTGCAGCATGATGTATAGAGAGGGCAAACCCAGCAAAGCTTGGAAGACATCCCTTTGCCTCTATGAATGCTGCCAAAAATTGTTGGAAATGCTCATGCCAGGAGGTGCTGGTGCTTCCAAGAGGCAGAAAAGGGGATGGTTGTTCTGGTTGCAGAGATGGGGCAGAGATAAGGTGTGGGCATGTCAAGCTTGTTGCTCTGCACTATCCACATCATCACAAGGGGCCTTGGTTTTGGGAGAAAAGCTGGGCGTCCCATGGGGAGTGTGCCATGTTTGCCTTCCCCTCTCCTGTGGGAGGCTGTTTGGGTCAGCCTCTGTGTGTTTTTTTTCCCCGTGGTGAATACCTTTCTGTGGGTAAAACACCTTCTCCCTTTGAATACTTTTGGTATTAATATTGTTGTTGTTATTATCACGCATGTCTTATCCCATTGCTTTTTGCTTTCAGTAAAATGTTATCTCAACCCATAGTTTCTGCTTTTTTCCCTCCTTTACCAGAAGAGGTGAGGGGGAAGGGGAGTGACTTATTTGGAGTTTAATTTCCTGCTGATGTTAAACCATCACAGCTGTGTGTATTGAAGTAACTTGGTGTCCCAGAAGGACCACTGTGGAAAGCAGCATTGTTGGGTGTGGATCTAGGTCATAGCCTGACCAGGCTCTCAGGATCTACTTTCAGACTTTGTATGGAGAGAAAAGCTTTACATGTTTTTAATCACTTGGCTTGGGAAGCCAAAACACAGGAGGATGTGTTTCCCTTCTCTGTGGAACATGAGCACTTGTGTTTTCATGCATTTTGGCTAGGACAAACCAAAACCCAGATATCTTTTCATACTCCTTTTCTTACACATTAGGTTCTAAAAAGCTTTACACTATGAAACAAATAATATTTTCCACCCTGACAAGTGAAAAAGCTTTTTCATAATTTTCTTTGGTTATTTGCCCAGAAAAGTTTCAGTAGGCCAGTGAAAATCTGAGGCTAGAATTCTTGCTTCATCTTTGTCTTTGAGACGAAGGTTGCTTTGCAATATCTTTGAATAGTTTAACTCCCACCCTAATCCTGTTCAGGACATCATCTGTTTCATATTATTGTACAAATAACAACAGTCCCATGTCAAAAACCTCTAGCTTGGACTCCTAAGGGTGTCTGTTCAAGAGGCAGACTCCTTCTTGCCCCTTTCTCTTAGGCTCACATCTTGCCCCTGTGCTTCTGCAGAAGTCAAAGGCAGGCATGGCTGACTGTCTGCTGGGACTCTGCACGGCAGCAGTGGGTGTTGCTGCTGCAGGGCTTCCTTGCCATTAAGTCATTGGTTTAGTTTTTGGTGATAAAATAATAGTCATAACTAGCTTATAAATATGTAGTTCTTCTACACTGAATCCAGAGGTTCTGTCCAAATGTTTGCATAATGAATACTGAAAAAAATATTGGAGCACCTTTTATTTTCCAGATTGAGAAGATTTTTTAAACATTGTAGATTTTTGTTTTCAGTGTCATACTTCAGCACAGCTTGAGCAAAGTTTCATGTTTTAAGTAAGGGAACTTTAGTTTTTTTGGAGTCTAGTAGCAGAAGTATATGGAGGATGGACCTAGCTTAGAAATTTGCTACAAATTTGGAGATCAAAACTGGCTTATCCTCTGAGACACGCTCCATATATGCAGAATCTATCTGAATAAATGAGCCCCTTACTTAACTGGGAACGTACTGTATATTCCATCTGCAGACTGAATGATTGCTCCATTTCAAGCCTCCTGACTCCCATGGAGCCATCTGGTACACGCTAGTTTGTACGAATAGGTGAGGATTCCTGCTAACACAACAGTCTTCAACTAGGCAGAGTGCTGATACTTAGCACTCTGCTTCACATCTGCGTGTAAAGCCGTAACAAAAACCCCAACATTTTCTGTGTTTAATATTTAAATGAACCTTCCTTTTTCTCCTGGCAAACCAGCTGGGACAGAAACAATTAAAGCAATTACATCAGAAAATGAGTTGAACTATTAATACATCCAGCTAAGCAGAGATTTCCTGTTGTGTGGCATTGTGATATTGTGGTTTTTTTTTTTTTTTACCCATTGATTACTTAGGGCTGAGTGGGGAGGAAGGTGGGAGAGGAGAAGGTATGTGTTGTATAGATATTTTAATATCACTTTGAGATATTATCAGAAAATTAAGCTAGTGGACATAATTCTTGTCTGTAGGCAGCAGTGGGCTGGTCATGGCACTTACCAATAGGTATGTAAAGGTTGTATCCTTTTTGGCTGGCCTCCTGTGTCAGAGGTATCCACATGAGGTTGGCAGAACACCACAAAGAAGGTGCCTTTGTGGTAGATGAGTCACTCCAAAGCGTTTGTGTCAGCAGACAGAACAAGGTGGATGGGGGAGAAAGGGAAATGGGCTAAACTCCAAAGGCTGCCTGCATACTCACACTGTTTTATTCTCTGGTACAGAGATCCACAAATATATTTAAGACACCTAATATATAGCTGGAAATACCTGTATGCTCTCTGGCAATTAAAAAAGAATAAAGAGACATAAGATCCTACTTTCCCCCCAGACACTGCTCGAGGTCCTGGAGGGAAGGAGGTCAGGGAGACTTTACAGCTGCTGTGTGGGAAGTGCTGCTGCCCTGGGCTGGACAGTGGTAACCCTCATGCCTCTGGAACTTGTAGGGAAGTCTCAGCTCAGAAAAGTCCTGCCAAGTCTTGCTCTCTTCAGCTGTTTTACTAAGTTACTGAAGACTTTTGCTTAGTCTGGAATGACACTCACATCAGTAGCAGACACCTATCTGGTTTTAATTTGACTTTATTCATTTATTGATTTCAGTAGTAAAAATAATGGTGGATCTTTCTAATATAAGTGCCTTTTTTTCAGCCTTTTGAGCTAGCTCTTGCTTCTTACGCATCTCGACTAACAAGGAGTCAGTGTGGATGGTGCCAAGACTCATATTCACTCACACCACAGAATATGCAGTTAAGCATTGCAGGATTGGGTCTGTGCAGGGTCTGTGCAGATTCTTGTGATTAATTTCACTGCAGTCTCACTTTGTTTTGGTAAATGTTGCCCCTCAGACCTGGGATCTCTTACAAACTGGGATCTGTGCTCACATGCCTATTGCAAAATACAGCCTGCTAAAAACAGCTGTAAGGAGCTCCCTTTGTCTGGTTGGGGTTCTTCACTTAAGTGCTTGTGGTGCCTGATTAAATTAGTAATCAGAGATATAGTCATGCTATTTTGTGACTCTGAGAGCCTTGATTGTGGATTATATTTACACACTGCAATTTCTTTCTAAATGGAGCTCTTTGTATTCAAGGACTTTAAGAGTCTTTCAGCCTGTGATAAAATCCAGTTTGCTATAGAGACTAGTTCTTGCTGTGGTGCCAAGCTCTTGGTTGGGCATGCTGTGTAAAATAGTTTTTCATTTGCACAATAAATATTGCTATGTAAGAGTTCATGTGTGGTGCAGTGGTTTTGCTGACCCTTTACACTGAAAAACTGCATGATGGCAGCTGGCAGATGCATTGAATGCCTTCATGTTGTGTTGCCTCAAAAAAACAGTTTCCTTTTTTTGTCAGAATGGGTTGGCTTGAACCAAAGCCACATAAATGGTACTAATAAACTTAGTGGTATTTAAAATCCCTGCATGCATCCAAACCCTTTGGTCTATCCCTGGTAAAAACAATAGGGCTGGAAAGTCAGGCAGCCCTTACAGAATATTTTGTTGTGTTTAAAATCCACAATGTATGCTATGACAGTGGCTCTGTCATGTGTATGTAGCAGAGGTAGGCAGGAGGAGATCTGACTACTCTGCTGATAAGGTGAATCCTGTGGCTGGAAGTCCCTGTATAATATTTCTTCTAGTCCTGTTCAGAACAGGGACAGAAAACCTGATCTTCTGCATCAGTCCAGCTGTATTCGCTTGCAAAAGTGTGTAGGGAAAATGAGGAGGACTCGGCCTGCCATGACAGAGTGCTCCAGTATGAAGGAAACCTTGGGCCAGTCTGTGGTTTGAATCATCTTAGAGTGGGCTCTAGTCACTTAGGGCTTTCTCTATGCATGGCCAGAAATTTCACCCAGGGATTGAGGAAACTTCTGCAGACAGGTTTTCTTTCTTGCTTTGCTTTGTTTTGCTTTTCTTCTTTTCCCCTTCTGGAAACGAATGGGTTTTAATGAAAAAAATCATACTTCCTTCTGATGACATTTGATCCAAGCTCTGAAAAATTTCTAATCATCTTTAATGTGACACTGTTTTTTAAAAATTTTTTAGCTGACTTTTACTAGCAGTACAGTTTATTTGAATACCTTACATTGATACTAACATGAAGGTCCTGTTTATAAATGTGTCAGTGGGGTTAAAACAGATAATTTCATTTCTTGCTTTACTACCCTGCTGAAGTAGTGCTTCAAATCTCTGTGTCTTAATTTCCCTTCTCCCATTACTTGCCTTCTCCATTATAATTTTTTGGAACTAGATTTTTATCACTTGTGCTAGGAAATGGAACACTGATCTCAGTTGGATTTCTGTATTGCTACAAAGTAAATAATACTCTATTTAATGGAATACCTTTAATAATTATTTTTAGGCGCCTTACCAGCTACAGTAGCCATTGAGCATATTAGAATCGTGAAGCCTTTGGATGAATTAACAGACCAGATGCAGAGATATAACTTACGCGCTTATAGCGAAGTTCACTCTTTCCAGAAAATTAACGTACCATCTTGCAGATTGTTGGAATGATGCTACCTAATGCCATATTCCTTCTGCCACAAAATAGCTGCAAATCACTCCCTAGTGAACTGAAGAGTCCTACAGGATAGCAAATGGATCAGGAATGCCCCTGGAGTGAATTCTCTTTGAGTACAGCGTGTTTCTGTTCAAACAGCTGGAGCTGCATTTGCCTCTTGTGTTTCCTCTGTCAGCATAGATGTGCCTACAGGCTTGCTGAAGCAACTTGCCAGGCCAAAAACCAGGTCACCCTTGCATGGTGGCAGCTGTCCTCACTGTACAGCCTCTAAGAAGGCTCCTATCCCTGTTCCTGGCCAAGAGCAGCTGCATGATGAAGGGTGTAAGAAGGGTGACATGAGCATGATGTCTGAACACCCTCTGGTTGCTCCATGGCTCTTGACTACGGCTGGTCACAGCTCAAGCTGGTGCAGGGATCTGCCAGCGTGAAGGCAGACATTGGTGGGATGTATACATCCAGAGCCAAGCCTGAGGGGAGGGGAGGGCAAGTAGGTACACACAAATATGAAGAAGAAGGGGTGTCCCCCAGGCAGGCTGCAGCTTGCCTGAGATGTTACAAGTGGTTCCATCTACCTGGAATGTGCTGTCTCCAGTACAGTCCTGCCTGATCACATCCAAACCAGCCTTTGTCCTTCAGTAGCTATTCAAATGCACTGGCTATTGTGTCTGGTTTTGCTGCTGTTAAGTCGTATTTAGTGATCTCATCCTTCATGGGAGGAATGTGACTGTTAGGATTTGCTCTCTGTTAGGCGTTTGATTTGGGGTTTCCCTGATCTTGGATCGATGTTCCCCAAATTGCAGAGGTTACCCTCTAGCATAATGTAGGGACAGAAAACTGTGGCACATAGGTGCTATTGCACCCAACCCTTTTATTGGTATATACAGCCTAGCTGTGATCTTGAAGGAGCCTGTTCCCAGGGGCTCCATGTATTGTTTAGTGTTAATGGCAAGCCATAAAATCCTAACCCAGGCTTCCTCCTGAGCCTGAGTGCCTCTGCTGGTAGCCTGCTGCTCTTGATCCAGGCTCTCCTGCTACACGCATTCAAATGCTTTTATTTTATGTGGTTGAGCATAATGGGACTCACCTGTTTCCACTGCTAAGCTAAGTCAGCAAAATAACCTTGAATCTCTGTGGAGATTTCTCCTAGTCTCCTGCTATCACTGGGTTACTGCTCCCCTCCCCCAAATGTTCAACTCTCCTTCCCTGCCACCAGAGAAAATCCAAAGTCCTTCAAACATTCAGAGCAAGAACTAAAGCTGTCACAGTCATACAGTTTCCATAGGTAGCACCTTTCATGTTGGTTACTGAACTTTTTGAGGGCCTTATTACTATGGCAGTGGAATTGCTTGGTGGCTTGTGTGGAACAAATAAAATGGGACTAAAATTGTGGCTGCAAAAGTTTAAAGGAGTACAGTTACTGTGTGTTTGTTAATTCTATCTTTGCAGGAGCTGCTTTTCTTTTCTTTTTTAACAGATGGAGTGATTTCTCATGTAGTGTTACAGTAATGACCAACGTGACACAGAAGGAAAATTCTGTGACAATATGGTGAGCAAGATCTTATTGACAGCTCCACTTGGTTGTAATTTGTAAGCTCTATATTGTTGCTCTATTCTTTTTTTTTTCTCCCCCCACCTCCCAAATGCTGCCTGTCTTTTCTGCCATATAGAATTAGATTTCAAGCTGAATCAAACAGTTTAATTTGAAGGACTCTTAGATAAAAGCTGTTCAAAATGTTCACAAGAGTTTACACCCCATCATAAGTTAAAAAAAAAGTATATATAAAAAAAAAGCATTGCATTGTGAAATGATGGTACAAAAATTATCCTTTATTTAATGTCTCTGTTGAGACAGCTGCCTTGATTCCTTCTCTAGCAGCTGATGCCTTCTCTGGGAAGGGAATTTCTGCCTTTGCAAAAGTTAGCTTAGCCCTAGCATGAAGGAGGGCACAGCCCAAATGTGGACCATGAATGACCAGAGAGTACTGCTTGTAGCCTCTCCTGTGACTAAACAGCATGCAGGGACTAGAAATAAGCACAAGGACATGATTGCAAACCAAAATCGGTGACTTCTGCCATTCATAGAGGTGCCCAGAGAAAATGCCACTGTCCATTTGTAGAGCTCAAAATCTACCTCGAGTCTGCCTCCCACAGCCCCTCTTTTGCAAGACAGCATTAACTTCGTCACTATGTGCATTTTCTGTTAGGCAAAGGGCGCTGAAAGTCCCCATAAGCTTCTCAGCTACCTTTATGGGAAATAAGCCACAAGGCAATCTCTTTATGGGATAGACAGGATGTTGTTTTACTCTTCTTTTGACTCTATTAAATTTGAAACTTGAAAAAAATAAAATGTTTGTTAACTTTATATTAGCGAAGTAAAAAGTACAGTGGAAATGTTTTTTAAAGGGAATATTGCAAAATGACAGAGATACTATATTTCTGTGGATGATAAGGACGATAGAAACATCCAATGTATTCAGCAACAGTGTAAAGCAGAACTACAGAGACTATCAGGCCAGTATGAGGACAGGAGGAGCCTGCATGTGCTGCAGTCTTGACCTTCTCTACTCCTGAGGGTTTTATAACCATCCTTGCTCCTGAGCACTGTGGACTGGCAAATTCTGCTCTTGGAAACAGTTCCCTAAAAAATAGTCCCAAGGGTTGGTTTTCATGTTTGCTACCAAATGCCAGTGGCTCTAACAATCCTATTGCACAATGTGTACAGTGCTAACACAGCCATTTCTTTATGACAGGGAGAAATGCCCCTAAGAGAGGCATTTTCCTTTACAGTTCATAAATGGGACTTAACTTTTTGTGTTTTCTACACACACAAAATGAGGCTTTTTTTTGATCTCTACAGCAGATTTGTCTTTAATTTCTGGAATTAGTGGAAACATGTGATAGTGTTTTTCAGAAGGTTAGTTTGAATAGGGGGAGATTAGAATGATTCTTTATTTCACATTAACTGCCTTTAAGATTTCTCCAAGTGAAGGGCTACCAGCCTGCTGCTCAGTGACTAATAAATTTGATTCATCCTCACTCCCCACAGGGTTATCCTCCTTCTTATTAATGTTTGACATTTTACATCTTAATTAAAATCACCCTCCAAGCAGCAAACCACTAAGAGAGTGACAGATATTCCTACTGCAACAAGATATAAGAAAAAAGGGCAATTTGCTAACTGTATCTTCAATAGTGCCTCTCACTTATTTGCTATGTGAGCACTTAATATGTGTGTGTGTGTTAGACTAGGCAATGCCTATCTTAACATTCAAGGTGTTTCCAGTGCCCAAAGACGCTGTATTTTAATGTCTGCATTCCAGTGGGAGCAACTGGGACTCGGGAGTAGCAGTGCTTACTTGATGCGATACAAGTGTGTATATACTTCCCTCCTCCTGGGCTACAAGTTTGTGTAGCCTAAGAGAAGGGAGAAAAGGCAAAGAAGAGAGAAGGAATTCCAAGCTTTGATAGCCATTGCTATAAAAATGCTGCAGATTGCCTTATCTGGCTGGCGGCTGCCCAGCCATTGCTGAGGGGCTGGTTTTGTGTGACTTCTCTTCAGAGAGGAGCAGAATGAGCATGACTGGTGGAGAAACCTGGTGTACAGGCATAGAGAGGGTGTTTGCATAAAGACCTGTATTAGACAGCACATTAAAACATCACAAGAAGCTGAAGAGCAAGCAGCAAGGCTGGTGTCAGTGGCAGCATGGAAGAGATATTTGGTTGGAAATGAAGCAACAGGCTGGAGTGCATATGAAAGTCGTGAGGTGCACAAAGCTGGAGACCAACATCACAACTTAAAAGGAAGGTGCTTAGAAGGAAGAGGAGGTAATGCCACTGCAAAGGATCAATATCCCTTGCAGGGGTGAATCTGTAGGCCTCAAGAAGGTAAGTAGCACATGCTTTGATTATTTGAACAGAAAAAAGGAAGACCTGAAAATAGAGCAATGGGTTTTTTTTTTTTTTGGCTCTCTGTAGATATGTCAGAGAAAGGATAATCCATGGCAGTTCCCCTCTAGTGTACAGAGCTTGATGATGAGCTTGAAGATGATGGTAGAGCCAAAGAGCCAAGGACAGATGCAGGCAGAGAGACAGAGCAGTGCTGTAAATACATTGAGGAATTGTTGCCTGACTCTATATGGAGGGACAAAGGAGGGAAAGACATAGATCCACTGCCTTAGTAACAAGCATGAAACCTGGAACAAACACATCTGCTTATGAATCTTATCTACCTTTGACAGAGCTCTGGTGAGATGTGTCAGGTGTTCATGACAAAGCAAATTTGTTTTTTAGATAGCAGTGGCTGGACAGGTACAATGTTAAAATTCCATCTTTCCTCATGCAATCTAACTGGCTAAGTTGTGAGATGGCAGTGACACAGCCTACACCTCACTTGTTTCTAAGCCAATGCAGCATCTTCCTGATTCTCACTGGTGTCTCTTCCTCCATCTCAAACCCAACAACAAAAAACATTTTTCTTCTATGTACCAAGGCTGGTGGTATTTAGAATTTGTTTTCAAATGTCTTTAGAAAAGACAGCATGAAAGAAGATCTTGCAAAATCCTGCAGGTTACAGGCTTGTCTGGGACTTTCTGAATTATGATATGAAACCCAAAAGTATAGCGGAGAAAATGACAACTCCCTTTCATGTGATATTCTGGCTGCCCTTAGGAGATGAACAGTGGAATATGTGACTTCTGAAGAGAAATATACTGAATGAAGAAGAAGATGGCTTAGATATATTGGTACGAATATATGGGGAAAGAGAGAAAGCTGTAAGGCAGATGGCAAGGTTTTGCATTCACAGCTCATTTTTCCTCCCTTTTGGAATAGAGAAATCAGAGGAACATGGTAGTTCCTCTTGAACAGCTTAAATGATCTGCATTTACACATTGCCAAAAACAATCAAGTGGGATGAACTGGTCTCCTGTAACTCCAGGGAGACATTTGTTTTTTTGCTGGAATAGCTTCTAGATTAAAAAAAAAAAAAAACCTCTGTGTCATGTCCTCTTGGAAATAACAGCTTGGTGAATAAGAGTTGCTCTAAGAAATAGTGTTTGTGTCTCCTCATGACTTGGTCCTTAGGAGGCAATTAACAAAAAATGGTAGGGGTGTCCCCTTGCATCCTGATGTCTCAATTTTACGTGGAGGAGGGTCTTGTGTCACCCCTGGTGTGTCACACCTTGACTTCCTGAGTGCCATTGCTGTGTGTCATTGTGTGGTTATGATGGAGAGGATCCTGGCTGTTTTCAGAAGCAAGTTTCTTTGAAAACTGCAAGGGCATGTGGATGCTTTGTCAGACTTTTTGAGTGCATACATGTATGTGAAAATAGGAAGCAGACAGCATGTCTCAGGAAAATGGCTGCAATGCTGTATAAATTCTTACCCTCCATCAGCCATTCCTCAGATATGTTGAGTCATAGGTTAGTCTACAGAGGCATGTGGAAGAAAAGAAACCCAACCTAGCTAAACGATCTGAATTTAAAGTGAACTGCTTAAATTTCATTAAATCCCTGTGTAGATGTCCTTGTTCAGAATTAAGGTAAAGTAAGATAAGTCTCATAAAGGCCAAGTTAATTCTGAAGGAGAATACGTACACAGAGATTTAATGCATTTTCAACTAATCCATTTTAGCAGTTAATTCAGATTAACTGTACTCAGTTTTCCTCTCTGGAAAAGCCCTTCAAGGGAACAAGATGTGGAAAAACACCAATCTGAGCAGTGTAATGTTTTTAAGCATCCTATGCTGGTGAATACAAAGCAGATAATTGGTGCCACAGTGCTCCTGTATTGAATGGCTGCATGCAGACCTTCCTGTATTGGTGCTGTTGGAGGGGACAGTGGTCTTGGGAAGGACTTGATAAGAGTATCCTTGCTTCCAGGAAAGTGTTTTGAGAAATGCTGAAGCACGCTGGCAAAACCTTGGGTAACCTGCTGCTACAAGGAATTTTGATCATAAATGGGATGTCTGTGCTAGCAAAGTGAATACTCCTCACAATGAGTGTGGAGTTGGCTGATACTTGTCTGCCTATTGTTTGTGTGCCAGAGATGCAGGATGCAGTGTGAATCTTAATGGTTTCCCTCATACCTGGAGTGATGTATCCTTGGACCAAATCCTGTCTTCACTCTTTTGTGTAAACAAAGCATTACTTAGCCCTGTGTGGTCTCTAGTTTAAAAAGTCAAAATCTGGAGCTTAAGCTTTACTATTAATTAAAAAAAAATATACTGCAATCAATAGCTTAAAAGGAAATGGGAGATTATGAATAAATAATAAGGTGCATAGGTGTACAGGGGAAATACAGCATTCCATAAATATAGTTAAGAATTCAGTTGTACAGTAAATAGAAAGGGCATAAAAATGTAGATGACTAAAGCAATATGTGTGCAGAGGAATAATCATATCCCATGAATTAAAATATGCAAGTATTGGGGACCAAATTGCTTTTACTACTCTGTACATTTTTTTAAAGTACCTGGAGGCCTTCAGATATGAGTGCTAAAATAAAAATATTTTTAACTATGGATTTTGGGGGGCAGATGAGTTGGAACTCAAGGATGTCTCCTGTGCCTTAGCTCTATTGCATGTGGTTAAACACATTGGGCCAAATTTATCCCTGGCCTCCTATATTTACTGTCAAAAGCACTTTGGAAAAGCGCATACTAAAGCTATATGTAAAAAAGCACTGAATTTTGAGCAGGCATTTAAGGCCAGGCAAAAATCAAAGATGTTCTCTCAGGTCAGTTTAGTTTTGGGTGTGGGGAGCACTTGCTCAGTCACATTGGTCCAGTGAATCTGAAACAACAGCGTGTGAAAAGATATGGTGGCAAAATAATGGCTCCATGTAGGATATGTACTAATGCTAATCACTGGCTGGCTATTTCTCGGTTTTTACTCATGGATTTTATCCTAATTTGTTCACTGATTATTATTCTGCCTCGGTGACCACCAAGGTAACTTTGTGCTCTGTTTCACAGGGAAACTTGAGGCCAACTTTTTCTGCTGCACTGTAGAGTTCATATAAGAAAAGTTTTCATAGAATTGCTTAGGTTGAAAAAGATTTCTAAGACCATTGAGTCCAACCATTAATCTAACACTGCCAAATCCCTCACTAAACCATGTCCCTCAAGGTCACAAATACATGGCTTTTAAAGACTTCAAGGGATGGTGACTCAGTTATTTATCTGGGCAGCCTGTCCCAGTACTTGACAGCTCTTTCTGAGAACTTTTTGCCCCTAAGATTCAATCTAAACCTCTCCTGGAACAACTTGAGGCCATTTCCTCTTTTCCTGTTGCTGGTGCTTGAGAGATGAGACCACCCTCCACCTGGCTACAACCCACAGAAAGAAGCTGGCGTGCTGAGGCTCAGTGTGGCCTTTGCTTAGCACTGTAAGCAGCTGGTGCAAGCATGCAAGCTGCTGCAGTGTAAACCTTCACACCTGAGTGGAAGAGGATGTGGTGCAGGGGTGAGCCATGGCACCCAAATCAGCACTGCTGAGTACTCAGAGAAATGGTCAGGGACAGAGCTGGAAACCATGAGCGGTCATTATGGTCACCAGGGTGGCCGTAATGAAGCTATCACATGAAAACTCTGGCAAGAGGCTGAGCTTGTCCAGGGCAGACAGCAAAGTTGGCAGAGGTCATGCTTCCAGCCTTTTTGCTCCCTGGAGGAGCAGGGAACCACACTGGCTACTTGGAGGCTTTGTCCTATTTTTGTCCCCTTCATTAAAATGCTGTGCTCTGCAGCAAAGGAGAAGGGAGGGTTCAGTTTTGTCTGCCCCTGTTTTGCATCTGTGCTACATCATGATTTGTCTGTGTGTGAAATCTGTGTAGTGAACTAATGGGGTGCATGTACGAAGGGGTAGCTGTCTTTTCAAGATGCTCTCAGATGCGTTGACGTGTAATGTTTGCCTTTTGCCTTTTATTTCTATTTTTGGTAGTTGAAAATATCCCACTAGTTGCCATGCAAGCAGCTTGTACCTCATATAGCTTGGGTTTGTTATCCTGCACTTTCCTGTGGGGAGAGGTTTTTGACCTCAGTTCAGAAGCTGCGTTTTTATTGGCAAAATGGCTACAATGGGCAAATGGTGTGAGGGGAAGCTCAATTTTCTGTTTCCTTTAAAGTATAGGGCTCACCCAGGCTAAAAGGATTGAGGTGTTTCCAGAAGCACGCAGATATTTCTGTGATGGCTGCTGTGACTTCTGGGAGATTTGAGTTGAGTGGATGATGCTCTGCTGCATTGCTTCAGCACAAGACGCCTGCCAGAAGTCAGTTCACTCCTAGCAAGATCAAAGAAGAGCTGCCACTGATTTTTAAGGCTGCATGGCTACAGACTAGAGCAGGTGTGCAAATAATTCCTAGGGATCATGCTTTATTTTGGTTACAAGAGTGAAAATAAGGTTATCCTCTCAGAAAGACAGTTTAAGCCCCTCTCATTCTTCAAGCTGAGCAAAGCCCTTTCTTATCATATCCTTTTCTTGATCACTGTTTCTTGAGCAGAGGTAGGTGAGTATGGGGGAGCAGTATTTTGTCTGTATTTTGACTATGTAGCAATACAATATTGTTAAAACTGTGGATCAGGCAATTGGATCAACAGAAGAAAAAATTACCCAAATTTTCCACGCGAAACTCAGTGACACAAAAAGAGCAACCCTCTGTCAGCTCAGGGTCTTTGCATGTCCTCTCTCCAGTGATGCGAGCAATATCATTACTTTCTCTCAGGTGAAAGTGTTCCTAAAAGTGAGGAACAGAAGACAGAGCAAACTGTCCTGGTGACCCAGTTTGAATCCTGGCCTAATCTGCACACTGGTGTCATACTGGTGTTATAAAAAAGCAAGTTCAAATGCAATGCTGCTGCCCATGCCAAGGGGTCTCGGGTGCCTCTGCTCTGCTGCTCCCAGTGATGGAAGAGCCAGGACTTGCACCCTTTAGCAGGGTAGCTGATAAGGGCAGCTTATGTCCTCTGTGCCGTGATAGGATTCTCAAAATAAACCCTGCATATGGCTTTTGGGGAACCCACTGGCTTTACAGAGGGACTCCTGGCCTGTGCAAGCTCTTCCCTGCCATCCATCCTCATGGTCATCCTCCAACACCACAGACATCATGAGCTCACATCTCAGTATGATAGTTCTAACCCTTTGGTTGTTCTGGCACTGAAGTCTGTCTTTCTGCTCCCATTTCTGTTCCAGGAAAAGGTAAGTGATGTTTTGCCCATTCCATGAGTGGGTTGTGAAGATGTAAAGCACTTTGGAGGAGATAAGTCCTGCAGACATCCTATTTTGCAGAGTCTCGTGCCTCACCCTGGGTTTGAAGCACTGAGATCTGCCATCCACTTTTCCAAGTCAGGAGCCCAAAGCATCTGCGTGCAGTGGGACTGACATACCTTGGGCACGGTGCTGTGGAGATAAATGTGACAAAGGAAGAAGAAAAAGTAATACCACCCCACTTTTCCCCATCTCCTTTTTTTCAGATGATAAGTTTTTCTCCCTTCCCTGTTGCAGAGGTAATGGAGGGCAGCAGCAGCGTGCCCAGGCTGCCTCTGGGGTCATGGCAGCTGCTGTGACAAAGGGGAGCATGATGGGCAGACTGGATCAGGGAGTGTGCTTGCAGGAGGCAGCAAAAGTTTACATTTGTGAGAGCAAAGTGAAGAAGCGTGGGATTGAAGAACACTGGGTGCTGCCATACAAGCACCATAGCCCCAAGTCTAATGGGTAATAGAGTCATTAATTCTGCTGATTAACTTGGCCTTGGGGTTCATGGAAATGACATCCACCTCCTTTCTTTTTTTTTTCTTTTCTTTTTTCTTTTTTTTTTTAAGCTCAAACTGCGGAACAAGGGAGCATAAAAAAACAAGCTAATTAGAGAGAAATCAGGAGAAAAGAAGCAGGGAGAAAAGAGAAGACAGTCTGAGCATTAATGAGACTGATTTAGGAAGAGGATGTGACAAGCTCTTCAAAAGCATTATTGTCAAATGTGTCACTGTTTCATAGACGGCTACTGCTACCTTTGAGCTTCACGCTGATAGTTAATGATTTGAAACTATAAAAAGATTGAAAAGGTAAAAGAGAAAATGGCAGACTCGACTGGATTTTAATGAGAGTCCCCCCCTTCCCACTTTTCTCTTTTTCCATATGAAGCAGCCTTGGAAAGTAGGAAAAAAAGTTCAGTTTCCCCCTGCCTGCTTGCTCTCTCAAGGCAAAAAATGTTTACAAAGGAGAAGGGAGAGTGCAGAGGTCCATCTGTCTCGCTCTGACCACCATCCATCTTCCCTTCCTCAAACCCTCAGTTCTCTCATTCACTGTCATGCAGTGGTGGGGTTGTGGTTGTACAGGCAGAGGACTGACAAAAATAAGCTGAGATTGATGGAAGAGACAGCTATAGCTCTTGTTTGTTTTTTTGTGACGTGCTGAGCAGAAGCAGTCTTCACACTGTGAAATGTAACAAAGAAATCTAAAGTGATTACACAGGTTCATTTGTCAGTATCACTGCTCCAGCTATTGCTGTGTGCAACAATGAGATGACAAGGCATTTATTGCTGATGGTTGGTTATTAGCCGCATTATAGGAAACATTAGCACAGTCTAGGATACATAGACCAGGGAGACAATAGCTTTCTGGGCTCCAAACTCAGCAGGGTAACCTTGTCATTAAATTTGGTATCACCAATTTATTTTTTTTTACAATAAATTGAAAGGAAACTTTAAAAACTAAGTCTGTAACCCTGCATTTACCTTAAGATTGATCAGTGTGCTTTCTTTGGATGCTACATTTTGTATCAGAAAAGCTGTGCAACTCAGCAGGCCAGCAAATCTAAAAGATGCAGTGGAAAAGCCTTATGATTTGTGGCCTCTTGGCTGATCCAATCACTACCTTCCAGCACTGACCTCCAAAGTGCCCCTCTGCCACTGGGGAGGACCAGGTTCTTCTCAAGAAAGTCGCAAGCAAACCTACAAGGAGAAAAGGCTTTCATAAACTTTTGTTATGACCTTTGTCTTTGCTCTTCTAATCTTTCTCAGACTTGCTCATTTTTTGCTTGTCATACCTGGGTCCTTTAGGGTCAGATCTTGGTATCTCTCCCATCCTTGCAAATGGCCCTGTAGAAGTCACAGTGAGTCATAGAATTGTGGAATGTCCTGGGTTGGAAAAGACCTTAAAGATCATCCAGTTCCAATGGCCCCTCCAGGGGCAGGGACAGCTTCCACTAGACCAGATTGCTCAGAGCCCCATCCTGGCATTAGACAGCTGGCCTTAAATACTTTCAGGGATGGGCCATCCATAACTTCTCTGGGCAACCTTTTCCAGTATCTCACAACCCTGACAAAAGGGTTTTTTCCCAATATCTCATCTAAACTTACTTGCAGTTCAAATCCATTCCCCCTTGTCCTGTCACTACTTGCTCTTGTAAAAAGTCCCTCTCCATCTTTCATGTAGGCTCCCTAGGTGGAAAGCCACAATTACTTTGCCCTGAAGTCATCTCTTCTCCCGGCTGAAAAATCTGAATTCTCTCAGGCTTTGCTCATAGGAGAGGTGCTTCACCCCTCTGATGATTTGGTGTCAGTCACCTGGACTTGCTCCAACAGGTCCATGTCCTTCCTATGCTGGGGACCCCAGAGCTGGATGCAGCACTGCAGGTGGGGTCTCACCAGAGAAAAAAAGTCTTTGATGGGGAGGGCTGAGTATGGAAAGTAAAGGTTTGGCATGCATGGGACGTGACTGGATGACTGCCATGTTTATTAAGCCATAAAAGGACGTGACTGTTCTGTGGCAAAAGCTGTGTTTGCACAGTGGTGCAAAGCCAGCCCTCAGTTCTGGGGTGAAGTGCCTACTTTTTGTAGCCTTTCTGTACTGAGTTTTGCAGTAAAACTAAAAATTTTGGTGGTGGCTTGCTCTTTTCAAAGAAATTTATTATATAATTCATTTTCTTATTAACTCAGTCAGTGAGTAATATATTCCGTTCCATTTTTTTCTGACACTCAGCTTCAGTTTATTTTATGCTACCATCAGATTTCCAGAATGCCCCAGATTTTGGCACTGACAGCACTTAAATAAACTGAAACAGTTGTCCTGGGAAAGTTGGAGGTTTTGACAGCTGCATGAGGGATCATGGGACTTCTGCCCATAAAATACCAGTGTAAGGGGAATTACAATGTTTTAAAAACCACTATCACTTGATAACATTGTAAATAGCAACAGGAGATGTATCTGAACAGATTCAGGCCAAACCCAAGTATCTTTGAATGTAAAAATGAAATTTTGCTGGAATCTCTTCATCACCAGACTTGTGTGAATCAGATGTGAGGTTTTGTTTTTTCTCATGCTATGAAATTTATCATATTCTATGGTCTATATACTGTCTGCCTAGGAGTGAATTTAATCCAAACTGTTTATTATGGATTCATTGATCAGAGAAGCAACGTGAAAAGATTCTGCCAGACTCAGACCCTTAAGATTCATAAGTCAGGTTGTAAATTTTATGGCATTTTTGAGGTTAAAAAGTGGTCATTTTTTTTCTAAACTGCATTTACCAAATGTATGTGAGAAAATTAGTACTCTTACATTTATTGAGCAAGGTGATTTTGCCCCCCACTAGACACACTTTGGGCCACATCATCTGTCTCTGCCCAGCAATTAATTTTGCCTTGAACTACCCAAACAATACTGTTTCCTGCGATTTCGGCATCATTGTGCCATTCTCTCATTATTTCTGCTCCTCTGTTAATTTTGTCTTTACTTCCAACTTCCTGCTGAAATCCTGTGATTTCAGTGAAATCTGAAAATACAGGGAGCTGATGGTACTGTAAATTGGTTTCAATTAAAGAATGTGTGCCTGCTGAGCTGGGGTCCCTTGAAACAAACATCCTTCACAAGATGGATAGATAGCAACACCTGTGATCCAGCTTTCAAATGAGAAAACTTTATAAAAACGCCAGAGCAAATAATTTAATTCAGCAATAAAAATATTAAACATCAACAGCAACAATAGTAGTAATAATAGTAATAATAATATCATGTCACTCAGACATGAGAGGGTTTGAAAGGGTAGCCAATAGGTCTAAATCTATGGTGGCAATTCAGAATCAAATAAGAATAAAATATCTTTTGAGGCCATAAAGCTTGAAACTTGTCACAGAAGAGGCATCTAAACTCTCAGAAAAGAAAGCAATCTCTGTTTGAGAGCACACAGTCATTTCTGATGAGTAGGGTCTGATGAGTCAGCATTTCAGCTACTGAGTTAATGCAGCATTTGGCAGCTAAGCTAGAAAAAAAGAGTATAAAAAGCCCTTTGGCATGAACTTTGCTTCTGAGATATATGCAGTGAGTGTATCTCTGAGATGTGGGAAGGTTTTTGAAGTTATAACAGAGTCTGTTTTAATTTGGGGCAGGCTCATTAAAGAACATGGTTTAAAAACATAGATTTTGTTCCCTCTGGCTGTACACTGTGCTTCACACTAAATTTGGCAAAGATAAAATACAATCCAAGAGAAGGTATCTGTATTGTAAGATAAAAAGCCTCAAAGACTGCCTGCTTTGTGGCTGGCTCAGATCAGATAAGGGATGCATCTATCATACCCTCCTCGTGGTGTAAACCAGAGCTAGAAGTATTAAGAGGTATGCTAAGATGATGTGTCAAAATTTAATTTAAATCCTACTGCAGTCCAAAAGGCCAAATCTTTCAAAACATTAGATGTTTAGCAGCAGTTGGTGCCAATGGAGTTCTGTTGCCTGAAAGGGAAATGATAGAAAATGACATAAAGAAGCAGTTAGCAACGTGTTGGTCCCACCTATTGTCACAGCTGTTTCACTCAGGCAGAGGCACACCTTGGTCTTTGTAAAGGCTGAGCTGTGCTTCTGCTCACTCTTCTCACAGTTTCCACATGAAATGTTAAGGTTGGCTTTCAATACACAACTGATGGAGGAAGGGCAATGTCTGCTTTTCAACTGAGACTGAAATGTTAGACTAAAACTTAGGCTTCAGATCCACAGGAATTTGTACACGAGAGAGCAGCAAGTAACTGTGTGATGTCTGATGACACACTTATAGGGATTGGATTAAAAAAACCTAAATTGTTATTTTCCTTGGAGAATGCTAAACTTTCAGAGTAAAGTGGCCAGCTATCCATTACAAATGATACACAGGTAATTCAGACAAAGGATTTTATTGTTACAATTAATCATTATTTTTGTCATGACTGAATCCCTGAAGGCCTAGTGAAACCAGATCACTGATGAACCAGGCCCAACAAATAGTAGGAATACACAGCTTAAATACACAAGAGAGCCACAAGAAAGAGCTGTCTTATAAAAAGCAGCACAGTGAGCTGCTGTGGAGAGAACATCCAGCCTGAAAATTGCAGCTGAATCCTTGCAGCCCCTGCCAGAGCAACATGATTGCTGCCCTGAGCTGAGCCTTGATGAGGCTGCAGGACCCAGGTTAACTTCTCTGCCCAGCACTGGGCTGGAAAACATGGTTGAGTGGCTTGGAGGTGGCACAGCAGCCTTTAGCATGGTGCTGTGTGTGTTTGTATCCCCAAGACAGACCCACACCTGCAGCCAGCCACCCATGCAGGGGATCCCTCCTTCCCCTGGGCTGTGTTTGCTTTCCCCTGGGCATGTGCAAAAAACACCAGTGGAGGAAAATCAAAGTAATGAGCAAACATTCAGAGCTGACCCTGAATGCTTGTGGATGGTAGATTAAAACAAAGCTTATTGCAGCAGAGTTGCTCAGGATGACCCTTGGAATTTTACTTTTAAAGGTCAGACCGTAAAAAATACTGCTTTGCTGCTTGTAGGAAGGAGAGTTTAGCTGTAAGGTCACTTTGTTTTCACACTCTCAGAAATGTTACCTCCACCCTTCACAGGGAATGTAAATCAAGTAAAAAAACCACCCAGCAGGGTTATCAGGGTAACACTAAATCAACACCAGCTGCAGCTGCTAGGGGTGAATGTAAAATTTACAGTGAGGCATATGTCCGTTGCTACTGAGCGATTAGCAGTGTTTTCAATTAAAACATGCAAAGACCAAGATGATTTTTATTTTAGTGGTCTAAATAAAAGCAAACTTAGAGGCCAAACTAATCCAGGTTTTTAATTCAGTGTTCATGGTGTCTCTAAATCAGGACCATATTGCAAGCTGAAAGAGAACAGGGAGGAGGGCATACTTCCTTTCAGCAGTTTTAAAAAAACTGCTGACTAAAATCTGCATCTATCATCTTGTTATTGAAAAGTATAAGTAAAAGGTGAGAGAAAATTGTGTCTGATATGGGATGTTTAGTTGACAGACAGCTCATTGCAACAGATGTGGCTCCTTTTAAATAGCACTGTAAATGAGATCCCAGAAAGACAAGGACAAAGGCTAGGAGAGAGCACTTAGTCTAATTAGACAGAGAAATCCATTTCCGTTTTAACTGAATGCTTCTCTGAATGTGCAGAGATTTCCAAGTTATGAAGCACAAGCAAAGGATGGAGGCTACAGCTATCAGTTCATAATCTGCAAGGCATGGAATAATAATGGTCCTCATTTTTCAAGCACTGATCTTCAGTAGTTTGTTAAACCTGCACATCAGTTCCTCACTAAAGCACCTGCAGATTAATGGCATGGGTAGAAAGCTTTTCATCTGGTATGTGTGTGGGGAGAAATTGTAAAGAAAGTAAAGAATGGCCTTAAAATTTGTTCTGTTAAAAAAAACAAACCACAAAGGAAAGGACTGGTAGTCCAGATTTTTACTTATGCCAAACTTACAGGAGAAATAAAAATTAAGACACAGAAAAAAAGACACAGAAATGGTACTATGGTTTCTATAGCAATCAGCACTCCAGACTTGCCATGCCTCTCTGTGTGTGCTTTATGCTTGCCACAAGATATTTAAGGCAGGACCTCTCTCACCGACTTCTGCTCTTTCACTGCCAGTCGTTCATGTATTACTGCCCTTATAAATGTACATGAACCAAAGTTTTCCAGGGTACTCCTACTGTTAACTTTGGAGAGAGAGGCATCTCCAAAGTCTGTTTTATCTTGTCCAGGGCATATATCTGAGTCTGACACCTCTAGAGGGTTAATCTGTCAAGCTATTGCCCTGTTCTGACTGGAGAGGACAAATGTTTCAGGTCAGCAGATGTGCTTCTTGAAAGAGAGGTTGTGATTTTATGAGAAGTGATTTTGCACTTAGCTCCAGAAAAAGCTGAAAAATTTTCAACATTGGTCTGCCCACTTGCTTATTTTTGCTCTTTCTCTGTTCTACCGAGAAAGAAAGGGAGGAATCCAGAAAGAGAAGCTCAAGGAAATGGAGAACATGACAAATTTTTGTTGTCTGTTTTTGAGCTGAGCAGGAAGCCAAAATGTAGTGCCTTGGACATTGTGTATAATGGATAGCCAGGTATCCAGTGAATAGTTTTGATCAACATTTGTGTTTTTCTAAAAAGTAATTCTGCTTTCTTGGAACCCGAGGAATCAAATGAATGGAAAATATGTCTCAGCCCTCACCTCTATACCTCTTCTGCCAGCAGTTCCCTGATGTCCTTGAGAGCATTTATTTGCAGTCCTGTTACAGTGCTTATGCAAATCTTGTTTTTGCTGGTGGTTTTGGATATGTTTTTCTGCACCCCACCAATAAGTAGCATGTGCTAACAGGGCAGTAGTAGTGAAGACAGAGCAATGTGGTTTTCAGAGAGCCATGGGAACCCAAAGTCTGTGGGTCATCTTTAGTCTGACTGCTGTCATATATTGAAGCTGAGCTGCAGTGCATTTTCACTGCTCTTGCCCATGCCAGCTGCATTGACCAGGAGGGATATGCTAACATTAGTGAAGGAGCAACTAAAAGTCTGGCAAGAGACTGAAGTGAGAAGAAATAGAAAGTAATTGTTTTCTTCAAGGGAAAAAGCCTGAACCTCCTTTTCCAGAGTAAGCTCCTCTTTAAAAGAGTAGGAGTGGGAACAGGGAATGATGAGCCCTGCTCCTTCCTACGTCTCCAAATATAGGAAGAGCGTCTAGGATAGAAACATCATTTTAGGAAGGATTTGGTACTTCTGAGCTGTGCTCCTTGCATGTAAAGGAATGTTTCATTAATTTAAAGGGAAAAGCAAAACCTCTTGCCAGCATGACAACAACAGCTTTCTAGATGGTCTGAGGAACAGTGCAGTGTCTTAGTAACATATGAGCCAAACAAATACTGGGTATTTTTTTTGAATGTAAGATCTGCCAGACTCTTGCCAGTGGTGTTTAACAGGCAAATTGCTTAACAATTACAGGATGGGTTCTGCAACTGGGATCTGTGCAGGTGCAGGCTCCTGGTTATAGGCCAGGCAGATTTTGCAATGCCACCGGCTAAAATTATTTTTAAAGGAAAGCATGATGAAACTGTGCTTGTTTCTGTGTGTGTGTGTACCCATAAGTTTATATATACACACCTTTATGTGTGTGTGGTCATGTGTGAACACAGATATATGTGTGCTTGAACTGTACATTGGCAGTATTTGGAGCAGCATAAAAATCTTGCCAGCATTGCTGGTGATGAATTAACCCTAGAGGACTGAGTTTAGTTTGATGACTCTGAAACAAAACAAAGTCATCCTCAGCCCTGAAGATTAGCAGCACATAAAATGATTAAATAATGGATGTTAGAAACTCAGCAACGTTGTTTTGTGTTTTCAAGTGGCATGGGATAACATGGGCACAAAAGCCTATTGCAAGCAGAAGCTGGGCATGGGTCAAGAGACCAGTCTCAACTGGATTTCTCCATGACTGTGGGCAGGTAGTTGAGCACATAGGGCAGTATTTTCCAGACTTAGCAGCTTGTGGACTTCATTTGCTTACAAAGCCACAGAATAGAAAATGTAGAGAGTTACTTTTCAATGATTTTGATCAGAGACAGCCTTAAATGAGATACTAAGAGAATTAGTTGTGGAATAGATTTTGGTGACAGATGTCCTGTGCTCTGCTGTTATGTAAAAAGCTACCTTACCTTCTCTGTCAGCTGCGATATCTGGCTATAATTAGAAGAAGTAATATCTGTCAAATAATTGGTTATGCACATTTTGATTAATTTCCTGAGACAATTCCACTCCTTTGCCACTTCTCAATCTCCCTGTGATTTTTAATTTTCTCATGTGGGGAGAACTTTCAGTTAATTAGACTCCAAAATCTTGCAAACAGCTCTGCAAACATATGTGGTAAGATTTATTTCTTCATATTTGTGAGATCCTGGTATAAGTGTTGTATGAGCATATATAATATTAATATATATAATATATAAGCAGCGCATGGTAATCTTAAAAAGTGTCCTCTAAGTTATATAGCACATTGCTACTGAAAATGGAAAAGAAAAACTATGGTAGAGAATTTTTCTTGAAAGTTTAGTTATGCTATGAAGAAGGACTATAACAGTCTAGGAGTACTGTAAGCCTGCTTTGCTGGTTGGTCATGCTTCAGCCAGTTAAGATTGTGAAAGATGTTTTTGGTGAGATTAAATGTTTTGAAACATGAGGCTTAAATATACATTTAATTTTCTTAAAAAAGGAGTTAACCTGAAGACCTCTTAGAATCTTGAATTTGGTATATCTGTTAGACAGTGATGATTAACCTCTTCAAAATGTAAAATCAAAAGAAGCAAGAGGAGAACACACGCTTTAAGAAAAGGTGTTGTCTCAGGCACGGGACCAGGTGAAAGACAGGGAAGAGGTGTGGAGAAAACCAAGGAAATCAGTTCCCAGTCTTTTGTAGGGCTACTGCTTTGATAGCATCTGTGTGTGCTGCATTGGCAGGCGAGCTGCCCGAGGGGCTGCAGTCATCTCCAGCAGATCCACAGGTGTTGGAGCCGAGGCTCACTCCGGATCTGTGCCAGGCACCCCGTGCCTTGCCTGGCTGTGCTGCCCCAGGCTCCGCTTGGGCAGGGGAGCGAGCGGCAGCAGCTGCAATGCCAGTCCCGGCCCTCCCGCCAGCAACAGGCACCAGCATGCTGGGGTGCCGCTAGCCTAAGGAGCCTCCAGGCTCAGGGCAGGGTTTAGGATGAAGAGGTGATTTTCGGTGGCTTTGTATAGATAAGAAACCATTAAACATCCAGTACTTCTCTGGAATAAGGGTAACGAGAGAAAGAGCAGGGTTTTTTATCTTTTTCTTTCAGCACTCCCTTTTGGGCACACAGTAGTAATTGCAACCTACCCCAAATGTGTGGTCATATTGAAGCAATAGTGCAGTATCTTCAGGGAGCATATACTACTGATTATCTCTCCTTATAAAAATTTTGAATGAGATCCACCTGCATTTTGGCAAAGATGCAGGTCAAGCATCTTAAGACTTATATCAAAGCTCATGATGAATTCTTGGGCCTTTTGAAACACCTTGGAGACTTTTACTGATTTGAAAGGGGCCAAGATTTTTCCATAAGATGGTGTAAAAAGACTTGACTTTGATCTCACCATTTGATATTAAGCTTCTTCTCACTCCAATCTCTACTTATTTTCTATGTTAGTTCATCCTCCTATATGGAGAAGGCAAAGTTTTTACTCCAGAGCACCTGGGAATGGAGTCAGTGTGACCAAATCTTGCTGGGTATAGGGATTTCCCTGCTGACCTTCATGCTGTTCAGGGGATGGAGACTGCAGAGGAACCCTGAGATTGACTCAGAGGGCAAAGCAGGTGAGGCTAAGCCTCTTTTGTTATTCCTGGGGTGAGGAGTGGGGTGCACCCCTGTGCATAGGAGGGAACTGCATCAGGATGCTCCCTTCCGTGGACTGCCTGCCAGCTGGAAGGTGTGGCAGGCAGTGCACTCAGAAACGCTCTTCCTAGCTCCATCTTGCTTTGGGGAGCATAGATCTGTGGTGTTGCATTTTTTAGGCAGAGCATCAAGGGTGAAATACATCCTGCCCTGCTCTTCTGGACCATTTGGCAAGGCCAGTCCGTGTGAGTGTGAAGAAAGTGGACTGGACAGTGCCTCCTGCTGTGCTGTGATAGATAGCGCTGTGAAGTGGATGTGATGTGGTTATTAGGCTGTGATCCAGTTCATCCTGAGTGGTATTGATTGGTGTTGGTTCAGTGCTTACTACGTATTTTATCAATTGACCTTTGTGATTGTATTCCTGGTCTGGTTCTTTTACTTCTAATTCTCTTTGCCTCCAATTTCTGTAACTCCTAATCTTCCTGTGTTTGTTTTCTAATAGTATTTCTTTAGTCTTCTGTTACAGGAAAGCTTTTTTACTAAAGCTATACTTTCCTTCCTTTGCTTTCTTTCCCTTTGTTTGCTTTTTAAAATCTTTTTTTTTTTCAAGAAATCCACCTGCTCTTCTTGATACATCAATTCCATTAAGAGATTCAGCTTCTAAAATATTTTGCCCTCAGCAGAAGAAAGAAGTATAAATGCAGGTGTTTTGCAATAAAACTCAGGGGTGCAGAAACTGGTTTTATTGCAGATCTTGTCAAATAGGATTTACAGAACCCGATAATATAATACAGTTCAATAACATAATGCCTTCGTGAACAGTTCTCCTGGCCATCTGTGGAGCTGCACGGTTACACCAGCTGAAGATCTGGTAGCCTATTTCCAAGATGTTGTTTGTAAATATGCACTGAAAACCTGAAAGAATAATTGTAGCTAAGTGCATTTAGCTGGGTGCAATTCACTGCGGGTATTAATTTTGGACTTTCACTGAAAGCAAGGGAGACAATGTTGTCTGCTGGGTTGTTTTAGCACTGGCTGGTACTAAAACAAGGTAGGGAGTTAAAATATCTTCCTAGACGTATGCAGCTGCCTATATAGCAAAATCAGGGTTGAAACTAACGAGTTTCTGACTCACAGCAGTGCTCAAAACAAGGAATGTGCTACCTGTGTGTCACAGACCTTTAACACAGAGAACTGCCTCAGGTTGTAAGACTCAGGTTGTAAAAAATGCGGCACAGGGGGAAAAAAAAAGGTAAGTTTGTGCCAGTCAAAAAATTAAAAGATAAATAATTCACTGTTAAGCCACAATGTGCACAAAATTTACCTTCAGCAAGGGGATGCAGAGCAACAGAAAGATGACCCCAGGATTTTCAAACTTTTTTTGTAGTTGCAAGAGATATAAAATGTCCAGTAGTAAGTGTGAATCCCCACAAATATCAATTAGGATAATTTAAAAATCTCAGATTTTTATTCCTGGCTGAAGTTCAGTGTTATCAATTGGAAAATGCTTTCTAGGATCTTATTACAGCCTTTGTGTAGGAGGAAATTTGAAACAGCCCAGAAGAGTGGTGGTTGATAGCAAAAGGGGGAAAGGAATGTCAAAACATGTATTGTGGAACTGTGATAAAGTGCCATCTTTTTAGAAATCTTGCCTTGTGAATAGTTCACAAGTGCCTGCTCTCTTTAATGACCTGGATCATGGGAGGCTTAGCAAGCCTGAAACTAAAACAAATCTAAGAAGGACTGCAAGCACAACAGGGAAAGAGTTAGAATTACAAGCAAGTCTGAAAAACTGAAGATTTTTCCTAAATATAAGATGAAATTCCACAGTATCTGGTGCAGGGTAAGGGGCAACAAAAAATCATTAATCAAATAAGGGGTGAGAAACTGTTGGTTTCTTCCAGGAAGGATCTGAGAGTGATGTTAGATCACAAGCCAAGCAGATGTGAACAATGTCAGCCTGCTGTGAAGAGGAGAAAGTCCACCCTGTGATGAGTAAACAACAAAGACATGAAATGATGCTTCCACTGCTAAAGCTATTTCGTGTCCAGTGTCTGGCACCATGCTTCACGAAAGCCATTGATCACTTGGAGAGATTAAGTTATTCAAAAGATTAAGTTATTAAGATTTATTGTTAAGTTTTTCAAAAAACGTGATCTAAACACATAGCCTAGGAAGAAAAAAGGCCAAGATTTGGGTTACTTAATCTAAGGGAGAGCAGATTGATGGAGGAAATGGGACAGGGTAACAGCTTTCAAGTGGAATGAGAAGGAATGATCTGTTCTCTACATCTCTGGCAGGCAAAGCAAGAAGCAGTGGTCATAAGCTGCAGAGAGAAGGACCTGGGAGAGAAAGCAAGAGAAGATATAAGGATAGTGAGGAACTGGACAAGAAGTGGAGATGGGGAGCCATCCTCCTAGGTGAGGTGCTTTTCAGAGCAGGGGACACAAGCAACCACTAGGAATGGCATTGAGATACAGTTTGTCCTACCCTGGGATATCACAAGGTGTTTTACAGCTCTATCTCCTGTGATTCCACAATGTCTGTATTGGTGAAAGCTGCAGGAATAATGCCACATTTGCAGAAAGCGTGGGACAGAGGATAAACTGGTCATGCAACACTGTCTGTGTTGATGCTCATGAGAGTTTTTCCACTGGCAACCAGCAAATACAGCACCTCAACGCTTACCTTAGAATTGTAGAACTGCACTTTAGTGTTGTGCTTTGTGATGACTGAAAAAAAATAAATGAAATTATGCCATCACAAGGATGCCCTTGAGCCTGCTGGCGATTCCCAGAGCTTTCTTGCACACACAGTAGTCTTGCATTCTTCCGAGAAGCCTTTGTTGTAGTGTTGCTTTTCCCCTCAGTCTCTCTGAGTAGATAAAAATATTTGTTGTGCACATCATCCAGGTTACCTGTGACCGGTCTTTTGGTAGATGTTATTGTGCCAATAGAAAGAAGTGCTTCAGGTAATAGGGTATGTACTGGGAAACAAACATTGCTAATGACACTCTATGGAAAGGCAGCTTGGATGCATTTTGAAAAGGTAGGAGAATTCAATTTCATGGACACAGGCTGTTTTCTGCCAGTTGATCTTACTTCCCCACGATGGTCCTGGTCATCCTTCTTTTACTAGAATGGATGGCACCTCTCTTGTCAGCAAATTCCTCTAAAGCAGTACCTGCTATTGAAGAGAAATGTGCCATGAGAGCAGTGATTCTCCAAGCTCAATCCAACAATGAACATGACTTCACCTAAAGAAAGGTAGTCCTGAATAGATTCTCTCTAGTTCCCAGAACAATACACGGTGATACTAATGCATTACCCAAGCTACGCCAGCTTCAACAGATTGACAGCAACTTTCCAGCCTGTATGGCTGTTCCCAGACTATCTGACCCAGATGAAGCAAAAAACTAACAGACAAAAGAAGATGAAGCCTCTTTGGTTTAAGTTCTGAATGCAGTGTGTCTGGTCTTCATCTCAACACAGCACAGGGGGAATTCAAAGTGCCTTTTCAAGCCTGTCTCTCCATCTTGTACTAATACTAGAAGGAAAAAACACATCCATTTTAGAAATTGCCTCTCACTCAATCTGGTAGTATCTGAGTGTGTTTGTGAAACCACTTCAGAATTACACTTAAACAAAAGGATAAAAAATTCCTCCTTTAATAGTGCCTGAACAGATTGGCCCGTCTGATATTGTTACAGTATGAGGGCAGTGAGAGAAATATTTTCATGAACAAATCACTTACCAGAAAAAATGTTCCATTTTCTTAAAACCATCACAATTCATAACTTTTATATATATTCTTTTTGTTATTTCCCAATGCATCAGAAACAAGCTAGCAATTGCCATTAACATCTTTAAGATTTTAAAGTAAATTGTAATGGTCACCCTAGGGGTTTCTTCTACCATTTTTTAAAAAACTTGTTTTAATGCACTTCATTTATTGAAAAAAAAGTACACACTTGTGTTATCTTGTAGTGTCATGTGACTACAAATATTTGACCAATTTTGGAGTTCAACCTGAATGTTTTCTCAGTATAGATCTTTGTGTGTCTCAATGATATAAAAATTAAAGTTGAAATATGGTGAAGACTTAGGGTGACTTCTAGCAAAGCTGATGCTATTAAATATCAAGAATGATATGAAGAATGATGTTGAATATATGTACTTTGGTGTTCCTTTGGGATCCTCTGCCTCCCAAATTTTGCAGCTCAGCTTTTTTACTACCCCACAAGCTGCAGGGCTTCCCTGAGGGAGCCAGAAATCCTCTAAGAGCTACAAAGTCTGAAGAGTCTCTGAAGGTGCAGAATAGCTGAAGAGGGTCTGGCCAGGGAGACTGATGTCTGAGAGAGTATCTTTTAAGACTTTGTGAGGCAGACAAAGAAAATCTGTAAGATGATATTGAGAAGGAAACTTATGTGCACCAGGGAGATAAAACAGTCTGAGAGAGAAGGAAGAAGGAAAGATGCAGCAAAAGCATTTTACAGAGCAAGGAGAAAAAGAGGATGTTGGGGTAAGAGAAGAGAAAAATAACCTCAATGATTTTATTTTTGGGGCAGTAATCTTGGAGCTGGAGTCTCATGATATTTTAAGTAAGTTGTTTTGAAATTGTTTATTGTTGCAATATTGCTTCTATTCAGCTTGAAAATCAGGGATGGTAGATGGCCAAAGACCATTTCTATCAACTGTCATGTTTGATCACTGGCCACCTGGGTAGTGAAAAGTAAATGAGAGAAATTCTCCATCTTTTTACTTTTAAAATATTTTTTTTTCATTCCCAAGGGCCACAAATGGCAGAAAAGTATATGCCTTCAGTCTTAAAAATGAGGGAAAGTTCCCAAGGGTAAGCCATGGAGTGACTCCAGGAATGACCACATTGCTGGATGAGGAGAAAAAGCAGCCTGTAATGGTACAGCCGAGCAGAGCTGTGCTCCATTGTTGGAGCCCACCACAGCACCTCCCCACACCAGTGGCTGATAATCTCGAGTGCTCACGCAGCAAGGATTGAGTTTTGCTCTTTTTCTTTTTAATGAACCTTTCAAGCATTGATAAATTTTATTCAGTTTTCTACAATGTGAACAGAGTGTGAAATTCTACATTGCTACACAGTGGAAAGGGAGCAGCACTGTCTTGTAATGTACTTATTTGTCTCCGTGAGGGATTGCTGCCAAGTTTCTGTTAAAACACTTTTTTTTGGCTGCCCTTAAATGAGCAAGAATGCTGACAATTTATTCCCACAACACCCAAAACTTTTTTTCTGGTATTTTCTGACATTCAAATACACACATAAAAACATGTATATACATGTGCAAAACTCTACTAGAATTAAAACCACTTGTTTTTTTGTGATCACAGCATCTTCTTTCCTATAGCCTCATAAAATGCATGGAGATAGCTAAATTATAAGTTTACTCAAGTGTTTGGGATTTTTTATATCTCTGTAATGCTAAAATTATTGCCATTCTGACAGACAAAAATCAAACATGAGAAATAGGATGCATATCCTCTGCAGCTTTATTAAGACTATTTCTGAGATGGAGGAAAAAACAGGGGAGAATGGTTAAGTCCAACATTTAAGAAGTAGGCAAAAGTTCACATTCCATAGCTGCAGTAGTTTTTAATTAAAAGAAAAGCAAATAAAAATGACTGATTAAATGTTCCTTGCATCTTTATAAATCTGCTGCTCTCCAGAGATGGCCAGGCACTTGCTTGGAGTGTGTACACATGAGTAAGTGAGTGTGTACGTGTTATATCTGTTTCTATGAGCAGGAGATATTTTCAGCAGTGACAGGTAGTAGAAATGATGAGTACAAGATAGGAAAAGGCTTTGGTGATGAATGATCAAATTTTCAGAAACATCTCACCTCATTTGATTTGTTCATAAAATCCATTACAAGAATAAATAGAATTTTCCTACCTCAGGCATTCTGCAGTTTTTGGTCACAGGATGATGGTTTTCTGCTGCATCTGAAGTTGGAGGTTTGAATTTTTTGTTAAATAGTATGTCATCAGAAAAAAAACCTGCATTTTTTTTTGAGAAAACATTGTGGCATTGCGAAGGGGGACAGCATCATCAAACAGTCAGCAGTAGTGTATAGGTAAGGAATTTGTAAGGAATAGGAAGAGCTTCCTAGCTATAGCGATCTATTTAATAGCCAGGACTGGGGAAACGAGGGTGAAAGAGCTAAAGGAATGATTGTGCTGATATAAACATTTCTTCTGTCATTTTTCTTCCTCTGAAAAGAAGAGCTTCTTGAATAGCCAGCACTGTCCATTTCCATCAGCTTTGGTGGGGTGGAGGTGGAAGCTTAGCCTCACAACCAGGAAAAATCTCTGAGGCTTGCAGAGTCAGAATCCATGTGCAGTTTCCTGCAAATATTTCTTTACAGTTTAATCCCAGAAAGTATTGTCTGCTGCTACTACTGTTATTGGCTACTCCTTTTTCAACAGCATTCATCCCTTGTGAGGCAATAAAGAAAACATGCTTTTATTCTCTTTGCTGGCCTCCAATGGAAAGTGCTTTTGAGAGTCCACCTTTCTGTGTGGGCTTGTGGGGCATTTGGTGAGGTTTTCTGTCTTGCATATAGCATATCATTGAATGTAGCAGCACTTCTGGGTTCCTGAGCCTGGGAAGAGGTTTTCTTAGGATGAAACTAGTGCACATTAGTCTCTGCAAGGAAAACTAGGCCTACTGAGAGCAGAGTACACCATGATCCCTTAGGAACCACAGACTTTGTGACAGATAGCTAAGCAGGTAATGTAGGCGCAACAACTGTGAATGACATTTGCATTTGTTGCAAGTGTTAATGATTAAGCTACAGAGACTCACAAATAGTTAGGCTTATTAATGTATGTAATGCTTTACAAAGCTGGGAGCCTCTATTAGAGGCTAAAATAAAGTTTTTATGATATTGCAGTAGGGAAAATTTTGTGGCTCTTGCATCACACAGATGCTATGGCTTTTCCTTCTCAGTCTTAGCAAAATCAGCAACCTATCCAGAGCTCTGACAAGAGAATTTTCATGCAACACAACTGGTGCATAGGTTCCTGCAAAATCCTCAGAAGGTCGTGCTTCTGTGCTTCTCCCCCTCCCAGGGCCAACAGGAAAAGGAGTGCGCCATCCATGGATACTCAGAGAGGCTCTCTGCCATGCTGTGGTTCAGAGGGTGTCCCTGCAGATGGTGCAGCATTCTGTCTGACAGTGTGCCACTTGAAGTCATGTTGGGGTTCAGGTTGGTCTCTCCCATCTGAGATTGCACCACGGGCAATAGGCAAGGGCCAGGCACTGCCTCCCTCCCATAAGAATTTTGCACAAACGTGGCCTCTGCAAAGAGACCATGTCCCATGACTTGTGCCTGCTGCTAGAAACCATGCTGTGGATGCAAACCTCTCACTCTGTCTACTTATGGTGTTGTGTCCTCGAAATGGTGAGAACTGCCTTGCACGGTGCACCCCTGTCTCATCTCTGAGCTCTGTATTTCTGCTCCCCATTAGGTGCATTGAACTTTTTGCAGAGCTCACATTGCTGGAGGATTGTGCACGGTGGTCCAGAACAGGCAACTTTCTTTGCCTGACAAACTCTTGTTGTGGCACCAAGAGTTTGTTCCCCCAGCAGGTTCTGACTGGAAGTTTTTCTGCTGGTACTGATCACCCTCTACTCCCTTGGCAAGCATAGGTTAGCCCTCCCAATATTTGATGATCAACTCCTCCGCCTTACGTACATTAAAATTGCTTCTACAGTTTCACAGTATCTTCATATTCTTGTCTGCTTTAAAAGAAAATTATCTTCTGATTGTTTTCCAATTTGCAATGAAGTATTGTTCTATACCTTTTCCACTTACAGGTTTCCAGCGAGTTTAATCTCTATTGCAGGTTTTACTGCTTCATTATCTTCACAGATACTTGTTTAATTCTTCTGACGACTAGAACCATATACTATGTGGTTGTCACTGAGACAGGGAGTCTGAGAGAGGTTAAAAATGCAATTTTTCACAGGTTGCGTTGGGAAAAACACTATTGATCTTCTGCTGGCCATTTGGGCTTTTTATGTGTAGTTCTGTTTAAAATGCCTTCAAGGAAGTCCTTTGAGAATGAAATTTTAGGTCATGAAAGATGGAAAGGCTGAGAACTCAAAAAACTAAAATCCTTTGTTTTTTAAGAGTGCAGCATGCCTCTTGCACCAGGCTGGTAGCAATGTAGATTTCCTTCTGCCATCCCATCAAGGTACTGAACTGGAAGGAACTGTACACTGCTCAGGGGACATAGTGCCAAAGGTGGGTCAAGCCCTCTTCTCTGTGGTGAGCCTACGAGAAGGATCAGTGGGGAGGACTGGTCAGGCAGGACTGGGCTGCGGGATCAAGTTGCTCAGTAGCCTGAACCATCCCGTTTATTTGGAGGAGGCAACAGCAAAGTCCTCAAACAAGTCCTGCCTCTGCAGTTTCTCAGGCTTGGCCCAGGGTAGGTCTTCTGGTTGTTCCCACCCTGTTATGGGTGACAGGCAAAAGTACACTCCAAGGGGGCTGAACTCTGCTGTTGCTGTTTGGGCATCATACTATTGTCTAGAGTAAAAATAATCAGCTGCACTCTCAGCTGTCTGAGTTAAATATTTTAAATTTTATTGCAAGTGGGTTGACTTGAAGTATTTGGACACCATGCTCTCCATGCTGAAGGAACTGAACTTCCCTCTTCTCCTTTCTTAACTTACTTTTTTGGCAGTAGATTGCAGAAAACACATCTGCTACCCTTGGCAACTAAAGGCACCTTCGTTTTCAGATAGTTTCTGTGTAAATACCAAACAAAGCATATATACTTGGCTTGGATCTAGTAGAAAATTTGCTTTCTAAGCTGCTTTCTTCTTTGGTTGGTGCAGGCGCAAGGGCATTTCTGCAGCTTTGAACGACTTTCCATCAACATAGTATTTTCCTATCTAATTGAAGTCTAGTGGCCACCATCCAGCTGACCCTCCTTCTGAGGGCATATAGCCTGCAAAAACACAATCTGAGGGAGCACTGCTGCTGTTTTTTGCCACAGAAACAGAAGGGAATAAACCCCATTCCATCTCAACCTCAGTGGAGCTGTGTCAGGCCTTGCATGCACTTCCTCACTTCACCAAATGTAATAGGTTCACTGAGCAAATAATTGCCATGAGTTGATTGCTTCATAAATTTTGTCCGTCCTCTCCTTCAGGTTTTGGTCTGCTTGTAAGCAAGCTGGGATTTTATCAGCTGTCCCCAGTATCCCTCTGAAGGATTCTTTGCCTATAGAGCTGCTGGGTGTCTGTCAGGCTGGTGGAGACAGAGGTTGTGTGGTATGTTTCTGTCCTCTAAATGGACTTGTAGAATCTTTTTTCTGGGATAAATATTTGGGTTTGCAGTTTTGAAAATGGCTTACCACAAATATTTGTCTAAAATTTGCCAGTGCAGGGAATGTTTCTTCAGCAAACACATTTACCAGCGTGCTTTCAGTCAGTAAACACCACCGAGGTGTGAACACGGTCAAAGGGAATTAATTTTTAATGCAAATCATTATTAATATAAAATAATTTGGAGAAGGCTGGAATCAGCCTCTTTGTCTTCTGTTTTGGGGAGCACTTGTCAGTCCAAATGCAGACACACTCCATGCAAGCCTGTACCTTTTGGGGGTGGGGCTGAAAAGAGGAGTGTGCTTTTGGAGCTCAAGATGCAGTCATATGTGCCCCCATTTGGAGAGCTGAACGGGGTATTTGTGTGTATTATGAACCAGCCCATTGAGCTTGTCTGGGCATGAATGATGAATCATGGCACTGAGAAGATCCTTGCAGCTCTCCTGTGATCAGCCTTTTTTGTGGGGTGAAGGGAAGGTCGGAAATGGATGCTCTTGCTGCACTGAGCCTTACTAGAGGTGGTGCTCAGTGAGGTTGGGAACCAAAGAGCTGGTGGGACTCAAACTGAGCCTGTGGTGATGTAGCCCAGGAAAAACAGGCAAGCTGAAAAAAGAGAGGCTTGGTCTTCTTTTTGCTTAGGTGGCAGCTCCTGGCTAGGCTAGTAAGTGCAACCACCTGTGTTTTGAGCTGCCTCTTTGGTGTACTTCCCTCCCTGTTGAAGTTCTCTCCAGTTTGGTGGTAGGGCACCTTATCCTGGGATCAGTTTTCCATTCCAGGTTCTCCTGCCCTCCTTGGTGCAGAAGTGCTGCCCTGGAATTGGTTCTCTGAGATGTGGCAACTTTGGAAGAAGAAAACAGACTGTGGTGATATCTGTTCTCTGCCTCTGTCTCCCTAGCTGAGGTCAGCCTGTGGTAGAGCACACCACCTGGCTGTGCCCTCACCGTGCCTGGGATTGGTGAAAGGAGACTTTGCCTGAAGGACTGGTGTTGACAGTCTGTAGCAAGTCTGTGGCTTGATAATTATGGATTTCCACTCCAGTATTAGAGCTAATTTACAAGCTCTAGAGAAGTGATGGCTTGGCAGAGGGGAGATGTCATTATTCTTATTAGCATGGTAGTTTTAGACCAAACCCTCTGTCCTCACTCTCCACAAGAGTCTGCAGATTTTCAATCAAGAAATGTGTGACCCAAGTTTGGGTAAAACATTTATTGTTAGGCTGAGCAAGATTCTTTCATGGCCAGGAACATGAGCAAGAAATCTTATTTTCATTCTAGGGCTCTTGGAAGGTTGTCAAGGCTTCTGAATATAATCAAACTCCTGTCTCATTAAAGGTTCTTTTCTTCATCAGTACATTGTCCACTAGCAAGGTGGGAAGCTCAGTCACTGATGCCAGAGCAGTCTGAGGGCTTCTCGTAGAGAAGCTAATTATATTTTGCCTTTTTTTTTTTTCTTTCATTGCAGAAAGACAGAATAGTTGTGAATAAATTTGGAAAGGGGAGGGTGAGGAGAACTCAGAATTCATTAATATTCATACTTAGCCACAAGTACACAGGAAAGGTGGCAAGGAGCTGGCTGCCCAGAAACCTATGCACCTTGGCACTAGATAGAAAATTGAATTTAATTATAGTTACCTTTAGCTCAACACCTAATGAGCATGTTTGAAATAATGGAGAGTTGCTGTATAATAGAAGATCCAGGACTCAAACAGAAAATGCAGACCTTCCCTCCTTCTTCCCTGCTCTGCTGAATTTAAAATAATTCTGCCAAGGCCCACGAGACCAGGTAGATTTCTATTCTTGTTTTCTCAGTGATTATCACAGAAAATCATCCAGAAAAAAAAAATCAAATAATATGGTCAGTAGGGAGGAACAAGCATGTTTTAATGGGGAGTAAAAGAATGGAGACTTATTCCATTCTCACTTTGCCTAGTGAGCACTGCTAGAGTCTTGAGGTCTTTGTTTTTTCTTTTCTTCCTCTCATATCATGCTGTTTTATCCATTCTCTGATAGCTCTTAGGGTTTTTTTTAGTCTTTATCTTATTTTCTGGTAGACTACTATCCATAGAGTTTACTACCTTGTTGCTAGGGGAGAAAGAAGCCAAGGAGATTTCTTTCACACACATTTCCTAGGGCTGCTTCAGAATGTTAGTTCTCACAAGCAACTTTAAAAATGCAGACCCAAATCCTTTTCTGTAGCACACAGACACAGGCTGGGATGGAAGCTAGTGGAGATGCGCCACATAAATTTATGTGAGTTTAGGGGAAAGCAGAATGTGGTTTGTACTTAACTGTTTGTCTAATACTTTTGCCTTGCTGAAATGAGAGTTCAACTCAGTTTGGCTTTTCACAGTCCAGTCATGAGCTGTAGTCAATGACCTAGAAAAACATAGCATTTATCTTTAAGGTAAAGCTTCTTCCAATGTGACCAAACCTTAAAAGGTTCACCTGGAAGTGAAACCATGCAAGCTGGCAGGATGGAGGGCAGCTGGCATGGGTACCAAGCTATGAAATCATGGTCACAACCTGGCCCTGAATATCTCAAGTTTAGCCCAGGTCTCTCTCAGCTTCTGTTTTTTAATTGAGAAAGGGCCATGTTTGTTTCTTTCCTGGCTCTGTTCCAAGGCACATTTAATAAATCTTGGGAGAAATAGAAAATCATACTGTTTTCCATTTGGTCTCTCTCCTCTTTGGTTCTTTGTTTGGAGACACTGTGCTAATGGTTCATGTTGCTTAAATATCCCTACACTCCTAGCAGACAGATAACTCTGGCTCTTGAGAGATTCTTGAGATAAATCTCTTATGGACACATGGTAGTTTCTACACCGCATGTTTTCTCCTTCCTGCTTCTTTAGCATGCTTTTGGTGATTTGTTTGTTTGCATGAATTACTCTCAGCTTCAGAACACATCCATATCTTTTATTTCTTACTTCCTTAATTAGGGATTTTTTTCTTCTCCTGCTCTTTTTGGATTCATTTTGCTTTATTAGCAACATTACAGTCTATTTTGGATGATTTAGAACAGAACAGATAGAAATGCATAAATATTATTCCCTGGCAAATAAGCAAGCCTAGATATGCCTCAAACACATTTTAAAACATTTTAAACCCTTATTCACAACCAATTTGTGTAGCTGACTACTGGGCAAACATAAATCCCTAAATCCTTCTTTTCCTTTATTTTGATCAGCATTGCTTTGTCTTTCTTCTGCTTTTCTTGTCAGCTTATTTCTAAGGGTGCGGTAGGTGCCACCATGCTTTAAAAAGTCCTGTTATTTTGCCTGTTTAGACACCTGCATACCACAGCAAATTTTTACCTCAGTTGCCACTTATTTTTTGACTGAAAACAGTCTTTAATTATGATCAAGACAGAAATTTTCTATGTGTGTCTGTCTTTAAAGGCATGATAGATGCCTTGGCTGGATGCTGCTGCCTCTGTGCTATCTTCTGTTTATTAGAGTCCAGCCCCTCACTAAGCTGTCAGCCTAGCAGAGGAGATGCAGAGTGACAGGCATTTCTGAGTACACTTCATGGATGTGCCAGAGCCCCAAAGTGAGTCATGAGGTGTGACGGGCATCCACGGTTTTTCACCTATATGTGGAGCTTGAAAAGCTGCAGGACGGTTTTCTTTGGGCGAAATATCTGCTATCCCCAGAGCCGTGGTCCAGTTGCTGTGAGTTCTGTCTTGTCGTTCCTGCAGGGAAGGAGATGCTGTTGTGCAGGCTGGAAATGGCCCAGCCTAGTTAGGAGAGAGTTACAGGAAATTTTCCTTTGGCTTCTTGGTCTCTCATGTGTAACTGTCATGGCCATTGTGATACCTTGTGATGTGTAGTGAGCATTGCTGCATTTTCCTTGGGGAATGAGAAGGGATGTCTTTCGCCTGCTGTCTGGATTGGCAGTAAATGTGGTTTGAGGAAGTGTGAGGAAAGGAAAAAATGCAGAGTCTGTGCAAATGTGAGTGGATTTATTTTTCTATACTCCTTTTGCATAGACTCCCTTGGGGAAAAGGGAGTCAATGAGCTAGCACATCTCCTAAGGGACTGCAGCCATATTTCCAGTCAAAAAATTTTGGTTTCCAATGAAATGCATGTCAGAAATATTTTGCTTTCAGTGAAATATGTGGCAAAAATATATTTTTAATTTTTTTTTTTCGCTGTGAAAATACAGCAATTTTGTGGGGGAATAAGTAGGCTTAGCTGTATTAGTAATACTATTTTCTGTCAAGAAGCTAATTCATCTTAATGGAAAAATTATAATCAAGCGTGGGAAAAGAAGCACTTTTCTAGGCAGTGATCCTGTCACCTGAAGAGAAGAGATTTGGGATCTGGAGTGGTTTTCTTCTATTTTGAGCTTTAATGCTAATATTTTCAGGCTCCTCAAGTCAGCCTCATGCTGTGCGGGCATGCACAGCTGGAGCATTATGAAAAATAAATAAAAAAGTATTTCTAATAGAATAGCCAGAGTTGGTAAAAGTGGCTTCACCTGCTCTGCTGAGAGGTTTGTGAAGCGATGCTCCCCTGTGGCAACAGGCACGCACTTGTCTGTTGCGTCTGCATCATCTGCACGACTTTGTGCATTTCCTTTGAAATACAATTCCTTTTTGTCAGCTCTATCTTTACCAATCAGGGTGGTACGATAAAGTGTGAACACTGAGATAATAAAGGGAATTTAGACTGTGGCTACCACTGATACCTGCTGGCTGATCCTGAACTGCTGTGTAGGAGCCTTTAGGAGGATGCAGGGATGTGTCCCCGCAACAGCATAGATGGAGTATCAGATTGCACCCGGCGTGAGAATAACTGTACGTACAGAATGTATCCAACCCTCAGGCACATATCCATATGTTTGGATGCTGGTGGGTGTTTTTTAAAGTTACTCTTTCAAACATATCCACACAGGTGGCTAGCAAGCATTTTTTAGATGGCACAGCATGAATGTTGAAGCAATCTGACTGCTCGTGGGTGAGAAATAAAAGGAGAAGTAGTGCTGGGTGTCCAGGATTTTCTGGATAATGGTTATTTGCTTTAAGAAAGAAAGGATATTTTTTTCCATTTAGCTTTGGGAGAATGTAGAAGGCTGTGCAGAGGCTGACAACAGCCTCTTGTTTCCGAGAAAACAAAAACCCCATCAGGTAGAGGCATTTCAGAAAAACAAACTCTGTTCTGGTAATGCGATTTTTTTTTTTTTAATGATATTTCATGCCTGTGTGCAAAGTAGGTTTCTTTTAGTCCTTCAAGGGAAATAATAATAATATAAAGAGCTCCAGGTGTGTGTGTGGGAAGGCAGTGTTTCAGTTTTGAGGTGGGTTAGTGTTATTTTTTTTGATGATGGAAGGATATGCTGAAGCCAGAATGTGCCATTGTAAAAGAACTCTGTGATAAGCCACAGGCTCACCAAAGCCACAGTCCTGTACCACTTCCTGATAGTATGATGAGAGATTTCCCCTATGTCCAGCCAGCTTCTCTGGGTTTGCTTTCTTTCCTCCATATCACACTCGCGGGAGCATCCTCTCCAGAAGGACTGGCTTGTCGTATGGGCAGTCACTTAGAGGACAGCAGCTGTTGCTGGGCTTGTTCAAATGCAGCTGAAAGGATATTGAAGGATTGAAGCTTTCAATCCACAGCTGTCTCTAAGCCTAAATTTGCTCAATGCAGAGACAGCAATAAACACCAAGTGAAGCTAGGTCACTAACTGTAAAAGAGGTTTCCCAGGAACATATTGTTTTGAGGAACCTTTTCTTCTAAAAGCAGCTACCGAACTGAAGGAAACACATCCTTTATTTATGAACAGTTGCTGAGACTAAAAGGACTGTCAGAAAAAAACCCAGCCTAATTCATTTTCCACCTCTAATCCAGAAGCTCCTGAAGCCATGTAGAAAACAGAATTTCTTCAGACCATCCCATGACTTCTCCAACATGTTTCCAGCATGAACACTGTCATCACAACTTTTTGTGGCATCTACAAGATTTGTGCCAGCGCTCATTGAGGAAAGCAATCCCAAAGTAGATTTGCTGGCTCATTAGCTGCGAGTCTGTAAGGACATGAGTGACGTATGAGAGAAGTTAATTAAAAGAGCTATTGTTGTGAGGATGGAATGAATGCTGATGGTCATACAGGGTGGGAGTAGGACTCAGGTAATATTCACATTGAGCTATAACAGGGATATATATATATCTGCCTGGGTCAAGTAGCAGCAGACTCACCATAGCTAGGAAATGAAGCTTCACCACAGCAAGCTAGGAAAACAGAACAGGATCAAGACTTTGACTCAAAATGCTGACATGGATCCCTCACCAAGCTGACCTGCACCGAGCACATCTGTGTATTGTGAAGGGAGAGATGTAGAGACTCTAATATTTTAACCTGAAGCTCTTTGTAAGTCAGTCTGACCAGCATTTGTCTGTAAAGAAAGCAACTGTCTATCACAATTTGCTTCAAATAAAATTGAAACTCAAGAAAAATTAGAACAGCCACACTGATATCATCTGACTGAAAAACCAACTAACTGACTGCAAGAAAGGTTAAAAATACAGCAAAAAACGATCACAAACACCTGGCTTTCTGCCGAAAAGTTGTGAACTCCATGGGAAATCTTGGAAATGACTGAGTGGTGCTCCAGGTCTTTTGTCCGTCAACTTTTCATGGCTGCTGTCCATGTCCTATGTGGATTGTGTGAGCCAAAGATGGTGGCCCTTAGAGCAACTCTGTATTTCCAAATTTACAACCTCAGGCTATTAAACTGTAGTGTATGTGGGTGGTCTTTAAAAATCCTTACTGAACCCACACCTTATGCAAGCACACACACGTGTTCACCTGTGCGCATCATGGACTGTGCACCATTTTTCCATTCTATGTTTTTGGTCATTTTGGGAACACATTCCCTGGTGGGCTCTGGCTCATTCTATTCTTTTGCCATCTCTCAGCGACGTTTACACTGCATTATGCTGAGAAGCCCCTTAAATCTTCACATGCCCCCTTGTGTGCGCAGGCAGACAGTCCGGCATTATCCAGCTCCGTGGTGAGGATGTTCACATCTCTTTTCATTAGCGATGTGCAATGTAAAAGGTTTGCCTTGAGTTTCTTGAAGACAGCAGTAATGAAGCTCTGAAGAAATAGTCAGGGGAACGGAGCTAATTAAAATGCAGCAGGGTGTAGAAGTAAAGGTAGCGGCAGCTCGCTATGCCATGTCTCTGGCAATCAGCAGTCCCTAGTTTACCCACACTAATTGACAGGAGACGCAGTGCTACTGAGTGAGCACACAGCCAGCGTTAATGGAGTCAGCACACGCTGCTCTTCCTGCCTGACTTGTCTCATTATCGACCTTGAACTGGCAAAGGTCAGTTGATGGTGCTGCTTTCATCAAGATGACAGGTGTCTGAAGATCTTCTCTTTGTAGTATAATAATTTGGCAGTTGTCTTGTCCTGTACGTGAATTAGCTATCTGATCCCGAAGAGATGATGGATAAAAAAGACTGGCTTACTGTGGTGAGGAGCTGGGCTGTTGTGTGTTTAAAAAAAATAACAGGTACCAAAAGTCCTGGAGGAAGGAAACAAAAGTATATTGCATAATTCCCCCTGGAGAAGATAGTGCCTGAAGAAGCAAACAGGCAAATTTTCACAAGTGGAAATACAGTCAGTCCACTGTTACAAATCAGCAGCTTGTTTGAGCTGTTGATGAGCACCAGGTGCACTGCTGGCACTCAGCAAATATCTAATAATAATAATAACAATAGCTGGGGCACCTGACACCTGCAGTAAGCTGTGAGTGACAGTGTTCTTGGGGAGATGTCTCATCTGAAGGCAACGCTGTCTCCAGGAGATGCATCATTATAACATGCTGCATCCAGGCTGCATCTCATGTGCCCTCCTTTTTTTATTCTATTACAGATAGTCTCAGCAAAGACACAAGATCAACAGAAATGCTTCTGCTGTCTTCCCCTTCAAATCTACAAAACCAGTATTTTTGAGCATTTTTAATGAAAACCAATTCGGTTTTCTGAGAGATGATCTGTAGTCTCTGGTGTTCTGTAGCTTCTCTGGTTAATAGGTTGCTGAAGCCTTTCCTTTCCCTTTCCCTTTCCCTTTCCCTTTCCCTTTCCCTTTCCCTTTCCCTTTCCCTTTCCATTCCCCTTCCCCTTCCCCTTTTCCACCACCACTTGTGCAAGGTGTGTGTAAAAGTGCTGTGTGCTGCCATAGCAGTTGGCCATTTGCTTGTGGGTACAAGTGGGGTAAATCAAGGCCTAGACCTGGGAGGAGTCCGTATTCCCCAGCAGAGCAGAGAGAAAAGCACTCCTTATTGAAGAGCTGAGGGGAAATCTTTGTGGCAACCGACTTGTTGGCAGCACTGGACTGCGTTTTTCTTGGCTGAGATAGGGAGGATGAAAGTCAGTGCGAGCCCAGATATGCAATGCAGCACCTGGAAAGCGACTCCTTCAAAGAGGTTCCTGCTCCCTCATCTCAGTGTTGGGGCTTTAGCTCCACTTGCTGACTCATGGGCAGCTCTCTTGTCCTGCTCTGTCCCCACTAAGGAGAGTGGGAGTTGCTGGTTCTCAACCTGCTGTGCATCTCTTGAGGAAGATCACAGAATCACAGAAAGGCCAGGGACAGGTCCACCTTTCACTATACCAAGTCACTCAAATCTCCATTCAGCCTGGCCTTGAATGTGGATGGGGCATCCACAGCTTTTCTGGGCCACCTGTGCCAGTGCCTTATCATTCTCATAGTAAAAAATTTCTTCCTAATATCTAATCTAAACCAACTCTCAGTTTGAAGCCATTCCCCCATTCCCTATCACTACATACCATTGTAAATAGACTTGCCTTGTTTCTCGCAAGCTCCCTTCAGGTACTGGAAGATCACAATTACTTCACCTTGAAGCCTTCTCTTTTCCTGGCTCAATAAACCCAATTCCCTGAACATTTCCTCACTGGAAAGGTGTTCCATCCCTCTGATCATCTTCGTGGCTTCCTCTGGATTTGCTCCAACAGGTCCACATCCTTCCTGTGCTTGGAGGCACCAGAGCTGGATGCAGCACTGCATCTGCTGCAGGAGTCGAAGAGCAGAATCCTGTCCCTTGCCCTGATGACCATGCTGCTTTGAATGCAGCCCAGGCTGTGACTGGCTTGTGGAGTTATTGCAATCCTCACCAGTGCTGGGGAGGGGAGAGCAAACCAAGCAGAGCCCTTTTTTTCTTTACCTGCAGTTTCCCAAAATATTTTAAAAATATCCTTCTCTGAAAGCAAATGCTCTTTACTGGTATAATTACCAGAATACTTCTTTATTTATCTGTGATTATAGGAAACTGAAATATTGTCTGGGGAACAAAATACTCTGTAACTTGAAAATTATTTATAGCAGCTCTCTTTAAAAAGATGTGTGAAAATAAAATGCTGGGCAATGTGATGTCTGTATGGCTGCAGTCCAGCTGCAAAGGTAGAAGATCAGGAGAATTTTACCAGGGCAAGCCCAAGGGCACCAATGAGATAATTCTTTAAATAGAAGAATATTTTTGTTATTGAGTGTTCCCAGTCTGACAGGTTTTTTCAGCTGCCTCTGTGGTGACTGTCAAGGGTATGGGATGCTGCTGATCTGTGTCTTCCCAGCACCTGGTGCTGCAGCAGCCCCCTATGCCCCCGCCCCACAAACACATACACACACACACACACACACACACACACACACAAAACACACTCTGTCCCCTGGCATTCAGAGGGCCTGTTTGCACTGCCCTCAGCACTATACCCACTCTACCATGTCAGATTGCACTCTCCTTTGGGGACACGAGAGCAAACTCCACCTTTGTGCCAGGTTGTGAAAGCAATTGTAAAATAAATGTTAAATGAAAAAAAAAAGCCCCAAAAACGTGTTGCCTAAGTGCATACTGAGATCAATAAAATATGCAAGAATGGACTCCTGCTGTTCAGGGCTGCAGCAGTCTCTAACCTAGAGCAGGGAGCCCTGGAGGAGCACATAGGAGTTGCTCTAAGTGACAGCTGATAGGAATCCTACATTACTGCAACAGGTAGGACTCATATGTTTGCACCCAGAGGTCTCATGTTCAAGTGCCAGCTATGAGGGTACTCTCAGGAGGCCTCTGTCTGAAAAGGCAGTGATAAAGGAAAGAAACAGTGATAAAAAAAATTCTTGCAATTATGGTTTTATGCCTGGGTTAAGTCCTTCCAGCAACGGGTCATTTCTTGTTTTGCAGAAGAGGCTCTATCCCCTTTTTTCCCAAGCAAGGAAATAATCAGTTATAGATGTGGTGAAAAATAAAGGCAGTAACCATTGTTCTTCTGCTGGGGAAAGAGAGATGCTCCCATCCAAACCAAAGACAAATGAGATGGATTCATGAATAACTTTTTCTTATAACAAAAAGCTCAGCTTATGCTGCTGAAACCATTAACGACATGGTGGGACAAGAGTTCCTCTCTTCTGTCAATAGAAAGGGAGCACTAATATGCATATGGGAAATATAATATGAAAAATATGACAAATATATTGTTTACCTATTAGATCAAACTTGGTTCCTGCTATCTCCCTGGTTCTCTCTTTCATTACAGAAAATAAAAAAGAAAAATAATAATTAAAAAAAGAATAACTACAGGAAAAAGCATCACACAAGTCCTATAGGTGCTTCCTTGTCATCTTTGTTGGGAAGGATCGCCTAGGTCCCAAATCTTGATAGTCTGTGAATGGCAGTGTGCATGTTCCAGAATTAAGGCACCACTAGAAATTTCTAAGGATTTCTAAGGATTAAAGCAAAGGAATCTAGGAATATTTGCAGGTCACAGGAGTTTTTGTGTTCAGAACATTTGTGTCAGTGATTTGAAATCTGAAGTGTTTTGTCCCTGTCCTTCCTCTGTGTGTGTATGTGCTGGAAGGGAAGTCAGGACTGAAAAGCAAAGTGGCCTCTGATATGACAGATTTCCTAAAAGGTGTCAGGAGAGGCATTCTGAGAGATCTGGTACCAATGAGAAGGGAGGAACACTAAACTAAAGCAATTTGTGCAAAAGGAACCAGAGTTTTTGGGAGAAAAAAATGCAGCAGCTCTCCCACTGAGGTCCGGTATTTTGAGGATGCAGTTTGGATGGTGCTCCCACTTTCATCAGCAGTTAAGGCTTTTTGTTTTACAGCCATATTTTAGTGCCAGCTTACACAATATCAATGAAGTGTTTTACTCTGAAAGCTTGTCACTTCTATCTCCCAGCTACTGTGGTGTGGTCAGGTGTGATCTGCCACTACCATGCTATTAATGGCATTATTAACTCTTAACATCTAGGAGATTATGTTTGTCCTGGTGCATTGCTTTGGGAAGTGAATCAATCTCTGTCTTTAGACCACTTCAGAAAGCCAGTTATCCCTGCTCCAGAAGTATGATTCTTTTTTCAGCTCTTTCCAATACTCTTCCCAAGAAGATCTGGAGTGCCTACTTTATTTTGCACTCATTTGGAGCAGCATGGAAGCCTGTCTGAATTTTCACACTGTCCTTCAAAGGAAGCGGCTGTGTCTTCACACTTTTCTGTTAGGAAAAAATTTTTCTCTTGCCTTTAAGTCACAGCTTGAAAATTCCTGTATGTTCAGAGATATCATCAATATTTCTCAATAATTTTATTCATATAATTTTTGATTCCACAACTGGAAATACCTAAGTCCTGAAAAACAATTCCTCTTCTAATCAGTAAAGATCTTAGAAGAAAATATGCTGAAAGAAGGACAATGAGTACCGTTCTTTTATCTTGTTTTGTGTCAAGTCTTCTATTAATCATCATCAGTACAGCATAGCAGAAATGTTTACTACAGCAGAAGACTATGAATTTAGTGGAAAATGTCCTTCTAAAATTTTATGCCTCACTTTACTCTGCAATTTTTGTCTGATATGCACATTCTCTATCACATTGCTATGTCATAGGAAGGCCAAGGAATGTGTAAGGAAAATAAAAATAAATAAAAGGAGACAGATGAAGCAACCTGCAGTGCTTTTCAGTGGTGTTTGTGCTGTTTGGATCTGTGCATAGGTCCAGGAGCATGGTCACTGCTGGCCTGGTGAGTGAGTGCTCAGCAATTACAGGGGAAATTTACAACAGAGCCATGATGAAGACCAGGCTGCAGCAAGGGACTTGGTGAGGACTTGGTGAGGAAACACCACTGATGTTTTCCCTAAGTGGGTTGTTTTTTGGTCATCCCTTACACTTCATGAGAGAGAGGGGAAATGTTGATGTTAGAAGAGAATGGATTTGCCTGACTCGGTGCAAACCTGAATTCACAAGATGCCAACACAGCTTTGCAAATCTAAATACTTCAGGCATTCTTATCTTCAGATAAGAGTTAAAAGGAAGCTTTTTTTTTTTTTTTTCTGTTTGTCCACAGCTGCCTAAAAGCTAATACCAAGAAAGTAATTTTAGCAATTGATTTTTTTATCATTCCTGCACAAATGCTTTTTTGTGGTCTGGATTTTCTTCTGCATTTCCCATTTTCATGGGTTTTGGTCTGTTATATAATGGCAAAATCAAGCTAAGGAAAAAGGCAATATTTCTTTTTTGTGTGCTGCATTTGAATAAAATTAAGGTCATGGCAGAAAAGCAGATGAGACCACGGGAACACATAGATCATTGGAAAATCTTGAGAGAAGCCATAACTGCAAATATTTGTAGCATGAAAAATCATAGAATATTTTTATACGGGTGGCTTATTTGTCTTCCAGATTCCAAATTTCTGGTTCTTGTGCCTAGCCTTTTTGCTTATGTCAAAATATTCTTTGCTTTGGATATATATAGGGATCCATTTGGCGGATCCAAAGCCAAATGAAGTCAACAGGACTATGTATTTCCATTAATTCTGGTCTGTAAAAGGCTATATTTATATCATATTCAGCAGTCTGGAATCTGATCTTCTGTATTAGCAATGCAAAAGAAGTGCTTCTGTGCCTATATCCCACTTATTCTTCAAGAAATTCTTTTAGTTGTATTAGTATTTGGGAAAAAAAAGGAGCTATCTGCCCTTTGGTGTAAGGTATCTTTTATGAGATCACTGCTACACCTGGGTGTCAGTGAAACTACAGGCATATTTTCTGTGATAGAAGCTTAAAGAAATAGATTTAAGCATTAAAAGTGAACTGACTGGGCTCGTTAATTACAAGGAATGTCAATAATTTCCTCCAGCATACAGCTTGTCCCAATCTTTCAGATCCAAAGAGAATCACTGAGTTTCAAAATAAGACAGTTTTTGGGTTTGTCCCATTCTTCCCATGCTTGCTGCTGGAACTAAATGCAGAAGGATAGAAAGAGTGGGAGGGGAAAAGGCACTTCTGGGAAGCACTTTTTGGCAAAGTATGAAGTGCCACGAAAATGTAAGATTAAATCCTGGGGGATTTGCACCCTAATCTGTCTAAATTACAGAGGAATGCTCAGACTGTAAGGGAGCTCATTGTGTCTCAGCCTATGAATTTCTCATGTTCCCACTGCTACCAGTAATCACATATGCAGACAGTAGTTTTATTATGACTACAGTCTGGTCCTCTGTTCATATCTGGGCTTCGTTGTTAATTTGCAAAATAGCAGCCTGAGGCATCCTCCATGCTTTACTGTAAGATGCTTGAAATGAGTACCCTTTTTTCCATTCAAGAACGAAAACAGGCAAAGAGGACGAGAGAAATGGAATGAGATGTTCAGTTTCTCTCCATTACCTGGTGGGAAACATTTGTAATTAGAAGTTTGGCTCTTCTCCTATTTATCAGGAGAGATACCAGGAAGGGAAAGAAGAGATGCTTGTTTAGTCTGGTCTATGTCCTATGAAAATGTGTGACTGGATTAACTCTTCCTGATTATAGTCAATGCAGAAATACAGGTGCTTTCCTTTCTAACCAATCAGACTGCCCACAGTTCCTACAGAAATATATCTTCTGCCTTGTCATAGGGGAAATTAGTCACAAAACACTGTAAAAATATTACAGAGATAGCTTTAAAAGCCCTTATTAAAAAGGCTATATATTCCAAAATGGCAATTTCTTTGTCATTGTGACAGACACCACCCGGCTGCTTCCTCTTACAAAACCAACACCATGGCTTGACCTTTTGCACCATGTTGGCCTAGTAAAGCTAGGTACACCCTTGCTAGCTATGGTGTGACCTTACCTCTGTGGGTTTTAGCATATGCCTGCTTGGACTTTCATTTCTTTGTGTGCATCAGGGGTTCTCTTCCAGCAACTCAGTGGAAAACAAGTCGTGTCACAAGAGTTTGTTTCCTGAAGTTCTTCATGAAATCAGCGAGAACTGAAGGTAGATTTGTGCCTCCAATATCCAGCCATAAAGAAGCTGCTATTTAGCACCCAGTTTTGCCACCCTGGTCCCTATGTTATCTTCCTGTGCTAAGCCTTCTCATTAATTTCTGAGAGCCTAGTCTAATATGCACTCAGTGCAAGTAATGATGGCAGAGCTAGCTTTAGACAGAAGAGGATTGCAAATGAAGGAGTAAGAGAGATGGGGATGGAAAAATAGAGAAGAAATTCAGTTTTGCTGTGGGCATTGGTGCAGTATCTATATTGCAGTAAAGAAAAACCCCAGGCAAGATGCCAGAGATGAGCAGTAACTCCTTAGTGGGGGGTGACTGTGAGCAGAGCAACCCTTCCCATTTAATCTTTATTGTCTGTATGGGATGTTTCAGGCAGGGAAGTCAAAGAGAACAGGTTTTGCTGATGTTGCTCCAGTGCCCAGGTGAAGATAACCCAGATATTCCAGGCAGATTGCATGTGTGGGGGGCTGAACTTTGAGCTCTTTGTCTCCTGCTTGCCTGACCTCCCTGAGCTGCTGAAGGCTTATTGTGTCTGATCTGTCAGGATCCATGCTGAAAGCTGTTTCTCCTTCTGCTACTGAAGCATCTCCACACAGAGGGATCATCAAGACATGTCCTGAGGCGAGCAAGATATATTGCTGGGGAAGGCCTTGGATTTCAACCTCATTCTTGTGTTATGAATGCAACTTATTTTCTGCAGAAGATTTTGGAAAGTAGATCAGGCTGTTCTTTAAAAAGAGTTATTACAAGGCTAAAATAATTCCAGCAAAGAAGATTGTAACATCACTCAGTGAAAAGGGATCCTTACCAGACTCTCAATTACAACCTGCAGTTTCACTAAAAGCAATGGAGCAGTGTAGAAATGAACAGTGCTGTCCATTTAACTTCTGAGTCTGGCAGGAGCTGAGGCAAAGATTTACAGTTGTTGATATAAAGTGTCAAGGATTTGGATTAGACCCCTTGTTTTTATTTTTCAATTGAGATGCTCGGGTCCTATGCTCAGTGATACTTTACCCAAAAAAGACCAAAGATCCAGCCAATGTCAAAGCAGCTGTGAGCTGCATGGAGCCAGGCAGAAATTCTGCCCCTTTATCTTAACCTTTAGCCATTTTGAGACTTTCCTCTTTGAAGAGGAATATCTTGCTATTCCACTTGCTATATGCTGATAAAGCTATGAATCGACTCCTTTGCTATGAATTTTCAACAGTTCTGTTCTTTTAAAGATCATCTTTCTTTTTTCCCTTCTGCTCCCGTTTCCCCCAAAGTCCCCTAGCCATGATGAAATAGCATTGGGCATGACCCAGGGAGAAAGGAGCAGTGTTGAAGTGTGTGTTCTTTGTGGCTTTCCTGTTCTTTCATTTGGCATTGAACTATCCATGCAAGAAGGGAATTAAAATTATGTGAACATTTTTTTTCTTCCTCAAAGTTTCCCTTCCTGAACTCCACATAGCAACTTTAGGTTTTGCTCAAATAATCTCCCTCAGGACAAAGCTTATGGGCCGTGTAAGACTGAGTGTTGCAGAACTGCAGCACGCGTTGAAAATCATCCGAGCACACACTTGGGGGCAGTTGTGTTTTTCTGTAATTCAGTCAAGCAGCTCTCTAAATTACAAATCCTCATCTTTGATTCTAATGGCTGGCAGGATGGCTAACATGACAATTTGGGTGAAAGTTACCTCTTGTGTCCCCCTGTGGAAGCTGGATAGTTATCATCCCTGTGTACTTGCAAGAGCAATCGCCTGTGCTTTTTTTCCCTGTGATGTTCATGAACTGCTATCAGATACAGGGAAACAAGTTCATTGTAAAAGCAAAACGTTCAAACAGTTTGAGTGTGGTGAAAGTGCTTATGATTTTGTACAAGCTGAAAACAATATCAGCCTGTGACTTAAAAGAATTCTAATACAAAGCATCTTATGTTTGCTAATAGCATAAACTGAAAGCCATCAAATAGAAAAAATAAACAAAGGACAAAAAAAAACTCAGAAGAGGCAAAGAGGGCAAAATTTGGCTCACTGTACTCCACAAGCCCCACTCTTGCTGCCAATAACCTTGTTGCCTTGGCATGGTAATTCTAGGAGCTGCTGTCTGAGAGGGTATCCCTGGCTGCCCCCTCTTCCTGGGCATGGTGACAACCTGCTGAGTGCTGTGTTCTGCCCTCCTCAGTGGTGGCAATGTAAGGAAACTTTACAGAGAGAGGCTGGCTTAAGGCAAGAGCTGATCCAGGCTGCCTGCTTGCCTGCCACCACATCAGCTGCTGCTTTGTGCAGAGAAGAGCTACCCCGGGTGTGGTAGGAAATATCCTGCAGGCTGTTTCTATGTTAAATCACACCTCCTCCTACTTTTTTGAATTCAGCAGAGGGGCAGGGTTATAAACTAGCAAAAAGCATTGGCCCCTTGTGTCTGTGCCTAGTCTGCTCAAGTTAATTCGTTTTTTGGCTCATTACATTTTCTGCCCCATTGCTAATTGCCTCTTGGGCTCTACTCATTGCCAGGGTTTTCTGACCATCAAAACATTACTAAACAAATGAACTAAATAAAATAAGCCTTCTTTAAGAGCCTTCCCCAGCCCTCCCCTTGTGTTAATATTCCAACGGCGCCCAACAGGTAGGCGTCTGCACTCATGTTATCTGTATTAATTAGACTGTAATACCCTTGGCACAAGACAAGGACAGGGAGGCAAGAGAGTCTCTCCTGCAGCTCTCTGATAATTTATACCAACTGAAAGCCTGCTGCAATGTCTTTCTCTAGTGCCATATATACCAATAGTGATGCATAAATAAGATTAATTTCTATTAGGTGTTCTCCCTTCCTTCCAACTAATTAGCCCCTTCTCCATAATATCTGAGCCCTTCACAGTATTTAATGAACATTTTGCAGCAAATTCCTAAGGCAGGAGTACTTTTATCCCCAGACAGATTGGCTGGGTTACCCATGGCTGTACAAGTTTCTGATAGAGTGAAACATGAACTTCAACTTTCCCAAGGTCTAGATTAGTACTCAAACCACTGAATTCTCCTGCCTAGCAACAACGTCTAGTAGTTGTTTACTGCTAAGTGACTTTTCAGCTGTCAGGTTTTATACCTGAAGGATTTGGGCATAAGATACAAGTATGCAATCTGTCCTTTGTGTTGGGTTTCCCATCTTTGCTGTATCAGCATTTCTTAAAATCAGAGGGAACAGGAGGGTAAACACAGTTGACTCGAGGGATAAGCTTGCCATGTTTTTCATTATGGCTGATTATTAATATAATCAGTTTAGTAGCAAAAGTACTACAGCAAATTACTTAACCTTGGGCCTTGCTTGACCAGGCTCTGAAGGATCTTCATCTTGTGTTCATGTTGCTGTAACAGCGGGGCAGGTTTCATTATACAGCCACTAATACTATGGTAATAAAAGAAGCACCAAAAGTGGGTTTGTTCATTACTGTCTGAATTCATGTTGTCTGCCAAGGGCTGCATTCTGCACTGATAAGCATCTTCTCTTAGCAAGATAGCTTAGCAACAGGGGTTGTCCCTGCTGCTCACCTCACTCCCCTCCTCACAGTCACCCTGGTGGCCTGTCTCCTGCCGCCCCTGCAGAGCTATAGCTCTCTTTCTCAGCAGCAGGAGCAGCTGGTAGCTTCAGGCACCCCTTTGGCAACACCCATCTTATGCCTCTTGTGGTGCAAGGGAGAAGGTGGCACCTACACTCTGCATCACACTTTTTGAAGCACCTGCTGCTGTGCATCCAGAGTAGGAGTGAGGGATGGTGCTGGGGCCCTCTTGTCCCAAGAGCTGAGGATGGGTGGGCAGTCTTCAGGAGGAGGGCAACTCACTAGATCCGAGGTGCACTGGAACCCTAAGGCTCTACACGGGAGGCCCAAGTTTTAGCCTTCGATGTGGGTTTCTTCAGAGTAGGGCTTTGTGTCCCCGCTGTACTGTTAACATTGTGCTTTGAGCCACTTTGGGAACTTGCACAGTTGCCAAGGTCTTTGCTTTACCACATTCTTTTGGTTAATAGAAATATTTAGCTGAAGCATGAAGGCATTGTATTTCCAAAAGGAAAACACACAGAAAAAGGTCCGATCTTTTTTTTTTTCTTTGGGCCTGATTGTCTCTGCTTGTTTATGGCTGCCACTAATTTGCTCGTTTGCTTGCTGGAAAATAGCTAATTAAAACCCACTTCAGCTAACAAGCTGACTGGGACCATGCAAATGTCACTCTCTGCTGTCTGCTATTTTCGTTTATACTTTACATTATTAGTGTTGTTTTTCCTCCCTCCATAGTAATAAATGCGAGGATAGATTTAGTACCCTCTTCACAGGTGTGTGCTTGTACATCAGCACATCATCCCGAGAAAAGTGCTGCTGTTTTACTGCACTTCAGTACTTTGAGTGTTATTACCCCTGACAGTTAATGGTTTCAGACTACACTGCTTGTTAGCACTAGATTCTGAACAGCTTCATCTATCTTTTTGTTTTTACACTGACTGGTCACATTAAGTATATGTGTCTGAGCTATTAGTCCCGTCTGTTCATTGCATGCATTTCATTTGCTGCGTTTTTTTCGCTAAAATTAGTATGTATTGTCATCCATATACTTCAACACATCGACTTTTGTTATAATTATGCTGTCATCATTTTGCTTCCACACACTTGCTAATTTATTGTAGCTAAATTAGACCTAATATTAGCAATTTTGCAGCTGTTCCCATAGACCACGCTCAGCCATATATTTGTACATTGTTTGGTAATTGGATTTGAGGGCTCAGGAACGGACGATGGCACTCTTTAGAAACAAGGGAAAGATTTGAGGAAATGGGAGAAAAATAAAAAACACAAGTCCCAGAAGAGGCATCAGGGGTAAATTTCCAGAGCCTAGCTTGAAAGGTTTTCACAAGGCCAAACAAATCAGAGAGTTAGTGTACCAGATCACACAGTGTCCAAATGGCATGTTGCATTCAGGCAGGGGATTAGTTATTCCCCGAAACATGCTTTCTATTTTAACGAAGACTGGACCAAGAAAAATCCCTGGGGACTTGTGGAGGGTCTTGGGAAAAACCAGTTTTTACTGTAGTATATTATAAATCTCCAGGGAAGATTCTCTGCATCAAGGTAGGCTGCTCTCAGATAATTTCTTTGAATTGAACCATGGGCAAAGAAGGAGAAAGAAAAGTGGTTTTGTTTCAGAATGTGAACTCTCCATCCCTGAATTTTGATGCCCACCTCTTGTTGGTTATCCAGGCCCATTTCGGATATCAATACAAGCAGAGGATAAAAGGGAAATTTGAAAAAAAAAACCGCCAACAACAAAAAAGAGTGCAAATGAGGAAAGCAGAATAGAGCTGTACAGCTCTTACTTATCTTTTCTGGTCATGAGTTGTTTATTGTCAAGGGGGCTACAACTCTGGCAAAAGAAGTTATGAGTGCCCAGCATTCGTACATGGTCTTTTTGTAAATAAGTTTCTAAGATGATACAAAACAAAACTGTGAGGGAGACTGTTCAGACTGACGCTGTAGAATCAGTTGAATTCCCAATTCACCAGAAGATGTAGATGAAACTTAATCACTGAAGTGCATACCCTTAACCAAAACAGAGCTAAATCCTGTCTGCTTATGATTCATCCACCTGCTTAATAAGAATATTATAACAAGATTCAGGGCTGCTGGCAGATACACATGCAAGTTTAAAAATAAGACAGTGAAATTAACAACAAAAAAGAGAAGGGTATTTGATCAGCTTTCATCTATAACACAGAGTTCCTTCCAACTCACTACAAGCTGTTGTAGCAGGCTGCATTCTGCTCTGCTTCTCCCTTGGCCAGAGCTTAATTTCTGTTTGGAGAAGAATAGAGCAAAATGACCTGCCAAAAAGTGAGACAGAATAGGCCAAGTCATGTAAGAATCCAGGCCCTACAAATGTCTTATGCAGGAAAGGAAAGTGAAGGCAAAAAGCCAGGTCATTTAACACATTTTTAAATGATTTAAACTCATACAAAATATTTCAAATAACCAACCCAATTTAAAACAACTCACTCCCCCCAAAAGCCCAATCATTAATAACCAAATGATTGCCAGATTATGTTCTCTTGTACTGACAAAGCCTTCATTATGCTTTCTTTCTACCCAAATGACAGGAAAATACATAGATAGGTCTTGCAGAAGCCTGCACAGTTACTGGAGGCAGTGATGGAGAAGTTGGTCTCTTGTCAGTTGTTTCCAGTAGATGCTGTGACCATGATCAGCATATCCTGTGGGGAACAGGGAAGTATCTGCTTTGCTCATTTGCTCTCCTTTGAGTTTTCTTGGGGTTCATTTTTTGTTTTTTCATTTCATGGCAAACGTTCCTCTAGCTAGTCACCTCTTAGACTCTTTGATGTAGACACCCAACTAAGTCAACCTGTTTGTGTTTGTTGTCAGCACGTTGCAGGTCTCTGATTTTGGTGCTGTTTCTCACTGTCTTTTATTTTCACTCTGTGTGAGATTGTCTCTCAAGTGGAGGTAGACAATTGCAGTGATTCTCAGTCATGATGAATATTGCTGAGCAGAGTAGAAATAAGCATGCAAAGAGCACTTGCAGCAGCAAATGGATATAATATATTGTATCATATACATTTCAAGGTGAGCATAAAAAGAGGGGGCTTGCACATACTCTTTTTATTTTTACTACTTTACTGTACCATGTATTCTATCAAGCTGCTAAACACTTACTAAAAGGGTACAAAATGAAGCCATTAGCAGAAACTTGTTTAAGATCTCAACACACATATGTGCTCTTCAGGTAGCTGGCTGGGCAGTGCTGTGAGGCTCTTACTTGGAGGCTGGAGCAATAAATGTCATGTCAGGGGCCAACTGTCTGTAATCACAGTTAGCAGGTTGAACAGACTTGTGAAAATATTTTCTTTATGTGAAGGGAGACGCTGCACACTTTGCCACAGCAGAAGTTGCTAAACCTAATGTAATATGACAAGTCCTTTGGCAGCAAAAGCCACATTTAAATAGACATGCTGCCTGTGAAATGGGAAAGAAACAAAGGCAGTTTTTCTGCAGAAATGTCACCTCCTCTATTTTGCGGTGTGTCTCGCCTTGTCCTGCTACCACACCCTTTTTATTTCTGGGTCACATTGGCCACGCATCATGGTCTCCTTCCACATCACCCCAGCCATCTTCTCCTTCAGGTGCCCCAGGGCCTGGCCTTTCCCCTCCACAGCCTAGCTAGTAATGCCACCCTGCATTTAGAAATCCAGCTCATGAGGGGTGTCTTGCTCTGCTGGGGGGAACCCTGGGCATGGAAGGGGAACTGGCACAACCCAGAAGCTCCTCGGGGCTGCAGCACAAAAGAACCCCTGTCACCCCACAAAGCACCATGAGCAGGGTACATGTCCCACATGCCACTGTCAGCGACAGACTCACGTTGCAAAGTGTCTGCAGCACCTTGTGCAGCTGGTGGTGAGATTCAAGAAGCTTTAGGGCACTGCTGGGGGATAGTCAGGAGTCTGTCTGTCCTCTTGCTTGGCCAGTGGTGTCAAACTAAAGGTGAACCAATGCTGCTTGTCTTGTGCAAACAGGAGTGGTGTGCATATGCACCCTCTGATGCTTTCCAGACTCACCCTCCATTGTCCTGTCTGCTGGAATGCCGCTGGAGTTGGACCTCTCTGTGTGCCCATGTGTGAGAGTGTTTTGCACTCACTTTGCACTGATGTAAATGATTACATGAGGTGTGAGGCAGTGGAGAATCAGGCTCCCGAGGGCTTCTTACAAGATAGCAAATAATTAATGATGGTGTGCAATACAAATGCAATAGCAGGAACAGTGAAATCAAGGCTTTTTCTTGCCAGGCATTTGTCTGTCACTTGAGTAACAAACTGCCAGCATAAAAAGGGTATTCCCATGCAAAAGCTTCCAGCATCACCCAGGGTAATTTTGCATTGGCTTTCCACAGAATCCAAAGTCAATCTTTTCAGCCAGCACATCTTCAGTACTGAGACATGTTCAAGGAAAGGATAAAAGGAGCTGATCAGGAAATGGGGTTCTGAGATTTCCCCTTCCTAAGAATTACTTGGCAAGCTTCATGACAACTGGCAGCAATATTTGAGGGTCTACAGGGAAGTACAGTGCTAGTCCACTTGCCATCCACTTTGTTTTTTTTTTTTTTTTGCCTCTGCAGGACTTCTCTTCCCCTGATCAAAGATGCTGTTTCAGTTCAAAGCAAGCAGATACAGGGGCTTACACTAATTTTCTGATATTTTTCCATTGAATGACCAAGGTTGAGATCTTAAAGAAAAACAACAAAAAATCCATGAATAAGTGAAAAATTTTAAAGTTACTCCTCCCTTTCACAGTTCTTTTCACTACTTAAGCTTCTTAGTAAGATGATGTCATTAGGAGAATAGGAACAAAGCATACATGATGGCCTATAAAGGGACAAAAGTCAAGAAATACCCTGCAGCAGGATGCCAGGCCCACATTACTTATTCTTGACTCATTCCCCAGCACGCTGATCCACACAAAAGGATGTAGTGGTAGTGACTGGAAAAGCAAGCCTAGCAACCCTTGAGCTGTAGATTGTTTCCAAGTTGCCCTGAATGTGACAGATAGACAAGCTGATTTAGTGGTGAGGGTGTATATGCTGCATTTCTTTATACCTGCAGCAGGGAAAAGCAAGGAACCACTTAGAAGAGACTCCAAGCACAAGCATTATACATGAGAAAATCAACAGATGTGTACATGAGGTAATAGTGCTTTACTTAAGAGAGTGATTTAAGCAAACTAAAGAATAAAATTGCAGAAGACATACATGCTCCTTCAAGTTTTACCAGAGGTCAGCCTTTGCTGTCTCTTTTAAAATCAGTCTACCTTTCTGGCTTCTGCTTTTCTGTCCAAGATTTCATCAGACTTTCAGGTTACATCATTTGATGTAGGATCACAGCATACTTGTCCCCCACAGCCCTGTACCTATGCCAACATCTATAGAGTTCATTCGAAGGCTAATGGTCTTTGGAGTCTGAGACTGGCACAAGGCAAGGTGAGTGTCAAGATCTCCCCAGTGCAAGCTAAAGCCAGGAAATGCTGGAAGAAATAAGTGAGTTTGAGCTGATTCATATTTAAATCACATGAGCTTGCTTCACAGCATTATTTTCACCATCATGGCCTCTTCAAGCAGCATTTAAGCCTGTCCTCTCTGCCACAGCTGCATGTTGGAAATGCCATTTTCCAAGTTGCTTTGAATGTACATATAGATTTACAGCCTGTGCTGCAGAGGAAGTATTTTTTTTTGCTGACCCTGTTATGCTTCTTAAACCTCAAGTGGACCCTGAAAATATTTCATGTGCTGCACTGGCTAAACCAGTAGCATTAATGTTGCCAGCCTATATTTTAGAGAGCTGCAACCATGCTGTTTTTACCATAGGAGTGACATTTGTTTTGGATATAAATTCAGTACATAAATGTATAACAAATTGTTTGGTGATATTAGGACAGTAATTTTTTTTTTTTCTGAACAAACTCCCCAAATGACTGAACCAGTGTAGTTAATTAGAATCGATCTCACTTTTTAGCACCAGGAAGTGCATAATGGAAGATAAGATTGATTGTAACATTGGATCACTTCATTTAAAGACTGCTAATAGGCTAAAATGACAGAACCAATCTAAAATTATAATTTCAGAATCAATATAATTTTTATAACGTTGTCAAATCTAAAAAATTAATCTAAATTTATGCTGTGAAAGTAGCAAATCCTTCCTAGCTATTATAATGAAATGAACCAATATTTTATTATATTACTTCTTTAAATAGAAAAAAGGCTTCTTTATTGGCACAGCATTGCAGCAAGCTAGATAACCAGGCTTTCACTTTGGGAGGCATCTGCTCATTTCCTGCTTAGGGCAAGAGTAGAAATAGATTTTAGCCCTACCTCTTTCCATCATGGACCCATTTTCCCACATTATTAAACCACCACAAGAATGTGAAATCAGGCTTCTTTTCAGAGGAAGACATCAGGATGGGGAGGAGAGTAGCACTTCATGAGGGAATTCAAGTTTTCTAACAAAGCTGTAGTGGAAGCCTGTGCCTGTTAGTTCACCGTTGCTCTCCCTACACTCTCAGAAGAAATGTAGACTCAACTTCTCCAGAAGAAAGAAAGGAACTGTGGTGGTGGCTGGAAGAAAAAGATTTTCCTTTCTATGCAAATTTATTCTGTGTGTAAGGCCTGATGGAAAAACACAACACCAGTTTTGATGATACCAAGAATTTTGGTGTGTTCTGCCCCTGCACAAGCCAAAAAAAGCTGCTACATAGCTCCAGAGCACATTGATTCTTTGGAAGTCAAGTGTTCAGGTTGATACATTATTTTTTCCCCCAGTAATAAATTTTCTGCAGAACTTGCAATGACTCATTTACTGTAAGTTCATAACCGCTCTTGTGTTCTGAGCCATAATGATGTCGAGTGGGCAGAAGTGGTCCCCAGGTGCTTCCAGCTGCAGAGCTCACCCACGGCTGTGGATCATTCCTTTCACTTGACTCCCTCTGCAGCAGCTGATGTCTCAGGAGCTTTAGCAGCCACATGATGGTAGCCCTGGCCACAACAGATGAGCACTATTTGTACCTCTGAGCCCCTCCTGGAGCTCCTTATGTTCCTCCTATGGGGAGTGAGAAGTACTACTTGGGAGTATGAGAGCTATTGCTCTCCAATAACCTGTGACTAATGAGTCTAATCACACTCAGGGTAGTGCCTCACTGTGTTTTATTTCTGTTTGCTTTTTTAACTGATGTCGATGTGGTTGGCAATAGCCTTATATTCAACTCTTTGCACTGTGCTGTCCTAGGATGAGGCTGCTCTTTACAGCAGTGATATCCCTATACTACCTTCTTTCTGCTCAGGATAAAGGCCAGGCTAAAGAAAGTGTTTCCTTCTGAAAGCACAAATGTTGCTGAACTTCTCCCAGCACTGGCTGTCATCACTCAAGTCCACAGGTGTGAGGGCCATGGTCTCACTGAAATCAGGGGAGCCTTGTCATAGATGCCAATCAGTCCAGCTGTGATTTAACAGCTCTTCCTTTAGCAGAGGGAATAAAGATGTTCCAGAGAAGTGGGTTGGAATACCACCATCCCTATTTCTCCAAAGAAGCTGAAGAAAAGGGACCTTTCTGCAAAAAGGGACTGAGCCTGGAAAACTAGGGCAGGACATCCTTGCAGACAAGGCATTTCCCTTGCTTCTGCACACAAAAGCAGCGGTGATGTGCTGGCAAATCCTGAATTCATTTTGCAGCTATAGGAGGTGAGGCTGTGTATCAGAGTGGGACCGGCACGCAGGAGCTGACCCTGGGATGGCAGCAATTATTGCAGGAAAGAGCAAGAGAAAACATGTATGGAGACCCCAAAGAGCACTTTGGAGAGCTTTGTGTTTCTTGGAGGTTTAATGTATTATAATCTGATTCGGCACAAGCCAGTCTGGGAATAAAAGAGAAATGCAGAAAGACTAATGATTTGAGGTGCAGGGGGAAGTGGAAAGAAAACAGCACTTTTAAGTGCATTTTTTTCCTTTTATGAAAGATCTGACTGGGGCCAGGCAGAGAGAGCAAAAAGCTTCTGTGAGTTAACACAAAAGTGGAGCAGTACTTTAAAGAGACTTTATTTGCTCCTTAGAGTCTTCTTTTGATTTTTAATATCTCTGAGACTTGTCAGGGAGAAAACAGAAAAAGACATTAGATTCTGGGTCTTGAGCAAAGCTCAGGGACCTGAGACTTCTACAAAATGAAAGAAATTACATCCTGGAAAAGTTAATGACCTTACCCTAAGTGCTGTGCTACATCAAACAGAAGCAAGCTGGTCCATCCGCTGTGGAATTCTCTTGTACTGGCTGGAGAAGTGCTTTAGGCTGATCTCATCATACCCCCAAATTTCCACATGAACAGTTTTGGCTGGATTGAGAAGGATAGGGAGTTGGGGAGAAGCCTGGCACCATACCAGAGCTGCTGCCTCCATTAACTCCAGCAGGCAGGAGCTGTCCCAGTGGTAAGAACACACAGATTACATTGGCTTTCCCAAACCCGCTTTCATACTGCCTGCTTGGGGCCACACTCTGCATTCACCAGTCTCTGTGTCCAAACTCTGTTAGGGGAAGATGAAAGTCCTGAAGCTGCTTAAGCTTGTGAGCCAAGAAACCATGCTTGGTTTTTACTCAAGGTCAACTTGATTCTGTTATTTCAGCCTGTTTAAGCTACACAAAAGAAATAATTTCAGTTTCATTGAGTATCTGTCTGCTTTCTGAGAGTTTCATACATTTGTGTCACTTGCCTGCCTGCCTATCATTTCAACCAGAAGAAAATAATGCTAACAGTAAAGATGCCATAAAAAATAGACCCTGAGGTAAATTTTGCCAAGAGCCAATTAGAGATTTGAAAAACAGTTGTATTTTTCAGGCCAACTCAAAGCTTATCAAATTGAGCTTCTGGTGGTTCTAAAAGAGCGTAGAGATGGAAGTGACTATGAAACATCCAGCAGATGCAGCCAGAGAGATGGCAACTAGATGGGACTGTCTCCTGGGAGAGCATCGAGGTCTGCAGGAAGCCCAGAGAGCTCAGTGGCTGCAAGGGACATAGAGAAAATATCTGTCTCTTTGTGAAGTGGGTCCCTGATACGGAGGGATCAGTCAGTCTTGGCCAGCACCACACGTTTGTTTGAAAGCAGCCAATGACCACTGCAGAATATTTTAAAGGATGTCTATTTTCTGAACTAAGTGGAGTTTTCCAGTGATAGCTTCACGAAGAAAAAGTCGCACTGCTCCAGCCTAGGGACTGCAAAAATGTTGGCATAGGCCTTGATTTGACTCAAGCATGGGAAAACTTGGGTTTTCATAATCATGCGTGGAATTCACTTGTGATAAAACATAAAAGCAGCTTGCATAGGATTCTAGGTTAAAAGTCACTAGAGCAGCTTGTGAATTTGCCCATATTTATTGCCCGATTTAGGATAAGGAAGTGACTGCCATGAAAAGAATGCACAGGGAATAAGTTGGGAGGGTTAGATATTTTTAAACCGATGGTTTCTGCTGAGTGTAAGGACTATGGCCATTACTTAATCCACAGGACTGCCACCATTTGTCCCAGCAAGGACTCCCACACATATCCTGTTTTCCACACTTCTGCAAGAACATCTGTTTGCAGTTTCTCCAACAGATTTTGAAAATACAAAAGTCACTCATGATGGGACTTTCCATCATGACCTAAAACCTGAGATTGTCCATTCCAGGAGAAGACTGAGTGGCTTTGATGTATCTGTTTAAACTTGCCTTTCTGAAGGTGGAAACTGCATAAAGATGAGGGAGAAATGGCCCTTTGGTAATTGTGAAAGAAAATTAAAGACTTTTGGGATGTCGGGAAAAATAGACCTTTTTCTCTGGCAGATACACCAGAGGGAGAAAGCATGAAAGACGATGGTCTTCTCCAGCTCACCCAAACTGCTGTTAGTGGGATTTGGACTTCTTTTCATCCCTTGCTGCTCACTCACAGAGTGAGTGTTTATTTTAAGAATACCAAGAAATTAAGTCAAAATTTAAACTTATTGTTATTATTATTTTTGTCCTGAACAAATGTCCATGTTTTCCTTTAAAATACGAGTATATATGCACTGGAAGAAGAAAGTAGGTTTGTCAACTGTTGTCAGAAGACAGCAGCAGTCTTCCTCCTTCTTTGTGCCAATGCATCAACTCTAGCTAGGAATGATCCAAGGTAAAAAAGCATCATAATCCCAAAGTTGTTATAGTGTACAGATGATGCAACCAACACTTCCCTGCTGCATCTGTGGATGAAAAGGGTTTGCTCTCTAGACTGCCCACTTCAGAGAAAAAATTCCACACACCTCAAGCTCCTGCATTCAGCGAGGAGTCCTCAAGCACTGGTCCCTCCAGTCTGACAGCAAGGCTGAACAGCACTGGCAAGGTAAGAGGTGGCCTCCAGCCTGCACGTCTGAATCAGGGGTTCTTAAAATCTGCTTTACAGCTCTCTGATGCAAGAGAAATGGTTTCAGGATGCTATGAAGCCCCTAAACAATCAAGAGTGCTCGTGGCCAGAAGTTTTCTCTTACATAGTGTTTAATTTGTGGGAAAAAATACTTTTAAAAACTCAAACCTCCTACATGTGTGTATGTTTTATTTCCATCTTATCCAGCCTAGAAAAAAAGCTTCTTTCACCCTGGATAATAGCTTGTGGTGTTCACTAGAACTAGCGATGTAAGTCTCACTCTTATAGGTTGGAAATATGTGTCTGAAGCACCAAGTGTCTGGTTATTCCCAAGCAGATATTCCCTGTCCTTTTCTGTGTATCCTAGATAACAGTTCTCCAGTTCTGAATATTTTGAAATGGTAGGAGAGTCTCCAGTTGTCATACAAGAAAGCTTTTACAAGGTGCAGGTTCTGCTGCAGAAGAAGAGCCCCAGCTTCTTTTTTTTTGTATTTTTTTTTAAATCTCAACATGGGTTTTTTGGGGGGATGGCTAAGCTGCTCTCCCACAGCTCTTGTTTTGATAGTTTGAAATCTATTTGTAATCTTCAAAGAGATAACTTGTTTCCCGAGGGCCTTCATTAACTGTAAGAACACAAAAAGTGGCTGGGCATGAAGGTCAAGTGTATTCCCTCTAGAAGAGAGACATATTTTTAATAGTACCAGTGACTGGTAGAGACCTTCACTGGTACAGATGACTTATCTAAATCTTGAAATTGTCTGTCACAGCCTAAGCACCTGGAAGGAAGATATACTGTAGTCAATCTGATGTGAGTATAATAATGCAAAAACTCTCTGTTCTGTAACACCCAGATGTGATCAGAGATCTCTGCACCCCTCAGCCTTGCCTTTGAGGAGGTGAGATCTCTCTGCATGCATACCTGGGAGGAAAAGGCACGGGTGCTCTGCTGATGCTCTGCACTGATGATCTGTGGATGTGGGGTGTACCTGAGGCTGTGGGGCCATGTTTGCACAGCCTCCTGTGCATCATGTGGGCTCTGTGCTGGTGTGCGCACTGAGGAGCAGCACAGCTGCTGTGCTCTACAGCACTAGGTGATCAAACACACACCTGAACATCTCCACAACAATGCAAATACATGGTACGTGCTGCACAGGTAGATCTTGAACTATTATTTTTTCTCTGTGAGCTTTCGCCTCTGAATGCTACCATAAAGAGCTTTTTTATCTGGATCATAAGGAAATGGAAGTGGAAGATAAATCCAGGAAGATATTCCTGGGTTGGTAAGCTGATAGCTTTGTCCTCTCATCACATTCATAAATGTGCCCAGGAAAGAGTTAAGCTATCCTGAAAATACTGCCAGGGAGAGGGACTTGTGGAATCTAAATGCTGTTTAAGAAGGCAGTTGGTTTTTAATTATCACTGAAGTCAGTCCTTGCAAGGCCCCCCAGCCATAGCCAGGTTAATGGTCAGCACTGTATGCTGAGTCAGCAAAATGCTTGTGCTGGCTTTCACCGGGGGCTTCCGTCAGCTGAGGGCAGCTCTTTTTGCTGGATGTGCCCAACTTCATTCTGAAGCCAGGATGATTAAAAGAGGAAAGCAATCTGCAGCTTTAATCAAGCTTGCAGGAACACACCTTCCAGATTTTGTGAGATGAGGTATTTGTTACCTCCTGTCCTCTGGCATGGTAGCAGTTTAATGAAAGGCTGCATATTTTTCTGTTAGCAGCTCAACCACTTAATTCTTAAGTTCCTTCAGAGCTCTCAGATGTATGCCATCTGGTCATGGTGACTTGTTGCTCTTTAATTTGTGAATTTGTTCCAGCACTTCCAGTTTTGACACCTCAATCTCTGACACAGTCTCATCTTCATTACTTGAAAAGAATAGCTCAGAGGGCTGTCTCTCTCTCTCTCTCTCTTGCATGAATCGTCTTGTAGTTTCAATTTCATTAATACAATTTCAACTTGCAGCAGAATTTTTAGATTTCCCAAACAGACCATCTCTCCACCTCCTACCTGTACTGCAGTATTTTATTGTGCTATATTTTTATTAAACAAAAGCACCTCTGAAAACTACATGGAACCCATGCACTCAGGTACCCAGTACCTTTACTATCTTTTAAAAAGTCCTGAAAGTGAGTTCAAAGAAATATCTATGACATCCACCAAAGAAATGTTATTAGTTCTCAGAAAACAGGGAATCAAACAGCCTCTTTAAGCACAACTAGAATGCATCTTCATGGCCCAATGCGATTTATTTATGTATCATAAATAATATCTATTACTTACGGTCTATTTGCATTTCAGGTTTTCAGGGAAGTTGAGTCCCCATTGTAACAGGCACTCAACAAGCACATGGGTAGAGGCAGTTCCTCTTTTGAGGAATTTACAAATAGGGAAGACAAATGGCTAAGAACAGACAGCATACAAAGAAGTTGTCAAAGATGGATGTCTTTGTATTTATATATTTAATAAATTTTCCTTTAATACACAGTGTCCTTCACCTACCCTCCCCAGTGTTTCTGCTGGCACATATCCCCCCACTAGCATCACCAGCATTTCCTGATATGTTTTGTTTCCATCCTTTCCCTACTGCAGGAAGATATGACAGTAAAAACCTTGGTAATGTAGCAAGCCAGCCCATGCCAGCCAATTTTTCCTCTTCCTGGGAGACTGAAGTGGTTTTCCACAGGTGTCTGTGCTTGTGGGGTTCAGGGCAGGAGGACCACCTGGCTTGTCACCTCCATTTTCACCCACAGAGCACGGATGGCATGGCACCTGCATTGCCCTAGCAGCAGAGGCCACTGCTGGAAAAGCTCTTTTGCTTCAAACCACAGAGCAGCCCTCGCTTCTCCACCACCCTCCTCCATACTTCCAAAATGCAGGAAACTTCAGCAGTGCCATCTGCAAACTTTGGAAATGGGCTGTCTGGAAGAAGGGATTATGGACGGGCATGGAAAGGGCAGAAACTCAAAACTTCTCTTCACCACTTCATTAAATCCAGGAGATGACAGACAGCACGCTCCCCTTCTGACAAAGTTGGAGGGTCTCTAGTGACATTTATGTCACTGGAAAGGCATATAATACGTACACAGTAGTTTAATTTTATCTTAATGAAACAATATACATATAAAACTATCCATTAAATATAAAACAGGGAAGTAATTTGCAAATTTTCCTACAGCATAATAAATTAAGCATGGAGAGCACTAAGGAATGCAATTTGCAGTCATTTATAATGCAGTGTTTTATGTTAATAATTCAAAATCACATGCTATTTGGAGACACTTCTAATTAATGTATTTATGAAATTGTGAACTGTGACTGTTTTGGTTCCATTTAGCTAAACATTTCAACAGAATGCGCTTGCTGTTGTTTTGTGTTTGCTTAATGGCACCAGCAAGCATCAAATGTACAACTGGGGGAAGTTGGGGGTGGTATCTGCTGCGGCTTTTTTTATGGGTATGTGTTTTTGTCTGTGCACTGTATACATGCATGTGATTACACTCCTGATCTCACCAAAGAGAAGAAAGTTCTGTAGTAATTTGAGGAGGAAATAAGGGAAGTTTTATGGATGAATAATTAATCACAAAGAAAGTTCAGTACCTTCCTAAAGAATTGCTAAAGTAGTCAATTCTTTTTACATAGCAGAACTTTATACACTGCTATTTCTCTTGACTGGTTAATTATGACTAATAGAGATTGTAAATTTATATTCATATTTTCATTTTGATATCTTTCAGGGTTTTTTTTTTTCCATCATAGTAAGTATTTGTCATCAGGCTGCTTCTTTATTGGAACACTATGAGAAATGATTCCCCAGAAGGTTAGTCTCTTGAGAGGAGACTTGCAGGGAGTTGGGAGTGTTTTGAAATTTCAAGTACATTCTAAGAAAAAAACTCCATCCATATCAGATTTTTAGGGAATTATCACATGTCAAGGCTCTGATTCTGAAAGTGGCTTGAAATGAATAAGCTTCTAGGCATATGCAGAACCAGATGCTAATAGCACTCTGTTGTAGCTCTGCACAGGAAAGTGAAGGGAAAGCTCTTGAAATAATTTTCTATGAACAGTCTGTTTCACACAAGAAAAAGAGGGGGGAAGGAAAGAAAGAAAGAAAGAAAAGAAAGAAAGAAAAGAAAGAAAGAAAAGAAAGAAAGAAAGAAAGAAAGAAAGAAAGAAAGAAAGAAAGAAAGAAAGAAAGAAAGAAAGAAAGAAAGAAAGAAAGAAAGAAAGAAAGAAAGAAAGAAAGAAAGAAAGAAAGAAAGAAAGAAAGAAAGAAAGAAAGAAAGAAAGAAAGAAAGAAAGAAAGAAAGAAAGAAAGAAAGAAAGAAAGAAAGAAAAGAAAGAAAGAAAGAAAGAAAGAAAGAAAGAAAGAAAGAAAGAAAGAAAGAAAGAAACTCCCCAAACCCATTGTAAGGACGTCCAACTCTATGTGGTCCCTTCTACCTTCCAAAATGATAATGAAAATTCAGTGGGATGCTGAATCAAAATTTTCATGTCTTCTGGTAATTTCAAAGCTCACTTGCAGAGCAGTAACTCCCTGTTGAATGTTTTATTTCACAATTGTGCTTTTTATATGGTTTCTGCTCTTTTTCTTTCTTGGTTGCTTGCCTCTTTTTTATTTTTTTATTCTTGGGACAGTATGTATATGGCTAGGAAAATATTTTAAAAGTTCTCATGGCCTTTAGCTATGGTCTTGGAAATCAACCAATGTAATCATTAGACTGAGAATTAAAGCTGTATTTGACCACTTTGTGTGATTTATATTTTAAACAATGTAGGAATTGTTGTGATTAAGGAGGCAATATGGGTGTCTAGGACCTAGCTCCCCATTACTTCTCATCATCCAAGTTGCTTTATTGAGTTTCTTTATTTCCTTGGTATCAAATAACAAATACTGGCAACACATTAGATTAGCTGAATGATAGCCTTTAATAAATTCCTTTTTTCTAAAATGAAAAATATTACCATATCCATTTCATGTTGTCCTTTTTGTCCAGTATGAATGCTTTCTGTAAAAGCTCATGTATTTAAATATTTGTCTGCTTCTGTTCTTAGTCCCAGGCTAAACTGGAATTGTCAGGAACTCATCAACATAAAAACTGGTATTTGGATCATATTTAAGGTGAGCCACTGTATTTAAATATCCTTTCTTGCTGAATTTTAAGTAGAATTTGTCTTTCACTAAGTGAAATGGATTTGTAGGAGATTCCATAAATGAGACTAAAACATTTTAGTGAAAATTTTTATCCCAGCTATGCACTTGTTTTAAAAAAAATGTTATACCTGTCACAGTGTCCTAAGGTGTTAGATCTGTGATGCATCAGCACAGGAAATAAAATACAACATTATCAGGAAATATGCTGTGAGATAGGGGACTTTGCCCACTAACCAGTTATTACCTTTTTGACAGCAACGGTGGTGGTCTGGATACATTACCCAACTACATTTTGAGCCATATGATCCCTGGTTTATATCTGAATCTGAGTTTTATGGTTTTGTCCATCTCTACAATTAATTTAGAGAAACAGAGAAGGAAATTGCCTTTCCTATTAGTTTTTTTTCTTCTGATTTGAATGGAAAATTCTCACTTTATCTTGAGGGATGGTGAGTACTTGAAGTTTCTGTTTCAGCCCGGAATTTGAACATTCAAAACATTATGGAGGGTTTAAAAAAAAAAAAAAAAAGGATTTTAAAAATCCTTTTTCCAGTGGTGGGAAAATGACAAAACTTGGGAACATGTACATTTTTCTTTTTTTCTTTTAATTGTTTTGGCATGGTTTATATGACTAGATCTACAGCTGCCTGTGGTTACATGCTGTTCATTAAAGGTGCTGTAAAACAGAGCAAGCCCAAAATACAGTTTCTAACTGCTCTGCTATAAGCTATATTGTCATTTGTGATGGCAAGTTTGTCTGAAAGTTATGGTTTTCTTTTTTAACCTATACAGGCATAAATCCAGAGTAACTTTATGAAAATCCATTCAGTAGCAAAGTCTGGGTGTAATTAATTTCACAATTTGTAAATATCATCATGCTTTCTCTCGTCTTATTATCAGAGGGTAAAAATCTTTGGAATGCCTGAAGGCACTTCAGGTACTTCAGCACATATCAAACAAGAGTTAAATTAACTACCATGTTCTGAAAAGAATAACAAACACAAGCACATTTGACTTGGATATCTTACGGAACACCACCATGAAGCATGTGAAGATTATCTTTCCAATGAACATTGGGGTCCTTAAATGTAATTATTAAATTCAGCAGATGAGCTGCCATCCCTTGGCATTCTAATTATCTTAAAGGATTTTTATTTGGTGATTTATGTAGAATTCATCAATCAGAGTTATTTCTGTAGAAACAGTGTTCTATTTCTGGGGAGCCTCCTTCTCAATTTGACATGGTTTTTCGAAGTAGAAGACTGTTTTTAAAAAGATCTTCAAAGATATCAAACTAATGGGTTTGAAGAGAAGCAAGGAAAGACAGGAAAACAAAGACTGGCAGAGCTCTTCATGAAGGAAGAAAAATAGCATATTTCTATTTCTTTTTAAGCTATGTCTACTAACCTGATGTCCTGGGGACATCTGTACCTATTTATCAAACTGAAAATGGCTGCTAGCTAAGGTAAATACACCATTTATTTTTTACATTTCATACAAAAACGTTACCTGTAAAATCCTTGTCCCTCCTCTTCCCCCTTGGGCTGTAAGAGGACATGCTGTCCTTGTTTGCAGTTCTACCCAGAGCTATGATTTGGATAGGCAAGATAGTCATAAGGGAGAATAGACACACTCTGGAGATGGAATATGCAAAAAAACAATTGAGAAATACTGCAAATCTCCTTGATTGGCACAGAGGACAATTTGGTGCAGGACAACTCCTGTGGAGGCTGAAGCTTTGGGGCTCTAAAATGGCTAGAGACTGTAGAAGGAGCAGAAGGTCTGGGTCTCTTTGGTTGCAGAAGCTCATTAAAACTGTACATATGGGAAGAAATGTAGGACTTTTTGGTACATTACAATCACAAAAGGATAAATTAACCAATCAGTAAAAGGAAATTCAGCATCTGCTGCAGTGGCAGTGTGGTAAGAGGCAGAGAATTTTGCTACACAGCTTAATCCAGGTCCCACTGAGATCCTTAGGAACTGAATTCAGCCTTTCCAAGTTAAAGCAAAGGAAGTTTTCCAAGCTGTTAAGAATACATTTATTTCCATGAACAAAGCTACTGGGTAAAATGTCGGCACACAAAAAGCCACAAAAAACCCAGATACAGTCATTACCAGCATTATGGAGCTGTCTAGCAGCAGTAAACAAGAAGAAAATCCACACGTGCTCTGCTGAATGGGTAAGCATTTGTCTCAGCCATGTTTGTGTCCCTGTTGCATCTGCCTGCCACATACATTGTGTGAAGGCGCTTGAAGAGACCAAATGTTTAGGGAAAACGGATTTCAAGTGTCACATTTCTAATATTCTTGGGCAGAGAAGCGGAGAAATCTGAGAAGGAGTTTTATGGGCCAAATTTTCTGAGATACATCTCCATGAGCCACACCAAACATGTTGATACCTGGCCTGCAGTTACTCCTACCAAAGAGCACAGGAGGTACTTAGAAAGATCACAGAAAATTTCAAATTAAATAACATTTTCTGTATACTATTTAATCACCACTGCACTTGAGAAAATAGTAGCTTTGAAACTATTAAGCAACCTGAAAAATGGGAGGAAATCACCATATAGATGACCTGCTCTGGGTGATGTCTCCAGCTCTTTTCCCCTTGCTTGGTTAAAGAGAACTTGGAATGCCTGTTTCTCAAAGCACCTGTCTCCCTCTCTCGCACCTGTGATTTCATGGTGTTTGAGTCAAATTTAGGTGAGATATGCCAGGAATTAACAGCAGTGCTCCCCAACACTTCTGCAAACTGAATTCAAAGGGCAGGGGAAAAGGTCTCTGGTGTTGGCACTTAGGCAACATAGAGGGTTAACAGCCACTGGAGACCCAAGTGAGATAATGGAGTAATTTTGGGTAATCCTAAAGGACTGAGAGAAAACAGGCTGGACAGAAAAAAAACCCAAAAAACCCAAACCCCAAACAACCAACTTTCCTCTCTCTAGTGCATTTATGCTGCCAAGTCCATCTCTGATGCAAGGGTGTTGTGAAATGTAGCTCACTTGCTAAAAGTTATTTTGATGTGCTGTTTGGGACACGGGGAAAGAGAAATGGACTCCATTCAATCTCTATTAAAGCAGAATGATGTCTTCTGCAGAATTTATTTTCAGGAGCTTTGTGCTAACTTCATTTTCTTATTAGCTAAAATTGCTAGTGAGACAGTTTTAGCAAAGATGCTAAATGCCTTTGTGGAAAAGATGAGTCTGTGCTCAGTGAATTGACTACTGTTGTGTCAGCTTGTACAGAACAGATCTTTACTATGGGATTTGGGGATCTGGGATTAGGTCCTAGTGATAATTCACGTGGGAAAAATTTTATATTTAATTACAGGAAGGCAATTAGATGGGAAGATTGAAAGAAAATGTTACAGGTAGTTAAAGTTGCAGGAAAAAAACAGGAATTTATAACCCACCAAAAAAAAAAATAATCTGGTATTAGTCTTAATGACTGTTGAAAATTGAGGACAAAAAATAGTGGGGAAGAAATTGAGCATTTTTTGGAATTAAAAATCCGAAAGAATTTTCTCAGAAAAGTGCTTTTGGGGTATTTTTTATATCATCAAAAAACCATGAAACAAGCTGAGAGATAAATTAAACAGAACCAAACCACACTTGGTTGCCAGAAAAACAGGATTTCTGACTATGGTGTGGTGAGGCTGAAGATGAGGAGCGTTATGCTCCCACTTTTCTTACAAGGGACTAGTTTCCTGTTTGAGTGGAAATTCCTACAGTGCCGGGAAGGGCATCCCTGGAGGTATGGGTTCTTGGGAGGCAATGTGCCACTAAGGCAGTTTGGTTTAAGCCTGAAGTGCTACACAATGAAAGGTATAGGTCCTGTTTTACCCTAATGTTACCAAGCCACCATCTTGATATTCTTCAGGATGGTAAGCCATAACTTTAAGGAACTTGTCAGTGCAGCTTTAACTCTCATGGAGAGAGTCTTTTCTCACCACTCACTCTTATGTGTGTGTTATGTATTGTACAGCCTAAGCAAAACTATCTTTAGAGGAGCGCTTATCTGAAAGATTTGAGGAGTTTGTGTAGAGATCCTGGAAATCCAACAGACTACACTGTTTGTACTGAAGGAAGTCCAGGGTTAGATCCTATCTTATTCAGCAGCCTGGTCTCTAACCCCTCCTCCTCCTCAGAGGTGAAGCATGAACTGTGACTAGCACAGGGGGGCAAATGATTACTGGCAGAAACTGCAAATTTCAGGTCAGCACCACTTGAGATTGCCCTCAATCCATTTGGAAGCCTGGAATGAAGTTAATTTGGAGGGTGGAGAAGCTGTAGCCTCCTGAAGAAAAACCTGCCATGTCTTGTGCTCCTTTTCCTAGGGTGAGCTGGAAAGACAAGAACTGCACAGGATGCTGAGAGCCTCTAAAGGAAATGCTGGCATCAACCAAGCTGTCACATTTAAGTGTGTGGAAAGCTGGTCTTGGGGCTGCCCAGTTGAACGTGCTAAACCAAGACAGCACCTTTCAACAGCTCCACAATAACACTGAGTTTGTACAGACATATACAGAATGTATAGGATCAAGTTCCATCTATTTACCTGTCTCTGCATCCCTCCAATAACTTTGCTCATTTCAAATGAATTTGACATAGGTGTAGGAGTTCCTAGGTATTTTAGATTTTTGCCAGTATATTTGTTAGATGTATATCCAACACGGAGCTACATAGAACATGATAGCTGGACATGTTGTGATGGCTCGTTTGCAAGATTGTGCTGCTGTTCACTCATATTACCCTCACTTTCCCATTCCTTACTGCTTTTGAAAGCAGCATGAAAAGCAGGAGCAGCTGCTGCCAGGAAAGGAAGCTGCAGGAACCGGAGGGACTCACGTGAGGGAGTGCAAAGACACAGGCTTATTTTGCTGATGACCTTGGCTTCTAGCACACCCCATGATTAGAGTAACTGCTTCTAGAGCTGGAGGACATGGGAGCTGAAACTACACATCCTCTTTAGGACTCACGGAAAGGAAAAAAATCTGTCCTGCTTAACAAACTAAGTGGAAAAATCACTGAATTTCTACTTATGGTTACTGCAACCTTATGAGGGAAAAATACTTCCAGAAATTATTTTATTCCTCAAAAAAAAAAAAAAAAAAAGAGCTACTGCTCCATAGTTATTAGAGGGAAACTAATCAGTATTTGTTCAGTCTCCCATTCTCCTCTCTGCTATTTCACATGCTCTTGAAAGTGTCATTACTGAGATGGCATTGCACTTGTTCCACCACTCTAAAAGTGCAGCCCTTTATCTTAGGAGGTATCATAGAAGCATTGTATTATGGTTTGGGTTGGAAAGCACCTTATAGATCCAATCCCCCTGCCATGGGATGCCCCCACTAGATCAGGTTGCTCAGGGTGAAATAACAGAATGGTTTACCTTGGTGGTTTCCTCTTCAACAACCTCCTAGTCAAGTATAAGATCTCTTTAGGTGACTACGGCTGTTTCCATTAGCTATTCAGTAGCATTAGCAGCTGTGTGTAAAACTTTTGGGCTTCTTAGGAAACCTTACTCAGGAGGTGAAAGATATTGCCAAAAATTAGGTCCTAAAAAAGTCCTATCTACCCTTCTGCAGTGTTGTCCTTCAAGAGGCTTTGTTCTTTGGGGCAGCTCAGTATAGTATACTAACTGAGTTGGAAAACTGCTAAATACAAATGACAGGTATTGACTCTTCCGCTTACCATGTTATCAGGTGACTGTGGTAGCAGGGAGGTGGAAAAGAACTGTACTCTAGGAACCATCCTGGGACTTGCTTATCTCTGAGGCCAGCATGTAAAATTCCACATGTCATTTCACAGGATGCTCCCTTGTTGTCACAATTTTTCCTTCTCTCCTCATCTACCTTTTATCTGCTCACATCATATTTTCATTTATTTTTTCTGTTTTTCTCCTGCCTATTTTTCTTTGTTTCCATTTTCACTACTGGGATTAGAATCTGTTACCTGACTATTTGAGCACTTGTTCCATGATATTTGAATGCACTAGGAATTAAAAAAAGTAAGTATTTCCATTTCTTGGTGCTTTCAATTTGGGTTCTTTCTTCATTTCCCCAAGGATAATGAATGCTAAATACAGTATAGCTGAACTTAAATATTTAGGTTCACTAAAAAACAATCAGACATTGCCTATATAGCTTTTTCTTAATGGAAATACCTCTGAGGGGAGGATGTTGGGGAATGATGGCTTTTTTTTTAATGTGATAGATATGTAACATGTACAAAATAGTGATTTTATTTGTCCTCTTGATTTAAGAAAAGTAAAATTCCTGCATGTTATTCTACAGTGCTGTGTGAATATTCATGAATACTAAATTGTTTTCCTGGACGAAATATGTAAAAGCATGAAAGTGATCATCAGCTGATCTCTGCTCCAAGCTGAATTGTGCAGTTTAGGAAACAGCAGGGAAAATAAATTTATTTTCAACTAGAATTTGATTCTGAAATAAATAGGAGGTTACTTCCTTGCACATTTAGCTCACGTCTGTGAGCTAAAAGGAAAAGGAAAAACTTAACATGCATCAAGAAGCATCTATTTTTAAAGCCCTTAATAACCTTTAAAAGACTAAGATTCTGCTGACATTCCCTGAGCTGTACAGAATCACACTGATCACAATTGGCTATTCAGGGTGTTTCAGTTTCAGTGAAAAATTAATGCAAGGTATTTTTTTTTTTGCATCCTGGATTTTTTCCCTAATCACTCTGTACTGACTCATCATTGTGAACTTTTACGTACTGTGTTGTTAGGTTTTAACCAGCTAGAAAACTAGTAACTGTGGTAAAGAGGAACCACATCTCTCCTTCAGGTGCATGTGCTCTGTCTGCAATGTCTGCAAGGGTGCTCTGGGGCACTGTGCTGCTCAGCCTCCATTCACTTACCCTGCTTTCCTTTGGAAGGAAATTCGGGGCATAACCAGGGAAAGAACTGTGATACCCTCACAGTGGTCACTGACCACTTCTGGGGAATGTGGTGGGTCATATCTTTGCCACAGCACAGACACAGATATTTAAGTAGAGTATGTTCAGAGAAAGTGCATTGACACCAGCTGATCCCAGTAAAGGATGCTGAAATAGCTATAGCTTTTTGCTGCTAAAATGCTGAACCAGGAGGAGCCAAGAACAAGGCATTCTCCTAAAAGGAATTCCTACCTTCTCATGCATAATTTTCTCTGAGGGAAGAAGTGAAAAAAACTCTAAACTAAAAATAATAAAAAAAACAGCTTTTGCACAATGACACATAGCCTGGAGTATAAGGAAGGTAACTGAATGAGAGATTGAACTGTGTTCATTATCCACAGAGTAAAACAAGCCTGGTATCTTTTGCTTTGCTTTAGTGAGGAAAGGTTAGAGCTCACTCACTCAGTTTTGTGGCACACTGTACTCTTTTCAACTGCCTCCAGCTGAGGCAAGGTATTTGAGTAATATGAATAGAGGCTCTTATCCTGTGAGCAATTATACGTGGGTTTAAAGTAGCTGTTAGGCTCTAATGGTCTTACAAAAAATTTTTCTCGGTGTTCTCTGTTTATAACAGCTATTTTATAATAAGAATATTCCATGTGCAGACAAGGTCTAACCCTTTTTGATACACACAAAACTGTTTTCAAGAATTCTTTTAAAATAATATGTAGGCTTTTTTCAGAATAAAAGCTTTGGCTTCTATCTGACTACACATATTTTTGAAAGGGATAGGGGCTTTTTCCCCCTACTGTTCTTTTCCGTTGGCTTTAATTTAGTTTGCTTTATTCAGACCTTAGGTCAAAGAATTTTTACGTTTAATATATGTATCCTGATGGGGGCTCTGAGCACATTTTTGAATCTGGGAATTTAGAAGGGCACCTCTATTTGATATGTGGAGATGTATGCCTGCAAAGTCTCAGCCTGGATCTTTCAAACCTGCAGGCCTTATGCTTGTGATCACACACATTTGCTAATTTGTGCATGTACCTATTGTTCCCTTTGATTTCAGAAGCTGAGGGAATTTAATGTCTGAATACAGAGCTTGGGACTGAACTGGAGGAACCCAGGCTTTGTGAATGCTGCTCTTGGTTCACACGAAGTTATCAAATGGTGAAATGCAAGTGCTGCATTCTTTTATTCTCTGATGTAGGTGTCACAGTAACACAGTGATATCCTTCCCTTTTCTTGCAGCAGCATCCCTACTATGCCTTTGAAAGAGATGAAGTCTTTCAGATCTGTGAGTTGTGTCTTTATAATGCCCAGGGAGCAATTGCTCCTGTTCTTCAACCGAAAGCAAAACAAATTCCCCCATGTAATTAAGGCTGAACACACAGCCATTGTTTCCACCCCTTCTGTGTTATAATATTATAATGCAAGATGTCACTGTGTGCCTAATAGTGTTTCCCAAGCACAAACAGTAGGGTGGCCCAGCTAGTCCTCCTCTCAGCACAGAAAGGCTAGGTTGTAGGCACCTCTCACTGGCTATAACTGTGTTATGCCATGTGGTGTAAAACAGCTTCTGCCAGCAATGCTGCTTTGTCTCACAGAGAAGCAATTTTTTAAGAGATTTGATAAATTGTCTTGTCACACTTGGATTAAACTATTGATTTACCAAGACTCTTTGTATGTTGACCCAGGAAAACACAGTGGATGCTATTTAGAATATTACAAACCCTCTGCCATATGCATGTTGTCTAGCCTACACTTCAACCCTATCACCTTTCAGCAGATTGCTTCAGACAAGAGATCTCATGGGCAGGGAATCTGCAATGCATATAAGCTTACTTGCTCATTTAATACAAGAGAGTCCTAGACACTGACCTTGTCTATAGCTTCCAGCTTGGCAGGGCTGTAACACCACAAAGACCTGCAAATCCCTTTTTAACAAGGCTACCTGAACCAAATGGCCCAAGTCCAAATAGATGGAAATATGAAGATGTGCAATAGATCTGTTGCCTACACTGCTCACTGGAAAATTCTCTGAAGCTGCTGTACTGGTGTCTGCTTATGTGGTTCAGTATCAAATCCTGCCATAACAGCATGTCTGTTGTCTGTTCCTAAATGTTTCAAGACATTTTCTAGGGGAGAGTTCCTGTCCTAGGAAGGTGTGTGTCTTTCTGTATTCCCCCAACCTCGCTTCTGCATCACTTTCCACAAGTCTAGCAAAGAACAGAGGGAACCTAGATATGGAAGCACACATGGTGAGAACTGTCAGCACCTGGGTGCTAATGCTGATGCTGCATGCTGATGTCCTGCAAGAATTTGCTGCTTGACAACAGAGATCTTCACTTAGCTGAGATCAATCTTTCCAGTGTAAGCAGGGCTCACCCCATTGTAGGTGATATTTCTGGGCTCTTTCATTGTTTCCATAACTGTCATATGAGATGTTTCATGGAAGTACTATTGTGTGTCTGGTGCCAGAAAGAAATAGTAAATTGGGAAAAAAAAATAAAATTAAAGATTTGTGTTGGTCCCCATAGAAAATGCATAATGATAAAGCTTAAACTGCAGTTCAGGAAAACTATGTCAATTAGGTGTTACCAAAGACCATTCCCACTTCTGGATTACACAGATCAGAAGACTTCAAGGTAGTGTCAGAAATAATTTCATGAACAAAAAGATTTTCCCTTTTCCTTGCCTAGGAATAGCTTGTGTGTTACAAATTATATCAGGTTTTCTTTCACCTGTGATAAAGGAAGAATGACGTGGCAAACTATAGAATTGGTTTTAAAGCAATAGGTGAGTAGGAATTGGCAAAATCGCTAGCCTATTGCCTGTCATATACTTATTTTAATACTTAAGGGACCAGTGACTCTTGCACTGTCCAGAATATTCCATATAATTCTTTTGTGCTGGCTCATGGATAATGCCACTCAGCTTCTATGAGGTCAGGTCAAATGATGTCATACAGTATGATGTGACATGCCCTGGTTCACTGTGCAATGTAACAACCTTTCAGCTTCTAAATAAAAACAGACAAGCACTCTTGAACCTGGATATATTGCTGCATTCTTATTCAAAGACTTGGAGTGTCTGTTGACAGAGCCATTAGTTGAATATGAACATTTCACATAAAAATAATGAAGTGCAAAAACTCATCATGTGCAATGGCCACAGTTAAAATTGTCCCCCTTTTGTTTGCTTTCCATTCTGATAAAATAAAAACCAAACAACTGAAATCCCTGCAGAATCATGGAAGTCTAAACCATATAAACTCCTCTGAAGCTCATGGAAGATATGCATCAATTGGCATCTCAAAGGGAGGGTTTCCAGACAAAAGTCCTTGCCTAAGGAAGCACTGTCCCTGAGCCTGATAGCTCCAGGGACTGACAGCGAGAGCTACTCAGCTGCACTTATCTCAAAGGCTGGAGGCCAAAGGTGGCAGATGTATAGACAAAGGTGGTTTCCTTCCTATAGCAGACTCTGAAAAATTCAGGGTTATCATTGACATCTTGAGCAGTGATGAGCTAGGGACAGCAAGTGAGGGTGAGAGTGGGAAATGCGACACCTGTGTTCACAGGAAGCCCCTGGCAGGCAGGAAAGGTGGACTATGCAGTTGCTGTAATCATTGCTGCCCATAATAAAAAAACCCACACTGTGTGCATCCCAACAAAAGCATCCAGATACAAAGTAGAAGAGGGGAGGTTTCATTTGCAAATCCTGTTTCTCAGCTGTTTTGTAATTTAACACATGCCCAGATTGTGGCCTCTAGGCACAAGAAATGAAACTCAAGGGTGAAAAAATCACCAACCTGTGACCATGTGATATTAGAAACACTGCCCAGAACTTACAACAAACATTACCAGAAGAGAAATAAAATCAGTCAATCAAGTTGTCACTGAGGAACCAGCAGAAAACTCTCACCCTATAGAAGGGACTTGGACCTCTCCTTCATCCACAATTGCCAATATAGTGATCTCCAAGCAAGGGCCTCTCTGGCTTCAGCCTTGCAAATTCTTTCCCTGCACAGATATCCTATTCCCAAGGACAGATGGGGAGAGTACAAGTAATGAAAAACACTGTCTGCTAAGTTTTCCGAAAACTAATACAGAAGGATAGTCAGAAGAGAAGTCTAATTAAAAAAGCTTCTTGCTGGCATGTAGATTTTGAGGTCCTTGCTGATCCCTATTTAGGCAAAAAAGAAGATATTTCCCATTTGTCCCAACGAGAAAAACTGTCTCATGGAGAAGCCTGCTTTTTGTCTGGATTTCATTCTCTGCTGTTAAGAATAGGGCAGGGTGAATGACTTGATCTCTGTAGGCTGACTGCCAAATAAGAAAAACTCCACCAAATTTTGAATAGCCAGGCTATAATTCCCAGAATCACTTGTGAAGTTTTTTTGGTAGTGATAATCTCTGTCTCTGACTGAATAGACCACATAAATATTCTTTGCAATGAAGAATGTTATCTGGAGAAACAGGATTCCTTATCTCAAAATATTCTTTAGTCAGGCATTGAAGATATTTTCTGGAAGATCATAAACCCTTTTTTCAAGCTCATCTCAAGTATACTTTTCCACTGGCCCTGTTCTTTTCTGGTTTAAAAATTTCTATAGGTAATACTGGTTGTTCATGAACCTTTTCCTCCCTAAACAGTTTATAGATGCTAATTAGTATAAGTTCTTTTTTCTTCTTTTACGTCTATATAATTTCTAGTGTTATTCAAAATAATTGCTCCTTACCACTGATTTTATAGACAGTCCCTTTGTCTCCTCATGTCAACCTTTTGTTACTAGTTAGGTTTGAGCCCTGGTTAGGTTTATGAGTCTTTTATATCACTGGGATTTTTAGTGCATACATTTTGCACCTGTATTCTCTTTCACAATCTTCTAGAACTTGGTGTGAAAATAAAGACCAGGTAGTTTCAAAGTCTTGTACCTCCTGTAACTCTGTGTGAGTGATGGGATCAACATCTACTGTTCAAGTGGCATCAACATTATTCTGACAAATGTTATTGACAAATGGACTCTGCCACAAAGCCATTCAGGTCATGATTGCATACGAGTTGTGACTGCATTTGAACTCAAGCCCTTTTTATTTCAGTGATTCAACACTAGTAAAATTTTCACCAAAAAAAAAAAAAAAAAAAAAAAAAAAAAAAAAAAAAAAAAAAAAAAAAAGGGGGCAGGGGGAATGACTTTGGGGCAAGGGAGAGAGAGAAGGAGAGAAGGAGGGAGAGGTGCTATTTGTTCATGATCATAATAAAAATATACATTTTACTGGTTCTCTTAACGATGATTTGGCTCAGGCAGATAAAAACACCCCAAAGAATGTATGCAAAGATCCCACACTCCAGGCCCGCTGCTGCTGCCTTTTATTCAGTCACCCACCACTACCACTAATAGGATCTTGAGGTATAGGTTAATGAGATAATTAGCCAAACACAATCAGACTTGTACACTGCACAGAAATGGATGGTTGCTCTCTCACAGCCACTTGTTGTACGGCACCAGGGCAAACTGCCTTTCTTTTCAATGGGAAATAAAGCGGGAAATAAAGCAGGAAATCAAGTAGATGTGGGTTGTTCTGCCTGCTCATGGTGGTGAGGACAGCTTCACTGGTGCTGAATTTTAAAGAGCAAATAATATCAATTAGCAATTGTGTCTGGAAGAGTGTTGGCAGGGAGATCTTCCGCTCATTGCTCTCCTGAGGCAGGCCAAGCACTCAAGTCTCAACAGCTTCCATTTGAGGTCTTTCCTAGGGAACAGTGCTGCCAAGAGAAGGACTGCCTGCGAAATTGTTCTCTTACAGAGGACCCTGAAGACTCTTCATTTTTGGTAATTTTATGATAGAACTGAAATTGGCAGTTTCGATAGCCTTGCTCATAGACTTCCTTCATAGCTCATGGCTGCCATGGATCTGACCTATGACTTGTCTCCTGAGATTGAGAGGGAACAGGCATATGTTCAGACCTAAACAATTTCAGGAATCTTTTCAGAGGAAAAGACTTTAGCTTTTAATTTGGAATTTTAGGACTGTTATAAATGCTTTTCATTCAGAGAGCTTTTTTTAGATCAGGATTTAATGACACGAATGAACTAATATTCTTATAAAAGTGTTGGCAGAGGCTTGGTTCACCCAACACTGATTGATGAGGAAGCCCACAGAGCAATTTTAAACTAATGCCAGAAACATATTTTGTGGTAGATTTAGGAATGCCATCCCAGTCTTCAGCCTTTTATTACTGACTCAAGAGGCCATCTTCTACAAAGTCAGTGATTCATGCAGAGTGATTTGAAAGGAATGTGTTTGAATGAGCTTCCTGTGTATTTGTCACAGTTTATGACTTTTTAATAACAAATCATTATTACTGTGAATTTTTAAGCCCAAAATCCTCCATAAATCTTTTCAAACTCATCTCTATTTATAATCTATGGAGGAACCTGTTCACTGTTTTTGTTCATTCCACTGTTGTTGATTCATGGACTATTATTAGACAGGTTACAAAAAGTTAAGATGGTGTAGGAGAGCGGATTTTGTTTGGAAACTGGTGATTTTTACCTTCTTTTTCAGTTGTAGCAGAGGGTCAGATCAGTTTACACCGCAGCCTTCATGACTGAGCAGAGAGACCGACTCTGGAGAGTGCGGACTTCCACCTAGGAGAACTAAGTCTGGCATACAGTAGATACTGCAGTGCATTCACCTGTAAACCAAGTGGAAGGGAGTACACTCACTGACAACAAGCCCTGCACAGTTCCACTATATTTTTCCCTATTGGCTGCATTTAGAAAGAGTAGCTGTCAATTAAGATAGAAATAATGCAAATGGTATGGAGATAAACACCTAGAAGTTTATCACGTCATTTTGAGCTCACAACATATATTTGGACTTTTCTTTCTTGTAAAATTTCCAGAGCATCCCATTTTTATTAAAAAATATTTAAAAATAATGATTGTGTTTACTTCTAATAATAGACTGTGGTTTCTATTCAGTGGTCACTTTGGAGACTTGGGGCTGAAAACTGTTTTTTCCTTAACTGGTTCAACCTTTCCTATATGTGATCAGCATGGATCCTGAATGTGCAAGATACTGATGAATCTATAGGAGGCAAAGATATTTATCATGTCATAAAAAGTGCTCATTGTCTAGTAGCATGAGGCCATGATGTTTGTACAGTCTTCTAATTTGGTGAAAGCATTAATTACACTGAATAATGGTAACCCTGGTAATCTTGGCAGACATCTGAAACCTTGGATAATTATAGCTTCTGCTAGACAAATTTTAGTTCTCTGAATTTGATTTTAGGGGACAGAAATAATTTTTAGATAATCCAGTGCCTGAGAAATCAGGATGTGGAGAACTGGAATTTTACCTGTATAGAAACGACTGACAGATGAATAAAAGACTGTTTGTAGCCACTTCTAATGAGATCATAAATTTCTTCTAACACAGATGAGATGGAAAGCATTGAAAAATCAGTGCAAAAGCAAACAAAACAGACTCACAAAACATACTTTTAGTAACAGAACACATCATAATGGAACATGAAAATAAAAAACCCCACCAGAATCAGTCTTGATGAAGATTGGAAAATCTACATGTCAGCAAAAACAAACTTGTTACTTAATAAGGTTAATAATAGATAAAGTCCCCTGAAGATAAATTGTTATCACATTTGACGACCATTTTATTAAAATGTTAATGGCCTCAGGCAAAAGCAAACTGTTCCCTTAATCTGCCAGAAGAACTGCTTTCTCAGGAATTATATACACCAGAGAACTTGGGATCTGAGCTAACTGTAACAAGCATGTTTGAAAATTGGAGCATCTACAGCTTCTGAAATTGTGGCTAAAAGGGAATGGATCTCCCATGTCTCAAAATGGCTGTGCCCTTTTCTGCCAAACACAACTTTCACTCACATTTTTGAATGCAGAATCTGTTGGAGTCAACTGCTGCAGTCAAAACAGCTGAGGTGTCAGTGATTGAAGGGAGGATTTTTTTTCTTTGCCTCCTTCCATGCTAACTGTGAAAAAGGTGTAGCTTAATAAGTGCAATTGCTGTAATAGCAAACACACAGAAAATATGTTTTCATCAGCACCTCTAAGCACGGCAAAACTGTGAAGCAGCCTGGCAAGTACGCTAAGCATTCAGTGAATTGTGATAGATTGCAGTATGGTTTGTCTGGGATGAGAATACCAACAAAAAATCATTCACAAGATTTGATGAAAACTCAGCCCGTACAGAGAGACTTCTTGCTACAAGCACAGTATCAGCTCACAACAAAATGGAGCTGATGAAATTGAGTTCACATTCTATCAATCCTTCTGACATATGAAATGCATTTTCCTCAAAGCCTGTGGACTTCCTCATTCCTAACTGAGCAACGAGAAAGAAAAGGTAAAGCAGAAAACATCTGTGATGCTGAATGCTGCATTTCTTTTCAATGTATCCCAAAGGCAAAGATACAAAGAAATTCATAAAAGTTACACTAGAATTACATAAAAGCTACACTATAAATACATGCCTCACACCCAAGCCTCCTCTGCCAAAATTTGCGTGAAATAAAAGGGAATGAGTAAGACTAAACCAAATTAGCACAGTAAAAGCTTTTTCCACCTTGGAGGAGAGAGGTATATCCTGGTTCCAGCAGGGGGGATCCAGGAATGAGAGTTAGTCTGATGCAGCTCAACCACTGAAGTTGGGTTGTTTGTGCGTGCAGTAGGCACTCAGACTCCACAGCCTCTGGTTTGGGGATGAATATTACCAAACCTTCCTTCCTTCTTCTCTCTTTTACCTGAGGTCCATGACAGTGATGACTTAAGTTGTGCTGAAGACTTCTGGGGCTGTGGGCAAGTGTGCTGAGAACAGCCCTGTGCTGGGTCACAGCCAAGAGAGACTGTGGGAAGAGGAATAAAAGGCTTCACCCTCACCCAGATGGGATGGCCTGTGGGTGAAGTGTTTATACATACTTTGGGTCCCCGAGCAAGATTAGAAAAGATGTTATACCCTCTTATTTTCAGGCTTTTAAACAATCTTCATATGTATAACCTCTATGCAGTTTTTAACGTGGGTTCTCTACTTCTATTCAGGGTTCAACTCTTTAAAGTAAAGCTTTCTCCTTTCCTTTGCCTCTACAATACAAAAGGCAAAGATTTCATGGTTGTGTATCTGATCATTGGTCTTTTGGGGAGCTACTTATTGTGCTTTTTATGGAATTTTCTGTGCCAGTTGGATCAGAGTGGGGGCACAGATATTTTGGTGCTAAGATAGAAGAAGATTTCTAAAACAGCCTATTTTTTCTCTTTTTCACTTGTTTACACAGAATTATTCTCCTTTAGTGCCTGTTTTCCAAACCAGCTATCAACCTTCCTTTAGAGAAACTGCAATTTTCCTGGCCCAGTTTATTTAACTCCTTTGCTACACCAGCAGTTCATTTAGTAAATTCCTTACACAATAGACACAGTATACCTCAAAAACTAGGAGATGTATTGAGTATTAATCACTAATTATTCACCCAAATTCTGTAATTCAACCTTGGTATAGCACAAATATGAGCAGCATTCTCACCTATGGAATAATTTTTCTTTGATATAAAAATTACCACCTCATTAGTGTAGTTAGAACCCAACAGGGCAAAGAAAAGGTGGTGTGTGCAGGTATTTCTGTGTAGTGAAATGAGCTGCAGTGATGGCACTTAATGCACCTAAGGTTTGTGCTGTGTTTGGGAGAAGTGAAGTTCAGGATATCTACCCCAGGACTAAGCTGTGGTACACTCAGCTATGCCTGGCTTGCTCCTGATGCACCAAGGTTTTTGGTCTATGATAAAGCCCTGCTCGTGCTCTCTCCCACTTGGAGATGCACCTAAGATAAGTCCATCTCTGAGCTTGAGAAAGCACCTAAGTTTTGCAACAAGCCTACTGTGTGCTAAGGTGATAGGGTAAACATCTGCCTTCTTTCACCACTGTTTACTCTGCTTTTTCCCTCAGAGCACCCATGAATGCACGTTGCCTGTTGAGCTTGCTCCCCTTGCAGCAGTGCATGCCAGGCTGCCCTGTACATGGGAGGTCAGGGGACAGCAGGTGAGTGGTAGCATTTTCCTCAACAGAAACCACATAAGTTGCCACTTTTTCAGACCCCTATAGACATAGCCATTGCTCTGAAGAAAGAAACAAAGGCCATGACACCAAAGTAAGTAATCATTGCAGAGATTTTAACGGATAACACCACATTTCTTGTGAGAGAAAAGTGTTCTATCACCTTTTCCTTCTTTTAACCCGATACTTAATGTTGTGAGAAATTCAGACGTGACACAGTTTGGTGCTAAACAGAGAAGAGGAAATAGCTAAACCACTTTGTGATCTTATCAGACTGAAGCACTTCTGTGTTGTAGTTTTGACGACTACAGTGCACCAACACAGTCTCCAGGTTGGCGCTTCTTTTACAGACAGCTGGGCAGACAGAGCTGACACCACCCACATGAAATGTGCACGCTGGGACCCTTTGCTTTTGCAAGAGCTGTAATCATTCAAAAGCAGAATATGCAAAGGGTGTGGGATGGCAGATGTCTGGGAGCCTCCCCAGTGGCTCTGCACTGAGGCTGATGTGTGTTGGGCTGGTCTGTCTGGGGAGCAGGGATGCAGTGAGGCAGGTGCACTCTCCAGGCTGGAGTCAGCAGCCTCTAATGGCTGTCGGAGGGGTGGCAGAGAGCGCTGTCCGTGTGGCAGGGCTGGCCTGCCAGCTCTCCCCGAAGATAGCAGCGTCTTGCCTGGGAGTGCCAAGTGCGGGCTGACACAGCCAGATCCCTCGCCGAGCTTGGGAAGAGCGCGGTACCCGCACAGCCACACAGCTGTCAGAGCAGAGCACGCTCAAGCATGGCCAGATGAAGCTCCAGTGAGCGACCAGTCTGTGCCCGGCCCACAGTGTCCAGAAAGGCTCTGTGATGGAAATCAACAGCTTCCATTATAGCACTCTAACGACCCCATGTAGACAAGCCCTCAGAAGCCACATTAACCCGAGTTTAGGCCATAAATTGAACTCTCTGGCAAAGGTACTCCCTAACTAAATGCAGAAAATCTCTGTGACGAGCAGTAACAATGCATATAAAATAAAATAACAGCAGGACTGGGGAACAGCAATGGCACATCTTTCCTTCCAAATTGAATTGTTCACTTCACTGTGAGAAGAAATAATTATCATGTTTACTGTGTTTGGCTCAATTAGGCTGGAATCTTAGGCCAGGAACCTTTATTTTTAAATTTTTGTAAATGTTGTCCATGTATGGCTGTGTCAGCATTGATTTTGCTGTCATGAAGGTACTACAGCTGTCTGCCTGAAGTAGAACATGCAAACCTGAACTAATTCTTAAAGTGTCTATTTTTCTAGTTTTAATCAGCCAAAATTTCTAGGAAACTGAAAGAGGACCAAGCAAGCCTCTTATATTATTTCTGTAGAGTTTTGCTCTTGAGTGTGCTGCAGACAGAGGGATGGTTTAAAACTGTTTTGTTTTGCATGTGGTGTGCATTTAACTCATGGAACTATTACAGCAAGATGGACTAAGACCACATGCACTGAGAGGTTACAAAATGTGCACATCAAGTGGCACATATCTGTATAAGACTGGCATATAGCATAACAAGACCAGAGGAGAAGACAGTAAACCTGACATGAGGGGCACAGGAACAGTTTCGTCAGCAGTGAGTCTTCTCAGGACTGTGTGCAGCAGCCTACTACTGCTTTGCATGGCAGGGATGCATGCAAGAGTTGTACATTTAAACCCTGAAAGAGGGGCACTCTCAAAGACCTCTGTCTTCAGTCTTCACTTATAGAAAGTGGTCACTACCAGTGATCAGTAAGGCTGAGTAAAAATAAAACATTTCTACATTTCTAGGAACTGATTTACATCCACTTCCTTTGATTATATGCAATTTCCCTTTTCTGTATGAAGAGACAGAGAAGCACAGAGACAGAGAAGCATAGAGAGCACAGAGACAGAGAAGCATAGAGTTTATACATGTGTTAACAATATGAGATGAAAATTGAGGGACAATATGTATCTTTAGCAGTAGAAAAAAATCTGGTAAAAGGCAAACTACCTGAGTTAGAGAGATCAGCTCTTTGATAGAGAAGTCTGTCATAGGTAGATTAAGGATAAAATTATAGGTGCTGCCTTTCAAAATTTTTATTAGGATGCTTGATATCAGGAAACGTTTTTTATCCCATCAAGAATTGGACCAAAATCACAGATGAAGTGTATGTAGCACAGGTTTTGGAATGAAAAAAACAGTCTAGAGAGAGATGGATTTGTCTGACTATTGAATGCATAAAGGAAAGACACTTAAATAAAAATTTGCTATGCCACTCTGAGAAGTTGAGGTGAGCCAGAATGCATGACAGAGGGAGAGCATGTAAAGAAAACTGTTATGTTTCAAATTCATCAGAGCAGTGGAATAAGGTTGTCATGATGCCTGCCTGTTAGCTCAGTTTTTATTAATGTCCAAATGATTAGAAAGGAGATAAATGCAGCACAGAGAAGAGCTGTATTAGAAAGTGAGTGTTTGGAGTTTCTTCCTCACTTCATGCTAAAACCCACAAAATTCTTTATAATATCACAGTGCATAGGCTTCAAGTCTAGCCTGAACCATACAGGAAAAGGCCAGTCCAAACGTAATGCAATGTGTACAGCACATAGGATGAGTTCATATGACATGCAGAGGCCAGTGTTTAAGGTCTTCCATCTGGCTGCTTTGCTTGAATAACACCTTCAAGAAATTTAAAGTCTCTTGAATCTGCTGTTAACAAAATAAAATAAAATAAAATAAAATAAAATAAAATAAAATAGCATTACTAAATCCCACTTCCCCCTGCTGATGCACTAATTTCAGTGGCCAAGTTCACTTTAGATGGCCCCAGGACCCAATGGTTTTCCCTGCATCATAATGTGGGATTTCACACTGAGCACAACTTGAGCCACTCCTCATATTGCGAGAGTTGCCACTTCAAAGAAGGCCATGCTGTTTGTCTTTGGTATGGAGGCATGAGCTAAGCAGGGACTGACTGCCTCAAGAAGTGAGCAGAAGACTTCCCATGGCACTGGATTGTTCTGCAGCACAGAGTTGGGTAAAGTTTTAGAGGCAAAGCAATTCCATGCCATCCTCAGTGCCAGCATGTAGGGAGTTCTTGGCAGCTCAGATGGTGGGTCATAAATTCTCCTTCACTAGTTTGGGGGCTTGATTATTCTTTTGTGTTCTGCTGAAAACATTACTTATGAGAATTGGGGCATTTTAATTTGGCTGTGCTATCACTTTATTAATATTTGAACATCTCACTGTTTTCTGTCTTGGCACAATGGGATCCACAAAGAGAGGCTAAAAGAGAAAATGCTCCCCTCCCTGGCATTGGATTCCTGCCCTTTTATTTTTAATTACTTTGAATTATTTCCGGAACTTTTTATACCATTCTGAGAATACAAATTAAGTTTTGACTGTAAGAAAGGATACTGTGGAAAGCAAGCAAATGTGGCCTTACATGTTCATCAAGAGACTGCATTAAAAAAGCAAGGGATAGACACTTGCCAATCGATCCATTATATCCCAGCATAACAATGATCCATTAGCCTGAGAAAGGCCTATGTGAACTGTATGCACATTTGGCTTAACCCACTCAGTTTATTTAGCCTCTAGTGTGCTCTGGATTAAAGCAGGCAGTCATTAGAGAATAGTATTTCTTCCACAAATGTTGTTTTCCATCATCTGAGAGAAGTGACAGAGCTTTTCAAAAGCCTTTGGTATTTGAGGACAAATGCTTGCTTCTTGTAAATGTTCATCTGAGACTCAATAGGATTTAATTGTTAGTATTTCTAAAAGCAGAAGTTGATCCTGAGGCTAAAAGAAGACCAGAATCAGTGAAGATTGTGCACCTTTATCTGGATTTAGCATTTGTCTGTAATGTGTTTCTCTTCCTCAGCAGCTTGCTATAAAAGGCAGAACCCATGAAGCTCAACCCCCTGATATTTCTGAAGCATACCTTGAGACCCCAGTGTAAAACTTGTCTCGTGCAGCAGGATAATTCTGTACTGTCGCTTTCCGAGAGGATTCAGTCAACAAGTCAGGAGTTAGAAGGAAAATGCACTACAGAGTATTGAACAATTATCTGATTATAACATAGAGGGGGGACCTGATTCTTAGTAGCACTGTACCATTCTTACACTGATTGTATAAAGAACTTTAAAACAGCTGTTTCAGGCTCATTTTAGTCCTCTTCAGGCATTCAGACTCCAGACCACTTTCTAGGAGAAGAGGGAACCAAATTCATGTGCTAGGGAAACATAGCATTTATTTTCTTAAAATCATATTGCTGTATTTTTAGCAGATTCACTGGGAAAACTACTACTCATCACTGTAAAGTCATTTAAATACAACATGTATCCTTCAGTCAACAAAAAAACCCTGTGGAATAACCCCTGAATCTAATTAAAATCAATCCAAATCCTCATATTTTTTCATACATGTTCATGATCCTAAGCTGGAGATGATGATTTGTTCAGATGGACTTTGCTGCCCTAGACAGTTGAATAATAATTTTATAATATGTCCAATTCAGTCCAGACACAGTTCTGTTATTCAGGACTGCTAGTTCTGTTGCTATCCAACATGTATAAACCTTCACAGATTAACTTAGAAGACTTCAATTTGCTTTTATATTTAATCTGAGTTTCAGTCCCTTGCCATGGACCTAACCCACCCATTTTTGAAATTATGTACTTTGTGGATTCAGACATATAAATAATAACACCTAATAAAATCAGGAATTAATTTAAAGCATCTGTTTCCCAGGACATAGCTGATTTCATACTTTTTTATCTTTCAATTTTTGGAGGACAAAGTCTACAGACAGTGTACAATATAATTTACTTTGGGAGGATAAAGACAAAGTAAGTGTTCCGGAAAGCCACGGCTTGCCTGTACTCAGCATTGTCACAGTTCAGTATTATTCCTTCCCCCTTTCAGCCAGACTCTGGGGCTGTGCTGTCTGATAGTAAAGAACAGCTAGGTCCAGGCTCTGTCTCCATCCCTGAGGAATTATGTATTATGTATGATTGTATTTAAACAGGCTGTTTAAAACTCACTGGTTCATAGTATCAGAGCTTAAATGGAACAGCCTCAATGGATGTTATTAAGATATTGTTTCATATTGATTTGGTGAAAGGTATTAATTCAATATTCTTGTTTCAAATATGAAGATATTTATTGATAAAAAAAGAGGCAGATATAAGAAAAAATACGCATTAACACTAAAAAAGAGATTTAACAAAAGGAGCAATTTTCAGAAATGTGAAGGTTTCCCTATTTCCCCAAAACACAGACCCAGAATTAATGCATTCTAAATTCTACTGGGCATAGGATGAATCTTTTCCATAGGCTTTCAGAAGCACCAGACTAACAGCAAGTGGCAGCACTTGCTGGAAAAGCAGGGGACATGTAACCTGGATGAGCCTGAACAAAGATGATGTCTCTTTAACAGAGATATTTTGGGAAGGTTTGGATTTTTGTTTTACAAAACGATTTGCAGGTGTGCAGACGGGTTTGTGAGTTAACAACAGATTAAGCAAGCTGCACCAGCAGCAGCCTCCCACCAAAAATCATGAGAAGGGTGGGGCAGAGAAGGGAATGCTGCCATCAGCACCTCGGCTAGTCTCAGCTACTGCCCCTCAATAAAGTCGGTGTGAGACCTTATGTGATAAATGACAATAACAACAAAATCCAGAAGCAAAGAAGTTGGTGCAGGCCTAAAATGTAGGCCTATTCTCTTGGGAATGTCCTGGCTGACTTCAGCCAGTTTGTGGAGCAGAAGGTACTGGCAGAGGGAATATCTTCCTGCCCTGTGTTTGCAGAGCTCATGTGGTCTGTCTGTCTGTCTCTGTTTCTCCCAAATCAGTGAAAAGGTTCAGTGCTCAGGTAGATGGGATGAATTCCGGCTGCTATGTTCTCATTGCCTGCAAGGCTAAAAGGCATCTTGAGATGCTCTGTCTGCTGTGGTATATCTAAGATAGAGAATGGTAAATGTATCACCTGGCTGCTCCTGCTGTTTTCTATCCCTCAATCCTCAGAAATGGATGGCAGTCTGTCTAGCTAACAGACCTGTGTGAACTAACAGGTTGGCTTTGTGCACATTCCAGAGCTGAGAGACCTTTGCTCCTTCTTCCCCAGATTGCTTCTGGCTATTCACCTAACCTCACTGCTGTGTCCTCCCAGTGAGATCAGCCCTACAGCATTCCAGCCTGGGATCCAGCAGTCAGACCCAGCTAAGCCGGATTTGTAAGCAGTGCTGTTGTGCTTTATTTCCTCTGCTGTGCACTGAACAGAAAGGGAACCAGACCCCTGTTATCATCAGGAAAGACAACCTATCTGTCTTCTCAACCTGCTCAGTCCCCTCAGAGGGACGAGGATGGGGTTGCTGAAAGACAATGTCATCATTCCTGCCATTTCAGCAACACTTCATATATCAGAGGCAGCTGATGGATCGCCAAGGAGAGTAGTAACTTTATTAACCACTTCTCTCATGTTGAGCAGCTTTAGTAGAAATCTGAATAACTGCCCCGTCCCCTGGGTTTATTGGATGTGGTTTGTTTTGCAAGTGGGACAACAATGGTGAGTTTCATGCCTGGATGAGCTAACATGTTTACACAAACACTGCTGATGCAGCAGAAACAGGATACAGTAATGTGTCAAATATTGCTTGGGCTGTAGGCAAAAAACTGTGGAGTTGAAAGGCAGTGCTTAGCACAGGGCTCCTCGTGCCAGAGGCAGTTGCTGGGTAGGTGTGAGGGAGAGGGAAAGGGAGCATGTCTCAGTGTCCTAATCTCTTGTTGCCAAGCAATTCCCAGAATAAGGAAAAATTTTCCGAATTTGGTACTACTCTCCTGATAATGAATAATACTGAGTCTCATCAATCAATTTGGTTAAAGAGGAACTTGAATGGTGCAGAGACCTCAGCTTCACCCTCAGTATCTGACTCTAAGCCATTTGAAGCCTGTGGGAGACTTTTCACTGACTTTGATGTGAGGCTGATTTCTTATTTTGGATTGTTAGGAGATTTTCACAGCCTAATTTCTACATCGGGATGTCAAGGAGCGAGGGAGATTTGCTTTTTCTGACACAAAATATTGCCGACCAGAGAAAGATGGGCATTTAAGATGATTGGCTTAAAAGACCCATCCTATAATGGTAGCAGAATTATAAGCCTGCAGGGAAAATTTCTGGGCACTTGTATGAAAAAAGAGCAAAGAAGACAAAAAGATTTTACTGAGTTACAGTGCCAGGGTTTCAGCTACCAGTTGTGCTGGAAAGCCAGTAAGAGGGTTTAACAAAAGATATTTCCAGCATCAAGCCCATACACAAAATGAGTGGTTGTGCAAGAGCAGGGCAGGAGGCAGAATGGGAAGGAAGGGGGTGTGATACCAGGTCAACCTGCTGCAAACAAGAATTGCCACAGCAAGTCACCAGACCAATGAGAAGCAGAGACTTTCTGGACAGAGAAGGGTGGATGCTCTCTAAATAAATGAAGATTTAAAAAAAATAAAAGAAAGGAAAAGAGAGACAGTGAAATCAGCTGCCAAGAAGTGCTGGGGCCAGAAAAAGCAACAAAGCCCTATTTTTAATGTAACTTTTTTATTCTGCCAGTAAAAAATCAAATGATAAAATAGGCTAGAGAAAGGAAGCAATTGGGAATGGCTGAAGAGGATTCCCAGCTGTGCTTGCAATCAGTGCAATTCATGACTCACAACATGCTGGCCACATCACTTCCCAGGAGCAACATATTCTCATGAACAAGCAAAACAAGTGGGAGACTGTCTTTAAAGGCTTTTTGGATCATTCATCGCTTGGTTATGAAGTTGCCCGTGAAGCAGCTCGCTGGCTTTGAGGGTCAGGGTAATTTGAAGATTGGTCAGCTTTCCTTTTCTTTCTCCTTCAGCTGCTGCCCCTTCCACCAGCCCCTGGCAGCACAGCTGAGAATATCCATTATTTTCCTTCTCCTGACCAAAATGAAGAGCTGGAAGTGGAACTGCTTTACTGGCTTTTGAACAGTCCTTGTCCTTCTAGTTTACCACGAGGACCTTCTGCTACCCTGTGAAGAGTGAGAAAAGCATCTGAAAATAATACTTATAAGTTTATGTGAAACCAAATGTCTCAGAATTGACTGCCTACACATAGATCTTGCTAGTTCTCACCTGGCTGGTACATAAATCATCCAATTTAAGTGATAGCACTTCAGGTACCCCCAGATCTCAGCTTCAATTCAACTGAGTCAGACTGCTGCTTTTACTAATATTTTTCTAAAATAAAATGGTGTACTTGCTCTACCACACAGTGAAATGTTTCACAATATATATAATTAACTCATAAGTATACTGCTAGAATAAAAAATCCCAAAAAACATTTAGCACTGCAGTGAACTTGAGGGTTTTTTTCATGATTGGTGTTTATTTACTTATTTCCATGGTTGACTAATATTTTTTTCTCAGTTTTGAAGTCACATCACTGATGAAAGGGTACAGGTCTCATTTATAATAGTTGTGGGTATCATGGATTTACTGTTAGTGTTGGAATCCAGCTAAAGTTCCAGCCTTCTGGGCAGTGCCTTTCCTGTCATCAGCTTTCTTACCCAGCTGTGACATTTCTCTTTTGTTGGAGTTTTGTGTGCAGAGGGTACAGCTGCACCCACGTGCAGCAAATAAACGCTTTTCCTCAGGGAATGGCAAGCTTTTCAAATTGATCAGTTCTCTGAATCTGAATTCCAAATCAAGATTTTGAAATTTTCAAGGAATCAGTGCTGTGAAAATAGCAAATAAAAAACATCAAAATGTTTTGTTTCTACTTCATTGAGATGCTGAATCTTTAAGTATTTACTATATAAATTATTTTTATAAGTAGAAATATTTATATCCTTTAATATCAAGATGTCAGAAGTGAAGAGCTTGATATATGGATATTTTTAATGAATAAGGAAAATAACACATGTTATACAGTAACACAGGGTGGAAAATAATCTCCAAATGAAATATTTTTATTTTCTTGGAATAATGTGTTCTATCATAATTGAAAAAATACACAAAAATACCAAAATATTAATGTAATTGAATTGTGTGTGGATTTTTTTAAAACAAAATACATTCTCTGATGGAAGAGCATGTGCGATGTCCTTCTAACCAGCTCTCTTTTTAGTGCATCGTAGAAGAATGTGACTTATGAGCTTCAATGGAGAGAGAGTGAACTTCTATAAGGAAAACAAAATTTCAGCTTTAAGGACATATAGATCACAGGCAAGATGTATCTCAGTAATATCATGGTAAACCAGGTGACAAAATGTATTGATTATTTAATGCACTATAGCTGAACCTTATCCTTTAAATAGATGTAGTAAAAATATTAACCCAAGGGGCCTGTTGAGTCCAGGGGTCTCTGCTCTGAAATGAATTTGTTGAGATGTGTGTGAAGGAAATGGCAAAGCCTTGTATTTACCTTATATTGCAGTAATTAATAAACCCTCTAGAAACAATTATAAAACCATTTAAATTTGTTCAGAATCACTGTTAACTTCTGCTTAAAGATGGGGCCAAGAGGCCTCCAGTAGTTCTGCCCTCTTCTGAGACATTGCCTTTGGGGCTGTCCTGGACTTCATCTCAGATTTCTAGCGAGTGAAGTCTTACAGCTGAATTTTAGATGAAAACAAGTGTGTGAAACCCATGTGGTTTTTTCTCTTTTCAGTTGGTGTCTACTTTTTAAGGAGGCAGATAATTTCCAAGTTGCTGGAAAAATTAAAGTTTAACACATCAGTCAACAGACCATTAGCTTTAGCATTTGATTTAAAGTGGGGTCCTAAAAACTGGGAATTGGGGATATACAATAGCAGTGGTTTTGCCTTGCAAAGGCCAATTTCACCATAAACAAGTCACATCTTCAAGATGTTGACCTTCTCTTGACAGAATCCTCCATCCCTCCCAGCAAGTAAAGGGCCAGAGTCTGATCAAAATAACAACAACAAAAACCCCAATAGTTTTCCTGTTGCCAAGAGATTTCATTAAAAAAAAAATCCATGAAGTATTGACATACCTATTGCTTCTTCTCTTTGAAATTCTTGCTAGACAAGACTTGACTGATTTTGTTTATTTCAGCTGGCAGAGGCTCCAGGATTGGCTACCTGAAATAACTCTCACAGCAGCATTTATCCCTTCACAGTTTGGAAATCTAGGGAAACTGCAAATTACAGTATTAAAATGCTGAGCCAGAAGAGAAACAAGGAAATAACATTTCAATTTTCAGCATGAGAAAGAGGACGTTTTAACCTAGCAGTATTTATGAGCTGGTAAAAAGCTGTTCATGCCACAGTGGTTGTATGTTCTTTAAATGTCAAGTCCCAATCAATAGCCTCGCTGAAAATTGACCCTGTTGGGCACGGTGTAGGAGAATTGGATGTTCTCTAGGCTATTGGTTGAAAGGCAAGAAACAGCAAGCAACTGATGAGAAGCTATCAATAAAACCTCAGTATTGTTTTGAGTTCAATTTCAAGTAATTGCCAGACATCTGAGATTGAGTCTGACAGACATGAAGAAGGCTAATGTTGGTTTCTGGTAATGAAAAGTAGGTTTCTTGTTCAAAGTAGCACAATGGGGCCTAATAGTGAAATGGCTTCCCTCTCGACAAACAAGTTGCTGTATAAGTGTAGGAATCAGTGAAGCCTGTGTTTTTATGGATTTGTGCCCTGTGTCCTTACAGCCTTCTCCTGTGGAAACTCCTTTGTCCTTCCCTCTTCCCCTCAGCTGCCCCAGCAGCTCCAGTTTCTCTTTCATATCCCCTGCTCACTGCTCAAAGCAACATGTGTCCCCTATTTGTTACTCCAGTGTTCACCAAGCCTTCTCTGGCTTCATAATAGAAACTATGCTGGCACAAAATATGTCATGTCAAATGTTTTTCAAGTGAGTTGTCTGTAAAAGTGCCAGTTCTCTTCACAAAACTGGGGCTTCCTTGGTACCCTAAGTTAGAGCAGAGTTCAAAATGGTACATTTTGCCTCTCCACAGTAGGCAGGTTAAATGCACATGGGGAATTACAGTAGCAAAATTGAGAAAGGGTTGTTCGTTAAGTTGCTCTTAACATAATTACCTGTGATCATGTGTTGGAACGCCCTTTTTATATTATTTAACACACTCTGCAAAATAATTTGTCACAACGTTCTTCAGTGGTGCATAATTCAGGAAAAAAATCCTTAAAAGAATTGTCTTTCCCCCTTCTCATGCTGCTAGCTAGGAGCTTGCCAGAACACAAACTTCTGGCAGAAATTGAGCATATAATAGCAACAAAATCATTGAAGGAAATTGCAGTCTTCAGGAGGCTTTCACTTCCCACACATCACTCCACATCAGTTTTTGAGCTGAGTTCTCTTGTACTTTGACCCTGTAGTATTTTGGGAGGAGAACTCAGAGGCAGTGGTGCTAGCAGGCATATGAGGTTCAGTGTAAGGCTCAGTCCTGAGGCTGATTTAGGACTTAGTGTTCAGACTGCCAAAAAGAGGGGCTGAAACTGCTGAGGCAGTGCCCTTACTACAGTTACATCTTGACCACCAAGTCAATACTCAGTGACATTTTAAAAATTTCCTTGGCCAAATCCTCATGGAGACAGGTAATAACGTAAAATTAAAGATGCATTTGGAATCTGTTGAGGTGGGTTATTTTTTCAATTCTGCCCTCTTTGGGAGGATTCTTCTTAGCTTTATTCTATCACTTGCCCTCTGCCCTGGCTATTAGCTGGGATAAGACTCCTGGAAAGTGCACACATTGATTATAGTGAGGGATTGTGATTTAAAAAGTGCACACTGATTCTCTGGCAAGAAATTGTTCATTTGCAGGTGAATTTTCCTGCCTTTTACTGAGCATTCAGGAAATTTTTTTAGAAAGCTTCACTATGGAACAAGGAAACCTAACTGGACCTACCTGATGATTAGTCCCATTTATAGGGCTGATGCTACAGCTGGCTTGATACTGCAGCAATGTGATTTATGTTTCCAAAACATCTCTCTTTCTGCAGGTCTCTGCATATGCCTTTCCTCCCACTGCCAGAATTCCTGATCTAATTTCTCTTCCTCAAAAGCACACAGGCCTCATCTTTGGATAAAAATTATTCCTTTGTTTCCACATCTGCTATGAGACTTTTTTATACTTGCATTTTTTTTTTCTTGTTATGGCCAAGACATTCTACTGTGTTAAAAGACAGAGGGCAGGAATCATACAAAGGGTGAAAATTCAATCTGTACCTTCTCTCTGGCAAACCAAGCTTTACTGCTCAAATAACTAAGTTTTCTTCTTCATCTCTCTGCTGAGGTCTCGTATGTGCTGAAGGCAAGCCCAGGTCTAAGTGTGAAGATGTGCAAATCTCAATATAAGTACTGCACAAAATTTCCTTTGAGCTTTCAGCCCAGAAGTCCTATTAGATGTGAGTTCTTAATGAGGTATCCTAGTGATATCCTAGTGATAACCTTGCAACTGAAGCTGCATAACTGCTTTATTGGCACTGCCATTATATTTCCTTTTGCCTGTTGGAGTTCACCTCTTCCGATGGGGTCAGGAGTGAGAGATTCTGCTATTGCTCTTGATGTGCTTTTTTTTTTCTTTTTTACTACTTTCATGAGCTTGACATTTGGAGATTCTAGTTCTAATATTTCTCTTGACATGAATGTGGATAGATGTGGTTATTTGCCTGTGGAAATCACTGTGCTAAAATTCATGGTTACTTTTAAGGTCAACTGACATATCCTGAAATCACACCTGCCTCGAGCTGCTTCCTTCATGAACATGCTGTGCTAAAACATATAAAATTGTGCAGCCTGAAGCTTTTTAAAATCTTTTTAATAGCAAAGAGTGGCTTGATCAAGGGAAGATGTGTGATGTGAAAATAGCTCCGAATGTGACAGAAAACCAGATTTTCTTTGTGAAAGATTCTCAGTGCCTGTAATTTGCAGAGGAGAACTGGATAGAAAAGGGGGCACTCAGTGCCTGCCTCATAAGAACCCACTTAGGTGCACCCTTGCCTTTGGGTTCAGATCACTCTCTGTGCCCTATGTACGATCAGGAGGCTGCACTACAATGGGAATTAGCCTAATAGAAATACAAAGCCCTATCCAGCCAGGAAGTGCCAGTTCTAGGCTGAGATGTAGCAGGTTTCAGAGAGGATCAAGAGCACACTTGCTTCTGGGTAGTAGTATCTGTCTCCACTCTGTGCCTACACCACTGATCTCAGTGGAGGAACAAGCCATGTGAATATCATTTGTATGTTACTTCTTGTAAGGACAATCTAAGCTGGATCCATTTGGGTGGTATGAGTAGAGAACGAATTTTGCTTTTTAAATGCATATTTGAAAGAAATTCAAGTAATTTGAACAGCATGGGCCCGAGAAAAAGGTTTTGGTGTCATTTCTCTATATTGCCAATATTCCCAATGTTTGTCACTTCAGGAAGTATTCTGATTTTAAACAAATGTTTATTTTTGATGGACATAAAGAGGAAAAAAATGAGAACCTAGTGGTAACAAGAACCATCCTCCACTTTTGAACTTCATTAGTAATTTGATTTGCAGTCAGTTAAGTTTCAATCTGAGATCTGGAGACAAGTGTTCTTCATTTTCAGCTCCACAGAGTGTGAGGGAGCCATGGTAAAGTAAGTCTCTCTGTGGGGTATTGTTTACTGAGGGCTGCTGCTCTTCCTGTGATTTATACGGCTTGCATAGATGTGATGGGAAAGACGGTGTCATTAGTTTGCTTTCTTTTGTCATCAAAAATACTTGCAGAGGAGTTCTGGATTCAGTCCAACCCCAAAGCATTTTTTGTTTCTTCAGGGGAATTTTGACGTTCACTGAAAGCAAAGCTATATATAGCACAAAGAGCTATAGGGAAACTTGATTGTGGCAAGGGCAATTCAGTCACTTGAGGCTCTGCTTCATGGGGTGCTTCCTAATGGGGTCCTGCAACCCTCTAACCATCATCACACTGTGAACACTTAGAGTACTTAAAAGAGTCTGTTCCCATGTATGTGTTGGTGAGGAGTCCCATCAGCAAAGCTCAAAGCAGACTGAGTACAAAACAATCACCAAGATAGCAGAGATGGCCTTTTTATTTGTTTTTGTTCAAACTGTGTTTCTTCTCTATTACTTTTTATTTTTTCATAGAGGGATCTCAAAATAGATGGGTATAAGTAGGACTCAGGGAAAACATCCCTGCTTTTCTCTGTTCTAGAAGCACAGTCTGTATGGTATGCCAGCCTATCTTTCTATGGGAAGAAAATGGAAAAAAGAAAGCTGTATTGAAGTTTATCTGTATTCAGTTTTCTCCTTCAGGAATGCTTATCCCAAACCTTAGAGCCTCTATTTCCATGAAGCTAATCTATCCTGCTAATAACCATGTGGAGCAACAAATTGCCTTCTTGCCCAAGTGGATAGAATGTGTTCAACCTAATCACCATTCAACTAAAGGGATTCAAATTAATCTTTCCTGGCTGCTTTTTTTATTGCTAACTTCCCCCCAGTTCCCTGTCCCCAAAAGCACCCATTCCACCTTGATCCTCTTCTTTTTCTTACACTTAAATGAAATGTTCGCATTTGCCCTGAAAATGATGGGAAGACTTTCATGTTTCTTTTCCTCTGCAAACATCCAAACTAGTGTTGGGAAACTCTATGAACCAGCCTCAGGAAGCTCTGTCACATTCACTGTGGCATGTTTGACAGAAACTCTGGAGAGGGTGGCATCATCCAAAGACAATTTTCTTTAATTTCTCCATATTCATACAAGTTCCCCACAGGCACCAAGACCTTCCCAGAGCTTCTGGAGTAATAAAGGACACCAGGATGAGTCTGCTTAGGATGGACAGTTCATTTCCTGGTTTTACTACATTTTCTAGTAGCCCTGAAAAGAGAGATGAAGAAGCCTTTGAACTTCCACTAGGGGTTATCTCCCGTGGGCAGGGCTTTCTGTTGTTCTAGGAGCAATCATTCCCACGTGCAGCTGTCCGTGGTGGCCAGCAAGAAATACCCATCAGTCCAGACAGATCTCTAACAGTGCATTTTACCAACAAAAGCAGAGCCTTGCATCTATGGCAATTTTCTTTGATCAACAGTTGTTAATCTCATTACTTTAAAGACTTGCCTTCTTGGGATTGGTGAGTCAGTAATTTGAGTACACTTTATAATCCAATCTAATAGAAGTCAATTATGAAAAATAAGAAATGAGAAAGGAAGCAAGCTTGCTAGGTTCATTTCTCTTTGGATTTGTCATGAGCTGATCTAGAGAAGGCAGAGAAATATTTTTTTCTAGCTAGCTTTGAATACAGTTGTGAATACAACTTGGGTTTTAGAAATTCAGTCCTGTCAGCTTCCTACCATTCAGCTTGCATGTGAATCCTGATGAGGTGTTTTTTGGTCTAATTGTTTGTTTCCTTTTTTAGATGTTACTTTGCTTCAGAGATTTAAAAGTTTAGTTTATAATAAGAGTTTAATTGGTCAGATGTACAAAAAGAATATATTAAATAATCTCTTTGCTCTTTGTAAAAATCTTTCAAAAGATCCATTTGATTTACAGAAAAAAAGTTGCATTTTGACAACATATAAATATCTAGCTGCATAGGAAGCCGAGTATGCTATAGCACTGATGACTGTCCTTGAAGAATTTGGTTTTCAGTAAGTCTCCATTTTATTTACTTTTCCCCATGAGGGCACTTGCATGTAGAAATGGAAAGAAGAGTATGTACCATCCCTTCCTATTACTTGCAAAATGGAATCAAGCAAATCTCACAAATGGATGTTTTCTCCAGATCAGACCCTGGATGTAGCATTAATACTGTAAGATTTTTTTGGTGGCCTTTTCTTCCTTGAGGAATTGCTGAACACAGTGCTCTGATATAAAGGTTTATGTTTAATACTAGGGCTATTTGCAAGGCTATTTGTAGAAAGACATATAGTGTGGGATCAGTGATCATATATCATAACCTCAGAATGTCATTAAAACTCAACCTTTTTGTAGTGCAGTGTTGTGAATGTTTATGATCAGGCTGTAACAAGAAAAGTGAGATAATGTTAACTAAGCTGAAGATATTTAGGATAGTGTCATCTACTTAGAGATGATGCAAAAGAGAATTTGCTTCTAAAAGGAGGCATTCAATATCTGACCTTCAGTTAAGGTACAGTTTTGGGGTGGAGAGGAGCTGAAAAAAGAGAAAGAAAATTGTGGAAGCAGATAAGCCCTAACCTAGTCTCAGTGCAGCTTTTATTCGTGATGTAAATTTAACATCACAACATCCTAAGGATCTTACTGTATTATCACAGTAGTATTCACATTTTCAACTTCACAACTCTCATATGTGTGACCTAGATATTAGTGCAGTATTGTAAACATACTGTACATACTGTAAAAATACTACATAGAACTGTGCACTTTTAAACTGCTGCCTTCCACATAAATAAACATCCAGCCTTCAGCTGCAAGTGAAATCACAGCAAGACACTTTATCTTGGGAGAAAGCTGCTACCCTCAGTGCTTGAATGATATGAGTATGCTCTTACTTGCTCTGAAATCCTGTTGGATGAGGCAGTTTAAATGTTAGTTATTATCCTAGATGTTGTCAATCTGGAACTCAATGCATCTCCTGAGAAGTAGTTTGAGAATAAACCCTTTTGTTAAACCACAACATTTTTTTCCATGGGTATCATTGATAGTTTGTTTTTTTTTTTTTAAATAGCAAAGATGAGCTGCACCTGAGATCCACCACGTTAGTCTTACTAACTTGTAGTTTGATGTGATAATATGAACTAATGTGAGCATAAGAAGCTTGGCCACACAGCTGTGAGGGAAAATCCAAATTAGATTCTGTCAGAATTTTGAATTATTACTAACACAGAAAATTATTTTATATTTGTTGCAAAAGTTTTAGTAGAAGTGAGATGACTTTTAAGCTAAGAGACTTTTTTTTTTTGTTGTTTTCACAATAATGTAGTTGCAATGTCATTTAATTCATGTATTGGCAGCTTAAAAGAAAATTCAGCATTCAGAGGGAGGAAAGATGCACTCAACATGCTTCTGGCACACTAACATTAGTAACTTCCCTCTCCTGGCCTTCAGCTTCCATATCCTGGTGTGCTGCTGAGGAACTATTAGGAATGATGGTGCACGCTACCAATGAGATGTGCTCATTGGTTTAATTCAGTAAATGAATGTGCTTCCATTCAGATGAAGAGGAGGCATAGCAAGGTTAAGGACCTTTTTTTTGGAATTATTTTATTAAATCCTATTGGTTGCTCTGACTTCTAACCTGTAAACTGCAGGTCATCAGCCTGTCAGTTGCCACTTATCTAGGCTCATTTGAACTGAATTACACAGCCATAATTCCCACCACTGTTTATGTCATACGGGCATACCGTATGACATCTTACCCTTTCTAGGAAATATTAAATATTGCAAACCTAGACATTATGGATGCTTTCTTTACAGGGATATCTACTTTTCTCATGCCTTCTTCAGTGAAAAATAAATACACAGATAATTGGTCTATATTGCCCATATAAGCAAATGTAGATATTATGTCAGTCAGGCATTTATTTTGCTTTACTATTTGGAGTTGGGGGGGGGGTTGTTTGTTTGTTTGTTTGTTTGTGGGGGTTTGTTTATTTTTGTTTTGGGGTTTATTTTTATGTTTCTAAGACTAGGTTGAGGCAGTGTTTGTTGTATTAGCCTGTGCATGCAAAGAAAGAGAAAATGCTGCTGGTAGAGGGGCTAAAACTTGATGTCATTAACTTGCCTCTCCTGAAAAGGCAGATTCCCGAACCACAGTTTGTCAGCATCTGTTAAGGTTTGCTGTTGGTAATGAGTGCTACGAGTGAGAGTGTCACCCACAGAAACCCAGCTCAAACTCTGTCAGGTACAAACATTCTGGCCCTAAAGTGAATATGTGAATTCCCACTCTGGCTGCTCAGTCTCTGTCTTGCCTCACCTTCCAAGCTCTGGAAAGCAGACATTCCTGTGTAATATATGTATATAGTAACTTGCATGACAGTGCCAACATTTTGAATGCAAAGAATACAAGCATTTTTCTTCCAGGGCCCTATGGGTCTAGCACAAAGGATGTTGAGAGCTACATGTTGTGGCCATGGCAGCACGTAATGTCATGAATATGCCCCCATCACATATGACTTCTTGATGCTGTCTAGGAAGCTTCATTTAAAAAGAAGACAAAATATTCAAACTCTTGCTTAAAAAACAAAAGGAAAATAAATGACATTGTCTATAAGCTCAATGAGCCATATTTTTGACTTACAAGCAGTGAATTGACTGCTAAATAAATGGGCTGACACAATCAGAAAGTAAATTGTAGGGAGGGGAAAGGAGAAGAAGGGAAATAATGTGAAGAACTGTAATTGTTTGCAGTAAGTTAAACTCTTACCCTATGGCACGCTGACAATAACCCCTTACAAAGCCTTCTTGTAGTAGTCAGTGGGGATACCAGATTAGCATTTGAGTTTGAATCAGGCATGCATTCCTGCAATAAATCTCCTGGCTGCCCCCACACCATGCTTTGGTTCTTATTGTGGAGTGGTCTTGGAGTGTGCAAACTGGATTCTGTTTGGATGAAACTCAGTTGTAGCATGTGCTCCAGCAGTACACTGTGTGTGATCCAACTGTCCACAGTATTCCTATCTTTGGGATCAAACTTAAGCTAGTTTAAATTAAACCCCACAGAAAGACATATAGTGCAGATACAGAATCCTCAGCACCATTAATTCCACTCTATAGAGGTTCTTCTGGCTACAGAACTTGCTACTGAACAGCCAAAGTGCTTGTTACCACATATTCTCTGTTTTCACTCTTGTCAGACTGCTCCTCAGGCTCAGGAAGTTCAACTGAACTGAGCTATCTGAAAGGTGTTCCAGCTAAGGTGAACATAGTCTGAGCTAGTCCTTATGAATGTGCACACAGGAGTTGTTGCGTGATGCATCTGTGATAATCAGAGAGAGCTTAAAACAAGAAGGTGGCAAAATGGAGAGCTGAATTGCCATCAAAAGACCACAAATGTGTGAGGGGTTAAATCTGATGAAATTTTTGTGCTTAAACTTTGCAGAGTGGGATGTCCAGGCTCACAGAAACCTTAAGATACAGTTCCTGAGAAGAAAATTAGGCCAGAGCACACATCATGCCTCTGACTGTGGCAGGTAGAGGAGCAAGAATAAGGAATGTACACAGTGGTTGTAGCTTCAGAAAATCTGGGACTCTTCCTGACCTAAAAATTGCATGTACATTATCAGGTTTAACCCATCATGGACCTTTCTTCCATTAATTTGTATAATTTCTTTTTGAACTCATTTATGGTTTTGGCCTTGCAAGCATCCTGAGTAATGTGTTCCACAATTTCATTATCCAGTGTGTAAAAAAGTACTTCCTTTTGCTTTAAGCCTGTTGCCTGATAATTTCATTAGATATCTTTACTTCTTATAATAGAAGAAAGAGGGAATTGTTGTTCCTCGTTTACCTTTCTTAAGAAATCTTTAATTTTATAGACCTCTATTATAGCTTTTTCCAACCACCTTTTTTTCTGGTTTGAACAAGAAAATCCTATGCAATTAAAAAAGACCAAAACCCCAAACAAACAACAATCCAACCACTCTGCATCTGCATTAGCATTTTTACTCAAAGTGAGATCTGAAGCAACTACTTTCATGTACTGTACATTGGTTGGTTGCTTCTGGCTGTGCCAGACTAGAAGCTCTGATCCAGGGTTGCTGTAAACATGCTCCAAGTCTTACCAGAAACAGAAGGGTCCAATCCACCACTGATTCTGCTGTTGGCTTTGGCCCCCATGTGGGGGAAGGACATTCAGCCCAGGTGATTGAACTATATCTGGTCTGAAATTATTTCCCTCCAGGAGCAGAGCTCTCAGCAGCAATTGCTTTGATATGTCAATCCACCCTTCAGCACCCAATTACCTTCTAACATAGATGTGACCTCATTCTTCCTGTATGGAAGCTTTATCTAAACCCTAGTCATCCTAGTTGCCTTCTCTGCACTTTGTCTCAAGTAATTCCTTTTCATGGTGGTGGGTGTGACACAAAATACTTATACAATTTATACAATACATGTATTGATGCTTTCTCTTTTTCTTTTTTTTTTCCCTTGGTTTCTTTCCTACTAATTACTAACAGTCTACATGCTGTTTTAGCAGATGATAGGCACTGAAGGGATGTGTTCAGAGCCTTGCCCACGTGACACAACATGTTTTTCCTGAGAGGCTCAAGTTCAGCCAGAACACACTGTGTGTATGTGCGCACACATAGATGCTGTTTTCTTCATGCATGGTATGTCACAACTGTCAAAATGAAATTTACTTTGCCCTGTTATTTTCCAGGCACTCAATATCAAGAGATATATCTGAACTCTTTGCAGACAAATTGCATTTTTGCTGCCTTGAATTATTTAGTAACATCAACATACTTCATTATTTACTGAGGCTTTCATCCTATTTTGTGAATATAGTTTCAGTACACATCACTGTGTGATTCCACTAGACTTCCTTCCACTCAGTGAAAACTGGTCATATATTTCTCTGCTTTCTGTCTTTTACCAAGTTACCACCCCTCATGAGAATCTTATCTTTTGATGTAAGGCTTCATAAAAAACCTTTTGGATATGCAAGTAAACTTTATCAATGACATTGTCCTTTTCTACCTGTTCACCCTTTGAAGACCTTCATAAATTTTGATGATGTGAGTTCCTTCCTGAAAAGCTTTGTTGGCCATACCATTATAACGAATTTATCTATATGTAAATGGATTACTTTCTTACTCACAGTTGGTGTGGAACTCAGACAATTTGCCTGTAGTTTTCTGGACAAGCTCCCCTGCAAAGCCTTTTTTCAATAGTGTCAACACTTCTGTCCCTTTTTGTACCTCTGATATGAGGAGCAGTTTTGTATGTTTGACTTTCTTCAGGAGTTTGGGTATCACCACATGAATGTAAGAATTTACTATTAATTTTGATGATGTATTTTAAAACCTCTTCTACTGACATTTTGATATTAAACATTTGCTCAGACTCATTCCTTCAGTTTTCATGTGGAAATTCCCTAAGATTTCCCGTGATGAAATCTGATACAGAAATTATTTGGGTTCTTGGGATTCTGGCTGAAATCTCCCAGGTTTTGATTTGCAAAACTGCCTTGGATTTTTATTATTATAAAAGCCTTATGTCCCCACTAAAGTGTTATGGATCATCAAGAGTTAAAGAAGTTGCAAAGGAAAGAGCCCTGTTAGTTCAATTGTTTATTCTCCTTGTCTGCTCTGAGATCACTGTGGAGACTATACCAGATAAAGTTATCTGTGGAAACTGGGCATTCTCTTATCTCTCCTACACCCATCAGTGAAATACCAAGATATCTAGGAGACATTTAAAAGTAGAGATAAGTTAATATTTTTTTCTGCCTTTTACTTCTTTTGCCATTTCCTTTCTAGAAATCTTGTTGGAACTTTTCTTACTGAGAGTACATGTGAATAATTTTTTAAAAATCAGCATCTATACACCCAGTCAAGAAGGATTAATTGACTTTTCTGGCTCCTTTGCATAAGACCATGGCTATCTACTCCCAGGACTCTCAAGACTTCAGTTTTCAGCTTCCTTCAACGATTCTGGGCTGCGACTTCTCATGTTGTACATCTTTAATCATGAATTACCAGCCAGCTGGAACAGCAGGAGAAGGAAAGTTCATACATACCCTGTGCTCCAGTTAGTCACTGTGAGAAGTGCACAGGAGCTCCACTGTTTCTGTCTAATGCTGGCAGAGAAATTACCAGCAGCTTATCACCCCAGCAAGTTTTAAGGTAAGCTTAGCAGCTAAGTGTTGATATTGGAATATTTGTCATCAGCACTCAGGGGAACCATTCACACCTTGGATTTGTATAAACTTTACATCTTAATGTGAAAAAACATATGCATCCAACACATATAAAGCTGCATTTGAATTCAAATGAGATTAAGAAGTGGCTCCCTGACACTCTTGCTTTTAGAAGTCTGTACCAATGCCTTGCTGATGATTTTTTTTTTCTGGTCCCTAGTGATACTGAATGCCATTTACTGTGAACTGCAATGACAAAAGCAAGAACAAACCTTGGTTGCAATGGTAGGGGCCAATTTTGGCTACTGTGAATAGCTATTCCCATACATTTTTGCCATCATTTTTCCTTAGGGCTAAGTCAACAAACGACCCTTTGTGGTACTGATATGAATCAATGGAGACACATGTAAGTGGGAGATGACAATAATTGGAGAACCTTGATGACTAAGGAGCTGCTAGTTCAGGGACTCCCAAATAACAACCTAGCCATCTGGCCAGCCATTCAGTTGCTTGCTGTGAAGGCTCTGCATTTAAAAATTGTGTTATCAACTTTACAATAAAGAAACAACCACTTGAGCATCAGCTTGCAGAGCAGACAGGACTAAGGGATCCATTACATATAATAATATATTTCAGTCAGATTTAGGAGTAGGAGGGGAAAAAGCCAGGAACTTATCACTCAACCTCCTCAGCATCAAGAAATGAACAGAGATACAGCTGGAATAGTTAATTCCAGTGCTTCATGTTGCTGAAGAAAAGTCAAATTGGTGGTGGTGTGTCCTTTCCATCTGTTCCCCACAACCTTCTTCCCCTTCCAGAAGAACTTCAGAAATTATTGTTTCATACAAAATGCAGACAAGATGAAAAGCACTGCCAAAGCCTTTATCTTAAAAAAAATAGATTACTGAGTGTTGTTTGCTTAGGTGATGAAATAGAAACAAATTGATGGGAATAAAATAACCTCTGGAAGTAGGTAGATCAACAAAGGTCTCTCTTGGTCTAAAGAACAGCCATATATGTTTTTGTGCTAAAATGGATGTTTTCCTCCTCAGTAAGCTAATAGAGCAAATTAAGACAGCTTTTTTCTCTTGAAGTTGAACAGTTGACATGCAATTGCCAGAGAAAATAAATTCCTCCCAGCACCATTCTTACAAGAAGAAACTTTATTTACTGTGTAGAAAATTCACTGGACATTTGGTGAAGCTGATGTAAGAAAGCAGCCCCTTCTGCTGTTGTGAATCCATGATCTGCTCAATGCAGATAATCCAAATTCCCTTCTTTCTGGCATTTAGCTTTACTAATGCTTTAGATCTTCCTGGGTACAAACTGTAAATGTTGTCAGATGGAAGCAGCCCACCAAAATAACTTTTCTTGCAATTCTGGGAGTGAGGTACAGGTTCATTAGCCATAAGCAGAGTACTTGTAATGAAAGAATAACTAATATACAAGTATTGTAGGACTTGGCAAGTTTCAGGGAACTGTGAGAGCATGCTGTGTGGAAAAACTGGGAGGTGGGAGATATATCCATGTGATTTCAGTGATCCAGAATGTATCATTACACACAGAAACTTATAGGTGTATATGCACATGCCTGCCATCAAATATCATTTATAATGGCCAAACAAAACCTTAGCCATGAATGTGCCCTTCTTGTTCTTGAGGAAAAAAACCGCCATTTTTTTTAGTCTCATAAATAATTTGCATGCTATATGATTACAACTATATACATTTACTGTGCATGTATTATGCTCCAGTGGAAAAGACAGGTCCCACATCAAGATCAAATAGAATCTCACTTCTAATTTCATCCTCATGATCTATCAGTCAGCAGTAATTGTCAGTTATGAGAATGAGGCACATAGTTTCAAATTTGAAAAATCCACAGGAGCTCTCAGGATGGCTGTGTTTTGAGCCTTGTAGTTGTGCCTGCTCCCACACATCTCGTCGAACCTTGTGGATGTTCCTTATCAGTCCTTCCTGAAAGATGAGGGTCCCATTTTTGGTGGTATGCTGGCCAATTCTGTGACAAGAAATGAATAAATCTGGTTATCTTTCCTTCTCTCCAGGTGAGATCTCTACTGTTCTTTTTCTTTTTGAAACCTGTTTCTCATGCAGAGAAAAGTGAAAAGAGAGAGGGAGTGAACAGACACAGGGAAGCGCAGAGGCTTCACAGACATATATCTTTCTTTTCTCAGCAAGGTATCATCTGTTCCTCAAAGTACTTTATTTTCTCTTCAGCTTGCTTGGAAACATGGTCCAGACAAGGATCAGATGGTTTTTGTCAGCTCCAGGATGGATTATTGAGTTGTGTCATGTCTGAAGCTGAATGTGAACATAGCATGCAAGTTTTGGCTGTTATAGAAGTTGGCTGTGCACTTGCTAAAGAGTTCAAACTTGTGCCTTACTGATTCCCAGAGAGCTTCCAGAAGAACAGAAGTTCAAGCCTTTGCTACACAGGATACACCACCTTATTTTAGGAGCTCTCTTTTTCCTGGTCAGCAGATTTCAAAGACGAAGGTCAGGTGTGAGAAGCCTGGGAGTCCCCCTCCAGAGAGATCAAGGGAATCATGAATCTGCCTGGCTGCATGAAGCAGTGAAAAAACAGAAGCATATCTGAGAAGCATATTTCTTTTATGCTTGCAGATCAGAAAGTCCTTTTATTCCCATGAATTCTTCAACCCCAAACGCAATTTTGGCTTTCTAAATGCCAAAGTGCTAGGCACCACAAAGAATATTGTGATTTTATGCTGATGGTGGTTTGTTGATGATGGGCAGCAAATATACAACTCTTCTTAATGTCGAACATTGATACCAAGCCTCCTTATGTAATCTTCTTATGCTTATCTTTTCTTTTTTCTTTTCTTTTCTTTTCTTTTCTTTTCTTTTCTTTTCTTTTCTTTTCTTTTCTTTTCTTTTCTTTTCTTTTCTTTTCTTTTCTTTTCTTTTCTTTTCTTTTCTTTTCTTTTCTTTTCTTTTCTTTTCTTTTCTTTTCTTTTCTTTTCTTTTCTTTTCTTTTCAATTTTCTTGTGGAAACAGGCATCATAGAGGCTCAAAACAAGGATAGGGAATTGATATGCTTAAGGATGAGAAACCTTTTTAGTCCTTGCTTCAAAGCTTAAAGGAAAAACACAAAGAATAAAAGAGAGTCTTCAGAGTCTATCTTCTGGCCTAAGGCAATGGAACAACCCTATAATAGGCTCTTTTTTTTTTTTTTTTTCTCAGGCACCCTAGTAACATAAATTACTTCTGTTCTGTCACAAAAACACACTGGGGATGTGTCCTGTAGGATACCACAATCTCAAGGCGTGACTCCAAACGGCAATGGAAAACTACACAGCGCCTCACAGAGTTATTAATTCAGCTTGTGTCACACCCAGAAACAGCCAGATATAGAAAGTGCCATGGCAAATTACAGCCATGAGGAGCTTTGGCAAAAATGCTGCTTGACAACTGAGTTCTTTGTCCCAACAATTTCCCTAAAACTACTCATCGAAGATGAACAGACTTGCTTTTTTCGTATTACTGTCAGGAGGATACCTACGAATCTCGCTGGCTGAGTGCTTCTTGGTCTTGTGACTCAGTAGTAGCTACTGAGGGCTGGGACATACAGCCAACAGAGTCAAACTACTGCGGTTTACTCAGTATTTTACCAGGTGTAACAGACTGTTGTATGACCTGTTTAAATAGTGGTGCAAGCACACTCTCCTGATTGAGACACACATAGGAACGGCTTTAGAGCTGCCCTTGATGGGCCCATGTTGTCATGATGACAACTCCAGCGACCAGCTCCTCTGCCTGACGTGTCATGAACAACATTTGGGACGTCTGCGTCTCTTCCAGCGCTCACTTTTCCTTCATAGATGCATAACGCCCTTGAAACAAGCAGTATGTGGACGTTTGTGTGGGCGGGGGTGGGGAAGCATTTGGGATGAGTGGGACACCTTCATGGAGTACTGTATGTTAAACAACAGACTGAGAGAGGGAGTGATGAGTCTCTCAAGGAAGCATAAACACTATGTACTCATTAGAAGACTCATTATAAATAAAGTACAGGGAAGGTGCTCTGAGACAAAGCTTTTTCGTTGGTATTTATTAGGACAAAGAGCTCCTTTAATAGGGCAACTGAAAAGCACTCTGCTGCTATCATTAATAGGCATTACCACTTTTACTGACTTTCTGGGAACAATTTTGCCCTTCTCACTTCATCTGCATTAAAGGGACAGGCTCTTTATTCCATATTTATCCTGAAAAATACAAACCAGGCCAAGACTAGGGGGAAGGAGTGAGAACCCCAAGAACTTTTACATGTCAGTCCAGTGGCAAAGTTTGGCTGATGGAGTGAAACACAGCAGGCTGCTGATAGACTTGGATAGGCTCTTCTGCCTGGATTTCCTCTATTTTGGGAGCTCCAACTGGGTACCTCAACCCACCAGAGGAAAAATATAGCAAAAAAGGGGAGTAGGAGAGAAAGAGAAGATCTCACTCTCTCAAGTTTCACTATGCATTTTATCACTTCTGCCAGACTGGAACAGAGTTGTCTGCTTTAACTAAGCACTGTGCTTCTAGCTTTCAAACTTCAAGGATGGTTGTAATTTGGCACCTGAAAATGGTAGCCATTTTCTCTGTAAGGTTAAGATACCCTTTTGAAGATGTAGAACCTATCAGCCTGGTGGAATACAGCTGTGGTGAGTGTGATGGTTTGCTGTTTATACTTTTTAGGGTTTTTTTTTTTCTTTTCCACGGTGGAATTTTAAGGTCTGAAAACACTTGTTTCTGAGATTTCTTTCTTGCTTCTTGTTGGATTTTACCAGGCTGTGCTTGATAAATGTGCATGGAAGGCTGAGCACTGCAAAGAATTTGCAATTTTTGCATTATGTGATCTTGAGCCAACACATGTGATGAGCATGTGGAAGGGGAGATATTAAAAACAATTGTAAAGAGAAGGGAACTTTGTTATTTTCCTTTAAAAAACATACACACATGACTTTGAATTGGCTGGTTGTCCTATCTGCACAGCCACATGCACGTAGCAGTCCTGCTTTTCAGAAAGAAATGAAACAGTTGACATTTTTTTGCTGAAGGACAGTGCCTGCAATTGCAAATGTTTCATCACATAGAGGGCTGCAGGACTACAGAGTCACCGTAGCAAGGTACAATTGAAAACTAGACCCAAGCTGAATTGGATACATTGCTCCTGGGCCAGATTTAACTTGGCTTCCTTAGGCTAATACGCGCTTAAGGCTGTCCCAAAACTCGGAAGGAGTGGACACATGGCAGACCCTGTCCAGAGAAGTCTGTGTCAGGCACTTCCTGAACACTGGCAGACAAGTACTGTACAGAATGTGAACCTCTGTGCACCACAGCTTTTGGTCCTTGTTATTTCCCAAATTCTCCCAAGGCAAAGCACACCAGCTACCAATCAAACCCTTGAGAAGACTTTCTCTGCAGTTCACCTTCTTGATTCTCTATGTTTCTATTTCCTCTTTGCTTACTTTCTCCTTCCCTCCTCTAGTTCTGCCTGTGCACAGCCCCAGACGTATGGCAGTGCTGGGTGTGATCAATAGTCCATCCTGCCCTGCTTCTGAGGAGAGCCAGAACTGAAGTGTTTAAGAACATGAAAAAATGTGGACAGAAGTAGCATCTTTGCCTTTTCATGTAGCATTAAGTTTACTCTGGTGTTAATTTTCTCTATGGAGAAGCTTACTTAGAATGATGAAAGTAATCTAGATGAATTGTCTGGTCCATTATTTCTCATTCTTACTGCACAAAATATGCATGTCTTTCTAGGTTGTTTGTACTGTATATTTACTTAGGCAAAATATTAACCACTCTGCTTCCCAAATAACTATCCTCAGCTGTCTATAGTGAAGGTTAATGAGAGAACTGTCAAAATCAGTATTGAGTTGTGAGTTTTGCCTTTGTGACAAACCTGCAGCCTTTTGGTCAAAGTTTTTTCTTTTAAATTCATGAACTTAAAAAGTGCATAACACTCTTACAGCTTAGTTCATTTGAAATCAGGGTTATATCAATTTAGATTAGACAGATAAGAATCAATGCAAGTTTCATCAATGTCAGCCAATGTTAAACTGAACTGAGCGTGAACACACTGTGCTTTACATCAGTTTAATCACTGGTTTAAAAAAGAACTAAGATTGAACTGCTGTGACCACCTTGTAAAGAAAGGACTTTGCTTTACCCATGTGGGCTATAGCTGAAACAACCGGACCAACAAAGAGCATTTCTTAGCTTTCTCCTTCTGCATGCATTTCTTTCAAGATCTTTCTATTTTATAGGGTAGAGATCCAAGGATGTTTTAAGAAGGGCACATGCAGATGTTGCAACATAGCCCAGTGTAGCAGCACTTGCTTCAAGCAAAGTAGCTTGGGGACTGTATGACGTGATGCCTGCTTCCTGCAGGGATATGTCCAACCTAAGGAAGCCAGGTTATACCTGACTTAAAAGGCACAGCTAGGTAGGACTGTGGGCTGTGTGGCATCCTACAGGTACATGGCATGAGGAAATGTGGATGAGCATTTAACCCCATTCTTGCTCACCTCCTATTTTCTGCTGCTGACTGTTGGGGTATGGGGAGGAACTGAGGATACTTGCTGCCATTCCCTGTAGCACAGGCTGAACTCAAAGCCTTCTGGAGCAAGTGGAAAATCCCCTGAGAGCTTCTTCCCTAATTGAGACACATTTCTGGAGGAAAATCTTTCTCTTCTGGATGCTATAGAGGGGGTTGTTTTACAAAATGTCTTTGAATTTTAATTTGAAGAGCAAAACTAAAAAGCAAAATGCAAGAGAAGTTTGCCTCTCTCCTCAAAAGGTCCCCAAAAACTTTAAGCCATGGAAGAACTGGGGGAGCTTGAACTGCGCCTAATGTCCCAACTGCCTACAACACTGTTACAATCAACACCACCCTCCCCCTAAACAAACCACGCAGAAAAAATCCCCAAAAAATCCAAACAACCTTCCTTATAGCAGGCTTGTGTTGGGAATTTAACTCCCTCGGAAATGAATCTGGACAACTTCCCAGATAATGTTTCTATCTCTCTAATCCCTATCTCAAGGATGAAGTTGATCATAGAAAAATTGTAGAGGACTGGTGAGTTATTCTCAGTGTTTATCAGGGTAGCACCTGGAGGTGATCTGGTCTTTCTGCCTCCTCAAAAAAATAAATCTGTCTTCCCTTGGCTAGCTCACAAATCTGCACTCAAAGCCTTCTGTGCCAAACATGTGCAGGTGTACAGTATGTGTGTTACTACTGAGCCATATGCAACCTCCCCTGCACGGCAGTTGTTGTACTTTGGAGTTCCTTTCCCAACCAAATGGAAGTCCGCAGAACAGTTTCAACAGCACAAATTAAGAAGCTAATACTTTCTCAGAGTGGGATCAGCTTTGCCTGAGCTCACGTTGCAGGAACAGATTTTTCTTTCATTCTGCTTGTCTCACTAAAGAAAATATATGACAGGCAAAGGAAGTGACAGTGTAGGATCCACCTTTATCACCCACACAGGGTATTTGCTGTACAGGCAGTCCCAGTGCAGGGAAACAAATGCTAAGATTATTTTTTACCTGAGGGTGTTTGGTCAGCTGGTCAAAGCATCATTATCTAACAGCACTGAGGATTTGTGTCCCCCCCAGATCTGGCCCCTCAGCAGAACCACACCTGATCTCAAGACCACACTGAGCATCCACCATCAGCTGCATGAGGTGTTACTGCTTACCGCCATCTGCCAAAACACACTGGCTTCTCCCCTAGCCCTTAGCCCCCTCAGACCATGACATGCACTGCATTACTCGAGGCAAACAATGCAGCACCTGTGTTTGTAAGGGAATGAAGGCTGTAATGTGTCCATGAAACCAGAAACATCACCCCATCCAGTTCTTGTTCCAGTTGCTGCAACAGAAAACATACTGTTTTCTGCAAACCTCAAGGAGCTGCCAGCCAACACGCTGAGCTGGTGAAATTGATGACTGACTAGATGAACAAAAGTGCACTTTGGGGACCTCCCCATAGTCTGTCATTCACTAATGTTGTCCTCCCCTTGACTTCTGTGGGCTTCCTGGGGAGCCAGCTGTTCCCCACACATAGGTCGGCAGCTATGTGGTGGTTGTGAGTGTAGGCACAGCTGGGAGTGGTGAACCAGAAACAGGTGAAGAACTTGTCCTAGTGCCAGCAGGAGGTACTATGGATGACATGTAATCTGGAGGCTTTCTGAAGCATGTAGGCACTTCTGCCTTATGTAGCTTTGGGCCCCCAAAGCTATGCCCAGCAGACCACAAATAACACATACTTAAAAAAACCCAAAAAACCCCACAGAAACAGTGATAAACTTTTAGCCCTACTGAACCCTGCTTTTTCAGAAATGTCTTCCCAAGAAAAAGGAAGTAGAAATTTTCCTCTGTTTATGCTTCTTTCTGTGCCTCTAGCAACACTATTTAAGACAACCTCACTGCAAAAGCACACTTTGCCTGTGCACACACCTGTCCATGCCCACAAAGAGAGGTGGAAATACTCATTGTATGAACACATCAGTGTCTGACTGCTACAAAAGAACTGTGAGCTGAACATAGTGCATTTCTACTCCTCATCATTTCAAGAGCTTTTTTTTTTAATTTGCCTATTTTCCACGTCCCTGTATGGGTCTGTATTTTAGAAGAAGGGACAAAAGAACTGTTTAGATCATATAATTAGATGACAAATAAGAAGTTTGGGGTGTAGAACACTGTGTATCATTGAGAGAAACACGTCAGATCAGATTTTTCTGGACTAAAGTAAAAATGTTTACTATTTTAAAGTGAGCTGCACAGGAAAGGTGTGGTTTCCCAAAAAGTCTAAAACTTATACCTCAAAAATTACTGAGATCTTCCTCTATGTGTGTTGCATAAATAATCTGGAGAGCATAATATTGAATGTAAGGAGTCAAGCCATTTACATAAGGTTGATTTGCATTGGAGCATGTACTGCACTGGTAGAAATACTGCCTGTGTTTGCTGAAACAATAGAGGGATTTTCAGCCAATGCCTCTGCTGAGTGTGGAGGAATTAGGCCTTTGCTTATCCCAGTGCCTACAAAGTACAGAGTATCTGCATCTCCTATAAAGTCACCAACGTCTCCAATTCTAAGAAAGCCCTTAAAGTCTCTCTGGTTCTGGTTTGTATTCTCCTTGGTTTTTGTGTTCCTCCCACACTTCCCCTCCCAAGCTTCCTTTTGCATGTTAGTGCCAAAACAGAACAAGAAAAGGGTGAAAAGTGGTCCAAAACTGGCATTTAATTATTTCAGAATTTTTTTGTAAATTCATTTTGTAAGTTTTGGTGTGTGTTCCTTCTGCTAAAAAAATTTACTAATCCCTCTGGAATGAAAATGATTCAAAAAATGTCAGTTCAAAGTTATTCTGAGGAGTAATTAGCAACCTTAGCCAGATCTTAGAAATATCTGTTTAGGACAACTCCTGCACAAAACTTTCTAGTGACTTATTGTGTCTGCAGTTCTGACCTTGGACAGATACTCTGTTCACCGGTGGTCTCTACAGTCAAGCAGCCATTAATCTAGCTTAAACATTAATATTTTTGTAAAATATTATCTCCCCTCAAAAAAAAAAAAAAGTTATGATTCTGTGATTTGCAAAATCACAGAATTTTAACTAAACTTAGTTAAAATCACCACAACATTGTTTATGGCTTAATTACAGAGTTGTTTCCCTGCAACTATCAGGTGTTATTCCCAAAGAACTTCCTGGCTGTCCTTGGCTCTGCCTTGAAAAAGAACACACCCTCCATGAGGCAGAGATGCAAGAGTAAACATTTGGCAGGGGTACGTTCCTTTTCGACCTGTTCCCTCTGCGCAGTCAAGGACTTTATTTTATCAAAGGTATTGTATTCCTTCCAATGAACCTGAACACTCTGCTGTCTTACTGACATCAATCTGGCAGTTTCCGTGTGAATGATATCTGTGTCATTCCCACCTAGAGGAACTGTCCGTAAAAGTGATCAGTGGCATCAGTTTCCAAACAGACTGAAGACAAAGGCTTGTCTCACTTATAAGGGATTTTCCAACATGACAGCTATCAAAGTGCCTATCTCCCAGCGTCTAGTGTGTACTTTGTTTTCATTTTTAAGTGAACTCCAGTCAAAGCATTGATATGCATGCATACTGTATACAAAACTGCCTATGAAAAGGACCCTTTGCTTCCAGCCTCCCCAGGTTTCATGGAAGGTGATCTCAGTTGCATGTACAGAGGAAACCAGGCTGGGATCAAACAATTTCATCCTTACCCCAGAAATTTCTGCTTTTTAAATGCTGAGGGTAGAAATAGCCTTTTTTTTTTTTTTTTTTTTTTTTTCAGGGCTGCACTGTAGTATTCTGCAAAAGGCAGGAATTCACAGCTTAGCTACATTTGGGAAGCCAAAGCATTAGTTTAATGGAAGAAGTGATCAAATTAACCAAAGAAACCTAACTATGACAGATGCCATCTCGACTGAGCAGTTTACAATTTACTACCACAGAAGGAGTGCAGAGGAAGGTGAATACTGACAAAAGAGCATTCTTTTCCAAGCTAACTGCTTTTGAGATGAATGTCAGCTCCTTACTTTATAATGAGACATATCTATAAATCCTTTATGCAAGAGGTTAATAGGAGCTGGCAGTCTCTTGACTCATGCAGTTCGTTCAGTGCTACAAGCAAAGAACCACGGCCGGCACATCGACAGAAATGAGCCTAAGTGCCAGGAGTCAAAACTGGTATCCCCCACAGTGATTAGATGGCACATTTGATATATGCCAGAGCAGGACAACTGACAGATAGCTGTGTGGAGGTGGCAAGCCCTTATATATAGTAACTACTTCAGCTCCTTAGAACTGAGCTATCCTAATAGCTGCATATGTTTTTTAAGAAGCCCTAAAAACCTACAGCCAACCACTGTAATGAATTCAGGGGGTAGTTTAATGGAAATCTCAAGAAGGAATGTAATTAGATGAAGTCAATTAGGCTGCTTGGGGATTTCTAGCTGCTGTTGTTGCTATCTGGGAACCCTAATAGGACGATTAGGATTAACTGAAATCAGCCTGATTGATTAGGGCATATAAATCTACATATGCCAAATTCCAGGGGGACAGTATGCTTGAGCTTGAATCCATCTGGAGCTATGAGTCAGGAGCGTGAGTTTACTTTGCTGGCCTTGGAAAAAGTGACAGATAAAGACTGCATATACACAACCAGCAAAGCCAGGTGGTGACACAAACAGGCTGCTAGGGAAAGGACTGATTTTATCTGCTATGGCGCTGTATGGCTGTATGTAAAGGCCATCCAGTCTATTCTGAGGAAGTCAGACTAATACTAAGCAAATCTTTTCCTCTAAAAAAATATGTGTGTATAACAAATTAAATCTGTGTATCCTTTGTACAGCTTTTTAGGCTCAAGTTCTTACTCAGTATGGCTGTGAAATTCCCAGGAAGTCAGAATTACATTATTACTGCAGTTCTGTTAATTTCAGAGCCAAATTTGCAAACATGAATTCAAAAGTGCAAGAAAAAACTATCAGCAAGTAAATCCTGATGCTTCTGTGTCATGGGTCGAGCACACAAATGCTTATTTGCATACATTTAAAATCCAATCTATGCTGTGCAGGGAAACCCCACCTGCAACCTTCTTAGAGGACAGCTGAGTTATCTTGGCTGTATTTGTTGTAGAGAAAGATCCTTATGGCCACTAAAGAGTTTCAGGAATAAAGGCTGGGGGAAAGAGGGGAATTGACGGGGGAGAGCAGACAAGAGGAGAGGGGACAGACCAGATCTCTGTTATTCAAAAAAGCTGCTCTAAAGCAAGGTAAAATAGTGCAGGCAGAAGCCTAAGGGATCTGATCCCAGTCATTACCACTCATGCGAGGGAGAGGATATGTCAAGGGTAGGGAACGTCTTGGGGGACCTGCAATATGGTAACTCACTTTCAGCTAAGTGGAGAACAACAGCTTTAGCTGTACAGTTTAATAACAGGCTAGGCCACTTTGTGCACCGGCAGGGCTGTTAATGCACAGTAGTCTGCCTTTCATTGTTAGGAGAGGAACCCCGCAGCTCCCATTTGACAGCCAGGAGTAAAATTATTTTGCCGCTAACATTTCTCTTTGGCATGAGGCAGTGGGGTTGCGCATTGCACTCATCCTGCCTACAGCTCCCCACACCTGCAGCTCCCTCCTCACAACACAAGAAGGTTCCCATGGGCTTGGAAGCAAGGGATTTTTGCTTTCCTCCTGTGGCTCTCATGCTATTCAGCTCTATTTGGGTGGCATACCCGTCTGTGTACCATGGCTGCCAGCTGTGGAGTGCTGTGCAGCATCCTGGAGTGCCTCCAATGGTATTTTGAACAATTAGTAACCAGCCCGGCATGATCATATCCTAATGAATTACTGAACTGCTTTCTTCTGGTTGAATACTGGGCTAAATGCTGAAAGAAAGTGGACACCTGCAGATTGTATTGGCCAAAACCTGTCAGTGAGAATTTGCCTGAGTTAGGACCACAGGACTTGCCTCAAACCTTCCCAAATTCATCCCATATTGACCTTAATATTGTTAATTTCTCTTACTGCTTTAGGAAGCATGCTTCACACAAGCATCCCACAGCAAGTCAAAAAAACAGAGGCCCCTATCATATGCCACAATCACTAAACGGCACTCTCCTTAGTTACCTGTTGACCCGTGAAAACATTTGTCTTCCATTAACTGGGCTTTATTAGGAAATGACAGGGAGAAGAGGATTTTTCCCAATACCACCACTTTGCCCATATTATTAATAATCCAGCTCACATATTTACAAATCCAATGTAAATGACTTTTTTCCAAGAGAAAAGTCATTAGAAAAAAAACAGATTACTCAGAGAAAAATATCTGAATTTATCCAATACTTTTTGCTTCTCTTGCTCTATTTTTCAACCTCTTTTTCAATACCTTAATTTGAATGGTTTTAAAAATGCTGCTGGACACTCTTGAATTAATTTTATTCAAAGTACTTGCTTCACTGAAAAATATTTTATAATGTTTCCAGTAAAAACCTTAACATAAAATTTGGTGAAAATTATGAAAATAAATTTACTTTGAATGCTGCTCAGTAGAATTATTTTGCTATCATCCCCCAACAAGTGAGAAATCTTTTTTCTTTTTCATAAATGTTTCATATCTATGGGTCTGACTTGGCAGTAGGTGCAATCATACAGGTAATTCTTTTAGTGAAACAGATCACCTCTGACAGGAGATACTAATATGTTTTTTCTTCTACAGCAAACCAGTTATAATTGACTGGGGCATCTGCTAATGGAGATCTTCTTTGTGCTGCCTTTTGGTGTGCTATAATACTTTTTATAATCTATTTTAATTTTTTTTTTATTGTACCTGGTTTCCTGGAAGATTTAATCTGTTTCAGAAATAGTTTGACTCTTCATTTTTCATTCTAGTAAAAAAAACTAAAATCACCATATTTCATGTAGTTAATGTCATTTTTGTTCACAGTGAATCCCAGTATCTGAAAATCCTGGATAAGGAAGAGAGACTGCAGCCAGCACTTGCTTCTGTTGCTAGACCATTTCACAGCTTCTTTCATATGCTGTAAGTTTTCACAAGATTTGATAGAAAGTCTGTGAGACTTAGGGGAAAAAATACAGGATTGTTTTTAACATGGTGGCATTTGACCAAACAGGAAGGAGGAGGAGGGGGAATGTGAAAGTCAAAAGTGTAATAGAGGCTGGAAAATCTTGAACAGATGTAGCAGGTGTAAACATGTTTCCTTATTTTGGTTCCTGGATTTAACATCCTCCTACAAGACTTCAGTGTGCTCAGAAAAAAAGGTTATATGTGCAGATGGTAAACTGCTAAAATGCCCAGAAGGTTCAAACTCATCTGTGCTTGTGAAGACAGGGAGAATTTCCCATCGTCTGACTCACAGGTGTTTGGAGCATTCCGAGTCAGAGGCAGGTTCGGCAGTGCTGAAGCTCGGCAGTGCTTTGCTTAAGCAAATGCCTTTGGTTGTGTGCTGGAAACATGCAGGCTCTTTCTCTTGTGATGTCCAAGTGGCTAAGAGCATTAGGAGAGCTCTCTGGAGCAAGGAGGTAGGGAGAGACTTTTTGGCATGTGGTCCACACAGTCATTACAAATTGAGGCTCTGGGCTGTTGCTGTCCCTGGGCTGCTGCTCTCTCTTCCTGACACATTGCACTGCCTCGGGTCACTGCCTCGCTGCTTGCCTGCCCATTGTAGTTTTGATCATACATTCCCTTTTGGCATAGGATGATTATTTTCTGCATTCTGCTAGGTCCTCTTCCCGTTTGTCCCTATTAGTCTGTGGCCAGCACAGGAGCGAAAAGAAGCAGGTGTCTTAAACGCTTGGCTGACACGCTGGAATGGGACACACCGGGGACAGCTCTGGCTGTGTGAGCAGCGCTCACAGCACGCTCTGACCGGCCGTGCTGGGCACTGACAAGCAGCGAGGAAGCAGGGGCCTGCCTCTGAAAGTCCTGCTTGTTATTAATAACAAACATACCTGTCAGCTTGTGTGGACGGAATGACGATGACACCACCACAAGGTGGGCAAAGAATGGGCACTGCCTCTGCAGGTTCACCCTCAACCCAGCACTGCCCCATGGACTCTGTTCTGGCCACCCCACCTGTCTCCATCACTGTGTCCAGCTGAGGCCACCCCACCTCCATGTCAGCTGTCCCCATGCCCGTGATGGCTGGCTCCTCGTCTCCAGCCGTTAAATTGGTTGTGTCAGCTGAACAGCTGGCCCTGTGCACGATGGACAGCCTGCACCAGCATCCCTCCAAATGTGCTGCAGGGTCAAAAAGAGCCTGCCAGCACCTCCCTGAGGAGCAGCTGGCTCAATCTGAATCTAGGTGACATGCAAGCTGTGCTGATGGAAAGAGGAGAAATAGTTGCCCACTACTTCCTCCTCCTGCACCCTTCTAATATCACCAGGATCTTAAGTAAGTATCAAACCCATCTGCCAGACTCATACGCTAGAAAGGGGTTGAACAGCAAGGTGGCAAACTTATGGGTGACACGACGTTATTTATGGTAGCAGAAACATGGCACATGGCAAAAACATCATCTCATGATACTGAGTAATTGGGTGATAAAACAGAGAAAAGGCAACACATAGTACACATAGATATGTGTACTGTAGTGACAGTGGGCAAAGCAGACTTTACATACAGAGCTGAGGGTGCTGGACTCACTGTTAGCTCTCAGAGAAGAAATCCTTGAAGAGCTGTGAAATCTAGACATATTTATGAAAATGCCAGATCCATTCTCAGCAGTGTTCAAAGTAAATCAAATTTTAGTATGGAAGAAACAAAGCTATAAACACTGCTGCATTCTGATATAAATACATCTGATGTGTCTACACCTGAAAATGGTGCTGTTCAAGTCTGCTAGCTCCAAAACAGTAACACTAGGGCCAGAGGAAGGTCCAGGCTGTGACATGGTTTCTGTACTGGGATTTCACAGTAGATGAAGAATACATATCTGAAAAATCAAAATGTGAGGGAGGACATGAGAGAAATCTGTAAAATCATGAATGGCACCGAGAAGGCAAATAGAGAATGATTGTAATTGACTCTCATACCACAAGAACTAGGAGCATCAGATGAAATTATTAGGAGGCCTGTTCAAAACAAACAAAATAAGGGCTCTTCTTTAAACCCTGCTTTGTTGGAGTGTGCCACTAATTGTCACAGGATGCTGCAATGTCAAAAATTGATATGAGTTCAAAAAGCAATTACACAAATTCATGGAAGCAAAAATCCATCAAGGGCTATTAAATTTAAAGATACCACATCTGTCTCAGGGAAGTCCCTGAGCCACAGCTTGCTGGAGTTTGGGACAGCATGCCAGGGAACTATCATTGTGTGCTTACCCCTCTCTTATGCTGTTCCCCAGGCATCAGCTGTTGTTTATGTTTGAGACAGTCTATTGGGCTGGATGGACTTGTCTCAACCAGCATGGCTGTTCTTATGTTTGGATGCCAGGAAATTAATTTTTCCACATCCAGTCTGTCGGAAATGATGCCCTTTCTTTCATACAAGGACTTGGGTAGGGTGATTTGGGAATTTGTTAACTCTAGATTATTTTAATCACCTGTAATAGGATTTGAAGACTGAGGCAACACAGACATTGCTCTGAGCAGGATTTGGTAGCACATCTTCAAAGCAAGAGAAAAAGCAGGGGGTACACTGCTCTTAAGACTCCCTCCACATGTTAATTCCAGACCTAGTGTCCACTCTTCATAGCCTGGATAGCCAGGACTTCACTAATAACCAGAAATTCATCAATCAGAAATCCCTGAGATATGTTTGGAGGTCCCACTTCTGTGGGACTGGAGAAAACTGTAGAGGCTTATGACAGCCTAAATCCTCATCATTAGCCTGTGCCAGACAATGGAAGTTTTCCTCCTTATTTATTTATATTGCAGATACATTCTATATGATGAAGCCTAGACTCTTTTTAGCTTTTCACCACCCACCAATGTGTCTAGCTGTGACCTATTCCTATGGTCAGCCACTCCATGATGCTGTTTAACACACGAACAAGGGACTGCAGATCCTTTTTTCCGTCGCAGCACACATCTCCTTTGCAGGGTGCAGGCTGAGGTGAGCCTGGAGGGCCAGTGGCAATGCTTCCAGTGCTGGACGAGTCACCATGGTACACACACCACAAGATTGGCCTTTCCCGTCCATTATCTTCAAAAGCAGCGTGGCCACAGAGCCCCGATCCTGCAATCCTGCGCTTCGCAGGCGCGCAAAGCCCACGCAGATCCGACTTTGCCTGCAGGAGGACGGCATTGATCCGCTTTCCTTGGGAAAGCCATGCCGGGAGACAACAGGCCCTGTCCGGCTGGCTCCTATTCCGCAGCCTTTTGACTTTTAAAGGGGGGCTGTCCACGCAACGATTACTGGTGAATTCAGTAAACTAACAACAACAACAACAACAGCAACAGCAACAACAACAACGACGGCTTCGTTGTTTTAATTTTTATTATTAGTGCTACTACTACTACTCCAGCTGCCGAACGAGGGAGGGCCGCAGCCCTGCCGCCCCAGCCCCGCCGCTCTCCCGGCGCCGCCGCCCCCCGCCACCTCCAGGGGGCGCCCGGCGGCCGCTCCTCCGCCGCCTGAGGGGCCGGGGGGCGGCGGGGGCTGCGCCGAGAAGGACGGGCAGGACCCATCCCTTACCTTTAATAAAAAAAATACCTCCCTCCCTGTTAAAAAAAGCTCTTTCTTTTCCTTAAGGCCTGAGGAGAAAGCTCCGCATCAGCTTCCTTGCCCCAAGCACCCTCGTTGCCCCGAATGTCCCTCTTGCGCCCAACATCCCTTCGTTGCCAGCGATTTCAAGTACGCACCAGAGCAGTTCTCATTCGGGGTGTTTTTGCGGGAATCTTGATGTGTTGAGGAGGTGTTTGTTGTCAGGGGGAGGCAGGATGAGGCTGAGGAATGGGCGGAACATTTCTCCAGCACTGAGGTGGTGTGGGTTATCCTCCCCCGCGCCCTATCATGGAAAAGAGGTTACAGGCTCAGACATCGGACGTCTTTGTCTTTGTTGTGGTTTTTTTTTTTTTTTTTTTTTTTTTTTTTTTTTGGTTGTTGGGTTTTGTTTGTTTGTCTGTTTTCTTTTTTTTTCTTTTTTTTTTTCTTTTTTCTTTTCTTCCCCAGTCAGTTTTTTGCCACATCGTTGTAGGTAAATATTGTAGGGAGAGTAAGTTGTTAAGTATTAGTAGCTGGGAGTGCTGAGAATAGGCTGAGGAAGGACATGGACCTGTTCAAAGGAGTTCAAAGGGGGACCAGCAAGGTGATCAGAGTGCTGGAGCACTTTTCCTGTGAGGAAAGGCTGAGAGAGTTGGGGTTGTTCAGCCTGGGAAGGAGAAGGCTCCAAGGAGACTTAACAATATCTTCCTTTATAATACCTTTATAGTACCTTTAGTACGTAATGGGGGCGTCCAAGAAAGCTGGATAGGGACTTTTGACAACAGCATATAGTGGTAGAACAAGGGGGAATGGGAATGGCTTTAACTGAAGGATGGTGGTTTTAGATTGGTTATTAGGAAGAAAATGTATTCTGTGAGGATGTGGAGGCCCTGGCACAGGTTGGACAGAGAAGATGTGGGTGCCCCATTCCTGGAAATGTTAAAGGCCATGTTGGATGGGGTTCTGAGCAACCTGGTCTAGTGAAAGGTGTCCCTGCCCATGGCAGAGGGGTTGGAGCTAGATTATCATTAAGGTCCCTTCCAACCCAAAGCATTCTATGACTCTATGAAATAAGTAAAACTACAGAGTTAGTATTATGAGATGATTAGGTTTGCTCAGGTGTCTGATATAGGGTATTGGGGCCTGTTTTACCTGGGGTGATAACAGATGAGTTCCAACCTTTACAATTCTATAATTCTGTGATTTTGCTCAAGGTCATGGAAGGAGCCCTGGCAGGTCCTTGCCTGGAGTCAGCAGTAGTCTGATTCCTCTCCTCTGTATTTGAGGGCTGAGCTTTTCTCATAAATGTGGCCCATGTGGTTTGCTGTGGGTAGAGCTTGGGTGGGCAAAAGACCATGTTGCCAGCAGCTCAGAGGTTATATAGCCAGGACAACCCCAACACAGAAATGAAAAGTGATTTAAAAGAGAGTGTGTTTTATTCTTGCATGACTGCACACCACCGCTTGGCTCTGGGGAAAATGGAATAAGTGGGGCTTCTTAAAAAAGAAGGTAATCTGTCAATTTATGTTTTCACAGAAGTCAGCTCATAGTGCCAAATTTTGTGTTTGGCACATTTAAGGACAAGGAGGTATTCTGAAAATTGGAATGGGAGGTGCAGTCACAGGACAGCTACAAATAGAGGCTCTAGTTCACTGTAGCACAAGTGTTCCAATGTTCCTGCTTGATTCTGGTGCCTCTGCTTATAGTCTGTATTGGGAAAGGGTTTTTTCCCACGGATAACAGACATTCCAAAGAGTCTCAAAGAGGCAAAGCATGCATACAGAGCAGCTCTGGAGTGGCATTATGAAAACTAGAGGCAAAGCGTTCCCTTCTCTAGCTATTTCAGTTCCCTGCAAGAAACTTTAGCATGCAGATGTGACAGCTGTGCGGATGTTTTGATCTGCCTGTGCTGACTCACCTTGTTCCTGCATCTCACCATTGCTGTCTTGATCTGGCAGTGATTCCTCCCTTATCAAGGAGCACATCTTGCTGGCTGGAGGGCTGTTTGCTGGGAGATGCTCAGGCCCTGGCAGGGTGTGCAGCAAGGCTTGTATGCCATCCAGGAAGCTATGTCCCTGCAAGGAGGCATCTTCCACTAAACATGGGAGTGCCTCAAACACGTGCAACTACTGATGAAATGGCAAACCAAAACAAGTTATCTGGGACTGCCACTGTTTGTTTCTTGATTCAGTAGGCTGGATTATGTAACCTGGAGAGCAATATTCAGCTGAGGAGGGGCTATATCTTCTATCTGAAAGATGGTATTTTCTTAAAATATTTGGAAAGATGGTATTCTTAAAATAAAATATTTCTTAAAATATTCCTAAATCTGATTTGATTAAGTGTATACCTTTGCCTTAATGCTGAGGAAAAGCAGTCCCTCCTGCAATGCTGCATTCTTTCTGGCATACCTTTACTCATCTGTCACACAGCTCCAGGTCCAGTGACAATGAAGAGATGTGAACATTCCCTACCTTTGGCAAAGGCAGCCAAGGATGATTGCGTTAGTGTTCTTTCATAACAAACTCCAATCATTGGCAGACAACTTATAATCAAGGTTTTCTTTTCATCCTCAGCCCCACTGCTGGTTTGAGTAGTGTATCATTAGGATGATTGGATAACAGATTCATGCATGGTGCTGAAATTAAACTTGACCTGTCTAATCACATCGCAAATAGCAATTGGAGGTTGTGGGGGTTTTCAGCCATCTTACAGATCTTACAAAATATATATTGACATTGGGGAAACAGTTGTAGGTGGTGAGAGAAGGAAATATTAGCAGAAAAGGTGTGCAAAATATCAAGATATGCAAGCGAGGTATCTTGTACTGATGTGCTTGCTTAGGAAGATACTGTGGGGAAAAAAACCTGGTGTAATTGTCAACTGGGAAGCTGAAGATGAGTGCTTCATATCAGATTTCTGTAATTGGTTTGGCATAATTTTGCAAAAGGTTAACCGGCCAGGGCTGCCCTTGTCAGTGTTTGTCAACAGTCACAACAGAGCCAAAGCAGAATTCCCCCTTCTAAACACAAAATAAGATACAAATGTCCCTTCTCACACCACTCTTGAGTGCTAAGTATCATACAAGGTCAAACAACCAAGAAAAAACCTGAAAGTGCAATGATTTAATAAAGCATCAGAATAAATAGCATAAATAACTTATATACCGCATAGAAGTGTAATAGAAACCAAAACAAGAAACAACTTCTCAGCTTCTTCTAAAACTTATCCAAATTGTCTGGCATGGAGTGTGATTGAACTTATCCATATTGGTGCTTTGGAAGGGAATTCACCAGAGGTCTACTGTTAAAGTCTTTGTCCAGTAATTTAGGTGTGAAAAAAGTGAAAAATCAAGTGACAGTTCATCATATTGTGATGTTTCTAAGGCGATGCTTTTAATATGTCATTAAAAAAAGGGAAGGTAGAATGAAATAGGAGACTGCAAAATCTGCCCCAGTTTTATGATGGATAGTATCCCCAAAATACCTGTGAGCTAGCATAAGTGCTTAATGCATAATAAAATCAGAATTTGTCCTGGCATGTAATTAAAAAAGGAAGTATTTGGAATGTAAGCTATTATTTATGGTACCACCAAAAAATTCTCCAAACACAAAATTTGTAACAAAATCAGCAACATGCTACTGAAAGTCTTTGTTTTCTTTGTAGCTAGGGGAAGTTCTGATTTTATATTTCACTGAAAATAGTTAAGGTTTTTTTTTTTTTTTAATTTAGGAAAAAGCAGAAATTATAGTAATTTTAAAAGTCTAATTCAGAGATGAGAAAGATTTTTTTTAATTTCACTTTTTTATTTACATTTTTTAAAAGTGTTCTTTCAAAAAATTATTAAGAGCAATTTGTAACAGATAAATTAGTGACAGATAATGGTATCCACTTAGTATAACTGTCTTCTTTCTTAGTACAGAGTGCTTCCTGTTTATGTTGTAATGCTGAGGCTGTCAATGTTATTTCACTACAAAACAAATAGGAGATTTATAAGTATTGCAGTTGTTTTGGTGCCAGATAGCAGGAGTGCTTAGTGATATGCCAGTAAAATTAAACTATTTTTCAACTGCCCTATTACTACATAAGTAATAATATTGCACAGAGCACCAACTAGTTATGAATATGTGAAGACATAGTGTGAAAATATCTGTATAAAACTTGGCCATTAATATAACATTTTAAACTAGCTTTTGAAATAACATTCAGATTTTTAAAATGTGTCTAGAATTTGCAATTAGAAATAGGAAATTTTGTGAAAAATTAACTATTTCTCCCCTCCCTGTTCTGAACTATATTGTCAGCAGTCTTTGATAGAAAGAGATCCCAGCTCTTGTCATGTCTGGTTTTCAAAAGGATTGGGTGTTCTGCCTGACTTTCAGACTTCCTTCCTAAGCAGTCCCCAGGTGAAAAGTGGCTGAATGGGTGCTGTGTCTCATCCGTTGTCCCAGCAAACAGTTTTCCATTTCCATAATTGTAGGTGCACTTATGGAAGAAGGCTGAGGAAAAGACACATGCCTAGCACAGATTTCAGACTTCTGGACATCAGGTAAGTCTCAGTGAGCCCTAGGAAAGAATCAGTGGATTGCTCTTAATTGATTACCTCTTCTGTATGCCCAAGTTCAAACATTGTCATGCACAACCAGAAAATCAGACCCTACCTGTGCCTGCCATTTTTACTTGATGTTTTTGCTCTGGACCCTTGTTCAGTGCTCTCAATCACTTTCTGTCTTTTGTTATTTGACAGGGAAAACAAAAAATATTTCAAAGTTTAAAACAATGACCTACAAAGACAGTGTGTCAAGTCTTTAAATTAGTGGTTTTCCACACTTTTTTTTAAATTTTTTTTCTTTATTTTATTTTTTATTGTGACTAAAGCAAATATTAATCTTTGTGTGACCAGTTTACACCCACAGACTGATATTAGGCTTGCTTGTCTAGTTACTTTTCACTGACCTCCCTTAGAATTAAGCCATAGAGCAACAATCTGCCAACCAAAAGTAGAAAAAAAAGCCTCACTGTAATGACACATTACTGGAGACAGAAAAAATCCAAGGGTTCACATCTTATACGAAGAAAAACTACGTTGCTGGCAAGCTACATTTAGCAAAGACTTATTTCATCTGCCAGTGATTATTTAGAGTACATGCTCACTTTTCATATACATACTCACAGATCCAAGCTCAACAGGGCTTCATTCGCCAGGGCCTCCAAGTAGTGCCACAATGCAAATGTTAAAGAGCAGTAACAAGGCTCTAATGACAACTGGTTTTCCATTTGCTGGATACAGATATTCAGACATTCTATTCCCAGTGAACACACTGGGCACAGCACAGAGCAAATGATGAGCCTAGATTTGTTAGGTGTATAATAAAAGAGGGTAATATACTGAATAAAATGAATTTCAAGTGCAACCAATAAAAACAATCTCCTTATGAAAGTATTTAAAATAGATTTGATGCTAGCAAGAGAGAAATCACAGAAATCAAAAGCTAGCCACTGCAGAACGAAACCTGCTGCAGATAGAGGAATTATAATTTTATAGGCAACACTGAATTCAGTTCCAGGAAAAACGTACATGAAACATAGCTGTCTTGACAACCCCATTCAATGAGCTACTCAAGATGGAAGCTGTGTGAACAAAAAGCCTTCTGAAACCATAAAAGCAGCACTCAGTAGCTAAGGTGAAAAAGCTCTAAAATTATGGGAAGGTGTCACAACCTGTCAATTTATTAGCAGATGCTTCTAAATCAGTATAGGAACAAAATATCAAACCCTTCAAAAGTGGCATAATTGAACTGTTCTGAAAGAGGAGAGAAAACATGTACCACACAACTGGGGTTTCCAGGACTTTAGCTAAATGGTCTTTGGAAGATTGTAGATAGCAAAGCAGGGCACAAGCAGCTGATGTCAGTTTTTCAAAACAGTAATAATTTTAAGCATATGGGACTGTAAAAAGACTTTGCAGTGAGTTTTTGAGCAGACACTTTTAGTCAGGAATAATAGCTAAGCAAAAGAACAAGGGCCTGATTTTGCTCTACCTCACTTTTTGTTTAGAAAGTGTGAAATGCTATCATCAAGTCAGAATTTTCTTTTCCCACAGGGATATGTTAATATTTTACTCCCAAAGAAAGGCATTGCTATAACTAGTGACTACACACAGTCTATTCAGTCTATCCTAATGTTCAGGCCTTTGATTAAGGAGGCTATTGGCCTGTGGGGTTAAACAAGAGGTGGCTTTAACTAAGTATCAAGAGTGCTGATTTTCACCAAAAAGCTGCTTATGATCAGCAAGAGCAAAACTGAGAATATGTCACCGAATAAAAACCTGGAACTAGTTCACTCCTAAAAAAGCTGAGGGTAGGATTGCTCTCAAGGGATGATGGCAAGTCCCAGGTCAGTGTGCTGATAATAACTGGTGCAAACATTAGGGTTTGCAAACGGTATTCCTGATAGAAAGGGAGGAGAGTGGAAGGATGAAGGAAGGAATAAAACACCTATCTGGCCTCTTTAAACACGGTGGAGCTTTAAACTAACCCTGACAGCATGTTTGCTGGTGGCACAAAGGAGATCCTGACCTGATACGTGAATTTTGTCAGTCAAGTGCTACCAGTCAGGTTAGGATAGGGGGAAAGTGCCTGCCAAGGTAGCTGTCAGCCTTAAGCCAGGTGCCATAAACAGAACAAAATAGTTACAGAGTAAGGATGCAGACAGGATTCAGGACACAGGCAGGAGGGTGCAGTGAGCTGTTTGGAACCTCACTGTGGGGTTGCTGCACTGGCTCAGAGCCACAGAGCTCTTACAGCTTGTGCTGGAAAGGAGCAGGATGCAACACGTGGCAGGCTGGGTAGGAAAGGACAGGATGAGACTGAACTATCCTCCCTCATGGTCAGTGGTCTCAGCTAGAGTAAGGGGATGGGGATATCTGTTTCCTCAGGTGCTCCTCTACAAGTCCTCCTCCAAAAATGTGTGGCTAAGCAGGTCAGTGAGTGCTGTGGGGCTGGAGGTGGCTTGTTGCTCCTGTTGACGCTGTTCTACTTTACTGAAGTGCCTCATTCTGTGCTGAAGAGTTAGTCCCATACTCTCTGACTCAGTGAATGTGAAAGCATTGTGAGCAAAGTGGAACATATCCAAAAGGAGAGATTGAGGCAAAATGGCCTCATAAGGTAATCGCCTTATATTTAGAGCATGCTTCTGAGGCTGTGGCTCAGTGCTTTAAGTCCAGTTCCAGTGCTCTCTCTATGCCATAAAATATATCTCAGCTAGACTTGTATTGCAAGTGCTGACACTGGGTTTGCACTGGTTCCAAAAATTTTAATGGGTTTTCTTCAAAACCCAGCTTTATGCTGACTGTTGTCTTGTAGCCAGCAAAAGGTCAGTGTAAGGATACAGGCAGCATAAAGAGCAGTCACATGGCAGGTTCAAGAGAAATAAGTTTGAGTGCTCCCCTCTGGCCTGGATCAGACTGGGACATGTACCAGTTTGTACAAATCTAGGATTGTTCCACAGGTTTAGGGTTAAGTGACGAGTTCTCAAATCCTTGTTCTGGGAGTATAACAGAGAATAATTATTGTAGAGTGGATTGTTAAAGATACTTGCTTGAGAGGGGAGATCTTTTTCTAAGACTCTGAGCTAGTGATTATCAATTTATTGAAAATGTAAGAAATTAATAACCTGTTAACCTGATAATACCTAATGCCTCTTTTTGCAATCTTATTGTGACAATCTTACTAGAACTTTTTGAACTGTTTCCTTCGAAGTTCTAAGGTGAGAATTAATTACTCCCCCTCCCCTCTGCCCTCCAAATCCAAATACTCTACAACAGTAGTTGTAGACATCCAAATCCATTTTCCTACTGTTCAGAAAACCTGTGTTCAGAAGACATGACTATTCCAAACTCCATCTTCTGCTGAGAGCTCAGCAGAATCATTCACTTTAGTTTACATACAATATACCCATAACAGGATGCTTCATGCAAAGAGATGTTTACCCTCTACAGTGCTTGGAGAAAACTCATCCCCTTTTCACCAAGGCTATACAAAATATATGTTTCAAAGGCTAAACCAAATATATACTGTTCACTGTCTATTAATTAAGAAATAATGGTCTCAGCAAAGGGCATTTCCTAGGGATTAAGGACTGGCTGCATGAGTGAATAGCCTGAGATTTTTAATTAAAGGTGCAATCTCCCTCTCTTCTGGCATATGACGTTCCATTTAAATTAGGTTCTATTGAATTCAGAGTTTTTTTCATGGCATGAAGTTCACCAGGCCCATGCCCACCCCAGTTTAATGGGTGGCAACACAGTCTAGAAGGACAACTTCTGGCAGTTTCATCAGTGCCAAAGTATTATATTGCTGCTGTGAATGTGGCCAAAGACATCATTTGTGATGCTGGGCCTTCATAAAATTATAGTTCATCTGCGGTAGTGAAGGAGTTGTTTCCAAAGTTATAGGTCTGTGAGGTCACACCAGAGGATCTTTCAGAGTCTACACTGAACCCACCACAGACCATCATCTACATAAATATGAAGGTGGGAAGTTGGGTTTATGGAAAAAATGATAAAAAGAAAGTATATGAAAACTAGAGATGTGTCATGCCTGAGAACAACTAGAAGCAGTTTCCTTATGTGTCGAATGGGCCATGTTAATAGCCCTGGCATAAACATGAGCTAAATTAAAACAGCTGGTGTCTGTTTCCTTAAAAGCAAAAGAAAATGCAGCTATTATGAGTTTTTGCTGTTCAAAATCAAATATATTTCCCTGTCTGAGTGGAGATTATGCTGTATGCAACCTTTGTTGCAATCAAAGAGCCCCAGTGGCCAGCAGCAGAGCTACTGCCAGAGGCAGTGTCTGTGTATCTCAGTCGGGCCTGGACAGGAGATCTGTTGGTCACAGCAAAGGTGGGTCTAACCCAGAGCAGAAATGCTGAAATTACCTCTGTTGGCCATAAAAACATCCCAACACCTCAATCCCACACCTGTCTTTTGTTGCTGAGCTGGGGCATTATTTCTGTCTTTAGTTTGTCTGAAAAAAATAATGCATTATCTCCCCCTAGTACTCATTAGCAAAAGCAAAGCAGGATCAGGCCCTAAATTTATGAAAATTAAATGCTGTCAAATCTGTTTAACTCCTGTAGGACTTTTTCACAACTTTATTATAGTTGCATCAGAGGCTGTTTTGTTAGGAAATAGTAACATATTTTCTGCTCCCCCACCTTATAGCACTACTGTGGAGAAAGTGATCTGACAGGGAGCAAAAATACACTGTTGGAAATAAATTCGGTGTTATGCTGAAAGTCAGCCATGAAACCTTGTGGAAGATGGTGGGTGAGAAAGCTTCTTTTCCCTAGGAAAAGAACTGCCTTCTTTTTGGGACATCCTCATTGAGGCTCCAGGTGCTGCACCGTAACATTCCGCACCCTACGTACTGTGGCACACATGCCTACAGTGCTGAACTGTGGGGGCTGAGGCACTTCTCCAGGATCCAACTGCAAAGGCTGGGGACAAGGTGGCATATGATGAAATGGAGCAACTCAGAAAGTGACAGCAGAAACATCAGAGAAGCAGACATAGCAAGTAGCAAGGACACGCCAGAGCCAGCAAGGAAAACCCTTGTAGCCTGACCTTGAGAGAAACCTAAGAGAGAGATAACTTGAGTTGTGGCTCAAAAGAAGCTTGAAAGTGTGAAAAGAGAAAACACTGACTATTGTTTTGACTCCCGCTGTGCCCAGAGTAACGGGACATTGTGTACAGTCTTTCTAAACAAACAGGCGCACATTAAAAAGCTCAATTCACTCCCTCATCCGTTTGTTCTCCAAACAGAAACAACCTGTAGGGACCCTGAATATTGGTCAACTATCTGGGTCAAGGAGGGTAACAAGAAGTATTTTAATAAAGGGAACTTTCTCTTCAGAATTGATTTGGCCTTTTCTTGTCTCTAGTAAAAGATTTTAGTCCTTGTCTGTGTTGATATTGTCATTAGCATTGTCATAGCAACTGATAAACAAGGAGAAAGTGATGTGCAACAACTTTTTTTTTTTTAAAGACAGTCCAAATGTCTTACTAACAAGTAATTTGGTGACAGAATTTAGCAAAGCGGCTGCACAATAAATGGGTTTATCTTTAAACATAATGCTCTTTTCCATTTTAACTGAGCATAAAATTGTATCTTTAAAGGATTGGCAAAAAGTGGGGCTTTATGCCTCTTGAGTAGTTCCCTGTGACATATGGTCTTTCCAAGCAATAGTTTTATCGGCTGCGCACAGTAGCAGCAGATTTGAGCTAATGTTCCTGTGAAAACAAGTAAGGGTTTATCCAAAAACTGAAGAAGGGGAGGAGAAAGGCACCTTTGCCCTGCTGTACAGAAAAAACAAATCGTGTCTTACGTCAAACTTACAACATCCCTCTATAAATATAGCAGCTACTGGTAGTGACTAACTTCAGCACATGCTCTGGGTGGGTTGAAGAGGACTCAGTGACCTGTTCGATTCCCTGCCCACCAGTGATATTCCCAGGAGTGTTTCAGTCCTGTGCTGCCCCGAAGCCTTGGATGGGGCAGGTTGGTTCTCGGGAACAGATGGGGCATCCCTGCTCAGAGGGGCTTAGCTCCAACTTTTTCTATGTAGCCACATCTCCATTTCCCAACAGAGATGCTTATAATCAGCATCAGGCACTGGCAAGCAGCACGGCTTGCTTGTTGTTAGATGCTGAAGAGTACCCTGTCTCCATGCTCCCCAGCATTGTTCTTCACTCTGGGATTATGGTTGACGATTCACTTAGCAGCTGGGCAGCAGTGCAGGGCAGGATGAGCCTCATATACAAATACACATGCCCTGTGCTTGATTTAGCTCACAACTTTGCCTAAATATTGGCCTAAAATTATTTTGAGCTTGGTGCTACCTCAATTGTAAACCACTGCACTAGAAATAGTCCCTGTAAGTTAGTTGGTGCTGGTGTAACAAGTGCAGGAGGAAGGCAAAAATTAATGGATTGCAAAACATTTCTGCATCTGAAGAATTCTGCTATAGTAGTTGGACACATGCACACAGGATGCAAATAAATAAATGTATGCTCATATGGTTATATTCTTGCATACACACATGCATACATACACATATTTATACTTGCATTTATATATGTATATTTAGAATGAACTTAAATAACAGGAAACATGGTGGGGAAAATTGAAATGTAAAGTTAAAAAAAAAAAATCCTGTAGCTCAAAAACTTACCAGAAGGCATGTTTTCAGAAAAGCTTTCAATGTGCTTGAATGGCCCTGTGATGCTTTTGTAGTAATGAGTGATTTTTTTTCTCATTCTTACAACAATGCAATTTTTAGGTTGAGTTCCTCAAGGCCTTCTCATCAGCAAGAATGAATTCCCTGCACTCTGAAGTCTTTCACGAGCACTTCTTTCTCCCCTGCTGTATGTGCCACTCTCTTATCCCCAAGCATGTGTCAATTTTGTTTCTATCTGAAGTTCAGTGAGATATTTTTCTGGTGGCTAGCTGAGATCTCTTTGCAGCAGCCACGCAATTTTTTTCAGAACTGGCATGAGGTGTCACAATTGTGGCAGTGTTGCATCTGCCCTGGGGGACATAGAAAACGATTGGTTCAGGGGAACATCTGAATCAGGACTGAGGCATTAAGAGTCCAGTCTGTGCATTGTCCCAAGTCCTAAAACTGTAGGGGAAACAGATATATCTTTGATTTGAGACCTACCACTGCAGTTAGAAATTGCATCTGTCTGTAGTAAAACAGCACAGTGTAGATTAGGAAATTACTCTTTTGCATTATATATAGATACAGGAGGAGCAGGCAGAGGCACAAAAGAAATATCCACCATTGGTGATTGCCAGACATAGATGGCATTACAAAATAGGAGGAAAATGGAGCTCCTGAAAGTGGCTTTCCATGTCTGAGTTTCTCTTGGGACTGTGGCACCATGCAGAGTTGCTAACCCTAGGATAGGAATACCGGACCTTATATATGGCATGCTTACAAACGACACTGTGGTACACACTGCAGACAAACCACTCTGCAACAAAGAAAAGCTTTGTACTGACTCAACAGAACTAGGTAACAAATGCAGATTTCAAAATGACTCTCTCTCAATAAAGGGTAATCGGTTCTTCCCTTTTCTCATTGTGTAAGATACTCTATAGGCTTTATTCATTAGAGAGCACTCTGCAAAGTTGAAGTAAGAAATGGGAAAAATAAGGATGGGAATAGAGTTGCAAATTCAGCTTACATGTCAAGGAAATGACAATAAACTGATACACTTTCTGTAAAAACACTGACTGATGGTGCCATTCCTTGAATAAAAGCAACAAACATTTGGCATGCCAATACCTTCAAGGTATAGACTAAGATGGGGCTGACACAGAATTACAGAATGGCTAAAGTGGAGATCATCTCTGGAGATCATCTACTCCAACTCCCCTTCTCAAAACAGTGTAAACTAGAGCTCAGTCCTCTGGGCTGTGTCCACTGATGCTTTCAATGTCTCCAGAGAGGGAAACTCCACATCCTCTCTGGAATTTATTCAACCATTCAATTACCTTCACAGTAAAAAAGTGACTGGCCTCCAGCTGGACATGCCAGCCACCTCACAAGCCTTTGAGCCTGGTAGTTCTGCCAGTTTACAGTCCACATGTAAATTGACAGTCCACTGTCCTTTTATTTACTATGCAGTTCATCAGTTTGCTGAGTGTTATGCAAATGGTGTTAGGGGAGACAATGCTGAAGGCCCTGCCAAACTTGAGAGAAATGAAGCCCTTTGTTCTCCCCTAATATGCCAGGCCTGTCACCTCATCATTGAAGTTTATCAGTTTGGCAAGCATGTAATAACTGCAGTGTAGACTTTTCTGGCTTGATAGGAGAGAGCTGGATAACTTCTAAGGAATCATTTATTTAATGATGTCTGACTTCCTGATCACAAAATGTCCCTGAGCAGGCTATGCAGAGGTTCCCCACGTCCTTTTGTGTGTCCTCCCAGTGTATTCCACATCCTGAGATTGGAGTCACTCTTGGTTTGCATGTCATTCACCTGGTTTATTGTAATCTTGACCTAATGTTCAAAATTCAGCCAATCTGACTGGCTGTTTGTTCGTGTAACATGCTTTGGTTCCCTCATTAATTCTTGGAATGAGGTTTCAAGTACATCTTGAACGTCAAAATTGGCTTTCAGCAAGTATTGATATGCCGTGAAAAATCATTGTATTTCATGTGTGCCACTACGTTTTTTACAGGAAAATTTGGGGAAACAGACATGGACTGAAGACGTTAAGTTAACGTGAGAGCTAACGTCATCCAAAAAATGCTGGCATTTTAATGAAGGACAATTACTTAAGAAAAATACTTGTTTTGCTGTTCTTACAGTAAAATTTGTCAAGATATTGTGTAAATCCTGGGGACACTCTGATAGCCTTTCATGTTTGTTCCATTAATGGGGTCTCAGCTCCAGGATTCCTGGTAGAAGACGACCCTGGAAACAGAAAATAACTAGTGGACCCCAGTCTCATGAACTGCCCTGCCTTGTTCCTGTCTAGTGGGCCTTGCTGGAGTGGGCAGAAAAGCTGGACTTAAAGACAGGATTAAAGTTACTGTTGTTCTTGCTTTTCCAGCTTTTTCTTGAAATGAATATAAAATTCTTTAGGCTGAATTAGACAGGGAGGAGTAGAACACATCTTCTGCATCTCCTTTAATTCTGGAAATCTTCGCAGCAGCTGTCAGCTTTAGTTTGTTCATTGATCATTCAGTTGAGCAAGAGCAAGAAGATGAAGGACCATTCACCCCTTGATGCTGTTAACAAGCCTGTCAGGCTTTGACAGCTTAAATGAGAGACATTTCATAAAATTATGAGTGAAATTTTAAATGTCTTGTTGAGGCATACCACAAAATCCTTTGCTGTCAAATGAGTGCTTGCAGTAAGTTGTTTTTTTTCCCTGACTCAGCACTCTACTCATGTCAGACACATCAGGATTTTGGAAACATCTCCTTTTTATAGGGGGCATGCTCAGAAACATTAACACAACCATTAACACTCAATTTACCTGCTGACATTACTGTTACACATCAGTACTGTCATTTATGTGCATGCAGCAGAAGGGCAGGATAGTTTAATGAAGACTTTTTAAAATGGACTAAGCTTCTCTAAGAGAAGCTTTTCTTCTCCCTATTAAATACCTCTGCCTGATTTAAACTGACAGTATTTCAGAACCAGTTCAATGTACTTTTTCTCCTCTGCCATTGCCTGAGTGGTCCACATGGTTTTAAGGTGATGCTTTAGTCTCACAACAAGAAATATGTGTGGTTTTTAATGACTTTTTACTGCAACTGTGTCCTGACTGCACACATATTACAAAGAGTATCTATTTGGCCCTTGGCCCAAACAAAAGCCCTGTGCAGTGGCTGGAGCCACCAGGGCACTTAAGAATAGCTGTGGCCCAGATCTGTGGCACAACAGCTGCACATGCCCTAAAATCTTCCATGCTTGAGGAAGCCCATCACCCAAAGCACAGAGCCAGAAGTTTGTCTGTCTGTCTTTCACTGGACACACATGTCCCAGCAGTGTCTATGACAGGATCTATTCCCAAATTTTGCCCTTCAAGGTACAGCAAACCTTTCCATACAGGTTTCAGCTAAGATGAGCATAAGCACCCTTTGCTCAGTTGACTGCGAACCCCGTTTGAACAAAAAAAATTCGTTTCACAAAGTCCAACATGTGTAGTACCAGAAGAATCTATTATATTACATGAATAACAGTTATTGTAGCTTGCTTCAAACAGAATAGGTATCTGTTTTTGAGCCAGTAGCCAAAACCAGAAGAAACAATGCAATTTATAGCTAACTAGATAATCCATCAGCACTTAGTCTCCAGCTTGGAAAAATATTTTGAGTACCAGCTGAACTTGAAGTATATGGATATATACACTGATTTCAGTAGGGCAGACACATATACCTAGACCTATGTGTGACTGCAGCTGTGTAAGATTAAATGCATCACTGAAAGAGAGTCATTAGAAAAAACCCTAAATTTTAGCTGAATGAATTTGTCCAGGGATAAATATAAGACCAACTCCACCCTGGCTCTGTTTCTTTTTTGATGTAATATGACGTAAGCAAGATCCTATTACTCTGCAATATTGATGGCATACCTTCATGCATAGGAGATAACACATTCCCAGCATTCTATAAATTTTAAAATTGATCTTTTCCACTGCTGGGATGTTTTTTTTTTTTTTTTTTTAACCCAGTTTTATTCCCCAGAATCTTCCAGAAACAATAACACTGATCCTGTGTGTTCAGACTATATGAAGAAGAGGAACTTACAGAACTGCCAAATTTCTTTGTTTTCTCTGCTGCCCTTCGTTCACTGTACTTTTTTCATGCTCAGAAGTGAATATACTTTCTCCCAGACTTTCAGCATATTTTCCTGTCACACATTCTCCTGCTTTGAGCTCTTTTGTTCTAATACTCTTGACATTTAAGCTGGGCATTTTAAAGGTTCTTTCTCTTTACTTTATTCTATGATTTATTGATTACTTCCAGCTTCTGTTTCCCTAAGCCTATTTCCTTTCAAGTTTTCTCACTCTTCCGACTTGTTATTTCATCCCTTGATACAAATAAGGCTTCACAGTCCCAGTTTTAAAGCCACAACCACGGCACAATTTTTTCTCCCATTGGCTTGGCATAGCAGCACTTTTTTTAAATATGGACGCCCAAAGACTTTGCAAATGATTACAGAGGTCATTGTTACTAATGAATGTGTCATGGCCACACATTTACAAAGGGCCTGCTGAGCTGCACTCTCCTTTGCAAGTGGTTCCTGAAAAAGTCATAGGCACTACTCACAGATCAAGGGACTGCTCCGTGTGGGAAAGTGACACTCTGCACCGGGACAAAAGTTGTCATTGTACGGGGAGAAGTCCCTTCCCAAAGCCTAGGCAGTCCTGGCTGTGCAAGTCTGACTGAAAACCAGAACAGCATGAGATGCTGGATGAGGGGTCTTGCCAGCAGTTAAGGATTATTGCGCCTGCATATTGTGGTGCACATTCTGTGCTAATTGCTACCTGGTGGGAGCCACGCAGTCGGTGACAGAGTGTGGCTGTGTGTGTGCTCCCATCTGCATTTCTGCAAGGCACAGTGTTGTTCTGGTGTTGCTCCTATAAAGGAGGCTTCCATTCACCAGAAAGACCTGTTCTAGCATAAGAAACACAGCCGGAGCTGTATTAGATGTGCGTCTCAGTGTGAGTCTTGGACTGAAGTTACCTAATTTGGCTGCATACCCATTCACTGCCATGACATTGGCATAATATTTATGTCTGTCTTGGCATCTTCCAGTGACTCAAGCTATACAAATAGTTTTGGAATCATCAGATGGGAGAGCCTAGAATGAAGCAAGGCATTACTATGTATGCAAGGCTTTGAACAGCCTTCCTTCTCTGTCTCCTGCTCTGTTGTGGCAAAGGACTGGAAAGGACCCTTGTCTTTCTCATGTCTGTGTTCCCATCTCAGACTGAGTGACACACTGAGCCGTTTAATTTCCCCTCAGTGCTCAAAGTAGTGCAGTGATTTGCTGCTGTACATATGCAATAAGAAAGCACAGTAATTCACCTGGATCCAACTAGGAATTTGTATATTAAGCATTAAGGGGTAGATTGCCTAAGGTGACAGCTGGATTCTGCGCAGTAGAGTGCTGTGTTCAGAGGCACTTTTGCCCACTTCCAACTTGGATACAAGGCAAAGCAGACTGTAACCAACACTTGCATGTAAAGTGTACTCTAGTCAATTAGCTAGTGATTTTTCTGTCAGCCAGGATTCTGTGCAAATGAAGAGGTATCAAAGATGCAGAAATTGATTGAACTCAGCTGAACATGTACCGCCTGCTTGGGTTCTAAAGTAAATAAAGACCTTTTACAAGAAAAAAAAAGGAGCATTGTTTTTACATTTTACTGTTTCAATAGAGATGAAAAATTAAATTGCCAATAAAATTGTATGAGAAAGGAAATTCTTGTTAGAAATTTTATGTCAGAGTATTGATTTTGCTACTGTGAAGAAAATTTCCCTCTAAAAGTTAATAAATAAAAGCAAACAAGGATATACTTTTAGTAGCTTGCATTTAAAATCTTCTAACATATGCAGTATTAGTAAGATTATATTTTAAAAGAAAGCTGTAACTTGCTGGTTTTCCTACATTTAAATGAAAGTTAGAAAATTTTAAATTGTGAGAAGTTGGTCTTAGGTAAGTCTGTGTACACAACTCCTTATCAATCTGTGAATACAGATGACTGAATCCTTGGCCTCTTGTTTGTCTGTCAGAGTGCACATCCCAGCAGGATGTTACTCTGGTTCATTTTACATACAGCACACCAAAGGGGTATGTTGTCCTACAGGCTTAAGCTGTGTTTTACTTTATGCTAAAAAATTCAGCCCAAATGATACAGCCAAGACTGAGAGATTAATAAATTATAATAACAGTGGTTTTATTAACACTGGAAAATTGGAAGTTATCCTTCTGGTAAGAAAATGGATTTTACCAAAACCAACTGTTAGTACTAAATACTTATGTTGTGGTTTTGTACATTGGTATGTATGCATCCACATAAGCACATGTATGTTATACACATATACTTACTTGCCTTTCCTTTAAGCAACCACACAGTGACATTTTCCAAGGAATAAGAAGCTGAATGAGCAACTAAGACAAAGCTATGGGTTTGTTTTTTTTTTCTTTTTCAGCAATGGAAATAATTTTCATCAGCTATGTGGCTAGAAATTTCTGGAGAGGGCCTTCAGCAAGTTCCCATTAATTTTCTCATTTAAGAATCTCCACAAAAGACAACAAAGAAAAATGGTCGAGATATTTCAAGATGACATATTTTTCTTGTGAAGGAGAAATTTTAGATTTTGTTATAGAAGCTGTTGGTTTGTTTCTTCTCGGTTGCCTGGAGAATTGCCTCAAAACAACCAGAGGTGTGTTCCTCTTCCTTAGGGCTTTAACTATGGTCCATGGGACCCCAGTGCTCTGCCAGCTCCAGAGGAACAGGACAAGTGAGGGATTCTGGTGAGGGGTTGGAATCCCGTGTGTTAGAGTGATGCTCTTACATGGGTTTTAATGATGTTATCCTCAGATGAATTGGAGTGAGGCAAGTTCAGGAGCTGACAAGCACAAATAAATCTCCAAATGAATGACCTGCTAGTTTGTGTGTCTCCTTATTTCCTATTTAATTTTGTTTTGGGAGTGGCTACTGTCTTGTGCTGTTGTGGCTTTGTTTTCTAATCTCACAGATGTCTGCCAGCTGCTGGATACTCAGAAGAAGACAGTCACTTGGGCTCTTTCCCATAAGCCATGTCCCTGAGTAAGTTCTCACACACAGTAAAGAAATTCAGGGCAACAAAGAGATATCAGTGAAAAGGTTCTTTTAGAGCAAAAATTTGGTGGAGATTAAAATAGGGCAAAAGTTCAAATGAGAACGAGCCACTGCCAAGCAAGCAAGAATCTTGGCAAAAAAGAAGGAAAAGAAACATTGGTTTAAAAGGCAAGTAACCATGGCGAGGCAACAGCTCAGTGCTAGAATCTGGTTAAGAACTAATATCACACAGAGCTGTGATTGTTTATTCAAGGCTAACCCATGGGAGAACAGTTGTCTCCAATGAGTGTTCTCACAGCTTGGATCCAAAATTATAACTGCATTTTTTTAAGCATCCAGCACTTCAACGCTACCCATTTACTGTTAGACAAAAGAAAAAGAAAGTACAAAGTTTTTTTCTTTGTGTCCCTTGTGTGTTTAAGGCAGAGCTTTACATATGGAAAGGCATTTCGTGTCAGCTGTTGAACCGGTAACATGCTATTCTGCAGCAGTTGCCAGTGGAAACTGTTGATACATTTTCCGTGCCTCTCCCAAGTTTCAGAAGAAACTGGAAGCAGTGTATGGTTTAGAGATGTTTTGTTAGTGTGGAGGGTGAGAGAAGAGGTCTTGCACCCCTGAGCTGCATTTCTGCAGTTGTGACACAAAACAGCTAATGGAGTGTGGGAGCTAACAGCTGTGGAATTAAATTTAGGCGTGAAATAAAAATAATGGCAGCTTTGATAAAAGTAATAATTTACTAAAGATGTTTTGTGGCTATCTGCAAACTCACAACATATGCACACATCCATACACCTGCTTAAGTTGTGCACCTGTTGTCCTACAAATAAATCAAAAGGGAAAAATGGAAGCTTCCAATGTTCTGCTATAAATAAAGGATGATTAATACCATTATCGTGACAAACAGGTATTGGCAGCACATAGAAAGAATGGAAGATTGTCGTCTAATTTGTGCTTTTGTTTCAACATCTAGATGAGCTTGGAATACATATCCAGTGCTACAGGGCACAGCTGCAGCCCAGCAGATGAGAGAGAGAGCAGGTCAAATTCATCTCTCACTATAAGTCAAAAGTAGCTCAACCAAAGCATGAATTATCATGGCAATGAACACCATCTGATTTTTCTACAATCTGGAGGATTTTGTCACTTACACAAATTTATTGCTCAGACCTTCTCGGCCTAAGCTATGACCCAGTGGTCTGCTCTGGGTCTGCAGGTCTCGGCACTTCCAGGAACCTGACTTTGCAGCTATCCTTCGGAGACCTATAGGTCTGCGTGGAAGGTCTCTTTTTGGAATTAGTAGGCACATCCTTAAAAAGATCTCTCAGGCTAAGACCTAAATGCACACATTTGCACTTTGTGAAATCGTTTACACATCTGCAGAGGGCAGCTTTGAATATTGCTGGAGTCTTTGGTCTCTTCAAGTCAAAACAGGGCACATGGAAATTGCAGTGTAGACAACTTCAAAGCTCCCATTTACCCACAGACTAATTAAAATTTAGGCAATAGAAGCACAATTTCTTTGAACTTTTCTACTTCAGAGCTGGCTACACTGGCTGACAAGGTGATTAAAAAACATTTTTTTCTTAAAGGAGAGGGTTGGATTTTAGAGGGTAAAGCTAAATTCTTTCCCTTGCATCTGTCCTGTCCTTCTCCTCCACCTCCCCACCCCATGCTCTTGGATGCATGGCATTCCCCTGCACCAAGGCAGCTAACTGCCTGTGGAATTGCCTCTCCTGACTCTTAGGTAGGCTGAGAATGGTCAGATCACTCTATATGAATGCCATTCCTTGATTTACAAGGCAAGGCACCTATTCTAAGATACAATTTATTTTGGGGTGTTAATGGCATCTGAAGTGTGTTCTGCCCATTCTTGAGTAAATCTAGCGTATATTAGGGGCAGAGAGACAGCAAATTCTGTGTTTCATATGGCTTCATTTTCCCTGTGCCTTCACAGTTCCTAGGAGCATCTCCCAAAACTCACAGCTGCCATTGTATCAAGCCAAACTGCTGTAGCATGTTAGAGAGAAATGCACAGCCTTCTATTTATTTTTTTCTTTACCTATCATCTAAAGTGAAATAGCTCAGAATGGGAGCCCCTCCTCTGTCTTTCTGTATGGAAAAATCATAACCTTGTCCTTTTGTGGTGTTCCACATCCTACCTGCACTGTGCTAATCTCCTAATGTCAGACTCTGTACCACTGGCACATCAATGGAGCTGCACAGGAAGAGCAGAATTTGGCACCTTGGTTTAAGAGCTCAGAGGTTTTACATTTATTTTTGTTATTATGTATACTTCTCTGGAAGCAGAACAGGAATGCCCACATTTTATGCCAGGCTCTTGTGCAGGGCAAAATCTGCTTTCAGATTCTTTCTGCATATTTCTTGTCTGTGATGAAGATCTTTGTCTTGTCTTTCATATTCCCAGCCTGATCCAAGGGCCGCTGGGTCCCTCTCTGCACAGATACATCCCTGCTACATCCCTATATACAGGTGCTTGCATGGAAATCAAGAGGTAGCCCAAAGCATATGTGAAAGTGAACTCAGCCCACTTTTAGTGCATAACTTAAGTCTGCTAATCAGGAATATATGTTCCACTTTTGTGTTATTGTTTTTTCCTTGGTTGACAGTGAGAGTCTTTGGATTCTATAGTATGGAGTGAGGACACATTGTCATTCTTCCTTGATGATTTTTTTCCTTCTTCACCATTGTCAGGAATTCACAATCCAAATGACTCACTTTATGTGAGCAAATATTGCCTTAGTTTGAATTAATTTATTTTTGTTGCAATCACCTTTGAATGTTACTATAGTAATATCTCTGTTTTTTTCCTGTCAAGGAACTGTCATAGATAATTTCATAAACCTTTTATGCATCTACAGTGCAAAGAAAATAATGCATATATGTTACTATTATGATTGCCTGTAAATAATAAGGATATTTTTTAATGCACATAATTGCATCATAAGGAAAGAATACAAAGATGACAGAATAAAATGGGTTACAAACAAGAAAATATTGAAATTAAGGTTAATATTTTCTCCCTCGCTCAACCTTTGCCTAAAACTCTACCTCATCCCATTCATGCCTTTTTCTCTGGGCATTAAGAAATTGTAACTGAAAAAGAAAACTCCCTAGATTTCTGCTCCATTGACAGTAGCACACTATCCTTCATCCACAGTAAGGAAGGACTAGGTTGAATTGCTGGCTGGAACATGCCAAGTCACCTGATAGCAAGACCGTATAATTTGGTCTCTAGGCATGAGAGGATGAAGCATCCTCATTGGAAGGTTCTGAAAGTGTGATTCTTCAGATACTTCAGTTGCTAAGCTTCAAAAAGTCTTCTCCAGACACAGACATATGGTGATTTTCATTTTATATATGTATATATATGTATACAATTTGCCACATTTGAGAAAAATGTCCACTAAAATGGCAAACAAGCATATGCACAGTAACATCCTGAAAGCAGATACTCCATTTCAAGCAGCAAAGTCTTAGGGCATCTGAATGAAGGCTATATGCTTTTTGTTTTTCCAAACAAATAACTTTCCTTGATTTCAATCTCAACTTCATAGAAAACCCAAAAAACTGAAATATTTTGATTGAGTTTCTCCCAAATCTTTAGCTTTGGATGGACAACAGGGAAAGAAAAATATTCAGTTTAATGATTTAACAATTAAATGTTTAAACAACTTAACCTGGCAAAGTTCTGAGAACATAAGAGCGGAGTATTGCAATGGGAAGATACTTAGGGTAGAAACTGAGATCTGTGTGTTCTGTAAGGCACGGAAGGAAACTGAACCTGTGTGTCCACTAATGTTTACCTACATCTGTTTCCTGTCACTCACAACATTCCATCCAGAACAGTTTGCCTGGCACTCCCATGTGTATGGCTTGGTGCATTATCTTACATTGCTTATCCAAGTGTGGCTTTTCCTGAAATTTAAGAGTTGGCTCAAAGCACCTGAGAAAGGGTTGATTTGTGAGCTCTTCTCCATAGATTGACATGTGTGCAGTGGGCAGACATAGACACAAATAGACAAATCAACATTCCTGCAGTGTCTGGCAGGAATTCCTCTTTCTTCTCATCTCTGCCTCCCTTGAGCTTCATGCTGCCAGTTCTTATTGTAAGAATGGAAGTGCCAATACTCAAGATGGCAGAGGGTGAAGGAGAAGCTGCTGGCTGCTGCTGTATGAGCAAAACCAGCCATGTGTCCAAGTTTGTGTTTAAGCAATAGGATCAGACAAAGAAAAATAAGTGAGCGCAGGTTTTCTCTGAGCCTGCAATGAACTAGAGAACCATGTTCTCTAGTGGAGAAGAGTGCAAGCTCTCCTGGAAGAGTGGAACCTAAGCAGAGCCTCAGTAGGCATAATGCAGTCCAGTCCTGCCCTGGGAAAGTGACCTCTTTCTCCAGTGAGGATTTGTCCACTGAAACAATTTGTTGTCTCTTTAAAAGAGGTTGAAAACACAGACCAACTAGGAGAAGACACAGTATTCCTCATGTTGAGTGAAGTTACTGTGGCAGAGTCCCACTGCTAGAGTCACAATTTTCTGTTACTGTACCATATGCTTCCCAGAGAGACCTGTTATTTAAGTTTCCTTATATATCTCCCAGAAAAGGGTGCTGTTAGGTAACAAAAATCTGTCAATTTCTTTATGGCTAGATCAGTGGTAGACTGAAGACAAGGATTATTGCATGGATGGATGTTTTCTTCAGGGTCATGAACCAGCCCACACAGATTAATTTTATATTTTAGACTTCTTGTGGTTACCATTTTATCAGTTGCTGTAAGCAGGCAGCAGTCTCTCACTTCAGCTGTAAAGAATGAAGCATTTTAGATGATGAAATGGCATTAGGAACTTGACATAGCTGTGGAATAAGATCTTTAAAATGTACATGCCTATACTTTATGCAAACAAACAAACGTCCATAGTTGACTTGGGGCAAAGTGTGAAGGAAGGGCCGATATGGAAACACGTCTGCAGGACAGCTGCTCAGGGGAGTTTAGAAGTACTAACTGGAGTCTATAAAGTAGAGGGAGGATAAAACACTGATGGTATGTGATGGGATATTTCACAAATGGAAAAGAAATGAGAGAAGGCTATAGTGAAGAAGAGAAGTTGGAAGAAAAGAGAATCATTGGAGAAGGGAGAACACCAGGCAGCAGAAGCATGGATTTTAGTAAAAAATATAGAGACTCACAAGTACAGGAGGGAAATATTTTAACACTGTAGGAAGATAAATTTTCAGGCAAATTCTGTTTATTTCCTTGGCCAAAAGTAAGCCCTCATGCTTAATAGAACAAGCAAAGCTCTCTCTGGTATCATCTCTTACACCAGCTCACTGAACTTTCTCCTTCAGATGCAACCATTATTTATTTGTGTCAGCATGCTGCCCTCCCTGTGGTGCAGAAGAGTGATTGGAAGCATTTTGCCGAAGTCACTTTCAATGGGACAAAATTCCAACACTTAGGGCCAAGAGTCCAAGCTGAAGCACTTTGTACACTTGAACAGTTTAACCTCAACTTTCTTCTTTAACAAAAATGTGTTTGCAAATCCATTGTTCAGCATTTTGCTTAGCAGCTCTGAACTGAGACCATATTCAAGCTATCTGCAGGGATGTATTTGCAGAGGTTTCATGACCAGCAAACTGTACGTGGTAGGTTTACAATGTAAAATAAAGACTTATTATTTCCCATCTGTTTTGCCTTTTAGCATTTGTCCATCATACACTGACACTTCAAGCTGGCTTGCTGTGATTAGCTTAGTGTGGCAGAGAGATTGCTCACATCATCAGTCAGAGCTTGTGCTCACAGTCCTGGGCTGAAGCTGAAAGTCAAATCCATGTGAAACCCTTGAACTGTTGTAACAGCCTGATGGCCATTGGAAAAATCTTTTCTTTTTTCTTTCTTTTTCTATTAGAATGTTTTTGGTGAACAAGGTCTAGGAACAAGTGGGGGTGAGGTGTGGGGTTGAGGAAGCAGCTGTAGGAGGGGGAAGAGCAGAAGAGGCGAGTTATTTCATAAACAAATGTGCTGTGCATATGTCATGGCTCACCAGGACGTGAATCTGCAGTGGAAAAAATTAGAGAGCAAAGAGAAAAGCAGGAATAGTTTTTTCATTTGGACTCAAACTGACTTTTCTTGTAAAATCTTTGTGGTCTTGGCTTCCCACATTGATGGGACTGGTCAAGGCATTTTAATTATAGTTCCACCAGAAGATGTTTAGCAATGGGTGGGCTGGCTGGATTATGTGAGCAGTGGTCAGTCGGTCAGGCCACCAGCTGAAATGTGCTCAGCCTTATACAGCAGCAGTTCTGATCGGTTGTTGCTTGATGTGGTGACTGTCAGCTGGGAGACCTTGGCTCAGTTTTCCTTGGCCACAGAAAGGAAGGAAGGACAAGCTCTCCTTTAAGAATTTCTATAGAAGTTTCTGCAGAAACCATGAAAGTACAGACACGAAGGAGAAAAATATTCAAAGCGGACAATGTGCCATTCAGAAGAAGGCAAGCCCATCACAAACCTGTCACAGATAGGAGAGAACTTCCTGTGCAGGATCATTGGGCACCTTCTGGTGAAGAGGTAGAAAATGCCTGACTGCCACAGGAGTTCTTTTGAGCTGTAAGAAATCATGATAATGAAGTGTGGTGATCATATCACTTTCATTTATGCAACCAGCAAGGATGTAGAATTATGAGGCAAATATGTAGAAAAACCCCACCCATAACCCTCAGGGCAAGTTGCACGTAGACACCTATAGCAAAATGAATTTTCCAGAAGGATAACAGCTCACCTTCATTAGAAACAGATAATATTTAGGTGGCTGCTTCCTCCCTCCTCCTCCCCCAGTCCCTAAATACTGTTTGTATTAAGCATAAAGCTCTGTTAATCAGGGGGTAGTCTTGATTCCACAGATTAATATTCCCATTCAGTTGATAGATCCAGAATCAAGCCCTGAATTTCCTTGGGTCCAGGTAATTTGAGGATTTTTAATTTAGTAGCTTCCACTGAATTAAGAATTGATGACGTTTTTTCCACTGCAGTACACGGAAGGTGCTGTTGTCAAAATACCTGCTACTTTTTGAGTGTGGAAAACCTGATGGTTTCTTAAGGCGTATTAAGGAGCTACAGACCTTTGAAATGTAAGTTAAAAGAAAATTAATTAACATGTAAGGCACATTCCATGTGAAAAACAATGGAGGTGTTATGGGATGGATAAGAAACTTGTTCTTTTGGACTATGGTTCCTCAATGGGAAATCTAGGTCACTGCAGGCACTCTCATAGATCAGATAGGGCTGCCTCGACCCTTATTTTGAGCCACAAGTTCCAGCCAAAGGCTGTATGACCATCTGTGGCTGCTTGTTTGAGGGAACAGGGCTGCATGTTAAGTTGTCATGTTAGTGCTTTTCACCAGACAACTAGACTACTGTGTTACTAATGTATTACTAGGTACGTTACTCTGTGCCTCAGTTCCCTGTTGCAACAGGGCATCAGAGGCTTCATTTATTCACCTTTTATAACATCTCTGAGATCACAGAATCACAGAAAGATGGAGATTGGCAAGGACCTCTGGAGATCACCTTGCTCAAAGAGGGCCACAGCTCAGATGCTCAGATGCTGGATGCTATACAGTAAGTTAAATTGGCTCTAGCTAATCACTGTTTTCAAATAGGAAATAATTTCAGGTTTGAGGCTCATTGTTCTTGAAATGCAGATGAACGCCTGCCATTCCCTCCCCCTTCTGCCTCCTCTAAGACCCAAAACTGGTATCAAAACTGGCAACTGCCTTTACATCTTTCTTTCATTCTTCATTCATGAACAGCACAGCTAACAGTGAGAGAGAAAAGATGTGAAGACAATAAATATCACATTTCATTAGATGAACCCTCTCTACTTTCACATTTTAAAGTACTCTGGACCAGTTTTATTAGAATCCTTGAGCCCAGAGACCAAAAGGTAACTCACTCCCCACTCTCTATCCCCATCCACTGAGGAGAGGCACTGCAGATGCTAAGGGTGCAAGGTCCCCAGGAGGAGCCCTCCAAGCTCTGTACCATCCCAGTGGTGCCCACCTGCCATGGCACCCAGCTCTCCTGTGCCATGCTCAGCTCCATCCAACTGGAGAGGAAACAGGCATTGGAGTAGGCTGGGCAGAAGTACTCATGCTTCTCATGGTACCATCCAGGACACCTAAATGCCATAAACCCTGCTTTCCATGGAAGCTCAGTGAGGTGAGGAACCACATCACCACCTGAAGAAACCTACTCCAGGCTCTGACAGACTCTCTCGAGCAGTGAGCTGCAAGGTGGAGGCCAGGCTCGTGGGATAATTCTGGCCTTGTGCCTTGTCCTTGTGCTGGCAGCAGGAGTGCCTTGGCCATGTTGGCTTCTTCACGGGGTCACAGAGCATCTCAGATCGCCCACATCCTAAACCATTCAATGCTGGTTCTCTCCCTCTCACACAGTAACTAGATTGAGATTTAATTAAAAATGATCAGCTACTGCAAAGACAGGTTTTTTCTTCTTCGTTGTTTTTTTTTTTTTTTTTTTTTTTTTTTCTTTCCCCAGGCACTTGGTTTGCATGTTTACTGTGCTAAAAACAGTTACGAGCAATCTGGATAGCCCTCTGTTAGCTGTGATGAAAACATTCTTCTGTATATCTGACAGTGCGTGCCACTGAAGAGGCCCAAGAAATACTTCAGCTCAATGGGGAGTGATCCTAGCCTCCTACAAACAACACACTGAAGACCTGATGCTGCCTTTCACCTGGGGCTAGTGCTGTGGCATCATCCCTGGTGGGGATTTGGGCTTGTTCATGGTTCTGACAGCCAGGACACAGGTACTGATGTTTGTGGGCTGCAGTGGGATACATCCTGTGCTCATCATCTCTCCACCACTCCACATTGCTGACAGAACTGTGGTGGATGTGAATGCGGGTGGCAAGGAGCTTGCTGTCAGGGCCTGATGCTCTTGGATGTGACTGACACATTCAGCAGGGAAAATAACAAAAGTCTTTACAATCCCTGGCCTCTAGTGAGCTCGGGCATCAAAAAACAAACTTATACCCAAAATCTTTGCAGAAGTATGATCCTGACAGAAGGCTGAGGTAGGACACAGTAGCAGCTCAGAATTCTCAAGCCAGATGTACCCTCTGCCTTGGAAATGCCTGACCATTACATCCCCTTATGGGACCTAGCTGAGGACCACTGCCCATTCAACAGCAATGTGACGCTGTGGCCATGGCTAGCTCTTCTTCATCTCTCTCCAGTCTACCTCGTTGCATCTTTTTCCAGAAGCAGTTATACAAGCCCTTTCCCTGGCTGCAAAGCTGTTTCCTGCTCCTACGTGCCACTGATCATTCCCATGGTCATCCTGCAGTTCACCACCCTCCCTGTTATTCCTGTGTGGGGCCATCTGTACGCTGGGGCAGAGTGAAGAAATCCTCAGTACGGAGTTGCACTGAACTCAATGGTCAAGTAGGGCAAGCAGCCCTGCAAGCAGAGCTGGCAAAAAAGAAGAGAAAGCTCATCTCTCCCTTTCATTGATAAGGAATCCATTCCTTACCAATTCAGTGCTCTCAAAAGTCCTTCTGGTTTGCTTACAGACCTCTACTGATAATGCAAAAAGTATCCTTTTTCCCACCTCACACACAAACACAAACATTTGGTTAATCTCATGGTTAGGGTTACTGTTTTGTAGGTGCTAGTGAGCTGTAGCGAGTCAGAGCATTCCCAAAGCAAAGCTGCTTTATTACTAATTTTGAGAATGCCTCTGTCCATCATTATCAAATATCCTAAATACACATGTTCAGCAGCATTCTGCTGGTACTTAGATTATGAGTCACTGGGTAATTTAGCCCTGCGAGTGAGATTGTAAACTGTTCTCCCCCTGCCTTTTCCAAGAGGAGATGCCAGTGGGGGACCTTCATTAATATTCACTGTAACATACATCTGTTAGCCCCCTCAGCCACTGCATGAAAATACACAAGGGGAGGAGGAAGAGCAGAGGGAGAGTTTCAAAATGTTTGTAGCTAAGGCAAGAGGCAGGGATGCACCCTGAGCTGTGTCTGTCTATCTGACAAGGACAGCAAGCATTTACCATTTCTATGAGCCATTCTTTTTGGCTTTACAAGCATTGGGGCATTAGAAGTAAGAAAGGCACTGGCTCTGGTTGAGGAACAATAGCAGAGTTCAGGTTGATAATGCTGCTCAACAGCTCAGTGTTAGGGCTGGATCTTGGGTGTGGATGCAAGTGACCCACTTAAGGTTTTTTTGTTGCTGTTGTTCAAAAAACCTCACCGTCTACCTTCTGTCCCATTGAGACTCAGCTATGACAGAGTCATACTTCATATTCATCTATAGGAACATCTGGCCCATGTCTAACATTTAATTTCCACACCATTAGAGTCAAACAATACGTGTACATCAGTAGATAATGTAATGCATTATCACGCAAGGCAGAGAGCAGCAATTTATTAGCCTAATTTAAAATAGCCTTCAGCAAAAAATAGTGCATCTTAATTCATGGATCTGAAAGGAATGACATATTTTCCTGTAAAATGCAAAGGTATGAACAGAGACATGCTTTTCCACTGTGGTGCATATATTATTTCTTTTTCTTGTAAATCTTTTAAAAGATGAAATATCAGTTCTCTGTCCAAAAAGAAGAAAAGAAGAAAAAAAGAAAAAAATAAAAAAAAAAGAGAAGAAAGGAAAAGTTCAAAACCAAGGTACATCCATAATAATACAAAAGGAGAGATCGTACCAAGGGGACAAAAGAGAAAAAGCTGCCCCAGAATACAAGCAAAAGTGACCTTTCTTTTACAGTGAAGTTGTGATCTGAATGTGAAGATCACTCAGATTTTCCAAACTCATATTTCAACAAATCTGGGCACCTCAAGTGCACATCAAGCATTTCCTCCTCTTTTTTTATCTATTTCTTTAATCTGTCTTTTCCAATAAGAGACATTTCTCTGGATAGGACCAAAAATATCAAAACAAATTAGAAACCTTTGCTGACCTAGCAAAATGAGTCACTTTTCACAAGCCTTTGATTAAAGGCCGTAACTTCCTTCTAGGGGGAAATTAACTTCCCAAATGGCAGAGCAACACCAGGCTTATGTGACACCCAGAGTTCACTTCAGTTCTCTGAAGCGGGAGAAATTCCCTCACTTTTGGTTAATAAATACTTCACAGGCTCTGACAATACTGCTCAACTCCAATCTCTAATGTACCCAAGGTTTACAGCTGTCTGAAGCTGAGATTTGTATTTGGCAGCTTTTCTGGCTATCTTTTTTTTATTTGACATCAAAATGTCATTGAAAAATGACATAGCCTTGGAGAAAAGTCTAACCCAGTAAATCCTGCATTGTTTTTCCCACAGTGTAACAACTGTGCTAGGAGAACTAGGGGGTTGCCATGCCCCACCTGGGATACAGCGTGGAGGTGGGAGAGTGCCTACTCCCTCAACAGCACTTTAAATAAAGCAGATTATGAGGACTTGTGTCAAGAGTTTCAAGAGCTTCTTGGAAGACTTAGGTACAATAACCCATAGTTCTGGATCTGATCAGCTTGAGCCCTGCCAAAACTGAAACTGTGCAGCAATCAAAGCAGAACTTTTAGATGACTGTAAAACCTTTAGGATAAAAAATAAATCTTATCTCAAATATCTGCGTCAGTGCCACCCTTGTTTGGCAGTACCTGAATGGAGATTACCAAAATCTCAGCTGTGGACTTTGTCCCAGACAACATATAAATGAAAATCCCAAACAAAAGAAGCCTTAAGGTTAGTTATTCTTTTGGCATTAAAGACAGTGATCTCCTTTTCATCCCCATGAAGTGCTCCTTTCAGTGGGGCTTGCACGGAATAGCATAGGGATGATTGGTCATGGGAAGTTATAAAAACACAGAGAAGAAAGAAATGGCAGCAATCCCAGTTCTTGTGGAAGCTTTTCTGGTCAGCCAGAGGCAGGGCCTGCTTGCCAACCATCTACAATGTCACAACAGTACTGAGGCCAAAGAACTGGGCTGGGAGGGAAAGGGTGAGGGTGTATGAGCACACTTCATGTGACCAGGACATTGAAACTGGAGGTACAGCCCCATGCAGAGAATCCCACAGCAAAACTGTGACAAGGCATGCTTATCAGCAGTGGCAAGGGGAGCTCTGGAGCTGAAGCTGAAAAGTTGGTATGTTTGACCAAATTAAACAAGTATTCAACCAGAGAGACAGTTTCCCTGCTTGGAGAAGGCCTGGTATTCATGTGCGTAAAAAAATACTCTGCTACTGACTTAAAACATGAAAAGAGGCTAGAACAGGGAAGATCCAAAATCCAGGCAGGTTTGCTCAGCATTGAAACTGATCTTCTGAAAAGTACTATAAAAGAAGAAGGTCTGAGAGATTCAGAAAGAGTCACACCTGACACACTTGACACATGTCAACAGAAAGAGAAAACCAGTAAATATTACACCAAACAAAATTCCTTTCATCCAAATGGCTGGCGTACTGGAAGGCTTCATCTGGATGCTTCACTGACTAGCTGCAATACAACACCATGGCTTGGGGTGGGGGTGGGGTGCGTGCAGCGTGTGAAAGAAGTGAATGATGACACATTAGCAAAAGATTTTGGCTTTTCCATCTCAGCTGGAAAAGAAGGGGAGGGTCTCCTGTCTACCATACCCCATGATGTATAAAGTGACCTGGAATAAAACTGGTATACCTTACCTGACCTTCTGTTTACCATCCCCTTAATAAAAGGCATGGGAACATATTCTCCTGGCACAGTTACTACCCTTGTAAGGATGCAGCTTATGCTGAGGTACCTGTGTCTCCCTAGGAAGGAAATAAGACAAAGAAAAGGTGCTTGCATTAATGCTGCCTCAGGGCACCAGCAAGTTACGGGTTGGTGGGTTTTACAAGACTACTTACTATGCTATTCAATTAAAAAAAAAAAGAGCAGTTACCATAGCAACACCCACATCTAATGGTTCTTATGCTACCTCTGAGATACAAAGCACCTTCTTACAGAGATACATTGACCAATACAGCATGTCGTGGGAAGTTTTATGCTTCAAGCAATGGTTTAAGGGGGAGAGTGTGTGTTCCAATAACCAGACATATTTATATCCCCAGGTTGTAATATTAATTTATAACAAATTGTTTTCATTCCTTGATATCTCTTTTCTTCCCATTACCGTTTCTTTTCTAATAGCACTTCCATTTTTTTCTTTTCCTTGCCTCCCCAGATGGATGATATTTGATTAAGTACAGTATGAGATTTGCATATGAGAGCTCTGGGATATGTCCCACTCTTAGGTGGGTCATATCTGTCTGTAGATCTCATACCTAGGAAATGCTACCACCTTATCATAGCTGAGCACTCGTGGTGGCCAAAGGAAAGCTGGGAGTGAGTAGGTGTTTGTGGAATGCAGTCTGGCACTGTTGGCAGAAAAAGATGGATTTGCTGTCCTGAAAAGGGATGAAGGGCAGCAATTTTTATTTCCTTTTCCCAGCAGGATTAAGTGGGAAGGTGAGGTGGTGGTGCATCTTCCCCAGAGGTGTAGAAGGGGACATATAAGTCTCCTTCTTGTCCTTTGTTACAGGCATGGTTGAATGGGAGAGAAGTTACACAACCCCTTGAAAATGGCAAGAGCAAAGTTAACACCCTCCCAAGACATGGTGGAGCTGGAGAGCCACAGTCAGAAATGTGAGGAAGAGAGAAGGCACAGCAGGGCCTCAGGTTGTCGTCTCATTCCTTGGCCCTCTCTACAGATGTTTTATTTCTCTGCAACAAGTCACAGAGGCAGAGCAAGATGCTGCAGGATTCTGCATCCCCTGTCCCCAACTGCTGCTTTAAATATACCTCTACCAAGTGGCACATTGCTGGGCATGGTCACTTGGGCAGGCAGGACTTGCTTCCCTGGGGACCTTGGAGGGATGAGGGACAAATGCAAGAGTCCCAGGGCTGCTTATCTTTCCCTGGGCAAAACCCAGCTTGGACATTCTGGGTCTCACAGCTTGTATGCCACTTGAGCTCCCACTGTGCCTCTGAAATGTGGGGTCAAAGCTGACAATTGGTTTCTAGAAACAAAAAAGAGAAAGTGAATCTTCAATAACCTCTGATTTTAAGTCTTCTAATTATCTAGCCAGCTCAGTAGGAGAGGAACAACATGTTTGTCCTTCCTACACCAAATCTAAACAAAAAAAATTCCAGTAAAAAACCACTAATGATTTAAAGGAAAAGGGGTACCAATTAATCACAGTAATTATTATTTAGATATAGATTATCTTCAGAAACACAGGACACTGATATTTTTTTCTGCAGCATCACTGAAAAATGTCTTTCATTCAAATTGCAAGATTGAGCATAATTTCCATGTTATTTTTCTGTGAGCACAGGGCTCCATGTATTATTTGTGATGTTCCTCATTTTTAATTACCCCAAATTAAAACAATGGAATGATATATGATGAATGAAACCAAGCATATGTTGAAAATGTCTAAACAGTTTTACCTGGCAAAATGAACAGAAATATAAATTGCTTGTAGTGCATATTTAAAAATTCAAAAGCAAGCTAAAATTATCATTTGCATTAATGTATTCTGAAATATGAATTATTAAGTGATTCACATTGGTGCAACAAAAGCCAGTTTGGAGAACCTAGCTTTAGCCTGCAGCATTCCTCACCAGCCTTATCTTCCCAGTCCTCTCTAAATAGTGCTAAATATATAAAGGAGATTCTTCTAATTGGAAAAATGTATAGAGAACACGTGTATAAAAAAAAGAAAGCCTTTTACATTTCCAAGCAGCCTTAAAAAAAACCCCTCTCAAACAAAAGAAATTCAAATATTCAATGCTATTCAAGTCTCCCATCTCTTTTTCTCTTTCCTTTTTTTAACCCCCTTAGCACGCCTGTAATTTTTTTCTTTGCTTCAATACCAGCCATCATGTAGTTTTTTCTTTTATTTTTCTTCTTCTTTTTTTTTTTTTTTTCTTTTTTTTTCCTTTTTTTGTCCCTCTATTCTTTGCATAAAGTTTCATTGTTTAGAGGTCAAGGCAGTGACCTGCCAGAGGGAAGCGTGGCAGGCGCCTCTGCCTGTGATGCTGTGGAGGAGCTGGGGACAGCTGTGGCAGCATCCTGGAGGAGCACTGGGTGGTGGGACAAGGAAATTTCCCCACCTGTGGGGCAGGAGGGCTGCTTTTCTTCTCTAGGCAGTGTCAGGGGCGCACCAAGGATTGTGCAGGATGAGAAGTCAGACTGAAACATTATCCAGTCCTTCATCCAGTGAAATCATAGTTCACTGAGTAATACTTCCTCCTCTGCATTGTATAAAAGGGAGAAACCTGTCAGTGAGATCTTCTGGGTCTGGGGCTTGGGCTTCATCATTCAGGATCCCTTTATAGGACATTTTTTTCCCCTGTCTTTTTATTTTTGGCTGAGGAAATGAGATTCTGATCCATAGCAAGAAAAACAAGTGCTACTTAAAGGACAGCCCAAGGATGGAAAAGCAGCCCCAGGTCACTTTTGGAGTCCTGTCCTTCTTCTGTTGTGCTGAAGGTCAAGCAACAAGTTTGTGAAAGAGCCAAAGTTTTCAGCCTGTATTCCCAGCACTATGCTTTCACTGTACAAACTCGATTTCCCAGATCATTTCCTGAGCTCCAACTAACTGCAATGAGAGGACAGTTGCAAAATGTCTTTGTCTACACACAGCTGAGATGCTGCTGCTTCTCAAAACAGTTTATCAGTCATGAATACCAGATCTGTGATGTGCATTGTACAGCCCAAGTTTACAGACTTCCTTCTGCAGCGAGACACAAAGCTCAGCACTTTGGAAATTGAATTTCTCTTCATGCCATGTGATTACTGATATGTTCTGACTCACTATTTCCATTTCTCTTATGTATTAGTAAAGAGGAAAAAATGGTCAGAAAAAATTACCTCTGTAGCATTATTTCTATAAAAATTCATTTAATATGCAAAGTGTTACTGTGCTCTGGGAAAAGTGACACTGAAGGACTTACGTGTAATTATGTGTATGTGTTGTGCATATACAAATACACGCACACACACACACACACACAGAGCGCCTGATGAGCTGTGCTAATAAAGAAACAAAAAGCGGATGTGACATTTACCCAATACAATAAACATAGGTCAAAAAATAAATTGCCACAGGATCGTTAGGAGCACAGTTATGCATGAATAGCTTTGCATGGCCAGCAGTCTTGCTGCTGCAGCATCTTGTCATCACACAAGCATCTTTAGGAATCATTGTTCCCCATAATAAGTCTCCACTCATTAGAAATGGGTATAAACCTTGAAGATGAAGTGTTTTTTCTACTTTTCTAAAATTTATTAACCTGGCTGGATATTTTTGTTATATCATAAAGTTTCAGTTCCTTGAAAAAAATTCTGCTATGTTCTTGGCCCCTGAGATTTCCTGGAGCAGGGAAGATATTCATTATGTGTATGCAGGCAGAAGAAATAATCTGTCTTGCATTAGATTTGAATTTTTCAGTTTTCTATATCTTTGAACTTCCCCATGTCCTGGTACCAGAATCCATCATGCTCACTGGGATAGGAGCAGGGAGGGCAGGACCTGCAGAACAAGCTCCTGCTCATACAAAGCTCCCATATTTCTGCCCGAGAGATCTCAGTCCAAAGTGCATCTCCCAAGCATCTCCAGTGGGTCCATGCTCTGTGCATGCCCTGTGCTGCAGGAAGACTGAGCATCATTCAGGTTTTGTGGAGATAAATGTATGTGGAGATATACTCCACATGAACTTCCAGGTGGCCAGGACATGCTGACAGATGAACTGCAACAGGAGTGTCTACTCTGGCCCATTTTGCCCATACTTACTTCAGACATCCTGAAGTCTCACACTTTGCTGCTTTTCATGGGATATGGTCCCTAGTCTGAAGCAAACATAGGTAAAGTGACTGGGCTCCACCTACCCCTGAAGATGCATTTCCAGGTAAACCCCTGGCTCCTGCAGGGATGCTTCCAGCCCCTGGTGGTCTAGAGCAGCTAGAGCCCTCCCATTTCTCCACATGGGACAGAACCGAGGCCAACAGTTCCCCCATGTCATCCCATGCCTCATTGTTACCCGGATCAAACTGTGTCTGGGGAAGGGGGTACTTCTCCATCCTGCTTCACATTCTTTTTTGGCAAGATTTCTAATCTCTTACTGGCCCAGTGAGCGTGGGATGGGAAAAGTTCCTTTTGGGCACCTCATAGCTGGGTTCCAGGAACTCTCCCCAACTCTCTGCTGAACCTCATGAACTGAGGGAGCAATTACTGCTCAGGCCCCTTCTTGGAGACAGCTTGCTCCCACCTGCCGAGCTTAGCCGGGCAGTGGTGAGTCAGGGGCCATGCTTGCCCATTTCTCCACATTGTTTCACGTTCAGTTAAAAACAAAGCTGTCAGTAATTAACAAAACATGAGATATTTGAGAAACCAGATTTGCCAAGCTGCTATTTTAGCAAATCATAACGGTGTCGCTGCCAAAATCATCACTTCTCTTCTCCCCTCTGCCCACCCCCCTCCAGAATCAGTTGTGTGCTGTGAAATTGAAAAACTCTGTGTGAAGGAAGAAAGTGAGGTTCAAAGAGAGCTGTGGTTTTTCAATTTGTTACACTACCAATGCAAAACATGCCATAAACAAAATTAATGGCACTGTCTAAAAAATTCTTGCTTCTTTGAATTTTTCTTGCTGTCTGAGTAATAATTAGCGAGCTGGTCCTAATCAAGCAAAACAATCACCTACCATAGAGCTTTGAGAAACAAAATTAGCGTTTTCTCCCTTTAAACAGAGGGAAATTCAGGCTGGCAGAGTTGTAGTAATTCATACAATGTGGTTTTTGGGCCAGGAGTGAAGTATGCAGATCCAAAGTCCCAGTCCAGCACTTTGACTGCTGAACTGCAGTGCTGTCCCCTCCTGTTGCAGGATGGGCTCCCAACATCAAAAGTTATTATAGGCCCCAGTCTGCATCATGCTTACTTAGTGTTTTAAGATGTGTATGACGCTTATATCTCACAAACTTTAACTGGAAGAGAAAGCTCTCACTCTCTCACCAGAGTTGCTTAGTATTAGCCAAAACCTAATGTATGGCATAATCTAAAAAACTTTATTGTTTAAAAGTGTATTTTTTTAAAGAATCTCAGTATTTACCATCCTTTAGGCTTTGTTCTTAGTTCAACCATGCTAGCAAAATACCTTGACATTTCTAAGAAATCAGGCACAAATCAGGTACCAGACAGGATTTTTGTTACAGGAACAAAGCTGTATGAGGTCAGGCATTAAATAGGGTGGAAAAGGCCATATTAAAAGCCTGAGACAAGACCTAAATGGGTCATCAGAAATTTTCTGTCTGACTTCTGTGGACCCTGGATGAGGCTGTGAAAGAATATTATGATTTCACATGTCAGTATTTAAACTTCAGGAAGTCAAAGTTAGGACATTTACACTGCCTCATGGCATTTGGATTTGGTAGCACTATTTTTCATATAATCCAGTCTTATAGGAGACAACTTCTTTTAGAAACCATATAATAAATGTTGAATGATAATTTAATACTGGGATGCTAATATTAAATTCACTGATGTAATTGATTAGCACATCTTTGTTGACTCATGGTGACATTTTCTGAAGTGCTTAAACAGCTGAAGAATACAAACTAATTTAAATGAATTTACGTCCCTTTGAAAAAAAGGAAGCATTTTCATTGTCCAATTAGGATATCCTTTTCCCACTAGAAATGAGAGAGACTTGAGTGCCAACTTTCTAAAACTAGTTTTGAAAATCTCACCTTTAATTCTTTCTCTGAACCATATTTTAGTATTTTTCCATCCCAATACATTTATGCAAGCACTGTCACTCCATCTTGCTCTTCTAACAGGTATATTCACCAAAGATAGCAATACTGAAATACTCATGTAACCAAGATAACTCCTCCAGTACAGCACCATCACACTTCTCAACATGTGAGACAACTTCTATCCAGGGATTCAATGGAATTTCCTGGAGTGCTTTAGCTCCTATCTAGTTTCCCACTCTCCTCTTGCTGGTTGCCTCCTAACACAGACAGTCCCTTAAAGCTAAAATAGTCTGCCACTGTCTGTGAGTGCATATGTAGACATGAAGCTGCCTTATTATCCCTAACAGTGACCCATCTTGGCTGAGAACTTTGCTGAGGGTTTCTATTCCATTGTGCTCCTTCTTGGGAGCTGCACTCACTCTGTGTACCTGATGTATTGTTAATAGGGGCATTAGCTTTTACAATTGCCCTGACCTTGTCCTAGAGGCATTTGCATAATTATTTCATGCTAAGTAGAACAGCTTCATGTCTCGAGGAAGCTTCGTTGCACCATTTCCAACAGTGCACATGGGAGCATTAGGTTCTGGCATTCCTTCAAAACTGGGTCTCATATCTGAAGGTATCGGGTACACAGTCTCTTCTCCCCTTCCCTCTTACCAGCACTAGCCCTCAAGTGGAATTTAGGTGTGCTCTGGGAGCCCCTGCTTGGCTGGGCTTTAATACCAGCTATTAAACATAGGGGAAACCCAGAGCTTGAGAAACCCACCAAATCTCTGATGTGAGGTGGGTTTCTGATTAACAGCTCAACAGTTACCTGGTTTAAAGGGTTTTGTAGGTCAGCACAGGCAGAAGGGAGGCCAGTGCAGGGCTGTAGCTTCCTCCACAGTCAGAAGGCAATCAGGCATTGTAAGGAGAAAGTCCATGGTGTTCCAACATTGTAATAAGACTCTGCTCAGGTATGCTGTTTAGGCTGCTGCTGACCCACACCAAGACGCTGCCTCTTCTAGCGCACCCGAGGCATGAATGTTGGCTACCATGCCCACAGTACATCTCCAGGATTATAGTCCGACCCAGTTAAGGCAAACTGTGCTTGTTTGTCCTTGACATTTTTTATAGTAATTGTTTTTTTTTTTTTTTTTTTTTTTTTTGTAATTTGATCATTCTGGCTAGGCAGGGGGCGATGATCATACCGGCAGCAGATCTGAACTCAAGGGGAGAGGGAAGCAAGTGCCTATAAAGAAGATAACTGATGAAAATGGGCTGTGTTTGATAATCTCTTAGTTCATATCAGCTGCAGCCAAAAGAGCTGGTTTACATCTGATTATAACCTTTGTCTTCTAGAGAGCTCTGAGTCCCTTGTGGATCTTAGCAGTTTCAAAAAAATTATCTGCTATCTGCATATCCTACATTGCTTAGGTATACAAGCAAGATATTCCTTACAGGCTCTCCCTCAGACACTCTGGAGACATGAGACAGATGATTCCAGTCTGGATCCATTCCACTACAATTATCCAGTGTTTTTTTGTAACATATTTTTTATTTAAATAAATCAAGAGGTTCCATTTAGCACATTGCGTTTGTCTTGGCATACACTTCACACATGCAGAAACTCTATATTAAGGCTTTCATACAGCCGTTAGCAAAAGAATCAGCCAAATGCATCCCTGGTGTGCAACCGTACTGACTTCAGCGAAGTTTCACTGGGGTATCCCTGTTCTGTTGATTTGTCCCCCTCATTCTCATTCCAAAAGACAAAACAGGGGAAAACGTATGTTTGTATTTAATTAATAAAACATATTCCCCATATGAGATGCATGTAATCCCCTGCACTTCACTATCTTCTACGTTGCTTGCTGCTTTACAGGACTGATTTTCACATTTATCTATCATTCTGGTTTTATGACAGCTGCCATAACAACATGGAGGTTGCAAGAACAAGCAGTAGGAAGTCAGGAAACATTAAAGTCACCATTTGCCCATAAACGTAAGTTAGCAACCTTAAAGTGAACCTGTTGGCACCAGCAAACATAAGAGCAGCAGGAGTCACTAAGTTTTGAGTGCCAGTCACCAAGGATCAGTTCTTGGCCCTATTTCAGTCTAAGGGTTTGAGGAGGAACATCAAAAGAGTAAGAAGAGCCAGATCCAGATGGGCTGGGCTGGTCTGAGAGGTGGGCAGGATATCACCTGGCTTGCAGTGCAGTGATTGCACTGCCTGCGTCTCATGGCTCCAGGTTTGCTTCAATTGGTGTCAAGGTAAGCAGAGCTCTGCCTACTATGAGAATCTGTTCAGAAAAGTCAAAGCAGAGTGACACCTGTCAAGGAGGTGAGACTTGGGCTGAGCTACCCCTAAAAATTAATTTTTGTCACTTTGCTATCAAACACTTTTATCAATAACATGGATGGAAACATAACTGCATCACAGACTGTCACGGAATCATGGAGTTATTACACTTGGAAAAGAACTCTATGATGATAAAACACTACAGGCCTGGGGACAGAGTGGCTGGAAAGCTGCCCAGTGGAAAAGGACCTGGATGTTCTGGTCGACACCTGGCTGAACATGAGCCAGCGTGTGCCTGGGTGGCCAAAAGCTAATGTCATCCTGGCCTGTATCAGCAATAGTGTGGCCAGCAGGACCAGGGCAGTGATTGTCCCTCTGTTCTTGGCACTGGTGAGGCTACACCTCAAATGCTGTGTTCAGTTTTGGGCCTCTCACCACAAGAAAGACATTGAGGGGCTGGAGCATGTCAACAGAAGGGCAACGGACCTGGGGAAGGGTCTGAAACACAAACCCTATGAGGAGCAGCTGAGAAAGCTGGGGGTGTTTATGAGGAGCAGCTGAGAAAGTCTGGAGAAAAGGAGGCTCAGGGGCGACCTTATCAGTCTCTACAACTTCCTGAAAGGAGACTGTAGTGGGCTGGGGGTCAGTCTCTTCTCACAGGTAGAAAGTGGCAGGATGAAATGGCCTTAAGTTGTGCTAGGGGATGTTCAGTTTAGATATTAGGAATTTATTTTTTTTGTGGAAAAAGTCATCAAGCCTTGGAACAGGCTGCCCAGGTAAGTGGTTGTAGTCACCATCCCTGAAAGTGTAAAAAAAGCAAGCATATAGGGCATTTGAGGACATGGTTTAATAGTGAACTTGGTGCTGATGCTGGGCTAACAGTTGGACTTGATGATCCCATAGGTCTTTTCCAACCTTAATGATTCTATGACTCTGTGGACAGGAATCACTGTTTCTCCTGCCACTCATGCATCTTCCCTGTGTTTTGTAGTGGCATGATCTCTGCAATACTGTCTTTCTGGGTGTTGAAGCACTGATGAGCATTCAGAAAGTATCCATTCAAGATAATGATGGACTTGGGGCACATGGCTAGGGTACAGACTGAAGGGCACAGTGTGGTTAGCATGTCAAGAAGAAGGCGAAAGACTTATTTAATCACCATTCAAACAGGGTGCAGAAACCTGATAATATGTGGTCTTTTCAATTTAGCAGATATGTAACAACATTCTGTGGCTGGAAGTTGAAACCAGTCAAAATCAGAATAAAACTGACATGCATATTTTTAACATTCAGGATAATGAAAATGGAATTATTTCCCGAGGGCTACAATAGAGTATACATCACTGGAAAACTTTTCAATCAAAAGAGAATGAGGCTGGATTTTTGTTTTCCAAACAGATATGCACTAATTCAAGGAGGAATTAATTGAGGCCAGTAGTGCAGTCTGCACAATAAAGCAGATCACATTAAATGTAACCCTTGATGTTTTGAACATCTTTTACTGGCATAGAGGCCCAAAAGCAGGACTGTCCATTTATAAAAATAGTCTTATTTATTGCTAACACATACAGCAATGGGCCAGGACTAACATTATTAGGCTAAGCATTCATATGCTCAGTATTCATGGGGCAGCCACCTTGTGAATCTCTGCTGGCCAAGGCGCTGTCAATCAAGCAGAGAAGTGTCAACCTTTGTTTCTCCTTACAACATGCAGATGCTTAGTCCTGTTGATGCACTGCCTGCCTCTTCTCTGCCTCCTCTCATAAGGTTTTCGGATCTTGACAAGTCAGTGATGGTTTTCTGCTTTTTTCCCCTGCTGAATCTCTGATGGTTTTATTTCTCTGCTTCCAACCAGCACTATTACTGACCTAACAAGCTCACCTCTGCGGTCCCTCTTTGTTTCTGCCTTCTTGCTTATCAAATATCTCTCACCTCTGTCTTAAAATGGGAGTGACAGCAACAGCTCATCTGTGTTAAAACTGACCCCTGAGTTGCATAGATGGTTCCAGTGGTACCGTTTGTTTGTGAAGTTCTGTTGTGTTGACTGTGAAGTCAATAAACACACAAGAGCCCATATCTGCTCCAAGACTTCCCCTCATGGTTTGCTTCCCCTGTGGACATATCTCTTAAGAAAAAGTATCTGCTCAGCTTTCTTATGCATGAGGGCGGAAAGCACATCCAGAGAGATAGTAGGAATGATTCCCGCCTTCCTTACTGCCATGTAATGTGAGCCATGGCTATGGAAAGCTCGAAAATCAGCAATTAAAAAGAAATTCTGCTTTTGCACAAATACTGAGGGTTATGTATGAGGGCACGTGATTAGGATCTCATAGAGATAGGTAAAACTATTGGATAAATAGTACTAGGCACTGCTGTGCTCTTATATTTTGCATTTCATATCTCTCTTGATAACTTTAACTATGCAGAAAACCCAAAGTCATGACTGTGGCTGGGGATAATGTATATGCCAAAGTTCAAAGAGCTACACCAATTCTCTAAGGTGTTAAAACTGCCTAAGAAACATAACAGAAAGAGTGCAGTGTCCCCTCTTCCCCCACCCCCCTCCGCCCCATTTTCTAAATTCAAACCTTCATTACAAAACAAAATTCAGCAACTTCACCCTGGGTCCTTCAGGAAATGTGTAATAATTTGGATAAAATGTCAACAGCATTATGAACATTCTGCAAATGCCCAATAGAATTAAAGTATTTTAATTATGGGAATCTCCAGAATGGAAAGCAAAGGATTCTCCAGCAGTGATAACAAGTGGTACCATAGTCAGTCCTTAGTATCCTCCTTCACAAGCCTCTGTAGTGTGCCACTGTCCTGCGAGCTACACAAAACCTGTGCATGCATCTCTCTCAGCATTGCTGTAGCAAGCTGAGGGGGAAAAACTTCCTTCAGCTTTAGTGCAAAGACTTCCTTGGTGGACAGGCAAGTAATGTTTGTTTTGGCTGTAGTATCTCTTTTAAAGGTTACATTTTGCTGTGCCTGGAAACTCTACTTAATGGCTCTGTGTGTGTGCGTGTGTGTGAGTGTGTGTGTGTGTGAAACTCTGACAGATGGATTATAGAGATTGATTATACTAGACAGTTTTATGTACTTGTCACCTGATAAAAAATATTTTATTTTTATATCCATAGATACTTTGAGAAGTAAAATAACAGCAACTCCCCACCCCTCCCCAGCCAAACAACCCCCCAAACCCACAACACCCTGGCCCCAACCAACAAAAGCAAAACACTAGCAGAGATGCAAAAGAGTATGAGAGGACAATGACATTATTTATACAAGCATCTACCTCACCTCAAAATAAGACTCAAGTGAGTTGCACCACTGAGACCTTTCCAAAAGCTCCCCATGTGAAACTTCTGCAGGAGGATGTGACATGTATCTGGCTAGGAAGGGAGAGCCCACCTGATGAATCTGGCTAAAGTTAAAACTCATGAACTGAATGCCACTTCACATCTCTGTGCTTATGAGATGAGTACCTCTTTTTCCTCCAGCTTGGAGGAAAGAAATGCAACTCATCTCTTCTTACCTGTTTCCTCACCCAAGGAGAATCAGCATCAGCAAGGTTCTCAGAAATTTGTACACATTGTTTTTCTTCCTTTTTCAAAGAGTCTGGAAGATTACAGGGTAACTGTTCTCCAAGCATTAGGCCACTTCTGCTTCTAAAAGAAAAAAAAATCCAGAGCAGGTCCCTGCAAACAATTATTTGCTTCTATTTTAAATTAAAGCACTTCCATTCTCACAGAGATTGTTTCGATCTGGATATTGAGGCAACGTTTTTGTTGTTTCTTGTTTAAAAGTGCTCATCCATACTCAGTCACAACAGAGACTGAGCACAGCATTACTTAGGTGTCTGCCTGGGGTGTATATGTGTGTATGGATGTGTCCTATTTTTGAGCTATTTTAACTTATGCTTTATATTCTAGTGCTTTCTGATAAGTAGAGTTTATGTCAGAATAATTGGCCTGAGGATTTTTCTTTCCAGTCCAGTACATTTCTGAGGTACAGCTGCATAGAAGATAATGGAAATGCCTCTGGAGTATCTGTCTGACAAGGGAAATAGCACGAGTAAGGAGTGAACACAAAACAGGGACCTTGTCAAAGAGTGTGCAAGTGAATCAGTCCAATCACTCACTGTGGGTGACGTATCTGAACAAATTGAAGCTGACACAATGGTCAATTTGACTGAGGAAAGTATAATTTTGGATTAGGGTGAGCACCTTTAATCTGTCAATTGTGGCAGTCTTAAACTTGTAATTGAAAGAGCACAGCACTGCTTTACTCCAGATGTCAGTCAAACCCATTCCCCCTCCTCTGATCACTGATCAGTTTGCAGTCTCTTCTGCATTTACTGATTAGGGTCCTAAATATGTCCTCTTTTATACAAGATTCTTTGCTCCACCTAAAGAAAATATCAATCTAATAAGAACAATCTAATCTAATAAGAACAGCCCTTCAGAATAACACTTTGATTCACCTGATTTTCAAGCAGATGGTATTCAGGGCACAGGAAGCAACAAAACAGAGCATTGCCATGTGTTTAATTTTAGCTCTTGCTCCCTGAATTGCTGTTCGAGCTATAAGACACTATCTTACTTTTAGTGTGCTTGTGTGCCTTGCCATTCCAGAATTGAAGTCATGACTCTCTAGTGCAATTCAGAATAGGGTGATTTCCACCCTGAGAGCACCATTTCCAGAAGATGGTTGAGTTTCCAGCCCACCTTACTTGTCCCACCTGTCCCAATCTGGGACAGGTAAGTGAATGATTTCTGTAGGCATCTTACCCTCAAAACAGACCAACGATACTGACTCATGAGAAGTAAGCATGTATTAACAGCTTCAGGAGAAGAATTACTCCATCCCTGCCCACTTGCATGCAGATGGTTCTATGATTTATCAAGAGAAATGGTCCATATGCTGCTCACAGTCTCCTGAGACTTTTACCCTAACATCATCTCTTCCAATGTTTAGATTAAAGCAACATGAAATGGAGAATAAAATTAGCCTGACCTTGCAGTAAGGAAGGAGGTATCAGAATGACTCGCTACATAAGAGACTCTCTACTTCTTAGCAGCATCTCAGGGCAATTCAAGATCAGAATAATGGAATTTACTGAGTTGAAAGAGACCCAAAAAGATTGTCGAGTCAGGAGTTTCTTTATCTTAGCTCATGCTGCAGGTGAGCCATACCCCACACGAATATCCTTCTCTGGACTGAACCTGACATTCTCCACAGCAGTTTGAATTCTAGCCTCTTTAATTTTTTGGTCATCACTGATGACCAAATAATTGACATTATTTTAAATGCTTGCCGCTGTTGCAGCTCTAGAGGCAAAAGGAGATAGGAACCTCTTTTCATTATTAACAGCAATGTTATCTTTGTGAGGCAGGCCACAGGGAAGTACTGAAGAGAGAAGCAGGTTCCCATTCCCTGGCAGGAGAAAATGCAGCAAAATATTAAAGTAGCTAAGCAAACTCATTTCTTCAGCATGAGAGGTTGAAATAAACAGGCAAAGAAGCATCCCACCCTCCAGAGCTTCTCAGGAGTAAATCACCAAACTATTAGTTATCCATGCTCTAGTCTGTCATTATTCTCTGCCTGTCAGCTCCTTGTAAGGACTGCCTGTTCCACCCCTCTTGTGTTATTATGGTTGCCATGCCCTCCTCTCACCAGCTCCTATCAGCTCTAATGACACAATGAGGGGAAAAACCCCACACTCAGGCTTCTAAATAACCAGGAATTAGAGGAACAACAATAAAATTGCTTAAAAAAACAACAAACAAACAAACAAAAAAAACCCTCGACCAACCCCTCCCAGCCCCCCCCCCCCCCCCCCACCAAATAAACAGAATAAAATAACCAAAATGAGAGAATTTTGCAATCTGTAGATCATTTCTGCTTCTGGGATTGCATACGTCATTAAGATTTATAGGTCACTCCAGAGCTTAAAGAGCAGATGTTTTCTCATTATTTATCTTCCTAGCTAAAGCAGAAGATTCCTTTTTAAGGAAATCTGCGTAACACATGCAATGGAAATATATCAGGTCCTACAATCAGCCTTTTTAACCAACTTGTAAAGGGTGAGCTGAGACACCCATCAAAGAGAAGTTTCATTTTACCCTTCACAACAGAAAGAAATGTGCTCACTAGTGTCGGATACTGAAAATGTCAAATAACAGAACTGAATTTTACCTCTTATCTGGCTGTCCTCTGACTATCGCTATGAACATACAAAGAGTATCTTGTATGAGCAGTCAACTGGCTAGGAGGCTTCAGCTTCTGCACTTCATCCCAAGACCTGGATTTTTGAGCTTTAATCAAAAGATTCCAACCTGTTAGTGCTGTGCTGCAGTTCCCCAGACTGATCAGAGTGATGTCACTTCGACAAGCATCCGTCCTCAGCAGAGTCCTGCTGGACTTGTTACTTAAGTAGCCACAGAAATGAAGCAGCTTTCAAGGACCTACTTTTCTAACCATTGCACCCCTTTGTAGGCCAATCACTGGACACTTTGGAGGCAATTTGCACAGGTCACCTTCTGTTATGAAGGTGGAAAGGAAAAATAAAAATACAAAATATTCAAACAAAATATTCCAAGAACTTGGATTCTGTATTTTCTTCTTGCATCCCTTCCATCAGAAATACCTGGTTTCGAGCTACAGAATATCTTTTCCATCTTGTGACATTCTTCCAAAATACACGAGTTCTACACATTTATAACCACCATAAATTTTTGCATAGACTCTTTGGTCTTATTTGTCAGTGGAATTGGTCTGAATAGGAATCTCACATATTCCCAAGGCAGCTGGGACTGTGTCTGATCGTCAAAGTGTTTCGAACTCCAGGATCACAGAATAGTTTGTATGTGAAGATTCTTTTTCTGACTGCTCCTCCCTTGAAGAGATGCCTCTGCAATCCTTCTGCTCCAGGCCTTAAAAGCACTGCTAAGACAGCTCATGCCTGAAAAACCTACTCAAATCCACACACCTCCAGGATGATAGATTCACTTTAGAATCAAAAGTATTTAAGAGAAAAAGCTTGCACAGTGGCCTCACTATCAAACAACACCATCAATAAAACTCTCCAAGTAAATCATCAAAAGCCTTCATAACCCTCTGCAGAGCCAATGCCCTCTTCTTGTGACTCTATGGGGTCTCCTTTCCTCTGCAGATGTTAAGGCTTGGAATTTAAGAAGCCTTTTCCCTTTTCCTGAGATCACTATTTCTTATAGCAGACACCCTGCTTCTCAGCATTTTCCGACAATTAAAGCTCAAAACCCATTGCTGATGAACAGGAACAACCAGTTCCCTGGAGCCTGCCTGCCCCCTTTAGCAAATCTTTTGCCCTGAGAAATACCACCACTGACCCCCACAGCAGCTGTGATGGTGAGGTGCTGTGTGAGATTTTAACTCTAAGCAGGGATCTGGCCAAGCTGGATTAACAGGCTAAGGCCAATTTTATGAGGTTCAACAAGGACAGTGCCGCGTACTGCACTTTGGTCATAACAACCCATCAGGTTCAAAGTAGACAGGAGCAAAGATAGGAGTGAAAAAAAAAAAAACCAAATAATCTTTTATGGTATGAGAGAGCCATCCAGAAAACAAGACACCTACAGCACAGGTCTGAGGTCCACATAGGTCTGAGAAAGCTCCAGGGTCAGCGTTAGACACGGGAACACCTATTTGTTTCCTACTGTATTTAGCATTGGTGTGGCCTCACCTTGAGCACTGTGTGCAGTTCTGAGCCCCACAATTTAAGACAGGTAAAGGTGACGTGAAGGTCCTTGAATGTGCCCAGAAGAGGCACCAAAGCTGGAGAAGGGGCTGAAAGGCATATCCTGTGAGGAGTGGCTGAGGACTTTGTGCTTGACTAGTTTTGAGAGAAGGAGTTTGAGGGGCAACCTCACTGCTCCCTACAGCTTCCTGAGGAGGGGAAGTGTAGTTGGAGGTGCTGAGCTCTCCTCCCTGGGATCTAGGGACAGGACATGTGGGAATGTAATAAAGCTGCATCAGGGCAGGTTTGGACTTGACATTATGAAGCAGTTACTTACCAAGAGGATGGTCAAACCCTGGAACATCCTTTCTAGAGAGATGGTTGATGCCCTGAGCCTGTCAGTGTTTAAAATGCATTTGGACAGTGCCCCTAATAGAATGTTTTGACTTTTGGTCAGCCCTGAAGTGGTCAGGTAGTTGGAATCAGTGACCATTCTATGTCACTTCCATCACTACTCTTCCATTCTACTCTACCTACAACACAGCTCAAACAAAAAAAGAGGGCCAGGCTTGAGTTAAAATGGGGCTCTTGGGTCCATGGGAAGATGTGTGAGTGGATGCCACAAGTTAGGCTAGTCATGAGCATTAAGGATCATTAGTGCTCTCAGGGCTCATCCATCATAGGGCACTGATCTGTGTATCTTGAGGTGACCCATTGAAGTAGCTCAACCAGCCTGACCTCCCAATATCACCCATGACAGACATTTGGATTCCCTTTTACAATATAGTTGGAATACTTAGATTAGCTGGATGGTGTGACTGTCCCAGTGCAGATCTCACTAGCTGTCTCTCTCTGGGGAAGTATGATAATAGTTCTGTACTTGTGACTCTCATGCTCTGCTGGATTTTCCTTTAGGTATACTGCACCCTCTCCTTAGTCCTACAAATTCCAAAGTTTTCCTCAGTCATTCTCAGAGTATATTACCCTCTGATTCTTGTCTTTAACCTTTTTCCTATGTATTTGCATGGAGGCTCAATGAGCCATCTGTAGTGCCAGTCTATCCATGCTCTATTCTATGTCATGAGGAGGTAAAGAAAACGCATTAAAAAGCTGTAGTCAGTGCTGTGTGCCAGCTGCTAGTGTCCCTTGGAAAATATTTGCACTGTTTGTTACTGACATGAAAGTTCTCTTGGTAATTGGAGTGCTGCTTATAGATCTTCAGGATTCCTTCCCTCTTTGGCTACCCCAGAGAAATGTGCTGTACAGGCCAATATGAGCATTCAGCTGAGCTGATCCAGTCCAGTACTTTTCTGTATTAGGCAAAAATGTTGTTTTCATTACCAATCTTTAACTCTTAAAAAAAAAAAAAATCCTTGCAACTGTAACTGTTTCTCATAAAGTCCACATTGCATAAACAGTTGCCCCAGGTCCTGGGAACAACAGCCCGTTCACACATGGACTGCACCACAAAAGCAATAGCTCACAGTGGTCAGGCCAGGGCAGAACAAGGACATGCTCTCTGTAAGGGACAGATGGTATCTATTTAGCTAAACATTCTTCCACTAAGGCTGTTTTAACGCCCAGATAATTTTTATCAGCTTCTTATCACATTTGGGAGCCCAGCATGCTTCTGATAGAGGCTGTGTAAGTGCTTCCCAGAGAGTGCTGTAGTTTCAGGGTTCAAGGCAGCATATCAGCATGAAGAGGAGGTGTGTGGATGTGGAGGGGTGGAATAAAAACAACCCCATGCTATGTTTGCTGATTTTGAAATGTTCTTGGATGATTTTCCAGGTAGAATATAGATGCAAGAACGTGGGAGGCCTCTTTCATCCATACTCAGTTTTGCTGTATGTTCAGGGCCAGACTGTGAGCCTTTAACTCATCTGTGTCTGTGTGCTGTTTTTTAGGCTGACACGAAGGAGGTCTGCCAGTGCTCTGCGCAACTCAGAGATGCCTCACTGGCATCTGTAGCATGGTATTAAGCCCAAGCTATCCTGGCTCACATCTGACTGCAAAATTCAGTGTAGACATGCAACTTAGCCTGGCACCCACTCCTAGGAATGCCTCCCTTCCCAGATACTTCTGTTGTGAGGACAAGGTGTTACTCATCCTTACTATGCATATCACAGGGTGTCTTACTGTTAGAGTGTCAGGCAGAGCTGTCATCTGAGAGCTCCAGTGCAGTGAGGCAATGCAGTCCTGTGTCAGCCCTCTTGAACTGTGACAGTAACACATGCGACACAAGGAGCATGACATCTGCACAGTGTAGCATGCACCAGAGCACCTTGATGTAAAAGAGTGGTTGGGTGTTCAGAGAGGGCAGAGAAAAAGTATGGGACACTTATGAAAGGCAAAGAAAACTCTCTCCCTCTTTCTCTCTCTGTCTCTGTCTCTCTCTCTCTCTCTCTCTCCTTTTCTTTCTTCACCAGGGAACTGGCTCACACAGTACTACAATAACAAGAACTGGCAGGCTGCCCAGCATCGCTGTACTTTGGTTGTAAGTGAACTATGAGGCTCAAGCAATCTTCTGGGAAAAGTTCACACCAAATGTATTGTATGTTATGTTTTCCCCTCATTGTATTTTTTTCCAAAACAGTTTATTATATTCCTTCCCTGTTGCACTGTGTATTTCTTTAAGATCCCCAGGAGCTGCCCTTTTTAAAACCAAACATTTGGGTAATCAAACAGATCTGTTTTTTGAAGTAACAGAGATAAACTAGTAATCCTCCTCTCAGAGCCAGCCTTCAGAATAAAACCAGAGCACAATTCATTGAATGGTGAGGGTTTCAATTACTGGAAATTCATTTGCTTGGGGTTTTTTCCTCAGTTAAAGCAAAAAAGTTAAATAAGAGAAAGAAATGTGCCATTAAAACACTATAATTATCTATATGATGCACATCTTCCGTGGAATGGAAGCCAAAGCAGAGGGGGCTTTACAATAGTAGTGCAGTAAAAAAAAAAAAAAAAAAAAAAAGTTCCAAAAGGTATGTTGTCTGTTTCACTTGAAGCTTTCAAAAAAAAATTCTAATGTGGTTTTACATGATACTCCTGGACACCTCAGAGATGACAGCTGTAACTTCCACTGTAAGATGCCTTCATTTATTTTTTCCTGTTTCTCAATATGGTTTTTGCAGGGGCATAAAAAGACACATTTTTTAGAGTTCACAGAAACTATGGACACATTGAACACAATTTATCTGACAAATCAGACCATGGATAGTCAGCTGGAAACTGGGTAAGAAAAGTATGCCATAGCCAGCCCAAGTCCATATTCTCCATTGCCCTGCAAATACAGATGCTGTGAATTTATAATTGACTGTTGTTTTTACTAATTAATTTTACTGTATTATTGCCTAGAGGCCTTAACTAAGCTCTGCATTGCATTGTGTGAGGTGTTGCACCTATGCATAGGAAATGTCTTCCTCAGAAGATTTAGGAGGTTAGCTTAGGGTCGTTTTGCAGATGTGTTGGCACAGTACACAAAGTAAACTCACAGCAAACATGAAACAGTTAATTCAGCTTAAATTAGCAGTGGTATCAAGTACCTGTAATTTCAGGAGACCTTGGTAGGAATTTTGGGTGTTCAGCACTTTTGAAAGCCAGACTGAAGTTCCTTGCCATGCTTCTGACAAAAAGTCCTTAAAAATTAAGACAGAAAAGAATTATTAGGTTATCAGTCCAAATGCACCCCAGAAGAAAACCCATTGAAGTCAATGAAATTTCACTGGGGACGGATTTGGTATAGCAAGATTGATCCCTATAGTATATTTAGAAGTGCTTTGTCCTATACAGTTTTAATTAGCTTCACATTAGTCGAGGTACTGTACCATTGTTTTAATCAGCTACCCTAGCAGAGAATTGTTTCTAGCTATCCTTGTCCACATTTCCCCTCCCACCCCCATCCCTTGCTGCCTCCTTCTCACCCCCTCATTATTTTATCTCTAATTTGGCTAATGAATTTCTCAGACAGAGCCTTCTTTCATGTTTGAGAAGGACCTTGCCTGTATTGAGGCTAAAGAAAAAAAACAAACCACACTGAAGGGGAAAAAAAAAAAAAAAAGGACCAGAAAGAAAGAGCAAATTCTTCTACTGAGAAAAGCGAAGGTGTCTATGAAGCTTTAAGCTGTTCTTTGTCACTCCATCAAATGATATATAGCTAGGTCACAGTTTCTCACCCCATATTCTGCATTAAGGTGAGCACTATTACTTTAGTCTTGACTTTCCAGTTTCAACACTGACTCACTGCATTGTCAGAGCAAGTGGTTCTTGTTTCAAACCTCTGCTTTACCAGAGTTACAACAGCCATAATCATTCACATGTACATGTAAAGAATTTCTCAAGTTGCTTCACAGAAATCAGGAAAGCCTTTTAAGTTCTTTAGTGGAAAAGTACATGTAATACAAGGCAAAGTACTGTTGCCATCAGTTTTTTTTTTTTTTTTTAATCATTCTAACGCAAGCATTAATCTTTTCTCTGAGTTTGCCAATTAGTTTTTTACCTTCTTTAATGAATGTTCTAACAAGATTATAGAGAATTTGTAGTCTCTGTATGCTTTCAGTCATATAATTACAACTAAAACTACTGTGTCAAGAATAACTTCAGAAACTGTGGGTTCAGTGCTGCCTTCTGCCAAAGAATGTCCACAACTAAGGAAAAAACCTCCAAAACCACATTGGACAAGTTACTAAATCCCATCTACGTAAACATGTGTGTGTTCATTTCTGAGTCACTGCATCATTTGACCGTGCAAGAAACAAGACAGTTTGCTTGAAGAATGTCAGGAAGACCAGAATATAATTTTTAATGCTCTTCTAAAACAGGCACACACACACACTTTAAATTTAACCACAGAGCTTAATTAAGCTTTTTCTGATTGTGCTGGGAGGATTCCATCTTGTCTTCCTGTGGTCATTTCATCAGCCAGGGCTTTTCATGTAAGAATGTGCTGCATCCATGTCACAGCATGAGGTCTCATCACAGACACCTGCTCTCAGCCTGTGAACACAGATTTTAATCCCCTTCCCTGCAAAAATGGTGACAGAAGGACATGTTTTTTAATTACTCATGCATGCTCTCCAAGACAGGGTCCACAGCTTCACTTGTTTCATATGGCTTGTGTTATTTTTGGGGGGGGTGATCAAATAGGATGGTTGTTATAAAAGGAGAAAGCTTCACAATAGACTGCTATTTGATGGGAACAATAAATGAAAAGATTGGCAGGATAAGAACAGAGTGGGAACTGAAGAAAATCTAGGTATGGTAAATATGGCCATAAAATTATTTGTGACTTCTGTTCTCACTGTGAAGATATGTAAGCCAAGATGTACTGTGTAACTTCACTCTCCTCCACTACAAGATCATGGATCCAGCAAAAATTAACTGTGATAGCCATGTTTAACATACTGAAAAATATGAAACCAACAGAAATTTACTGAAGCCTTTATCTAAGTAAGTTCTACAGTAGTGGGTATGTTTCCCTCAGGTGCTAGAAGAGGAAAAAATAGGGGGAGGATTAAAGAAGTAGTATAAATTTTTAGTTGTGCTTAAACAATGCATTTTCTAAATCACTCCAGTCAAAATAATTCAGCAATCCCTACAAAATCCTATCATGGACCAAAGCAAAGCATGGCTAAATGAAACGTTAAATATTGTATCTGGCAAGCAATCACTGTACTTGCATTCTCATTGCCCTCAGCAGCACCTGCATTCTTTGATCACAGTCCTTCTATGTGCTGCACTGTATACAAAAGACTGAGCCAGCAATTAGCCATTCTAGCACTGGGTCCTGAAATCTCTGCAAATGCTTCAGCTCTTTAATGAATTCCTAAATAGAAGGAAGTTGCAAACAAAGTTCAGCTTGTGTATTTTATGCCAGGTTCCCACAGCACTGTAGGTTTTTAGAGCTTAATTAATGACACTTGCATCCTGTATGCCTTCCAGAGTTTTAGTGGAACTTTTACTGGTCACTTCAAACTTTGACATCTTTTGGACAATTGTCCTCAGAATACTGGGCAACCTCCCCAGTCTTTGGAAGGAAAAAACAAGACATTGCTGCCAATCATGACTCATCTGTATTAACAGGATGAACAAAAACTGGAGGGACAAAACATGCATCATTTCAAGTAAACTACTCATCAGAAATCCTATGCATTGTATAGGAACCAAAACGGGTGATGAAAATTAAAACCACAGCCTAATATACCAGCATTTGGGAACTTTGCCAATGCCCCTAATTAAAATTTTGAACTAATCTCTTCAGGGAATCCAAGAAATTCTTTCAGAAAATGGAACATTCTTCTATGCATATCCAACTACTTATCCTGTAAGAGGGAATATAAAGGAGATTGTATACGATCAGACAGAGGTCAGTCGAGTGGAAAGGACAGTGTGAAAGCTACAGGAAATGAGCCATCTATAAATGAAAATACTGGAATTCCTTCTTGAACTCTGATTCACATAATGTAAGATTTTTCTGGTCCTCATCAAAGGATCATTCCATCAACAGAAAGTGTTCATTAATTTTAGTGTGATTTTAATCTGTTCCCAAAACAGGAGAATATAAACATAGGTGTTTAGAACATCAAGGCATGCTAACATGTCCTTTCTCTTCTTTTCTGCCATTGTTAGAGAGCTTGGCAAGAGTGGTTTGGGATAAATAAGAAGTGTAGAGGCTGGACTGGAGAGGGCCTAAGACAGCCCCTGACATTGGCTTATAGAAAATAAACAACAGATCCAGTACTGTTAGAGATGCAATTAGACATGAAAGGATGAAAAGGGTTGGTAATCGGCTGGTAAGTGGAGAGGGAAAGGATGTTGATGATTTCTTAGAAGGGAAAGCCCAAATCTTTATTGTTAATTAAAAAAAAAAAAAAAAAAAAAAAAAAAAAAAAAAACAAAAAAAAAAAAAAAAAAAACACCACCAAAAAAACCCAAAACAATCCAGAGTAAGATTTTAAGAAGAAAAATATGATTATAGGCAGGTGTGAAGAAGAGGGAAATAAGCTAACTAGAGGATGTGGACAAGGCTAGGTTAGAATCTCACACATGGAAAAAGAGACAAGATAGGTAGGAGTTACAAGGAAAAAAAGTTACAAGCAGGGAAACTGCATCATACTGAGTAAGTTTTGTCTTTGAAGAAACCACCAGGGTCCTATAAAGAAAAATAAGTGAAGGCAGTAGGAGAGAACTACCAAAGATTAATCTAGGCTGGCTCTGCAATGAGTAAATCTGTTTAGGTATGCAACTGAGCCTCGTAAATCAAGCAATCCTATCCTGAGCTCAAATTATTCAAATCTAGGGCTTTTGTTTGGCAATGTGGAACTACAGGATTTAGTCATTGTCTTACACTTCCCTGGCACTCAGGCAGGCTGGCTGACTTTGGGGAAATAGAGGCACAGGCCTACCTTTGCATGGCTGCAAATGACTATGTGAAAAATAAGGCTGTGAGGACTCAGTTCTCTTGGCAAATTCTCCCAATTGAATCCAAACACAATATTAGTTCTGATACACTTGTATTTGCAGAGCTTTGCTGCTTCTCTCTGGCTTAGAAGCAAACAAAACTTCTTCTCTGCTACCTTTTTCTAAAGGATCTTTCTGTGACTATGCCATTTATGGGTCTATATTACATGTAATTCTCTGATTCCAGATGAGATAAGAGAGATAATCCACAGAAAGGATTTGTGGCATAATAGAATACAGCTTCCTTTCGTATGTTATATGCATTGCCTTGCAGAGGCCTTGAGTGATGCTATAGGATCTCTGTATTCAGATTACAAGATACTTGCATTCAGCACTGCCTTATTATGGGTTTAGAAATACCAGCAACCCAAGTAAGTGGCCAGCTGTTCAGATCCTGCTGTTCTCTTAACTCATGCAAAGGTAAAGTACTATTGTGATCAGTGGGATCCTTGCCAGATTGAATCCATTTTCCTTGTATTTATTCAACTGCCACTTCAGTGGTAAAGTAGTAATGGTAAAGTAAATAATAATGAAGTGATTATTTAGCAGACAGAACAAAGTATTTCAGGAAGAAGTCATTTGTGCTTCAATCATAGTTTGTCTAAGCCAGAAAACTACTTAGTTATTCTGCTTTTTTTTTTGTTGTTGTTGTTATTATTATTAATATCCAAACTCCTGTTGACACAACCAGCTGGCATCTTGAAATTAGATTTCACTAATAATTTAAGGGTCTACCTAAGGTTTAAAGATTTCTGTGGATCTACCTGAAGGTGCCCTCACTGGGCATCTCTCAGAAAAAAAAGCTGTAAAGCAGCTAAACTGCTGCTCTGGAGCTCAGTTTCTCCATCAGAATTAATATGGCATTAGTTCTTCCAGGGCAATAATCACTGGGAAGGTCTTCAGTTGTGTTTCCTGCTGTGCAAGATGCTCTTTAGATGAAGGAACAGAATAATTTTGGGAAACACAAAGGAGCTATGTTCAGCAACTTTGCAATATGACTGTTCTGATACAAGGCCAACTCTGGTTTCTAAGCCTGGAAAACAATATAGCAAATCTCTGTGGTACTGGATGGTGTGAACTATTCACACAATGGTATAACCTGCTTAGCACATATGAGGTATCTCTAGGAGGAACATGGCTGATGATATATTTACATGACATTAACACAAATGTCATTTACAGTGCTCATTTGCCTAATTAATAGTGTATTTATGTTTCTTGAACATTGCAGTGATCATTTTTTAATCTCCTCTCCGGTGAGAGCATTTAGTAGAGTGGGGGAATTTATGTTTGCTCTCCAATGATGGTACATTAATCTCTACAGCAAAAAATCTGCTTTTTCTAGTCTCATCTACATTGACACTTTGCCTGCTCCTGAATGGATCAGCAACATTCCACTAACAATAACCATTCTCAGTATGGAACAGAGATTCATACCTCTTGATTTCTACTTCTCAGAAAGAGAAAGTGAAGTAAGTAGCATGATTCTGCTACATACAATCAGGCAAACATCTAATGGAAATACACCTTTAGCACCTTATGTCTGTGTGATTTAGGATGTCACAGATCTCAGCTGTTTGCTGTCTTTCTGACTCCCCTGGCTGTGCTGAAATCACCACAGTGACAGCCAAGATGAAGTAGCTGACTATGTGAGCATTCCTTGTCCTTTCCAATACACAGCAAAGCTACTTAGCTTAAATCACCACTGACGGGAACTAACTTCTTAAACAGGTTTGAACTTGATCCTTGTTGAGCACATCTGACTGTGCCCCAGATTGCCTAGTTCAGCTCCACGCCAGCACATGTACCCTATTATCAGCAGCAGCAGCTCGACATCAGTCAGCAGCTGGCAGACGGGCCCTTGGGGACTTTTCTAGCTGAGGCTGGAGCAGCCCTATGGCTGCTTCAATATATTCTCCATGCACAAAAGGGGACATATCTCTGTGCAAATGTTGTTATTGCACAATGGGTGTCATTGATAGCAGGAAAGAGACAATGCTTGGGAGCTGGACATGTTGTTCAAACATCATTCCAGTCTTTTTATATACTCTGATTAAGGCCTTTTACTTAGAACTGCCATAATGCTGCTGCTGGCTGCTTTGGGTGCACAGAGAATATCTGAAATCCCTTTTCACCCTCTTTTAAAGAATCAATTGAACTGCATTTCAGTGCCTGTAATTCTATGGTTTGTGACTTTCTCTTAATGTAGATTCTGGCTTATCTATGTAAGATACACAAACACCTACACAACTACATCCACAGTACCCATCTTTTCAAGCACTACAAATATTTTCACTATTAGCCAATTCCTTTTCTCCACTGAATTTCCAGGTCATAACCCCACTGTTGTCAGCATTACTTAGCCCTTGACACCCCAGCAGTATTTCTTCAGTAGTAGCAGACAGGGCTCTTAGGCAACCAGGAAATCTAAAACAAAGGAAAACTGTTAAAAGGAGAATATGGGACAGACAGAGGAGCAAGTGGAACTAACAGAATAAAGGCCCAAGGGAAAGAAATTATGTTGAGGCTGGGAATAAAGGCAGTAACATTTCAGAGGATTTGCTCCCAGGGCAGGCAGCAACAGCAACTGCTAATTCTGCCAGGGACAGTGTCAGTCAGATCCGCCAGAAATTCACCTGTTTTCAAGGTACAGCACCAGCACAGGGTAAAGTTATTAGCATCCCATGTTCAAAATGATACAAAACTAAGCACAGAGACAGAACATATGACTAACTGAAGGGATTAATTTTCTAAACCTAGATGTCTCTTTTCAATTCTAAGTCTCTCCCAGAGGACCTATGATGCATCTACTACGCCTGTGCCAATGTCTCAGATCATTGCATTAGCCTACAAAACACTAACCACTGTGTCCTTTTCAGGCTTGAGAAAATGAATGAGGACCAACTTCAACCAGCTTGAGATAGAACAGCTCTGATGGCCCAGGTGGTACCTGGCTTAACCACTTGGCCACCTCTAAAAGCTTACAGAAACCCCTGTTCCCTAGCACATGTGCTGAATGCAAACTGTGTAGCTGAGCACTGTCATTTCTCACAGCACAGCTGTAGAACTCAGAAGAAACAGTGTAAACAAGATCCAGGCATCCCCCATCACTGCACCCATGAGAAGTGGTGCCTTGCCACAACACAGCCTTTTCCCCCTTCCCATCCCACTTGGTTTTACCTGCTCTCTGTCAGTCACTGCTGTTCCTCCCTAAAGTTCTCACGTGGCTGTGACAGGAATGTCTAAGGAGATGAGATAGAAGCACCTACAGCAAATAAATAAATGAATAAAGCACTAAAAATCCAAGCTGGAGAACAAGGGGGACATGAGCTGTTAGAGGCTCGAAGGCCAGCCCATAGAGTCACTCAGTCTAGACTCCAGATGTGAACGCAGAGCCTCACTGAGTGCAATACAGGACTGCGTAAATATCTCAGCCAGATGTCTCAGGGCCCGAGCTACAAATCCTCACAAATGGTGACAGAGTTGGCTGTTGCTGTTTGTAAAGCTCTGCTTCCAAGAGAATCAGTGGTCATTCAGTCAGCAGCAGTTCATTTTTGCTGCCAGATGGGAGGGAAAACCAGGCTCAGAGTTGCAGTTAGTCTCATAGCAAACTCAGCAGTCGGTGGATGGGTCATGGAGCCCTCTGTGGGTACTGAGGTTGGCTCAAAATAGCAATCTGGAGAAAGAGTTGAAAAGATGATAATAAGCATAAAGGCACATGATACTGAACTCCCAAATAGGCTAAAGTAACAGGCTGCCATGTCAGGCATTTGAATTAAAATTTAGGTCTTCCAGACCCCTCCCATTTGTTCAGCTAAGCTTACAGATGCTTAACATTACGCGATGGAACTACCTTATGTTTCAGTTGCTGGAGACATGTGATACTCTGGCTCTAAGGAGCTTGATGCTTGTATCTGCACTTTCAAACCAAGCATTCCTTGGCCCCACATTCATGTTCCCAGAAATTATCTCCTAGGTGGGTGCCTCACAGAAAGCACCTGGAGGAAATCTCACCACCTTCCTGTCTTTTTGCAGTTGGGTCTGTCTCTGGGGAGGCTGGAGATCAGTTTCAGCTCCCTCTTCTGTCTGACTTAGACCAGAGAATTGAGCCTGTCTCTCCCAGGAAATTCTACCACTAGTCTATGCTGTATTTCAAACCAAAGCTTTCCTAGTCTCTTGGATTTCTTTCACACTCCATAAAAAATTTATTTATTGCAGCAGGGTATAGGACCTGGGGATCTGCAGTAAAAGTCCTTTTATAATCTACCCTGTCACTGACCCAATTTAGGATATATCGATTTATGAGCTAGATTCTCCTCAGCAAGTCACCAAAATTGGAACTGGCTGAATAATTTATGAGAAGATTTGTAAGCAAAATTTCTGAGTTGGGACACTCTGATTCAGGGGGATAATATTATTTATGATTTCTTATTCAGGCATGAACATGTTTTAGGATGGCAAACATTTGTCACAAGATTTGCAAGAGGATGGTTTTCATTCTCCTTTTTTAGGGTACCAATAGCAAAGGAAATCATACAGTATAAAAGACAAGTTTTTGAATCAGCTCAGAAAAACTTGTCAAAGATACATATGCCAGTGAAAGAAATCAAACAGCCCAGGAAAACGTGACAAAGAGACATGTGCTACCATATAAGTGCCCTGTCTCTCTAGGTCCAATTACAGCCAAAAGTTGCACCTCCTGGAGAAATATTTAACAAGGCCATTGTCCCTGTCTTCAGACCTAGGCTCACAGAAAAAACTTGGAGTCAAAAAGGTTTAGGATAAATTGCCGTACTTCAGAATCACCGCAGGCTAAGGACTCACATATGAGCAGGGTGAACTCTTTTATCTTCCATAGCAAATGCTTGGGACTGTGAGCCCCAACTCACAGACACTTTTTCTCACTCCCAAGGTGCTAATGGAGGTCATGCCAAAAGATGTTCTGAACAACACCAGGTACCCATAATGGTACATTTCCCATAAAAGTTTCCATGGCTTACTCTGTTTTATACCACTGCCACTTCTGACCCTCAAACCATTGCTGGGATCCACTTAGTTCTAATAAAAATGTTTCCTGAGCAGCCACATTCAATCCTGGGTCTAAGTCAGATTTATATGCACTGATAGGTATATGCTTTTGAAGTTTAATTAATTTCCCTCCTTATCCTGAACAACTTAACCCCAAAACACATAGTATAGAGAGACCTGTGCTGGACATGGACATCCTTTTCCTTGTTATTCTGCACTTTCTAAAGAGAAAAGGCATTGAATGTAATAACCTTAAATAACAGCTAACTCTATGATCTAAAACAAGTACACTTAACAAGTTATTCAAGCACATAATGCTGTTCTTCCACCTCCTTGGTAATGAATGCACAGCATCACCATAGCTGAAAGTAAAAGGGGATATATCTTCTGGCACTGCCCTCTGGGTCCAGTAGGCTGGCTTATCCAGCAATTGTGTTGGCATTTTGGAGTTCTTCCCAGGATCTTCCATGGCCAGGGATGCTACAGGCCACTTCATTAAATGTCACTGGCCATTGCAGATTAATTTTTGGGGGGGGGGGGGGATCAACCTTAGAATATTTTCACATAAACATTTTTTATGCTTCACATTAAAGATTCATCTATTTAAAAGTGCTTTCAGAGGAGAGCCTTTCTTTTAGAATGAAAGAGTTATACTTGGAATCCTACTGTATAGCACTGACTCTTCCATATTGGGAGAAATAAAATTTTTCCCATCTTGCCCTTGAATCTGCAGTTGCAACCCCTCTTCTAGCACAGGCTCAGAACACACCTCTGACTCACAAATGCCAGTTCTAATGTATAAATAGCAAGTAGACAAAAACATGAGATAAGTGAAACCTTTCCTCTCACAGTGCAGAGGGAGGTGGAACTCATGTAGACCAGTAAAAAACAAGGTGTTGAAATACAGTGTTGGAGGAGGATACAGAAATTCCATAATCCTTATCTCTGTCCCTGAAAAAATCAATCTCTCCAACCACAGACCACAGCAAATTCCTATCTGTGGAAAATCAGATTTATTTTGCCATTCATGCAAGTGTAGTTGCCATCTGAGAGCCTCAAAGCTGTATTCCTCAATGCTTGTGGCCATATCAAATTTTTGGGAAGCCATGAAGAACCATTATCAGGAAAATGGAGCTTCATTTACTCTTTGACTCTCAAAGAATGTTTTGTCTTCCTCTCTGTTTTGTGAAGTGCTGTCAACACTTACAGTGAAGTTTATTGTAAATACACAATAATAACAACTGTGCACATTCATCTCCGATTCAATTCCTATGTAAATTTATGTTAATATGTATGCAGATTAGGCCTGCCCCCCTTGGTCCTGGAAAGTTGTCAGAATGACACATGGGTTCTGAAGAGGTTGTGTACTTCTGATCTGCAGTTTTTGTATAGTGCTCAATAACTGGCAAGCCAGCAACAAGAGACTGTGGATATTTGTCTTCCCTGTCACTGGATAAATCAATGGAGTCTTCTAGAGTCTGACTAGCCTATCAAGGACTTTTCTAGAATCTAGCTAGAATTAAAAAGAAGTCTCTAAAACCCACGTCTAAAACATGACCTACTAATTTTATTTCTATTTCTCAATAGAACTCATACATGTTGGATCTTCTGAAAAATTGGGTAGTACAAGGGGGCCTAGTAAGTTTCAAGATCTGATATGCCATTTATGAGACAGAAAAGCATTTTTTTCTCCCTAATCCACTAAACCAATGCCTGGACTTTAGGGGTACTCCTCACATTTTGTTGACTAAATCAGTACACTTTTTAAGAGAGCTTCAATAGGTAATTTCTTTTATTCTTTCCTTCTCAACCTCCTTTTTCTCTGTTTTAACATGAATAAACACTGATCTTCCATCTGTTTGTGCAGCCAGAGCCATTTTGAGCACTCAGATCAGACCAATGGGGAGGCAGCTGGAGTGCTGCAGTTGGCTGTTCTCTGCTTTCCATTGTGACATGGGTGTTTTGCTATGACACTTTCTAAGGACCCTTTGCAGTAAATAGAAACTAATCTTTAGCTCATCCCATGACTATGTCCCTACAAGGCTCCCAGGCACTTCTAAAATAATCACAACAGGACTTAAATTGGGACTACAAGAGACACATGTGCTCATTGCACAGGGATGAATTTCTGGTAATCCAAAAGGGGTTGGGGAAATTGCCGTCAGAAACAGCAAGCACCAAAATTTTTGGCTAGGAAGACATAACAGACAACAAAAGTCCAATTGCCAGAAAGTACTGCAGTTCCCAGCTGAGGACTTGGTCCTGACCTTTGATAGACAAAACAAATTTGTAAACTTGATTGTGCTTGGAGGGTAAGATTGCACCCAGAGCTGATAAAGGTGAGAGCTCAGTCATCATTTCAGAATGAGGCAGCAGCCTCTTGACCATAATCACCTCCTATCCCAATAATACTTAATGGACTGAGGTGGTCAGTTATTTTTGGGAAAAAAAAAAAACAAACAAACCAAGAAATAACAAAACAACAAATTAGAACACTGTGTGTCCCCCACACAAATTAGAACAGAACTGTACCTCATAGACTGATGAGTAACTTCAATCACCATTTATTTCTGGCCTTTCAGCTGATTTAAAGACTGATGCTGAGGAAATCTCACCTTCAATTTCTTCTCACTTTAATCTGGTTTAGAGTGTTATTTCACTCTACTTTTTTAATCTCATTTTACTGAAGGCAATGTTAGCCCCAAGAGCAAAACAAGCAAAAATAAAAACAATTTGAGCCTGGAAGGAATCTGTATTTTTTTTTTTTTTGAAATAGAGCCCCATGCCAGACAGCTTTGTTCAGCGCAGGTTACATTATAGCATCCCACCAGGCCCATTCAAACCAGGTTGCAAAGTTATTGTGGCTGGAATCCAATGCTGCTTTCCCTGCCCATGATAGCTGTAGGATGTCGATTTCATCTTAATCATTTTCTCTCTTTCCACCTCTCATGCAGCTGCCTTCCTGTCTTGATAGGACCAAAGTGCAGCTCATGGAATCTATATGATAATCACAAAAATAGCTATATCTGTTGAAAAATTGATTTAATTCCCCCTCTAAACCTTTGTGTATTGCCAACTGGGGGTGTGAAACCAGCTGGCAAAAGATGCGTTCAGTTCGATTTCATGACTTTCATATACTGCAGCTTCCCAAATTTAAATGGTTCCTCCCCTGTCTAATGAGAGCATCAAGGCCTTGATTAACAGCCCTCACTTTAAACAAAGTTTTGGAGTTTCTTTTCATGGTAACTTCTTCCAGGATGTCTGACAGCCTGCTCAATCCAGGGCAGCTGAATGCCTCTTCCTTCACAGCATGAGCATTTGTCAGAGGCACTAGGAGTCAGGCTTGGTGAGGATTTGTATCCCTGAGTAATCTGCAAGTAACTTGCACAACAGCGTGGGAAGCAAGTTTAAAAGTAGTGCTGGTAAAACTGTGAAAAACTAATTTAATCAATGTTTTCAAAATGTAAAGGCTTGGAATGGACGATGTTTTATTTTTTTTAACTCTTTTATCCCTATTCTTATAAAAATACATTTTTATTTACTGAAAAGCCTGTCTTCAGTATATTGTTTGCAATTTTCTTTTAGTCTAAAAAGGAGTTCAGAGAAATGACAAGGCAGTGTGAGAGAAAAACATAGTATGTTTTTTCACTATTGATCACAGAGAAGGGAAAGGCTATTTCTTGGGAAAGATTGCTTCAAGACAGGTAGAACCATCCAGATCAGAGGCTTGAATCTGGACTTAGAGGGCATGACTAAGCCCTCTTAGATTTTTGTTTAACATTTAAATGAAGTATTGTTTTGGCTATGCTCGACAGTCAGAAAATTACACTTACTTTCAACCAAAGCATGAAAGGAAATACTGGGGTTTGGGGGATGGAGGGAGAATGTAGAGGGGGGGTAAATCAACCCTAAGTAAAAAGCTCGCGTGAAGTTGGTAGCATAACCAGACAAGCAAAGCAGGAAAAAGAGTGTGAAAAATTTCAGTCACAGAAGTCAAAAGCTGCAACTCTCTTACAGGGAAGGAATACATTGCATCTCGTTTCTGCTGTGCCTACTGATACCATCTACAGAAAAATCTATCACCAGTTGAAAGAGGGTTACATTCCTTGTCAACGCATTCCACCACATTGGTGTCTTGACTTTCAAGAGTTCATAAAATGTACAGTCATGGAATTTTCTTTGAAACAGAAAGCTCCTTTATTTTGGCCTCATAGAACCATTAATAACCCTATTTCTTTATATATTAATTTCTTTCATTTATTGCTTCAGCTATCAGCAACACAATAAATTTACATTAAAGAAAATTGTGGCATACCTTTCTCTGTATATTCCCCTTATCCATGTATATATTTGACCCCCATGCAAATACACATAAACATAAAACCTAACAGTGAATAGCAGAATTTACTGAAAGGCAAGAAAAAATCTAGCATATTCAGAAATAGGAGAAAATTAACACTGAATTATAAACAATACAGCTTAGATATTGGACATATTTTACATTTTGTTCTTCTGTCATTATTCTGCTTCTATGATTATGACATTTTATTTTTGCATACCTATCTTTTAGGAAGATAGCCCCTCTGGAAGATCCCATTGAACTGAGATACTCACAGAGAAAGATCTGACTAGTTTGTTTAGAGGGAAACAACAAAACTGGAGTCAAGAGACTGAAAAGAGTGTGCAGAGTCAGTGGAGAGTGGTAACAGCTATGGAGCTTTTGTCCTTGGGCAGAAGCTGAAAAGCACAAACAGATTCAAGTTAACAGAATGGCAACTCAATGAAGTCATTGTACATGTTCCCACCAACTACAAAGAGCTTTGGTCCAACATTAGGACTTGTTCCTGTGCTGTGCTTTCTTCTCATGCAATACCTGCCTCCATAAATATTTGTTTATATTAATGATACGGATGCAAACTTTACTCAAGGGAAACATAGGACTGGGGGAGCAGAGCATGCTTGAAATGTGATTTAACAGGAGTCTACCAGACTTGTGTCAGCTCTTCTGTCCCTAAGACTTAGAAAAACTAGGTTTCTGATCTTAGAAAACTGTTCTGTCTTCATTAGAATTTAGAAATATCTACAAGAGTTGTAACAATACAGTCTAATTTTCACCCAGGGAGTTCCAAGCACAATGAATGAAAAATGAAGGAAGTCACCTGCAAGTAATTGCCGTACCTCATAAGCAGAGCACAGAATTGTTAGTCTCATTAAGGGTGATAAAAGCGGGACTCTTCATCTGGAGAACCTGTGAAATCACTGCTTGTGAAATATCATTTAATCCTTATCCTCAGCCAAAAATTATGGGAAGCAAAGCTGCTCTGCTCTACCTCTTCACTGAATTCAGAGCTGTCAGCCATTAATACAACACACGGCCAGAGTCAGCACTGCACCAATGGACTTTGCTACTGCCAGGAATGGCATGAAGGCCATGTCTGGATCAATGTAGTGTTGTAGGACACTGTTGGTGCACTGTTAGTGGGAATACTAGAGTCTCAAGCTCCAGACCCAAGGCTGTACATACTTAGCACTTCATGATATACAAGTGACAGCTGTTATATGAACCAGTAAAGATGTACATATCCCAACCCAGAAAACAAGGAAGACATGCAAGTCCCAGATGTAATTCAGATTTAAACACTACCCAATGTGGCAGGCATCCCAGCATCCTATTGCATAAAATGAGTATTTTCAGAGCTTTCATTGGGAAACAAAAAAGAAAAAAAAGGAAAATAAATTCAACTTCAACATCTTGAAAAGAGGCAGTTACCTCTCCAGGGTTTCTTTCTCAATTAGGCAGGGCTCCTTGCCTTGGTTGGATAACAAATGCACATGTGCTCAGACATCTGTAACACAACACCATTTATGCCACAGCCAAAAGACATTCTTACTTTCCCTGACTAGTGAGGGGTCAGCTCAAGCTGGTATAATTCACCTTCTGTTCATCAGTAGACAATTCTAATATAACAATGGAGGCAACATATAACTGGTGGGAAAGGAGGGAATTAAATTTACATTCATCACTTCTGTAACACTTCAGAGAATCTGAATAAAAGAGTGTTTTATTCATGTGTTGATGCAACTGTCTCCCCAAAAGATCAGTCTCTTGCATTGAAAATAGACTTGTTTTGATTGCCCTGTCCTAAGTAGAACACCATAAAAGTGATACAACAGAGGATCTTCCTCAGAAATATAATTTTGTTCCAGAGAATCTCTGAACCTAAACCTTTCCTTTCAGACACTTTATTCCCAGAGGAGCCTGGCTTTCTGCAAGAGCCCTTTGTAGTTCAGCTGGATGTCATTACATAATTAAGCCTGTGAGCCAGGAGGTAGTCGTGAGTATGGCAATTTTACAATGTAAGATCAAAATGTTATTTTTTCCTTCAAAAGACCTGGTGCCATTTGTTGTAGTGCTTTTATGCAAGGGATCAAATATAGTATTGATTATTCATTATTACCTTTAAAGAGGTCAGGAAGCTTCTGGAATTCAGAAGATTTCTAGGGATCTGAAGTGATATAAGGCCTCAGGGCTTGATGACTCTTCTTGACCTGAAGCTTTGAAGTATCACCTGCTGTTCCTACTTGCTGCCTGGGATTTCAAAGTCTCTCTCTCTCCCTTTTTTCCCCCCCAATGTCTTACAGACATTGCCAGATCAAGAGAAGCAAAGAATGCAAAAGAAAGTGAAAGTGAGAGACCAGGAGTTGGAAGCCCAGCTGGCAGAGATCAGCTTCAATTCAAGCTTGAATTGAAAATGACTATCATTATTCTTGTTTTGCTGCATCCTACTGTGTTTGGTTATTGCATCACACAGAAGAGGCAATGGCCATATCCTGTGGCCAGCTCCATTGTCTTCAAGATGGGTTAACCAACTGTTCAATATCCCAACACAGGGAGTTTTTAAACCTTTCTCTGCCAATTTGATCTTCTGGCACACTCAAATTGAGGAATGTTTGGAGGAGACTGGGAGTGTTGTTATGTGGAGATCCTGACAAAATTTAAGACACTGTCTTCACCAGCAAAGCAAAAAAATCAATGTCATAATAATCTAAACACTATATTAAAAGTTTCAATTTTCAACAACAGTGCCTTTATGTTGTAGAATAAACCTCCAAGAGTGCATTTTGGCAGATGGTTAAATATTTAAGTAGTTGGCCACAGATTTTTAAAAATTGAGATAATTAGAATACTTGAAGCAGTTAATATTTATTAGTCATGAAGAGTTTGACAGATTAGATGTTTTCCTACCCACACATTCTCTGTCAGAAAAAGAAACCTAACAACACCAAAAAAAAGCCATAACAAGAAAAAAAAAAAACCAAAAAAAAAAAAAAAAAAAAAAAAAAAAAAAAACCAAGACCCCTTATCTTTCATTCTATGGGTAACAAACTTTGATATGAAGCAGAAGGCATGGACTTCCCAGTATGAGACACTGAGAGTAGTTGCTGTCACTCAATTTAAGAAAAGGCCAGGAAAAAAATGATGGGAACAACAAGATCTCTGTGGAAATGCAGAGAGTTGACCCCAGAAAGTGCCCAGGATTAAAATCTGCAGACTGAATCTTCTGCATCACTTCAACTTTCACTATAAATTACGGTGTCCCTAGCAAGGTTGCAGGGCTACTCCAGTCACTGGGGATCATGAGACAACCCATTTCCTATTAACCTTTTCCCTTCTGTTGGCTGTCCTTACAGGAGAGGAGATGCATGGAACAAAGGCAGACCAGTTCTGGGGCACTCCAGAACTGCATCAGAGAAGACACCAAGACACAGTGGAGTCTTGGCCTCCTGTCCTTGAAATGGGATACAGGAGGCCAAGAACTGACAGATTACTGAGGCTGCTCTAGGGGCTGGTTTCACCAAACATGTCCTCTTTTATCTGTCCAGAAATCTGGCTTAAAATAAGGATTCCTGCCTGTCCCACAGACTGTCAATAGCTGTAAATGTTCAAACAGTGTCTGGGCACAGACAAAGCCTGCTTTTGCATGGAATGTATATGTTACTACTGTATAATAGAGCAGCCACATGAAACGCCTGGTCAGCAATTCATGCAAAGCATGAAAGTACCACCAGTGTTAGACTATGTAGCTAGCTGGCTGGAAACGCACCCACCTCCATTATAACTTACCTCTCCTTTTTTATTAGCACCACTGAATGGTCACTATGTGCCCCTGTATGAAGTTCCTTGGGTCCCTTTACACTCACAGGCAATAAAGTACCTCAGAAATGACATTTGCATGTATCCACAGGCAGTGTTAAAAGGAGTGAATGCATAGGATTAACTGTGGCAGGCAGGGGGATGAGTGGAAAGGATTTTTACTGCTGTCTACACAGCAAGGTCAAGGGCAGACAGGAGTAGATTATACAACAGCTCTTACCTGGTACAAACCAGTAGGGCAGGACTGACTGCCTTGGCAGGCTGAACACAGGTCTGATCTGGAGTTACCCCAGCACTGCCCTCAAGGAAATCAAGAGACAGATTGGAAAGTAACCTTGGACACTACCCTGTGTGAGTGCCAGTTTGCTCTCATAAGAAGATGGTAGCTGGAGCAGAGCAATCTCTCAGCTATACCCTCCCTTCATGTGATCAACAGAGATGAATTGCTGAAATCACTGAGGAGATTTTTCTTTATCCTACACAAATCTTTAAGGGCCATCCCTGTCATAGATAAAAGGACAGGGTATTTTTCGGAACTTTTTTATTTTCATTAAAATGATTTTAGAGACATTTTTCCAGTATCACCTTGTCTGACAATAGCAATTCATGCTTTAATTATCTCATTGGCATAGTGAGACTGTAGGAAAGCTGGTAGGGTTATGAGCTACAAGGGAAGAAAAATGTGGTTTAGATGAGCAAACACTCAGAAGTTTCCAGCTCTCATAGGTTTTCTTTGATTGCTAAAAAAGCATATTGGAGAAAATCTGTTAAAGTTTCAATATCCTTCCTCTTCAAGGGAAATCCACAACTAAGAGCACCATCAAGACTCATTGCAAACAAAAGACAAGACAAGAATAGAACCCAGCAATAAAAAAGAAGTCTCAACTTTTTAAAAGACAAACATCCCAAGATCCCATTACTCACCATAAAGACAAAAAAAAAAAAAACCAAAAAAAAAACCAAAAAAAAAAAAACCAAAAAAAAAAAAAAAAAAAAAAAACCAAAAACCAAAAAACAAAACCTGGAAATGAACCCACATTGTTTCCTCTTGAAGTACCCAGAAGAAAAATCTGCACCTTAAAAACGTTTGACCTCAATATAGGCCATAATGTAGAAATGTGAGGATCTTGGAAACTTGTGCTTTTCCTGGATTGAGGCCCAGATTTTGTAATATATCTTGCCTGTTACTATTTTTCTTGCTTCTTCCAAAGTAGAAAAGGTTCTTTTGAAGAAATGTGTTTTCTAGACACTTTGATACACCAGAATTGGGGTCTGTTTAAATACTTCAGATTTGACATATATACGCATGTAGTTATAACATTTTGTGAATGTGAGCCAGCATTGCCTTCTCTGGATCCAGTCCTTCCTATCAATATGTTGTAAGACACTAGACAGAGTAGTGTCTACCCTAACATGCAGAGTATGCACTAGACCAGACAAATAACAGTAAAACACTCCACTTTCTGTGCCTTCACCTTCTTCACCACAGTTTTAATGAACAGCACCTGAAAGAATTTATGCCCATGTTGAAATTGGAGTTCCAGGACACACTGCTGGCATACCACATCTGCTTAGAAAAACAACTTTTTTACTTCACACATGGAAATCTATCAATAGTTTGATCCAGTGACTATCAGCAGCATGAGTATTCCCTCAGAGGCCATTTTCCTACCCTGGCCACTATGTGCTTTTGCATGTTGACCTGCTATTCGGTTCCTGATGCTTTCCAGGCTGAGTTGAAACTGTGGCTACAAGACATTAACCCTACTCTAAGATGCTCATGGCCTGTCACATGCATCCCTCTTTTTTGCTGTCTAGAGAGTATGTATGCAAATGCTTTCCTGTGTGTCTCATACCAGTTGACTGAGGGCACCAGAGCAACTGAGAGACAAAGTCTGATCAATATTTTTCCTCCAGATACATCTCGAAATCGAGCTAGAAGAGGGCCAGCCATACAATAATTCATGATTACTAGCCCCACTAAAATTAATTCTTGCCATATCTTATCAAACAATCAGCCATGAGAGAAAGTTTTCGCTACTGGAACATGCATAAGTCACTTCAATTTTTGTGGCTCTGAACTGAAAGCAACTCTTTCTCCTCCTTCCAATGTTTGCTCAGGTGCAGCTTCGTTTCCACGTGGACTGACTGAGGAGAACCTGCCTCAACCAGCAAGCTAACAGGAGCCACCAACCAACTTGCACTGATTGCAAACAAAGTCTTCATCCCTGAAGAGTATGTTACATAAAAGTGCACAACATAAAACCATCTTTGTATTTGTGACTTACTGTAAGTCCTTAGGAGGCTTGCCTTTAAGGATGACTACATTTTTAATCAATCAGCAAGGCATGCAGTATGTAAAGTTCATGCTAGCTTGAGCGGCAGCACACTGTGTTTTTCCCCTGGTGAGCAGCCCCCTCTCAGCCCCTGAGCTTTAGCTGGTGAGGTTATGCAGCCTTGCCTATTAGGATTGCTCTCAGCCACATGCCTGACTGCACTCTCAAGTCTCAGGGCCAAGAGTAAACTTTGAAGGAACCCTGCCAATTAAATGTAAGCAGAAAACAAAGTCTTCATTTTTCAGCAAAGCTAATGTGGTCAGAAATGTTCTCATGCTGCTGCTATTGATAATTATTATTTTGTATTCAGTAACGATGGCTTTTAACTCAATTTGAATGTTAAATTCTGTCATGAAAATGAAGGTATCTAAAAATGAGAATTGATCAGATTGTCATTCATAAATAGACTAAATACATTTTACTGGTGAAAAGTGAGCTTTTCTGTGACAAATGTTTTACAGTCTTGTTTTGGGGATCTTACAGAAAAAAAAAAAACAACAAAAAAAAACTTAGATGGCATGCATTATCTACAGCAGGTAAAGACAAAACACTGCAGAAAGGTTACCCCAGATGAATTCCAGTAAACCCTTTATATCATTTCATAGTCCAAATAGTCTACAGCAGGTTGCAAAAAACATATTTGACAAATGACATACAGAATTTAATAGAATATACTTGGATTTGTTCTTGTACTTTCTCCATTTAAATATAATTGTTTCAGTCCTCAGTTCAGATACAGTAATGTTCCAGTTTCAGTGTTTTAATTGTTCTGCTGGCTTTTGACCCTGCCTACAATGAATCTGACAGCACAGTCAGTCTCCAAAGAGGTCTTAAGTTAAAAATGACAACACTTTCAATCCCTTTATCTTTTCCTTTTCAACATTAGAAGCAACTGGTGTACATACAGCTAGAAAATAGTGGTGAACACACACAACTAAAAAAGTGGTGTACACACAGCTAGAAAACTCCAGTGCTCAAAGGATCTTGATTGCAATCTTGCTACCCTATAAGACAGTTAAAAGCTATGGCAGGGGAGATGGTCATCTGATTGTCAGAGCTTGCCCAGAGCTTCTAGTGCAGTCTGGGCACCAGGAAAAGCAAGAAGGTTATAAAAAATTTCAGAATGTCCCAGACAGATGCTTGGTTGCCTGCTGAACTGCATCAATGGATTTCTTGGAAACAGACCCTGTGGGAATATATTGGATTAATTTCTCTTGGGGCCTCCTAACACTCTCATGAAGGTCTCAGGTAGGTGCCAAACAAAAGGGAGAACAAAAAATTCTGCTTTAAGAAGCCCTTCAAAAAAGATCAGATGAACTTCAGCTTAAAAGAGAAAATATGACCATTCCAAAGGGATGCTTGTAATTTCTACCATGATTTCCATAATTCAATACCTTACAATTATGCATTTCAAAGTCATCTGAAAGTACCAATAAAGATAGATTGATTACTTTATTTGTATACATTGCTATGAGACATTATCATTTGAGGCTGCCAAAGCCAGCTCCATGCCAGCCCTTGATCTAAAATTAGAGTAAGGACAAGGAAGTGTTCTTTCCTCTACAATGATCACCTAAACCCAAATGAGCCAATAGAGGCTGAAAGACTGTAAAGCAGTCGGTACCAATGGGTGTTTGCTGATGAAAAACTATAGGACCTCCAAACAGGCCCCTTGGAACTTTCTTGAAACATATACAAATTTCAGCACCCAGTCAGCAAAGTGCTCAAAATATTCACTAGGGATAGGGCTAGAAATTTACCCAGAGAAGGTAACTAGGCAGGGGAGACAGACTGTGCAGCAACGTGAAGGACTCAGAGTGGTTTTGGTTTCCTGAAAAACATCATTGGCCATAACAGAAGTAGAAGGTATTCTGCATTGACTTCTACTCCCTGCAGTTGCTCCTCTGAGGATAACAGAGATCTCACAGTCTCCATCCCTGCAGCTCTTCCCTGCCTGGGCAGTGCAGAAAATCTCAGCCTTGTGCCTGGGTAGTGCCATTTCACAGATACTGAGTAGAGGGTCAAGGAAACACCTTTTGGCTTTTACTTCCAAAGGCAGGTTTGGCACTTCTTCACACCCCCCTGACTGCTCTTGAATTCAAGCACTTGGTTTACTCAAAGGATTGTCCTCATCTTACTCCACAAGTGCTCAGCCTGCTATCACCTTAAGATGGGTTTGTACGTGTGTACCTCAAGTTATTTCTGTGCACATTTCACGTGCGCATTGGCCCAGATCCATGAGTATGTGTGCATGCAGATAGATAAACAGATAATCTGGAATTGTTTCAAAGCAAGGGAAACATTTCTCTTTCCTTCTTTCTGTCTTTCTTTCTTTCTAGCTGTATTGCAACAACTTGGCCTTGGGATCTTCCAGGGAGATGGGTGCATATATAAGTGACACGTTTGCCTGTTTTCACAGCTCCTGCCTTATGTCAATTTAAGCATCTTTCCTACACCTGGAGGAGTTCAACAAACATCAGCTCACAGGTGTCACACTCCATTGGCTGAAGGCTGGCTCCAGAGAGTCTAGCCAATATCTGCTTTGGCTATTAACAGCCTTGGAGAGGCCAAGCTCAGTGTGTGTGGGGAAGCAGGGGGAGGAAAAGGTGGAAGGAAAAGGAAGGGGGGTTACATGTATGTGCATGTGCATTTGCTGCTGCTTTAACTTTCCATCCATTTAAGAGTTTAAATACTACTGAAGCACTTAAAAAAACATTAGGACACATTCCAGCTTTCTCTGCCAGTCAGAGGGAAAAAATGTTTGAAACCCTGCATCTCAGCACCCCGAGGGCTTTATGATTTGTTAGGTTTAGTAGTTCAGAGGATTAAAAAGACAGAAATATTAGTAGAAAAAGAAGAGGAAAAAGCCAATGTATTCACTGAAGCAAATCTAATGGGTTGCTGGGCCAGAGAAGAAAAGGTTCTACTACCTGACTGAATCTTATTTATATTTCTTGCTCCACAATAAAAAATAATTTTCTAGACATTCCCCCCCCCCCCTTTTTTTTTTTTTTTGCTATGCTAGTCACATTTCCTAAATCCTTTATCAACGACTGCTCTGCATATGAATGGGCTGTAATTGAACTGTCACATTCATGAAGGTCAGTAACCTTTCATTAGGAAGAATGTGTCTTTCCTGATAAATTGTAAAGTCCCTGAGGATTTGAAAGCATTTTTTTATTTCATTCTTTCAAATATACCTTAAAAATCTAACATAGATCTTTCTCTCTTTTCATAGTACTCTGACAAACCCCTCATCTTTCTCTTTGTCATAGGCAGTTCCATGCAAAATATTCAATCACAAGCTTTCACTGTGACCTTCTTAAAAACAAAATGGGAAACATAACATCAACCCCTCACTTTGAATTGCAGATTGCTAATACTTCTGCTTAAAAATCCCCAAAAGTCAAAACCTTGGGATTAGAAGCTTTGCCATGTCCTTGCTTCTTCAGATTGGTTTGAGTTTCTACTGTAATGCGACCTAGGTCACACTCTGTTGGTGCCAGTACATCAGTCCATCTTCTTGGTGTGTCCATTCATATGCAGAGATGGACAGACAAATACACCAAGTAGTTACAGGCTGCATGAGAAAAACAAATTGAGGGAGAGAATTGTGCTTAAAAAAATATATTTAGTACTGCAGACAGTTTTCAATCCCTGCCACAGGTTAGCTACATGCAATTCATTCTTCTCTTTCTAAGGAAAACAAGCTTTTCAGAGGGTTGGTTGTGCACCTTGATCTGCACCCTGACACAGCAGGGTCCTTAAAAGAAACTGACTGACTGCCAAGTTGATAACTGCTGCCAGAAGTTCAATTCCTCCTCCAGATTCTGACCAGAAAGCGTGCAGCAGGATGCATGGAAATCTGTCGAGCTTCCCACCCTTACCACTGCAAAGGTGCCTTCTGAAGTGTTAAAATACTATTGAGGCTTCTGGGGCAGGAGCCATCTGTTCCTGTGCCATATTCTAGCTAGCTAAGCCTAGTGCCCATCTTCAGTCAGTTGACTGGCTGGGGATTGACTGTCAAGGGGTCAGAAAAAAAGGCAACTTGGTGAAAAGTCAGCCATGATCAAGATAGAAACACCACAACATGAAGAAGGTGAGACTTGATGAATGGAAGCAAGCATTTGGCCTTCTGTGTTAGCTATTCAAATGCTTCAAAAAGTAACATGAATTAAAGGTTCTTGAGAGACTATCCTTTTATTGTCAGCACCCATAAAATTGTGGTGATTTAAGGTTCACCCCATAAGATGGAGTATAGTGGAAAGAGGAACAAGGCATAATTGCTAAGCAGTTGAAATACTTTGATGGTACAGGCTACACTGGAAGCTTTTTAGCTGGAAGGAAAAAATAAGCAAACATTTATTTTGATTTTTTGCAGGAATGATTGAAGAATTAATACTTTAATTAGGCTTAACTCACTTTTCTGAAGACTTCTCTCAGCTAGTGAATTCTGTTGGGTTCATATGCCCAGCTTCGAATAGGAATAATTTACTGCAGTACCATAGAATGGATCTTCTTACACCAGTAACAGAAGTCATAGAAAAAAGACTCTCACACAAAAAAACCCAAAAAAACCAAAAAAAAAACCCCAAAAAAACCCCCCAAAAAAACCAGAAACAAAAAAAAAAAAAAAAAAAAACAAAAACAAAAACAAAAAAAACAAAACAAACAAAAAAAAAACCCCAAAAAAAACCAAAAAAACAATATAGGTTCTGCCTGACTTCCATATTAACATCCTCCTTCAGATGCAAGAGTATGTTTGAATTCACATGGAGAGGGTGTTTATTTAAAAGATAGATGTACTCTCATGCTTCAATTCTGCAATTGTTCTCTAGACACAGAGTTCATAGTGAAGGGTAGCCAGGGGTGCCCAGAAGCATAAATCAGCCTAGACAATTCATCATCTGAATTCTCTCTGCCACTGGTGAGGTAAGGTACTTGCAATAACACTGTGAAGAAAAAGACCAGACTTCATCAGTGGCCAAGGGTATGTGGCAAACACCACCTAGGACTTTAAAACAACAGAAAGGTCTTCACAGAACATCACTTTCAGTGCCACCACATTCAGGCTGCTCAATGTAAGAGCCTAATGTAGAAACCTCCACTACAGTGGCATCTAAGGTCAATAAGCAAAGAGTGATTCAGACTTCTAGTGAGCAGGGCCACAATGCATCAAGTAGGCAGGACTGCTTCTCTACATGCCTGACTTCGCTACCAAGATGACTTTTCTTTCCGCTGACTGCACAGGAAGCCAAGGTCTAGCAACTTGGCAAGGTGTGCAGAATTGCTCACCACTGTCTTGACCTGACACACTGTCCTTGCTCCTGTTGCATACTGGGCAACAGGAATAGAGGTCCCAGTTTCTAGGTCCCAGTGTCATTGCTGCTGTGTGGAATATGTAAATACGGTCTTCTGTGGGACTTTTCAACTGTACATCAGGAGATGACTTTGTAGGAACTCCCATTTTGGAGGCAAGATGCTGACTGCTTTACTAGAGAGAGTAAGCAAAGAAGAAAAAACAAATTATATTTTAATATTGGACCACTTAATGTTGTCCAAGTTATGGACCAGTTTTCCCAAGTGTTAATTTGGAGACCACTGATGATTTAATCTCCTGCCATGTATTTGGGTTTGCCAGTGATCTGGAGAATGTTTTCATGCAAGTGTCCAATCATCCAGACACTCTCAGTTGCCAAAAAACCAGAATTAACTCACAGTCAAATCAATTCAAGTGGAAGACCACAATCTTGGGAAAGAACTTACATGAAAATAAATATTTTTGCAGATATTTTTTAGCATGCCTGCCCTAAAATGCCCTATAGGAAATAATTCTTAAGGTGTACTGTTATTTTTCTTCCCAGATAAAATGTTAATAGCCAAGTGGATATGAGGTTGTTTTTTACAAATCTCTGTAGAGTCGATGTTTTTATTAATGCACTTTGGTCCTCTGTCTAGAGTATACCAATTTCTTTCCTCACTTGGAATTGGAGGTAGTTTCCTACATCGCAGTACTCAGATTCGTACACAGCTAAACCTTGCTGTATAACAGGGAATTCAGATTCCAAGATTTCAGTTGATAACTGCATATGGAAAAACAACAGAGCAGTATATCCCCTCATTGTATATATCCAGACCAAAACAATGAGATTTCTCAAGCACTCCACACTGTGTATAAAATAAAAGTCATTAAAGAATTTGTTTAGAAGTGTGTTAAGCATTTTCTAGGCAGGCAGTGAATAAATCCACTTTAGCACTTCATGGCTTTACAAAGAAGCCCATCCATTAACATGGGAACCCTCTTGTTTGCATTTCTTAACAGCTGACATTTGTACCTTTCCAAGGAAAGTGAAGGGCATCTCATTGCCTCATTGTTTAAATCAGTGTGAAAATAATGGGGATGATAGGGAATTGGAGCTAATTTCCTTTGTCTCCTATTCAGCAGATAATGGTGGTATGTGTGGGATGCTAAAGGCCAGGCAGAGGAGGTGACCTGAAGATGACTTCATTCTTATGAGGTTTATCAAAGGCTCCTGTCAGTCAAATGCATGCTGAGAGATTGGGGACTGGCCATCTGGTCCAAAGTTAATCAAAGAGGAAAAAGGAAAGTGAGGAGGTGAAAAATCCCCTTGTCAGCTTTGTGGAAGGTAGAGGGAGAGGCAGATAGAAGAGGGAACTCTGGTGCTCCAGTAGCCCAGTACCCAGACTTGATGGCTGCAGAGGAGAATGGGGTGGAGGAGCAGCAGGGAAAGGGAAAGATACTGTTTTGAAATTTCCCTGGGATGATACCACACCTGCTTTAAGTGGCAAGCCTGAAGGTCACTGCTGCTGTTAGCCATGCAGAGCAGAGGCAGAATTATTTCACTTGTCCTCAGAAAAAAAAGGGGGAGTGACTGACTCACAGTAGGGAACTGGTGTAATATGAAGCACAGGGTTCACTGTCACAGAGCCAGATTTCCTTCCTCTGAGTTTTGCTTCTTGCAAGCAGGAACAAGAAGTGCAGCCATGCCACCGTCATGTCCTGCAGATTCAGCCATACCCAACTCCACACCTTGTACCCCCCTTGAACCCACTGGGCTCAAAAACAGATGTCCTGAAAGCACTACCCACATCCAAGAGGTTGGCATAGTTTGCCTGTAATGGCTTTTCTGTCAGTACTGACCCACATACATTTTTGCACTGTACGTAAGCTAAGAGGGGTATAGAGCAGGGATTTATCAACAAATGACTTGGTTTTTGCTGGGCATCACACAATGCTTGTATGTGAAAGTGAAGGCACCAATCAGATAACTAAAATACTATTTAAACGTGTGTGCATGTATTATGCAAAAAAGCATTTCTTCACCAAAGATGCATTCTGAAGTAAAATACCAGAGTGTGACAGCCTGATTTCCATAACTAGCCCTGTTCAGCTGCTCAAATCAGCTAAATAGAGACATACTTTTAAAACTACAAACGTCCAGATTGTGAATCCCTCCTTCATGCTGGCAAGTAGTCATGCTAATGAGTCGTCTCCTTGACTCCAGGGGAAAAACTCTTGCCAGGAAAGGTTTCACAATCCCAGCCCTAAACATTTCTAAAATGATTAACCAATGTGAACTAACTTAAAGCATTACAGGAAAAAAAAATTAAAAAAAGGAAAAAAAAAAAAAAGGAAATAGGGGAAGGGGTTTTTGAGGGCTTCAGATTAAGGCTGAGCATTAAATGTGTTTATGGAATTAGCAGAGCAAAGGTTGAATGTGCTTCCTGTAGTACACACACACAGACACACAGGCTTCCCCCCCCCCCCCCCCCCCGCACAAAAATATCCTCAACCAAAGAGAATGAGAACAAAAGAGTTTGGCTTCCTCATATACCTGGGGGTGGGACTTGCTTCTCCATTAAGTTTCCATTTGGCATCTTCCTCAGGTCGAGGTCCAGTCAGGCCCCCATAGAGAGGAACATATGGAAAACAGTGGCAACGAGTTCTGCTCTACCTGCAGCATTGCTGAGCTGAGTCTCCTCCAATGCCCTGTTTGGGAGCATCACTTTGCATGGCCAAGTGCTGCAAAATAGAGCTGATAATAGTGAGAGTAGTATGAGACAGGACTTTAAAAGCAAACCTTTACAAAGCACCTAAGCCAGGGAACCTCTGCTGAACAGTGGATTTCAGTCAAGGATATACAGCTCTGTCTGTGCATACAAAGTACAAACATAACTATGCACTCCCTGCTTGCTGTCCTCCTATTTTTATTGAGTTTTTAAAATAGCAAGCAACCTGCTGCACACTAGGCAACCTGAAACAGGCACAGCCAAAAATGAGCAAAGGTGGATAGATATTGGGACATCTAGAATTTTCTTGCTGCTAGTGTCTGATGTGACCCTTCTGCATGGCAATAAAAGTCAGTGAACAATCTCAGGTACCAAACATGCACTCTGCTTTTACATACCCCAACTTGCATTTACTTTCTGCTGAACTGCTTTACCTGAGCTGTGATGACTTCAGAAGGAAGTGAATTAATAGCACTAAGGGTTCTCTTTTGGTTTTGTTTTTATCTGCACAGCTCTAGATCTCAGAGAAATATGACTAAGAAAATGATCTTTCCCAACCCCTGGAAAAAAATGTAGCCATTTGGATCCCAACATAAACAAGCATCAGCATGCCTGAAATTATCTGTTGGCTGTAATTAAAACTCACGAGCAACTACAACACAACTGTTTCTATCTTTATGACATGAAACATGCAGACATTTAGAAATGGGCTGACAGAAAATTCAGCAAGGAAATTTCAGCAGAAACCCTCTAACCCCTGGAAAAATTAGGTATTTTTATCAGGCAGCAAGACATTATCATAATATTTATGATTCCCCTTGCCCAGTTCCAGCTGGATCTCACAGAAAGAAAAAGCTTTAGGCTTACCTGTGTCTGACATGGATCCCTAGTCTAACACATTGGTTGAATACACAGGCATGAACATGCTGTCATCAGCATATCCTCCTCCTTCTTGTGGGCTTGAAATAATTCAATATGCCAAATTAGACAATGCCCTAAATCAGTCAGTGGCTCCATTTTCATCAGTGGCTGAGAGTATTTCCAAAAGCAGGTAGGAGATGTAGCTACCCAACCCTAAACTGATGGGAGATAAGAGACCACATCCCCTTGAAGATATTGAGAACGTCAAACTGTGCTCTTTTCCCCACACTTTGCACAGCTCCCTTATTTCTTGTTAGAAATCATCTAATTGCAAATTTCACAATGTTAAGCAATTTCTGAAGGACTTTTTCAACTTCTCTGTTGTACTTCATGGTCAACAGCACACATGCTGAACGTATACTTTAATGATAGCCACAGCAATAATTCACACAGAAACAGTTTTCTTTCAAACACTTCAGAATAGTAAGGAATTGGGGGAGGGAAGTTATCAGCACTAATACAATTTATTAGACAAACCCTATGCGGATACCATGGCAGGTCTGCTATCAAAGGCAAAAACCTTCAGGCTTTTTACATCCCATAATCCCAATGAAAGCCTGCTTTTGCAGATACCCTGCAGTTCATGAATCACTGGCTGTAGCATACAAAATCCCCTATTTAAGTAATTATTGTACAATAGACAAATCTGCACAGTGGCTGATGTTATATAAAATATTCCAAGGCAGTCCCAAAACCACAACATATTAAAAAAAAAAAATCTCAACTGGAAACAAGTGTCTTTCAGTAAGTATATATTGCAAAATAGGGGATGCTGTGATCTAATCATATTAGGTCTGTCCTGAGGACTGGAAAAGGTCTGGCAATAGAGGAACCCAAGCCAGTCATGGACCCTGAATGGCTCCTATATCTAGACATTCTTTTCTATTTGTTTCACTTGGGCTTCAATACACCCTCAAGCTCCTGATTTTTGCATAATTGGATGGTTATATTATTACCAACTTAGTTTTCAAACATCAAAGAACACTGAATAATCTCAAATCCATGCACTGCCTCAATAACTGGCCTCACTTTCTGGCTTCCATTTCTTCAGCAGAATGAACAAGAAGCCCAGTGTTTTTAGGAAGATACCAAACCTAAACCCTGGTCTTTGCTATGCATTCCCTTGGTAATGGAGCTGGCTTCCACATATTCATCAGAATGAATCAAAAGCCTGGTATATTAGAAAGACAACAAAATTTCAACAGAGTCTTGTCTCTGTACTTGGCTCTGATTTATCCCCACATCTGAAAAGTTCAGCTTTTGCATTCAGCAACACGGAAGATAGGTTTTCTTTCATGAGAAGCTCTTATTTACCTGACTTTGGTTTCATCTATGGACGAATTACTTCACCAAAGCTTGTATCCTTCAGCTAGTCTGTAAATCAGACTTGGAGTGACAAGTTAGTGGCATTTTGCCAAGTCACTTCCAGAGCAGACCAGCAATGCTCAGTCATACCCACATAATCAGAAAACAAACAAAAAAGGATAAAGAAGGGCAGAACTGTGTTACAATTTACAGAGTATGATGAATATGTTCAATATGGATTAATTATAAAATATGTTCTATTCATCTACTTACAGTTTAAGATCTGACGAATGGCACAGTAGAAAAAAAATCTGAACTGGAAAATTAGCATTACTTTAATTGCAAGACTACTGACTTTCCTTTTCCTTTCAAAGGAAGCACATAGAACTTCTTCAGTGGAAGCCAAATCTTTAGAAATATTGATCTGAATCAGACTTAGCGTTTTCAGAAATCTCCTGTACCTCCTACAATGTCCAAGGTTTATTACATATTTTATTTTCTTGTTCTTGGTGCAAGAAATCTGCAGGACAGTTGGAACTTGGTTTGCAAAAAGAAAAATTATAGTGGTCCACGAAACAGAAGGTCAATCAACGTTTTGGAAGTGCTTTATGAACTGGAAATCTTTCTCCAAAGTATTTCACTGCAGCCCAATAAAACATTACATGCTGGTGGAATTTTGTCCTTTTAAAGTTGGCAATGCTTTCTTCACCAAAGAGTAAGTTTTGTTCAGGTTTAATTTGCTTTCAGTGCTCCTCCCAAAATCAATATAATCACTCTAGTGCAGTTTGACAGGTTCCTGAGATAGTGTAAATTAACTGACCCACAGCAACCAAGGCACAAACACCAACTACACAGCGAAAACATGGAGGGACAGCAATTACCAGCAAAAAAAGCAAAATCTGGCAAAGGCTGTCTGTGTTAGGTTTGTGTGGAGCTCCCAGGCAGGCTGCTAAATCAGGCATAAGTTTTTGTTTGAAGGAAAGCAGAGCTAAGATGAAGAAGACTTTTCTGGGTTAGGTCTGCCTTTTTGCTACAAGCATCAGTCACAAAGAGTGCAAGTGGTTAAAGACACGGTGAAGAGTTTGGCAGAAATTTGGACTGCTCTGTATGTGGGATGTTGTGATTCCTCCAGCTGCAATTCCCTAGGATGCATTTCACCTAGCCAACACCTGACAGGAAATATTTAGGAGGTTATAAGTCTTCTTTAGAAGAAAATTACAGCAGGAAGAGGTCCAATATAACAACTAAAAGATGAAAAAAAAGCTTTCTCACAGTTTGTGTTCTAGGTGCCTGGCTGAAATCCTGGCTCCATAGAAAGTATTTTACTGTGCGCTTCCAGGATGTCAGGTTTGTCAATGTCTAGCTAGTTTTCATATATATTTGACCTACTATGTTGCCTAGCGTCATAGTGAAAGAATAGTAGATTCAATCTTGGTGTGAAGAAGAAACACAGTACGCACTGAGATGGTTTGCACAGCCCAGTGCATCTCAGGAGGCAGCCATTTTATACACAAAGAAGGTGTCCCCATCCTTGTCATTTATTGGATTTATTTGAGATTTATTTGACAGAGGCAGGGAGGGAGAACTTTAAGAACATTTTTTGACACAGCTGATGTGTTGATGCTGATCTTATTTTTCCTCTAAAGAGTTTTATTGACTCAATAGATTACCAAGATTTTAGATTCAGGGATCACATTGCTACAGCATGACAACCGATTTGTCTGCTGTAACAGAGACACAGTTGTACCGCAACTGTTCCACAGTATCTATTCAACCCTTTTCATACACATATAGGTTACTTAGAGGCTTTATTTAAAGAACAGAACAAAATATCCAGTCTTATGAAAAAGGGTAGTTGTGGCTGTCATACAGATATTTTGCTGAAAAAAGCCTTAACTCACAAAGAAAATCGGAGAGGTGGGAAAGAATGGGTGCAGCCTATTCACTCCTACCATTTCATGTCAGTTTAACAAACCCATTGCTGTCAAACTGCAGCAGTATCAAGAAACAAGATAGTCAGTGTCATCTTCTCATCGTCTCATCATCTAAGTCCAAGAAACAGAAACAAAAGTTTGAAAAGCTGGCTTTTTTTTTTTTTTTTTTTTGAGGCATGTTCAATGCTTAGTATCAGCCTTTTTACCCGTGTTCCTGGTCAAACTATCAATGTGAATGAGTACTGGGTATATGAACTCACAGAACCACGATTGAGATTAGAACATAGCTTACAGAAAAAAAAAAAAAAAGGCATTAATCTGTACCTTTTTTCTTGTACTTCCTGTTAGCCCACACCCTTCCAAAATACAGAAAATGAAAAGATCATCAGAAGAAAGTAGCATAAAATGAAAGAAAACATTCCCATGATTCTGATAGTCATTTGGAATATTCTATATAGCCACCAAACTCAAGCAGGGGTCTTTGATGTATTGTGCTGTATTATGTGACTTCAAGAAAATGAGATGGGAAGGAAAATATACAAAGTAGGATTTAGCAAGATGCTGGGTGAAGAGGGACAAAACCCCTTTTTATGGTTGTCAGGAAAAAGGAGGGTGACATTCTTACAGAGTTAGAAGGAGGTCAATAAATCATCATCCTTATCTTGCAAACAGTGCCTGTGACTTCAAAAATTAGCTCATTTATTCTGCACAATTAAATTTATTGAAGTGTGACAGAAAAAGTTTAGCAGTCGCTGATGCAGAAAGGCAGCAACAACGGAGGCAGGCAACTGACTGAATGACACAATTAGTTGATTTTCATTTTATTTATCAATATAATTATTGAATTGTATTCATCTTATTTCACAGATTTTTACCATTATTAGAGCCCAGGCCTCAAGGGAAAGAATTAGTTCAAATTTTCAGTCTAACTTAATGTGATTATGGAGCTGGTAATAAAAGAAAAGTTCTATAAAATGCTACACAATCTTGTATTCAATGTCACCCCACCATCCAGCTCTGAAATCCAGAAACCTTTAACGTAAAAGCAGTAAATTGAATGTGAATTGTGAACATCCACGTTCCCTAGGTGGCAACCGAACCTGTGTTTGTAGGATCCCACCTTGATGTGACCTTGAAGGAGCCAAGATTCTACCTGAATTTTAAACTCAGGTTTATGTTTCTTTCTTAAAAAATGCTCCAAACAAACAAACCCCCTAACTAAATGAAAACCAACCAACCAACCAGAAAAAAATCCACTAAAAAAACCTCATTGCCTCATCTTTGACTCCAGTCCTATGACAAAGTTCAGTAAACTTATCTGTAAATGCTGTGAAAACAGTGCAGGAATATTAGAGAAAGACTACCATGCCAGAGCAATGTGGATGAGTATGGTTCATATGCAAAATTACCACACTGGCCATTTTGATACACACTGAAAAAATATCATTCCAAAACTTTTGACAAGTTTTTTTTAAACAAAATACAATAAAAACTATTTACAAATTAGAGAGGTTAGCAAAAATTATTTTTCTTCTTGTCCAGTCCAGTTTAGAAGCATCTAGACTACTCTAAGTTACTCTGGCTCACTTCTTGGCATGCTTTCCTGTCAATCACAAGGTTTTAAACTTGTAAGAGACAGAAGGAAAAGGCTGGACCTGACTCACGCACGTATTCCAACCTTGCTTTTTACATACACAAGGCATATGTATGAAACAGGCATATGTTCAGCAGTAAGCTGTATAATAATTCATGTCCTTTCTCACAGGCTCAGGAAATTAGACCACATGCTATTGCAAGTGTCTAACTTTTCCAATGTTTTGAAAGATTATTTCCATTGCAACTAGCTTATTCAGTTCTACCCTCCACTTACCATTCCATAAAAATTAATTTATTTGCTCGGAGAAAAAGACATACGGGCCTTTCTTTTTCTAAATATTGGTCAAAATGTCATGGAGCATTGCCTAAAGCATTAAAAAATGGAAAGGGTCCAATATAATTCTATAGCCATAATTAATAAGAATGAATATTATTACTTACGATCAATGAGTGATTTTGGGTGTGAAGAGACTCCCAGTATTCCCACTGACTTAAACAGTATGTTCAGTTACTAGGATCTTGATGTCTGTGTAGGTTCAGACTATATTTTGGGAATTTAGTGCACTGACTTCTTCAGAAATGAGCAGGAAAAGAAGTTTATGTCTGTAAAACATATAAATTATTAGTGCTAATAAAGTGGATCTCACTGGGAATATTCAACTTAAACTTGACACACATTATCTAAAGAAAAAGGGATCAAAAGAAAGAAAACTGTATATTGCACATTTTTCTTTGTGTGTTTCTTTGGGGCAAAGCCTGGAAGGTTGCTTTTCCATTTATGAGGAATTATACATCCACTGGGACCCGGAGTTGATGGAAACCATTCCATAGCAGCACCATGCAGTGAGCTGCCCACCTCCAGAGATGCAGGAGCAGCAGATGAGCCTTATCTTCAGCGCTAGGAAAGATATAACAAAGGGACAGGTGGGTACAAATAAGGATCAAAGGATAGAAGATAATTTTAATGGTTTAATTGATGGAAGATATTTCCATTGTGGTCAAGACAAGCAGAATCTTCACTGCTTTTGCTTGTACGTGGCTTAAATAGGGGAGAAGAGAATACTTTCAAGGATTAACTTCCTACAATCTCTGCAAAATTCAGCAAGGCTCTCATTAGCTGGGAGGAGCAGCATATGAGCACAGGAAATGGGCTTCTAGACCTGAGGGAGTATTCGGCAGTTCAGTAACTACTATGTCAGACTTCTGTGGGACTTTTCATTCCAATAACCTCAAATCATCTTGCTATGAAAGAGATTTCTTGTGTTATGAGATCCCAATTCAGCAGGTAAACCTCCCTTATTCAGAGCCTCTCAAAAGAAAGGCTTTTGGAACAAAAAACAACTGGATTTTACTAGAATATAAATGAGAATTCTTAATTTCTCACAGAATTATCAGGGCTGGAAGAGACCTTGAACGTCATTTAGTCCAACCGTAGACCCAGCACTGCTACAGTTACCCCTAAACCCGATCTCCACCTTCCACAAGTCTCTCCAGCTTGTGATTCCACCATGTCACTGGGCAACTTTATTCAAGGCTTAGCCACTCTTTCAATTATTTTTTTAAAATTTCTAATATCTAGTTAGAACCTCCCCTGGTGAAACTTAAGGCTGTCCTTTCACTTGATACGTAGCAGAAGAGATGATCCCCACCTCACTAGAACCACCTTTCAGGCAGTGGTAGAGAGCAATGAGGTCCCCCCTGAGCCTCCTTTTCTCCAGGCTCCCTCACCCGGTTCTCAAAGGACAGGTTTTCTAGACCCCTCACCAACTTTATTGCCCTGCTTTGTATATGCACCAAAACCTCAATGTCCTTTTTGAAGTGAGGTGCCCAGAACTGAACACAGATTTTGAGACATGGCCTCACCAGTGGTGAGTACAGGGGGAAAATCCCTGCCTGGGTCCTTCTGGCCACACTATTGCTGCTATAGGCCAGGATGCCATTGGCCTTCTTGGCCACCTGGGCATACCCTGGTTTGTGTTCAGTGGCTGTCAGCTAGTACCCTCAAGTCCCCTTCTGTTCTCTCAGACAGCTCTCAAGCCACTCTGGCCAAAGCCTGTAGTGCTGACTTGGGCTCTTGTGAGCCAGGTGCAGGACCCGGCACTTTGCCTTACTGAAGGTCACACAACTGGCCCCACCCCATTGATCCAGTCCATGGACACCTCTCTGTACAGCCTTCCTGCCCTCCAGCAAACCAACAGTCCCACCTAACTTGATGTTGTCTGCAAACTAACCAGGGATGCACTCAGCCCCCTTGTCCAAATCATCAATAAAGATGTTAAACAGGACCAGCTCGGAAGCTGAGTCCTGTGGAACATCACTGACGACTTACTGCCAAATGGATTTTGTTCCACTCAGCACCATTCTCTGGGCCAGACCATCCAGCCGGTTTTCCACAAATTGGAATGACTAGGTCAAACACAATCCCCATAAAATGGATGACTTAAATCCATTTTCACTTGCCCACTGCATCCTTTCAGGGATGCCTTCTATCTTGGTTTCATTCAACTCAGCTGGACCAGAACAGGCCATGCATAACCAGTCCTGGTCCTCATGAAGCTGCTTCTTCCCATCCAAAGATACTTAATTATGAATCTACTTCCTGCTTTTATTCATTATGTCCCAGCCTGTCCACTGGAAGCCTCTTTTAGTAAGCGGTCGCTCCTTCCTGTCTGCCATACCCTACCTCTCCTATGAAGTTGCCTTTTCCTTGACACTTCATGGATAAAAAGGGTAGAAGGAACCATCTTCCTCTCACAAGGGCTGCAATTGAGTCAACTATATCTTACTACAAAGAAATCTAAACTCTAAACTGAAGATAAGTAAAACTGACACTATCAGTTGAACCTTGGCATTATCCTAATTTTTCAGTTGGGAAACAGGAGCCAGGAAAAGGAAACATCTAAGATGATAAAGATTAGTGTGAGGTCACTGACTTCCTAGGTGCTTTGCCCAATTCTCCAACTTGTCTGGCTCATACGGCATGCCATAAAAATTTAGATGAGTCCATTTTAAAGTCTTCCATGTCCTGAAAATGCTCAGAGAACTTACCCACTCACCACTCACAAGAATATTATTCCTGTGCATATATAGAGCACTGGTCTTAATTAATCTGATGTAACATTGCATCTTAAAAATGTCAAAAGCCTGAAGGATGCTTTTCTCCACCCACAGCAATCAACAATGCTTTGTTTTTCTTTCTATTTCTCAAAATAGAAACTTCACCAGGCCAGTTTTGCTCAGGGATTAATTTGATTTTTGACTGATTTCACAACCTTCCCAGATTAACCCTGTGGACTGCTGTATAACCATCAGGCCTTTGAGCTGACTTTTCATTCCAAATCAATGTTTTCTAAATAATTATTTACCCATGAACAGGTCATAGAGGCCCTATGGCAATGTTTTCCTCTGCCTTCCATATGCAGAATCATTACTCAAAAGGGCAATGTGCCTCAGGTTTCCAGACTGCTCACCAATTCATCTTTTCTTTAAGCCACATTATGCATAAGCATTAATGTGCAGCACCAAATCTGGAGAAAACCTGTCCAATTCTTCAGAGGAAACAAATTAATTGAATGCTATCAGTGAGAACAAAGTGCAGAGGCACCCTGATGTGTGAAGTTCCTGAACCTCTCCTAAGCTTTTCAACTAACAGGGGCTTAGGCAACAGTAAACAGCAGTTCTGAAAAGCACATGGGGCAGTGCCATGAAATTTCATTTTTCTATATACAAGTTTTCTTATCCAAAAAGTGAAGATTTACCAGCCAGCCTGAAACATTCAGCATTCTGGTGTAAAGGAAGCTGCCAACAGGAATTGTTCCAGACCTGAAATTGGGCAAGCAGGAGGAAAGGGAGAGGATCACAGAGGTGAGTCCATGGCATGAAGAAGTGTAGTCAAAGTGTTGCACAGTGTTTTAGGGTGAAGGAACCTACTCTTTCACATGGTTTCTGCTGTACTGAGAAGCACCTCCACTCGTACCTGTCCTGAATTCAAACACAAAGCAAAATTCCCTTACAAGAAAGTTCAAGTGCTACAAAAGATGGCTCAGTTCTGTCAACTCCATCTTCCCCACCAGTGTTCTGCTCAAGTTCTTTGCAGTGTCTCTCAAATTATAAATAGAACAGCATGACAGATCTGACCTTCACCTAGGTTGGTATAGGGGCAGGTTGCTGCTCCTTCAAAGCTGGTAACCTGGACATGGAAGCGTGCTGCATGTGTAAGGGACAATAATTGGAGCCGACACATGTTAGAGTGAGCAGGTAGCAGAGCCAAGAGCTGAGTTCATAACTCTTCTCCTTGGCTCTGATGAGATTATGCAGAGTAGGACATGCTCAGGGCTTGTGCCACCACTTACACAAAGCTTCACAATGAAGACAGATGATGATGGCTAAAAGTCAGATCCTGAAGGAAATGGGGAATAAACTGTGGAAAATGGAACACTAAAATTCTCTGGGGGAAGTGGTGTTTTGTCCTGTGCCTAACTGCAAACAACATAAATCAACAGAGATCAAAGAAAATGGTCCTCTCTAGCTCTCAAAACCTTTGAACAGTAGGGGACCCACCAGTCTAAGGCTAAACAAAAAAATGAAAGGAGTGATTCGAGTGGGGGAGTAGATTGGTACACAAACTTTGGAAGAGGAAATGCTGTATTTAATAGCCATTACTTGCCTTTATACCATGTAAGATGTCAGAACACTGGGGCTTCCTCTTTGCATCTCTGTCAGCAAAAGTGGGCGGTCAGCAGAGCACCCTGTTGTGGGGGAAAGAGATCACCAACAAGACAAGAGTCAAGCTCTCCACAGCAGTGTGTGGTGGGAAGGCAAGGCATAAGTGGAAAGCAGTTCAGACTGGTTATAAGGATATTTATTTTTCCCCTGGGGACAACCAGAGTTGCCCAGAGATTGTGCAGCCTCCTTGGAGATCTTCAAGGCTCACTTAGATAAAGCGTTGAGCAGCATGGTCTCATCTTATGGCATATACTGTCTAGTGCAGGATGTTGGACTGGAGACATCCTGAGATATTTTCCACCCTAATTATCCTGTGATATCTTCTCTGATACTTTCTCTGATATTGTTTGCATATTAACTGATACTGTATCAGAAAAGGAAGCAGCTCTATAATTGATAGCAAGGACTCTGTCTCAGTATTAGAATATTTGGGTCCTTCCACCTTTTGTAATGGCCAATTAAGTACCACTACAATTACATTACAATTGAGATTACACTTAGATGTCTAGTACCTCTATTTTAGTATCCAGTTTTGACTTCAGTGTGTCAACAAGTCAGTACTATTCAGCACAGAAAGTTTGCATGCTGTATGTACTACATATAGTATGATGTTCTGATATAGTGACCCATAATAGGAAAAAATACACATGCACAGGAAATTAATCTTCATCTCCTGGAGCTGTTCAAACGTCCAAGGTTCCATCAGACTCTTCCAGCTTAGCGCCATCTTCCTTTGCATTTCTAGAGGATGAGAACATAAGGAAATGCCATTCCTTTTACAGCGAAATCGTGTTATTACTCCAACTACTTCTGAGATATTGAGGTACTGTTTGTTCTCCTAGCAGCAACTTTGAGAGTCTCAAATAGTCACATATTGCTCAGAGAAAATATAGAAGAAAAACAATCTGAAATTTTGGTGGAGACCTTAATTATGAACACATAAGGATAAGTGCATTTTTCTTCATTAAGTCCAGAATGTCCAGCCTGTACAGCACAGCAAGAATTTCTAACCCTTCTCAAATAATGTCATTGATGACAGATATTTAGTGTGATGATTTCAGCAGTGAATGTCAAATATCTCTCAAATATTTGCATGCTTCTTAGCTCCTAAACTGACAAGCTTTAATTTAAGCAGATATAAGTGGAATCTGCCACAGCACATGTTGGCTAAGATATTTAAATTATACAGTCCACAACGAGAAAGATACAGAGCAAATGCAATCCTCATTAGAATCAGTGTGGCAGGGGCTCTTCTCATTACTGTTATCTAAACAATAAATTAATTAAAAACTCCTCAAAAAGCCCAAGCACAAAACTATTCAAGATGTGTGGGAAAAATGCCACAGTCTTGCAATCTGCTCTTCCTGAAAGTCCTCTCTTTTCATCTTTATTTCTCTTTTCCCTACAGATCTCATGTGGAGTATATAATACATAACCAAACAAATGAGGCAACATAAAGTGTGAGGACATTAATTCCTTCATCACATCTTTTTGCAAGCTCAATAGACCCCACCAGTGTAGGTAGTGGCAAACTGAATTGGGGGGCTCCTCAAGTTGCTAAAAGAATTACCTGCTCTTTCCATCATGAGTCCTTAATATGCCATACCCCCCTCAGTCCATTCTCTTGTCTTTAGCCCATCCTTAGGGATACAGGAAGTTTCATAGGACAGACACTATGCCCTTTTAATTTTACTGTTCTCAGGAAAGCACTACATGCTGGCCTGTATCTATCTGTCTATCTATCTATGTATCATCTATCTATCTATCTATCTATCTATCTATCTATCTATCTATATCTATCTATCTATCTATCTATCTATCTATCTATCTATCTATCTTTCTCTCCCCCACCCCAGCCTTTTGAGCCTCTTGGCACATTTCAAGCCAGCTACTAGAGGACTAGAAGGTAAAAGGTGAAATCCCACAAATCATGTGAAAGAAGGGAGAAAATTATAGTTCGTTAAGCAAAAGAGATCTCTAAGAACTCTTTCACCATATTTTTAGTCACCAGACAATCCCCAGTGGAAAGCACTTTGAGGAGCTCCCAGCTGCAGGCAAACCTTGGAATAGAGCTCCTACCTTCTTAGACACAGATTAATCCAGTCACAAGATCCAAAGCCATAGAAAAACAGGCTTCTTATGTGCCAATTTCTAATTCTAGCAATCAGTCCCTAATTTTAGACCCACTTTTGGATAGAACAAATTGTTATCTCTACCTGTCTGTTCAAGTCCATGGAGGACAAAGGACTGGATCTAAACCTGCAGTTAGGTGCCCAGAGTTCCACTTGGATAGGTGGAGAGGCCTGATAGCAAGGGATCTTCTCTCCCTCCTCTAACCACTCAGTTCTCCTCCAGAGCAGTTACTCAGGCACCTTTAATTCATCAGCTGAGCATGTCCAGAAATATAAATGCTTTGGCTACATTAAGCCAAACATCATGGCGCCATCCTACCCAAGAAGGCATCTGGGGCTTATGAACTAGATCCTCTAGTGCTGACATTCACAGCTCAGCACATGCTGGTGGAGAGGAGAAAGTCTTATTGAATCTGTCTTGTTAGACAGCCAGCAGCAGCTCAGTTCCCAGGGCTGAGCAAAGTGCACAGAGGGAGCTCTCCTTTTGGGATCTAGTCACTTTCTGCCCCAGATGCCTCCTTCCCAGGTAGTGTCCAGAATTATTCTCTCAGTCTGAAGCCAAGGGAACTGGGAATAACAGATGATGATGATGACTAACCACAGATATCCTGTTAATGCCCTGCTGAGAAGATCAGCCAATAAATTTCCATGCAAAGATAAGTGCCTAAGAAAATGGAACGTGCCAACTTCTCTCTGCTGATGGAAGAGGCAACCTAAACCATTAACTTCTCTCTCTTACACAAGTACCTTTACAATCTGTCCTTCAGACTCCAAAATATACAAGTCAGTCCTTTAAACTTGTGACAATTTTATTTTTAATAAATAATCCAGACAAACTTGTTAGATTCAGTTGGAGTACATTTCAGACGCCATAAATAATGTTCACATATTTACATTATAAATTTAGTGCAGAATTTCAAGTCTTACTTTTTAGATGCCAAATGCTTTTAGTAGAAAGCTTTTTAGATAATAGGATCTTTCTTGTATTATGCATTTCCTTCAGAGATAGGGGTGAGTTGAAAGATCAGTACAACACTGCTGATTAGTTTCTTAATTGAGTTATTGTGTTCAAAGAGGGATAAATAAATACTGGTCACAATTTAAAGGGAAGCAAAAGTGGGTCACAGAACTTGAAAAGGCTGCCCAATGAAATAAAAACAACAAAATATTGCAGTTTTCGCTCTGGAGAAGTGCTTTTGCAAGTGGCTAGTGTGACTTTTCTCCCTCTCAAGAAGTGGACTGGAAATGCTGCACTGAGCTCTCATGAAAAAGAGGTCAATCAGGGGTATTTTGTAAGGTGGGGAACGAGATTTACAGCAACATAATCAGTTGGCCAGTTCATCACTACAGACTACACATGTCCTAAATTAGGAGAGCATGAAGCGGGTGGATACATTGTGCTATTTCACGGGAAGCAATTTGAGTGAGTTGTTCTTGTTCCAGTTCTTTGAGACTTAACAACACATCTCCCAGGAATCTGTAAATCATCAGCAGGTGATATTGTTGGCTGTCATAGCACAGACAGGCAGAGGCAGTTACAGCTTTTACCAGGCTTTTTTTCTGTTCTTGATCTTAAAATTCTCCTTTCCAGGAAGCTACAAAATAATCCACAAAACAATCAGTAAAGTAGGACAGCACAAAACAAAATTCCAGAGATAAGAGACATACTTGATAATATAGTCTTTGACATCTCTTTGGGGGCATTGCTGAGTTAAGTATCAGTCCTTTACCAGATTAATATACCTATGCCTGCTCTCTCTCTCTGTTCACCTATGTAGCCTCTGACATTGCAGTATCTGAATGCCCTGGGAAACACCAATGAATGTACCCTCACAGCACTCTTTTGGGGTATCAAAATATAGAAATTAACAGACTTCTCTGAGGACAGATATAAAATGTATGTCAGAGAAAGGTCCCCAGAATTCTGGTTCCACATAACCACAGCAGAAGCATCTATGTTACAGGGTCCCCAATCTATCTGGTACATAAAAAGTTGTTACTGATTGCTTCTGTGGCCACTGAAGAGGGAACAAAGTAGACAAGATTTATATCAAAGACAGCTGTGTTGGACATGAGGGGGATCTTCTAACTGCAGAGAAATGAGATGCTGGGACAGGATATTCACAGCAACACTGGTGACTTTTCCTTCAAATATTTTTTTGAAAAAGGGCAGATAAATAATCCTTAGGAATGGGTCTTTTGAAAGATGGAATTGCCCTGCTGTGTTCTATGCTATGTAGGGTATAACCTAGTTTGTTTTTCTGTCTTTAGCTTTGCAGTGCATATCAGGATTTGAGTGGTAGACAAGTAGTGGTGACAATTTATTATCACCATGATAAAAGGGAAATGGGTTTAAGTCTACTGTGTCAGAAGATATACAAAATTATATACCTCATGAAGTTATTAGAATAAACCAAGAAGCTACAAAGGGCTAGGGACAGGCTCTCTCAGCAAGGCTGAAGCACAGTCAGTGGGGCATGAGGGAACATCTCCATAAAGGGACTGGGGCACTGAACTATAGGAAGTATATAAGGTGCGCTGAAAAATAAAGTAACCTTTATGAACTCTCTCAGCAGCTGATCAGTCAAGAACCTATGAGATGGAAAAGCAAAAGAAACAGCCACATCTGCATGGAAGATGAGATCTTATGAGTCCAACCCAACCCTTTTTCAATTCAATAGAGCACTTCCATCTGACTTCAGGAGCTTGGACTTGGCTTCGCCCTTACGAAAAGTGACCCAAACTTCATATTTTATAAGCGGCTGAATTCCTAGGGAATGCCAAGAAATTTAGCACCCTTCAATGGAGTCTCTTGTTACAGCATACTTGCGTGGGATTTCTGAACATCTGAGAGCTCATCCTGACCCACAGTCATGGACAAATATTGACTGCACAGATGCAGTCAGATGGCTCTCAACTTTCTTTATGTGTACTCAGCAACTCACAGTGCCCAGACATTAAAACGCAGGTATCACATTTCTGAGCTGGGCTCTCCAGTCAAAAATATATCTGTGCATGACCCCAGCCATCATTTTGCAGTGCATCTTCCTCCCTGTGCTTGTTGGAATGGGGTTTGCCTCTGCCCTCTTTATAGAGATAAAATAATTGAAATAGTTGACATAAAGCATGTGTTCTGAATTATTTATGTGTTTTTAGGGGATTAAAAAAAAAAAAGAAGGAAAAAAAAAAATTAACCAAAATACCAAGCATTCCTGCCTATCTATGCAGCAGAAATGGAGAGGATCTGGGAACAAATACAGCCAAGTTCAAAACCATGGTTTGCATGCTGTGAGGGAAATACCTGTTACATCATGTATAGGTATGTGAGTTTTCTACGGATTAAGCAAACATCACCATATGCTGCAGGTCAAAAAAAAAAAAAAAAAAAAAAAAACACCCAAAAAAAACCCAAAAAAAAACAAAAAAAACCAAAAAAAACAAAAAAAAACACCCAAAACCCTGTGCATGTGTAGAGATACAGATATCTGTCTCCTTCTGCCATTTCTAACAGCATGCAGAGCTAGAGTTCATAGCGGGATCTGGCACTGAGGAACCAACATGTGCATCTGAATGTGGCCCTGCAGAGATAGATACATTTGTTTGTATGCTTATACTGCATCAGGAGTGGAATATGCAGCTCATTTCTTCACTTTTGTCTAAGCTGGGAAAGCTCAAGTCATGAAACCCTGGCAGCATAACACCCATCAGGGCATTCCCTACATAAGCCTGAAAATCCTCTGAGTAGCCAAGCTATAGGTATAGACCTGAGAGTTTCCACAGCTCAGCTCACCATGTTACAAGATCACAGCTGTGATAACTTGATCTTCACTACACTCTAGGGAGAAATCTAAGTCAAGAGCTTTTCAGAACTATAGGCCTCACATTTCTGTTCATGAGAGAGACCATTTTTATGTGGCCTTGGTATGTTGCATTTATCTGAAGATGATGTTCAGCTGTTGCCTTTGCAAACCTTTTGATACAGTGCCTGTAGATGTTCACTAGCCTGTCAAGGATAAAATGAATACAGGGGAATCTTGGAAAGACATCAAGCAGAGAGGAACCTAGATCACAATAACATGATATCAAGTGTAGATAATGATCCAAACTTATCTAGAGCCTGGGGTTTAGTTGGCCCCTTTCTGTCCACAACATTGATGCTTACCAAAAACCCTCTAAAATTTTACACATGCAACTTCTGTGACATTGGCCGTTGATGAACTCATACTGGTTTTGGTAAGTGCTGGGAAAACTGGCCTTTTTGGCATAGAGCTATTACTTTTGCCTCTGGGAAACAAAGAAAGTAAAAATAGATCAATAACTACAGCTCAAGAGACAGATTTACATGACCCATGTAAATAAAAAACTTGGCCAGGCTTCTCTTATTTCCAGTTGTTTAATCTTTATAATATCTTTTCAGCTTTACATTAAAGATGGTTCTTATCACAGAAATCAGCCTCAAATCCAAGGCTATATGTGGAATATCCTTTACCTAGGCCAACTCTTTTTAACCCCATGTCTGCCCTTTACAAGGCTTAAGCTCTGGTTCGGAGCCAGACGCAATTTCCAAGATGCCCTCTTTTTAAAAATTTAATCTTTTTCTAAGTTTGCTGACCATAAAGAATTTCTCAGTTTCAGTATAGCCTGGCTTCCCACATGCATCCTAGGGTGACTTCTAGAGAACCTGTCCTAAATTGGTATACACTGTTCAGGAAACAAAGGCAAATATTAGCTGTCTAGTGTGACATAACCTGATAAGCCTCTTGCAAGCCCACCTCCTTGCCCTTCTCCCTCTAAGGCCAGAAACCTGTTGCTACAGATTTTTGATACTGGAGTCTGGAATCAGGCATCAGAATGATGAGGGGAACACACAACAACACAACTGCTCTCTGCTGTCATGGTGAGTGCTACAGGGGAGTCTGCCAGCAACTCTGTTCCTACCTTGACAAACATTGCTGCCTGATTATTGAAACCACTTGCAGATCTCCCCTCTACTCACATGATGAGCAAATCCAGACCACTGACTCAAAATCTCTATGCCCTAGTATCCCCTTCCATCTTGTTTTAACAAAGACAATTTCAAAATCTAGTAGCTTAAAAACACCCAGTGTTCAGCACAAATTGTTTTAAATCCCAGTGGAAAACAGATTCTTCCATTTCAATAACATAGAGTTTGCTTAGAGAGCTGGCAATTCAGAGGAGACTGAACCACAACTCCTGCCAAGCCTCGGCTGCACACCACAGCAGCCAGGGCAATGAGTATTTATTTTTTCCCACGGTGGAGGAATTGAGATATCACTCACGTAAATATGTTTCCCCATGTTTTAGATGATAGCTGCTAAAGGGTGTCTCCCACACTTCAAGAAGCTGAATGCACATCTTTGTCTAGTCACCTGCTCTGGAATACTTCGATCAGGTCATGAACCTCCAACAATGTCTTAGATTGGATACCCCCGCTGGCCTTTAAAACACAAAACATTCTCCTAAGGTGATGGAAAGGAGAACCTCAGTAAAACATTATAGATAGGAGATCTAGTGGTTTCAGTCATCCTCACACATAAGCCCACACTTACAACTATCCATTCCTGTCTCAAAGACCTTCTCTACAGCCTGCTAGGGGTTCATGTTAAATACTGATCTAGTCTCAGTCCCATCCAACCAGCAATACTTTTAACACTTTGCTGACTAGCAAAATGCAAGAAAAGTGGGATTATTCTTTGTCACCCCCAGCCCAGTAAGTATCATCCTTCTTAGTCACTCAAGTCCAATACCACAGAATGCCTCAGATCTTCTTTACAGGCAGTGGTTGCTATTGCAGCCCTAGAGGAACCACATGTATTCCCTTTCTTCTCAGGTGAAAATGCCAGTGCCATGAAAAGCCTGCCTTCCCAAGATACTCAGGAGTCAGCACAGTAATCAGCAAGAGCCAGAAGTTTCCTACAGAGTCCCAGATCCAACACTGCCACTAGGATTTAACAGTGTCCAACACAAGCAGATGTGGCCAAAGAAATCCAGCTGCTGCCAAACTGGTTGCAGTTGCAGCTGCAGCTGAAGCTGGCTAGCACTCTGAGGTGGCCTTCTCACACCTTTTCCTTAATGTGAGCAACCCAAGCATGCTAAGGTGTTAGGATCTGCACAGATGTGAGTTCAGGCAACTGCAAACAAAGAGAACACAAAACTTGGAACAGAAAAAAAAAACAGCAGTCCTCAAAAACCCAGCACTCCTTCCCCACCTCATCTTCCCAACTGTTATGTATTCACATACTAAGGAGCTCCCAAACCTTCCCTAAGTCCAGCAGTTTTCAATGTTCAGCTCCAAGTCTTGGACCATTCCTGCTGGCTCCCAGGAGATGGTCTGTGAGGGCCAAGTGGGGATGTCATGGCCCAGTGCCGTGCTTGGGAATTCCCCAAGAGCTCTGCTCCTGTTTTGGGGGTATGTGTCAGGTAGAATAGGATGTCCCACACTGCCCTTTGTAAAAGCTCTCCTCCCTTCCCAAAAGCCTTCTGAGAAGGGGTAGTTTCCCCCTCTCTTCAACAGAAGAAGAACTGAAGCAGGCAGAATAAAACACCTTATTGTTCACCCACAGCTTTCCTAACAAAACAGAGCATGCACTAGCAGAAAAACAAAATAGCTACCTCCCTTCACAGCAAATTACACCATTTTTTCAGGCATATTTTTCTACTCTAAAATCCTTCCAAGAATAAAAACAGTCAGTGGGCACCTTCAGGGGGCTGGGAACAAGTATCAGAACAAGCTCCACCATAAAGCACTTATGTAGCCACAGATACACATGCAATGATGAGGACACAGAAAAGCTCATGAGGGAATCAACCATTTTCTCATCAGAGAAGGATTTGAATGTTGTCCCACCAATAAGGGTAGGGGCCACACAGTGAGCAGTAAGGAAAAAACTAAATATTGAGTTGCTGCTCAATAATTGAGCACAGCCCACACTGTGCACGAAATAAGGCAGAGATGAAAGGGAGGAAAAGAGCAGAAGTGTATGTAATTAAATTCTATGGCAGAAGAACATTCCCACAGGGACTAACACAAGATACTAGGGGTAGATGGAGTTCTGGCACTTGCTGACTTGAAATTGTCAAGCATGTGCATGTTGGCGGGTGTCTGTATGCGTGTATTCTGGCTGTGAACATGGGATTGCTCCATGCACAGGTCACCTGCATAAAATCAGTATCCCAGTCCCTTGAGAGAATGCTAGAGGGATGGGAACTGAGGCTAGAAGGACAAGTGTCAGAGATCCATCAACAAAAAAGCTATGCAGAAGAACAGAGTGGTTCCTTACACTGTTCATATACATATATAATTCCTACTACTGAGGAATTTGTGTGAGTAGCAAGGAAATTAGAGTCAATTTGCAGGTTACCTACTAGAAAACAACAGCCTCGACTTTGCAACTCTGAGGGCATCCTTTAATTAGTTTCTTTTTTAATGTGCATGCATTCAGCTTCAGCATGAGCAATAGCTGGAGTAGAACTTCATGATACCTCTCTTCTAGTAAAGGAAGTAGGAAGCTGCAACTATCCACCATTTAGACCTCTCTCCAGAATGCTGTTTGCCTGCTGATCATTGATCAAAATCATAGGTTTTGATTGTAGATCAAAAAAGCTGTTGTTCCAAATCTGGGACAGGCTAGAGAGTGAGGCAAGTCCTGGGTGGAGTTGGAAAAAATGACAGCAGGCAGCAGATGGGAAGAAGAGGTAGCCCAGGGAGGAGAGGCAGTGGAAAACTATCTTAGTAGGTAGCAGCTGGGATGGGAGGGGAAGTGGTCAGTTTAAGGGAAGAAGAAAAGACAGAGCTGTAATGCTGTTCACTCTGGTCACTACTGCAAATTACAAAAAAGGAGCATGGAAAAGGAAAATCAGAAGGCAGCGTTTAACTTGTCTGGTTTCTGGCACCCTGGGAAGCCTTGTTCTGATCATTAAAATAATGACCAGTCTATAGTATAGCAAGAGAGGAGGGTGCCAGCCACCTATTTTCCAAAACTGACCAAAGCTGCCAGAAGTTTTCTCACTGGTTTGGGCCTAAGGGTGCCAGTAAGCTGATTGCTAATCTCTAACACATGCCTGGTCTCAGCAGTCACAGTGGGGTGAGGCACAAGGGTTTTAATTTCTGCTTTACATCCTTCCCGCTAACGCCCAGCATGCCTTTCCCTTCACAACATGGCTTTGCGACCTCTGCTTCTAGTATTTTCTACCTTCTTTTTCCAAAAGTCAGCCTCAGGGCCAGGGAAGGTGCTGAAGTACTATGCAGGAGCAAAACTCAAACACGGCTACTTAGAGCAAATATTATTTTTCAACTGAAAGAATTTTAAATTCCCCCCCACCAGTTTATTTTTAGAACAATGGTAAAACATACAAATCCTGGAGGCCTCAAGCACTTTCCTGCTGTGCTATTGACTTAATTTATTTCTTTAATTTGCTAAAACCTCACAAAAAAAAAATGTTATTCTTTGGAGACTTTGCTAGCCAAAGTTTTGCATATATTATTTGCTGCAAAAGATTAATGAGGTAGCAGAGGCATTTTTTAATGGATTCCCTTGGTTTTCTCTCACTCTCCATCACTTTTTCTTTTTTTTCACCTCACACGGCAGTGCAGGTCCAGCTCTCTGCTGAGAGCTCTCCACAGACAGGATACAGGGTATGGGAAGAAAGTAATGAAATTAAAAGGCTCTTTCACAACTCCTGCCCTTCTCTTTCCTCACTCAGAGATACCGTGCTAGCCAGAGCTCTGCACCAGCCTCCGGCGGATCCAACGCCTCCACAGCCCCATCCTTTGCGAGGCTCCAAGGGAGTGGACGGAGCTGAACACCCCAGGTTTACAGGAAGGCTGCGCATGTGACAGCAGCTAATCCTACGCATAGTTCAGAGGTGCCGTCAGCGAGCCCGGCGATGCACAGAGGCCCTTCTCTTGGCTCACTGAGGAATCTGCTGACACTCCCAGAGACTCTTGGGGAGCACTTTGGATCCTGGCCCCAGAAACCTTCCCATGGACCTGCTCCTCTTACAGGAACTGAGCAATGCCTGAAGTGTGGCAGCAGCACAGACTTCCGTGGTGATGGCTAAGAATCAGATCTGTTTCTCTTTCTTCATCCAGAATAACCAGGCTATTTGTCAAGACACACTATTCTTAGAGGTGTCTAAATACTTTCTCTCCTCTCAGCCCACACTCAGCCTCTATTCCACAGAGCACAGATTCTGCCTAACAGGAGGTGAAATGGAGAGAGAGAAGAGGAAAACAAGAAGTGAGGGAGCACAGGGAGAGTGGGTTAAGATACTGGGGTCAGGGCAGAGATGTATAACAGGTTCCTTGTGATAGCTTTAGAGACAGGGTAGGTTTGTGATGGGGCAAGGGTATATAAAAGGGAAAAGAAGTCACAACACTCTGCTGCAGAACTGAGGAGAAGAAAGGTGAAAGTCTCTTGTAAAGCAGCCAACAGAGACCTCTCTTTCTTCACATGCAAAGCTGATTTTTAGCCTGAATGGATCAAAAAGAAATGGCAAGCAGCCATTTTTCTAGCTTGCCTCCCTGCCCTTTGGGAAGTCTGCCCATTGCTTTAGCACTGGAGACTCCTATATGCTGAAGAACTGAAAACAAATGCCTTTCAGCATGACTGCAGCCAGACCACTCAGCACATCACCACACTCAAACCACTTAGAACAGCTTGGAACTCTGTCCAACTTGACCCATCAGAGAGAATTCACAACAGGAACTGAGTCGGGGATACTAACCATGGTACAACTTTATTTAGGGGGATCAACTAGCGGTCCAAGGGCCAGGTAGAGTCTATGGGGCAAATCCATGCAGCTCAGTATCTTTTTTAGCTGTAGTCTTAACGCTGACACTGTCAGGACCATTGCCAAATATTTCTGAGTGTGCCACTGGTGCAGCACTGAGCCCTGCACTTTTGCCTGAATCAGTGTGTCAGACATGATCAGCCAGATTTCTACTGGCTGTATTTTGCACACTCAGCTGGCCTGCTTCAGGTCCTGGTGCCACACAGGCACAAATGTTCTGTGAGAAATCCGGCTCCTGTAGTGTGCCATTAAGGCAAACACCACCAGCACATTTTTCTCACCCTATCTTATTTTTCCACACAGAAAGAGCAAGGCAGAGCAACAGTGCAGGAATAAGGAAATTACATGAAAGTACCTGTCTAGAACATCCTACTCAAAGACACACAATAAATAAGCCTGAATACTGAAAACTGGGGCTGCCATTCTCTGTCACACCAGAAATGTCATAAACCACAAAAGAGACATGCCAATCCTTTGAACCCCCCCACAGAAGAATTTTTATGGCACTGTATTTCACAACTTCTTTTGCTACCTAGAGTGCCCAATTTCCTAATCTGTGTCTGCCTCTGCCTCCCTAGTTCAGTCTCCACTGCTGCAGGTGCATTCAAGTCACTGACTACACATTCCCAGAGGCACCTAGGGCCCCCTCCAGTGCACATAAAACATGGCTTCATGCAACATGTTTAGTGCTGAGAGCCAAAGGACAGACTGCTGAGGGAGGCAAACCAAAACAATAGCTCAGTTATGATTCAGACTAAGGAATAAGGTTAGCTGAGAGGAAGTGTCCCTTGTGTATTTATCAAGTTTCAGAGGCAAGACTTCTGTCCACCTTGAACTCAGTGCTACTGGACAAGGTAGCTTAGAGCTACATTGGTCATTTCTAGATGAGTTGCAAGCACAGCCCTACACCCTCTTAAGTAACTCTGAAAAAATAGAAATGTTTAGTTCAACCAACAGAATTTTAAGTGTGCAGATGTAGCCCTAAAATCTTTGAATATCACTGACTGAATTGCTCAATATATCATGTTGATCAAAAACTTGACAGGATTCCCATTCTGGATCTTCTTTGATTTGGTTTGGTTTTTTGGTGGTGTTTTTTTTTTTTTAATGGTATGGCACATGGTAAACAATGCCACACAGCTATGGCAATGGCACTTAAATAATCCCATACATAGCAAAAATTCTTGCATGCATTCATTTAAAGTAGGCCTGAGGCACGTCAAATATACAAACAATTAGAGATCTGTAGGCATGCCAAGAAATATTCATGCAGCATATAGGCCCAAGAGAAAATATAGTGAAGATGAAGAATATTATTAACACATATCTGGAGATAATAGATTTTTATGAATTTCTCTGTGAGTATCTCTGTGATCCTGGCAATTCTCATAAAAAGGACTGGACTGACATTTTGCTCATTTACCTACAACAGTCCAATCTATAGCTCTGCAGTAGGGCTTAGTATCTGCAATTTAAATGACTGCTAAGCCACCTTCCTTTGTTTTGTTGCATAGTAATCAGATCCACCTCCTTCACCCAGTTTGCGACCAATGTTTCTGTTTTCACTCACATTCCAAGACAACTTCTGCTGCCCTTTTCTTTAATTTTTTTCCACAAAAAAGCCTTTTTTCCCCCCATCCCAAAACCTGTAAGCTTTTTGTTCCCATTACAATCTTTGGCACTCAAAGCAGGTGGTATCAGAAAGTGCAAATGCTTCCATATTCTTTGAATTACTATAAATTGCTGTGTGGTTTTGTTCATCTTAAGTACCCAGTCTTTTGAGATCTCAGCCAGTCCGTTCTACGCTCACAAGTTAATAAGACTAGAAACAGGGAGAGACATAAGAAAGGCCACCCAATTAAAGTGAGAAAATGAAGATCAAAACAGGCTACTGTGCTGTCATATGGTCAGGTACTGAACTGTGCCTGGTGCAGTCACTGATAACAGGGTAGATAATTCTGCACGTGTCACTTTGCTGTGACCTTCACCAGTCACCTGGCTCAAGCCTTATGAGAGCTGACTAACTTTTAAGTTAAAAAGGCTTAAATTAAAATTACTAGTAACCCTGGAAATCCTCAAATAGCTTCACTGAAACAAGAGGAATGACTTTGAAATTACAAGCCCTGTGGAAAGGACTCTACATAATTTGATAATGGACACAGATCACTTTCTTCTTCTTTAACCCAGCAGGAACTGAGCGCTCGAAGTCCATGCCTACTGGAGGGATAGGGGACTAACCCATGTGGCATATAAGCATGAGGTTACCCAGTGTCTAGGTCAGTCCTTGTATCTGCTCAGGTACAAACTGCTCCATACAGCATATTCTGTTCTCCTGATCATGCATCCAGAAACCACAGCATAAACATTGCTCTAGGCATCAATGCTATGGAGTAAGTGTTGCCAAACTCAGTGTTCCTGTTCCTTAATGCACTGAGAAAGAAGTGAGAGGCAGGAAACTCACTGTTAAGCAGAGACATAAGCCTTGATTTAAACACCATTATGAATATCGTCTACATTTCAGAGAACTCTCACACCTGAAAATTGCTAGGAAAAACAGGACATATCTAATTTTCAAAATAATAATAAAAAATAATTCAGTGGATTCTAAGAGTATTTAAATAAAGGTTGACTCTTCCTGCAAGTGGAAGGAGCTGAGAAAGGATCACCACACTTTGTACAAAATAAAGCTCTTACTAGAAACAGAACACATACTACAGGAATTATTTGCTGGTGTGTTCTACTGCTTTTGACCAAAATTCTTGTGAGTTCAGCTGCCATCATAGTATTCAGTGAAAAAGAAGGAGTCTAAAAGACTAAAAGTCTTTCAGTGCTACTGGACATCCCAGCTTGCAAAGAAGGCTGATTAGTTTACCTCCTGGTGAACTTGGTATTTTACACAATGACCTGTAAGGAGTCCACCTTAAATAAAATAACTAGGAAAACTCAAATAACTGGAAGGAGAGTACAGGTATGATTTTGTTACCTAAGACATCAAACAGTTTCACAACTGGTCTCTCAAAAACAAAGAAAAAAACCCATCAGAATACTGAATTTGGCTTCCACAGTGCAAAGAACAGCTGGAGCATTTCTGCATGACTTAGTTTAATGCAGCAAGATTGGAATTTTTAAGTTCCCAAGGATAAAAAAAAAACCGGCACAGTTGCTTTTCACTTTCTGCTATCTGTACCAGTTACCACCTGGATCCAAGTATTTGCCACTTAGGATCCAGCTATTCAAAAATCCACAAAATTAATTGGTATCAAAGCAAAGGTCTGTAAAACATCTGTACTCAAGGAGTGACCTTTGGATGAGAGAAGACCATTCCTTGACTCCCCAAGTCCTACAGTTCAAACTTGCTGCTTGAAAAACTGTTTTTCAGTTCCGAGTCCCAAGTCTGGCGGCAAAGTGCAGGTGAGATATAAACAAACACAGGAGAAAGGAAGAGATTTCTTAGGCGTTATTGTAGGCTCAGCAGGTTTCATTAATTTGCCTGTTCTGAGGAAATTCAGACCCCTTTTCCATTTCTTTTTGATACTTTCCTGAAACCTACACAACATAGCAAGCAGTGCATTAGGCAGCACAGCTTTTGTACTACCAGAGTCTCAAGGGTGGGCACAGATCTCATCCCAGCAAGGAACCCACACAGTCATAAGGCAATAAACGGACAATGAATTGGGAGCTATGCACCACATCTGCTGGAGGTCTCTATGGGGTCAGAAGAGCAAGGGAACTAGAGACCTACTTGCCCCAGATTTGCTTCCAAATTCCACATTTCTTCCTATGGAGTCCTCTGACGCACCCAGACATGGGTATGGGCACAATGTATGTTCCTGGATGCTATTCTCTCAGACATAAAATCATACTGCTGTTCATGCCAGGCACTGGCACTTGTTCTTAATCTTACAGGGCTGTTTCACCTAATGGCTCCAAACCTGGCTTCCTGAAAGCAGCAGGGGACAGCTGCTGAAACACCATCAATCCAGACAAAGTCAACATGACCTGTGGACATGGTCCAGCTCTGCCAGGAAGGGCCCAACAGTGAGGGTGGCTGAGGAAATATTATTGCAGCCTGGAGGCTTTTTCATGCAGAATTCTATTTTGGTGCACCATTTTTTGTTGCTTGAGCATTCCCCAGACATTTTGGAAACTCCAGATGCCACAATACTGAGTTCTAGGTCACAATGTTTTTATTGATAAAGGTTTCACCATCCTGATGTTGGTGTGAATGCTTGCGAATGCTGCAGGATTATACAGGGAATAATCACTCATCATAGCCTACAACATATAATATGCCCACCAAAAAGCACAGTAAATTAAATAACAGTGTTTCCTGCCAGTCCAAACAAATGTATTTCCCTTCCTAGCAGAGCAAAAGAGTACTAACCCACAGAACTGCAATGTTTTGGAACTTCATGTAATAGTATCAAGACAAAAAGTTGCACTACTATGAAGTGACACAGAAACATCCGTAACACGTTTTTGTCATCAACACAGCAGCAGTGGTTACACACAAGGAAATGTTTATTTGATCCATTTGCTAAAATATAAATCAACTTCTTCTAAAACTATTTCATAATATGTGTTCTCAAGCAATGACCCAATTTGAGGTGAGCTATTTGAGGTGATCACTGCATGTTTTGAGGCAAGACAGCCATCTGAGTAGCAACTATACCTTCTTTGTTCACAGACTGCAGAGTTTGCAGCAGGAAGAGACTTGCAATGAAAATAACTATTTTTACTTGAGTCATGTTAATTATTTTCACTTGAAAAAAAAAAAAAAAGAATGAAACTGTGACTTAGTCAATGGGAAATCCTTAAGGACTTGGATAAAGTTGTCATGTGTATCCACTTGCCCTAACCTTTGGCCTTTTGTCTAAGTACAAGGGGCAGATCAGTTAAATATATGATGTCTTTTCTCTGGGAAACTCAGACAGTTAATAAGTAATTTCAAACTATTATAATTTTGATGCATGTTAAAAAACCAGCTTAGCTTTCCTCAGACAGTACAGCTGGGTAAGTACAGAATTTCCCGGCACTGTTTAAGGCTGGGTGGGGTGGGAAAAAGAAGAAGGAAAGAGAGAAACAAATGAAGTTGCTAAAGAAGGGGGAAAAAATGTGCAGAAATCCTGCCAGAAGTTCAGGAAATCTTTTCTTCCTTATTTTGCTTATGGACATCAAGAAATCCAAATTAAATATGAATCCCCCTGCAAAATGCTGATGACTTTGCTCAAACTAGGGCAGCTAAGGTGCTGAGAAGCCATGAAGTTCAGCTGTAGTCCTTCAGATAATTCATAGAAGCAAGTAGCTTAAGTGATAGGTCTCCTGTCTGCAGGATCAGCACAACAGTTCTAATCCTTAAGGAGGAACTGACTCCTGGGTATGCCTACAGCCCAAACCAATTCTCTTCAAGTCCTCCAGGCACCTCCACGGTACAAGCAGAAAATAGCAACTGAAGAGAAGAGCATATGACCACAGCAAAGCCATTTCCATGTTTCAGGGAGATCTCAGCCTGTAACAGAGGAACACACAGGGAATTGCAAGCATCTTTTCCAACCTGTTGCACAGCAGAGTGAAATGCCACTAGCCATTGTGTAAATGGGATTTTTCCCAGTAGCAGTGGATGGGACTGTGCTCACAGCTATGCTTGGCCTTCAAGTGGGAGGACAGAATTCCAGTCTCAAGAAAGGGCCTTCTTATTGCCCATTAACTTGGTCTTTTGTCAGCTGTAGCCATACTCTCAAATCAAATCTACAATTTCATTGCACCAAATCAATTATTTTTCACCTAAGCACCTCAAAAACAAACTCTGAAATATCCCACTACATGTCCCCACTTAAAAAAAGACAAGCATGCACAAACTAATTGATCAACAGAGGGTACAGGGTGGAAATTAAACCCACCTTATGAATCCCATTAATGAAATGATCAGTCTTCTCTCCTCTCACTTTCCCCATGGCTTCCCTAAGTGACAAGATTTTTCTCTCTAGGGTTTTTAAAAGACAAAATTATCCTTTAATATGTACAGGAACAAATTCAGGACCATGCGTACACTAAACAGATGTTTATCAATATTTGATCTATATATTCATCTTACCAATGTTAGTGACTTCCCTGACTGGTTTCCTGTGGCCAAACAAGAGCAAATAAATTTTCAAGAGAAATCTGAAGCTAGGAAATACAACTTGCAGATGTATGTGAGCCAGTACCTCCTTCTCACCCCCAAGTTTGGCAGACAGATCTTTCAGAACCAGCTTGCGGGAGGTGGCTCTGCAAGCAGGAAGGCTTTTTAAAGCAGTGCACAGGTATAGGGATGATTTTCATGTCAAGAAAATAATGTTAAGTCCATTAACAAAACCTGCTTTCTGCAGTGATTCGGGGACCTGTGAAGCTGAGAGAGACCATTGGAATCCCACCCAATGCAAAACACAGCCCAGGGGATTTCATCTATTTGTTTCTGCAGTTGTTTTTCACATCCCACTTCATTAAGCCCCTAATTTTTGACTAACCTCAAACCTGTATTCCAGAATTAAAATTAAATTAAAAGTCACTGTCTTGAGGGCATGTCAACACTGCCTCGTGTAACACAGACCAGAGGATAGACCACTAAAATATGACTGTGCAACTGTATTGTTAAGAACCTCCTCCATATCCCATGGAGTGTCCATGTCATGCAGTAGGAACCTTTCCAGGAAAGAACTTGGCCCAAATGCTCCCTGTCAGGGAGCATTTCCTCATGTTTCACAGGACAGGCATTGGCAGACTCAAGTCAGCATGGGTGTATCTCAAGAAATGCCCTATCCTGAACCCAGCCCATCCATAGTGCAAGGAGTGTTCAGTATGGATGCAAGATGAACTGGAGAACAACCCCAGATTTGGAGCTGTGCTCAAAAAACAACCCAGCCATAACCTACATGCCAGAAAACCCATGATCACTCCTTTGGTCATGCTCCCATCATCTGAAGCACTCTCATCAAAAAGAAAATGGATGAAATCCATCCTCACACAGAGCATAATTCTGCAGGTTCAAGACCTGGTCTGTATTATGCTGTTTGGGAGGAAGGGGTAAAATTATGCAGTGCAGCGCTATTAAAATCAGCCATATAAACTGGTTGCTCATCTAATCCATCGCACTGTTTGGCCCACTTGCTCTTTTGAGTTTCTGTCCTGTACTCCAGCTGCAGCTGCCTTGCAACTCCCACTCCTTCTTCTTTACTGTCTTCATGTAAATCAAAAATCCATCAAACCTCACTTCTTCAGTAATAAATCAATTCTTTGGATTACTCAACCGTGACTTTGTAGCTGCAAAGGCAGATTATGTCTGAGCACCTGGATGACAGCAAGCAACAGAGAAAAAGTATTTTAATAATACTTAAGGCTCACAGAGGACCTTTTCTTCTTGGCACATCTGAGCTTGCCAGAAGGGTTGTACTATACTAAAAGAAAACCTCATTTTCCGTGATATTTCCTCTGTTTGTGTGCAGTATTCATGGCTTTCTTTCCTGAATACGGGTGAGTACAAATGTCAGATGCAGACTAGAAATGATGGGGCACACACAATGCATTCTTGGTTTCTTCCAAACATCAGACATATCACCAATTTAAAAAAAAAAGCACTCAGCCTCCATCTACCTGCTTTCAAGGAAAGATAAGGAAATATCTTAAACTTTCCACAAAGCCTCATATTAGCGCCCATAAAGCCAGGAGAATCCATCCTATTGTTTCCCTTGCTAGTGCTGCATCGCTGCATTCCTACAGAGCTTCTGAATTTGTTCAGAGCTTGTTGATGTTGTTGTTGTTATTGTAAAAGCTGAGTGTTACACAAGACAGAGAGCTTGACAGCTTTCCCACAATCCTCAGCATGTGGGAATAGCGAGTAACAAAGTGTTAACACCTGCCAACTGGTGGTTAGGTGTACATGTCTCTGTTAACAACAAACACTGCTGCTAGCAGTCATCAGAGCAAAGCAGCAAATCTGTTCCCTTCTCCAGCGTGGAAAACACCAAACAATAACAAAAAAAAAAAAAAGGCACCTAATTGCTTGATTAAGATGTATCAGTGTTGGAAACTGCTGATCTAGAACATTGAATCTCTGACATTTACTTCACTCTTGATTAAACAGAAATGTTTAAAACCAGTTATTGTGCAGGCAGAAGCTCAGAGCACTGTGTACCATCCAGGGAATTGTGGCAGTGAAACTTTACAAAGAAACACAATCAGAACCACCTCCTCTCTGCTGTTTCATAAAAGCATCAGATGCTGAGACTCTCTGGCTATTAGGAAAAAGGGATGGAAGAGCACTAATGAAGGACTAGGAGTCACGCAACTCCTTGGAACTTCCAGGGGAACCTTGTAGAAAAGTCCAGCTCCTGCTCTGAAAAATGTTGCTAGACACGGAAGTTGGGACTGTTTCTTTATGGTGAGAGGGATTAGTTGTGTACTTTTAAAAATCATGCTTTCATTTGGTGATTTCCTAGGCAACGTTGTGAGCCAGGCAATGATTTATCATCACTGATTTGCATGTGACTAATGTCCTAGACCTGAGGCTAAAAGCCTGCTTGCTCTAGATTTGCCCTCAGTAGCCAGCTTGCTTGTTTTATTGCTCTTTCTCCATGATAAAAATATAAGGGAGAAGTGAGTCAACTCACTCATCTCAAGTAAACTAGAGATTGCTAAGTCAAAATGAAGGAAACTTTATTAATATAACAGTACTCACAAAAGCTCACTGCTTTCCAAATCTCTATAATTGTACACACAGAAACTCCAGCTCAGATGGGGAGAGACATTAATCCTGATTTTCATCAGAATGTATTTCTTCAGCAATTGCTATCAGGAAAAGAAATTATCCCATTCTTTAGCAGTAGGGCAGGGGGGTGGGGGGTGGAATTTCATATTTATGTCTTTCCCCTACATATTATCTGAAATAATTCAGACAACTATGATTGTACCTGATTAATCAGATGATGGCCAGGACAACAGATAATTTTAACCTACATCAGTTCCTGAATCTAAGTCACATGGGAGGAGGAGGGTGAGTGGAAGGCATGAGTAACTTCTTTTGATGGTTCTACCAATTTTTGCCAGCACTAATGTTACATGAAATAAAGATTTCCAGTAGTCAGCACCTTGAAACAGAGGGCACTCATTCTCCTTATTTCATGACACATCAAGTATTTGAAAATCCTATAAGTACTAGACAGTTAATGTCAATAAGTTGTCTTACAAAGGCTGGCAGAACACTGTTCTGACTCTAAGCAACATCATTTACCAAATTGCTATGGTGAAGGCTCAAACAACCTTCCATATAAAGCTCCCTGCAGAAGGTTCTATGGATAAAAATGGACCATTTTTTAGTTGGCCAAAAGTGGTTTTCTCCACCAGGAATGGAGGAATAAAATAATATACTTGCCTGCCAACATGAATATTGACCAATTTACTGAGATAGATATTTCCAAATAGCAGTTGGAAAGGTTTTTTTGGTATGGGAGGTTTAGGATCACCTGCACCAGAATAGTATTAGAGGAAAATTTCTAAGCTTTGTGTGAATATTCAAGCCCCTTAGCAGATGAATTTAGAATCTCAGTCACATGGTTTCTGTGACTCAGCCATTTGTTAGTCATCCTCTGCCCATTATATCTCAGGAAAGTTACAGATACCCATAATTAGAAAGGCAATCCCACTCCTTCTGTCTTTTCTGCCTGCTTTCTAGATATGTCCTCTCACTCCCATACTTACCAGAGGTCCTGTGTTATTTATTCCCATTCCCCTCCCAGCTAGATTTATTTCCTTATAGTCTCACCCATTTTATGCCTTCCCCACAGTTTCTAGATCGTACCCCATGTTCGGAATGTTCCAAATCAATAGCTGCCCTTGCAGCCCTCTTCAATCCTCCCTTTTCTGAGCCCAGCAGCTCTGCCTGGGTCCTTGTCTCTCTCTCACACAGGTTTTTATCAACAGTTGCCTTCTGTGCTACCATGGGCCTTATTCAATTCAGTGCTATTCTCGCACACTCTGGGAGCATAATGCAGGAGAACTGGGTTGCTTCTGTCTAAACCTCTCCTGAGCTAGTTTTTTGATTTGTCTCAATTGTTGATCTGTGGAGCTGGCATTTCTGTTCTTCCTCCAAGTAACATTGCTACCTGATATGTTATTTCTACTTTTGGATGCTACTCCCTCCATGCATCATTCCACCAGTTCTCTCTCCTTTGCAGTATCAAACAGCTTTCTTGGGTTTGCCTTGCAACCCATTATCTTCTCTTCTTGCTGTTCAATCAACTCCCGCCATCCCTCTGCCAGGGATAGCTGCATTGATCAGAAGCAAGTCTAGTTTTCCCAGGACTCCATGAAAAGTTTTTTTGTATTTGCTATTTGGTACAGAGCAGGGATCTCTGAACTACCAAAGCCAGAGGGCCAACTGGCATTCAGCCTGAGACAATGTAGCTCCTGTTCACAAGGACAGATATTCAGAAAATGCTGTAGTGAATTGTCAGTGTCTGATCACAGTAGGCAAAGGGGCATGCATCACTTAAATCTCAGATTTATGGCCCAGGTACTGGGAAGCAAGAGAAAACCGGGAAGGACGGGTACATACATGCCCTTATCACACTGAGCACACTCTGAATGTGAGGATGAGAGTCTCTCCCACAAAACTCTGTCAATTTAAAAATACTGTGTAACCTTCCCTTTGGAAAAGACACCTTGGTGGAAAATTTCAGCTCAGTACTAAATTCTCACACTCTTAATGCCATAAACATCTCACACTGATATTTGTAATGCCTCTGCCATTTTACAAATTCTTCCTGAACTACTCTTTCTTTGGTGACAGAAGACATTAGGTTTATTATTGGCTCATTATCCCACATTTGTCCCAAACACACAGCATGCGTATTTTACCTGACAATAACCCTGCCTTCTTCAGGACAGGACACCCCAGGACACCTTGTCCAGCAGCACTCCTACCCCTCAGGGTGTTTGCTGGGCATTGCGAAGCTGCCAGGCAGACAGGTGCACACCAGAGCAGTAAGGCTCGCTTAGACCCTATTGGTCTGAACTTTATCCATTATGTTTCTTTCTGAAGCAACTATCTTCAGGACCGGTTGGTTCTTTGTTCAGGCACCTTGTAACACCTGAGACCACAATACTAGAACACTCCAGCAGCAGAAGAGCTAAATCTAAATGCAGAAAACCACAGCACAGTCTGGTATTTAATGCACAGAGCACACAATCTTGATTGAGCACACAAAGCCTGACTCCATCCATGACTCTACCAGGTGGTGAGGGCTCTGGCAAACTCTGATTTGGCGTAGTGAGGTCACAAGCTTTCCCTACTGACAGATGCGCATTCCTGTCTTTAGTTTTAACATGAACAGGTTAAAGTATCTTCCTCCTCTACTATATTCAGGTGATGACTGAAAGCTACATCTTCATAGTGTTTTCCCATTAGGTCAATAGCAGCTAACAAAGGAGGATTTGCTTCTGGCTCTTTAGCTGAATAGGAGAAAACAGTTGGTACAATACTAGCCCAAAGAGGGAGGAATATAGAGCACCTGAAATGCACTGCCAACAACGTAATTAGCAGGAGGATCAGGAGTGGGCACTGACTGCCTGCCCTGTTCATCAACCTCACTGAGGGACTGAGTTCCCAGGTATCTAATAGAACTCATCAGAGCTAAGATACAAAGTTCTGCATACAACTATCTTGGAAATGAAGTACTCTTCCTGCATTTCAAGAAACAGATCTGTTTCTTGGTAGTCTTTGAACAAAGGAATGAGTTGTCCATTCTGTTCCATGCTAATTTTAACAGTTTACATTACAGGCTCCACTACATTGCTTACAACTGGTCTATCTGAGGAGCAGCTGGGAAGGAAATAGTTTTGGTGGTGCTGATGTGGACAACTCAAAAGTTGAAACAATGTAAGGACAAAAGAGGCACGTGAAAAACACTTCAACACCTACCTCCTGGTGAATTCCAGGGTGTTGGTCAGTTTAGATGGTTTCTTGGAGGGATAATGTCTCAGTGTCAGGCAAGTCTGGTTTCTGTTCCTGTAGACCAAGGCTCCAGCATTGCACTTTTGATATCCAATAATGCATCTGGTTTGTCTTTCATCCCTCACAAATGATGTGCAACCTTTTCACTGTTGAAAATCAGATAACCAGAGCATTAATAAAAAGGGATATTTTGGTGTGATTCTAAAAATCCTCCAAGTGAAAGACACATAGGCTTACTCTCTAGACTACATGCAAGACATCTCTAGCGTAGAACAACCAAAGTAATCTTGTACTAGTGCTTGTCAGGGCCTGAGCATTGGCGTTGTCCTGATCATAAGCACTATAATCCTATCAAGAGGCAAATACATAATCATGTATCACCAGTCCTTTGGGCTATACAAATAGCTAAAGGCCCTGCATCTGTGTGATCAGATCCTTCAGAAGGAAAAGATATCATGAAAACAGTAACCTCTTATTTCCAGCTCCTATTTTGGTTTTTACTCTTCAGCACACAAAAGATGCCTGTCTTACCCAAGGCTGCCTCAGCATTAGACAGGCTGTGTTTCCAGGTCACTTTCTCTCCTTTTGTACCATGTTTTAGTTTTCTGCCTGTAAGAACAAAGCCAAGGGTCTTGGGGCTATTTGCATCTTTGGGGGATTTGGATGCACTGCAGGGCGAGGCTGGGCCTCATTTTAAGAGAAGGATCTAGCCCACACCAGTGCCAAGAGGCTGACTAATGCAATTATTTCCTTGCAGAGCAGCATTTTTCAAAGTGCTGATTCTTATTAAGAAAAAGGAACGGATTTGGAGCTCATATTTTGATCTGGTGCCCAGGATTATTTGGAAATTCTTTTTCCTGGAACGAGACTTTTTATTCCAAATTTCTCCATGGTGGGGAGAGAGGGTTTCCTGGGCAGAATTAGGATAATGATTACAGCCTGTATACAATCAGTTCTAACCGCTGTGGAACTCCAAAAATGAATGTTATTGCTCAGTGGCTTCATTGAAAACAGAAGTATTATTTAACCAGAAGGATGGCAACACATGGAAATAGCTCATTATCATATTTTCTCCCTATTTGAAATGTCACATTGAGTATGTATCTTTCACGTCCACTACACTTTAATTAATTTGGACTATGTTTAAATATATTACACAGCATGCTTTATTACAAAATTCTGACACATTCCCATTGATGAAGCAGGGCTTTCCTTCAAACACATGTAAAAGGCAATAGGAGCTACACTGCTAAATATTGTTTTAAATACAATAAGAATACCACATCATCTCTGTGTCTGCCTGTCTTTTTCTGTGGCATGGAACATACAGAGCAAAAACATTACATCCAAAGCTTGCTTGCTGTTTATTGAAGGGACAATGATGTTAACATTATTATTCTAGATCTAAATCTTAACCACTTACCTTATTTACATAATTGCAAGACAAACATATATTTTACTCAATGGCTGGAAAAGATTCCAGCAGTGTGATTGCCTAGAAATTAAAAAGTAGAATTGCAGGGTGTATGTGTGAGATGAAAATGGCTTGTTTTAACACAGCTGGTGTATCTCATCTTCTGTGCACTTTCAAACACAGCACTTACAAGGATGATTGTCCTCCTCCACCCAGGTTTCCAACAAAGTAGAGGATTTATTTCATTTGCTAACCTTCCTCTGGAATGCAATCACTCCAGAAGTTATTCTTGATTTATACTTGTTTAAGAAACTAGGAGAATCAAACCAGTTTTTAAAATAATGTAAAACTGAGAGTTCATTCAACTTTTAGAGTTCCTTGGACTGAAATCTTCTATTACTTAGAATTCTATGCTGAATGGGATCAGGGATTTTGTAGAAGATGTGACTAATATCTGATTTAATAAGATGTCATCTCTGCACTACTGCTTCTGTTGAGGCACTGATGTATTAGCTACTTAACTACTGTAAAACCATTTTAGTCTGAACCATCTGGGGTACAAAAAACAGCTGAGGACTTGCCTCCTCAGGGTGGTTCTATTACACCCTATTATCCCACCCACTAGATGCCACCAAGAGCTGAATGTGCTTGTATCAGGAAGAAATCTCTTTCCTCACTACTCACACCCTGTTCAGGAACCACTTGGAGCCAAGGCTGGTGAAGGAGACCTGATTCATTCCCTGGGAGCCAACTGAGTGGTGTACCTCACACAACAAGCCTCTGCATGACATTACAGTCAATTCCAACATCTTGTTCTAAAACATGTTCCAGGGACAGCTCCTTGGACCGTTGCTTCCTCATCCATCCTCCTAAGAGAGCAGTAATCAAAGTTTTATTATCTGAATCATGGATTCATATTTTTTTATTATTATTTTCCCTAGCAGATGGCCTTTTTCCAAAATAATTTCACAAACAGAGATTCTTATCATGAGGAAGGTAATACTGTTCTGAAACAAACTCCCAGATGGGACAACGTGGAATAAATGTGTTGTTCCTTAGATAAAGGGAAGGCGTTAGACTGCTGATCACTGTGTGGATGCTGCCATGGAGGAACAGCACGGCCCTCCTCTGTGCTATTAAATACTCTACTACTTATTCTTCTGCCCTGAGTGTTCTCTCCTCACCCCACATAACCCTTTCCTCAGAAAAAATTTACACAAAAAAGAAAAATGTTTTTCAGCAATTGAACAAGAACAAAAAAATTGTGTTTAACTGCAACACATGTCTGTCTTTAAAAATCTGGATTAGTTTTATATTTAATTCATTGACTGAATTGTAATAAATGAATAAACCTAATTTGGAGGATAATAAAAAATATGAACTGTGTTGCTGATGCCAAAAGCAATAACTACAACTTGGTTTTTCCCAATTCTTTGCTCCTTCGGACCCAAGCATTACTGTTGTAATTTTTTTCTGTATTTTAAGTGTTTTGTTTATTTCATTTCTGCATTAAACGAACACTCCAGTGTAATATAAAAAGATACTATAATCACGATGTCTAATTACAAAGAAAAGCTAAGAGTCTAATATAAAAACATGCAATAAAAAAAGAATAACTACCAGATCAAAAGCCACCAACACAACAATCTGATGAAGCAGGCTAGGAAGCAGTGCTCAGCTCTCCCCCTTACAGGGTATGAGAAACCAGAAAACTTTGCTGTGTGAGAAGATTGAACAGGGCACTGGATAATCTAATTTAGGCTCCCCCTTCCATGAAAGCCTGGACAAAAGGACTTTCCAAGACCCCTTCCAGCCTGGGCTGCTCTGTGATTCTATAAGATTGGAAGATCTCAATGATGCATGGCTCTCACATTAACTGCAGCTTTTCCTCCTTGGTTTATTTCTAATTTCAAGAGCTTGTTCTTACTGTTTTGTTGGATTTGGGGTTTGTTTGTTTGTTTGGGGTTTTTTGTTTGTTTGTTTTTCCCCTGATTCCCAAGAGTAACAAATGTGAAATGGTATCCTTTTGGCTGCTAGTGGGCAGGATCTTGTGTTCTTCACACATTTAGATTTTCCATCAAAATCATCAGGAATGTATTAAAACAAACAGGCTAGTTTCCATCTCTTGGCATGAGTCAATGAAGCATTTAGATGTACATGAAACACAAGACTGACTATGCAACTGGCAGCTTCTAAAAAGGAGTAGATCATTTAAATGTTCCTGAAGCAGCAATGTTTCTTTACCTGGCCAGAACCAGCCCTACTAAAAGAAACAGTAAAATTGCAGACAGCCTTGCTACCCACAGCTTCCTTCAAATTAACAAGCAATTTAGGTTTGTTTTGTAGACCTTAAAAAGTCTGAAGACCACCCTGTATTAAAGGCAGCTCATTACTTTTGCTCATATGCAAGTGGACAGGAGTCTAATGTACCAAATTCCAAGCCTGAAAGACTGTTTAACCATAAATCCCCTCACAAGACAGAAGCATTAGCGACTTAGTTGGATTTGAAGATAGAAGGGACAAAGGAATGAAGTAGAGCCATCAGAAGGATTTTTCAGATTCTCAACACCATCGACCCAGAGCAAGAACTTTACTGAATCAGCAGAAACTATCCTGCAGAAAACAAAACAAAACAAAACAAAACAAAACAAAACAAAACAAAACAAAAACAAACAAAAAACCCAAAACAACAACAACAACAACAAAAAAACCGCAAACAAACAAACAAACAAAAAAAAGCACCTCAATCCACAAAAGCAATCCAAATTCCCAAATTCCCAAAAACTTCTAAATGTGTTTTTGCATCTCATGTTTAGGACTTCATGTTTTTGTGTGACTTGGCAGTAGAGCAATTTTTAGCAAAGATACCAACAGAAGATTCATCAGCAACCATACTGACATCTGAAGAGGCATATGCTCACAAGAAGTATTTTGCCTACTTGCTTTAACCTGATATTTAAACCCACAAAGTATAGATATACCTTGGATAATGTCATTTACCTTGTGCACAGGTGTATGTTCGTGATTTTAAGATTATTTCAGCACTGCAAAAACATTTAATAAAATCCAGATAATGATACTATAATTATTAGACTGACAAACAGAAACATTTGAAAAAGCATTGGTTGTTATTGTTATTTCTGTTTCACTTTAGAAAGAAATTTTAAGTAGGCTGTTTGGCTTTTTTAGCAGAGGACAACAGTCATGAGACAAACGATACTTAGAAAAGCATTCTCTACAGATCAGTTCCTTCTAACTCATTCTTCCATTGGCAGACCTCATTCATTTTTCCATGTTGATTTTGCTAAAGTGATTAAATAGCTTTATGAACAATAGAATTACCAGAGTTTTGAGGAAGGGAGAAGCCTTTAGACAGGTAAATTTTTTTTTCAGAGGAAGTCTGTTACAATCAATTGGCTACAAAGATTATGAAAATAGTCAGATTCCCCTGCAATTTCAAAATATGTTGATTTAACTAAGATTTAAGCAACTTAAGTCCATTCTAGTTCAGAAGAATTCTGACTACATTTGCCAGGCAATGATTGCCTCCATTATTTGCAATAGTGTTCATTCCTTTGCTCTAGTGCTCCCATTCTGCATGAAACTTCCATTGATTTTATCATTGCTGCAATTAATTGTCCTAAATCTAAAACAGTACTGGAAACAGAATTTAACATGGTCAAATCACACTTAATTTGCAAGAGATTCACTGCAATGTAATCTCTGCTGAAATGTTTACAAGGCGCCTACGGAGGAGAACTAAAAGCCAAAAGAGATTTCAGAAAGAAGCTTGTGGAAAGGCCAAATGTACCTAACGACACATACCATGCCATACAGCAATCATGTTTGTCTCTCTCCTGGATCTTCAGTCCTACCAAGAATTATAGCATTTCATTCAGGTCTATACACTACACCTTCCACTCAAAAGACAAAAAAAAAGTAGATTAATCTGCTATAAAGTGGTAGGGATGCAAAATCTAATTACTGTCAGCGTCCTGATGCAAACCGCTGTGTAAATCTAAAATCTTTATAATTTCTTTCAGTGAGCTTTATCACCAAGATTTGTTTGTACTTTGAGTTTTACCTTCAATGCCCTCATACCTCCATGTTCCACCTACATATGTCTGAGACAACACAAGTCTCCCCATGATTTTCTGTGGCATACTCTAATCCAAAGAGGAAGAAATACAGATTTAGCTTCAATTTAGTCAGTGTGCATGTTCCCCACAGTATAACTTTCAGAAGCAGAAATCATTGCTGCTACCAAAAGAAATGAAAAATGTTGCTGTTTCTAGAAACATCAGAAAAAAATTCCACCTTTTCCTGCCTCCCCTTTGCCAAAAAGGACAAGAAGTAAAAGGTATGTCAAAGGCTTCCACATTATTACCTTGACAGAACAAGTTGCTTTTAGGCTTCAAATAAAAGATTGAGCTATTATAGTTTTTATTTCTAGATGGCTCTAGAAATTTCATGGCAAAGGGAGTCTGTGATGATGGGCTCTGGCTGTAGAGGGAAGCTACTCATCAGCTTGGAGAACACTCCAATAATTCTGGGATTCAGAAGGCTCACCAAATAGAGACAACACTGCTAGGCACAATGTCCTATCTAATACTAATAAAACCTTTAAAAGCATGAAAATGTAAACATATTCTCTTAGAGAAAGATATGTCTTAAAGCCAGCAGTATATACACACTTCTACAAACTTAATGAGGTCTTTCTCCCCAAAAACTTGTGTTTTTTTTTTAATTAGTATTATTTTAATATACAACAAATAACACAAAACTTCAGTGTTCTAAGAATTAGGAGGACATGAACAGATTATTTTTAGTAGAATTCATAATCTATAAATTGTATTGTTTTTTTACTTAATGGCCTCTATACCACCAAAAAACAGCAAAAATGCCAAGTAATGCTACTAATGGCTTGTCAGTCTCTATGTATGAGAAGAGTTTGTACCTCTGTATCTGTTTGTACCTCTGTACCTATTTGTACAGAGAATCAGCATGATTACTTGCAGGCACAAATGGATCATCCAATTAAAGACTCCATTTGGCATCCTAAAAGTTGTGTCTGGCCTTTTGAAATTCTGAGGGTCCATTTTGGAGGAATAAAACAAATTATAAGGCATTTTAAAGAGACTACAAAATATAAACTACATAGCTATATAAAAAATATATAGAAATTGTAAATGAAAATATATGATAGATGCATGCAGAGTTAGAAAGAATGGAAAAGGAGAGGAGGGATAGACTGGGAGAACAGAGAATATGTCCAAGGTAGGCAGATATTATCTAGGTTACTCTTCACCTTATACATGAATTATAACATTTCTGAGTAGAAGAAGATGACAAACAACCTTAATGAGAAGGAGCACATGAAAGTCAATAAACACACGTGTCTTAGAAACCCATTTAATGATTTAATCTGGCATCTTGGATCTACTAAAGCTTGAAAACAGAGGTGCTGGAAGCCATTAAAGAAGAATTCTGTGAAAACCAATGTATGAAGCAATTTGAGATGTTCACTGATGACAGCATATGAACAACAGAGACCTCCACCTAAATAATATGTTCCATTTTTACATCTTGAGTCTGGGTGGAATAAGGAGGTGGTTAAGAGCTGAGCAGTGGTATGTAGACAGAAAGATCCATAATTCTGAAGAACTCTGGGAAAAAACAAGGGAGATGGTAATTAGATTATGGCATCCTAGAGTACAGAGGGAATTTGGGGCTAAGTAGTGGGGGAAATGGAAGGAGCGAATAAAGAAGTTAAAGTCTGTATAAGATGACAGAATTTGGTGCCTAATGATACCCAATTTCTCAGCATCTCAGGAATGCAACAAGTTTGTGAGAAAATCCTGTTGAAACCTTGATCATTGCCTTTGCCACTGAGCTCATGTTCCAGTATGGATCCCCGCTTGAATCAGACTCTGATGTGGGACATTTTAATTGTGATTGCTGGTCCAGGAGAAAATGGTGAGCCTAATGGGCTGGTTATATTTAACACTGCAGAGAGAACATGCAGAGAAGGGTGGAACATCAAAAAGAAGAAGTGACAAAATAAAGAGTTACCTGGAGTCAAAGAGGATGGAAGTAGATGGTAGAAGTAGAGCAAACATGCATTGGAGAAAGGAGGATAACTTTCTACTTTTGGATTGCTGAGTTTATTTACATATATTTCCCCAAATCTGCTGGTTGTGTTGTGACATTGGCTATCTCAGTTTAAGTTCAGACTGATTTTTTGTTGTTGTTTTGGTTTAGTTTCCCTATAAAAGCGTGTATCTACCAGAGTCTACAATCAAATTTACCTTAAGTAGACAACAGTGTAAAAATGATGGATTCATGGAACTGCTGAGGTGTAAAGGGCCTCTGGAAATTGTCTAATACAACATCTGTGTCCAAAGCAACTAGAGGGACAACTAGAGATATTGGTCCAGTAAGGTTTTGGGTAACTCGAAGGATGAAGCCTCCTCAATCTCTCTAGGCAACTTGTTCCAGCATTCAACCAGTTTTATACTGCAAAAGTTGTCTTTTATGTTTACATGGAGTTTCCTGTGTTTCAGTTTGTGCTCATTACCCCTTGTTCTTACACTGAGCATTATTGAGAAGAGTTTGGTTTTGTCTTCTTTACCACTGCCTCAAGTATTTTTGCACATTGAAAAGGACTGCCCCATATTCTCTATTGTCTAGGGTAAATAGCTCCAGCTCTCTCATTCTCTCCCAATGTCAGATACTCCAGTACTTTAATCATCTTCATGACCCTTTGTTGGACGCTGGGGAGCCCAGAACAGGATCCAGAACTCCAAGTTCTGGAGGAACCAGGATTGAGGAGAGGGAAGGAAAGTATCATCTCCTTTGACCCATCCTTTCTGCAGTATGGCAAATAAGAGAACTCTTGTAGGGGATTAGCAAAGGAACACTCAACTTATTACATTTGCAGAGAAGACTATGAGAAAAGCAGGGTGGCTGCTTGTGTCAACAGTCCAACCTGGTTATAACAAAATATCTCACAGGGTTTCTCTGGTATAGACCTTTCTGCCTCGTATCTTTCTCTCAGGCTATGGCAAAGACTCAACACCAAAAATCCAACATCCCAAGTAAATGTCAGAAAAATCCTTCATATTTTTCAGGATTGTTTATCAGAGTTGCTCACAACCTGTTACAAGACCTAGATCTGTACAGAAACAGCAGAAGAGCAGCTAGCATTATATAACACAATTACAACAAAGAAATCTTTTTCCACATTAATTATCCTTGCTGATGAGAAGTAAATGCACTACTTGTCAGAAACTAGAAGAAATCACCACCAACATATTAAAAATTATCATAAATTCTAGAAAAAACTTCACAATTTTCCAGGGTCAAATTTACTAGCATGCACAAACTGACATGAACATTTATAGCCCTCCTTTTCCTCTCTCATTACAGAGCACACTCTCCTGCCTGTGAACAAAAAAACTCTGTAAGGTACGAGTCACAACAGGTGGTAAACTCTGCAACATTTAAGGGCTTGTTTAGATGGTAAATGAAACCAATCCAATTAAGTCAGTTGTAAATCACACTCTTAACATTTCATCCGTAGTTAGCATGAGACAGAGATTTCAGTGCCATTTTAGTACACCTAAATGTGATTTCTTTTCTCAGCTTAAATTACACCAAAACTAGGGTTTACAAATAGACCTTAATCAAAATATTATTAATTAGAATGCAGTTATTTCCTCTGGTTCTTGTTACCACATAGATGAATCCTAAGACTTTGTAAACATATGCATACACACACAGAACACTCACTGGTTCAGTGGGAAGACAGATTACAAATTACTCAGTGCTGCCAATTAGTGAACAAGCAGGGCAAAAAAATCTGCAAATAGAGGCAAAGCAGAATGCTTCACAAAATGTATGCTGCTTCTTTTACTTGAAAAATGTCATAACTGATACTGTGAAACATCTTACCAAGAGAACCAGGGAATATCCTGTAACACTAGATATCAGAAAATATATGAGAGTATATAACACATAGGAAAGAAATTCTCATTACAGCCCTGGGTTAAATATTTAGCAAATATTCTCAGAAGAGACACATGTCAGCTTGAGATACATATCATCAAATGTCAAGGGAAGCTTTTATGCTGATGTATTGACATAATTGTTCAGGAATACTGCAAGTAATTTTCTGTAGGATGCCCTAAAACAAATTAGTGCTACTATATACACAGCCCCGCTTTAAGCTTTCCACCAGCATTTCTGTGGTCATGTTATACCAGTCCAAATGTGCAAGAGCCAGCAAATCTTAAACTCTGCATATGCTGCAAAAAGTTTTCAAATAACTTCCTGTGAGGATTCAACACAAAATTTTGACCTGCTAAGCTCATTCACTCAGGGAAGAAAAACTGTGCCACGTGACCAATAACAAACAGGCTGTGCAGTTTAAATTACCAATATTGAACACCTCCACAAACCACAGAATAATTTACAACATATCAGTCAGCTGCAAAGACTTCTGAGGAAATGGCAGCCAACTGGGAGGTGCTGTGTAAAGAAGCGAGATTCAAATAAGCAAATGAGGCAGCTTTAATACTTACATAAGTTAATACAGCATCTATGTTACTTTCACTCTCTTGTTAGCAAGTGGGACTGTTTTCCATGGATCATGTAGAGCCTGTGCTCTTACATGGAGCTGCTTTCTGTATCAGGGAATCCCAGGCAATGCTATGCAGGAGGGGTATGGCCAATAAATAAATAGATCTTCGCAAAATTAGCATCACTGGTGTTCAGTTGGAATTCAGTCCCTAAGGGACAAAATGCTGGATGACTCCAGGCCTATGCCATATCCACTGTGTGGATTAAACATGAATGTCTGGGTGAGTTCTTGCCACCCCATAATGACCTTATATTTTCAGATGCTGGCTCAGTGTCAAAAGACATGGAAAGGGATGTGATTACTCTCTGCAAACATACCAAGGACAAAGTATATGATAGGAGGAAAGAGGAATGTAAAAACAATGTTGGCACAGCAATAGGGAGAAGTCAGCCAGAAATATGTTTAGATATTAGAAAAAAAAGATCATAAGCTTCAGGGAAAAAGTGACCCTGGGGCAGATATTGCATAAATATAACAAGAGAAGAAATCCGTTCCTCATTTTTAAAATGGCTGATGCTAAGCATAATACAATGCAGTTACTTGTTGCAGGAAGGGACAGGCCTGGGAAGATCACTCTACCCTGTCAAAATTTATATACAGAGATGGAAGGACAGACATAGAAAAAGGTAGGTTGCACATAGCAAGGTGAGCCTCAAAACAATATGAACAAAAGGAAATTTATTTGCTCAAGGGAAAAAAACCCCAAACCCAGCAGTGAGTAGCTAACATAAGCAACTGCATTATAACTTTGGATGTTGTTTTTTTCAAAATATTGGCATATTGTTGTCATGCAGCTATTATGAAGAAATCACACTGTGAAGCAAGAAGCCTTCCTGCAAACCAGAATGGTGAGCACAGAATCAGCTGCAGTTTTTTCACTGCAGGGGTTTCTCAAAAGGAAAAAAATAATAATATGATCATTGGTTTTGTGCACACACACTAAGAAAAATTCAGTTTGCAAACAATGAACATCCTTTGTATTCAGCGTTGGCAAAGCAATTGATTCTAGTTTGAGATTGGACTTGTGCCACTGAAAAAGCAGTTTGTCTTTTCTGTTGTGGAAAGTACTGTAATGAAGAGCTTCAACAGAAAGGATTTTTATCATTAAACTCTGACTATATTTTCTTTCAATTTCTCTCACTTCACCAAAGAAAGTATGGAATTCATCATTCCAGCATATTGAGAAATAAAGTAACTCTGAAATACTGCAGAAAATGTTAGAACTTATTATATAACCAACAATCCATAAAACCCAAAGACAAACACAACAAAACAAACAAAACAACCCCCCCAACACTATATTTCCAATGTACTGTTATCTCCCCCTCCCTCACAGGAATTTCTCTGCTTTCTCCCCCAGCATTCAGGAACACACCAGGATATGACTTGCCCTAGGTCCAATAAGTCTTAGTATACGTGCTACACACATGGTGGAGTAACAGAGAAAGCCCCATAAATATCTGGTGAGAAATAGGGTCACATAAATAGAAAAGATTCCTAGAGTGCCAGAGAGCTTTTCTTTTGTATCCTTATGTGTTTAAGAATTCACATTTCCTCTCAAAGCAGATACCTTTAAATATCCAAGCAAGGAGAATAAGTCTGCTTGAAAAAAAAAAATCTGTCCTTCCAATGGCACCTTTATAATAAGATATGAGTAATTCACTATAAAAATTGGGACCTTACTACAGGTTTCTGAGCCCAAAAGCTTCTTTATTCTTCACTGTGTCAGTGGGTCTAATAAAAGATTTCACTTCTCCCTGTGAGTGATGTACCTCTCATATCCTCAGACCGTCTTGGCTAGAACAACCCTGCTGCATTAAGACTTGCAGCCTAAAAACTTGACAGACGTTTCTTTTTAACACCTTTTAATACAAAAGCAATAACAGCAGGTAGTAAACTAACACTGCTGCCCAGCATGGTATAGGAAGGAAGTGCTATAAACCCTATCACAATTATTTCAGTGAAAGACAAGGCCATCATTAGTACTGTATTGATCAATCTCCCCCTCCCATCTCCACTGTTTGAAAATTCACTCAACATTATTATTGCTGCCTCAGACAGTATTATTATAACAGACCTGCATTATACAATAAGAGGCTTTGGTATAATTGACATCTGAAGCACCAGGGAGCTCAAATGTTTGCTGCTGGTTAGAATGAGGTCTCCAGAGGGACACTTTCTTCCTCGCAAAAGGGGCTATCACATAGCCATTGCAGTGTGTAAATCAAATCCTCAGTGACTGCTGTTTTTTCACTACTTGTCTGTGACCTGGAACCAGATCCTTACAACATTGTGCTGCTGATTATCCACCTCTGGAAATCACAAAAATACTGATTGATTGGTTCAATGATGAACCAATACTTGGAAACTGGGTAAAGCTAATAACCTATATGGGTTAAAACAACAGAATATTGTTTATTTTTTAGCCTAGGTAAATAGGAATTTGGATATATAATCCCACTGTTTGGTGCTGTGGAAAATCTCTGGCTCCCATGCATAGCTGGGCATAGGCCAGACACAGGAAGCACAGGTAGATTTAAAGCATCCATTCCTCCCTCCCCCAACCAAATTAAGCTTTTGCCAGAGGTGGTCATTAAAAGACGCACATGTTGCACATTAAAGACCATGTGGAAATCAAAGCCAGCAATTTACATAGGGTTTCTGCTAGTGTGAAAGCCCAGGCACGCCTGGGACCTCCATCTGGCAGGAGGCTGAACACAGGAGCTGATGCAGGCAAGCACACATTGAGTCCTACTGAGCCTTGTCCCCCACTGGCAGCTGCGCAATGAACAAAGCATACGAGCAGAATCGGCCCCCAGACAACACATTAGAAAGGCCAGTTTTTAATGTCTGACCAGAGCTATCTCGAGCTAGTGGTAGTGATTTATAAGAGGGATTTAGCCCACAGAAAACACTCTACATTTGCCATGGCATGGGGAAATTCTCCTGCGTACCCTAAAGTCAACATAATTCACAAAGTTCATACCTCGCATCAGCTGACCTGAGGAGGAATTCCACCCACACACCATTTGCATGGATTCACAAGCCCAAAGGCCTCCAGATCACTCATTTAAGTTGTGACTCCCTGGGTGATTGTCAGCTCCCCATTCTGCCCATACCAGCTAGGCGGGGCACAGCCAAGGAACAATATGGAGTTTCATTCCCTGTTACCATCTTGGCTTCAAGGAAACGCTACAAGTTGGCACAGGCCACAGCCAATTATTCTTAACCAGGACCTGAAACTGCACTGCCAATACCCGAACTAAGGAAGAAGCAGGCTGAAAAACTAAGGAAGAAGCAGGCTGAGAAAACAACAGCAGTTTTCTTAGGGGAGTGAATCCCCAAATCTGATAGGATTGCTCAGGACACATGAAAGAGTGTCAGGTCTTCCACCCTCACCCTAGCTACTTCCAGCAAGGTGGCATTCATGAGTTCACATGGCAGGACAAAGATCACACTACTGTGTCCACAGTCTGCTACCCTCCCCAAAAAGACTGCTTTCACTCTTTCCTTGGTTAGGCAGAAATTAAAGAGTTTTGCAGTATGGACCAGTGCCTGCTCCCCATGCCAATCTGGATTCAAAGCCTGACACCATGCTAGTGGCTGGTTGCTGCTTGGCTTTGATTTACTGGGCTGGTGTGGGTGGGGAAGCAGGAGGAGAAATTGCTTGACATGATACAGAATGTGTATCCTTACAGTCAAATGAAACCCTGGTGCTTTGTGAATAGTGAGTCGGGCAAAGGCAGGAGGGGGCTGCTTGCCATTCTGTTAAGGATGGATAGCTCTGCTTAAACAAGCAGAGAAGCAAAAGGTGATGGAATAGAGGCCAAATGCAGGAGAAACAGAATACGTTTGCTGCTTGCATGGAGAAGAGCACATGGATCTAATTCTACCCAGGATCCAACAACAGCACCACTAATCCTGCATTTAAGGAAAAGAGGAAAGGTGACTAAGGGAGTTTGCTTAGGAAGAAGTGAGAGACCCAGAGCTCTCTCTGCCACAGGGAAGGCTCTGGGCTCTTTTTCCAGTCACTGCTAATGCCCTGGGCTCCCTCTGGCACCAGCAGAAGACACAGGCATACGCTGAACTGAGTAGATGATCCAGCAGCCCCTCACATTAAGGCTACAGTGCCAACATTTGTTTTCAATAATCAGGAAAGCAAGCAAATAAGTCTCAGCATTTATACTGAGAGAAAACAACAGAAGTCATGGCTCTGAAACCTCAGTGGCGTTCTCCTGCAATTATTTCAAAAATAGACCCATCTTATTCTCCTGTATTTGTACTCAGCAGGGGGAGGTGAACTTATCTGCTGCCTGTGATGTTGGCTTAAGAGCTCTGCTAAGGACACCATCATAATTCTTGTCTTTTTTTTTTTGCTAATGGTTGCATACCTTTGATTAAAACCTGCATGGTGCATTAAAGGCTAAAACAGATGATGAACGCCATGCAGTACGTTGCGTTAGATCACAGTTGATTAGAATTTTTGATGATCCAGCAGCTAGAAGAGGAAGCTGTATGAGCAGTGAAAATATTCAGCTGTTACTGTTGTAGGAGGCAGTGTCTTTTGTTTGACACAAGATACAAAACAGTAACTTAATGGACAATGTACTCTCTTGGTCAATGAATAGCTTTATAGCACAATAGAGCTCTGTAAAGAAAAGCTGGTGAATTAATCAGTCCAAATATTTGTAAGACTTCTTGCTTGTTTTCAAGTGGGTAATCCTGCCCCCACAACCGTTTTGGAACCCGATGCTAGTTAGCTTATTTTTCATGACTGCAAATTTAACAGTCAAGTATTTTAAAGAAACAAGCTAACAACAAAGTCATGTAGTAAGAGCTAAAGATGCTGACCCAAGTGCATATCACATCAGCATCCAGACAGAGATCTTTAGTAATCTCTGCCAACATACCAGTTAAGTAAAACACTATTGCTGCTCTGGGTGAAAAGATTTAGTTAAACAGGACAGACCAGTTACAGAGGAGGAAGCTGCCTGATTAAACATAATGCTGTCAGAAAACTGGCAGTATGAGCAAACCCAATGTGCCATGGAGGGAGGTTCACTTTCTAAGGTCATTCAAAATACGAAAGAAGAGTGCATAGAGCAAGTGTATCAAATAGGAACAGAAGGAAAGAGCCAGAAATGAGTAAGGAGAGAAGGAAGAGAGAAAAGAAATTATTAAAAAAGACCAAACTGTTTTTATGATACTGACTCCAAACAAGGAAAATGGATTTTATGTTCTCTTTGGTGATCTTATTAACTTAACATCAGGATCTTTTTTTTTTTTTTTTCATATGTAGCTTTTGAAGATCTCTTCCTCCATAAGACAAGTTTTAAAGAAAGACACTCATTGCAGCATTTTGCAAGACAGGGCACAAGGTATTGGCTCACTATTTGTAAAAATGTTGCTAAATACCATCAGTTACCTTTCCAGTCAAACTGAGTTTCAGTGACTATCTTAACCTTTCCAGATTGGTACACTGATGCTGCAATGGTTTCTTTGTCAGTTAATGCTCCAAATATGCACTTCTAAACCAGATCATGGCACCCTGATTAATGTATGGCTGAGGTTACAGAGCTGAAGGGAAGTGAAATCCAAGGCCTCTCTCTTCTAAAACTACAGTTTTAGAGATGAGTCAGAAGTAGGAACACACATTTTGAACAAGTATCGATATCTTCAGGTTCACAGGCCATTCTAGTGTTCAAGTTAAAGCTGCTTTTAAAATCAGTTAGAGATATGTATATACACACACAAATCCGGAATAAACTGCCAAATCACTCCTTGTGATTTCTGTCCATGAAGATATGAGTGCCCAAGGTAGAAGGAAGCCACCACAAGACCTACTTAACTTAAATATTCATTCAGCAGATTACAGGATATCTGTCCCTGTCTCGGCCAGTGTGAGCTTTTGTCCCATTAAAGTGCATCATTACTGCTCTCCAGACACGCTTTTCCTAAAGTAGGCTGCTGTAATCAGAGAAAAAAGAAAAACAAATCACAACAAATCAGAGCAGCATTTCTAGCTGTGAAGCATACCTAGTGCCTTTTTTCAATTTTTGCTACCCACTACTCCATTGCAGCACATTATGTGTTTAAGATGCACAAGTGAAAAAGAATCATCCTAGAAAGAGGGTGAAACAAAAGCAAAGTACTGCACAGACAGCTTCAAGCAAAACTAGCACGGCAAGCCAAAGAAGTAACCAAATGATCTCTTCTCTTATGGAGATAATGGGTTTCGATTCCCAAAAACTGTATCAAATTTTTTATGCATTTGCACTCTGCTCTGGTTACATGCTCTTTCTCCTTCATGTTTGAAAGGGAACATACTCCAAAGACACACCAGCTAGATTACATGGGCACATTATAAGTTTCACAATCTTGAGAGCGTTCTACTTTGATCTCAGAAGTTGATTGTTGGAATCCCACAGAGCAAAGAGATAGCACAGGAGGGTCTTTTCACTGATATACACATAAGGAAAATTTTGCGAGATTTCGGTGAAATTGCTCTGGTTTAGAATTTTCTCAAGTGTTTCATTTCAACTATAAATAGAAAACAGAATCTCATGACAAAGATGTAGCTGACATAGTGTGCAATTTATCATCTGTGAGCACATTTCAGAGTGCCTGTCTCAAAGCTGACATGCTGTGTGGACTCTGCAATATGACTATAATATATTCCATGACAAATGCAAGTAAAAGTAGCTGAGATACAAACAATCCACAAAGAAAATTCTCTATTGCCTCTCCTGATCTGGACTTCTTTCTGATAGCAGATAACCTTGGGGAGACAAAAAACTTCCAGCATAAATGGAAAAAACATTGTTTCTCTGGATTACTTCCTACCATGCTTTTGCCATGGATTGTAAAAACCTATTCCTGGAAGCACACTCAAATAGATTTGACTTCTTCCCTACCTATAGAAATACCACAGACATGCAAATGATCCATAATATATATGCAGACAGCCACTGAAGTCAACAAACCAACATAAACAAAAACTACAGTACCTGATTCCTGGACTGTCACTTCCTTTCAGACTATTTTTCTCCTCAGAACCATTTCTAGCAAGAATAAAAGCATAATGTTTTACAGTATAATGCTCTTATTCTCCCATATCTCAGACAGCAGATCCACAGCTGTAAATACAGGCTGACTGTACTAGTACCATCACAACCAAAAGAAGCAGATGACTTCATCTGCTAGAATCTAGTGTAAGGTATCAAGGGCTGTAGGTGATTTAAGGCTCTGGCACCTTGGACGGGAGGTGCCCAGACTCAGAGTCCAAATTGTGACTATTACAGAGGAGGTTCTAGATTCAGCCTACTTGAATACTGGCTTCAGAGACCATCCAGTACTGAATGCACTTGGATAATCACAGAGAATTTTCTTTTCTTTCTTGTGCTCTAAGAGGCTACATATGTGCTGCAAGGACAAATTTGTAACTTTGCTATTGTAATAGTCAAGCAGTTTAAGGGTTTCCCTGTCTTTTCAAGCCACTTTCCAACATTTGCAAAGGTATAAAACCAGACTGTTGAGTCTGGCTCTGGCAGAAGTCTGGATTTGCACAGGGATAACTGGTAGCAGTTTAGCCCATTGTTTTTCTTTCACAACTCTTGCAGTAAACTAAAGCAACAGCAGACAACAATTCCTAAAAAATAAGGCTCTGACCGATACCTGCTGGATTTTTCTTCACTTCCTGTAGCACCTGCTTTTCTTACACCAATAGCACAGACTCCTGCAGCTGGGAACAGCAATACCCTCCTGCTCTGGTGGACACGCCACCAGAGGGCAATGAAACACATGGACTGCGTCAGCATCCTGCAAATGGAGATTTTTGGCCCCAAGCCGAGCAGGTGAAAGCTCCTGTGACAGCCACAAACACACTGAACAGCTCCAGTGAAGAGATCTAGATTAGTTTAAAAACCACATCCACTCTGCACTTCAACCCAACATTACACAAGGATCAGGCTGCAACTTCTCTTCTTGTACTGGTCAGACCCTGGAAAGCCAACAACTTCCATAGTCCTAACAGACAAAGATTTACTGGTGACCTTAGTGTCTGAGGCGAGTACTTCTAGTGGAGAAGCCTTACCCAAAGCTGTCAACATGCCATTGGCTTCCTGGTCATTCACACCACTGCACCTTATGCAGCTCAGGAAAGGGGGAAATCCAAGTTCTGAGTAATGGCTCATTCAGATGAATTTGATGTCTCTTGAGCAGAAATTACAATGTTCGAGTAGCTTCCACTCTTTAGGGGTGGTTTTCACTTTTTCAGGTCTATTATTTGTAAATGCCGTTTTTGAAGTCTAGATAATTGTTATGTAGTTTTTAGTGCTAGACTATGTATAGAAATATATGTAATGTACCTCTGGTTTCAAGTCACCTTCCAACACTTTGTTATTTTGCAGAGCAATACATGGCCATTGATTAAGTACAGAATCAAAACTGGATCTTGCATTTGGTGGGTGACTAATTTTCTAATATCACAATTTAATTATCTTGCTTTGGCACCAGAAACTACTACATGTTATTTTTAGCTCCAGATACTGGATTTGGGTATGCTAGGTAAATTCAAATTGGCCTAATATAGAAGGTGGCTACTACCATTTGTATGATGAGAGCCCTCTGAATCAGCTACCTATTTTGGCAGAAGGTACTTGAGTAGAATAGCTGGCTGATATCTTTTTCAGCTCTGCTGGTCTCAGCTCTGGATTACTCCTGAACAAGGTATTGATGCAGGGTCCCTATATCCAGGTATCGACAAAGTCTTCCCTGTGTTCTTTGTCCCTAATCTGGGGTTTGATCAGGAAGCTGTTGAAGTCCATGGGAGCCAAAATAATTTCACAGCTTTATAGAATCAGTATCTTAATCACGTTAAAAATATTTAATTAATACAAAGCCAAGGAATGAAGGTAAATCTTTACCATAAGTAATTAGAGCTTTAAAAAGCAGGTATGCTGTCTGCTAGACAGCATCAACCAGAGTAACTTTTGTCTTCCAGGCATGAGTCAGAAAGTTAGATTAACTTTCAACACTACAATACTGGCATTAGTTATTGACATCTCAAAGACTTATACTGTGGTGGGATTTGCATACTCACCAGTGAAGGTGGAGCTCAACTCCAACAGGTACAAAAATAGAGTTCAAAAAGTCTAAGAGAATAAAAAGTTCAAGAAGTCTGAGACTGATTTGCTCTAATAGAGAGGCTAGGATAAGTCTTCAGTAAAAAGAAGGAAAGTAGTCGGTGCACGTAAAAGATGAAGATATTTGAAATGTAGGGTGGGAGGGGAAGGAAAGGAGAAATGAGACTGGGATTTGGAACAAGCTTCTGTAAATGTTGCTTTAACTATTAATTGAAGAGTAAACATCTTATTAAATTCTTATGGAATGTGTGCATGAAAAGTGGTAGTACAAGTCAGATCTGCCCCATGTGGATGTTGTTTATGAAGCAGCCTCCTTGGAAATGTTCCTCAGACTTTTGACAAATGAACTTTCTGTAGGTTGTACATTTGAACATGGAATGCCTATTGTTTCCATCTGCCTTTGGCTTGTACAGTTCCTTGGGGGCTTAATAGAGAGACAGACATTTAGTAGAAAGAAGGCTTTATGGAGTGGCAAAAGCACATTCTGGGAGAATGCACTAGGAAGGAAAAAAGAAAACACAACAAAAACAACTCACAACCAACCACTGTTTTCTACAGAAATTAGAAATTGCAGAATAAAAGTTCTTTTTAAAAAAGCACATACATTTTTCATGGAGTGGGCCTAAAGCACTTATTTATATTTCATCTCTGTATGACACGGTTTTGCTCATCTAATTCCATTTAGAACATTACAATTTTTGTTTCAAATGTCTCTGTGCTGAAACATATTCTCTAAAGTGCCCTGGAGCTGCTGGTATTGTGAATGTTATCTAAATGACTCATTCGAATTTTTAAGGACAACTCAGCTTAAAAATACAGTATTCTGGTTTTCAGCTATTTTTATTTGAAAGTTTGTAGTTTGGGGTGCAAAGAAGAAAGATGCAGAACAACAGAGGGCACTTGAATAGAGTCACACAATTGCTGCTGTTTTCCACTTTACAGGATGAAGCCAGACACAAGGAAGTGGCACCGTTTCTCCTGATATACACAGAGTGAATCTTGATTACTTATGGTGTTTCTGCAAAGGCCCCTTCACAAAAAAAAAACCTCTGAAATATCTCTGGTTTTGATCATAATGTGAAAGACAACTATTAAACACTGCTGCTTATATGATGTCTGTTTCTGTGGTGCTGCTGTATATTTCACAAATCGCAGAAGTTCGACTTAACATTTCATGCATGCATTGGTTTTGCACACCTGTATGCTGAAATTCTAGCTCCAGTGAAGCAAAAATTTTCTTAAAATACATATTATATTACAATCCTATGCATACAAACATTTAGAAATACTTGCTTGAATGTGGAGAAGGTCAGGTTCTGTGTCATATATATCACAGGGCCCCTGAGGCTGCAAAGGCTATATTTTGAAGGTAGGATTTTTTATTTTGCTGAAGTAGATAGACTTAAGGGCTAAATTGTATGCTTTCTGAAAAAAGAATTGAAACTCAGGAATACCTGAGTTTGACTTCACTGACATGGAAAAAGTCACCGTAGAAAAGATGATCCTCTGGCCAGCACACAGCAAGACAGGAATCCATTGGCTGTTGAGCTACGTTAACTACCAGAACACCACTTAACATGAGTTACCTTTACTTTTGCACTGGTAGTCACAGAGTCAGAAAGCTCATTGAAGAGGATATTCTTTCAGGCAGTACAGATATTCAGCTGACATCAGTCTATAGAATTTCATGGGTTTTACAGATGGAAATGCACCACTTGAAATGTATATGTTGACTGTTGCTTGAAATTAAACTAAAGCAAGCTGGACTTCTGCTCCATGGAGAGTAAGATTTTCTCAGGCTGTCAGAACAAGACCTCTAAGGGAGTCAGGCCATTTTTCAGAACAGAAAAGAGGGCTTTCCTAAATAACCACCCCAGCCTTAACCAATCTGACAGCTTATGTAGATACCATTTCCTAAAAGTTAAAGCCAAAAAGGATACCAGATGCACCTACTGTGTGTTCACAGACCATTAATTTTAAGCAAAACATCTAGTTGATGCTCAAAGATTTTACTAAGGGAAAAGCATTTCTCTGCTTAGAAAACTGTCTGCTACAAGCACAGGGTTGGCAAGACCTGAGGAAGCCATGCAATGGCAAGGAATTAATCATATGAGATGTACAGAAATGATCCTAGCAGACAAACCACATCTCATGCTATATGAGGTGAAAGATCCACAGACCCTGCCAACCTGACCCAGGGAAAATTCCCTCCCAAACCAACTAAGGCAATCCATAATCACTCTCTATGCCACCTACAAAGAGCTCTCCTGCCCTGGCCAATCTCTTGCACTGCAGGGGAAAGCAGTTAATAACAAAGAAAAGAAGCCGCATACAGAAACCTTCGCTCCTTGCGCAAGGGAGGAGATGAAAAGAAATCTGCCCTGATCATCTTCAGAGAAATTCGGGTCTGTTAATTTTCTTAATGTGGAGTTGCTGTCTACAAGCTTTTGAGTTGAATGCTTTCCCATTAAGGAAAAGGATGAGAAAGGGAAGCTGTCCAGGCCAGGCTTGAGCTCTCATTATCAAGAGACCTCGCAGCCAGAAAGCAGCTTCTTATTTCAAGACTGAGTTAGCTGAACTTCAGCTCCTGTCAGCCAGGTGGAAAAGCCTCTGCTGTCAGGTGTGTTCTTCAGACTGACCTCTTGCCCTGCTCTCAAATTACCTGAATACTCTGAATTCTTGACACCCCTCATCCTGATGTTTGTTTTCCAGTCCTTAACTCACATTATAGCCCAGCTCAGATAGAACAGGACATATCACCTGATGAAGAAGCCTACAAACAGTACAAAATGTTTCTCTTTTTCACAGATCACACCATCCCTTTTTTTTGCCACAATACAGCAGGAAAAAATTAAAATTTAAGAAATTATCTGTGATGCCACCTAAGTCCATCCATAAACCACTGTTTTCCAAAATGTGATTTATTTTATTCTCTATGCCAGTATATACCAGCTCAGGCTTGACTGTATTAAAAAACATCCTTTTGTTGCAACAGAAATCTTAAACTAGGTGATTACTCTTTACTTGGCCTTATTGTTTATTTTCTTGCTAACCTTTTCCTCAAACTTGATGTTATACATCGGCAGATGCTATACATTACTGACTATACAACTGATTAAGGTTTGCCTGGCCCACTCCCTCAGTGAATGGAGTAAAACTACTGTAAAAGTAATTGAACAAGCTGAATGAATTTGGGGCAGAGGATGCTTCCTATAGAGACTGTCGCAACTGGAAGCAGATAAAGATTATTGAATATTTTAGGCAGTAGGTAAACTATAAAGATGAAGAATATTTCTTTGCTTGCACAGAGGCAAAAAAAAAAAAAAAGTAGAGGAGAGATTTTGCTCAGGGGACAGCAACTGCATTGCTGATTGAGATGGAAAATCTGTGAAGGAGCCTCTTGTTAGAAGTGCTGGCAGTGTATCATCCAGAGCAGTACATGCTTTCTCTTCACAAGATAGGGAATTTTTCATTTCATCTATCATTCAGAACTTCTTGTAATGCTTCCAAAAGTCACATTACATTGTCATACACTCCCATTAACACAAAGACTTACTCTTTGTGAAGTAATTGGCTGCTGTGGAAGGTGGGCATAGGGAGCAGGTGCTACAGGTGGCCTTTTCACATTGAGATGCTCCATCAATACACTCAGCCAGAGAAGCTGTGTTTCTCCTGAAGATGAATTGCATCTCCCCAGCTTTCTGCACAACACTTTGTACCTGGATGTTCTGAATATTTCTAAAATCCTTCTCCACCACCATGCCAATTATACTACTACAACAATCCCAGCCAAATTAAACACAGGAGTTGCTTCCACCAAGTAACAAAATTTCTGAGACCTAAGGAAAGCCCAGCAACACATCTAAAACTATTAGCTACAATCTTCTTCCCTAAAGAGAGGAAGGCCAGGCCATATCATACCATATTTTCTTCATAAGAAGGAGATCACTTTTCTCCTTGACAAGAACACTACAATAAGCCACATCAGAAGTAGCAGCAAAAGTTGTATTTTCAGTGGTCAGGAATGAAAATACACTGGTGTTTCAAAATGCCATTCTAGAGAAGAGAATGAAACAAACATAAGTCAGACCATGATTTTTAAATTTCTATACCTTTGAGTCAATGTGATAATCACCTTTCAATGTCAAAGGATAAAGAAAGCAAAATTTAATATAACCATTGTTTTCCTTTAAGCTTTGCAGTTTCCACATGGCTGAACTTACCAGGGTACAAAAGTATTGCCTTGCTGCAGAGGCAGAAGTGATCAAGGAAGCTACATGAAATTTGGATATGCTTTTTGGACTACAAAGAAGAAAAGTCTCATAGATAAAGAGCCAGTTCAGCAATATAAATTATGTAGCTTGTTAAATACACCACCACCACTAGCCACCCAGAAAATGTAAGTATTGCACAAGGTTAGTAATTTGGTACAATGGGATGATATCCACCACTGGATCAACATTTACACATACAGTAAATTAATTCTAAGCATTTGATGTTAAGAGAAATCGTATAACTGCACACACTGCCAGGATTTCTATTTATATATGTCCTGCTTAATGTCTTTATTGATAATCTGGATGAGGGGATTGATTGTACCATTAGTGAATTTGCAGGTATCACCAAGATTGGTGGGAGTGTTGATCTGTTGTAAGGTAGGAGGGCTCTGCAGGGGGGTCTGGACAGGTGAATGGATGGGCTGGGACCAAAAGTATGAGGTTAAACAAGACCAGGAAGCAGATTGTAACTTTGGCCATGAGAGTCTCATGCAACACTATAGGAGATAAAGTGGCTGAAAGCTGCCTGGCAGAAAAGGACCTGGGGTTGCTGGTTGGAAGCGGCTTCACATGAGCCAAAGTGTGCTCAGGTGGCCAAGAAGGCAAACAGCATCCTGGTCTGAGTCAGCAATAGTGTGGCCAACAGGGCCAGGGAAGTCATTCTTCCCCTGTGCTTGGCACTGGTGAGGCCACACTTCAAGAGCTGTGCTCAGTTTTGGGCCGCTCACCACAAGAAAGTCATTGAGGTGCTGGAGTGTGTCCAGAGAAGGGCAACAAAGATGGGGAAGGCTGTGGGGCACAGATCTGATAAGGAGTGTCAGAGGGAGCTGGGGGTGTTTAGCCTGGAGAAAAGGAGGCTCAGGGGGAACTTTATCGCTCTCTACAACTGCCTGAAAGGAGGGTGTAGCCGGGTAGGGGTCCGTCTCTTCAACCAGGCAATCAGTGACAGGACAAGAGCACGCAGTCTTAAGGGAAGGTTTAGGTTGAACATTAGGAAGAATTTCTTCCCAGAAAAGGTGATTAGACTTTGGTATGCACTGCCCAGGGAGGTGGCAGAGTCACCATCCCTGCAGGTGTTTTAGGAAAGACTGGCCGTGGTACTCAGTGCCAGGGTCTAGTTATCATGGTGGCGTTCTGTCATAGGTTGGACTCTATGGATAATCTCAGAGTTCTTTTCCAACCTAACTGATTCTGTAATTCTGTAGTATTTAATTACAACCCACAGGTAAATATTACAGCTTTAAATAGTAGTATCAAATATCACTGTTTGCTAACTGATTTTTTAACTTCACGTGCAGTCCTTGCAATCCTAAACCCACCTATTGCTATTCACCTCATTAAATACTGAGTTCAAAAATAGCTTTAACAGCAAACTGTAAACAGACTGACACACATATGTCAATGAAGCCTAAGAAGCTAAAAAGAAGAGCAAAGTGATGTCACTCTGAGCCTTGGTGGCTTGGTTACGAGAAAGTCTTGGGTCCTTACCTTAGTTCTAGGTCAGTTGATTAAATCACTTAAGAGCTGTAAAGTTCAGGATTATATTTATTGTCTGGGCCAACCAAATCATAGCAGCACTGATAACTGAGTAATAGTAAACACTAATTTCAGTGGCATAAGGTGGCCTAACACTAAGATAGTCAAGCCCCTTCTAAAAGGTTACAAGTCATTCAAATGGGCAAAGACATCCTGATTCTTCTGCTTTACTCAGACTTGTTACCTTTTACTTCAGTAATAAATTTCCTTGAAAGATTATACCAGGATTTGTACCTCTAAAAACTCATGTATACCTTTGTCTTTTCTTTCAGTATAAACAATTTCTCTTGATGCTATTATTCATAACTAACAAAAGAAAAGGAAGGGGGGGACAAATTATCTAAATATCATGTTCTATATGGAGCAACAATGGTTTACATGTGCTTTCATTCCCAGTTTTAGAAAGACTCCACTGTGAAATGGACTTAAATTTGCACAAGCAGCTCAGAAATACTAACTTAATTCAAGACATAACCAACAACTTCTGTTTGATGCACTTTTTACCCCCCAGTTGGTGTGGCTACTTTCTTCAGATATTTTCTGTTGGAAATTTGTGCTGTTACCGGCAGCTGAGAGGAGTGGCTATGATTCCAGAAGCAATGGTAGCATTCAATCCCCCTAAAATTCTTACGTAGTACTGTCCATACTCTGGATGTTCACAGGTTACAAGAAAGGTCTTAGGGGAAAAAAAATAAAAATAAAATTTTTTGTAAGCAGAAAGACAATTTCAGAAGAAAAATGTTAAATCATTAAAAGAAAGCCTCCACCTTCACAATAGACAGGTTTTTTAAAATTTCTTTTCAAAAATTCTTGTTCTATATAATCTTTGACAAGATAGTAAAAACGTCTTAAAGCCACAGACCTATTGAGAAACTTCAAGAGCTGAGGGTTGATGGCATGCTGCACTTGCTGTTTTGATGAGTTTGCACTCCATGAAGAGGAAGGAAACATCCCCCTGCACAGCATATGGCAGCACTACAGGAGATAGCAACAAGAAACGACCTTCAAGGGACCATCTGCCAGTTCTGCTCCAGTCACACCTCCTCCTTGCCCACAACATGACCCTTATACCAAGGAGACCAGCAAAGGATGCACATGGGAAACATCCTAAACAGTTAAAGCTCATGCTAGGCTTGCATCATTCACTTCACCTTTGTTAGAGTTTTCCCAATCAAATGCCAAGAGCATTTAACCTTTAATACTGTTGTCCAGAAGCATCTGAACACACCACTGAAACCATTGCCCAGAAGTGGTTATCCATTCCTCACTGCCTCCACATCTTCAGATATTCTTTCAAAGAATAACAAAGGGAGAAAACTGCTTAGACAAAAATGTGATCCTTATGGCAGATGGTACCACAGGATAAATGGCTGTTGGTCTGCTGTAAATAATTCATCATTGTCAAGTGTGGTGCTCCAGTCATCTCAACAGAAATATGTGATACTAAGAAAAATGTAACATTTGTCACAGAAGTACCACAGGCATCATGGGGCTTTCTTTTTAACCCAAATTAGGCACAAGAATACGATTGACAGAGCAAAGCAAGACTTTAAAGATGCCCAGGAACAACCTTCCTTACACACACACACACCTGCCTCTGCAAGTAGTGCGAACCCCAAAACCAGAGACAAGTAAGCTGGGTGCCACTGACTTTCCATTCACTTGTGAGAGGGTGATCAGTGAATGAGAGGAATGGGCAGGAGCTTTGTTCTGTTTCTCTCTTAAGCCCCTAGCGTGGCAGGCAGTGCACGTCACATTCCCTGCACATTTAGGCCACCAGCAATTTATAACACTTGCTAGAGAAAAAGTGAAATAGAGGGTCAGCTGGGGCTCACAAGATACCATTCAGTCTCACAGCTTTTAGCACAAAGCCTGGGACAGGCCAGCTCATGCCACACCACTTGACAACAGGGTTCAATCTCCTGTTTCAGGGATGACATGGGAACAGGTGGGCAAACAGGCAGTCACCAAGTGGCAGACATTCTGAATACTGCCCTTACAGCATACAGCATTTCCCTTAGACAGCTCCAGAGAGTCCAGAGCTACAAGAACTATTCTTCCCAAATTACAGGGAAGGCTAGCAAAATGAGGAACAGCATTAGTTGATTCACACAAAAAAAGCCAGGTAAAGAACTGTAAACACACAGTTATGCTGATCTCCCCAGTAGCTGCACAGAGTTGATATGCTTGACCTCAAAGGGAGGCTTGAGTCACCTATTAATCTCCTTCCAGAAGGGGACCCCATATCCATCTTAGGTGCTTAATAGAAGCATTGAATGCATCCTCAGGGCTCTCCCTCATCTACACCTCTTATATACAAGGTTGTTACAGGTCCCAGCTTGAGCATACAGTTATTTAGATCAAGAGAATTTTTTTTTAATACCCTGTGTTTCTGGCTGATGCTTGTTCATTCTAAGCAACAGTGAGAAAGGCTTCTGTAACAGCCATGATGGATGGGGCACAGGACCAACCTAAAAGGTCTCCATTGCCTGCCCCTGGGCAGACACATTTCCCCAAACAGCAGGCAAGGATGGGCTGTCAATGCTGTTCCAACCCACAGAAATAGCAGGTAGACCTGAGATGTAGGATGAACATACTCTTCATTTAAATAAGGTATGTTCATGCAAAATAGTGTCAACACCTCCCTTCTTTTTTTTTTTTTTTTTCTCCCCTCTTGTCACTTTTCTCTCATTTTTGCTTATTTTACCCACATTACAGCTGTAGCTGTATAAATGACATGCTGTGGCCTAGCATCATGTGATAGATCATCCTACATCAGCTCTGAAAAATGGAGATGCTGTCAATTGTCTGGTTCTCACATTCACTGTCAGCATCAGTGCATTCAGGCAGCATGTCACAGCCATCTGAACAAGATGAATACAGTACTGTGAACATCAGCTTGGGAACTAAGTCAATCAAATATGTGACCACAACCACACAGAATCATTTGTGCTGAGAAACTGCCACACAGAAAGGGTTCCTCATGCCCTACTATACCAGTACTGCCACTGGTAGTTTTTAATTAAAATATTTGCTTGATCTGGTTGAAAAACAAAGAGGGAATTTTCTGATGAGGTTTTCCATACAGTAGATTGTAAAGAAAATCTCAGCAGCCCCTGGGGTTGAAGACATCCCTGGTGTGAACTACAGCTGTCAGGGACCAGTCTTGCTGTTCCTAATCTCACTGGACTAATCTCATTGACCCGCTCCCACTGTGAAGCAAGGGGATTGAGTCTCCTGTGCTACCCAGGCGCCTCTAATAGAGGGTCAGAAGAGACAATGTTGCATCCTTTTGTATACTTGGTCTGATAGAAGGTGTTACTGCCCACGGCAGGGGGCTTGGAACTGGATGATCTTTAAGATTTCTTCCAACCCAAGCCATTCTGTGACTCTAAAACTGTTCAGTACAGCTAATCTGGAAAGGAGATGAAATTAAAGGGACCAAAGAGAAGACTGTTGCCATTTAGTTTTCATTTGTAAAAGAAAGAATAGCAATGAGTCATTCAAAGGTTCAGTGCTACTCTGTTCATAGTACAACATGGGTGTGCACTGCCTCCTTTCCTACCACCCCCCCCCCTCAAGGCTCCTGGACTCTGTACCCCAGCTGAGTGCACTGAAAATTGTGCACCCCATATCAAGGCACCTTGAAACAGAGGCCTTTCCCATGTAACAAGAAGTTGCACAGTGAAAAATTATGGAGGGCATGAAATGAGAAAATGAATGTTAATTCAGTTCCATTGTATTTCATCAGACAACATCCATAGTTTTTTTCTGTTTTCCTCTCTCTTTCCTCTCTCTGTCCCCTAGAATGCTCCTCTCATAAATGTGAGCAGGTCTTTATATCTCTCTCTTATAAAACGTCTGTATTCTGTTTCCTGCTACAGGTTGGTCTCACAACCTGGACAAACAATCAATCGCTACACAAACAAGCAGGAAAATGTTAACCCATTGTGCCTGTGCTCAAATTGGTTTCAACATCAACAAACTAAAGCAAGGGTCTGGAAAAACACCAGAAATGCCTTTAGCAATTCAGTGATAAAAAGCAGCATTCACTCCATTAAAGTGGCATTTATGGGAAAATTTTTGAGCACTGTCCCAGAATGAAAAATGGGCACTATGTTAAAACAAGTATCACAAAAACACCAGGAAAAATGCCAAAACAGCAAGGACTTTGCAACAATTAGAGAATAGTCATATTCAAAGAGAACAGGATTTCAGCTCAGATAAAAGATGACTCTTTTAGCTGTGTTGGGAGATTCTCCAACCAGAGGATGCATTTGAATTGTCAGTGGAAGCCTGGACTCTTTCTGGCTGCTAACACAAACGTCGAATCTCTTTCTGGGGTGGCAGAACCTGTGCTACATGGCTATATATGAATGACACAGCTCAGTAGTAGGGGAAGAGGAACTCCAGTTACAGAAGCACTTCTGGTTTTACCTTCATAACAGAAGAAGATGGGCTAAACTGTGAAGCCTGATTTCTGGGACTGCATCTCTTGGCCTTGCTTGGATCACCATTTCATTTGGTACCTGAATGAGAGCACTGTCTCATTCAGTTGTATCTGAAAATGAAAATGTACAGTAATTTTAAAATTTGGAAAATTTACAGTAATTCCATGAAGATTCCTCCATGACTCTTCTGCCCCTCATGTGGCTCCTTACAAAAGGAAAATCTTCTTGTCTCCTCGATGTAGATTGCACATGGAGCTGAGCTAGGCAATTTATCTAAAATATGGTACCCATTATTAAAAATAGCAAAAATCAAGACTGTTTACCTAAATTAGTAAAAATATTGGCCAAATTCTAAAAGACAACCACTGTAGTTCCTGTGGATTCTCTACTGCCCTTGTCCCAGTCAGAAGGGACAGTCATCTGGAGATGTTAATGTACAACTGTGGATATGAATCAAATGAAAATGCTACTTCTGGAATATATACCAAAGTCTACAACTCTACTTCTGTCCTGTGATTTGCCTAAACAAATAGATGCATTTATATAAATAGCTCCCTGCACTGACAAGGACCTTAAAACAGCCCAGTATCAGCAGATAAGATCTAGAAAGTGAAAATAGCTCACAACCAGGGAATCACATAAATTGTGGAAAGTTTCTTCAGTTTTATATCACAGCTTGTGCTCCTGCCATGCACACATGAAAAAATAAGCAGTGAGGCCAGGCTGAGACCATATTTGATTCTGCTAATATTCAGACCTAGTCCATTTGGGAGATAAAAAAATTCTATTATCATTCACAAAAGATAGAAGAAAACTGAATTTTTCCTTTCTACCAATAGTATTTTGAAGGCTAATGCAGGAAAGCTGCAAGAGATTTTATTTTGTGTTTAAAAAAAAACTCTATAGAAATTGCAGAACAATCTGTGTTAAAAGAATTAATTCTTCATGACCTAGCAAATTGGACTTTCATTTGCCATGAGGTACAGTTACCTGACACATTGTTGAGTTGATGGATATTTTTATAGTTAGATCTCATTCTAAAATGCAGGCTGTCTGCTGCCAGCACTTGAGTAATGTGCTGGCTCATTAACAGATCTTTTTGTACGAGAAGAGGTAGAAGATTATCCCCAAGCTCATGTCTTCTAGCCAAACAGACACATTATTCTTGCAGTGCTCAAAGTTCTGAATGGTCATTTACAGTAAAGGCAACAGCTTTCACTGGAAAACAAGTGACTTGCCAAGAAATGATGAATAAAAAAAAAAAAAAAAAAAAAAAGAAAGCATAAAGAGAAGCAGATCTATTGAAAATCTCCAAAAGATGAAGCTTTGACAAGGAACAAACTTGAGAAATGCTGTAACTTGATCATCTATCTCATACCTCAACAGCTCTGCTATTCTCTTGGATTCTACCAAGAGAAATACAGAAATGTGACAGAAATGTAGGTGTCAGAAGACAATCTAACTGGGGGCAGGAATTGAAGAGGCAAAGAAAGCTATGAAATGTGATATAGGTATAGTGCCAAGTAATGCAGCATTAAGACAAGCTGACATTACTAGAACAGATATAATTCCTGGCCTTACTTGATGGAGCTTATTCACTGTGTTCATCACTTCTTATCCAAGCTGTCAGGAACATTGTAGCACTTATCATACACAGTATTAACAAAAAACACACCTTTGAAAACTGTGTTAAACAAACTGAGATAATTCATGACAGAGTTGCTAAACTCACAGGAAACGGGTTTGTTTTCTGACCACCGAGCCAAAATCTTGAAGACTTTTCATGACAGGCACTTCTCATATAACTATTACTTACGTTTTTCTCACCAAGAAGCTTTCTAAAATCTCAGTCTAGTGGGGTAACTGCCAAGAAAGTAGACAACTTCAAATTCTTCAACTCTCAAGTGTTACTAATGGGTCAAATAGAATCTGGTGGGTCATTTGTGTGCCATGTCAGCACTTTAGTCAATAAGAACTAATACCTAACAGACCAAAACCCTTTGGGATATTTGTTCATGTTCTTTTAAATTACCATTGCATGTAAACTAGTCTACATAATTGAGGTCTGGAATAACATTGTGATATTCGGGCAAGATTTGAGTCAGTCTCACCTGTCATTTCTGCACTAGAGGAGCATAAACACTATATCCAGTATGGAGTGTGGTCACACTCATTTGTCAGTTGCATGCAGAGAGCATGCTTCTCATCATTTACATCTCTGATCGGGGAATTAGACTTCTGTCAGAATCAGTGGAGTCAGTGAGGGAGAAAAGAGTACCAATTTGCATTCCTTACTAGTCGGATAAAGTAAGTATTGATCTGGTCAAACAGTGAACTAATTCAGAACTAGGTCATTAAGCAAGTTAGCTGTGATATTATTCACCGAGTTGCATTATTCATTGTGTACAGATAATTGCCAGGTCATTTGCAAAATATTTCAGGCTCATGATTATTTCACAAATATTCATTTCTTCAAAAAAAGTTTCAGTCACTCAAGGAGGAAACAGGGAAAGAATTAATATGAACTGGGTAATCTATTATATATCACAAGCATTATCTTGCTGAAGTGAGCTCGTCATGAATAATCCATAGACCAAAAGAGATGCACCTATTGCTTACAACCAACACAGAGATGACAAGCTTGGTCTGCAAACAATAGAAAGTAGGTTGTTTATTGTATAATTCATTTGCAACAAATAATTCAGGGTGCTGATTTCTTTCCCAGAACACATTTACAATAACATCTATTTTGAAAGTAGTAAAACCATATAAAGTTAAATAACACAAATTAATTAGATTAATTGATTCTAAGAACTTGAAGCTTGACTTCACAGCCAACAAGGAAAAAGAGTAATATGAACAAAAAGAAAAGTCTACTTGTAAATTATATAATGCTCCTTCTTCTGGATGATAGAGAAGTGATATTTAACAGTGTCAGTAAACTCATAAATTTGCTGAAATCACCATCACCATTACTAAAAAAAGTATCCCACCACTCTCTATCAGCCTCAAGACATGACTGGGTACTTTGCTACATGCACAAGACCACCTCAGTACCACCTTCAGCAAGGTAAGTTCAGTAGTCAATGTATTATAAAGAGGCAGTATCAGGGAGAAGTCAGTGGTGAAAAATCTAAATAATTTCATCTAATAATGCTTCACCACTATGAATAAAATAGGTTTTCACTGTTTTAAAGACATCATTTTGCTGCCTCCAGTTGTAACCTTCCCAAATGCCAAAGACTAATAAGAATGAAGTGTTATTTGGCCTTGAATGGGAGACTCCTTGTGAGAAGTGAGAGCTTAAAGGACACAGGGAAAACTATTCAGACATTAGACTTTTTTTTTCCATGGAATTCTTATTACCCTTTGAAATTTTCCTCTTGAACTTCCAAATCTGGATATTCCTATAATGAATCAGATGTCTAGGAAATGGCCACAGTTTGCTTATTTTCACATGTTTTATCATTAAGTACCTCCTAAAAAAGTTTTCCTTTTTTTTACAGAATTAGAATTGATAGGATTGCTGGAGATAGAATCTCCAAATTTGCCACCACAGCAATGGGAAAAAAAAAAAAGACCCACTTTAAAACCTATAATGTTAGGTTAACCTTCAGGTTCCATAACCTCACTTTTTCTTAATAAAGGAGTAAGAAAATGTGGTGAAAATATGATGTTTGTCAGACACTCTAATGTGCTTCTTTATTATTTTATTAACACCTCAATTTACAAATTCTGTAGACTTCATGCCTGAAACTCACAGGCAGTTGGAGATAACCACTAAAGTGAGCTGTGCACAACTGAAAAACAAAGCAGCTGCAAATGTTAGGAGTGGACTAAGAACTTAATCCTGCAACATCTTACTCAGGTAAGTGGGTCTTAATAATGTGAGTGTCTGAACTTTATGTAAAATTGGTCACAAGGAACAGCTTGGAGACTTTGTGCATATTTTGCAGTATTCTGGAATGTTTTCTGATGAAAACTGGGTTTTCAAATTGTCTTTTGAGTGTTACCATGGTAGTTGATATAAGGAAATAATTTTCAAGATCATAAATGTCAACTGCCTGACACCCAAGAATCATCTTCAAAATACTTGAGGGATGAAGGCAGGTCTATTTATCCACTGTTGGTACAAGCAGGAAAGAGTGTAATCACTTTGCACAGTTTCCCTCAGGATTTTGAGGACAAACAGAAACAAATCTGAAGTCACTACAGGTAAACATGGCAATTACTTTATCCTCCTTTTTCCCAAAAGGTATCCCTTGTGCTTTTATGAGTTTTAAAGTACTCAGGAGATGCTGAACTTCCAAAACAAATGAATATATGAAGGGTTTGTTCACATTCCACCCTCACAATTTAAGGGACAAGGACATGGTAAAGCATTCCCCTGATTCAGGGATCAGATGAATAGACAAATCTTCAGACTTTATTCAGGCATCTTATTACTCTGTTTAATTTCACAGTATCTGTTCATAAATAGCTCTTCTACCTTTATCCTAGCTTTTTCTGTTAACTTTTTTACAGTTTCAGAAGAATTGTGAAAAATATGTTCATGTTCTATATTTCTTTTATTTATTCATTTATAATTCATTTTTTTCATATTTACCTCCATTTTATGTCTGCTTGGAATACATGAGTCATATCCCTAGCAATTAATGGCCATAAATAATGCAATGTCACGTAACAACAGAAAATATGAAAGCCACACGTTATAAAACCAGACTGGTGAACATTCAGCTTGTAGTCCAACACTGTCAATCATCTCAAATATCTACCTAATTCAGATTGGTAGTTTTACAAGGAATATGAAATTTTTGTCTAAATCTCCTTTAATGCTTTTTGGACCTAAGTATAATAGTCTCTTCTCAGATATTGTTTTGGTTTCAGACCCATATAAAGTGTTTTTTATATACAGGGAGAAATAAAACACAAAGGGAGAGAGGAAGAGAACAATTAATATGATTTATTAATATGAAATATGCATTAATTATTAGCCAGCCAGCCATTCTACATTCACCACTTACAGGAAGGCTCATCATTCAAACCGTTTTTGGCGCCAATATTAATTGCCTCATCTTGGGGATGATCTTCCCACTGAAATCAACAAGACAACAGCTTTCACTAACTTTTACAGGTACACATTTTTCCCCTTCATGGCAGCCAAAGTGTTACCTCCTTGTCGTTCCTCCTTTTCCAAATAAAATGCCTCCTAGGCTCTTCTTTTGTCCTAATTTTTCTTCAAGATTACATCTATAGACTTGTAATTGTAGCAACTGCTTTAACCTACCACGATGGCTTTGTCACTGAAGCTGCACAAGGCTTTCTTCATAAATCACTTCACTCTTTGCTCTTGTGTTTTACTTTTTCATGTACAGCCCTACAAATATAACACCTGACCTGGGTATTCAATGCTCACCTGCCACTGAAACCATTATTTTGACTATCACCATGGGGCAAAACCAACACACTCCTACCAGGAAGGTTGTTTGGTTGGAGGGTGGTACATCATATGCAATACCTAAAGTGCATCACCTATTGTAGCAGGTGACATCTGCTATGTCATATCTTTATGTAAGAGAATGTCATGCTTTGCTTTACCCATCAGACAACTGATTGCAGTTGTCTGAAAATCTTCTGGTGCTCATACCATATTTCTGGAATAAGTGTCAACCTGTATTAAATTATAAGTCCTCCAGGCTTCACCCGGGTGCCCAGCCAGTCCGGGGAGAAACCCTCGGCTGACCGGTCCGCGGGGAGGAGGTGGCGGGACCCGGATAGCTCCACCGTACAGATGAGAGGACTCCTGAGTAGCTGTATTCCTAGAGGCTTTATTGTAGGAGAGGTGCAGGAACAGGAGGAGGAGACGAGGGACACAAGCGCTCTAGAAGGGAGCCAGCTCCGGGAGCCCCGAGGGAAGGCGAGGCTGGGTATTAAGGGCAAAGGAGTAGGAGTGGTCAGGGTACAAAACAACCAATGGGCAACGGGTAAAGGGGAGGAAACAGAGTGGGGTGACATACAGAGAACTAATTGGGGTACAGAGGAGGAGTGGTATTCTAACAGGGGCCAATGGGGATAACAGAATAACTGAACTTTCTGGAACTGGGGCGAGTACCAAGCATTGATGGACAGCTCTTCTGGGGCAGAGAGCAGCAGTTGATTGGCAACCTTTTCTAAACTGTTGCAGCCTCCCAAGGGAGAGCAGGAACCCCTCCCACAACTCTCCCTTTCTGATTTATTAAAAAAACATTCCCTAAGTTCCTCGTTAACATTTTCTTAAAAATAGTTAAGGCTACAGAAATTAAGAAAATAATAATCAAAATCCAAATTAAACCTTTAATTTGGCACGGCCCACCCAGGAACACCCCACTGGGAGAAGGTCTTGTTCACCGCGTCCACAGCCCTGGTTTCAGTCTTTAAGTCTTTGACTAATGCCTGGATCCGCTGGATGTTGGCTTGGATGGATGTGCTCTTCGATGTCAAGTTGAAGCAGCACATCCCTTCAAAGTCCTCGCAGCTATGGCCATGGGCGAGCAGCAGAAAATCGATGGCCGCTCTGTTCTGTAAGGTGGCGTGCCTGGTGGTCTCTTCTTCTCCCAAGAGGTCTGATAATGCGGCAGACGTAGCGTTGGCCTACTTACTCATCCAACACCCCAGGTGAGAAATCTCACCGAGGGCTTTTGCTGCTGCGTACCATGGTAGAAAAAATAGAAGCGGCGACCCTCTTTCCCTTACTCCAATCATAAATTTTGGAATCGCAATTTGGGTCAAATTCACCATACGATCGCTTTTTGCGTGCCAATTGCCTTTTCTTCTTCCAATCCAGAATTTGGGTTTTATTGGGGGTTAGCGTGGTAAGCTTGCCAAGGCTACAGGGACCCCCTTTGATATTGGAGGGGATCCCAGCCCACGCCCTGTCCCCACAGATGAGAAACACACCCCGAGGGAGCTCCTTAGGGAATGGGTAGGACTTGGACAACACAGGGCTTGTGTAATTGCACCACTCATTGATGTATTTTCTATTTGCTAGTGTTATGTCTTTGATGTTTTGCCCTGGTTTTGTTTGTGGGGCCTTAGTATAAAACCGAATACAAAAGTGGACCCTTGTGGACCCCAGTAGGTCCAATTCCTGGGGTTCCTGTGGTGCCTGTGGTAGTGTCCTCATCCAACCCATCCAGGAGTCCGCCAGGTTGAGTTTCATCCCTGTGAACGGAAAATCATTTTCGGACAGGGGGACTCCCACCAGGCATGTAGACAATGGATTGTCTACACTGCCCATGGCCATGCAAAGCTGTTCTTGTCCTATAGACTTTGCCAGCGTGACCCAGACGTTTTCCTTGGGCTGTGGCACGAGCCAGCTTCCTGCCAGGTGGAGCCATAAGATGGTAACGAAGGCAGCTGCAGGAAGCCAGTCGCTGTGGGGTGTTCTGGCTGATGTAATTGCCATCTGGGTGGTCGGTAATCTAATAACTCAAACATACAAAAAGAAAATAAGACCAAGGGTCCGTTCAAATCCCCATCCTCCCCCGTTTAAATTAACATTGAAACAGAAAAAAATGTGGGGTCAGGTGTGAGGGTAAGGCGGGTGAGGAAAGTGGTAGGATGGGAAAGGGTAAGGAATGGTTGGGGATGGGGTCAGGAGGTAAACTGTCCAAGCCGGTGGGAAGTATCGATTAGTTATCAAAGTCCTTGTGGCAGCGTCGATGGGTCTGCTTTCCTTCCTTTTCCTCCGACTCCAGGCGATGGTGGTATCGGCCGGAGTTGACGTCTCAGGGGAGTGGTCCGGGGAGTGGCTTTCTTTCACGATGTCTTCCCGGTATGGTTTAATGAATTTGCCTGGGATCCACCTGGGGCCCTGTTCTGTGGAGACACAGCCATACCCTCTCCCCCACGTTATAAGAGGGTACGGACCTTTAATGATCCTGGACTCAGGGTTTTTCACGAGCACTGGTGGTCTTTCTTTTAACTGTGCCCTGGTGTTATTGTGAAAGTGGCGCAGTATCGGGGGGTTTGGCTCGCGGTCCGAACAGTTCATGAAATTGAGAACATATAGGGCTTTGCACAACCTCTCTACAGGGCTTTTGGTAAGGGCCGAATCGTTTTGCTGCTCTAATAATTTTTTTATTTCCTGATGTTTTCTCTCCACAATTGATTGCCCCGTAGGGTTGTGCGGAATACCTGTAATATGGTCAATGCCCCATTGTTGCACAAATTCCATGAACTGTTTGGAAACAAACCCTGGTCCATTGTCTGTCTTTATTATTTTAGGGACACCCAAGGTGGAGAAAGCCATATATAAATGTTTGATGACGTCCTTTGTTTTTTCCCCCGTGTGGGTGGAGGCAAACACTGCCCCCGAGAAGGTGTCTACAGACACATGGATGTACTTCAGCCGCCCAAAGGAGGGAAAGTGTGTTATGTCCGTTTGCCAGATGTCCAATGCCCCCAATCCCCGGGGGTTAACCCCCGTCGCTAAGGATGGTAAGGCGTGGGATTGGCAATTGGGGCATGTGGCTAAGATGGCCCGCGCCTGCTCCTTGGAGATTTTAAACTGACGGCAAAGCGCCGGAGCATTTTGGTGGAAAAAGGTGTGGCTCATCTTAGCCTGCCTGTGGACATCTGGCAAGGTGGGTCTCAAGATTGTAGGGTTTACAGAGGTGGAGGTGGCCAACATCGCCAGGGCGTCCACTCTCCGGTTGCCCTCAGTGATGTCACCTGGCAGGTCTGTGTGTGACCTAACATGCAGAATGTGATACGGTTGCTCCCGGTGGGAGATAAGCCAAATTAGTTTCGAGAGCAATCCGTACAATGCTTTGTTGTGAATTTCTTTAAGTAGGGCATGTTCATCCATTTCTGCTATCCCGGCCACATAAACCGAATCAGTGACGAGATTAAAAGGTTGATGGAATTTTTTGAAGGCTCTCACGACCGCTGCAAGTTCAGTGATCTGGGGGGAACCCTGAACTATTTGGACGTCAGACTCCCAGTTCTGACTGTCCGGGTCCTTCCAAGTGATCACTGATTTGTGGGATCTACCTGACCAATCAGTGAACACTGTGAGAGCTCCTTTCAATGGAGTTTTACTTTTGTAGGATTTTGGGGCCAAATACAAGGTGTCTTTAAAAAGTTTGTGTTTGGGATAATGTATTAAAATTTGACCAGGATAGCTGTCTACTGAAATCTGTAAATTTTCATTTGTTTGTAAGAGGAAATCCAATTGGTCCAAATTTAATGGTAAGTAGTTGCATGCTGGGTCACACCCTGCGAGGGTCCAGAGGCGCTGGCGGGCCTTGATATTAAGTTTTGCCATCAATTCTGGAAAAGGTGTCACTGTTTTTGCGGGCTGATGTGGGAGGAACAACCACTCGATGATCAGGAGTGGGTCCCTCTGGCTGTTGTCCCACTGGAATACAAGGGCATGTAAGTTCAGGGACTTACCTAAGATGGCGACGTTGATGGGGAAGGACCGCGCGACTCGATGTGCCTGGCGGGACTTGATGGCAGCCGCGACTCTCTCCAGGGCCTCACGGGCATGCAGGGTGAGATGGCGTGGGGATGCCAGGTCGCCGTCACCTTTCAGCAGTTGGAACAGAGGCGACAGCTCCTCTGTGGTGAGTCCTAGGAGAGGTCGGATCCACATGATGGTGCCGCAGAGCTGCTGCAAGTCCCGCAGGGTTTGAGGGTTGTCCTTGATGGTGAGGGACTGGGGCGCGACGGTCCTTCCCGTGATTAGGAAGCCCAAATATTTCCAGGGGGATGACAGCTGGATCTTTTCTTCCGTAATTTGGAATCCTGAGTTCTTGATGGTCTTTATTGTCTTTTCCAATGCTGCTCGCAGGTATTTCGCATCAGCAGCGCAAATTAAAATGTCGTCCATGTAGTGCAAAAAGATTGCCTCGGGAAAGAGGCGACGAACCGGGGAAAGGACCTGAGCCACAAAAGTTTGGCAGAGCACTGGGGAATTCTTCATCCCCTGGGGCAGAGTGGTCCATTGATAGTGCTTATATGGCTCTCCTCGGTTGATGGAGGGAACCGAGAAGGCGAATCTGGGAGCATCTCCGGGATACAAAGGGATGTTAAAGAAGCAATCCTTGATGTCAAGGATTGCAAGCTGCCAATCTCGGGGCAGCATGGAGGGAGAAGGAAGGCCTGGTTGCAAGGGGTCCATATCTTCGATGACATCATTAACCCTGCGCAGGTCTTGGAGCAGGTGCCACCTGTCCTTGCCGGGTTTCTTGATCACAAAGACAGGTGTGTTCCAGGGGCTGGTGGAAGGTATTAAATGCCCCAGGCGCACCTGCTCCTCCACAAGTTCATTGAGTGCCTTTAATTTTTCAGATGGTAAGGGCCACTGGTCCACCCACACGGGTGTGTCTGTTTTCCAATTGAGCAGTGGGGAGGTGCGCTCCACAGTGGCCCAGACTAAAAATCCCACGCAGGGCTAGGGATGTCAAGTTGGGCACCCCATTGGGACAAAACGTCCCTACCTAACAATTTGATGTTGGAAGCTACCACAAAAGGCCTAATCGTGGCAACTTGACCCTCCGGCCCCTCCACACATACCAGATGTTTGCTCCGGCGGGAATTGACAGCACCTCCCACGCCGGAGATTGTGCCACAAGGGGACACCAGCTCCCAGTCGCGAGGCCACTCTGCCTGGGGAATGATGGTAACATCCGTGCCAGTGTCTGCCATCAGGTCTAGTGAGATGGACTTTCCCTGTAAAACAAAAGAAGTCTTAATAATAGGTCTCTGTCTGCTTACGTTTTGTACAAGAAAGGCCAAAGAGTCCAAATCCGAAGAAAGGTCCGTTGAAAGGTCCATGCTGGTGTCTTCTGTGTGGACATGCAAGATGTAGCAAAGGGCTAAAGGAGACCCCTTGGGCAATGAGAACGGAGGCTGGTAACATACCATGGAGACGGTGAGCTCTGTCCCCGACTCAAAGTAGACGACCTCTGGGATGATGGTGAGGTCGTCCGGCATGTTGGCGGTGTCTCCTAACAGCAAAACAGTGGTGGGCTAGTCACAGTAGGGCGGTGGCAGGAATCCCGCCGGGAGGTGAACCAAGTCCTCATCTGGAAACATGACGTGAAGGCTGGTCCGGAGGACTTGGCGACGGGCGCAGTTCAGTTGCCTGGTTCTTCTGAGGAGCCGGAGCCCATCCTCCTGGCTGCGGACGTCCAGAGAAACGTACCGCTGGGGCCGTGGTTCTCCGGGAGAGATGGCAGCCCCAGGCGCTGGGACGGGCCATTTGGTGTCATGGCGCGGCCCTTCATCGCGCTCCGCCTTCCGTTTCCCGGCCGATGGAAGCGGGGATTCTTGTATGTTAGTCTCGGGGAGGGGTTGTAGGGGTGGTAAGACCTATCTTGCGGCCAGTGTGGGCAGTTCGCTTGGATGTGGCCCAACTGGCCACAGCCGAAACAGCGAGTGTTCATCAGGTCTACCATCGCCTCCCCCACCCCTTTGCTCACCACAAATGCCACTGTTTGCTCCATCGAAGTCACCTTGGTGCATGCCTCTACCATCTTAGCGATGGTAGGCTCCGGATCCTGGGGAAGAACTCTCAGGATCTTCTTGGTCTCCGGGTTGGCATTGGTCAGGGCCATCTTTCGCAGAAGTTCTTCTCAGGCCCCGACGTTCTCAATTTGCCTGTCGATGGCCTCCTTTAACCTGTCCACGAACTTGATAAAAGTTTCATCAGGGCCTTGAAGAACTGATGAAAAGTTTTGGAGGGGGGTGGTACCATCGGGGATTTTCAGCAGTGCCTCCTTCCCAGCGTCCCTTGTGTCACTTAACAAATTCTCGGGAAGGAGGATTTGGTCTTCAGGTCTGCTGAATTCCCCTTCCCCTGCCAAAGCTTCAAGGCCCTCCGCGCCATCTCCTAACACCTCCCTGAGATCATACTTTGTTAGGAGAGGCTTAATCAATTTTTTCCAATGTATCTCCCACAGAAGAAATTCTGTGGGAGACAGCAGGGCCTTCGCTATATAGCGAAGGTTGTGTTGTACAAGGGAATGTCTGGAAAAGGTAAGGTCTAAAACATTTTTAAAGAAGGGAGAATTTCTCCCATAGTCCTTTGCGGCTCTCCTCATCTCCTTTACTTCAGCGTATGGTAACTGTTCCCACCTCGGCTCTTTTCCCCTCTTATACACAACTGGTGCCGCAAATGGACCTAGATCCCTTGCAAGATCTAGGTCCCCATCCTTGATGGCCTTGGCCCGGATCCGGGCCCAGCCCTCCCCTGGCTTGGTTGTGGGCCGGGGGTTGTCACTGTCCTCATCCTCTTCCGAGGATGAGGCAGGACGGGCTAGGGCGTGGAGCCTCTCCCTTGCCGGTGGGTCCCGGTGCCGGGAGACCCTGCAGGCCAAGATGGCCTGCTTCCGGCAAGGCCTACTTCCAGTTCCGGTAGCGTGGGAACCGGAAGCGGCAGGAGAGGGGGCATGGCCTGACCCACCCACCAGGGCGTGGCCTTCCAGCAGGCCTGTCCCACCCACCGGGGCCCACCCAGGGGCGTGGTCAAGGAGGCAGGATGGGAGGGTCCTGACGTCACAGAGATCAACGCGTGTTGGGGGGTGGGACCAGACGCAGGGGCGGCAACCGACGGAGGGGGCGGAGATGTTAAAATGGTGGGAACCCGAGGGGGTGAGGAGGAGGAGGAGGCGCCATTTTGTGCTGTGTGGCGACCGGCCATGAGGCTGTCGCCATTTTGAGGTATTAAAACAGCATTGGAACAACTACGACAACTGGGGATAGAACTGGGGTCAGGGACTCGCGGAACAAGGGAGCGGGTAGGGCTCGTGCTGGGGTGGCCAGTCCCAGCACAAGGAGAGGACAGGGTGGAACAGGAGGCAGCAGGGAGATGGCAGCAACCCTGTGCCTCATTCTGGCAGGATCTGTCTCCCAATCCACCCTTAGGGGAAGTGGGGTTAGGAGCAAGGGGGGCGGAATGAGGGGTAGGAGAACTGGGACCCAAACTTTCCCCTTTTGATTTAACTAAATTAAAAATGGAATCATAAATTGGAAAAAACCTCCCCACTTTAAAATTCCCCGTAACCTGAACATCATAAATGTAACGTCCAACTTTCCCCCAAAACGAAACAGAAAAGACGTCATCCATGGAGACGTCAGGAAAGTGCTCAAAAATAAAATTAACAAAAGATTTTAAAACCCCTTTTTTAACGGAAACATTCCCCAACACAAGGGCGGACTTAATTTGGATATAAAACTCCCATCGTGCAAGGGAAAGGCGGTTTCCCATTTTTCCCGCTGCAAGAGAGATCCCCGGCCAAAGCAAAAGAGAGAAAAGAAAAAAGAAGAGCCTGCGTCGGCTGCCTGCGTCGAGCAGCGAAACTCACCGACACCGGGACGCGGCAAAATGAAGAAAGCTTTGGCAGGGCGGTGGAGGGCTGCTGATCTCGTGGAATCCGGCGCTTCCCCCAAAGCTGCAGGGTCGGATCTCCACGAGTTATCAGCAGCGCCAGGAGACAGAAGTCTTCAAACAATAGAAGGAGAGCTGCTCCTGGAAGCGGCGGCGAATGGCACTTTAAATCCTGGAGCGCGGGGTCACAAATCCGGACGCTCGCAGGAGACGCTCTTCGGTGACCAGGGCAGTGGTCGCCACGTTCGGGGCGCCACTTGTATTAAATTATAAGTCCTCCGGGCTTCACCCGGGTGCCCAGCCAGTCCGGGGGGAAACCCTCGGCTGACCGGTCCGCGGGGAGGAGGTGGCAGGACCCGGATAGCTCCACCGTACAGATGAGAGGACTCCTGAGTAGCTGTATTCCTAGAGGCTTTATTGTAGGAGAGGTGCAGGAACAGGAGAAGGAGACGAGGGACACAAGCGCTCTAGAAGGGAGCCAGCTCCGGGAGCCCCTAGGGAAGGTGGGGCTGGGTATTAAGGGCAAAGGAGTAGGAGTAGTTAGGGTACAAAACAACCAATGGGCAACGGGTAAAGGGGAGGAAACAGAGTGGGGTGACATACAGAGAACTAATTGGGGTACAGAGGAGGAGTGGTATTCTAACAGGGGCCAATGGGGATAACAGAATAACTGAACTTTCTGGAACTGGGGCGAGTACCAAGCATTGATGGACAGCTCTTCTGGGGCGGAGAGCAGCAGTTGATTGGCAACCTTTTCTAAACTGTTGCAGCCTCCCAAGGGAGAGCAGGAACCCCTCCCACATCAACCCATTTTTACTTCTTCCAACAGATAGCGCGTGTACAGGAAAGCTCTTGTGGGGAATTGCAAATCTGCAAGGACATTCATCCAGCCCAAACACGGAAGTTCACAGAAGTCTGGGATGCTTTGCAATCCAGAGCTTGCATGTGAGCTACTCATTCAGTATAGTGGCTTAGACAGGCTTAGAAAACCACTGTACAACAGGCAGCTAGATCCGTTTAACTCAGATATAGAATAATACGTCTCTAAAGGTATTATGCTACATGCATCAGCAAGCTAAGCAATCACACAACTCAACTCTGCATCACAGAGAAGGTTTCCCCCCCATACACCCAATACACATTTGTCTTTTAAGTAGTCCCCACACCATTTTTGTCACTGAAACAGCATTACTGGAAAATTGTCACTAATTATTTTTTCATCTTTCACAAGAAATGTTTCCCCATTATTTTATTTTAAATGTTCACATAATTTTGAAGCAATTTTCAAAATCACTGACATTTTTATTTCATTAGAAGCAGTCTTTTCTTAGCCTTCACTAAAAAAGAATGTAACCCCTGCTGTTTTCTCTGAATTGGCATTTTCAAAAGTTGTTTTAAAAATTATTCTAAAATTATTTGGAGCCTAGGTTTTAGTGTAACACAGCATAGAAAAATTCATTGGAGATAGACCCATTTCAAATGGTGTGCATTATATTGTTTTTTTAAAAATCTGTACTTTCTGATTGTCTAGATAATTTCTATCAAGAGCCCTGAATGTGCTAATGGACTCCAATTCCCTTGAATTCAATGGAAGCAGCACACTTTAGCATCTCATAAGGAGGTAACTACAACAACATGACTGGATTTTCAAAGGACAGTTTCTCAAACTACCTTTGTCTTGAAAGAATTCAATTTAGTCAGCCCCAAAGCCTGTCTCAGTCATACAATACATGTTTACAATCCAGCTATTTCTCCCATTGTCCAGCACATAACTTTCAAAAACAGCTATAAAATGGCTGCCTCCTTGGTCCCCAATCTCTTTAATTTGCAAAACTGCTCATCTCTTTATTGGAATATCACCAGAGGACTTGACCATTGTCTGTTAGGGAGCCTATCTAAAGTCATAAGTGCAAAAAAACAAAAATTCAGGTTTCTGGAAAAAAAAAAGCTGTTTATTGGTTGCACAATATAAGAGGTTTGAAGAATTCAAGCCAAGTTAGAAGGTTCTGGATTTGAAGCAATGGCAACAATAAAAAAAAATCACAGAAACTGAATTGACTAAATTAATTTTCTTGTAAAAGTGTCACAGTTACAGATGGTAACAATCTAGAAATAGCTGCAAAGAGAAAATAATTACAAAGGGATGAAAATGTATTAATGCTCAATCGTACTGGATGTGTGGGAAAATATACTCTGATGTATTCCGGCTGTCCTTAATTCATCACCCCACTGTACTAAGCGCCCACTTTTACAAACAAAAACATTGTCTCACTTGTTGAAATTGCTTATTTAGTAATCTGTGTAGGCTGAAATGTTGGAAATGGTTTCTAAATGCCTGGCTTCTGAATCCATCTTCAAAGTTGTCTTTGCCTGTATTATCATACAGCTGCAGGCTTTAATCAAAGGTCATTAGATTTACCAATTTCTGTCAAACATCCTGACATCATTCCTTCAAAGGAAATGACTACTATTTTAGAACTTGCAAGGAAATGTCACTTAATCCAAAATTGTTCCAAAATAAAATCTCACACCAATGGTGAGAGACAGGAAGAGAGAAACTTTGGAGCATTGTTCAAAGTTGGCATTAGTATGGTTTGAGAAGCTGCAAAATTGCAGAGAAGATTTAGCCAAAATCCAAAAGTCAACAGACCCTAGGCATACATGATACCCACGTCATTTTTTAGCACCCACAAACAAGCACTGCTCCATGAAACACTGCACCTGTCAAAAATCACCCAGGTTTTCATTAACCTCTGCCTCAGGTGCTCACAATTGCCAACATCTAGAAATTAACCCCAAGACATTTGAGAAGTCCAGTGCAGCAGGTGTGCTAAAGCATCCTTTGTGGATCAGGCACATTGCAAGTGGAGCATCATGCCTCAGAAGTGCATGCCCTTGCCAGGAAGCAGACAGCAGTGCTTCATGCAGGTACTTGTGCAGGCAGCCTCCAGGTAATTCCATGTAGTTCTCTCAGAAAAGATACTGTAACATATTCTCTCCCTCAAGATGGATCTGCAATTCTATACAGAATTAAATGTAGCCTTGGAATAAAAATGAAGAAATGGCAAATTATGTATTTTCCCTCATTTATAAATCACAAATGGCTAGAATGATACATAAAGAGGTGCCCCTAAGTGCAGGGAGGACATGCGCAATACTCTCTTGAAATCTCATCGAGGTAGCAGGCTCAAATAAAGTCCCTGATGTTTAGGACATTTAAGAGCTGCCAGTAGAACAGGAGAAGGGGGACACAAATTGATAGGATGCGCCACTTGACAACAATGAAAAACTGCAGCTCCTCAAAAGGTGACATAGCTACTTAATGTCACTTGCTGAGACAATGACTTTCACCTCCAGCAAAGGATAGAAAAAAAAGTTTCCAGAAATGGAATCATACTGATTATATTTGGGCTATTTCATAATTGTTTCTAGAGATGACTGCTAAGTGACCAGAGCATAGTGCACAAAGTAACATCCTACTGCCTGGACTGGCAAAAGCAAACAGTACGGCTGTATAGATCTGTCTCTCTACACATGAAAACAGGACATGCACAAACACTTTATTACATGTTTATTTTTTATCAGCCTCTGACAGTGACCCAAATAGACTAAATGTTTTATGGACCCATCAAGAATAGCCTGCTCCCTTGAGCTCAGACATAAAACTAGGAGCCACAGTACACATGTTCCTCACCCATTCTTAGTGCTGTTTACAACTTCCAACATCATCAAAAAAATAAACAATGGAACAAAACTGAGTACAAGATCCAAGTGGCATGGTCAAAGAAAAGCAATTCCACCCTTCATAAGTGGTACAATTTGAGTTTTGCGAAGAGGTACATTAAGGGATGAAGCTTGAACACACACAGCCATCCAGGCATCACAGGATTAAGAGATGTTTATACATGAAGAAGCACAGCTTTCTTTCCAAGCAATGTACATTCAGAAGACCTGCTAAACACTGGGTGTCTTTATGTCACTGCCAAGCAATCGTAATGAATGAAGCACTTCTCAATCCCAGCTAAGATCAAAACATTATTGGTGAAGAAGAAGAAAGGTCCTTCTGTATTAAATAAACCAAAGCTTCTGTACTGCCAAACAGTCCTTTGGGAGTTCAAGTGGAGCCTGAGAGGGACATGATAGAGAACACAATAGTCCCTCTTCTACAGAAGCAAAAGAAGAGTGCTTTCCTTCTTTCCAGGCCTGCAAAAGCAGTGTTACCCTCAGCTCCCACCTTGTCCCAGCTGGTGTTATAAAAGGTTCCATCTGCTTCAGCCACAGAGTCAGTTGTCTATGATGCTTACTCTATGCAGGCACTCACACTATTACTGAAGATTGGTGCTCATTTCTGAAACTCTGTTCAAAGCAAAAAGTAACTAATATTTTATTCTGGAAAGGATCCCAGCGGATACATATCACCACCCTCAACATGACTTAAGTTTTTCCTCCATATTATTTTGAGATGAGATCATGCAGATAGACTCTTATCCTGATAGTCTAACTGAACTGAGATCTAGCTTTCTGAGAAACAGCAAACTGGGTTACAAACACAATTTTATTTGCAACTATGCAATGTCATTGGTAGCATGTTTGTTAATTTTCTGTAGGGTTTATGCTCAAGTGTATGTACTACTGTACAGAATATACACAACTTTGATTACACTCAGTTTATCTATAAAAGGGCTTGTTTTGTTTGCATTAGACAAAAGAACTTAATTGTCAGAAGAAAGTTAAAGTTTCTGTTATTGTTACTTGGGCAAAACGGTGTGTGGTTTAATGGATCTGCCCACAAAAGCTAAATGGCTTTAGCCACTTCAAACACTAACTGTGAAGAGTTGTTATATCCTAAACTGTAGCCACAAAAGGTCCTTAACATAGCTGGCCTAAACTAGGAAGCATCTTAGCTATGTAAACTACTTCTGAAGGAGACTAACACGTGGATAACAAATCCTTGTCCTCCTGATGAGCTCATAAATCGAGTAGGGTTTTGGTTTTGTTCTGGGGTATTTTGTGTTTTTAATGATGTTTTGTTGTTTGTTTTCAGTTGTTTTATTTTGGGGTTTTGTTGTTGTTTTGTTTAGGGGTTTATTTTGGTTTGGGTTTTTTGATTTTTTTTTAAGGGCATCAGAACACTGGTTTCAGCAGAACTAACTGTAGCTTAGGTTCCTGCTGCTATTTCCCAACTGGCTTGTCAGAACAGTAATCCATCATAACTCTCTTGATATATTTTTACTCTGTTTATGTATCTCCATTCATTTCAGTTTGATCAAGTAATAATTGAAAAGTTCACTCTTTTGCTACTAATGAAATAAAGAACATTAAAAAAAAGTTGCAATTGACACAATTACCTAAGGAATTTAATTGTTAACATAAAATGAGCATTAAGTTTACCCTCTCCTTAAGGAAAGCTTAGATTGGACATTTATGCTAGGGTTTATAATACTTGTGAAGCATACTCCTGACACCAATGGCAATGAACATGCTAAAGTTCTACAGGTTAAGTCCTGTGGTCTCTTAAGTGGGTGAATTGAGTAAGTCCCTTTTCAAGTAACTTCCACCTGCAAAGTTACACCTGAAACACTCTTGACTTCCAGGCCTAAAAAATGCAAACATGAAACTTTCTGGGTTTTTTCCCATCTACTCTTCCTCAGTCATTAAGGTTCACAAGAGCCATTACAAATATGGATGGGTTTTTGAACTGAAGTAAAAAAAATTATTTAGAGAAAAGTAAATAACAACGTAAGATACCACTCTCTCATTAAAGCAGTATCATGGGTGTCTAAAGCTATGGAACAACAAGGTCACAACTTTTTAAAACTTGCAGTGATGTCAAATTGGTGAAGCAATTTCAGCAACCATAGAAGAATGTTCAGTGAAACCAAGTCCAATGAAAAACCTAATCTCTTACATATACAGGGTAATTCACCAGAGCAGGCTTTCCCCAGTTGCAGCTGCTCAGAATCAATGCTTGCCTTCCCCACAACTTGCCTCTCCAAAACAAGGCCCCTTGACCAGCAGAAACACTTACCCTGTCTTACCTTATTTTCTCAAACCCTTACTAACACAAACTCATCAACTGTAAATCCAGGCTATCCAGCATTCTGCTGAGCATCTCTTTCATGGTTTAAGTGAAAGAAGTTGCTACCCTTTCCTAAAACCAGAGCACAAAAGAAGGTTACACAATACAGCCTACGCTACTCCATGGGACAAAGCTCAAATAAGATGCTGCTTCATATGCATGCTGAATATAAATAATACTGTATGTATATACTGTATGAAAATGATTTTCAGTAGTTAGCTGTTGCCATTTCTTCTTCAGGGTAAGTAGAGAGCTTTCTTGACATCTATCTTTTCTTACTCAGAGCTTGTGCATGAAAGAATGGGAGGTGGCCTTTTCAGGTCCTTTTTCTTAGAGAAACTCATTTTTACAGGCCAGCTACTGCCAAAAATTTTGTTCTGTGAGTAGTCTTGCTTTTAGTACACTTGAAAAGTCAAATGCAGCTAATGACAATACAGAATCCTTGAGCACAGCTCGAAATGCTTGCCTAATTTCAAGTGAATTTTACACAGTTATGACTACTGCTATTTGGAAGGAGGCTAACTGGCACATGATCAAACAATGCACCAACAGTTTCAAATATGGAGCAAGGTACTAACTTTTCCAAGAGTTTGGTTGCAACCTCCCAACAGTAGCTATCTTTTAAGAGATACATTTGAAGAAGAGGAAAATAAAAGTACTTTTACAAGTACTGCTACTTTTAACTACTGCTAGTACTTTTAAACACTTTAAAAGAAGACTTAAAAGTACAACTAAGCTTATATCTGGGCTTTGCTTTAAACAAATAGAGAAATATAATTTGCATATTTAAAAAAATTAAACAAAAACAGCTCTGCCTGCTGAATGGACAAAGTCAATTTAACCAGGCAAGATCTAGGCAGCATTTTCTCTCCATAAAAAAATGTAAATTCTGTACCTCTAACAGTCATTAAATTATATGTGGGCATTAAAATTCCTGGATTCCAGGTGCTACAAAGTAAACTTTTACTGTCATGCAAGAAGTCATACTCATACTAACATGTGCTGCCTACTGAGTTATCTTCCAGTTGAGAAGGAAAGTTTGGCTTGAACTTTCATCATCCTCAAGACCTTTTATTCTTTTTAAAGATTACTGTCAATCAACATTTGTGCTAAAAAAACCCCAACTTTCCTCTGCTCATGGTTCCTTAATTGCTTACATATTACCTTAAGATAATCTTAAAACATTCATAATCTTCTTTAAAGCAAACCCCTTTGGGTATAGGAACACAGAGAGACTCAGAGCAAGTTTTTCTTCTCAATCTATTTGTACTTGTCTTGGTAAGTACAGTGCGTCAACCAAGCCCACATCCTGGATTTAAATTTATAATGCTCAGTTCACCAGAGGGATTTACCTTTGCAGGGAGCAAAGAGGCCTGTTCTGATGCATCTTAATGCCTGAATCATTTTCAGAAAAACTGATTATGCAAATGAACATGAATAGCATTAAAAAACATATCTTGGAGTTTTGAGTTGTAGGAGGAAAAGGTTGTTTTGGTATGCTTCCCTTTATCCATAGCTGATCAGTACTAGTGGGCTGGTCTGCACTGGCCATTTAGCACAACAGGGCAGACCCTGCTATAGATGTGAGAGCAGTTCTATAATTCCTTCCTCTTCCCTTCCTCTTATCTATCCTCTAAAACATCTAAGAAAGGTTAGCATTTGTTGGATTTGGATTGTACCCATAGTCTAACATTTTAATCTTCTGGATGCTAAGCACCACCCACAGGAAAATGTGTAATATTCTCAAGAAGCTGTTTACTAAGCACAGCCTCGTTGAGGCAACATAATTAATGAATATTAATCCAGAAAATAACTCAGCAGACAGACAGGAATGCAGTGTCAGCACCCAGCAAGATGAAAATGGGATGCCTTTCTGTGTGCAAAGAAGGCAAACACTTTCATATGAAAGGAATTTCAGGAAATGAAAACAGAAGGGGCTGGGGAGTTCAGTTGGAGGTAGATTTGCACACTGTCAGATTTTTATTTCTGGAAGAAGTTTTTACCTTTTTGGTTTTAAAATGAGAAACTATGAGAAGCTCATTGGTGTCCCAGTAAGTCTTAAAGAGCAGTAAAATTAATCTTCCTAGATTTCTGATCAGGAAGCAAGAAGTGATTAAACTCCCTATTGCTCAAATTAGCAGTGGGTAACTGTAATTTCAGGTACAGCCCTGGAAGGAATACTGGGAGAACAATCCATATTTTTATATCTCTGTGCTGGCTATGCCAAACCACAGGAGGGGACTAGAGACTGGATTGTTTGCCATACAGCCTCTCCAGTTCTTGCAATCTTATCCCTGGTCTCAGGGTATTTGTGGCATATTCAAAAACCTGCTCTTTGGATCTACTTCTTGGAGGTGATGCTTGGTTTTATCTGAGGAGGTGCAGTTGACTCTTCCCAGGGAAGGGAAGAAGCAGATCTCTAGGTCATGGAAACCTACTGTGAAGTTCCATATGTATCTCTGCTCAATATGGAATTACACTCTGATGATTAAAACCAATCCAGATTTTTTCATTATACTCATTTTCCAGAGGAAAAATAAATTCTATTTTTTATAAAAATTATCTGTTTTTTTTTTTTTTTTAGCTAAACTGAATTTCTTTAGGGTGCAATTAGTTTGGAAACTCATATATATTGTGTCTTCACACAGGGCGCTATATAGCTCTTTTGAGGACAAACACAAGAAACTTCATCAGAAAACATGAGGTAAAGTTATAAATATATTTTAAATACAGTGCTAATTTTTCCAGATCTTTGCAGCCATAAAAACATTAATTTGCTGAATAGATGGTTATGGGATCTCTTGACATATTATTACTACTAACTCTCAGCAGCACAAAAGTTCCTTGAAAAGCAAAACTAATGAAAACTGGTTCGTTTCCTATCAATCAGGATTCCACAGACACTATCTAATACTGTCTATGCTCAAGGCACAGATTTCCCTCCACTTCCAGGACATTCATAACATCACTTTCCTCTGCTGATCTCCACTGCCCAGTAACACAGTTAAGTTGCTGCCTGTATGTCAATGTGGACATGAACAATATATCTCCTCTACTTACTTCCATGAGTCATGCAGTTTTGTAGGCTCAGAAGAACTAATTATCTTTAGAACTTCTGTCAAATTTGGTTAAAAACAGTGAAAGCACTGAGAAGAGTAAAAGGAGATGTGTGCAGATGTGCAGACAAGCATAGAGTATGATCTCTTAAGCCATGTTTCCTGAGGAAAACCAGCTAAAAAAGGAGTATGGCAGTAGTTTTTTCAAAGCTCATTCAAATAAGGAGATACAGTGCATATCCTGTTCAGCATGCCTTTTTTAAACTATTGGAATGCAGTTGCATTCATAAACAGCTATAAGTACATCCCATAGAACCAACATATAGCTGCTCTTTCTCCCTGCTCCCAGCCAAACCTCATCTCTCCAAATCTAAGATGAGAGCCTATTTTGGAAACTGAACTTCTGCAATATATGTATTTGTGTTATTTGGAAAAGAACAAATTTTTTTGAGAAATGAAACCAACATAAAATGTCCTTGTATCATTAGTTTTATAGTTTTCCTTCACAGCTAAAAAGAGCAATAATTTTAACCTTGCAGACATTAGGATGTAGAAGCTATCCCCCATATAAATGACTTGTCAAAATTGTGCTTTTCTTCACCCTAAAATAAAGCAAATTCAACATCTCATACTTTGTAAATGCACCTCACAGACAAATGAAAGCAGCTTGCTTTCATAGTGTTTGTATCTTGGAGAAGTTGATCCATGCCTCTGGCATATCAAAAATACTTCTCTATAACATCAGGTAAGCTTTTGGGAATCAGGGCATGTGACAAGCACAGCACAAACTTATAAGGGTGCTCAATCCACATTCTCAAGAGAACATTGATTTGAGGGGACTTCTGTCCCTGAGTGGCAAGCTTGCCATTGGAAGGGATGAGGCAGGCTTAGCAACATGACTCCATGCTTTCTGTACAAGCAGCAAGAACAGTCCAAGATCTACTCCAGTGGCACAACTCGTTAGGATAAGGCCCGCAGGATGGAGCAGCGGCTTTCAGCTTTATGTTGACACAGAAGCTCAGAGCATGTGGTGATGCCAAGTACTTGTAAAATCACTCTGCTCTTTTCCAGCCCTCCCTTATCTCTAATTCCGAGTTTGGAAGGGTGCGCACCGGGGTGGGGCTGGCCGCTTCTGCTGCCGTGCTCAAGGGCGAGACAAAGAGGCGAAGGAATTGTCCACTCGGTCCGCGTGGTTGGCTGGAGAGCTTTTCTTGTTGCATAGAGCTGCAACGGAGAAGCTCGACTCGCTCCCAGCGCCACGTGGACAAAATAGCCCTGAACAAAGGAATGCATAGGGTTTTATAGGGGGCGGGCCAAGGGACGTGGAAGCCCCCCTCACCCAATGAGGGCAGGCTATGGGGGAGTGACACAGATCGGGGTAACCAACGGGGACACGACAGGGGCAGACACCGGGCTCTGGGGCAAACAGGGCTGCGGGAGTCAGGTAACAGAGACCGAACCCTCTGGAGTGGACAGGGGGGTGGTTACAGGACTGGCATGGTGAGCTCCAATGGTAAGTAACCCGGAGTGGACCACCGTGGGGGGGGACACGGGGGGGTGCACAGGGTTACCCAGAACTGGCTAACTAACACATATCAGAACCCCTAATCTGAACCCAAACCCGGGATGCAACAGCAAGAGAAGATGAAAATCCCTCCAAAAACTGAAGCCAGCACAGCTCTTCCCACAAGGACATTCCTATGACTAAAAAGTCTTGATCAGAGCTTCTGACCAAGGCCACTCTTCCGTATAGCAGAGCATTTGGTTTTAAGGCAATTTCTTTTGGATCAAATCCAGATGCAAAGTGCTGAGCTATGACGAACTCATTCCATGCAAGCATGTTCTAAAAGAAAGAAAATAAAACTTAAAAACTGAAGGGGTATCTCATTTCTAACATACTTACACTAGATTAGGTATTGTCTTTCCTCCCACAGCTGGCACAATCCCAACATAAATTCCACTCTGTTCTGCTTAATTTGACACTTGATCATGATCATATTTGTGCTGCTTAGTGACTTGGTATTAATGAATAAGAATCAGATTTAGGATGATCTTTTCCATCCTAAGGTCAATTAGGGTAATTATGATAACTTTCTTCTTTATTCCTGCATTACAGAGATAATTTCTGCTAAAATAATGGAGATCTACAAATTTAAAAATGCTCAACAGCCATAGTTCATCCTTCTAGTAATCTTCAGAGATTATTGAATTCCACAAATTACAAAAACCATAGCATCAGAACTGTATGTTTTGTAAGCTATTTCTCTTTAGTTCCTCACTTCACCTAATGGGGATACCCAAGCAAACACAATTGAGGGAAAATAGCAGCTCCATAAAAATAATGACTGTAACCAAGTTCAGAGTGCTTATTCATTAATATGCCACTGATAACTTGCAGCAATGCTGTGTGGAAAAGGCTTGTGCTCATTTTCCTCTAACAGGGTCTCCTGTCACTGCTACCGTCTCCTCTGGGAGTTGTGCACGTGTGCATAGACTGGCAGGTTACTCTTCCCCAGTCAGGGTCATTCTTAGAAATCCATGCATCCCAAATGAAGGGTAACTTGTTCCAGCTCATTGCCTGCTCTTCAGATCTATCCCTGACCCAGCCCTGCACTGGGTGGTGCCTTCCCCTGCAACAATTTCCTCTGACAACAAATTCCAGACTTGCAGAATCACAAGACACGAGGAATTATCCTTTTGAGACATACAATTGGCTAGGAATTTCATACATACATTCCTATACAAGAGTTCAATCAAATGGTTTAATCAAAGCAGTTCAATCAAATACAAATACTTCAAAATTAGGCATTTGTTCTTTAACATAGGAAGAACACCATCACCAGGTTTGAATTTCTCACCTTGGCTAAATTAGCACTGACTTCTACTCAATAGGCTTGATCTGACTTTAATGCATCAAATTCATGTATGGTAACAAATAAAGGGCTGAACTACATTTTTATAATCTTAGATCTCAACTTATAAGGTGGACTTGGATGTAAGTTATTAATCCACTGATCTGCAAGAGCTACCAATCATCCGTAACCTTTTCACTATAGCAACTAGAAGATTTATATAACCAAGAGTAGTACATCAAGTCTGATGGGTTTATGATTGTATTGAGCTATTCATCAAGACAGTTTCTCAGAGATCTAGACTTGTTCTATTTTTGTTTAGAGCTGTTTTCAGATATGATATGGCAGATATAAGTAACATTTATAGTTTGTCTTCATGGCAGATAAATAATTGAAATATTAATTTCCCGTGTGCCACCTCCATATCTGTAAAGAATTTTAAAAGCAGCTTACACCAAAGCCAAAAGAGCTGAACACAGCATAGATGAACACACTGTGCTTTCTAAACCAATGAGTCACAATGACCACAACCAACTTACTTGCACATATCTCCAAGATGGCCACTGAATTTATTTATTACTGTAAATCCCTGCCATTGCAGGCCAGATTTTTGTGATGAGATGCTCTATTAGCAAGCTGATATCCAGTGAGTATAGCATGGGGTGGGGTTATTTATTTACATGAGGAGAGGCATCAATGATGTACTTAAACATGTAAGTAAAACAAACACAAAAAAAAGCCCAAACAAATGCCCCTGTTCCCCTGCCAACTTATTCTATTTGTTTTGCTCCCAAAAGATTTGGTCACTTTTGGCAATGCTCTCAGCTACTATATAGCACTGCCTCCAAACAGGCAGGGTTTTCAGCACAGAACTGGCTGAGTTTTCATGCACCGTGCTTTACTGCGGGCATCTGAGGATTATAGCAAGAACTTCGGTTGTGCTTCCACCACTTCAACACAGTTTGAGGAACAGGACTCTTTTTTGACAGGCAGTGCCACCATCAAAATTGAGAATGAAATAATAAAGTTGGCTGCAAAGCACCCAGAGCAATCCAGCCAGCTCCCTTGATCCTGTATTTCCTGAAGGAAGATGCATTAGATAGTAAGAGAGAGAGAAATTGCTGGACAGTGAATTTCTCAGCCTTCCTGTGGATCCCAGAACAGTAGGGTTCATGGTGTCCACCCCAAAATTTGTGGCAGTGATAGAAGTTGACAGAAAACCTCAGGACTATTTCACTCCTTGGGACCAGACTACTTACCAAAGGGAAGTGTTACAACCACCAGAAGGCTGTGCAGACATACTGAAAAGCAAGTAAACCTACATGAGGAAGGCTAATTAGGTGCTGGTTTACCTAGTGCTTTTTGTTTCTCTTAAACTCCTATCTTCAGTTTCACTCCCCATACTGTAGTTAAAAAAAACTTTATGTAAAAAAGACACTGCACACAAGATAATTGCCCTCAGGTGGCTGGTTTATTTCAGAAATAATGTACCTAAACCATACGTTGAGCTGCAGTCCTGTAAGGCAGCAGCAGCCAAACTTCTGCTGAAGGCTAACACATTACACAAAAAAACTCATTAAACCATCACATAAACTTGTCAGATTTCCAGCCATTACTTGCTACTAAACAAAGGTAAATAATGCCTTTTATTCAATGCACTATCTGCATTGTAACAGGAAATCCTGCCTCTTCATTCTGGGTGCACTCTCTGTGTTAAACACCCAAGATATATGCACATACAAATGCATATATAAGAACAAAAAGATGTAAACATTCCCTCCAAGTACAGATGAAGACTGGAGAAATTCCTCACTTGGAAGGCCAGAGTGGCATCTGAGTGTTTCTAACCTCACAGCCTCCATAACACATAGTGCTGATTTTCACCCACTCACATCATATTCCTAATTTTAAAGTGTTGTACACAGTTATATGGCACCGATCCATTCCGGATGTTTACTCAGCTAATGCAGCATTGCCTAAGTGCCAGAGAAAGATGTGTGTCTTTTGACACCATACCAAAAATGTATGTGCAGTGTGGTGTGGCTTCATGGTGCTCCTTGCTGGTAACCTATCATCAGTCATGATGATGATGCTACAGAAAAAACAAACAAACAAAAAAAAAAAACCCAAAAAAACCCCAAAAAAAACAAAAAAAAAAAAACCAAAACAAAAAAAACAAACCAAAAAAAAAAAAAAAAAAACCAAAAAAAACCCAAAAGTAGCAATATGGGCACATCAGCACAGCTATGACATCTTCTAAGAGAGAACTGTAGTAATAAGTGCCTGGGGTTCTCCTCCAAGAACAGTTTGTTTCTGGCTCCCTTCCTCTTCTCCGTACTCTTTTCAGGTTTGCAGGATATTATAATAATGTTTAAGAAACACAGATAAAGAGAAAGAGCCTCGTGTTTCAAGCACTGTACAGCCTCAGAACTCAGAAACTGCCTCAGGCAGTTTATCCATACCAATCTTCCCATCATTTTCAGAAAAACAGAAAAATCCTTCTCTACAGACCTGGACACAGCCCTCTTCCCTTAAACTCGCTGTGCTTCAGCCTCAACTCCTTCCCTTGTTCCCTCTGTTTGTTCTGACAAGCAGTCCTGTGCTCTGAGCTGGCATCTCCTTGGCAGTTTTGGACACAGGAGTCAGACTGAAAGACAGCCACCCATGAGGAAACTGCTATCCAGTTCATGAATATCAGCATAGCTGTGCCCTCAGATTTCCCATGCACAAATAAAGGCCTTGGTGACAGTATTCCTGATTGACTTCAGCTGATGGAGAATTCCCCTATTGCCAAAAGAGACTGTGTCCCCAGATTTCCCAGGGAACCACATTTGCCTTCAAAAACACAAATTTTATTAAGGATTTTACATCCTGGAAAGTGAAAGAGTTCTCATGACATTTAATGGGGTAGTCAAACAGAATAGCAGTCCCAAGGAGTACAGGTCTTAGAAAATGGACTAGAACCAGGCCTTCAAAGCTGCAACAGAGCAGAAATTCCCAGAAGGCTCTTCTGCTGGTAAAAGGATTCTGCACACTTAGAATTAATGTAAAACTTAATTAGAATCTCTGTGAAAAAAAAAATCCATTTAGAGGTAATTATAAAAAGGAGGCAGTTATAACAATTATTTATCATATCTATTATTGGAAGAGAAAACAGGGGCCTTGTTTTTGGAGGCATTCAAAAAAAGTAGCAAGCAGTCAGGTCCTGCTGGCCAGCACAGAGAGACTCTGAAGGTTTTCCAGCTGCTCTGATCACCTCCACTCAGCCAGTATTATTGATGTATATCCAGCTGAGTTATTCTACAACATAACTGCTATTTCAGGATCTCAACCTATTGCCTCACTTGTGGGCCACTCGTCCTCACCACTGTCCCCATGTCACCGGGAAATTTGACTTCTCCCCATACAGCATGTGACATCTGTGTTGCCTTGTGGCCATAGAATGATGCTACCAGCCTGGAGACAGATGTCCTGATGCTGTGCAAATTTCAGCTGATGCATCATGGAGTGCAGGAGGCTGGTTGTGGGTGCGCCAAAATCCTGCTTCATGAGCCTTGGGAAAAGAGCCTATAGACAATGCTCTTGGGAGCCATCTACTGGCATTTAGGAATTAACCATTTGCATGTCCACAGAGAAATTAAAGAGCCACTTTTGACTCCACCACCTCAGGGTGCCTCCTAAATTCCTGCATTCATCACTTGAATCTTTTGAGGGATCACCTGCAAGCTGGTAATTTAACCACAGCTAAGCATTATAGACCTATTTATTAGTTATTCCTAGCAGCTCATGCTCAGTGTGCTACCTAAATGTTACCATCTTTCCTGATGTGCTTGGACCCCCAAAAATGGAAAGCATTGTAGAAGCCATGTTATTTTGATGCCAAATGCAAAGCCCTACTAGGCAAACTTGGGACAAGTAGGAGAAAATTCCAGGCCACAGAGGAAACTCAAATACCATCATTTGAAGACTCAATTCCATGACTGGAAACATGGTAAAGAAGCCAAATAAATTCCAAGGAACTAGGTGGAAAGAGGGTAGAGGGTAGCTTCAAATTGCAGTGGAACATCACCACTGGGACAAGAACATGAGAAGCATGTGGACAAGTACTCAGTCCTTGAGTCTGGAAGAGCTGGTCTTCCCTTACTACAGCATGACAGTGTGAACACAGCCCCTTGGGCTACTGCAGATACATTGCAGGTGTCAAACTGGGAGAGAGCAGATGCTGATTATACTACATCTCATGCTTGGATGGTTTAAATTGCTTTCCTACTAAGTGCAGGTCCAAAGGCAAGAAAAGACTCCCAGCAGTATTGTTGTAAGGGCTGAGGGTAATTAGAAGGGAAAAAAGTACATGTTCAGAAAAAGTGGTTACCTTTCCAGGAGAGAAGAATTTTCTGGCACAGGGATGTGCTCACAACACACATCAGTTCCCAAGCCTGAGGGCATGACCCATCTACATTTATGTTATACAGAGCACAAACCTGCCAGCAGCCATCATTTACTCAAAATGCAGGGAAGAGTGTGGCCAGCACGTGCAGGTCCCTTGCCCTCAATGCCCAGGATTTCAGGTGGAGGCAGAACATGTGCTTCAAATGGCAGCCCTGGCACCTACCAGCTCATGCACTGTGTGGTTAACCAGCAGACTAAGAAAAAAGTCTGGGGCAGTCTCTCAGGACAAAGAGTACAGCCAGACCAAAACTGATTCAGAAATAACAATGTCTTCCAGGAAGGTTTCAAAACTAGTGCCTGGGGACTAACAATAAAGTACCAGCAAACCAGCAAAGAGGAAGTGATTCATGTTTATCCTACTAGATTTTGCATGGCAGAAGGTTTCCAGGGCATTCCAAGAGCCTAGCAGACACAACACAGGTGGGCACAAAGTAGAAAAAGAGATAACCCCATATTTATCCTGTGGGGATATTGTGCTGGATATTCATAAACCAAAGAACAGAGGTGAGAGCCCATGAAGTAATGTCATTGCAACACACATGTGCAATATTTATTAACCAAAAAGACATTAAGTTTGTTTACATATACACAGATTAAAAGGATCTCATCACACCACCTGCCAGTTACAAAGAAGATGGCAGCTTAAATATGTATATCCAATTCCCATTGTGTTTTGTACTTGGGTTTAGATTTAAAGCTATCTTATTTCAAAATTAAAAGTAGACCTAAAAAATCCCTGCTCATATATCACCTCTACATCAATGCTCAGTTTTTTGTCAGCCATCATTGAAGCAGCAATACTGCATTAAGACCGAAAATGCTGCCAATTTTCTGTGTCCTTTGTCAAGGTCCAGTAAATTTCTTGGTGTGAAGTGGTGCTGTTTCTCAGTCCAGTAGTAGTAATGCTCCACGTATTTGAGTTTTCCCCCCCCCTCCTCTCTCCATGTCATTTTCTGTGCCAACTTGTTTCAGTGAGGCTGTCTGGCATACTTTCCATTCCTTTTAATCATTTAAAAGAAAACATTTTTCATCAAATGAAAGCACTTTGAACATAAACTATTATGAAGAAGAGAAAAATATTTTTTCTCCTTTTGAATGTCAGTTTTGTAGGGCACTAAACTAATTTTTTGAGGTGCTTAATATTGCTAAATTTAGAAAGTCAAGTAATAGCAGTTCTACATTGGCCAAAGGATGATCTAAGGATGAGGAAAACAATATATCTTTTTAATAATTGAAAGAGTTGGGAACGTTCCCACAGTGAGAACAGACTTAGCAAATTTCTCTGCAAGCAGGACACTTAGATGCATGGAATATTTCGAGCTACAGTAGTAATCCTGCAATGTTCTGTGCTGGAAATGGAGGTCAGCCTTAAGGGAATTGTATTAGACATACAGTCAGACAAGGCAGGCACCATGGGGAATAGCTCCTTGCATAAATACAAACACACCACCTTCATGAATGTCATTGCTTCCATGATGCCACACCTACCCATTCTCTTCTCTCTACCTGCCTTTTAGAAAACCAGAATTTGATGCCATGCTATTTTGAAATATCCACAGCCTTCCTTTATGTGCAAATGTCATTCCACATGCAAGTAAACATGAAGCAGTCGGGACAACCATTCTCAAAACAATCCACCGTGGCACAACCAGGCTGCTGACGCACAGGTCGGCATTTAGGACCGTGTTGTACAACACTGTCACATTGGGAATTCCACATCAGATATTCTCAAAGAATATAAAATACTTTAGGTCCCCAAGAGAGAGAGGGCATTTTCTCCAACAGGTGACTTGATGTCAAAGCCTGATTTACTACTTCTCACCACAACCCATAGAGAACTCCCCCAAGTGTGATCACCCATCTTGGATGACTCAGGTTCAACACCAAAAGTCCCTCCCCTACCCAGCAGCAAGTGGTTCACCCACAGAGTTCTGAACAGACCAGCTCAGGACTTAAGATGGAAAATTCTCTGTGCAGGGCCCAGCTGTTTTGGTACAACAACCGCAACTTTTAAAAATCCACAAACACAACCTGTGCAGCTTTTTGGAGAATCCACCCAAAGCTGTTAGTCTCCACCCTCGAGACACGTGCAAGGCCAGCTGAGTTCCTGAGGGAGAGAAACACCATGGCCAAGTCCAGACTGGAGCATGTTCTGGGTTTTTTTCCATTCACAGCAGAATGGCAACATACTTGAAAAAGCAGCTTGAACCAGACATTGTTCAGGGATCCAGGGAGCACCACACACACACCTCGTTTTGGTTCCCTTCCCAACACAAGCTCTTATATTATGAAATCTAACCACAATTACTCTTTTGTAAAATATTGCAGTGTCAAGATCCTGCTGAGTCCCAAATCTGAAATTTTAAAATAAGAACATTTACAACTAGTCTTGCTCATTTGGAGCTCAACCACAGAGAGCTGATTTACAGAAACTGAGGAGTTGATGCAGCTAGAATAATTCCAGACTGATGAAGGACCTCAGCTGCAAATTACTACTGTTTTGTCCACTCTGTCTTAAAAACTGCTAGTTTCCAAAAATGTAGGTCTTGTAGAGACAGCTTGGGTGAGGGAAACAGGAATTCTTGTTCTTATATATATTCTTAGTGTGATTTCATACACATAAACAAACTCAGCTTGGCTTTCAAACCACATCCCAACAAGTTACCTTTTTTTTCCCTGGTGACATTGGACAGTGAACACCAGAAATTTAACAGCTCGTTGACTGTATGCTTCCTATTTTTTTTTTTTTTTTTTTTTTTACTATTTTTTTTGTTGAAGTTACAATACATTTGTTGTATATATTACTACAAAAACAATGAGTACAATAGCAGAAGTTGGAGCCTGGACACTTGCGGCCTGTTCTTGGCCGGGTCCAAATATGCTTGTCTTACTTTGGGTGAGGAAATCTGTTGCCTTCAGCTGAGCTACTTCTATGGAGATGCGCTAGGTACCTGTTTCAGAGGATGTTGTGAGCAAGGTCTCCAATTGCTTTGAGATCCTGCAAAGGACGGTAACATTCCAAGTATAAAGTATTTAATAACTGGGAACCAGAAACAGAAGGGCAAACCAGTTGCAAGGGTTGCACAGATATTTTTTTGAGAGAGGACAAGCAGGAAATACAAAAAGAGAGCATGGGCTTACCAAGCCTAGTGCTGCTTGGTGATCTGCACCTCTGAACAGCTAAGCCAGCAGTTTCAGTTCCAGGCTGAGCACCAGTTTGCCTGCAAACTGCAATGAGGTACAGCTGATCATCAGGCCAAGAAATCCAAAGGAGGATTCTCGCCAGGGATCTTGGGGTTTTATGAGGCACTGAGTGGTGACAGCATCTCTGGGCACTGGGAACACATGGAAACCTGTGGGCACGTGACTGCACTGAACAAAAGAAAGATGGTTTCACTTCTGAACTCCTCAAGCCTCCAGACAAAAGGATCTGCAAATGTTCCAGCAAGATATCCTGGACCAAACACATTCAATTCACTGGAACAGACAGTAAAATTTTAAGTTACTTTCACAGAATGTACCTAATTATGTCATCACAAACTATAAAGGCTGTAAGAACACATGCTACAGCCAATATCTTGACATCATGCACACATGCTTAATGTCTTACTAAATCTTACAAGAGCGAGAATAACATCTTTGTTTAACAACAAAGAAGCAATGCTGGGTTTACTTGTCTTAATCACCTTATGTATAAGATTATTTTTTCTAGAAATCCCTGCTCATACGAATCAATGTTTGCTGCAATGTCACTACCACAGTGCTGTTTTCCACTTGCTGTTTAATTTTCCTTCTTCTGGAGGAAGATTCTCAATGTGCTTCACAGACACTAGATCAGGTATAATTTCTGTTTTCTTTTTTCTAATTATTCATGTAAAAATAGGACTATGATTAAATGAAACAGTGTAATATACCCAAAATAACTACAGCAATGACAACTAGCCAATACTTTCAGCTGCTTCTGTGAGAAGTAAAGCAAGCAAAGCCATTAAGCAGGAACAATCTGAATGTTAGGAAATGTTTGTGGAAATCAAATTTGGGACATGAAATTTTAAGTATCTGCCCCCGAATCCTGATTCCAAGCACTGGTTTAATGCAATCAAAGTAACCAACACAATTTTTTAATCCCATGTAGTCATAACAAGCTGCTTGAGAACAATCTACAGATCAAGATAATTTCAGTGATGAAAAAATCATGAAAACCCTACACTGTTCAGAAATCATTTAAACACAGGAAAATTAGGCTTAAAAGCATCAAATATCTATATTTTAAACTACATTTGAAGATAACATACATGATAAAAATACTAAAAAATTCTTATAAAATACTTGAAAAATAGGAGCACGAGAAACGTAGTCAATATAAACAATGTTCCAATATGCACATTCACCTCCTACATTAACATCTCTAATTCTTCATTGGAAGCATTCACCCATTTCCATCTTTTTACATATATGACTTTTAGACAAACTTCAGCTATTCAGTTCTTAGTTAAATTGTAATATCTGCTGGGTATATGGTTGAAACAGAAAAAAAAAAATCAGGACAAACCCTTAGTCTTTAAACCCATAATTTCTGCAAAGATCTTTGTATTTATCAGCGTCATGACTAATGGATGGGTGGTACAAATAGGAGGGACCAGAAGTAAAACCCCCTCTTAGATATGTTCCTTGGGAACTAAAAAGTAATAAATAATGTATCAATGTGAAGAACTACTTGGAGAGCAGTGTTTCAGGGCCACATCTGGAAAATGATCCTGAGAAATGAAGAAGAATATTCAAGAGGAGTTTTTACAGCAAACGCAAGCAAGAGCCAAAACACAAGGTATCCCTCCGAGTATAGGGCCCCAAAAGAAAGAACAAATTTTCAGCCTCCAACCTGTCTTGGCTCACCAAGCTATCACTTAAGACTTGCTATAAAGTGGCATGTCTCTGTTGCAGACTTCTGTAAGGTAGATAAAGCAAAAAGATAAAGCCTATGTCTGAGGTACAGACCTGCACAATGAGACATGTCCCAAGGGCAGTGGCAACACCAAAATTGTCTTTTCTTGAATCCCCAGCTGTCCAGCCTCCAGGCACTCACCTCTACAACCTTTAGGCACACCAACAAATGGAAGGTGACAGCTACACTCTTCCTATTCATTCCCTTCTTCTAACACTGAGAGCACAGGCAAGAGAGTTGAGCCAAGGCGGCAGTCATTGTGGATGAACACTGCCATGCTCTTGGATCTTACAATGGCAAGTTTACCCTGTCTGTGGCTATGCACTGCCTGGGATCCCTCTCTGCTTCTTAATGTGCTCAATTTTCCCCCACTCTTTGCTGCCTGTTTTGCCTGGCAGTCAGGTTTCAGGTTTTTATCCTTTTTTTATGTACCTATTCGACACAGTGCACTGACTTCAGCCCAGCCAACAACTCTGCCTTGGCCAAGAAGCTCAGAAGAGAAGTCCTCACAGCAATTATTTTGTCAGCTTTCTTAACCACCTCAAGCAATGAGTTCTGATGACTTTCTGGCTAAACACATCCTTCCTCCTTTTTCACCCTCTAGATTAGGGATCACGGTAACATAGGGATGTTGGAAAGCACATTATGCCTCTAGCAGGTTCTCAAGGAAGCTTGACAGCAGCAAGTTCCCAATTTCCCTGGTTATACTCCCATGAATTTGCATATTAATGGAAGAAGAATCAATTACAAATTTCTATTTATCCTCATAAACATCACAGAACAGATCCTGAAAAGAAGGTTTTTGGAAGCCTTCCATTTTTAATTTGAAGCCTATAACAAAAAAAATCTATTCTGAACTGGCTTGACATACCAGAAAATTTAATATATCACAAACTAAAGAAGTAGACATGAATTTTTTTGTTTCAAAAAATTAAATATTAGTGCGGTTATAATTACTACTTTCAGTCTTTCAAATACTTGATTCAGTTTTTATGTGTCTTAGTCCCAACCTAATTTAACTAAGATACTTTGAATTGGAAAGTAGCACTACAACCACAGGTCCAGCTCTCAGAGTTCCTGTTCTATCGCTGGTGGTATCCCACACAAGTATGTGAGGGAGTCTCCTTCTGCCTCACTTAGCAAGAGTGGTCAAATATGTCATAGCTGTGCATATATTTTCAGAATTCCAGCAGATAAAAGAAAACACTTAACACCAGTTCTTACACCTTGAAATAACACACCTACCAGTTACAGTGTTCTTTCTGAACTGCAGTGATATCCAGAGAACTCAGATGCTGTAACATAAGGCTCATGAAATTGGCTGGCAATTTTAGCATCATAAGCTACAAGAAAACAGATCTGCTTATGCATTCAATCGAGCAGGAACTTTCTTTACTTATTATATAATGTGAATTGTAGCTGTAAATGCATAAAACTACCCAATGGACTTTATATAATTTTCTATCATAAAAGAGATGTTGGCCTTCCTTTGCACAGGAAAAAGCAGGAAAGAGATCCTTGTGGATAAACGAGTTCTGAAACTGGAATAGTGACAGCCAGGTCTCACTGAAACACACCTGCACTAGACAGGCCAATTCATGCAAGAGAAAGGCCTAAGGAGCCATTGCTCCGACTTTTAGCTGACTGCATCACCTCACCGGAGGTGTTCTCTGGGACATCATGTCACATCAGTGTGACCTGGATCCAGCAAATGAAAGCCTTGGCAGACTTCTCATAGACACTTCTGGTTGAGAGGATGAAAATGGTTTTCAGAATGCTACAGCCTGTGAAATCTGAAATGAATGTGAAAGTGGGGATGCCACTGGACAATAGCAAAAGGGACAAAAGATGACTCATACATTAGAGTCCAACTGTCCAATTAGGAAACTATTTGTGCCCTTTTATTGGCTAACATCACTCCACCAACTACACAGAAAACTAGAAAATGTGCACAAAATGTGCTCTAGCTAGAATCCTCCTAGCCTTGTTTGCATATAAGAGAAAATCAACTCTTGATTTCCTACTTCAGAAGTAGTTCAGCTGGACTGAAGAAACTGCCCACTTGGGAGTAATCTTCCAACAACTAATTCCAGCATAATTTTCAAGTGGGACACTCCCCTTACTTCCACTGATGCTGTTAGCTGGGAGGCCTGGATCCATTAATGCATGTGCACAAAAGAAAAATGTTTCTATTATTTTCCATTTTTACTAGAAGAAGCATCTTCTAGAAAAAAAAGGCCAAAATCAAGGCAAAATAACTTTTCATGTGAGGAATAGAACAAAGTCATTAGCTATCCCAGAGGGTGCATTTGTGTGCTGTCCCACAAGGTTTAAAATTCCTGACCTGTAAAAGGAGGGAAGTCTGGATTCCTTTCTCATTCCTGTCATCTTTATCTGCTCTCTCTGCATAAGTAGGTATGCTTACAAAAAGCCACTTTAAGTGAAATATGCTTAGATCTCAATGGATGTCCCTTTTGGCACTGAAGATATATTTTAATGTATAGTAGCACATACTGTGGCAAAATAAAGAAAGAAAAAATAAAAACCTTGCTCAAGTTCCCCGAGCCTTTGCTGTGAGCCAGAATAGATTAAGGAATTACAATAAAGAGAAGGTTTTGCTTTGAAGTTTTTTATCTGAGTGTTGCTTAACTATGTGACTGTCATGGACACCTAGCCACACATCTCAAAGGACAAAAGGAAAAGAAAGGAGCATGACATCTGCAGTTGTGGTGTAGCAGAACAAGCTACAGCCTAAGTCATCTTCCTGATCTTGCAGGCAGGTAGAACTCTTTGTATACGCATTTAAACATTGCAACATCCTTACTTATTATTTCACAAGGACAGAAGAGGAAGGAAAAAATATGTCTGACTTCTATCTTTACAGAAGAAGCTTTGTCCAAAGTCTGCTTCTTAGCAGGAATCACAGCATTTCACTTGCTGAGCACTTTCCAACTCCAAACCATCCTTCATTAAATGGAGAAATGCAGCAACTTATAGGCAGAATAAAGTTGTAACCTGCACTGATAATGCCTTTGTAATTCATGCTGCTTAAATCATGTAGGATCTGGCAAGTCAACAAGCCTAGCTCAAATTACAGAATCTCATTAATTCTGTCTTTTATGAGTCTTTCTCTACCTAGTTTGAGGACATTTGGCCCATATTCACAGCTAGAGAACAACCTCCCAAAGAACTAAATATTTAACTGATTAAAAGCGCAAAATCTGTCTGGTAAGCCTATGTGTTTGTGATATTTTTAGTACTTCCACAATGAACCTAACTCAGAAGAAGATCATCAGAAACAAACAAGACATTAAGAAATAGGACTTGAAGCTCATGTGCATGTATGAAATCCTGAAGAACATGGTTTGTTTCTTTTAAGGGCAGCAGGCCATGACAGCCACAGCCCTACCAGCAGCTCCACTTCGAGACTACTCAGAATGTAGTGCTGGTCTCCAGCATTTCCTTTCCCTGTGTGTGTTCAGTTTCCCACCTATAAACTGGAAAAGGGAAGAAGGTAATTTTTCAGTTGGACCAAAGATATAAGAACCAGGCACCACTGGATAAAGCCCATTTGCTTTCAAAAACCTGCTTTCTTTTGTTAAGCTCTTTAGGTCACAGCTACTGACCTTTATTTTATGTACTGCAAGGCTATTCCAAGCAAAGCAACAGTTCTGTATGATTCTCTTTTACTAACAGGGCTGGACAGAAAAATGCCCGAGGTAACAACACTAGATGTTATTCAGGCATGGAGAACAAGTGCCTTTCCAGGGTTTCCCTCAAGAATTAGCCTCTGGAGCACTCATGCACCTGGCTTTGCCAGGGAGGTGTGGTACTGTGGGTGTTTTTCATGCCTGAAAGATGAGTCATAACTTCAGCCCACAAAAGCAAACCTAATGAAAGGTGAGATTTTTTTTTTCCTTGCCACCCTTTGACATGTTTCTGTGAAGATGCCCAGTTATTGGAACAAGTACAACCAGGGAGCATCTGCTGTTGCTGTCCAGCTATCAAGAGGAGCTCATGCCAACATAGAGGCATGTTTTTCCTTACAGGCACTTCTCCTTGGTAATGCTGGATAATGCTTTGTAAATAAATAAATGTACCAAAAACACTTAGTCTTCATGGTGAATAAGACCAGAGGAAGCCACTGGAGACAAACACCGGCCCATGGAATCTTATTTGTCACCCATCTATTCTAACACCCTGCCTCTGGCCTGAGCCATGTACTGAGTGTCTTAGAAAAAGAAACAAGAAAATCTGTTAGAGGTAAGGTTTCAGATATGCCACTCCTTGGAAGGCTTTTTGTTGTTTTTTGTTTGTTTTGTTTTGGGGTTTTTGTTTGTTTGTTTGTTTGTTTTGGGGTTTTTTGTGGTGATCACTAGATGCTAAACTCTAAAGCTTGAGGTAGTATTTACACCTGAAAAGTTTGTTAGCATTGACAGCTATGATTCTGGATATTCTGGTTATTTATACAAAACCTGTTCAATCCCTTGCTTAATCCCGCTGAATCCTCTGGCCCCAGCAATGCCTTATGGCAAACATTTCCACAGTGAAATCACATCCATAGGGGCTCCAGAGCTTGCAGCTTGCTGCCATGGAGCTGGTTAACACAGCAGCTCTGTGGTCCTGAGGAGGCTCAGCACTAGCTGGGATTCTGCCTACAGGACACAATGAAATACCAAGAGCAATGCCATTCCATCAGCCCTGCTGGGAAGCAAGGTGCAAAAATCAAGGCAGAGGACGGCTTCTGGCCCCCAATTAACTCAGAGTAATTTTGCTGTCTGCATCAGATGTCTACATCAGTATAGTCCTGTCCCCATTCCTGGCACTTAGAGCAGAACCCAAAGCTCTATGACATCTCTCAACATTCACGGATGATCCGGGACTTCTGGATTCCAAAATCCTCTTTAGTTAGAATGGTTGGCAAGCAGCCTGTGCTTGAGAAATAGAGCCACTGCTGAAGCAGTAATCTTACAGCTTGGGCTCTAAGGCTTTATTTCAAAGTCAAATCAAAACAGACCAAGAGAAAGGTACTTCATTTTTGACTTGCCATAGAAAATTTAATCTTTTTTTTTTCTCTCCCTCTATCTTAAATGGAGCCAAGGTTTTAACTTCTTTTCAAAATCTGAAGTTTTGCACCTTTGCCAAACATACATTTGGAATTCATGCAGTCATTCCTGTAGTCACTGCAGGACCAGTGAAAGGTGCACATACCTTACCCTAAAGAAGTACAACTACAGACAAGATTTTGTGCATGGTCCTTGGGATGCTTTCTATCAAAATAGGAGGTGAAAATCGCAAACTAAGGGCCACAGACATGATGTGACTCACAGAAATGTTTATCCTTATTATGATTTGTTATCACTACAGTGTACTGTTCAGGGACAATTAAAAGCAAAGTTGGGCTTTGATGTGCCAGTTAGAAACTTGCTGCAGAGAGCCCAATGCAGTGCATAGACATGCCTCTGCTGAAAAAAGTCAGAATTGCTTTGCATTTGAATCTCCCCAGGCAGACTACTACAGAACCCTATAATCACATGCCAGGACCATTTATAAAAAGACTCACTACCTGGACAGCTTGTGAGAGGTTCTATATTCTGGCAATATGGCGGCTGCACTAACATTATTTTAAAAAGTAAACCAAGCACAGATCAACATTACTTATGATAGCTTAGGAACTGTCAGGCCTCTGCACAATGACAGTCTCTCATTTGGAATCTGCAGAGGCTGACTATTAAAAATAGTCCACGAGCAAATTCATGTTGTAGATGATTCTCTCAATATATTTAAAAAACAAACCAAAACAACAACAACAAAAACCATAACAAAACAAAAAGCTTTGCCTTCATGAAGGAGACATTCTACATAAATTGAAGAGAGAAATAAAAGTAATACCTTTGGCAAATATTATGCCATGACATATTTAAAAACTCATCAGTGTAATATCTGAAGTGAATCTCCCAGACAGAATTAAGACACCTTAGACTATGCCAGCATAAATATTTCTGGTGGTTTTGGTGCTCTGCAAGGTCTCAGAGAAGGCTGAAAACTAATAAATTGGGATGAAAAGAATGAAATAAAAAAAAAAAAAAGGAAATAAAACCACTTTGGATCATTTTTGAAAGTCCTGTGACATTTAGACCAATTTCAAGATATCTTGAGAGAACACAGAGAGAAAACTCACAAGCTTTGAATACTTGGATTTGGCTTCCATGGACAATTCCACTGGTTTTCACATCATTATGGGATTCAGATCAAAATCAATCTCTTTACTGCAAAAATCCTTCACAGGCTTAATCTGGCCAACCAGTGAACTGTGCCCCCTGTATTCAACAAGTACTGGCTTTCTTTCTGTCCTTTCTCTCATTCTTGCCTTTCACAATTCCCTGCATCTGCTTTGTGATTCACCAATCTACCCACATAAACAAGACTCAGCAGCAGCAACAAAAAGCAAGCTCCTACTCCCACAAAGACTTTTTTGCCACCTTATTTTCTCTTTGATTTCTCTCCCCTTCCACTACAGTTCACCACTTGCTTTGGTACCTCTGCTGATGTCCTGACTGCAAAAGGCTTCTCAGACAAAGAAAGTTGAGGTACCTCACTTCCACATTCCTTACCTTACTCAATATAATCACCTTTATACCCATACCAGATGGCATAAGCTATCCTATTTATCCCTGGAGTGATGGTGGATACTACGTGAGGAATGATTTACAAAATAAAATGTATCATCGAGGTTTAATATTAGGATTGGGAAAAAAAAAAAAAAAAAAAACAACAAAAATAAACCCCAAAAACTAAACACCAAAACCCACAAAAAAGTCCAAGAAAGCATGATGCTAAGACTAGAGACTGCTAGTCTCTAGTCTTGAATTAATAACAAACTTCAGGAAGCCTCAAGGAAGCATCCCTGTACTACCCTAACCTAAAAAGTACAGTTATAAAATAGATAGATTTTAGTGCTTCCCAGAAGCAGCATGGCAATATCTTCTCCCATTGACAAAACATCACCTACAGCAACATTTCTGTACGGGAATAGTAAACCCTTGGTGACTCTGCTTCAAAAAGACCATTAGACTTTAAATCCTCCCTGAGCACATTTATGTTTAGCAGTTTAACACAGCCCTGGAACAGCGCAACAAGGACTAGATGCATATCTACACATATATAACTTGCAAATAATTTATAAACTTTATTGATTTTGGAAGAGAAGGCCAGATATTTCACATGTTTCCAAATTTAAAACATTCAATGCAAAGGTATTTATATGTGAGTTGGCAGATTTTGACTCAAAGGAAGACCTGCAATGTCACCTCTGTAGCCACTTGGAGGATGGAAAAAACACCAAACAGGTAAAAAGCTGCAACCTTTCCTTGGGCTGCTTACAGTGGGAAGCCAATAGACAGTAACTCCAGGTGCACGTTCATCACATATCAGATATTTGCATCAGATGGAGAGGAAGAACATCTCTTCAAAAGATGCAGGACATAATAGACAGTGTTAAATATCCTACTCACATGTACTTAGATCCAGACCCTAAAGACATTCAGGAGAAAAACTGCATTTAATGGAATTATTATTCTGGTAACTAAGAGAAAGAGGAGTGCCAAAACACAGGTTGCAGCAAACGACACTGACTTCTTTTTCTTGCTCCATGCAGTTTTACTCATTTTCTCTGCCTACTTGTAAATACAACAACTGAAAAATCAGACCTTTCAATGGCCCATTCTCCCCTCTGACTTCACCTTTTTATGGTGTGCTTTTCTGACCTTTCACTGTAAAACCTTCTCCAGTTTGCACCACAACTCAGAGATCCTGTCCTTCAGACCATACTTCTCAAAATAAAGTCTCAGCCTCAAGGAGGTAAAACCTTTGATTTGATCATCTGTGCTATTATATGACTTAAATGTACATGCAAACCTTTTCAGAGTAAGCATAATAAAATATTAATATTCAATAATTATAACCATAAGGGTTATTTTGTTGCATGGAAGTACATATTGATCAAGTAGTAATTATCACAAGCTTGAAAAGAGTCTTCCATACCTGTCCAACTTCTCAAGAAGGAAAAAAATAAGTCTGTGGTTAAGTACAGCTATGCCATGAGTTTGGTCTATCAAAAACATCTTTTCATCATTCCAAAGTTGTCACACTACTCTGTGCATATACATTTACTAAAGAGAAAGAAGAAACTAGACATTAGGAAGCAGCAGCCCTGTGAAAAAACAAGGAAGACCAGCCCTTAGTTAAGGAATTAAAACAGCAGTCAGTCCTAGAGCAAGAAAGATAGATGACATTTTGTCCTGTAGGGAAAGTGGAGCTAAGAGGAAAACAAATGCACCTGGTAAATGAGACACTGGGCACAGAAGTACATTCAGGTCCACACTTGACAAAGGAACTCCATATGAGGCACTTGGCTATTATCCATAGTCAAGCCATAACAAACTTCAGGAAGCCTCAAGGAAGCATCCCTGTACTACCCTAACCTAGGACATGGTGGAAACCCATGGTCCTTAGAGGACATTGTGTCCTGCATCATTTCAAGTGTGGTGGTGTCACACATAATCATCTAATTTTGAAAGACTAGGAACAGCAAAGAGATTGTTCCTTACAAAGTGAAGCTTCATCAACAGACACAATATGAGAATGGAGAAGCAGTTCTCTTTCCATTCCCTATATTACCCTTTCCTGCTGTTTTACTCCCTCTCCATCTTCTGCTTAGAGATCATCCCACAGTCCAAACTCAACAGGCATTATAGATTAATGAAAACAGCCCAGAAGTAACTTGAAAATTTCCTTAAATATTTGAGGTAAGGCATCAAGAAAAGAAAAATCCCTTTTGTCCTTTTCATCTCTCCAAGAAAAGCACATCATCATTAACTACCAAACACCATGCAAGCTTTTAGCCAAAAATAGGTTGATTGATATATTATGTGTTGGCTCATCTTATCTAAGCCTCATGAAACAAACTCCTTGCTGGTTTATTTTTTTCTGCTATTGGAATTATTTATATTATTTGCCATTCTTAAAAAGCTAGTACCCATACAAACAACCCAGATACACGCCCTTAAACCACCAACAAATCATTAACTGAGCACCAAGTTAATAGCTTAAGAATATAAAGTATAATATATTGTAACAGCAGTGATAGAAAGAAAAAGATTTAAAGGGCATGGAACTATTAAAACTAGTTTTGAGAGAGCTCAATGTGAAATCAACCAGAAAAATGATCATTCCACAACTATAAATACAAGTACTAAAAACAAAACAAAGTCTCTAGCTTTGTGAAAAAAATCCATAAATTAAAAAAAAAAAAAAAAGCACCCCCTAAACCATTTTAGGGGAAGTATTTAATGCAGCTATAAAATAAGGACTCTGTTTTCTTTATATTAAGTGTAGCTTTGATGGAGTTTGTGGAATTAAACACTAATGTTATTGTAAGTAAAACACAAGGAGCTGGAATTTGTGTTTGGCATATAATGAAGTGAGTCACAAAGCCGAAGAATGTGATATGCCTTTATATGGCTTAGTTAGGGTTACTTGTGATGCACTGTAAAATAGAAGTATTTTTTATGCAAAGATACAAAAATCTTTGCAGATACGCATATAAAGCTCACAATCTAATACCCTGTATATATGCACTGTGACCTGTAAGTATAGATTAACATGTATAACACGTTTGGGGTTTGGATGGACACATTTGATGTTCTCAATTACTTTTTACTAGACTGAAGGAATACATAATTTTATTTTTTGGGTTTTTACAGCTATTTTAGGTGTTATTTTAGGTGACCTGTTGCAATTGATCAAGCCTATAAAATAAACTGGCAATCATAAAGCCAAGTTTTGCCATCTCCAACAATTTCAATCAAAAGTGTTACAGTCTTTGATGTTCTGGTTAAAGTTCCAGCTCCCAAAAGTTAGCAGTTATGTGAGATCTAAAATTTCTCTATAAAACTAACAGTGGTGTAAAAACACCCAAAAAAACAACAGAACACAAATGAAAACAAAGAAACAAACACAAATGGAAACAAAGAAACAAACAACACAAAATTCAAAACAACACAATCACTTCAAGTCATGACCAAACTGGCACCTTGGAACCCAAAAATGAGAAAATACTTTAAAGGAAAAAAGCTGCTTTATCACTTGATAATTTGCTTTAGTGTCCCGCATCACACAACATTAAACCCTCTGGAGAATTAGTGTAAGACTGTCTAAATACTCAGGACTGGTGGTACCAGAACACAGACAAGACATTAAATGACTTCACCTAGAGACCTCACTCTGCACGATTTCCATCTCTCCTCTCCCCCTCTTCTGACTTTGACAGAAGTCAAAGTCAACAGAATCCCAGGTCTTTGTAAGCTGAGCCACCAGTTGATACAGATATTGTTAATATAATAGGGCAGCAGTAGCATCCAAATTTGAGCTTCCAGAGGCTCTGGGATAGGACTAGATTAAGCTTCAAATATGTAGTGGCTCTAGGTGCATACTAACAGTTCTGTCATTTGTTCAACTGTAGCGGTAAACTGAGACACTACAGTTACTCTGACTTACTCTGTAATCTCAATCCTCTCTGCCTAGACTTCCCTGCTGTATTTCCTATCATGAACCAATAAAGTAGACAGGACTTGTCTACTTTAGATTCCTTTCTAAGCAATCTATACAACAGAAAACTAGTGGTAGCAGATTTCAGACTTAATGAAAAAAAAAATTCAAAAGGGCAATAAAGCATATTTACTGGCACCCAACAGTCTAAACATGTATATTAGGCAGTGGCAAGTAGAGGAAAGTTATCTAAATGATGAAACAGCCAGTCAGTGTATGAAAGCTACTGCAATGCACCCACATTGCAATTAATGTAGCTAAATGTCTGATTCTGGACTCACAGTGGGCTGTATGCTTGAAAAGCCAAACATAAAATCACTGGGGTTAAAATAAGGACAGCATTCACTATCAGCTGCATCAACATGACAGTGAAGACAGCAAAGAGAGAAAAGCCAAGAATGATTAAATAACAAAGATGAAAGGAGAGCTGCAAGAGTAAACAAGCATCTTTGGTTTGTGTGGAAATGGAATATTTCTTATGGAGACAACTTTGAACTTGATACAAATAGCAGACAAGCTGTGATGGCTCAGAAGAGCCCCAGCCAATCCAGCATACAATTGTACTGTAGCTGCTCCATGTACCATTCTGAAATCTGTGTTCCTTCTCCTTGCTGGCTATCCAATAGCATTTTACTTTTCTGCAGGGAGAATCTGGTCTGCACCTGTTGCTACTAATTGTAATTTCAAATATAAAATGAAAACGACAAGGATATATTGGTAGAAAGCCTACTGTGAAGATTTAATATCTAGTGTAGGCATATTTGTGCAAACTGACATGCACTAGTACTCCACTGTGTGTTTGGTCACACTGTATGTGGGCCTTTATGAATCTAAGTGGTCCTGGAATGACTCTGTGAAATCAAATTGGTTACCCACGGGTTTCTAGAGGAGATTATACTTAAGTGGTTTCTCTTTTTGGTTTAAGGATATACAAGTGACGATATTATCACTGCAAGTAATGATGTAGAGTATTCTGTAGGCAAAGAGTATTCCTACCTAGTTCATCAGCACGCCATGGTGAAAGACTAGAACAGAGGCCATTATCACATAAAGATCTGAACCTCTCACTGGGATACACCCAAATAGCCCCATACTGGGAGCTGTAACACTTGGAAAGAGCGATCAGAGAGATCACAGGAGCAGCTTTCTCTTGTGCCTTCACATAAGGACCTGCTTTACAAAAAATCGCTAACAGCACTAATAGAGAATCAAGGACCTGCTGAGTACATTTTAACTGCTCTTCAGTGCTTTGATGCCGAGCACTTCCTGCAGACAAAAGGAGGAAGTATGCTGATAAGATGAATACATCTCACTACCCTCTGCACATAACCAAGTGGCATAAAAAACCCAGAAAAGTAAAAAAAGGAGAACCAAATTCCCTTTGGCTGTGAGGTCTGGCACATGTGATCTGAACTCAATTGCAACAGCAATTAGTTCCCATGCAGAGTTTGGAAGGGAGCTCTAAATATCATCTTGTCCAAACCCCCACTCGAGCAGGATCACCTAGAGCTAGCTGCTCAGGCCCACATCCAGATTGATTCTAAATATCTCTAAGGAGATAGACCCCCAGGGCAACCTGTGTGACCGCTCAATCACCCTAAGGGTAATAAAGGTGTTTCCTGGTGTTCAGAGGGAACCTCCTGCGTTTCAGTTTGTGCCCATTGCCTCTGGTCCTGTCACTGGGCGCTACTGAAAATAGTCCAGCTCTATCCTCTTCCCTTCCTCGCTTCAGGTGTTTTTATACTTTGATTGTGATGCCCAAGTCTTCCCTTTTCCAATCTAACAGACATCTCAACAATCTTTTTTAAAGCTGGGTCTAAGCCACATTTCTGCTACCTGTACACATATACCTATTTGGAAGTAAACTAGGACCCATTCATTTAATATTTCATCCAACAGACATGATCATGGCCCATACTGGGGACTTTAACTAATTTGTTAGACTCTTTGCAATTCAGACTGGGTAGCTACTGGGTTTTACATTTAAATATTCTTACAGGGAATGAATTCATTTTTTAGATTGCTTATGTGCAAATGTAAATATTGCCACTTCAGCTAGTTCCACTTCCTAAAATTAGAAAAATATAAACACATGTCTTTCACACAAAGTTAGCCTAAAATATCTGTTAGTACATGGTATGGAAGAGGTATCACATGATAAAGTATATACCAAAGACCTCGACCCTGGGACCAAAATGTCTACTTAAACACCTATGGCAAGATGGAATTTTCCAAGTGAAAATATTTCAGCTAATAGTTGAATCTAATACTTTGTTGGTGGAAGAGAAAATATAAGTATACAGCCTTTAAGTTGCAAAGATAATTTTCCAAATATTGGTTTCATGAATCATTGCTAATATCGCTACCTGCCTTTGCTTAGAATTGTGCAGGCCTCTGACCCACAGATCTCAACCCCTTGTTTACTGCTTCATATCATTCTATCAGTGTCCTCTACAAGGTTTTAAAAATACCCCACAAATCTTCTGAAATGGTTTCCAGCTCTTTGAATGAAGTAGATTCAAGCAGAAGCCTGAAAAGTGTCTGTATTTGGAGTTTGATTACAGTTTAACTCCAGTAAATTTAAACCAATTTAGTTAGCAAGACAATTACAAATAAGTGCTAATTCAATTATGAACAGGGATGTTTTTTCAGTGTACTCTACAGCACCTTGAAGCAAATTTTAATTTATATAAAAGTGGCCATTCCCAAACTAAACATCCACTATCTGAATTTAAAATTTAAAGCTGATTAGAGTTCAACTAATGTCATAGTCTTGTGGAAGCGTGGCTTTTCTTCCACTCCTTAAACTACATTAGATGAATCTTCTTCATCCTTGAGTTCATAAATTCAGTCAAGTTACTACTTGAATTTACAAGAGCACTTAATGTTAACAGATGTGGATTTGTGTGTCTTACTAGGAAAATGCTGCTTCTTGAGGCAAAGACAAGCAGCATGAAAGATGTCCAGAGAAATCTAACAATGAATTTCTACGACAATCTACACTCAAGCTCTCTCCACTCTCCAAGCTTAGAAGAAACTTTGGCTCAATAAATCGATCAGACTTGGACTCAGTCATTTACACCCCTGGCTCCACCATCGATGGAGCTCTGTTTGTTCTCCAAGTATGACCTATTGAACACATGACTTTAAAAGTTGGTCTCCACACTTTGAACTATGTGCTATGTAGAAAGCACTAGTGTTTTTCAGGAAGCCCCAGACTTCCTGCAGGAATACCAACCCAAATTCTGCATGAGCAGCTCCTGCCTGGGAGGTGAAGGATTAGCTTATACCAGTGCAGCTGATTCCACTCAGGGCTGGTACATCATCTTAGCCACAAGCGCAGAAACACAGAACAGACAAGCATTTCAATACTTCTGGCTAGGGGATCTTGCCCTCAACACACAAACTGATGCTTGTACATGGTCTCCTGGCTGTCTATACTCCTGTCCATCTGTTGGGATGGCATGACGCCAGCTAACAAGGTAGCACGCCAGCCTCACTAGCACAAATGTGCCAAATAAAGATAGGTTCTTTTGAATGCACTGCTTTAAGAAGACAGCAAGAGCCACGTTCCCACTAAAGACAAATAGCAAGAAGATTCTACATATCCCCAGCATTGCTAAAGTTATTTTAGGTTTGATCTCCTTTTTATTTTCAATATTCAAGCACCTTCCCAAACACGGAAGTCTTAACAAAGTTGTTAAATTCCCAGGCAAAGCAGGCAGTATTTTAACAGACTCACTGATAAGACCATTGCATGCCTGGAGGAGGTTCTCTCTCCGGATCTATACACCCCACTAAAATCCTTAGGAAAGAACTTACCCATCTAAATCTGCACATTTCTTCACTGTTTCCTTTCTAATTGATTCTACTCCTTCATATTTTAAGAGCATCTCTTTTCATTGAACAAAACTATGATTTTTCAAGCACTCATTAGCCTCTCAAATAGAACCAGAGCTCTTGCTGTTGGTAAGTATTTAGGAAAGCCTTCACATCCAGTAGTACTCATTTAACTTCAATTTTAATGTGAGCTTGAAAATTACAAAAACATCACAAGAATCTGTGATATTGTTGTATTCATAAAAGTAGAAACTTCCTTATACCTACTAATTTAGGGGTCTGGAGAAATGAAGACTCTCTCTCTTTGGAAGTTCACATGTGCTTGTGAACCACACAGCCTCAGTTCCCCAAGACCAATAAGTTTGAAGAGCCACAATAGACAGGATTTAAGAAGCCAGACAGTTTGCCAGCTCTAGCCATGACTGAGCAATCTGGAAATACTGGAAATTCTCTCCTGGAAAGTTTTACGCCTAAGCTGTGTATTCGCCATATAAAAAGAGTTGGCCAAAATTTGTGTTGGGGTGAGGGGAGGGGAAGAAAAGGGATTTAGGTAATAACATTGTTAAAAAGAAGTAGGGAAATGGAAAAGATGGTAAAGGCCCAAACAAAACAAACAGAAGCAACATGAACTGATCCCCCCAGGTTAATATTCAATCAATTATAAAGATGCTCCAGCAGCCACAAAAAATTACAGAAAAGTTGGTTTTCCTTTAAGAAGCAAAGCTCAGACAAAGCTACCTGTACACCTCCAAAGGTCTTTCCTCAGGAGTTATTTCTCTGAGCAGTACATTCTGAGTTTACTGGTGAGTAAAGATTTAATGAGTGTGGTCACCCTTTGTGCTCTTACATAAGTACTGAGTCCATGCTCCCCAGCCACCTCACAAATGGCACCATGAAGGCACAGAATCAGAGGAAGGTTGTCTCACAAAACAGTTGGCTGACAAACCAAGGGTCTGGCCTGCCCTTAGCTGTATCAAATCCCTGGAAATATAACATGAACAGGATAGTGGTCATTCATCCTTTTCTGAAGTCATCACAGTAGTGGAGCCTTTTCTTCTCAGGTCAGTTTAGCCCAGTTATTTAACTGCTCTGTCACTCAGACCCCACTGCTTTTGATACTGGCACACTGCTGGACTGGACTCAGGTAGAGACCATGTTATATGCTTCATGACTCTAAAACCAAAGAACAAGTTCCACCCTACCCTTTCCTTTCCCCTACAGAGATTCTGCCCTATGAGCAAAAAAAAATATATCTGGCTCTTAGCCTTTAGTGCAGTTTGTCACTAGCACCCCTAAACAGGGATCATACTCAGAAGCATCATTTTTGACAGCAATAGAGTATGGGCAGGTAGGGGGAAACACAGCGTGTGGAGACAGGCAGATCTGGGAGAGGTGTGCAATAGCAAACACAACCAGCATGAATGTAACCATCTGCTGAGAGGTTATTCTGACACATAAAATACTGAGCGAGCATGAATGAAATACAGCAAACCCCACCCGAACACCAGATGCAATCAAATCTGACCCTCTTGAAAATTTTATTTGAGTTAATGTTACCTTTTAATAACCTTTCACTGCTCTCTGCAAAGATAACAGGTGTCATTAAAACAGCTGTCACCGTGCCAATCTTCCCTGAGACACCTATTTATTTGGATCTTTCAAGAGAAACATAAATGAAATCAGTCATTCTATATTAGAGGGTTCCCAGGGACACTTAATTGATTGGCATCTCTTACTAGTGGGCAAGTCATTGCAAGACACTTGTAGAAGACAACGTTTTCCCTAAAGTCTTGATGCTTTAACATCTGACAGGAATGTGTATATATGTATGGATTGATTTTCTTTTTTTTTTCTTTTTTTTTTTTTTTTTTTTTTTTTTTGATGAATGATATTCTGTGAAATATCAGAGAGAAAAATGTCAGACATACATTGCATAGCAATCGAGGGCTAATGAAGATCCAGGTATTAAATCAATTAAGAAGTATCAAAAGCTACCTAATCATCAAGGAACAAAATTGGCACCACAATATGTAGTGAGTATGGGAAAGCCTAATTTACTAAACATACCCTGCAGTCACATAATTGCATGTAATTTTACCAGCATAATTAACTAATTTAATTACCACTTCTCAAGTGCATCAATTATTGACATTACAGAGTTTTCAGACAGCAGAATTACTGTGTGGTACATTCAGAGAATGCAAAATGCTTTGTACGCCTATTTTCCAGTCACAGTCAACAACTGAGGGAACACAAGCAGCAAAGGAGAAGGAATTATAAGTGCACCACACAGAGCACAGTTTAGCAGTCAGGTTTAAGAGAAGAACTAGACAAAACCATGTTTATGTGGGACTGAAAAGTCAACAGCAAATAACTGGAGAGACCAAGAAGACAAAACTTAAGCATGGTGCTAAAGCAGACAACTCTTGCTTCTGAACAGCAAGGTCTAGTTGAAATCAAAACTATCCAGGAGGCAATAAGCTCTTTGAGATCTACCAGCTACCCTTATCTCTCAACCAAGGGCTTAATCTTACAGTAATATCTGCAAGGATGTACAGGTGCACCAAGCTTCATTGGCTTCACTAAAAAGCCATAAAGGTGGTAGGTCTGTCTGCACAAGTCTCAAAGAAGAATCACAGCCCAAAGAAACTCAGACTAGGATGTGATAAGAAACAGTATATGCTTGAAAAAAACCAAGATGGGACGGGGGGAGATGTGTGTTTCTGTGTATGAAAATACAAAGATAAAGTAAGGATGCATTCTTATTAATTAAAATGTAGCTTTGCCATGTGGGATCATTATTCAGACTTGAAGAATTATTGATCCTCCACTTATGTTTAGACACTTTATGTAAATCTTTGCATAAAACCCTTTTGTTTCAACAATGAGCTTTTCAAAGTCAAGAGAGATGTCTGCATCTGCTCCCTATGGAGTCTTAAGAGTCAGTGTCAGTAAAAAATAGGCAGCGTCAGTGAAAATTATGCCCTGTGTCAGTAAATTTGTTAACAGGATGGTTGGAAACCCTGGGAGCTGTGGTGTCATTTTCTTCTCCTATTGCCCTCCTGCACTTGACCTTTGCACAGCTGTTTCACAGTATCTGGAGATGGCTGAACTGTGAAATAGTGATTACAGGAAAGAGGGCATTTTAATGAGAAAATACACCCTAGAACAAGAAGAGGGCATTCTTTCAAATGCCAACTGAGATCCTTACGGTCTTTTTTGTCTTTCAGATTCAATTAAGAACACTCATGACAACCCCCCCCCCCCCCTTTAAAATCTAATGGCAATATTAAGGTACCCTTCTTAAGGTCATGAAAGCTTACTGGATTCATTGTGGTGATTATACCAAGCAAGCAGAGACACTTTGTTAACATAAAAGCCCAAATAAATCATCAATAGCCAGAAGAACTGAGTGAGGACTGTTCCTCCCACAAGTAGCTCCGCAGGGAGGGTGCTACAAACCTGTTGCAGTCTGTCACTGTGAGGACCTTTCATGGATCCAGCTCAGGAAAAACTTGATGTTTGAAGCCTGTGTTTAAATTTAAGTAATGGCTTAATTTGAGCCACTCACTTGAAGTATTTCAGACAAGTACATATTTTACTAGAGATAATCAAACTCCTTTGATGCATGTGGTAGTAATGAACCTTCCTGCATCCTCCAAAAACACAGGAGATTCCTTGAATCTTCAAAGGTTTCTATGCAACAGTAAGACACAACCTAATCCTATCTGGACTCCTCACTCGAAACCACAATGTGAAAAATCAAGACAGTGAGAAAAAGCACACATTGTGATCACAGGCAGTAGAAGGAAAAGAATGGAGAAGGCAGGGGACCGCAAGTTTTTCATGCTAAGAGACATGATGAATTTTTGTAAGCAAACCTGATGAATGATGCCCTTCATGCTGCTTGTTCTGCAGGCTGCTCTTTGTACACTTGCCACGTGGCTGCTATCAGTAAAAGCAATACCAATAATGACATTGATGTGTGAGGGGCCTGCACTTGTGAGACACTGGGCTTAAAACATTACCCATTGGAGTTTTAAGTGGGTGGTGGAACTTAACCAGTCAGCTGAATTAGTGCATATAAATGAGCATAAACAGACAACAAAAAGTGTGGATGAGTCAGTACCATCAGGAAGGAAAAAAAGATAAAATATAAAAGTTCTCCTCATACACTGTCAGCTCTAGCAGGGATTGCCACACTACTCCAGCCTTCAAACATCCTCTCAAGTGACTGCAAAAACTGTAAAAGAGTTGTGGTTTTGCCAAACACCAACAAGAGTTAGCCATCTGGGGTAACTCTTGCTACGGTACGTACTTAGCAGTCTGAAAGGCAAATTATTAATAAGGTAAGTTATGCATTACAGACACCTGTATTTCAGATTGAAAAGACATGTGTTGGACAAACTACTAACAATCATCATCCCACACACATGCCATACACCCTGCAAGTGGTGTGGCCTGTCATATATTATTTGTGCAGTGACTAATCTCAGACTCTGTCAACATGGGAAAGTTCGGGGTTGGTCACAAATAAGGCCCTAACATGCTTCCCTCACAGCTTGCAAACAGAGCTGCCTACTTTCCTATTTCACAGAAACTAAGGAGTGAAAGTAGAATCAGACATTCATGCTCATCAGTAATGTAGCATCTCTCTACCTGAACTGGAGATCAGACAGTTTAATTGGAGCAAATAAGATGCTTTCTAAGTTGTTCTTCCCAAGACTTTACTTGAAAGGCTTTTGTCAGCCTCTCTTCTCAAACAAATTCATTTGGATGTGACAGAGCCTGGAAGTATGGTGACCTGTCTAGGAGGACCTTACTGCCAGAGGTAATGGAAATCTCTAACTCACCCAGATACTATCACCTTCAAGGTATCACCAAGTTAGATAATCTTCAGCCCTAATTCTAAGTCTGATAATTGGGACAAAACAGTTTTTCTCCTCTGCTGCATTCCCATGTTTCCTAGATGCTTCAGCACCACTTCAATATGGAATGCAGCACTGCAGATACAGATGGAACAAAGCAAGAAGGGCAGCACAACACTGTGAAAGGTACACAACCAAGAATAGCTAACCATCTGGCTCTCCTCACTGGCACTGGTAGGATACTGGTTTTCCCTTGTATGAGGAAGAAAAACAGGTTGAATCTCCTCTATTACCACATATTTGTGAACCAATCTGCCAAAGTTGCCCCAACGTGTTTCACATCTGGCTAATGTTACAGTACCCCCCTAATTTTTTAACAGAGAAAATCTGTTGTGAACTGCTCTGGATCTCTTTTACATAGCTGGACTTCAGTGTAATTGTCATGCCTTCACCACACCAGGGTTGCTGAGGAAGCAGCAGCCTGCACACCACATCTGTTACCAACATACAGTAGAAGTCAAGGAGGGGCAGAACTGAGCCTGACAGCTCTGACAGAGCCCTTCAACCAGCCCAAGCCAACATGAATGTCCCAGCAAGATAAGCATCAATTATTAGCTAATTCTGCCCGTTTCACACTGGGGAGATGGAAAGGAAAATCATCAAAGTCAATATAACTCAGTAAATGTAAGGAGAGGGAGAAGTTTTCTGTGTTCCACGGAGTACCTTCATCCCACAACATAAGTTTTGGCTGATGAGAAAGAATTGAAACAGAATTAAGAACTTGTGTTCCTTACATACAAGTAAGCAGGGCTCCATCACATCTGCTATATTTGCACTGCACACAAAACCATTTACCTTTCCAATTGGTATTCTTCTAGGGTCAGCTTAAAAAGAGGTGAATGCAATTAGGCCTGAATTCACCCAGCAGGAAAAACCAAAATACGAGGGAAAGATGAAAACAATCGGCAAGGGTTTAAGAATACCTCATATTAGATACCCCAAAAGCCACTCTATAATGATTCAAAATGGAATCACAGTGGTTACAGAAATGCAGCCAGCCTTTCAATGGAAATGAAAGCATCTGCAACTTTTCAAATGCCTATAACAAATGGAAGAAAGAGAAAGGTGAAAATGATAAGTAGAAAACAGAAGTTAGGCATTGTAGGAAATGGAGAAGGGAAACAAAAAGATAATACTAATATCCAACAGAGCCAAAGGACTAGAACAAATAATTTGAAGTTCATTAGGAACAGAAGGACCTTTCACAATGACAGTAATCTATTACTGGATGAAGAAAATTGCCTTGTGAGCATAATAGCAAAAAGACAAAAATCCTTAAAAAAAGCCAGATGATCTAATACTGCTAAACAAACCAAAACCAAAATCCCCAAATAAGCCTTGCATGCCAGAGAAAGATCATGGTCCTTCCACTGTCTAGTTAAAATAGAAGAATAAAGCAAGATTTAGCTTGTTGCATTGTAAATGGGAACTAAAATGGAAGCCTTAGTAACTAAATCCAACAAAGGCAAAATATGATTGAAAGGCAAAATAAAGCTAGAAGGATGCAGAAAATAAACCTCAAATAAAACTGAGATTCTTATTTTGAATTTTGCAAGTGTCTAACCTACTGGCTGGTTCACTGCTTAAATGCTTCATCATTCACGTTCCCTGCTCTCATGGACTAGCATGACCCAGGGAGAGATTACAGTGCACATGCTGATTTATACTGGCAGGAAATTTGGCCCTCTGAGTTTTGGGAAGAACTGTGTTTTATTCCTATTTTTGTTCCCTTACAAAGATGAAAGAGAAGAAGAATTCAGAACCTGTTCCAAAGGTGCAGGTGCTCTGCGCAGTTCTGCTGGGGGCTGGGCAATATTGGCAGAACCTCCTCACCACTGCTACATCAATACCACACCTTGGCTCATCAACCAGTGAGGCCAGCTGCAGGAGAGACAGTTAGGAAGCTTCCTTTTACACTAGTCCAGACATTTCCTTTCCACTACCAATTAACTACCCACAACACAGGAAAGCTTATCAGCAACATCAAAGAATGCATTCCTCAGTAACACACACGGTATGGCAGATAACGTCTCTGGCTGCATCAGATTTTCTAATTAAGCATGTGGGAGTGGGGAAAGGAGCCGGGGGAGGAAGGTGGGGGGAGGAAGAACTAAAAAAAAAAAAAAAAAAATCAAGCAGAGCACACTCTGTGTGTTTTTAGCAGTCACTCTGCGAACTGAAATACAGGTGCCATTAGCAATCTGCTGTCTGCTGAGCTGCTCTGCTCTGGGGCCTTGCTTCCCGGTGTGTCTTTTTTGTCTCTGTCTCAGAGAGCAATGGAGAGAAGACACTGTCAGTGTGGCAAGGTGAAGAAATAAAAAAAGAAAACCTACAATGATTGTAGGTTTGCTTTATATGCCTACCGCCTCACAGTAAAAAAAAAAGAGAACAGATATGGATTTCATTAAAAGACCATGTTGCTTTAAAAAACAAAAGCCAAATGGAAGGAGCAAATAACTAAAATGCAATAGGTTGAATTGCCTATTAAAACAGTTGAACAAATAACTCACTATAAGAATTTATTAGCTTAATTCAGCTCTCCAACCTCTTGTACTAAAATTCACTTGAAAGTATTCAATTGAGTTGAGAGGAAATCTATTTCAACACTCTGCAAGTGCAAGCACAGACAGTTCAATATTTTCTTTTTAAGCTCCATCAGAGTTAATCGAGACTATTTACACTCTTTTTTGTTTCCTGAATGAAAGAACACACATGCACTTTCAGCACAAATAATTGTGCATATAGTTTTAAAAATCAGTCTTTACATATTTGTGCTGGTAAAACTTGGCAGCAGGAATATTTGCAGGAAGCAAACACAAAGAATTATCTACAGATGAAGAAAATTCATATACAGATTGAACATTCTCAAAAACATTGTCCAGCAACAGACAGATCATTACACTGAAGTCTGAACTGTGAAAAATTAATGACAGAAAATATGCAGTGCCCACTTTGCAAACCTCAAATAGAGTAAATCACCTTAGGTCTTGTGTTTGTAGTAGCTGCATTAATTGTTCAAGATCTGATTCCTAGATAAACTTCTCTGCATGGAAAACAAGTCTTTGTTTCATTATTAAATCCTAATGTGAACTGATGGTGCTATACAAAACAATCTTCTCTTGAAATTCCAGCTCAGTTGAGTTCAGTTTGGAGCTGGCAACCTGCAGTATTCTAGTTTAGATACAGGAACCTGTCACATGCTTGTTTTTGTTGCCTTTAAGAAAGAGTTAATATTTGGCTAATATGTTTATCTTTGCATAGCATTACTGTCTATGTGCAGGAAAGAAAGAAACAGCTGTTGCAAGCCTAACCCTTACTCATTAATCTTTCATCATCTTGGGACTTCCAGCATTGTATTCTGTATTACAGCATCAGCTTTCTATTCAGCAGTGGTATCTGAGAGCAAATTCCTGACAAAACTGCCATTTTCACTTGCCAGGTCCACTTGTACTGAGCCCAGACACTGAGGGTCCACACACCCCGTCACCCAGCAGAGGCTGGGGCATGAGGTAGGTGGTATTTCTCCCTTACCAAGGCTTGCAGAATCTGTTTGCTGGCAGCTGATTGTTTCAAGGGGAACAGGAAGCCTCCCAGTGCAATATTCCCTTCTGGTAGCACAAGGAGCAATTTCAGCTCCCTTGCATCAAACTGATGTTCTGAGTTCTGCTCTGACTTAACCACTTGGCAAAAATTCTGAACCTTGAAGTGCCCAGGTTACACCCAGAAACTTTCAGATTCAGCAGCAGAGGACTATCTCCTCCTCCTGTTGCAATGGTCTCATAGTTGGCTGATTTTCTTCCCAGCCTCCTTTTGGATGTATGCCCAAATCCACAGATGTGCACAGGAGGTAGATGGCACTAGAGGTGCCCTTAAGCACCTCAGCTGTTACTTCACACTGCCTCCCAGGTGTTATTAGCAGAAAACATGCATTGTAGAAACCACAGTAGGATTCTCTTTATATCATCCTTGTTTTAAATCTTTATGAATTCTCAGGAAACGGAGCCAATGGGTATTAGGGAGTCAGAGCTCTATGGCTTTCTCTCCCACCCTGCCCTCCGCCCCCTCCCCTCCTTCATTAGACTGTATTTTTATAATCATGCAGTAAAACATGTATTGATATTAGAAAGCTGTTTGTAGTGTGTCAACTTTATCTGCTGTAGTAAAGTCACCACTCTGGCCAGTAAACACAGTTTTGCCCATCTGACCGAGCAGCATCATGCACAGCTTGGCTCTGCCTTCTGCCACCTGTTTTTGGGCAACCGCCACAGGCACCAGACGGGAAAGACAGAATTGAGAACAAGACTGAACTCATAAAATGGATAACATGGTCCCATCCAGAGGTTAATATCTGTACTAACTTTTATTTCATTTACTCATGTTCTCCATGCCATTTTTCCTTTTGGTCATCAGCCTCATGAGAATCAAAGGTCATTCTTAGCACAGTAAATTCAAACTATTTTCACACTAAAAAGCAAATAGAAAAAAAAGCACCTTGTTATTATTTGTACAAGGTGTGTTACTTCTGTTTACCTCATCTGCCTTTAATAGGTTGCCTTCATACTCCCTTCACAGAGTTACAAATTCTCATGTTAAATGTGGAAGCTCCTGACAGCTCTCTCTTTCCTAGGGCAAGATTGCTCAGCTAACAATAACTAAGATACCTTGTGACAAGTGCAGCTAAGAGCCAGCAAAGCTTAGTCAATCTGCATCAGTCTGTCTTGGCACCTTTTTTCCAGTTTCATATCAAAACAATGGATGCCAAAGTGTATTGCAATGATTATAGAAAACTATAAAAAGGGAAATGAATGCAAAAGCAGAAATCATATTAATCAGTTGAAGGAAAATACTTTTCCAACTACAATTGTGGCTGAAACCCATAAATTAGATGACTGGAATAATAAGACATGTGAAATGGCTTTTAAGTCCACTACCAGCTCCATGCAATAAATTTCAAATGACATCCAGGCTTTTAGTGGAGAGGATGATTTATTGCAGTCTGCAGGAAGAGAGCTTTCATGGATTATCTCTAAAGTGGCAAAACTATTCTGAATTTTTCAAAATTAGTGCAGCTCAGTGAATGTCATTGACAAGCAAATCCAAAAGCACTTTAACAGAAAATCATAAGGAAAATAGCAAACATACTTTAGAATATCCACAGATTTTTCTAAGGGAACTACATCTTGTCTTTTCCTAAGCCAAAACACCCCAGACCTAACAAGAGTATAACACTTGCTGCATATGTTGTTTCACCTGGGCTTCCTATAAACAGTGGTATTTCACAAGTGAACTTTCTAAGGCTTTTGATGCTAAAAAGCCTTCAAAACAATTTGGCAAATAGCATGAGTTTTTTCTTGAACCTATAAACCTAGATATACTCTTATTTTTTTAGCTATTAGGAAATGTGAGTGAAGTACTGACCACAGAAATGCTCTCCAAAGGCAACCCAGAGCCTACAGGGTTCTGTTTCCTTTGAGCATGCAGGAAAAGACCTATTTCCTCTCTGCTGGTAAATGGAATCAGAGAAAATGTGTCTCCACTGGAATAATGGAGTACCATAACATCAGTGTACCGGAGCTGCGATGCTCACTGCAGGGCTCCTGAATTGCACCTGACTACCAGAGTGTTGCACAGTGTGCTGGTTCTGCTTTCCCTGGGGTGAAGATGGCTGGTAGGAGCCCCGGGATTTTATCACAACTATATCCCCTGGTACACTCCCACTCAACACTAAAAGTAATGGTGTCTAAGGAGAGGGTGTTACAGGAGACAGGCACAATCCTCTTCAAGAGGCAGAGATGTACCTTGGCTAAAAGCTGTTAGACATAGTCCCCTAATTTTGATTGCTTTGAAAGCTAGTGATAGTAAATAATTCTGGTATTTCTCAATATATGGAACACTGAATTTGCATACCAATAGTAGTTAAAACCAGGGTATGTATGTGTTAAGTAATGGAAACGTTACATACGGAAAACATCTTATATTTTCCTGACACCTCTCACCCAGACTAGTTCTAAAATATTTTATGAACTAAGCAGAGATCTAATTTCACTGGCATTCAGCATAGAAAGCTGTATGCTTTATTCAATTTGTTTATATAGAAAATATACAGTGGTGTGATTTAGTCTCCCAGGAGAGAATGCAAGACAATGCACCAAGACTAACAGCTCTGCTTTTAGTGTTATGATGCTTTGGTTTTCATCAGAATCTTTCCTTTTGAAGACAATTAACTATTAGCTTTTTAAAGTGTGAATTCAGCACTGGCCTGTATTAAGAGTGGTATTTCATTGACTCCACAGTACTTACAGATGTGACATTTCTCCTGCAAATTACCTATCCAAAATCTGATACTTAGTTTATGGGGATTTCTGGAAGCAATAAGGGATTCATGCAAATATTTTTTTTAATTAAGTCCATCCTAACTTGAGACATAACCTACATTATCAAACAGCTGGACAAAATTTATTCACAACTTTACTATCCAACCCATTTTCATATACTGGTGGCATTTTTGTGATTTCATTTGGTTTTCTTTGGGGCTTTTGGTTGGTTTGGGGTTTTTTGGCAGGAGGTAGAGTATGAGTTGAACAGAGCATCTTTTCTGAAGCTAGTCACAGACATTATCTTAGTTTTCTAAACAGAGAGACTGAAGCATACCCCAGTGAAAGTGCTGACTTAAGAATTGCTGGCAGGCCAATGACAAAGCCCAAAACATAATCCCGGTTTTCACAAAAGTGCTTTAAACAATCAGATACACTGCAGATAGCACTGATTATAAAGTATGGGATGCTTTAGAAATTATTATATATATTTTAAAGCCTAGCCCTACCTGTGTTCAAGCAAAGCCAGACATGTACTCTTCTTCATTCTTGGTTTAGGATATCCAGACACATATTTAAATATAAGCCTTACTCTGCACTCCATGTAACACAAGCCACAAAAATACACTAAAATATTTTAGTGATGACAACTATTCTTCATCAAGTATAGACAAAATTCAGAAGAAATCTCTTTTGCTGCCATCACATAATAACCATGTAATTTCTCAAATGCTCGCAGTCAAAATGATGGGACCTAGTGCATCAAAAATCAGTTTCTACCTACTTTTTTGTAGACACAAGATAGAAGACATTTGCTCTGACTAAGCAAGTGTCATTCTGTTATGAGCCCAACTGAACATCTAACACAAAACATCTCTTACAGGTTTTTAAGTATTAAACTGCATATATTCACAAGAGGAAGAAATAGACTCCATTATCGATGAACACGTAAGCACACAGCTACTGTTCACTTCAAATATTTTAAGAAAATTACAGGCTTGGTATCCAGCACGTTCCAGATTTTGATCATGTGTATATCCTATATCTTAGGCATCGTAGAGAAACCATGTTTCAAGTAGTTGCAAAGTGATGATAAATGACAGAGAACTTAGCAGCATTGTGGCACAAACAAAAGCTTGTCCTATTTTATGGAAAATAAATGGAGAACAATAACTTTGATATTCTTTCCCCATGTCTTTAAAAAAAAAATAAATCTGTGTATTTCAAGAAGAAATGGCACAAAGAAAACAAACTTACATCAATTATTTATATATTCACATGGAAATGCATGCAGAAGGCATTCCTTATGACCTGTGTATAGTTTCATTTGCAGCTATTACTTCTGTAGAATTCTATACCAGTTTAATCCTCCAAACCAAAATCCCCTACCTATAGACTGACTTTATAGATAGGAACATGTCTAGAGAAGCATTATAGTAAGCAGACAACAGAAGGCTCTCGCCTTACATGTCTAACTCCCTTTCTCATTAGTGGGCAATGTGCCTGCAAAGACAGGAAAATTTATCTCAAAGTCTGTGATAAATCAGTCAGATTTGATCTGCTCTCTGTAAAATACACAGCCAACACTGATTAAATGAGCAGTGGACTGCTCTTTCAATAGTGCATCAATGCTTTTCAGCACATAGGCATGGACAGAGAGCTTAGAATTATAAATGAAGGAGAATCATGACTTATGCTTTCAGTCATTGGAAGAATTCACCATAAAATATGAATAAAGTAATGTGGCTGCCTTTTCCATTAATTTTCCACATGTCCATTAACATATTTCTCTGATCATTCATATTATATGAAACAATTTGGGGTGCAAAGAGTTTTATGCACACTGCTGTGTCATTTTGAAACACTCCGTGATAGAGTTTAGACAGCAGTTCTGTACCATAACACATTTTTAACAAAGTACTTTTCAAAAACGCACTTCTAATCCTCAGCCATTATCTCTCCCTCCTTCATCTCCCTCTATCCTTCCTTCCCCACTAAAGAAAGCAAAAAGTCATCAATAAAGGCTGACCAAATAAGTTTTCTTTCAAGAATTGTCCGGCTTAAACCTACAGTAGTGATCCAAGACAACCACAATTCGTACATCTGACAACCCAAACATCAGAAGCGATGCCTTTTCTCTACCAGCAAATCTACAGAGAACTTTACCTACAAGGTCTCTGGCAGATCTAATTCAGACAAGCAATTTTTCTAGCTCTCTTCTAGATTCCCTCTCAACCTGCCAGTCTCATCACAGTAATAAGTGACACATTTGGTATAAGCAAGCTCCTGTGAGCCCTCATCAGCACGAGAAAACTCCGTTCAGGAAGCCAAGGAAAGTCCTGCAGCCTCAGCAGCAGTTCGGGGCTCTGAGATTCAGGGGACTCCTCTTTCCTCATGTTGTTGAAACTCAAGATCGAAGGGAAAGGAATCAAAGAGGGAAAATTTCAAGCAAATTTGAAAAAGGAATTGAAGGGGGAAAAAAAATCAAGCAAATTTGACAGAAAAATTATGTTTTCAGAATTATTTCTAAAGTTGCATATAACAGATGAGTTCCCACACATAGCAAAACCACAGGAAAGCCTCACCAAGACAAAAAGGTTCACTTGGCATGTTCAGGAAAATGTATCACATCCACTGCCAACACTGAGACTTGGTGTGTACTGGGGTAGGAACGGGCTGAGACAATTAATAGATTTCAGAGATGTTCCCCTTGTCATCCTGCTTGACACAGACACTCTGAGTATCACTTTATCCACAGATTCTCTTACTTCCACTTTGTAAGTTTCCATATTTGGTCCTGCAGCTCACGCTGCATGAGCACCTGTTCACAAACATCTCAGGTAGAGACACTGCAAGAACAAACCCTTGTCAGAGTTTCAAGAGCCCCACAACAAAGAGAAAGGAATATCTGGCATCAGCCAGCCCCTAGGAAATCTGTCTTTAACAAGAGAAACTCTTAAGTAAAATAATGTTTTCTACTAAGAAACAGAACATGGAAATCAATCCCAAAATCTGGAGGCAGAGAGGAATTAAATACTGTACTTTAATTTGTCCTTTGCTGAAGGATGGCCCTACATTATTTAAGGGTTCTCCTCAGTCAAGACTCCCAAGACAATGGCAGAAAAGAATCTTAATTCCTCAGACTTTTTCCATTCTTTGAGGTGATTCTCCTTTCACAAGAGGATTGCAGGTGAGTGCTTTCAGAGACTCTCTGTATTGATGGTTCATTCAAGGCACTGATTCCTGTCTCAAGCTCCCAAGATCCTGCCTGTCACAGTATCAGAATCATAAGAACCTCTCTGAAATGCCACCACAGGAGTCCCAGCCACACCTATCCCTCTGTGGACTGTACTCAGACAAAATCTCCTCCTAGAAGAGAGAGACTAGTACAATTTACAGGCTCAATATGGAAGGTTTTATTCCAGAAATAGTCATGCAATTCCAAAGGAACAAACTATAGATGACACTTGTTACTAGTGCTAAAGACAGGCAAAAGTTGGCAAACCAGCCTGAGACAAGAGTTTGGATTGGAATGACTGGATACTCAAAACTAAGAGATTTAGCTCCTCAGCAACAAGGAGGAAGCTATAAGAAAGTCAGGAAAGTGCAAAAGAAAGGAGAAAAAAAAATAAATGTAAGGAAAATGAACCATTTTGCAAAGTATGGCTGGAAGAAAAGGTGTGAAATTGAGACGGAGACTAGAATCAGGCCAAATAAACTAATGTCCTGACACTCGGGTCTATTCATTGCAGAATAATCTCTCTGAGGAACTGAAGCAAAACCTCATTACCTGTAATGCTTTTGCTCAGATACCACTGTAATGAGTTCATTAACACTAGAACATCAAAACCTAAACTGAACCAAATGCTTGATAATGTAATGCAAGAGGAAAACATTGAACAGACAAAACAATACTTCCATATCTATCACTGTAACAAGCCCTGAATGACTGTCTTCATGTCCCAGTTTAGTTTACAATATTCTGTGAGGAAGGGAAAGAGAAAAAGGGGGGTGAAAATGGAAAGAAAAAGGTTTAGGTAGAAGAAATCATGTCAGAGAAAGAATGAATAACCTTATTTTCCATTTGTAAATTAAAAAGCTCTATTAAACCAAAAATCTTTTGAAGCTAGCCATTGATGTAAACACCAAGTATTACTCAGCAAAGGGAAATTTTGCTTGAGTTTGTTAAGTATCTGATTTCTTACAGAGAATATCCAGTTTCCACTGAAAACAAAGGGATGTTCATACATTAATTCCAATGGAAATTTGGATAAGGCCCTTGAATAAACAAGGAATAAACAGTTCTTTTGACAATCCTGAGAAACTGGAGGGAATTATTTAAAAAAACCATACTAAAAAAAAACAAAAAAAAAACAAAAAAAAAAACTCAGATTGCTTTTATTTCCTTGTCCAACCCTTTGCAGTCCAGCAGAAAAGATGCCAAGTTGCACGAAGTTTTGTTCCAGTCTCTTTATCCTGTCTAAAGACTCTTTGACCTCCAAACCCTTAACAAAAAAGGATGCATCCCAAAGAAAGAAAATCCCGTAGAGTCATGAATGGCACTTCATACAATAAAACTCCATGGATACAAATATCACTAAATTAAAGGGAGAGCAAGCACCTTCACATTCCTATATTTCACTTACTGAGTGATATGTACCAGAAGATCCTACTCATTGATTCATTCCATGCAGAATGCACAGGCTTAAAGGTAAACCACATTTGACATGTTGAATCAAACAGCGCATTTGAAGAATGGCCTGACAGACACAGCTCTCAATGAAATTAATGAAAATACTGTAGAAAGGTTTGGTGTTAAAGGGTCCTTGAAAATCATCTAGTTCCAAACCATCTGCCATGGGAAGGGACACCTTCCACTAGACCAGGTTGCTCAAAGCCCCATCCAACCTGACCTTAAACACTTTCAGAAATGAGACATCCACAGCTTCCCTGGGCACCCTGTTCCAGCGTCTCACCCTCCTCATAGTGAAGAGTCTCTTGCTAATATTTAATCTAAACCTACCCTTTTCAGTTTAAAACCATGCTTCTTGATCTATCTCTAGACCTTGGTTAATAATCCCTCTCCAAGTCCCTTCTGGGCACTTGTAGGAACCAATACTGTAAGGCTGCTCTAAGATCTCCCTGGAAATTTTTCCTTCCTCTTTTTTTTTTCTTCTACAGGCTGAACAGAGCCAGCTTCCTCAGTCTGTCCTCACATGAGAGGTGTTCCAGCCCAGTCTTCAGAGAAGAAACAGCCTGTTTCAGAGTAACAGACCTGTTCTACACTAACAGGGCACAGAATCCTCAAGCACATAGCTGAATGGGAAGCAAGACAAAAATTGAATCCTGACTATAGACACAACAAACACACTACAAAAGCTTGGACATTATTTTAGCAATCAAACTGCAAAGGTAAAAACTAGACTAAAAGGTAAACTAAAAGGTAAACTAAAAGGTAAACTATGTAGAAGCAACTGCATGGACTTCCTAAGTCTTTTGTAAGCTTAGCTCTCTGAAGTGCTTTGTTCAGCTGGAGTGTTATACAAACACACAAGGGAAAAGGGAATGGAGTTTGTCCCAAAGAAGTTTCATTTTAGAGAATTGAAACAAACGAAACCCAAGTGACACAAACAAAGCAGAACTTGGAAGTATGAGGGGAGACTTCAGGACACCAGCAAACTAGCAGCTGACAAGTTGGCTAGTTCAATTTTGATGTTGTTTCTTTGTTTGATTGGTTTTAATGGGCATAAACAAAAAGGAAAATATGAAGCCATGGATATGTATCTGAAGAACTCTTCCTAAATGGTATAGTTTGGAAGGAAACATGGATACTTATTCAATCTTTAATATGAAGGATGCAGAAGCTGACACCACAGGTCATAAAAAACCATAAATTTTACTTTAGTAGCAAATAAGAAATGGTTTGAAAACTGGCACAAGCACCTTGGGAATGAAGATTAAACTTACATGCAACAGGAAAAGGAGAAACAGATGAAAGATGCAGAGAAAGGAATAACTTGGACAAAAATGCAGGGTAGCAAAGTGATTTTTAAAATCAACATTGTGAACTTAGGTGTATTAGGTCTATTTTTTAGATTGTTTTATTGCATATAATATTTTATTATATATAATAATTACTGAATCAGAAAGTTTTAATTCAACAATTACACTGAAAAAAAGAAAGCACATGGTTGCATGTATTTATGTTTCCTATGCTATGTTATAAAAAATTTTACAACCTAGTTTTTGTAACTGTGTGATTTTCTATACTGAGTATTTTCCATGACTGACAGAGAAATGGGAGCTGAAGGAGAACAGGTGTTTCTTTTTCCAGCATTCCACCAAAATCTTCAGCTATTTACATATCATAGCAAAAGTGTTCCCATCTCCACAGGAACAAACGTACTTTAAGAACTCTTCTTGGAAATCCATGCCTGATTTTTTATTTGTTTAACCAACATAAGGAATGAGCAGAAATATCTCCAGGTTCTTTCATGAATAAGGTCCTTCATTCATGCTTTTCATGGTACAATATATGGAACTTTAAAAGTTTCAGTCAATAGCTTGGTCAAGCAACCAAATCTGAACTCTGATATTAACAATTCAACCTCCTGAAGCTAAGGAGTCATATTATACCTTGCAGAAATGGTGGTTCACTTCCCCTAAAAATGTAATCTGAGGTTGGTTAATTTATTTGAAATCAAAAAGCAGAAATAAATGCATATGAGCTTTTAGAAAATAGACACTTAGAACATAACAGGCTTAGCATATTTTAGATAACTGAGCTGTTCCATGGCTACTATTATGCCCTCACACTACACTGTGCCTGTAAACACAGTTTTGACACCTAAAAGAAGGAACATGTGGGAGAAAAATATAGAAAAGGTAGATTGAATAATCTGTGGTCAAGTTAGAACTATTGAACAGGAAAGTTTGTCCAGCATGTTTTGGTGCAAGTTGGAACAATCTTCATGCTTTTATACTTTACAAGTGGGATTACACAGAAGTTGAGTACCAGTATTTTCATTAAAAACACTTAAATTAGGCAACAGCAAGAATTTTTACAAGCTTGTTCAAATTTCAGCAGGATGCTTTGTATTTTAAATTTTAAAAATGGGATAAAAGCTAAGAACAATCAAGTAAATTATTTTTCATCAGTTCTAAGTCTTACAAACACTTAAAATTTCCTGAAAAATAAATGGAAAGTTTACATTCTTGTCAAATAACTATATTCAAAACATCATAGCTTCAGTAATTTTAAAGTTCAACTGACAAACATAAAACTGGTTCAATCCAGTTTAAATTCCCTCTCTGAATTTGGTAACAGCCAACAAACAAACAAAAAAAGTTATTCAAATAGCTATGTAAGTCCAAAACATTCTGAATGAACAACAGCCTTCACCAACTTTGTAGAGATCATCTCATTTACAGTATTTTTCCTCTGTTTCTGAATCTGATTATCTCCATATACTTGTATCAGATTCAAAATGGTGTAACAAACACCACAGTAAAAACAACTGACTGAGCTGACTCTTTCTCTGGACTGAATGGTTTCAATGGGCTTTCTAAAATAAATAAAGAATGAGATCATATTTTCCTTTACACTACTTATAGCAGATATTCTACAAGAGACAAACTTTTATACCAACAGAAAAAAAGCTATTATATTTTGATAAAAATTTTAGTTAAAAAGTTACATCTACTGATATATGTTGAAGAAGAGAAGGTAAGAGTGGTGAGCTGACTTTTATCTTGTTCAGTTCTGCCATTGTATAAGCATATTTATTTTCTGCGTCTTGTGTCGCAGGTTCTGTGTCTTGTGTCCTATTGCTTAAGAAGTTTAGCATCTAGGTGGCCAAGTACTGTTGCCCTTAAGAAAGTAATTGAGGCCATACATCTCCTTGAGTACCATTTTTGGGAGCCAAATGTCCATGCCACAGAAAGGGACTGTATGATGGCACAGCTACTCTCAGCAGTAGAAAGAGGTTACCAAACTGGGAGTATGCCATGGATTGTGACTCACAGGGTTTCTGGCTACACAGTTAAATGTAGCCAGTGCCAACTCAGATTCCTTCTCCATACACAGGACCATACACAGGTATAGGCATTAGATCCTCTCACCAGGTAAAAAGGAGTCACCATCCCATGACTCCTCATCTTCTGCTTCGAGCCCCTGAAAATGGCTGTGGGCATGTCCAATGCTAATGGCTTCTGATGTCAAACATATGGGAATAATGTAGTCAAATCCACATCAAAAGCTGAGAGGACCCAGATGTTCTGGGGTCCCCCAGGGAGCCTCAAAGTTCAGTCACTTACAAACTTCTCATACCAAGATATTTTTCACAAGAGAAATCTGTTCAGATGAAGATACCTAAATGATTGTTTGTGGAAGGCCAGAACTACAGCTGCCACACACAAGGATAAGCACACCAACTGCAAATAATAAAAGGGATATCTGACCCAGCAAGTATGGTAACAGCAGATATTTAGGGTCATCAGCACTCAGCAGCACCATTCACACACAAAGCAGCTGACTTATGACATCCAAATCAATATATTCACAACTCATAACAACACACCATTCATTCTTCTGAACTAGAGAATGATATTCAAAAAAGCTCAGATCCTTCTCCCATACTCAGTTGGAGACCATGAATTATTTAATTTCTTGGTTGCCTTTGTGTGAGTAGCAGGGGGACTTAGTTTTCTTTTGGCTTGACAGTTATATCATGTTGTATTTTTCCCTCCCAAAGCCTTCATGCAGCTTTTGATGTGAAAGCTTAGCTTTCTGTAGACAACTGCTATTTCAAATTAAAAGCTGCATGAGTTGTTGACAATATAAGACTTTATATTTAATTCTCCCTTCATAGTTCACAAAACGTCTATTTCTATAGTTCATTCCATGTTACTTCATAGAGGAGATTACTATTGCAGCATACACCCATCAAAGCCATCTTTCTCATCAACAAAACGTTGTTTGTAGCAGCCACACATCAATGAAATTTCTTCAAGCCTGTGACTGTTGCTTTTTCATAATTATATTTTCTAATCCCCCTTTACACACGAGAGCTCAATTCACTTCCTGGTACAATGCATTAGCATCCTCTTCAAATCCATTAGCAGTACCACAAGACTCCCAGCATCTCTCCCTCTACATAATAGTATGTTATTAAGTTACCATACAGCAGGCTGAAGACTATGAATATTTTAAGTTCCCCTGTATGTACCAAAGCAGAGAAATCAATCCTACTCTTTTACCATATTGGAAATATTCTAAGACACATTTATGGGCTTCATTAAACTTGTGTTTCTGGCACAAAAATTATATGGTATCTTTTAAAAAGAGATTTAGTACTTAGTAGGATGGCAACAGCATAATCTCTCTGGTCATTTTCAGCCCATTACACTCAACACTGGGTGACCACAGTCTACCACACAGCTAAGCCAGGCCCAATATTCTAAACACGCTCAGTAAAGCAAAACAAATTAATTTAATGAGCTGCTGTTAGGAATATTAGGTGTAAATGATATTATCAAAACAACTACTAGGATGTTTCAAAATGTTTCATAGAGTCTATAACTGAGTTTACATACTACAGACCCTTTGGTTTTGTTTTGTCCCATTCCCAAAAAAATAACATTTGTTTTGAAACATTTGAGGCATTTTTCTGAATCAATTCTCGTATGTTCATACTAACACTCATTTAGCCTTTTTGAGTTAAAGGCAAAGTCTGCAGTTGCAATAAACAGGGAAAAAAACATGGATTACCCTGATTTGCACCCCTTGCAAGCACAGGTCCAAAACAAGGCTGAAAACCTGATGTCTAGCACAAGGGCAGCAGATGCAGTTAATTAATTCCCAGTTCTCACAGGCTCCACCAGCAACAAATTCCAGAACTTTTTCAAAGGCATCAGCAAAAAAGAGCCCTCTTCTAGATATTTTCCATGCCAGAAATCCAGGTGGGTTCACATATGGGTTTTGAAATTTCTTGGGTGGCATATGGAGCTTCTACGTTTCAATCTAAGAGCTCTGATTAAAAAAAAAAACAAAACAAAACCAAAACAAACAAACAAAAAAAAACCCAAAACAAATAACAAAACAAAACAAAAACAAACAAAAAAAAACCAAAAAACAAACAAACAAACAAAAAAAAACAAAAAAAAAACAAAAAAAAAAAAAAAAAAAAAAAAAAAAAAAAAAAAACCACATGCAAGAGCAGCCAGCTCGTAATGCTATTCTAATGCACACCTCTGCAATGATTTTGAGACATTTTGCTTACAAATAACCAATCTCCCCGTGCAAAGAGTGCTGGTGGAGCCAGAATAGGGTATGTGGGCAGAAAGCAGCACAGGAACTCATGCCACAGCATAGAATTTCGTTTTCATTTTATCCTCTCCACTCCAAACTCAAGTTTTCACCAACTTTTTCAGCATGAGCTAGCCTTTATTTTTATTCATTCTTCTACTACTTTCACTATTTCACATGCCACATTTTGTCATCTTCCTGCTGCACCCAGTAAATGCTTCTAAAAAGCTTAAAACAATGGTGAAGAAAATCTCCAAACAGTAAGTAGTTCTATACAAAAGGTTTGTGCAAGATAACTTCCATTCTTAAACACAGAAACATTTTTTCAGAGTGGTCTTTTCTTCTGGGTTTTACAGCTGACACACTTTAAGCAAATTAAGGATGAGGAATTTACAATCATTAGACCATTTTCCTCTGACGGAATTTGAACCCTTCAGATTTCCAGTAGTTTGCAATACCCATTAAGCTACAGTTATGGGTCTGGCATGCCTTAGGTTCATACAAAACAGCAATGCTTCTGATGCAGAAGATGACTGTTATTGAAACAGATGCTGATGTACCAAAATCAGCAGGAATTCCTCCACTAAGAATAGCCAAATGCTCTCTCATAGGAAAAGTGCCTTTCTTGAGCAGTCTGTATCCTTCTTTGGACTACAACGATGTAGAGAGCCCAAAAAATAAATAGGATCAGTTATTTATTCACTTATTTTATTTAGATATTAAAGTCATCTACATCATATTTGAAATTATATCAATAGTTGCATCTGATACAAAAGTAAGGACTTTTGTAGCACTGTGTGAAGGTTCTGTCCTATCATCAGCAAATTTGCAGACTACTAGTCAGGAAAATTTGGCACAGGCCAAAGACATAAACCACTGAACAAATAACTGGAATAGAAATATGAAGTCAGGATTTAGGGGATTGAGTCACTCTTTCATTACATTTGATCTAATTTCCCTAAATTCTGAGATTACTGGATGCAAAGGGTTTCTATTTATCACCTCTAATTTACTATTAAAAATTGCACATGATTCGGTGGTGTCTGCTGAGAAAAAGAGAGCATGTGAGCAAGTAATCAGCAGTGCAGTTCCCAATAATCAGCCAGACCAGCCCCCATCAAAGTACAGAAAGTAAAGCTCCTCATCAAATTCCATGCTTTCTCTCCATTTCTTTTCTGCAGGGCCTGGGTGAAACAGCAGCCCCAGCATGAGAGAGTAATCTCACTATTTAGCGCTAACAATAATAAAAATGCAAAAAAAAAACCCTATTTCCAGTTTTGTCAGTATAAGGCATACAGAATTCAAAGATATTCCTGTTATTAAAGCCATAACATATTATAAAAAAGTGAAACAGGGAAAGAGTTGGAAGCAGCATGGAGCAATCCAGTGGTCACTTGCAGTGGGAGTTATCAAAGCTGCTTAGTAGGTGAATCAGTTACCCAAATCTGGTAACTGAGTTTGGCCAGAAAAAAAAAAACCCTCTTTATATCCAGGTACTGCAAGGATTCATAAATAATTTGGTAAAGCACAGGCGCTCGGCGGTGTTCACACTGCTTTACAGCCTTTGTGTGTTTACTCAGCAGGCATATTTGCTTTCACATGTAGGTATGATTTGATCTCAGGAGAGCAGTTGCTGCTTTTGTAGCTTTAAAATGTTTTGTGACTCTAACTGACAAACACAATATGTGTTGTGTGAAAAAGATTCACTTAATGGGGTTGATAAGCTACAGACCAGCCATGGCATAATTCATAACTTGCAGTGGTTTGGTAAGAATCAAGATAATCACCCTAGAACTAAGTTTGGTCTGTAGAACTTCATGACAGTCTGTCTTTCACAATGTTGCAGTATCATGAATACTGGAGTCTTTTCCTCTGAGAACATAACCCTCTCTATTAACATTGGCTAATGAAGCATTTCTTCATTGCAATAAGACCGAGAAATAGGTCACCATTATACAAAGAGGGAAAAGTGAGGCCTGAAAGGTTCTGTCAGCATTTTAGGCATAAAAGAACAAATACTTTACAGAGAAGGTCAATAGAGTGACTGTCATTTACTAAGTTTTCTGAGCCACCCCATTATTCCTAGATAGATTTTTCACACCTAACTGACCAGATGACTCTGACAGAGTACCACCATGCATTCACTTTTCAGCTGCACTGTACTTGTATAACAAACCTCACCAGTGGACCAACTGTTCATGTGCTTCACTTTTCCAAGAAATCTAACATTTTCAGGGTGTATCACATGCACTGTGTGTGTCTGTGCAACTTCAGATGCAGTTGCATCACTGGCACAACAGGCAGCATAATTTTTTAAGTGTTCAGCATGACAGCTTCGGAATTTTTCATCTTATATGTAGAGCAGCAGATTCAAAATGCAGAGAAAGTTCTGCCCTGGTTTGTTCACTCACTGTCTGGCCACTTGCATGTCTTTTCCACTTGCTCCTCTTCTGGCCTTTTTTTTTTTTTTCTGCTATGAGCTCCATGAAGCAGGAACCGCCTGTTTGAGTTCCTGACATGCAGGCCAAGGAGCTATGGCTCATCTGAGCATTTACTGAGCTGCCTTCTGATACAAATCAATAGTAGGAATGAAGTACAAAGCAGACAGAAATCATTTTGCCTTGTGAGTGCCTAATGGGACTCGGGTGTCTGCCTCAATCTCATCACAAGTTACACAAGACACTCAAGTACCTACATGCAGGTGTCATAGGCTGTTTCAGATGTCAAACAAAGTGATGTTTGTAGGTGCCACAGTGTCCTACCTACCCCTCCCAGATAACATGGCCATCCCATGCACCCAGTGCTGTATTTCACAGACCCATGCAGGTGGTTCAGATACCTTGGACATCACCATTCCTGTTTAGGCAACAGAGACTGATGGAATATTACCGTTCAGGTACATCAGAAGAAGATGAGAGAGACCCTACAGAATTCTTTCTAATAGTGTGCTAATAACTTATTTTCTCTTCTTTTCCTTATTTGGGATGCAAGTGAAATAGCATTTAATTAACACTATATTGTAAATCATTATTGAAACCTTGCTTGCTAAGTCCTCTGAAGGAGAAATGAACCAGGTAAACATTAATGTCACTGTCTCCTCCAGGTCTTATTTTCAGTAGACCATGGCTTGGTAAACAAGAACTTTTGTACCTATTCTGACTCTTTCAAAACACAAAGGCAGACATTGAGGTACAAATCTTTTGAAACTGTTTAGACATCCAACCACTCTTTGTTCCACACTCTGGAAGTCTCAGGCCCCCTTGAAGTTGTGGTTAGTGATCATCCATTGTGCTGACAAATTATTTGTAGACATGTACTGCAAGTCAGATCAGGGTTAAAAATAAACACTCCCTTTCAGAGAAGAACTTAAACCAGCTCACTGAACAGATTAACAGTCCATGGCCCAACAAATAGTTGTATCAGCACAACTGACAGTGCAAGAGGCTGTGGTTTGGGAGTGGGACTGAGCAACTGCAGCTGGTATGCCTCAAGTTTGAATCTCCTCTTCAAGGTATGTAAGCTTTGAGCATACCTGAAAAAGTCTGGCTCCTGGTTCTTTACAAAAATGTGCAGATTTTTTTCCAAGTGAGTTAGCAAATTATGAAACCAAAGAAAACTTCTCAGAGTGTGATTGCAGCAAATAGCATGAGTGCCATTAACAGAGTATTTCCAATGAAAAGGAACACTGATTAACAGCATTCTGCATGAATCATATGAGTCTGGTAAAAGGGAAGTTAATAAAATTAAGCCTTGTGTTATTTTCCCTTTCTCCCTCTTATTTCTGTATAATTCTCTCACATAAAATATAAAACGAAGTAGGTAGGAAATACTGAAAATGAAAAAGGTTAATCTTACAAAATAGGTAAAGTTTCTGAAAGTTTACACGTAGTAAAGAACATAAACTTTCAAGGAAATACAAACTGCCTTCCTGTGTCCTTTGAACTTAATTGAACTTAAATGAGTGTAACTATGAAGCTACAATATAGGAGGATTAGTTTTCCACAGGTTCATTTATTAGCAGTATGCTGCAATTATCAACAAGGTGAATCAATAAGCATGAAGTACACTGGGCTGCCTATGTCTGACTAATACAGAACAAGTTTTCTCGCAATCCGAGCCAAGGAATGCCACACTGTTGTGCAGGTCTTCAACTCAATGTCCTACATCAGTGCCAAAAACATCCACTCCTTGCAAAAAGGATGACTTATTCAAAACCAGTCTGTTAACAGGCAAATTCCTGTGTTAGAGGGAAGAGTTTTCAAAGCAGAGCTGAGGATTCCACACCTTTGCCAACAAACACTGTAGTAAGTGGGAATTTATCTCATTAATTTTGGTGGCTTTGTTTCAAGTCCTTAATGGCGAGAGGACTTATTTTACCTTCAGTTAAGATACACATAATTTTAGTCATCATGATCTGGTAAGAGCAGATCATCTAAATGGTAAGAGCAATAATGTATTAGTAGTGTAGTAGCTCATCCACTCTTCACACCAGCAACAGGAGACATTTTTACTTATCCAGAAAGCCACCACAAAATATTCTCAAGAAACTGCCATGCATATGTGATTGGATCTTAGAAGTAGTCCTAAAGGAACGAGTGACATTCAATAATTAGTTTGTACTTCAGTTACACACTCCAGTAAAGCTTAAAACAAGGTAAGTCTAGCCCAGCACCCATTTCAATATTTGTACAACTATGTAGTTTCCTAATTTTCCCTTAGCGCTGGTCTTGCACATGGTATTGTAGTAAGGGATTCATCCTTGCAGTGCTTTCATTTACAGGTCTTCCACAAGCTGGAAGGCCACACTAAGACACAAACACCACCCCCAGCTTGTGTGAGGTTTTCCTTGCAGTCCAGCTACAGTGAGGAAAGGTAGGAGAGGCACAGTCTTTTAGGCTCTAGGGAGAAAGGCTAAGCAGAAGCACAGCAGTTTTTCACTAGAGACCACCAACAGGACACAAGGAACTGGAATGAAACAGCACCAGGGAAAGTCTGGATTGGGCATTAGGAGAAGAAGGAGAAGATTCCTTACTGACAGGTAGTCAGTCACTGGAACAGGACCCTCATCAAATGGGTCATGGCATCATGCCAGAGTTCAAAGAACATCTGGATGATACTCTTAAACATAGGATTAGTCCTGTGAGGAGCAGGGTGTTGAACTCAAAGATCCTTATGCATTCCTTCCAACTAGATATATCCTATGATTCAATGATTAACTCAGGTGTCCTGATGTGACCTGTAAGTTTATTCATTCACTGCAGAAGACAAGATTCTTCAGGCTAAGGTTAAGGACTGAGAATAGACTTCAAGTACCTGATTTTCTTATTAGCCCTTGATATATGTTAAAATGAAGGAAATTATTATTTACTCCAAAAATATTGGAAAAGGAGGCTAAGTGTGTCATAAAATTAGTCCTTTGTTAGTTGCAGCTCCTCCATCCCACTGGAAATATATACTACAGTCACTATGTGACACAGGTCTAGATATACTCCTGGTCCTAAATGTGACTGATTGTTGCAATCACAAATGATAACAAGTTACAAACATTTCCAAGTTGAAAGAGATCTTTCCAGACAGTGTTAGCTTCCTTCTCCCATAGAGCAAATAATGTTCTGTAGTCTTCCCTACAACTTCATAGGCAGTGGTATCCAAACATAACCAAAAGTTGAAATCACAAACTTTAAGAACTTTAGTACCAAATTGAGAAGTCAGTCAGTCTGCCCCTCTCTCTCAGCTTTTATGTTGTGATGTCCTTACATACTTTTGCTGAGGCAAAATTCTCACACATGAAGGGATATATATACATTCTTGAACCAAACCAAATCAACAGTATCCCCAGCCTAAATAAATCAGCTAACTAAAATCAAATCTCTGAGACTCCTTATTCCTCCTACTCACTTATTTTTATAAAACATCAGAGAGTGTATTAGATGTTTTCAGAAGTGTTTGGGGCATTTTATGAAAGAAGTAAATCACTGAATTTGTACCAAACATAATTTTACAGCAGATTTCCAGAGAAGCCTAGCAAATATAAAGTTTAACATCAGCCACTTATCATATATGAGTTACCCTGCTCCCAGAGGATACACTAGAGGAGGCATTGAGGCTAATTAAATATTCACTTGTTTGCAGCATTAAGTCCAAAAGCAGAAAGAGTTTTCTGGTAACACACTGGCAGTAGACCATATTAGAAAACTGAACGGATTTTAAACTGCTGTTTGCACTGTAGGTGCCTTATAATAATCAATACAGAGTTTGATAAGTCTATACCATATTAGTTATATTGCAAATGGAGCAACTGGCTCTGAAGCTTCTTTTTTTTTTTTTTTTTTCCTAACGAGCTTAGAGCATCCCCTCAAATAAAAAAAAAAAAAAAAAAAAACCAAACCAAAACAAACAAACAAAAAAAAAACCAACAAAAACAAAATAGAACAACAAAAAAAACCCAAACAAAACAACCAAACAAAAAAACCCCCACCCAGAAGTGTCTTAACCAGGATATCTCTATCAGGACTTCAGAGAAGAAGACTTGGGATACTTACACAAAGCCCATTCAAAGTGTTTGACTATTTTGGTGTGTTTTACTCTTCTGAGGCAGTCTTGTCTCATTGTAGTTTATTCCTTATTATTATTTTTTGTTGTATTCCATAACTTTCCAATTTTCTCTGAAAAAAACCAAATAAGCTCCATACATTTTCAGTATATATATTTTCATAATTCTAACTTTGACCTGTATTATATATCTAGCAAATGAGTCACCAAAATATAAATCTGTCCTAAGAAAATTTGACAATTAACAAATGGTCCTGACTTCAGATAAAAGCCAAAATTTTAAAAAAAAAGTCAAAATCCTGAAGAAAAATCACACTAACCAAAAATTTTATTTTTGTTTTCCCATTTTAACTGTCTCTCAACATCTGCTGAGATAATGTTTCTATAAGTAAAGCTGGAGCTTTAAGGTATGAAAATATCATTGTGAGACATTTTGACAGTTCAAATCCTTCCCCTCACACACACTGCAAAATTTTCATTTTGAAAAGGCTATCCAATAAGCCTGTTCACACAGCAGTGCATAGATTGTGAGAACAGTAATTTCTGTATGATAAAAAAATTTCTTAATCAATGTGGGGGCAAAAGGTCATATGTGCCAGGCTGTCAAAAAGAAAGGCAGATAAAATGCCCTTCACTTTTAGACAAAGACAGCTCCATAATATCTCACCAAATCTAGCAGGTATTAATGTCTTAAACAAATGTAATCTGGGATGGAGTGTCTATTACCAACTGCCTGGAAATAAAGGCTTCTCACTCAGACCCCTGTCATTCCCCATGCAATATTTGTCTCAAATTTCTGGCAATGTAAAGCTTTTTAAATACCCACAGCATCACATATTTTAGATGCAGATGTCTCCGGTTTCACTCCTTACAGATGAGGCTCCTATTGTGTCATCACACACCTCACTGCTTTATCTCCCCCAGCTCCAGGGCTGGCAGCACTATGCCGTGCTCTGGAATCAGGTGGATGCAGCTATGTCTGGCACAGGGCTTCCAGGGAGAGCCAGACCCTGTACCAGGGAGCACCAGCCTCCCAACAGCGCTCTGCACATGCAGGCAGCCCTGATGAAAAGCAGACTCTGCTTGGCTGCAGCCCATGTGTGTCACATAATCCAGTGCAGGAGAACAGAGAAGAAAAGGATGGGACAGGGCAAGATCACTTAAAGTCATATAAGCCGCATGCAGAGCTTTGTGTGCCAGGCCAGGAAAAGCCGGTGAGGCCTCTGTGTGGCTCCATCAGCCATGGGTAAATGTGCAGGGTAGGTGAGGAATGCTGCACCTCCCTGCCACAGATATGTGAGCAGCCAGTGTGAAACACTCCCGCAGCGTTCCACACGTTCCGTTTTTCCCTTTTCAAGTACCCATGCCCACCAAACTTTAAAGTGCAGCTTATTTGCCATTTTCTCAATAACAACACACAGATTCTGACTGCAAAACTTACAAGTTTGGGTTTTTTGTTTTGTTGGTTTTTTTTGTTTTGTTTTGTTTTTTTTTTTTAAAGGTATGAATTTCTATGGAGAAGCTACTGCCACAGACCTGACGAGAAAGTAGAGTCACTTTTTTAATGGATGCATTGGAATTCTATCACTGCAGTGAGCTCATAAATTGTTTCAAAGCCATGTACACAGAAGAGGACAGAACCTTTCATAAAATCATGATCTCTGTAATGGATATAACAAAATACAGCAACTGCAAGCAGCCACAAAGCAAAGTATATGCTCCTTACAGTTTTACTTTTACATCAAACTTACAAAAAGTTGACTTCTAGATGCAAAATATAAGGTTAATACCAAACAAGGATTTACATAGTCATGCTTTAATCTAGTTGAGGAGTTTGCACTGATCTTCTTCTACATAAACTAGGTGCATGCAACATCCATATATAACTTAGACTGTCCCAGACTTGCAACTACCTACAAAATTCCAGGAAGAAGCACTGTAAACTATAGCTCAGCATGATCAGAAAACAATGTGAAAGGACAAATTAAGGAAATATATTATTTCCGGTCTACCTGTTTAAATGTTAATAAAGGCTTGTAGTAATGACACTTTTCTGTGTGTTGTGATCATGCTTTAAAGAAATTGGAAGCACACATTCTGGTATACCAAACCTCATCAACAGCATTGATTCTGAAAATGGAGGATAATGCAGTCTCTTCCATGTAGTCAATGTTAAAAATCATAAGCACCTTAAAATGTCTGATAAACAGTATACAGCTTGCACATGCTCAGACAGTAGGCTGGTTAATATTTTATGGTTTATCTGATAAAGTTAACAAAAGAATTTAAGTTGGAGTGGAGGCATACACTGAATATTTCATCACCTTCTTAATTGCATAATACAGACAAGACCTTTTTCCCCCTTTGGGACAAATAAATGTTATTACTGATGGGAATCAGTTTGGCAATTAGGTTAAATCCAACCGAAACCAAGCAGAATTTGAGTGCTGAAGACATCACAGAGCTAAAACGTATTCAGCCAACTCTATTAATTTACATGATGAAGCAGAAATGTTGATAGGAAAGCTTGTGTAACTCAGCAAGCTGAGGTTACATTAACACACAAGAAAACACTGCTTTGTGCTTTTTTCTTATAGTTAATTTGCAGTTTTCAGGAGCTGCTATTCTTTTGCACAGCAGACAATATGATATACCTAAGGCTTTTCATTCCAGCTTCTGATTTAAAGGTCTTCAGCTTGTGCTACAGACCTTAGCCTTGAAGCCAAGTGCAAATTAGCTTTAAATCAATGAAGCTGATTAAAGCTTCATTGTGACTGAGCCCTTTAATAGAAGGAGAAGTGGGGGATGGTAAAGACCCACTTGAACATGGCAAAAGAGCTGCCTCTCAACTTGGAACATATGTAATGCTTTTCAGCTCCACTTTACCCTGACAAAACCATGAAGGGTTTAAGGCCATTTACCTGCTGACAGGGTAAAACCAAAGTCCCAGTTCAGTGGGAAAGGCCAAGAATCAGATGTTGCTAGGCAAGCCAAAAGTAAAAGGTTGCTTTCAAAAATAGTGGTGGGGGGAGAAAAGAGGGCAAAGCCAGGAGGTAGACTTCAAAATATCTCTCCACAATGGAACCAAGGAATAATTTTCCCACCTTCCTTTCTGCTGTAGCAGAATTTTTGGGGTTTTCTGGTTTTGTTTTGGTGTGGTTTTTTAATTTGTGTTTTATTTTTAGTATACAAGTCGCTATTTAGAGAAGTAAGTTGTAGGCAAGATGTAGTGCTATGAAAGGAATTAGTTCTTTCATGGAGTTCCACACTCAAAACAAGCCACTTGTCTCCAGGAGCTCGTTCTCTCGGAATGCAGGCAACCTGCCAGATTCACCTTTAAAAAACAATGACAGTACCAAAAGAGAGCAGGGGAAGATCCTTACACTGCTTTGAATAACACCGTGGGAATCCACGTTATGCAAATGCTGGGTTTGCTTTACTTTCTTTTCTTGTCCTTTACTGCAGCACAAAAATATGTAACTTTATCAAAAAGGTTTCTTTCTACATACATGTTTGAGAATCTTCACACAACATTAAAATAAGAAGTAACACCATATTCCAAGATACTGAAATTCACTTCTCCCACCAGAGTAGATCACGCTCAGTGTATTGCTAAATTGCACACAGAGCACCAAGACAAATATCATCACACTATCCTGTTTCAAATCTTAGCCTTGAAGGTGAATTTCTCCTCTGATGGCACCACAGTCATCTCAAGTCCCTCGAGTTCTTGACTTTCACCTCCAGACATAAGAGAAAACAATACTGAAATTCCTGAGACTATAAGGTGCTGCAAGGGGGAAATGAAGTTGTAATGCATTGAAAAGCTAAAAATTATAATAGAAGTAGCAACAATCATGCTTAGAATAAAAAAAGCCTTAATATTAGAGAAGAGGATTAACAATACAACCCAGTGTCTGACGAATGGTTAACTGAGAAAATGAAGAAGTCATGCAAAGAAAGTGATCCTGGATAGCTTGCTTATGCAAAGTTAACCTTTTAAGTTAGCTCTACTTCACTTACTCTTCCCTGATCTATTATACAATCATTCTGAGCAGATGCCAATTTAGCTCTAGCACCAAACTCTACAAACTTCAAGTCAGTCATAATAAATGATAGTGTGTGGTAATAAAATATTAAAAACCTGTTACAAAGATTCACTCACCCAGAACTCTTTTTTTTTTGAAGATAAATCAAATCTCACAGGTAAATTCAGACTCAGGCTTAAAAGCTGAAATTCTCTCAGAGCAGAGTTCAACACATGGGCAGTCTACCAATTGCAGTGTCCAATTCCCTGATGTTATCACCTGTATTTTGTGTACAGAAGTCCTTAGGCTAGATTATTGTCCATTTTCCAGAGTTATGAAAAATATTTGGGAGCACATAAACTTGTCATTTGGCTATCACAACTCACTCATAAACTAGCTCTGTTGATTACTCTGGAGTATAAGTTGATTCAGCAACATTGATGGAGACCACTTGTTAGGACTCTTCAGTATGAAGTCTGAATTCTCACACTGCCTCACTTCAGGCAAATACACAAAGCCAGTCCTCAGACTCTCATAACTTGAGTCAAAGCAGCAGATTGCTCTGGGTCTCCACAGGTATATTGTCAAGTTGATTATGTTTGTCCTTGTTTAAAGCAAGGATTTAAATCTGTACAAAGCCATGCCACAGTAGATTATCTTCTTAGAATCACAGAACGGTTTGGTTTGGAAGGAACCTTAAAGATCATGTATTTATAACCTCCCTGCTGGGGACAGGGACGCCTTCCACTAGATCAGGTTGTTCAAAGCTCCATGCAGCCTGGCCCTGAACACTTCCAAGGATGAGACATCCACAGCTTCTCTGGGCAACATTTTCCAGTGCCTCACCACCCTCACATTAAAGAATTTCTGCCTAATATCTGATGTAGACCTGATGTATACTCTTCCAGTTTGCATCCATTCCTCCTTGTCCTGCCACTACATGCTCTTGTATAAAATCCCTTTTTTCTTTCTTGTAGGCTCCCTCCAGGTACTGGAAAGCCACAATTTGGTCATCCCAAAGCCTTCTCTTTTCTGGGCTGAAGAAACCAAATTCTCTCAGCCTTTTCTCATAGAAGAGGTGTTTCATCCCTCTAATTGTCTTGTTGGCCTCTTCTGGACTCACTCCAAAAGGTCAGTGACCTTCCTGTGCTGGAACTGTAGAGCTGGATGCAGCCCTGCAGGTGGGGTCTCACCAGAGCAGAGCAGAGGGGCAGAATCCTCTCCCTTACCCTGCTGACCACACTGCTTTGGATACAGCCCAGGACACATTTGGCTTTCTGGGCTGGGAATGCACACTGCTGGGTCAGGTCCTGCCTCTCATCCACCAGCACCCCCAGTATGCCCCCTAATCCTTCCTTCCTGGATTTTAGCAATAAAAGATCTGCATATGGAGAAAGAAATATTTGATCTTCTCTACACAGTGTTTTTCTTTGGCTAATCTACACATCATCCAGGATGAGAAGCAACTTTTTGTCAATAATTGGCCAAAATAAAATAGAATGACAGCAGTGCACCTTTGACTGAATGAACAGAGTTACAGATGACAGTAGTCACCCACCTAAAAGTCCAACAACAAGGGACCCAGTGAAAAAGCACTCACACAACAGATTTACAGTCTTAGACTCTGGTCAGCAAGTTGGCATTTTCAGAGGCTTAAGCATTTTTGATTCAGGATTTTTATAATCTACTATAAAACATGAAGCTCTAAAGCAAGGGGGGTATTTGCTGTAGCAATAATGATGCTTATTATCTCATTTCCATACTTTGTTAGTGGACATTTATTGTTAGTGGCAAATATTGCAAGTTCCATGTTGCCACAGATTTGACCAGATCAGCGATAAAATCCTACTATAAGTGAAGAGAAATCCTCTTCAGTGGTAGATGTTCCTCCTCTAACACATTCCACGTTTTGGTTTTTTTTCTTCTTCTAACACATTAAAATCAGCTGGTGGTCTGTGAGCTAACATTTAGCATATCCTTTAAAAACTTTTAACAGAATTTGTCATCCAAATCTTTTCTATTTGGAATTCACTTTGCTACTCACAGAATATATTTTGTTATTTGAACAAGTTGAATATCAGCACTAGGATTTGGGGGAAATGGGCAACCATCCTTTGTGTGGGAAAAGATGGGACCTGATGAGGGATTCATATTATCTGTAGCATGAACTAACTGGCAGAATATAAAGGTTTTTATAGGTACTATTCACAGCTTTCTAAAAACACATTACTTTGGAAACACACAAAGAAACAAAAGTTTACCATAGAACAGCACAGATTTTTACCTACCAAAATTGCAACAGACATCTCTCAAAGCCTTCAAGACTACTGAGCAAAAGCAACTCTTCTACTTAGTGCTGATATCTGTATATTAGGCACCATACATTGACAATTTGCTCTCAGTACTTCCTGTAATAGCAAACAGACAAATTTATGGAAGTAAGTTTTCTGATCCGTCCGTAGCTGCTCTTGCCATAAGACTTGAAAATCTCATTTCGCTTCTAGCTGCACTCCACACAAGCTTCAAAAGTCAGCACCTCTGTTCCTCTGTTTACAATCTTGGAACAGCCTCTGCCACGAGGCAGTAGAGCAGACAGAAGGACTGGTACAACCACAGAGCTCCAGACACAGTTTGTTGAGCTATCTCTACTAAGACCACTGTTATACCACTCAGGGCTCAGATCCAGCAACTTCTGATCCCTCTGTCCCAAGAAATGTGGAATACTGCAGAAAATGGCTTTTAATGACTGCATCTGAGCTGCTACAGACAAGACTTGTAGACCACTGGTTCATGGCATTTTAGCATTAGATGTCTTAAATTAAAATAAATATCAAGTGCCCATAATTAAAGACTCCCAGATAATTCAAGAAATACATTAAAGTCAAAGAAAGATCAAACATCACTAGATATGGCCTCACACTTCACAATACAGGCAGATCAAATGGAGTTTCAGGGAGCCTTCAATACAGTCAGCTAAAGACCCCTAAACAGTATTTACCTGCTACCAAGAGAGGCACTGACTATCATTTTATCCCAACAGTGTTTGCTGGTATCACAGCAAATGGCAACCAAAGACTGCAGTGTGCCAGAGAGGTCTATATGGTTTTCATCCATTAACGGGGGACTACACAGCCATTTCCCACTATTTTGACATTAGAAAAGATATAAAACTAAAAGGTGACTTTAATTTCTCTCATCACAAATCAAGCCCCATTTTTTCATGATTACGGATAGGATTTGTCTCCAACAGCAGTTATCTTGTGAAATGTTTCCCTGCATTAGAAGAACATCTTTAAGGTCAGTTTGATAAAACCAACCTATCACAAGACAAGTAGGACATTTGTCCTCTCCCCTCCCCCCCCCCCCCAAATTTGCAGTTTATCTTAAACTCATTAAAATAATTTTGCATTGCAAAACTTGCTCTGAAACCAGAATCACCACTTATAACCTTAAACATACATTTCCTGGCTTTCAAAGTAAAACAAGCTCAGCTCTTTGGCAAATTCAAAAACCTGATAAGAAATTTCTAGATGAGGCCAAAACATGGGCCTGAGCTTGCTGTTCCTTTTTTTTCCCTTTTTGTTTGGTCACTTAGTAGTGAGCATGAAGAGAAAAGAAGAAAAGGATCTGAACAGGTCAGGAACATTTACCTTTGTTTAGTTTTACTTAATAAAGATTAAAATTAGATGAGAATTAAGATTAAGATTAGAATTTGGCTCATAATCTGATCTCAGGCAAATGTTACAGTATACAAGTTCACATCACTATTATTTAGACAGTTCCAGAAAATACAGCCCAATCAATAGTCTCACTACAAAACCAATACCAGAAACTGAAGGTAGTTAGTATGCTAAAACCAGGGAAACTAATATAAATTTAACCTGAACAGAAGTGGATTTGCATACAATGCATACAGCGTAAGTTATTTCTCAGGTAGCTTGGAAATACGACAACAGTTTCATTTTGCTTTGAAAAGCACAAAATATCAATTTTAAAATTGACCAAGTCAATCACAGATGTAATCTTTGAAGACAATAAAGGAAACAAAAGCAAGATGATCTTTTAGTTGATAATAAAATTCACCTTCCTTCCTGCAAGATGCAAAAAGAATGAAAAATCCTGAAGAGTTCAGAGCAGCTGTTACTACTGAGACACCAAAGGGGTGATAGTTAAAATGAATTACAAGAAACATGCAACAGGCTTTCTATTTGAAATTTGTTTTTCACACAGTTAGTACAATAACCACTGCTCCTGCAAGAGAGGTCAATCTACCCACACATTAACCCCCAATCAAGCAGCACTCTGAAAATCAAAATGTGATTGCAAATTTCTTGCATGCCAAGATGAAGGAGTTTTTCATTTCACTCTATTACTATCAGCATTTTATATTCATTATGGTCAGGAGGTGAAGTGAGAACTAGGTACTCGCTGGTTTTGAATGCCAGCACTTTTTTGATTACATTACCAGAGAATTAACATACAGAACCTGTATTAAAACAGTAGAAATGGGCTTACTTATAGCCACTTTCATAGCTGAAGATTTTATAGCAGTTTTATGTTTCAACTCAGAAGGTAAAGAGGTTAAGAGATTAAAAAATAGCTGTATAACCTGTCCATTGCTGCAAAGAAAGGTCTAAAATATCCAGGCTTTCAGCATTACAGTGACAGGAAGGCTATCTGTTTTTGTAAGCATTTCTTTAAATCACACTCAGTGGGCTAGCAACCTCTGGTATTGAGGGGGAGAGGGTTTTTTGTTTTGTTTCTTTGAAGCTGTCACTGCCAAGCTCAAAATAAAACTTAGAAAACTTCATATAACCTTCAAATCTACACGAGGCTGGCCTATGTCCTAACTCTTCACACTAGAAATTGCCAAAATTACAAGTTACAATCTTGGAGAAGATCCACTGAACACATTTTAAAAGGAAAGAGGATCTTGCCTACAGCCACAAGTGGGATAAGCAGTCTTAAGAAAGCTTAAGACCTTAATACACTTCTTGCAGAGCTTCTCTTGTCATTTACAACATAAAGGTACCCAAAGCATCCCAACCAGGAACCTAAGTAGTGAATATTTCCATAGTGGATTTATGCATTAACTCACCTGTATTAGGAGCTTGGATTTCCAATAATTGCAATAAAAGAAATGAAAAGTGAGGGAAAAGACAGTGACTCTTTTACAAATATGTCAATGTTATGTATCTTATTAGCTGCTGTTAGTTGCATGACAGATTGTTTTGTCAATCCATTCTGAGTGCAAGTTATAAGCAGTGTATTACCTAGCATTCATATAAAATAACTTGAGTCACATATCTTTTCTGAAAATAGTTTATTTTTTTCCTGTGAACTTTAATCACTTCAAAGAAAATCCTTTAGAAAAAAAGCTTCAGCATGGTACTACATTAACTAAGATTTATTATTTTCAAATTCTAGTTCACTCGCATATGACCAGTTCACACAGTGGGCTGAGTGAACTTCAGGGGCTTCCAGGTGCAAGAAATAAGGAGTGCCTGTCAGAGCTATACACTTTGGAGCCAGTAGCTGATCTGGCTCCATTCTTTGCTCTACAGGATCAACCAAAACAATTTACTCACTAAAAAAGGAAACAGCACCAACAGAGTCCTACTCAATATTGCACAACACGTGCCTTGTGAGCGACCAAATGGATATCACACACCACTCCTGCTGCCAAAACAACAGGGATATGGCTGATATCCCTGTAGAGCTAGATCTTTACTCTTCTAGAGTCAAGGTACTCCTTGACACATACTAATATAGCATTTCTATTTCCACAGAAGCAGACAGGTTGGGTGAGCATTTAGGAGCCAGATTCAACAGTTTTAAATATTCCATGGCTTCAAACAATGGGTTAGACAAGCACCTGTCAGGAAAGCCATTGCTACAGGTGAACTTGCCAGATAATAGGGAGATGGACTAGACAGATCCTGAGGGGCCCTCCAGCTATGCTTCTAAGGTTCCCTGTTTTCTACCCCCTTGAAAATATAGGGGGAATAAACCAAAGAGTGTTTGCTTCTCAATATATAGCTCATGGCAGTAAGAACAACACTGCAGGGTTTTGTGGCATTTGTACAAAGATCCTTTTGAGAGAAAGCAGCCACCTTGCTCACTAAACAACTGCATTCAACCCACCTAGCTGAGGAAACCCAGATAATGTAATCAGCAAAGCTTTTGATGCTGTCTTTCATGGTATCCTTCTGGACAAAGTGTCCAGCACACAGCTGAGCAACTAGGTTAGGTGATGGGTGAGCAACTGGCCCATAAATTGAGCAGAGAAGGTGGTAGGGAATGGGGAAACATCAGGCTGGCAACTGGTCACTAGTGGGGTTTGCAGGGCTCCATCCTCAGCCCAGTTCTCTTCAACATCTTCATTAATGACTTGGACACAGGACTCAAAGGAATACTAGGTAAGTTTGCCAACATCAAATTAGGGTTAAGTTGTCAACTACCTCAAGGGCAGAGAAGCCTGGCGAAGGGACCTCAACAAATCAGAGGACTGGACCATCACCAACCATATGAAGCTTAACAAGGGCAAGATTCTGCATCTGGGATGGGGCAGTCCTGGTTGTGTATATAGACCAGGGAATAAGAAGCTGGAGAGCAGCACTGTGGATGAGGAGGTCCTGGTTGATGGCAAGGTGAATCTGAGTCAGCAGTGCCCTGGCAGCCAGGAGGACCAGCCGTGTCCTGGGATGCATCAGGCATAGCATCAATAGCATCACCAGTTGGGCAAGGGAGGGGATTGTCCTGCTCTGTTCTGGGCTGGGGCAGCCTCACCTCAAGTCTCAGGGCAGTTTGGGGTGCTACAATATAAGAAAGATATAATGCTACCAGAGAGCATCCAAAGGGGGGCCACAAGGCAATGTGAGGGGCATCACATTGCTGCTCTACCAGCCCTATAAAGAAGAAATTCTGCAAATACTCAAGGATTTACAGCTAATCTGATTCTCTACTGAAAGTCAGCATAAACAGTGACAAAAGAGGTTTTTCTGGAGAAAAGTTCTAATCAATGAAAGAAATTGAAGTATCCAGTTGTCAAGTAGTGTTATACAGCATTAAATTTTTTTTCAGAGTTTTGGCATGCTAAAAGCATAGCAATGGAGAAATATAAATCCGCTCACAATAGAAGTGTCGTGCAACATCCATGGAATCACTCTATCCCAGGAATTGTCACTCCAGAGCATTTTACAAATGAAGAGTTTGCTAAGAAGAACTTGCCCTTATACAGTAGCAGTGAGGAAAGCAAATTAAACAGAAGCCAGGATAGGAAAATACATATTTAAGAGTCATTCTGACCACCTGAAATTCACTCCTGAACATTAGTAAGTTTTTAGACAAACACACACCTGGGTATTTCTGAAACTGATTCCTCAGATCCTACATGTCCCTTCTTCTGAGGGCAAGAGGAACGGTCATTAACATCCGAAACATCTGGGGGCTCATTAAACAGCAAGAAGCAAAAGGTTGGGGGAGGGGAAAATCAGTTTATTTCCCTGTTTATTTCAGTAAGAGTCACTTAAAAAAAAAAAAAAAAAAACAAACAAAAAAAAAAAAAAAAACACCACAACCAAAAAACCCCACCATCGTTTATAATGTAGAACTCCGTCCAAAATTAGCTTACACACTGATATAAATTGGTTTTCTTTGTGGTCTAAAATTGACTTGCAGTTCACTACTTAGTCAGAAAATAGCTACTGAAAAGCCCTGGCCTCAGAGCTTTTGGACTGTGGACTCCTTTCATCGTGTAAACAAATGCTTCAGATTTAAAGCTTTCCCATAATTGTTATGCTAACCTTGGAGCGAAACCTCTCCATTTGCATTTGAAGGAGCTAAATATTAGGCAGGAAAGAAAGTGGTCTTTTTAAAAGCATGAGAAAATGTTCCTTCTTTTTGGTCCTCAACCATCTGGGCAAGCCCTGCTCCTCTCTCTCCCTCTGGCAAAGGCAGAGGGAAGGAAAAGGGGCACGGATGGTGGTAATCTTGCTGAAAGAGAATTAAGAAATTCCTTCAAAACATGAATGAATGAGACTTCCTATAGGGGAGGGGAGTCTGTGTTCCAAAGAGATGTGAGAGGTTGTAGGCAGGGGGGAGGGAACAGAGACACAAACACATCAGTGAGCTAGTGAGTGATGTAAGGAAGCACCAATGTTTCATTATGGCTTTCTCTCAACATGTTCTGGAACCCAGAGCCAGATTTCTTTATAGACCCCTCGTGTGAACCCTGCAGCTAATGGAATGTTAATGTTTCCTCTTTCACCCGTCTGAAGCTAACAGGAGTCTCTGACTGCTTGTGCATGCATACTCCTATGTGCATATGTATTCAGGTGAGAGAATTACAATGTGGGGGGGAAAAAGTTAAAAAAAAAAAAAAAGGGAGTTGCCACAGGTTTCAGGACCAGTTTTGTGATACAAGAATTTCATTAAGTATTTCAGCAAGGGCAAAAAGGATAACGCTTGAATGAAAAACCCATAGTTCTGAGGTTTCTAGTAACACAGTTTAAATAAAAGAATTTCACTAGAGGAATCATTCTCCTTTTCAAATAGCTCTGTGTGAGGGGTCATCCTCATCACTGCACAGGTCAAGAGATTACTCCACTAACTGTTTAGAGTTAAAGCTGTAAGCAGTAGAATAAATATTTGATATTACCACAGTAAGCATGTAATAGTGAAAAACAAGACTGACAACCTTCTTAAAAATAATCTAGGCCAAATTATCTGCTGGCACAACTCTACTTTTGAAGTCATGCCAGCAGGGAGTTTGCTGTTACATTTTGAGCTGCTAAAGGAAGTTATCACAACAGATTTTCTCATGACAAAAACAAAAATAATTAATTGTACTGGAAGGAAATTGAGCAAGGCTTAGTAGATTATCACATGCCAGAATGACCGAGCTTCTGCTAGCTGTGTTACTTGTTTCTGTCTATTTTCCATCCATTTCCGTGCAGAGCAATGGATCCACATTCATTAAGTTTTCGGTTAGCATCAGAAGCAAATCAATAGTTGGATCAGCAAGTAAGATTTCCTGCATCTTGGTCATATATAACATAAGAAATAGAATTCCCTTTATATTTTCCATTACACTGACATTCAAGATTGAATTTCAGTAAAGGGAGGACAATCATTAAATACTACTTGCACATATTACTCTTCAGATAAAATAATTGTTGTGTTTCATTCCAGAGCTGTACAGTGCCAAGCAAGAGATGTAGTCACCAGGAGCATTCCACAGAAATTTCCTGAAACTACTAGGAATCCTTGTAAATGTGATTATAAACATGGGTTAGGCCCAGGAGGAAGTCAAGAGTCACCAAAATAGTAGCCTGGCACTCATAAGGATCATCTCTGTGCTTGTGTACACAAAGTATATGACAAATTCATTCCATAAAGGCCAAGGTATATAGTAGGATTTAAACCCACTGCAATTTTAACTAGAGAACTCAAACAAGAGACAAAAAGCAGGCCAGATCAAGCCTTGCCTTCACCTGCACAAACAGTGGTTGTGTACTTCAAGTCTCCCAAAATTTCACTCAGCAAGAGAGTGGACAGGTGTGAAGAAACCTAAATATCATACATCCTAAGCAAAAATGAAAAATGCAGACACAATTGTCACCAGGCCTTGGGACAAGTTCTCCCTTTTGATAACCAAAAAGTAAATCATGCCTTGCCTGACTCCCAGTGAAAAGAACAACAAAATGGAAAAAAACTGATATTGGATTAGATTTAATTGCCATGTATGTTTTCCCTACCAACACATTGAAGAGTGTCATACAAGCTCCAGATTCTTCTTTACTGTGGGTTGGAGTATAACACTTTTTACTGAGCAAATTAGACTGCAGCAGCAAATTTCACAATTTATGGGAAAAAAACTCCAAACATCTAAACCCTGATTTTTGTACTTTTTTTTTTTTTCTGACATTAATAACAGAATGAAAAACCATAGTTTACATCTATGTAGATTGTTTGTTGACTGCACTAAGCAATATAAATGCACTCAAGCTACCATTTTTTCAGTTGTGCTATCAGCTGCAGAGGTTCCATTTTCTTGGCTATGGCAGGGATGTAAAGTCAGCTCTGTCTCAATCATGCTTCACCAACTTATCTTCAGGGGAAGCAGGGGTGGGAGGCAATAAATGCATATTGTAATAGTGGGGATCTACCACACACCAATACCTAATTCTGATACACCTGAGCTTCAGAGTTTATAGGGCTGATGCGAGTTTCCCTTTCTATGCAAAGGGGCCCTTTTCTCTCAGACGGACATAAATCCTATCAATGCCTCCAAAAATGATAAACATTCTGTAAAAATCTAGCAAGTGTTCTAAGCCATTTTTCATTTTTTTAGAAACTAGTTGAAATTAACTCAATGTTTATCAGCTGAATGATTGAGGTTTTGGTTCCCAAATTGTTAAACTATCACAAGCCCAAGAAGGAGGAAGCTAATAACTCAGTTGTCATTTCTTTTTAGTTTCCATTTCTTCCCAACTCTGTTTCTGATGACTGTTGGCAATTCTATATCAAGGTGCTGACAGTTCTCCACCCACATGGCCATGAATAAAGCCTTTGCTGTATTTGTTAATGTACAGTTCCAGGCAAAATGGAAATTCTTTATTTCTTGCACCAATACTCTTCCACTAGATGTGTTATTATGAATCCATGACTATATATATATATATAGAAAACCACAGTCACTGGCCCAAAAGTAGACCATTGGCTCCTAAAACACGTTTCTGCAATAACTTTGGTGGACAGCATCACAGTCACACTTCACACTGTCCTCTTTTGCCCACCAGGTTTCTTACCAGACCCACCATAGAACAGCTTTAGGCACAGACCAGCCTCCCCAGTGGCAGTGAGCTGATCCCTCAGGCAATTAACTATTCCATCCTCTACCTCTCTTTCACATCCAGGGATAGTTTTGCCCAGATGCATTAGCCAGCTGCTCACAAACATAACAAATGCTCAGTTTGACTGGTTTTAACCCAAAGGATATAATTAGTGGCAGTTTAACATAAAGACCAAAGAAGAAAAATTTTAACAAGATAGTTGAACATAATTATACTTAGATAAACACTGATGTTGAGCACACAGGGCTATGTATGGTTGAAACCAGAATTTGCAACAGGCCTATAGTTGTCTTTTTTTCCCAAACTATTTCACCCTCTTTCTCCCACCAGCAAGAGAAGGATCATGTCCTACAAAGAAAAAAATCCCAACGATCCTGTCCTCATCAGGAAAGAAAGATTCTCAGTATAGTTCTTTCACAGAAATAGTTGATTTTTACTGCATTACTGTACCCTTCATATAGTATCTAGTTGCTAACAAAGAGTGAAAAAACATTACTTCATTTCTGGGACTGATTTATTTTCAAACCTTCAGTGGTGCAGCCAACACATGCATCTGTTTGGACAAATTCTGAACTCTACCATCATGTGCTTTCCCATGCAGCTATTTCCTCTCTCAGTATGGTGTACAGTTGCAACCTGACATCCTACAGGATTTCATTAGTGTATAAAGTTTATATACAGTTAGGTTGTTCTATGAAACATATGATGAAAGAAGGAAACTCCAGTCAAAGCTGTCAAACATTGCTATTCCAAGATAGGCTCCAAGCTCTTTATCTTGACAACTTAAGCAGGCATTCCTTTCCCAGAGAGTGACCCTACCATACACTTCTTTTGCAGTCCCAGCTCCAAGCAACCAGAGTATGCTAGTTTTGCTTAGATCCTAATTAAGAATGAATTTAACAGCAGATTTCGGAATATATTTAGAGTTCTCACATGAATTCTTTAGACATTCTTGAAGCCAAATGCTCAGCGTGGTATAACACACCCAGTACAACTTATACCTTTAAATTCATGTATTTTTGAAAACAACATGGGTGTATATTTGAATTTAAGCCTGACACCTATCATCTTTTACAGAAGAGGTTCCTACAGGGTTTTCAACATACAGAGCAAATGGCAGAAAACAATCAAAATCCCTGTTGCTATTATAGGTGACGGACTCTTGTTGTCTAGCACTTGGCAGCTATCATGGGAGGAAAGGGACATAATTATACACACTTGAGGCTTCATTTCCTTCACAAGCACCCTTCATTAGTACTCTGGTAAATATACTTGCACATCTTCATGAAGACAAACACTGCTTTTTGCAGGATGCCTCATCATGCACTAATTTGTGATGGCAAAACACATAGCAAATAATTTATCAGCTTTTTTGTGGTTTTTCCATGCACTGGAGAAGCCATGAGCCAGCTATTACCACATTATTGTTGATAGCAAGGGCCGATATGATTTCATATAGCCTGGGTTTTTCTGTTATAAAGGCCCAAACTCTGCTACTGACTTTCCTTTTTCCTAGGGCAACATTTTTCATCCTCCTCTCCTAACATGTAGTTTGTATATTCTTTGGAGCAGGAATGTTTCTGTATGGCACTTCCCAAAAGGGATTTTGTTGTAAATGTCTCAGGGAGTCAGCTCTGAACTTCTGATACAATTTCCTTTCCTGTCTACTATGGACTTCATATGTGACAACAGGCAGGTCAGTAAAGACATCCACACCTCATTTAGACTCCACATCTAAAAGGGACAGAGAGAAACTTGATGTATACTGTGCCACCAGGTATACAATTCACAAAGATAACTTGTTTGCTGAGGTTTTCGGAGACTGATAAAACTCAGGTGCTAAAATCCCATTCTTATTAACACTTCACTCAGAAGTTTGTCACCAGCCCTTTCTGTGGCTTTAAAACAGTTTTTTTAAATGCTACTAACTTCTAGATATTTACTTTATAAACTGTTTTCCCAAGCTGTAACAGAGTAAAATTTCAGGGAGACATCATATCATCCCATGCATTCTCTATTTTCCCAAAGGGCAAATACCTCTCAAAAATCGTTCTCACATGTAAAATTAGGTCCTACCCCTGTCCCCCGTCACAAACAGACAGCATTGACATTTTCAGACACTGATATTATTTCCTCTTTTTACCAATTTATTTTCCTGCTGTAGCCTCTGTAAAATTATGGGACATCACCAGGCTTCTACAAGCAGCCACTCTCTCCCCTTTCTGCTCCTGTTCTCTGTTCATTCATAATGTCAGAAGTACCCTGCACAACACAAAATCCTTTTGTGGGTAATGTGATGTACATATCATTGCATTAGCCATATTTACTAAGCTATAAGCAAATTATGTTTTGCATCATAGCCGTGAAGATAAATATAGTAATAGAATCAGGTACCTTTCCAACCAGATGGAAATTTGCTAATGCAATAGGAAGTTGCTTATTAAATACAATGAACTTCTGGTGTCAGGAAATACAAACTGCAAGCATCATCAGGTGAAGGGAAAATGGCTACTTTAATGATCCTACACACAGATACATAAATTTATCCTGATTAGAAAAAAAACCCAGTCAATACTTAGACTCTCCTAAATGGGGTTGTTAGTTTGTTTTTTTTTAATACATCGCAATAAACTGCTAAAGAAAAGACTGTTGTCATCTATTCACAAGTGGAAAAGAAGCAAAGAAGCTATTATGTAAGTCGACTTTAGACCAATACTGGAATGAAGAACAAATCCTTTAAAGCATTCTGATATTAGCATTCTGTGCAGATGTTCTAGACCTCTCAAGCAGTGATATGATCTGAGACAGGCTGTACCAATATCTTTAGCCATACGAAACAAACAATGAATGGTGCTTTTACAAAATTTGTGAGAAACAGCATTAAAAATGTGCAAGCTGCAAACAAGCAGAGCAAGACAATTAGCAATGTATTTATTGATATCAAGAGAAAAGTTCTTTCAATAGGAATAATCAAATCCAGGACGGCAATTAGAGACCCCTATCTTATTGATTACTCTGTGCAAACTGGTCACTGAGCTGTTACTGAGTAGTTCCAATTCTATGTTATGCCTTGCGAGAACAGGTAAGGACACAGCCTGAAAAAACTAAAATTTCACTTTCCCCTGTAAGGCACATCACCCTCAAAATGGACTCATCACAACAAGGCTGCGTAAATGGATACATTCAAAACACAGAACCATGCTGAAGCTCCAGAAGAGCAAGTTACTTTCATTTAGGTGCACAAAACAAATTCACTGGAAAATGCCTGGATGAAAGCATCTGGGCTTGAACTATCTGGAAAACTGTTAAGTAATTCCTGCTAGGATATTCCTCCTGGCTGCCTGGATAAAGACCACTGTGAGGTACAAACTAGGACAGTGGTGTTCCATTATTAAGGCTCCATCAGTATTTTTTCTTAATGGATACTTAACAATTTTCTAGTTCTCTTCTTGAATATTTTGTTTCAGCAGTGTTCCAAACAGCAAATATTTGCAGTGTGGATTTTCTAAGGGTTGTTCTGGCTTTCAGAGGTTAAACTAAGCAAGAATTTTTTATTTCTTCTTAGTTGCAAACAGCAGCATACAGTCCATTCAGCGTTTCTGCACAATAACCCACCTACTTTCTTCATAAAACAAATTAACATCACAAATCAATATTCAGAGAGGGTTTTGTTTTGTGCTGGTTTTAAGTGACAGAACTGCTTGCTTTTCCTGTCAGAAGAATTCTACCAGAAGCGTGCATTTTCAGTCCAAGAAGCTGTCACATCAGCATATTTCGGGGAGACGATAGATGTTAGCTCATACGCCTTCTCATCCTTCTCTGAGAACTCAACACAACAGCCTGCCACCCACCACAGTAACCTAAGAGATAAAACACAGAACAGCACTTAGAGAATGAGAGGGCTTTGGAAGCAAAGCCTAATTAAAAAGACACACACAATAAAACTATAGCTGAGCATCAAAGTGCAACATCATAGCAGGTAATTACACAGAAAACAACATCCTGGTAACACAACTATTCTGCTCCTACAGCCAGCTTAACCTAACCTATGTAACACAGCATGTCTCAGGCTTGCTGTAGGAGGCTGAGGCCTAAAGACCCACTTCCTTTAATCAAAGCTATCATTAGTAAGTATACAGCATTTTCCAGCTTCACTGCCTAGGAACTGTAGCCTAAACAAGGCATAAGCATGAGGTTACAAAACCACACCATGCTGTACTCTCATGGGAAGTAAGAGGTGTCTGTTGTACTTGCTCATTGGGGTGGACTAACTGGGATCCACTGAAGATTAAAAGGACAAAATAGCTGTGAACCTCAATACTATAAAATCCAAGGCCTTATGGTTCAGGGCTAATGCCATTCTTGAGACTACAAGTTTATCATTAGAAAAGGATGAGGAAGAGAACCTGGGAAAACCAGGTGATCACTGGATTGAAAATAAGCAACCAGTGTCATAGGGCAACAAGAAGGAAATTAAATCCTACAGGGTTTTAATGAAAGAATATCAATGAGATCTCTCTCAAACTCCAATTTCACCTGTTCAAGAAAGGATCATTAAAACACCTATGGTAATGAGTTGTTAAAATTCCAGTGTAGAAATGGACTGCTAGAGGGTAAGAATACTTTGGAGAAGAGGGCAGAATGCATTGGTAACAACCTCAAAGAGACACATCCAGTTGTGAGACCACAGTAAACTGTCCTGCACTGTGTAGACAAGCCTTGCCTTTAAAAGGCTTTACTTCCAAGAAGTACCAACACAGACACATGGTCACTAAAACCAGCATTCTTCGCATGCACATTGATACCCGATTGACTGCTCGTATCCCTGGATTGGTGTACAAGACAGAGTTCCCTTCTGGGCACAAGATTTAGGTACTGTAAACATGCAGGCATCACCGAGACTTGCAACCTCCAAAACATTGCAACATGTCTCTATTTTCTCCTGGCAATTCCTTTCCTAAAGCAGGCACAATACATTTCTTTCTGTTAGCTTATGCTCACCTTTACCTGTGGAGGTATGTTCATGCAGAGAGAGAAAATACTTCATGGCAGCTGGTGTGGAAAAAAACTTTTAGCTTTTCTTTATTAAACAAGTCCATTAAAATTATCCCAAAGGTGAATATTCTGTACTACTACTGAAAGATTGTTGCACCAGGATTTCAAATTCAGTGTTATTATTATGAAAAGGAATGCCAGACAGCTAGCAAACACAGCTTAATCAAGCAGGGTTTCTTTTACTCATACCTGTAAAAGCAATAGTGCAGAAAATGAAAATAACTCCAAAGTCAGTCTTCTGTATGTCATGATATTATTCTTTTTCTCTAAAGCTTGTAAAAGAGTCAATAAATTCAATAATTAAAAAAAGGAGTTGCTTATGATTACTACAGTATTAAAGAAATATATTTCACTTTGTATGGTTTGAAATTTTGACATCATTCTTGGCTTCAGTATCATACCCAATTAAGAAGCCCCTAGAAGAGTGAGAACGACAAGAGCCACTAAACGTGTCACAACACTGGGTGAAGGGAAGAAGTGCTGGAAGTGGAGGCTTTTCAAAATAAGCCTAGGAAATTGTGCTGCACAATGAGTGCAGAATATGTTTTTTTCTCTTCCCCCCCCACAGCCTCCACCTCCTGCCCTGCTCCTCATGACGTACACACACATTTTATGGCCTAAGAGGCAGCAAAAAAAGGGTGTGTTCTTTCAGGTTTATAGCCTTGACTAATGGAATTGCTCTAAATAACATTTTGATCTTGTAAGGTCATGCAGAGTGCTATACCTTTCCTTTAATGATTCAGGTCTGGACGGAGCATTTCCCAGAATTGAGATGGTAATGAAGTCATTAGTTTCTTCCTACTTGAAGCTCTGGCTAGGAAAGGGAATTCTATGGGTAAAGTCTGAGAGGGTCTTTTTTATAAAGCTCATACCCAGCTGAGCTGTAACACCTGTTACATTTTCCCAGGAGCCTGAGCTGTAGAGCATTTCCAATCTATTTGCTCTTCTTCTCCTACAGCACATTGACAAAAGCTGGGGGAATGGGTTTTCTAAGGGAGTGCTAATTGAAAAAAAAAAAAAAAAAAGAAACCTATGCCTGGTGCAAATGTTAATTCACATCCTAGCTAAGATAGTGATGATTATTTCCTTGTCTTTGAAAATACAAGCCATTCCAGACTGCATTTAAATTAAAAATACACATTTGAAATTGGTTCTTTAATAATTCCTCACCTTTTATGTACAATATAAAGGATGAAGAATTACTCCAAAAAAACCCACTATTGAAAACAGGCCCTTGTGCTAAGTTTTTGATACTAAAATACTCTCACTGCTCAGTAGAGAAACACAGCACTAAGCACATATCAATAAATATAGAACTAACAATTCCATATACATTCTTACAAGTAATAGTTAATGGAGAAACTGTTTTAAAATATGATTTCTCAAGTAAAGGGAATAATAAGCCTGGATATTCAAGTTCCACCACTAAGTATCTGTGTTAGAAAGATCCACAAGTTAGACTCAAAACTGATAAACAATTACCAACGAGCAAACGTATCTTGATTTGCCACTGGTACCCTCTCAGACCTCCCTCCAAAGTAAACCCATAAATAAACCGAGTTTTATACAGCAACCCAGGTGTTCCAACACATTTTGGTCTTGCCAGCTAATTAGCACACATGCATACACACGGAGAAATAGAGCATTAGAAAGGAAAGCAGTAAGAGACATTCTTTGACTAAGGAATCTGTTCCCTCTACCAGACTGAAATAACGCAGCCTTACTGAGCACCTGAACATGCCACGAAAATCAGCTTTTCTCAGTTGTGAAGATGTGGTCTAATGGTGGGACACACTTCTCCTTTTGCTGCACACCTGTGTGGCCGTTGCTGTGAGCACTAAGACTTTATAGTCAGAGACAGAATGAAATTCTGAAGAAATGTCTGAGAGTATCCCCAGTATCCTAAACATAACATTGAGGCTTCAGTACACCTATTATTGGAGTCAGAATATTCTGTTGCATTACACTTTTTTCCTCAATTTTATCTCTGAAAAGCAGTTCTGAAAATGACTGGGGCTTTTCAGTTGGGATTTTTTATTGTTTGGGATGGATTTTTTTGTTTTGTTTTGGTCAGTTTTGTTTGATTATTTTTTTAGTTTACAACATATTGCACAAATGTATAAGCAAATAGAATGTGGTATGGAAATTCTTGAGCATCTTCCCAATGTTTAGGAAAGCCATATCCAAGAAAGAAGAGGCATGCCACTAAACAATAAAATTAATCTTTCATTTTTAATAAAACAGAGGGTGTAAGTCAAGAAAAAATACTACCTATCCTCATTTTTATGATTGATATGCAAAAATATCACACTAGAAACATGTAAAGCACTTATTGTAAAGCACTTATTATGAAAAGCTGAAGTAGGTATTTTCTGGTACTTTTCCGCCAGAAACATCAAGCCAAGCTATTACTGCTTTTCTTTTAGTATTAAAAATCTTAATAAACTATCTGGAAAGCAGGGAATTATTATAGACTAACTTCTGATCATTCTCCTGGCAGAAAACAGCATGCTTACCTTTTTGATTTGCCAAGTCTATTCTGCACAGCCGAGAGAAGTAACTTTGCTGCCAGATTTTATCATAAGGCCATGTTATTTTCCCAGTAAAATACAGTAGAACTGCTTTCTGTCAATGTTTATATCCCCAAAGTCATTGGATATAATGACACTATATAGCCTACTTTTACTTAATTTTGCCTATGCTTTCGGTCAGCCCCAGCCAGGCAGTGGATTGTGCCATATCAGAGAGTCATAGAAACTTTAAGGCTGGAAAACCCTCTAAGATGATCAAGTCCAACCTTAACCCCACACTGGCATGTTCATCACTATATCATGACCTCATGTGCCACATTTACGGATCTTTTGAACACTTCCAGGGATGGTGATTCCACCACTTCCCTGGGCAGTCTGTTCCAATGCCTGAATACCCTTTCATGGAACAATTTTTTCTTAATATCCAATCAAAAACATCACCTCAGTGAAGGAAGGGTCTGTAGGCAAGCAGAAGACAGCATCTCATACTCAGTCCCAATTCTGAGCACATCAAAACAGCAGCTTAAATTTTTCTCTTGTAAACTCAGCCTTAGTTTGCTATTTGATGCACCTGAAACAAACCTACTCCCCCATTTCAGCCATTTCCCAGCAGATACATCCCTCTTGTCCACTGCTTTCATAATTATTTTTTCACTTCCTTATGAACTGCCCCTTTATTCAGCAAGTGGTATTCTCCACACACAGAACTATTTATTTTCTTTAGCCTATTCAGCCAAGCCAGATGCATAAAGTCCAGTTCAGACCTTTCTAAACTTCATAATTATCTTTATATATTCCTGTTTTACACTGGTTACATCCTCATTTTGAAAATAAGTAACAGGATCTACTGGTACCCCATGCAAGGCAAAGTATCCTGGCTGGATGAACACACTCTCTATCCAGTGCTAAGCCTTCCCAGAATAAGATGATTCCTGAACCACCAACAATCAAAGTCTTCTGATGGTAAGTTTACAGAGTTCCTATCACCTTTCCTTTTGGAGGACAAAGGCAGACCTTGGCAAAAAACTGTCTGAAAATGACTGTGCCCTAAAGACTTCAGAATCCTTAGGCTTCTAGTTGCAAATTTCTCCATACTTGCAGATGAGCTGGCCATGGCCTGCCAAAAGGGCAGGACTAGAAGCCTGGAATTCAGATACTTTATCTGTACCCTGGAATTTGAAGAGAAGTAGAAAACTGATTCATTTCAGCTTCACACTTGGCACAAATTGCTTTCTCCACTGTGTCAAACTGTTAAGTAAGAGTAAACTGTTGGAAACAAAAAATCTCCTTCACCGTCTCTTCCCTGCCTACAGAGGGTGAGCAGAAGCAGTCCAGCAAAGGCTGCTGTCCCATGTCCTCTGCTACTCAGGCAGGAGCATGAAATGAAAGGTGCCATTCAATGGGGCTGGGGCTGCCTGTGGCATAAATAGTCTGTAAATCTGACTCTGTGTGTGAATATGTCAAGAACCACCACAATAAAAACTATGTATAAGCAAGGACATGAAATGGAAGTTAAATAACTGGGTTTGAGAAAAAAAAATCCCAAACATTTTATGATCTTGTTTAATTACTCTGTTTTCTTATAGAATAATTCAGCATATAGCCTTTCTTCTCCCAGATAATAATTCTGCCTTTGAAATAACCTAACAAACTGCTACAGTTATCAAGTTATCATAAACACCTCAACATTTTAACAAATTTACTGACACCTGCCAGTCCAAAGCTGTATTTCAGATTAAGGAAATACAGGTCACCTGCTGTACACATCCAGAATGAAGAACACGTGCAAAATACACCGACATCAAAATCCATGGAAAACTAATGTAAAGAACTCTGAAATCTTTTAATGAGTAATACATTTTAATTACTACAAATTTTCCTACACTTAAAGCTTTAACTTTAATACATAAAATTTTCTTTTTTGTTTAAAAGCAAAAAGCTTGGGCTTTGTCACCGAAGTGCTGGCACTTCAAGGGCAAGGGAAAGAGAGGAAATGTACCAGTTGCTCTCATATTTATTATAAAGATCAAAATAAAAGGAGAACCACGCAACATGGCAGAGATTTAATACTGAAATTAAATACTCTTTGTACATTCCAAAATAAATTTGTTTTGAGTAAATTAACAGCCTTTGAAATATCTAATACAGAGCTGCACATTTTCATCATTTCCCCACCCTCTCTCTGCCATTCAATGTGCACAGCTAAGAAAGAAGAGAAGAATGGAAAGGAACTGAAGCCTGACTGCTGTTCACACTTTAACTTATATGTTATGTACGCAGTGTTTTACTGTGAACTGACTTGGAATAGAGCTTGTGTGAAATTTTCTTACTAAACTCACATTTTTCATTCAACAAAACACAGTCACTCAGAAGGTATCACATGTCCAGATGCCATTTCTCACTGGCGATCTTTCTGCCCACTCCAATCTTATTAAAGCCTAGTAATTAGGAAACTCAGATGAACCCAGATTCAAGTCCCCAGCCCAGCTGACTGTTTCACAACAACAAAACCATCTAACCACCAAGTATCTCCCCTTTCAAATGTTCCCGTTGGAGCTGTTATACTTTGTACTAGTAACAGGCAATATACCATCAAAAAGGGAAAAAAAAAAAAAGGCAAAAAAAGTGGTCATCTTGGTCACTTCTCTGGGGTTTTGGAAGGCAATAAACACGTCATGTAGCCTAAGCCAATATCCTGATCATGGACTCCCCGGCAGGTTTGTGGTCCCTCTATCCTACCCCAGGTGAAAGGATTTCATACAAAAGTTCAGCACATTCAGGGCAGAGAGGTGGAGGTGCACAGATGCTGGTTTTACAAGAGAGAGTACGAAGTCAAAGGGAATTCAACAACACTTCACCCACTTCAGTGTCCTTGAAAAATCCCCAGAAGTGCTGATCCTTATGTGTCTCTCTACACTTGAGAATTGTGCCTGAGTGCCTTGTATAGGGTCTACAAACAAGAGACAGAGAAGCGCCTCACAGGCAAAGTAAAGAAAACAGCAAGCAGACTCTCCAAGGCAACCTGTACCATCTTTACTGACAGTAAAGCATCACCACATGGCATTTTCTCAAAGTGGTAGGTATCTCAGATTATGGGAATGACATTCCTGGGAATTCTTCCCATGCCTGCTCCTTTGAACAGTATTATACAGCTCCATACATAAGATTTTATGTTAAAGCAATCGTATGGCATATTTGCTTCTTAAATTTTATATCACAATCACAGGATTATTCTGCCTCTTAAGTGAAGTGTTTGCTATGAAAAAATAGTTAAAGACAGGATGAGATTCTACTTATGCCCAAAGAAAATCTACCTCATTCAAAAGCCTCCTCAAGTTTATTACTGATGCACTAGCATATATATATTTCTATATATATATAAAAGAACAAAACCAAAACAAACAAAAACATACAAGCTGAAGCTTAATTTTCCAGACCCAACAGCATATGCCCCTACCTTTTATAGCAAATGCATGATCTTTAGCTGTGTCTGCACATTACTATTACGCCAACAACAGATCTGATTCAAGTCTTTATACCATTTACTTTTGAGGTTTTTACTCCTACTGTAGGTCACTATCCTTCAATTGTGCTGACTCAAGTGATTACCCAGTTATAGTCTTGATAGGATCTTCTCAATATTTTTAACAATTTTTTAAAATGCCAAAGAAATAATTTCAAAACCACACAAATTTGCAGGGTATTAAAAAACCCCAAACCCTACAGATGCTTTTAACACATCTTCCTTAAAGTATTACAGTGCAAATATTTGAACTGTGCAACAGAGAGAAAGCACATTCTGGAAGTGAATAAAGGTTAGCAGCACCATGTTGTGCAATATCTACATTGTATCTGCTCCTCAGGGAATCATAGCCTTGATATTTTAAGTCCCCCTATTTTCTCTCCCCAATCTGTGATCACCATGCACTCTTTCCTGACATATCTGTCCCTACAGGAGCTGTGGATCCCTCTCCTAGCTTTAGCACTGCTATTTGAATATACCAGTTCTCACAGAGCTCTTTAATACACCACTTTTCAAACACTGATTCATGCAAGGTCTTATACTATCTCAGCATCAAATAACTGAAGTAGTAAATGATTTCTTTTTTTCAATTTGACATGTTTTGGGAGGTTTAGGCTGGATTGGGAGGTTTAGGCTGGATATTAGGAAAAATTTCTCCACTGAATGAGTGGGTCAACATTGGAACAGGCTGCCAAGAGAAGTGGAGTACTCACCATCTCTGGAAATGTTCAAAAAACAAGTCTACATGGCATTTCACGATATGATATAGAGGGTATGGTGGGACTTGGTTGTAGGTTGGATTTGACAAACTTGGAAGTCTTTTCCAACCTGAATGATTCTCCATTCCCCAAGATCAGTTTGAACAGTCTGCCTAAAGGTGATCATACCTCCTCCAAATGCCTTGTGGACTATAAGGTCTGTTGGGTAGGCACTATCTACACATAGCATTCATACATTTTGTAAATTGCTGGAAGCTCTCATTTTTCATTGGTCTCGAAGGTTGGAGTTTGGGATTTTTTGTTTGTTGTTTTAAAGTGGACTGTTAAATGTGACTTGCAACGTATCCTCCCAATACCACAAGGTAAGCCAGGGTCAGGCACTGCTCAGTTGTTTCCAGAAATCACAATGCAAAAAGTGACTCTGGTTATGGTGAGAAGAGCGATTCACCTGGTGAACATACATGCAATGACACTGAAGACAGAGAGAGAAGATGCATAAACAATATCTTTGACACTGATAATGATACCAAGGAAGAGCTGGAGTAGACATTAAAAGTAGATAATAGAGATGCATCATCTTATCATGAAATTACAAGACAAGCATTCATGTCTGCTGGGGCATTGCCTCTCAGTTTTTTGGTAATGGCTGCCTACTTCTTCAGCAGTTTCTGGGTCAGAAAAAAAACCAGAACATTGCTTACCAGTTCTAGGTAAGAAGAGAACCAGAATATTGCTTACCAGTTCTCCCAGACTGCTTAATAAACAAAAGAGAAATAGTGATCAGAGGCAGCTGGCTCCACCTCAAAGAATTTTTTTCCCCCTAAAATGTAATTGGGGTGGACAGAACAACATTCCAGTGGGAAAGTTTATTAACACTTTGAATTGAATGAAAATAAATTGAAAAGATGCACTCTCTCCAACAAATGATATAAAAAGAGGGGGAAATGAAGAAAACTGGTGCATCATAAGGTAAGAGACTTCTGGAGCAGGGAAGGCAGGTCAGTGTCACATCCAGAATTTCACAAACACTTTTGGTGGGAGATAAGTGACTATATTCTGACAGCAAATACATGTGCCATCAGACAACACTGTGTGCCTTGCTTCCTGCCATCAGATATCAAATATGTCTAACCTCAGTAGTGACAAAGAACAGGATAAGACTTGAAATGGGTACCCTAAACTGGAAAGAGGTCACAGGTAAATATCTATGAAGTTTCCCAATGGATGAATCTCCTGGAAATCACTGAACTGAAATTGGATATTTCTGAAAGACACTCAATCAGTCTACAACTACAGGCTCTGAACTGTAATTGCCAGGAGTAATTCAAAATCCTTTGAAGGGGTAGTTGGATGAAGCATTGTCAAAACAGTCCATTCTTGCTTTAGGAAGACAAAGTTCTCCCAGTCCTCCTTACCTCTGGCCACATGAACAATATCAGAGGGAAAAGACATCTCACATTGTAGGAATAAGAATAAATCCACCCCAGATATCATGAGGCCCTGTACAAAAGCACAGAATTGGGAAGCACATGTAATGTGTCTGAGGAACAAGGAAGGATTCAGCACTATCTCAATATTCAGAGGTAAAAGATGGAGAAAGTGGGGGAGGGGAAGAAGATCAAAATCCCTCCTGTGATATGGTAAATCCTCAGATTACAAGACATGGGGGCAGGGAAGAATTTAGGCAGCAAGCTGACATAACACCCCTTTCACCCCCTCACTAGACTAATTCTCCATGAGGATATTCAGCTTCAGTTTACATTTGTTATCAGGTCAGCTTTCTGTACAATCTAAACAATAAAATACATGCAGGAGAGGAGAGGTGGGCAAACTGAATGCATTCTAATTTATCACATAAAGCAGGGACAGCCTAATTCACATACTATTCCTATCCTCATTTACACAGGTAAGAAAGAGCAAAAGGGAGGAAAAAAACTCCTGGGGGGGGGGATGGTATGGGGGGGGTGGTGGGAAAAGCCTTTTTATTTTGCTAAAGGACCCCAGGGAAGGGCCCCTGAAGCAGAGGCCCTGCTTTTACAAATGCTTCCCTTTCCTTACACGGTTCCTTTAATACAAGTAAAAATTTCAAATTCCTCATTTGTTTAGCCTGAAATCCCTTGCACATTTCCCACAAACTACTTCCTTTTCTCTCTTTTTAGCTGGACTCCCTCTTTTTAATGAAGAGAAGTTCAGAGAGTTTTTCCCATGAATAGATGGCGGGCACCTGGGAGTTATGAATTTTAAAGTGATCATTTTCTTTCAGCCCCACTGGACAATGGGGATCTCCTTTTGACTCACTTTCACAGCTTTGAGAGGCTCTCAGATCAGCCACATTCCAATCAGACTGGAGTCAGATCAGAGCCAGGCTGGACTGCATCAAGGTCTCTCGCACAGAAAGACAAGGAGCAGATGGCCAACACTGAGCTCTCCTCCCCTTTTCAGAGTGCAATGGAAGGCAATGTGGGAAAGCGTTCCCCCAGCATTGCCTATTGATTTCTGAATAGGACCACCACATGCCACCAGCCTGTAGGTATGAACCTCTGTTAACAGATGGTGAGATCATTATGAGCAATTAATTCCTTTAATGTATCAGTGGGAACATGTTGGAAAGGGTGATGCAAGCACAGAGTGAATAGTGAACTTCTCATTCCTCAGGGAGGGCTGCGGCTACATCACTGAGGGATGGGAACAGTCTTTCAAGACTCTGTGCATACTGAGAACCAGAGTTAGCCATTTGGTCCACAGACACAAGGCATGGTTTTTATTAACTAATCATCCCTCCCTCGTTGATATGTGATTAACAACAGATTTCTTTCTAGGTCATTTTTGGAGAGACAAACAAATCAAAACAATGGGGAAAAAAAATCCCAAACTATCAACACGGCAGGGACACAGGGAATTTGGTCATAAAGACAAGGAGAAAATATCGCTACCAAACTTTTTGTTACATAAAATGTGATTTAGACCGGCTATAAATTAAAAAGGAGACAGACTATTTTGAACACAACTATGTGTATATAAATAAATGCAAAGAATTCATAATAGGTCTTAGCACTGAAAATAGAAGCATACAAAATAAGCCCTTAGCAGGCTTGTCAGAAAGTAACTATGAAAGGAGCTTACAAGTAAGTTATAGGTTGCATAATTTTAATATAGATATCATATTGAAATGCAGAGAAATCCACAGAAAATGCTGCATATTTACTGCTATTCATTGTGATCTCAGTAAATTAAAATTCACTGTGCTAATAACAACTCTAAGAGCAGGACATTCCCGCATCATCTGCTTTACAAGCATTTATATGACAGGCTTTGTTGTGGTGGTTCTTTTTTTTTTTTTTTTTTCCTTCATTTTAAAGACAAGGAAAACCTGAAAGCACAATATAGATGGCTAGTTAGCTCTTGGTCTTAAAGATGACAGCAGAATGTGAACAGGAAATACAGGCAACTATTCACTTATTCATATTTAAATGACACTTTTTGCTTGTAATTAAGACACTCAAGTCGTGTCTCTGTTCATGAAATTTACATAACTGTACAATAGCTTGCCTAAGTGAACAGCAAATGGTAGTTAACCTTGAAGTGTATTATCTTAATTGAATAAATCTGGCTATAGTTCAATAAATTTAAACAGAAATATATCTTTAAGATACTAAAATAATTTTTTTAAATGCATTTGCTTTTACATCTTAAGATGGCTTGCTGCTTTTCTTCTAGATTTTTATTTCTGTTGTAACATTGGTCCTTTAAAAAAAAAGAAACCACTGCAGAGCAACAAAGACATTGATACATGCTTCCTGTTTTCTCCTTATTGTTCGTGGTTTGAGTCAGTGTCACATTCTGGAAAGCCTTGATAAGAATATCAGAATATTGAATCAAAATGTAGAACTTGCCTGTTTGAGATAGTCCCTTACCTACTTTCCCTGTCCCTATTGGACTTGTGTTCTTCCCCTCCCCCACCAGGTACCAGCTGAGTACCCCATCACACAGTAAGAAACCTAGGTGGGAGAATATAGATTTTTGCATAGGTTAAATAGAAAAGCCACATTCCACCACTCTCCCATTTAAATCAGATTTACATGGGGTGTAAATCCCCTCAGAATAGAGCCATTCACAAAGAGCTCAGAATGATCCCCTCACAACACTGATTACATTAAATCAGTAGCAATCATGTTTCCTGGATTATGTAGTTACAGCAAGAGAAACTGTGCCACATATTTATATTTGTGTGAAATAAGTTAATGAGAAGCCACCTGTGCCTTGTATCAGTTTACAAGAAAAAACAGAGGAACACAGGTGTTTCAGAAATATTGCTGTTTATTTTTACATGAATTTGCAAACACTAAAAATGAACATATTGTTACTAAATTCAGTGACATACACATTTTGAGTGACAATATTTTGGATTTTGTTTGGGCTGTTTTGTAATTCTTAAAGAATTACAAAAGGCTGGTATCTTGGCCATCAGCAAGAGCTATAATTTGGGCTTTTCTCGTTCCCACAATGTTCACCATTGTACCTTATGCAACACTGACTGTACATGCTCAGTTCTTATCCACATCACTAGTGAGAAGCATTCACACTGTGAATTACCATTTTTCCCAGAATCTAGCGCTACTCAAAAGACAGCACAATAATACACTAGAAATGTCTTTGTCTGTTAAAACATTATTCTTCATCACTACATGAAAAGCAAATTGTCTTTGTATAGAGGAAGAGTGGCACACAGTAGCTTTGGGAGCCGGGAGAAGGAATTTGTATCAGTAGCTGACCACTTCATAGAAACACAAGCCTGATTCTTCCTCAGTAAGTAGACACATTGATGTTTTGAACAAAATTTTGACTGTACCTTTTTATGTCATTAATTGTACTAGAATGATTCCAAGAGGATCATTTGGTTTTGCCCTTAAGAAGAATATCCAGGGTTTTGGTTTTTACTTGAGGTTTGGAGGGGAAAAGACTGCATTAACAAGAAGTGCTTAATCCCTTGACTTGAAGCACCACATCTAAAATGAAAGCAAATCAGAAAACCTCATCCTTTCAACAGGATCAGTTCGGGAAGACAATAATCAAATGATGAATCATGAAAATTCAAGACTAGCTTTCATTTTTGCAATACTGTTGAACAACTGTACTCAAAATGGATGTGTTCTAACAAGGTTATTGCAAATAGGTCTTGAAATTAGGCAAGTAGTAGGACAAATATCCTTCAAAGGCTATTCTCAATTTCCCTTATATTTTCTTTTACCTTCAAGTGGAAAAGTAAAAATCAATATGCACAAAAAGATTCTGTTACAAAAGTCTTAAAACAAACACTTAAACAACTAGAGAGGGATGCAGCATATTACAATAGTTCCAGATGTTGATGGATTGCAAGAAGAAAAAGGAACCCAGCCAGCAATTCAAAAATTATTCATTCTAGGACAGGAATATACTGATTTCCTTTCTCTCCAAAAATGCAGGTAATAAAATCTGCTCATTTTGCTCCTGACAAAGATTATAATTGTAGTTTGCAACCAAGACAGCTGAAATCATTAGTCCTCCCCCAACAAACTGAAGTGGCTCAGTCTGTCTTGGCACAGTCATATGTATTTAGTCTAGATAAATCATACTTTAGAGGCTTATGAAATCCAGCTATTTGAGAATACTCCTAGCAATTCTACACACTCACTGGACTGCTTTGCCAGCACAGGGAGAGCTGTACTTCATAAGTTCTGAGCAGAGGCTGAGTAGAACTCCAGAGGGCATCTGCCCTCAGAAACTCCATTCCTCTGTTGTCAAAGATGGATTTGAATCTGACTTCTCAGGTTTGAGAGTTTTTTCCCAAATCTTCGTGGCTTACTGTTCAGTACTTATCTATGTGGACAGCTTTCCAAAATAAACACATTGTCTAGGAACTCCCCATAAAGTCACAACACCACCTGCTGAACTTCAAGCTGCTCCTTAGGTTGCTGCCCATGCATTTCTCATACTAACAATTTATGAATATTTTATTAATTTTTAGGGAAGCAAAAAATTATATCCTGGGTCACTTAAAAATAAATATTTAATATATATTTTAAAATTCCAAAGTGTTGTAATTACCTTCCTTAATAAACAGCTTCTCTCTTTACTAAAATGTAGGTTCTTTTTAATTATCACGTCTGTAACAGCACTTTTCCATTACATGGGCACAGACATGACATAAAATTAGAAATATGAATTACTTTCAGTTAAGGAAAGTGAATCAGTTTGAATCTGAAAGCAGAGAACATTCTGGCAGTGGTAGTTGTGCAGATGGGGAGGCACTTCAGCAAGCTCCAGGACGTCTGAGCACTTGATTCTGGAGACAAACTGCTTCTATTGCCAAGAGCTAACCCTGGTCAAGGCACACTGGTGTCCACAGAACCGAAAAACTGACACAGGACAACCTACCAATATGCCTCCTCACAATTTCACTCCTTTTAGAAGTGCTGGACACTTTTTGGCACAACAGAGATATAAATTGAGCTTTGCTGCAAGCACACCAGTCCCAGTCTGCTGTTTCATTAGAGTAACTGACTTCAGTCAGATTACACAGGTCCTTCCAGGAGAACACTGCATTACCACTTTCACCAATACTTTCAAATGGAAAATAATTAGGACAGTGAAGTCATGCTTCAAATTCATATTACTTGCATATTTTTTTAAATAAGCTTGCAAGATTGGATAGCTACTTCAACTTAAACAGTCACATATAAATCAAGTCATAGCAGCATTCAGCGCCAAAACCTCTGGCAACAGAATGATCTGTTGCTTGCATACCACACACATTAAGTACTTGCAAGTGCTCTAAGTTTTTTGTTCATTTCTAACAGCATGTAAAAACCTTGTCTATAGCCACGATCACCAGCCAGCAGTTCAATTTGATTGGAACCAGTCTGTAGAAGATGAGGAGGCAAAGAAATAGTAGGTATGAGCAAAAATCAAATTCCTCAAGCTCTGAATGCAATACAGCTGTCTGTAGCTTAATCTCTTCTCCAGAACCAGTTGAAACACCCCAATCATAAACTGTAGGAAAGATGAAACTACCATCTGGAACATCTAGTGTTCAGGAGTACTTGCACAGATATACATGTAAGAGGAAAAACTTCAAATGCCTAAGTTGTCCATAAAACACAAGCAGAAGCCAGATGATACACATCTAAGTGAGATTAAGGAGTGGGGCTTCTGGGAAGAAAGGAAGGTTGGTTTGTGGGTTTTGGGGGTTGGGGTTTTTTGGTTTTTTTTTTTTTTTTTGTTTGTTTGTTTGTTTGTTTTGGGGGGGGGGTTGGTTTTTTTTGTTTGTTTTTAAATCTGAAAGATTTCTTGGTCAGGACACCGACAAACCTGACCTCTAAAAATTAGCTTCTATTGCCAACACTAATATTTATAGACACAGACCTGGTTGAGTTCCCTACTTAAAAATGCAGAATGTTTCCACACAAGAATGCAGGTAATTTGGAAGTTTTCCTATGTTTCACTATGTTCCAAGTCTATGAAACACTATGTTTGCTGGATTGAGAATCTCTTTGTCCCATAGGACAAGTTCCAAGGTAACAGGGCTTCATGATTTCATCACTGACCTGTTTTATCTGAGAGGCAAACTTCCAACCTTTCTATCAGTAAGGTGAATTCACAGCCCGGTTAGCAACCCATTTTATAAAACCAGTTTAGTCACTTCCTTCAGTGCATGTATTTGACCTGTAAGCATATTTTTAGATCAAGGGTCTTGATAGGTATCCTCAATCCCAGCATTTTTTTAACCATACACTAGTCATTTAACTGCCTATTTCCAACTCCCAGAAAGCATCCCTGCAAAGCAGCTGGGGTTTTCTCATGCCGCTGGAATAGCTCCTTCAAAAGAGAAACAATAGCTTTCAGCTAGAGAGGAAGAAAAGGAGACCAAAAGCCAAATTACAGCATGCTGCAACCTGCCACCATGGTCTCATCAGAGTAGCATTATCAATTCCAAAGTTGTTGGTTTTTTTTTCCTTTCCAAGCCTGTCCTGCACAGATGGCAAATAGCATGCAAACTTTGTCTTACGTTTCCCAGAGAGGCAGCACCCTATAAGCAGCACACCTGAGCATGCTTTCTTCACTACTAACTTTCAGAGCACCTGAAGATGCTCATTTTTATTATGAGGTGCTGTGTGTATATTTATATATTATGGGGTTATTACTCTCCAGTCTCTTTCATACTGCCTCTCTGTGCATTTGTGCTTGAAGATACCAATTCATTGAAAAAAAAAAAAATGTATTGGAAGGCTACCTGTTGACTAGAATTCAAAAATATATAAGCCCATTTCTCAAAGAGACCCATTAAGGCTCCTGTTAGACCCAACAAGAGCATTAGTGATGAAAATGCATTTGAAGTTTAAGCTGACTTCAGGGACCTAAAAAAAAATCCCAACACAGAAAGCATGTTTCTGCATGTCTTTGTAGTCTACAGTTGCCATTCTGATACTGTGTCATGTTAGAAACATAGATAGATACAAAACCAGCTGTGCTCTGCTGGCAAAGTGCCCTGTGAGCTCAGTGACCAGGTTTCATCAAAGCATTATCTGTCATCCTCTGAAAGTCAATAAAATTTTAGAGGTGCTTAGTAGCAACTTCCCTGACTTGCAGGAAAATATGCCAAGCAACTACTGATGATAAAAGGTGCGCTCTTACAGAAGTTAAATCATAGCAGAAAGTTAAAATAAGGCTCTAATTACCTGAGCCTATTGCAACTTTTGTTGTTTGGTAAGTCATGGAGAAATCACAGCATCACTTAAACCAGTAGACATTTTAATACCAACTTCAGAGTTCAAAATTCCCTTAAGATATAGCTGATTTAATTTTAAAGAAAACTACAGAATACGATTCCCCAAAGTCTGCAGGGCATTTAGAGTCACAGGTGTATTCAAGGTCTTGGAACAGACACTTATGGACAGTAGTTTTATGCATCAAACCCAATACAGGTGCAGTACAAAAGGTATAAACCATGTTATTGTGTGAGGATAGTCCCAATAGCTTTGATATTAATAGGAGTGTAATCCTCCTGGAAAACAATGGGTTTGATGAAAGCAGCTTTCATCAGAGCTCTTCAATAGCATGTTGGTCATCTGACAAGTGCTTTTTAGAACAGTCAGTTTCATCCAAATCTACTTCAGCAAAGGTATGGATGGTTGAAATCAAAATTAAAAAAAAAAATAAAAGAAGAGTTTTTGTCTGCCCTCTTCAGATTGTCAACATTCAGACAACGTTATTTGCAATTATAGCAGAGGAAAACATTGCAGAGGAACATCTCTCTGCCGAAGCATATTACAAATCACCATAGTTTCAGACTAGCCTGCACTGAACCAGCCTGCCAAGAACCCCACAAGACACTTTTGCTTTGTCACATGGATAAGGTTCAAAGTCAGGAAGCAAGAGAGTTCACTCCTGACTGAGTTGGGAGGCATATGAATGTGAGCTTCTGACAGCAGCAGAGGGTAAGAATTTTACCTCGTGGGTGAAGATTCAAGACTGTTGTCTTTATTTTCTTCCCACCTCCTCCTATATTAGCCAAACACCCACCCTCCTCTGTAGGAATATTGGTTGTCCTTCCAAAATCTAAATTCAGTACAGACAGTCAAAATAAAGACATGTCATAGAGTCTGTAAGGGTCAAAACAATCTCTACCTCTGAAATAAAAATTTTCCAACTGTAACTGTCAGATAGCAAAGGATTCTTTATCTTCATTGGCCACACAAGTACTTTTGCACATTTGAATTTGTCTAGTGTCAGCTGTTAGCTACTTGCTTGTTATGTTGCACACCATTATTCCATAATCCATTTAATCTGTCATTGCTCAGTGTTGCTGATTAAAGACGCCAATCCCATATTTCTCCTCCATATTTTGGCCATGCATTTCTACTATCTCCATTGCATCAGTATTAACCAAATAACCAAGTAAGCTGAAAGCCAAATAATTGTTTGGTTTACGCAGGTTAGGAAACTCATCTGGCAACAAACTACCTCCGTTTCACCCAGGAAGCACAAAAAACAGAGCTGGCACAAGGGAGAGGCAAAAATAAGCAAATAGATGACAGTGGGAATGCCCTTTTCAGCAGACACATTGAATTATGCCAGATAAAACAGATCAAGAAACTACACTACTAACCTGTGAAATTAATCAGTGTAACACCTCAGTTTGGGAAGGATGTAGAGAATTCTCTGTTAATAAAACACTAAATCAGGACTAGGTGTCCTAAACCATGTGCTTAGCTTCTTCAAAAGCCACTGAGAAAACACATGGGTAAAATACTCCAGTTTGTTAGAATGCAGTGATAGCATTCCAGTGATCTCTTCTAGCTTTTAAACCTATGCAACTTATGTGAGAACAGTACTACCCTTTCTCAAGTATACTGGTATATTAGAAATTTATCAACCCCCTAACAAATTATTTACATTTCTTAAAAAAGAATTTGCACCTCTTATCCATTAGTTTAATCCCTGCTATGAATACCTTAAGAAGAGTTACTTGCATTCTGCATTAATTGGCAGAAAATGTCTTCCTTCCTCAGTAAGGTGGGGGGGGTGGCAGGGAGGGAAAAAAGAGAGTATCTACAATTATGACATTTCTCTTTCATTTCCCAGTGCATACAAAATCCTAACTGAAGCTACAACTCCATTTTATCCCAACTTTAGCACAGGATGAGCTTTTCATTAAGTCAAAAGACTCTCAATACATGATGTATGGGGTCTGCATAAATATAGATAAAGCTTTCACATTTCTGCACCCAGTTTGATGGTAAAAGTAGGTGTGAGGGCTGCTTTATTTAAAAAACACAGATCTTCAGTCAAAAATGGTACTTAAATGTCTTCAGAATCCAATCGGTTTTTATACGGCACTTCACACTTCTTTCTGTACCGAGTTTTAGCAAGATTCTTAAATATATTATAATGAAAAGCTGATTAAAATGACAGGATTTACTGACATCTTGCCACTGAGGAGGGGAAAAAAGGGAATTAAAAAAACATCAAGACTAAAGAAGAATGTTCTACAGGTTTTCACTGCCTCCTGCTGGCCTCAAGGCCAATGTTTTCACAGGCATATGGTGCAGGGTACTTGAGATTCTTTTGCTCATGTTGCCACCAAGACAGATTCTCACAATCAAGCCCAGAGAGGAAGGGTCATGCAGTGGGCTTCCAGCTGCCAGGCTAAGCACTGAGCAATAAGCACCAAGGTGCAGTGCTCTTGATCTCACCTCCCAAGTACATGGCTGGATGATCAAACAAGCGTTTGATCCAGCTGCTTTTGGAACGTCAAGTTTGAAAGCAGGATAAAGGCTGAAGTGCTACTCCCACAGCTCCAGACCCATTAGCTAGTGGGGTTTCAGAACTCCTGCTTTGCTCTGATGCAGCCTCACAGTCTGATATCCCTTGGCAGCCATGGTCCGTCTCTCAACACAGGGCTCAAAGTACCACCGAGGCATTGCACAGTGGTGACATAACCAGCCGCCTGTTCTGGGCTGGTCCAGTTAGCCCAAGCACAGCAGGGTATTGATGCTTGCAAAGCACAAACTGTCTCTGCTCAAGTTAGCTCAGAAATCCGCTCAACTCTGTGCACTACCTGTGGTAACATAGAGCAAAAATTTGGGGAAAGAAAGTTTTTATTGCTCTCTCTTAGACTTGCATGACATATCTCTCTTAGACTTGCCCTTCAACATGTATCCCACAGGCACTGTTGCTGTACAAGAAGTTTCAGGTTCCTAAATTCCAAAGGATTCACAGCCAGTGTTTAGCACACATCATCACAAATTGTTGGCTCTTAATGCTTCATTTCAAAGGTCTTGAATGTTAAATTCTTCTATAAATCATCTCCTCTGGCAAACTTCAAACATCAATAGACTCCTCAAAAGCATCTGGTTGAGTTGTGGGTAGACCATAAATTTTTATTCAAACCACAAAAGCCTATAGGAAAAGGAGAATTGACAATAAATAAATAAATAAATAAAACCCAACTAACAAAACCCTTAAAATAATTGGCTTTGCCACCTGCACACAAATCCTAAGGAGTTCAGCAGGAATACCCAGTACTTCTTCACAAAACATGTTCAGGATTGCAGTTCCAGTTTGAAAGTTCATGATGCCAAGGCCATCTGAAACCTGTGCTTGAGTTATTCAGCTAATTTATTTTTAAACCATACAATTAGTTTGATGCTCAAGACACCCCTAAAAACCCTTAAAGAACCTGACTGCAAGAAGATATCTCCCGATCTATTACACATTCTAAGAAACATGTGGGGTGCCTCATGAGGAAATCTGAAAAAACAGTGTTTCTTCCTCACTATGCAGCTTCCCACTTGAACTCAGCCCTCCAGACAACAATTTTCTCTTTCACACTTCCACATACGTTCCAGGTTCTCCAAGAAATGCTAAGTTCAATCTTTGAATTTCTGAAAAGTCATTAAGATCAGGCCAAACATGGTAGTTCCTTTCTTGATTCTGTGACATAAAATACACAACCTTGAGGATTTTAATATTTCTAGCAAAAAGTGAAACTTCTGCCTTCCACAGCCACAGAGTTGTACCACTCCTCTTCACATGATGGTCAACCAGGATTTTGTGAACAGTATCACAGTTAGAAGACCATTGGATCTTATTTTCTTTTCCAGATTCTCCTTTCTGAAGTAGTAATACCACCAAGTACCACCCTATTTCTAGTTTGGGTGTCATGATTTTTGTCTGTGGGGTTTTTCAAAATGGAGGATCAAGGCCTAGAGGAATGCCAACAGTTTTGCTAAAGCAGTTGTTGCTGTATGTACAATTTCCAGTACATAGACTTCATTCTATGACCACTCATGAATTAGAGTGAAATATGACAAAAAAAACATTACATTCTCACCTGAGGCCATTGGGATGTAAATATTTTATATGTAAGGATATATATATATAGATATAGATATATATATATGCATGATTGAATGTGTAAGCCTGTGTATTACACAATTAGGTCTAGGGGTCTAAATCTTCTTCAGTTAGGAAAGTGTAAGACATCATTTAACATATATCCCTAACACCCCAATCATTAATTACTCCAAAATATTGAATACAACACATTGCTTTGGACCAGGACAATAGACTGAAGATACACAAAACAAACTCACCAAAACCTACTTAAGTCCGGCAATGGTCACATACTATTATATACACCCAGAAAAAGGAGCTTCAAAAGCTGCTCTTGGCAAAAACAACTTTGTTGCCTGCATTCATAGGGCTTCTCATATTTGTTGATGTTTGATTATTAAGCATTTTATTTCTAAGCTCCAATATCCTAAATAGATTATTTGTTTCCAAACCACCAAGATGAGTTAAATTCTGCTCTACTTATGCTCCCTCCATCCTCCCTACACCTGAGAAAAATCAGTGCAGTCCTTTCAATTAATTTTTTTTTATAATTTCTGATCAATCATAAGCTAAATGTTACTATTTACAAAAGATCAAGCAGATCTCCAAGTTATGTTTGAAACTATAGCAAGTACTTGCTCTTTCCAAGAGCATCCCAGCAAAGAAGGCTTATGAGGTATATTCCTGCTAGTTATAAGTGTAGAGGGGCTTCTTCTAAATATTAACACGTCACTTTTTCTTGAACATTTAGGGAAAAAAATCTTAAAGTATTAGGCAAAATACAGAACCTTCACCTCAAAAGATAATTCAATCAGGCTTGCTACTATGCAATCTATTTGCAGTATCTCTGTAACTATGCAGCTGCAAGCATATGAGCCCTAACCAACACAAAGGCAAAGATTGGGAAACTAAAAATGGAAGTCTGCTCTGAAATAAAGGGTTATATATACAGGGTTTTCTTTTTTTCCTATCTGCATTCTGAGTTTTATCCAAAAGAGAAAGATCAGTCCCTTATTTCTTATTTATCACAATCCTACAGGAACAATATCCCCTGTGGCATGTGGGTATATTCTCCAAGCACAAAGAGGAAGTCATCCAGAGAATTTTATTCATCTCAGTATCTTTAGCTGTCCAAAAGTCAGCAACTAATCTAAACTAGACATCTAGGCTGCTTCAACAGAGAGAGAAGCATCTCCAGACAGTGATTCATCTCACCAGAAAACTATTTCAGCTGGGATGGGGGGAACAACCTGCAGAGGTACCTGGAGAATATGATCACTCTTCCCTGACCAGAAAGGGCCCATCCTGACAAGCATTCCCAGACACTTAAGGAGCATCACAGAACCACCACATGTCCACATGGCTCTGTGTCACAACACAAGGTGTTTACATCTGAGCAAGATTATAACTAGGTAGCTGAGGGGCTGACATCACCTCCATCACAACAAAACACCACACACGGGCACTATGAAGCCATCCTAAGGGCTCACAGACCACATGGTATTCTAGCTGTAGGAGGATTGTTGCTTCTTTGTAAGATAGCTTAGGACTGTTTGTCTATATCACAATCATCACTGCAATTTCTGACACAGAGGTTACAAAACCTTGTAAAGCAGCAGAGTTCTCTGGTTGCTCAGTTATTTGGCTTTCTATCTGCAGAAGAGCATGAACACCATGGATTGCTGTTGGGTAATAAACAAGCCTCTCACCAGTCTTTAGAGCCATAAAGAACCTGCAGCTGCCAGCACAGCTCTCTCCATCATCCTCAAGCCATCCAGCTGCAAAGAGACCTCCTGTTTAAGGTGCACTCTTCTGACAGGTTCCTTTTCCACACCACATTCAGTAACCTGTGGCCTGAACTGATCAGTTTTCCTCCAATGAACTCATTCCATGTAAAGATGAGGATTTTTATTTCCTATCACAAAGAGCAATCAAGGAAGTAATTTGACATTCTGATCCATTTAGCAAAAGATACTTTATCCCCAAATATCTCCTTCCCATCCTGAAGCCTTATTACTGAAACTGCTGCTATGATCTGCAATTAGCAAATGCCTGTATCTGCTGAGGAATTGCTTACACAAATTGTCCCAAACACAGGCAGCAACCAGGAGTGCTCTTAAGGACATTTAAATAAAACCACGATCATTGGGTAAACTTGTCCTCTCAGAAGGAAAGCAATGAAATACAAACCATAGGTCATAATTCAAAATTGGCATAGCTCAATAGCACCTGGAAGGCACCTGCCAAACTGAAGCTTTCATTTTCACCTACAGAAGAACGCAGATTTCACAGTGTGGAATCAAAACAATGCAAAACAGCATTTGACTGTTGCTTGACAGTCCAGCCTCTTAAATGCCAGAAATCTCCACTGTCTAGGACGAATTGATGCAACAAGGATTCTGACACTCCCCAAAGAGGATGAGATGCAGTTTCAGATGCATCTGAGGTGAAGAATGGGACTTTCAGCAGGTTGCAATGTGGCTATTGCTAAAAATTTTGTCTTTCAGCAGAATGCAGGCGACATGTTCCACAAGTACAGTTCTCAAATTAAATAAAAATAAAGAAAAAGAAACAAACCCCCAACTTTTAAAATATTTAGATCATGTTTCCAAGGGGTCCCTGAAGATCAAAGGAATAAGTCAGAACAGTAAGTTTGGTACAGGCTTCAAAGCTCAGAAAGCCAGAAGTTGCCCAACTGGAAGTTAAATTTGATTTATTCAGCAGCATTGGACTGGGAGGGGCACAGCAGCTTCTCAGTATTTCACAATGGAAACTCTTCTTTATTCATTCTGCCTAATTATATACTGACACTGGAAAATTACATTATGAGGGCAGTAACTTCTCTAAATAATTGTCACTCAAAGACATTCTGTAATGCTTTGTGATGTCTCCCAAAGCAGGCTATCTGAAGACTGGAGACAGTTTTATGCCAGAATAATTGGTTCATATATGATTGAGGCATTTTGTTTTCTACAGCTTCATGTTAGAAAAGCAGCTGCAACACCTGTTGGCCTAAGACATCTCATGTGTGTTTCATTTATCTATTGGATCAGCCACTAGAAACCTGGGCCCAACACTAAAACTGAGATTATGAAAGCTGGCCGGACTTAAGAGCATTCGTCTTTGGCCTGATTGGAGTTAACAGAATGTTTGTCTAAGAAACCAGACAAAAGTTGCATTTGAGGTCTCAAGAGCTTGGATCTTAATCTTGCAGTTTAACCATTGAAAAGAACTAACACAGAGTGACGAGGCTGCTTGGAACACTGGGGATTGGCCTCCAAGTGCTGGCCACACGATGTTCATGATTCACCAGTCAGATAGGAGAAAAGCAGGCGATTGGGTGGGTTCATCTGAGAAAACGTGGGTTTGAGGAATGGACATAGCTAGCCACTGAGGTCTCAAACATTATTAGTAATACAGCAATTAAATGAATCAACAAAGATGTTTCAAGCTTTATATGCTCGAGAAACTCTGACCTAGTCAAATTTTCAAGGTCATCCATCACTGGATATTCTGATGTCTATTCTGAATGGAGGAATGAGTACAGAGCAAAGACCTTGAAATATTACCCGTATGTTTGAATACTCAGATTTTTCAAGATCAGCCCTTAATATTAGAAAGCATCAGGAAAGAATTTAAAGAGTAGGAGAGTTAGCACCCTCAGTCTTTCCAATCAACAAGAGACTTTCCATAGAATTACATCTAATCAGCCTTAGGATACCTAGTTCTAGTTAGTCACTCACTTTAATGTTTCTGTGGTAGCATGCAGTAGGTTTTCTGACATGCACTATTATAGATAGCAACTACTCTGTCAAGGCTGCCTTGAAACATGTTTTCAAAGGAAAGGAGAAGTAAAAATCATGCAGTTACTCTTGCTTGTAATACTATCCTTCTGAGATGCTGCTATTCCAGATTTGAAGGTGAAAAATGAGTGCATCTGAAAGGTACTGTGGCAAAACAAAAGCTCAGCCATATAAAAGCAAATAAAGACACAGTTACCTGTTTTTACTAGTGCTCATTATTCAGATTTAGACTCCTCCGAAAAAATTCTATATAGATGAACACTGCTAGCCTCACAGAAACAAGAGGATTTATTTATATATACATACATATTTATATATACATAAATAAAGCTTGTGTATAGGCATACACATACACTCTTTTAGTAAACCTCAACTTCTTTTAGAGTAAGATTTTCAGGCCCTAATTATGACCTCAAATATTTTTTTTAATGGTGCATAAAATGTTCGTGCCCAAGTTGATATTCTTATCTTTCCCTCATGAAAATATCCTTTAAATAAAACCTTTTAATCCCATGCTTCACATCACAATTTGGTCCCTGTGACACACAATGATGCTCCAGCAATACTCTGGGCATGGTGTGATAATGTATTGGCACAGGCCCTTGAAAGAATAAACAAAGCAGAGTAAGCATACTTTCTGTTTACTTGCATGGGAAGATTAGCTCAGTACTAGATCTTCTGGCTGTGGTGACTAATTGTGGTTTGCTCATCTGTGCAGATTTGCTAAGAAAGTTCCTAGTAGGCACTATACATTGGAACTGCTTAACACCAAACATGAACTGAATTATCCCAAGTGTGCTGTTTGATCTCATATGATCCCACACGGACTAAACTCTTAGTGACCTCAAACGAAAGTTTACCTCAATTGCACATTTCTGGCCAGACTTCTTCTCAAGCACAGTTGTAAAACATGGTAAAAGTGAAGCTGCAAAAGACATAGGCTAAAGATTAAACCAATTCTATGAACATTTGTTTGGTAAGTTTTTTCCTTTTTTTTTTGCAGATGATTAAAGTGGTTTCACACATATGAGACAGAAAGAATAATCAAACCTTCAGACTAAAATATTTTACATGCCCACATCTTTTTGTAGATAACTTACTGATACTCATTTCAGCCATTGCTTTCTTTGTGTAATATTCCCTGGTTTAATTACTGAGAATAGAAAACTTCTGATTACCCTGCATTAGGGGAATCACAGCAAAATGCAGCTGCTTTATGGTCAGTTTTCCATTTCTATCATCTCTCTGAGCATCTGTGCACAATGTTAGTGATTATGAGTTGTACCATTCATTCCCTAGCAGGAGAAACAGTGCCAGAAATTCTGCTGTGTGTTTTGCTTGGCAAAAAATAGAAATCCCTCTGGAAAAAGAAAAGGGAATGAAAGCAAGAAAAAAAAGCAGGTACCCGAGTCTATTGCATTTTTCTTTTGGCTTTGTTCAGAACAAGTTTCCAAGTGCAAGCAGGTGAAAACAAGTCCTGAATGGTTCCAACATTATGACAGAACAATAGGAAGATTTAAGTGTGGCCATACACTGTGATATGGCCTGACTCTCACAAGCTGACAGACATTTCTGGTTAATTTTACTCTTTTCCCCAATCTTCAAAATAATTGAACATTGGAGTAGAAATCAAAGAACATATGTTTTTCCATCAGACTTACAGTTTTGAAAAGATCTGAGGATTCATTTTGAATTTATGTCAGAGAACTTCAAACAAAGAAATATTTTTAGACCATAGTGCTTAGCAATGAAACTACCTAGCGACGGATAATGGAAAAAAAAAAATCTTTTTTTTTTTAAGTCAGAGTAAGGCAGTTATCATGTAACAGCGTCTTATACTACCTTTTATAATAATTGGAAAGATATTTCTGTAAAAACAGCATAGATTTTTTTTTCCTGTTTTAGTAGATTTTAAGAAGATTTTGGGAAAAGAAAATTTTCAGAGACTGATCTTTTACAAGTACCCTCAGAGACTGAATTTACAAGTACCCTCTAATGCCTCCCTAAAGCCAATGACCCTTCTTCAATTTAAAGATATAAGATCCCTATAGTGATAGGTGTACCATACAGCAACAGACCCATCTTACATTTTCATATAAAAGAATTTTCAACAGAATTTAAAGCTCCCTGTGTATAGCGCTCTGATTAAATACCTCACCAATTAACAGTCTCCTTCCAGCCAGCAGAAATTCTAGATTTCCTTGTAGCATATTATCTTTCTTAAAGATTCTGGTATGCTTGTTTTGATGCTTCCCTTCAAACACATGGCAGCAACAGGACAGCAGGTTTCAAACCTGCACACCCTGACGTTCTATAAGTCTGCCCTCATAAGATCAGTGCAGGAAAAAAAAAATGGAACTGTTAAAAATTCTGCTCAAAGGAATTCACCTCTGGTGCCACAGAAGGACAGTAAAGTCAGCAGGGAGTGCCAGGTCAGCATGGCCAGGCAGCAAACCCTGTGGGTATCATGGTGCATAGCGAATCACGGTGCCCTGATTTAAACCTGGATTTAAAGGAGCATTCACACAGGTTCAGAACAGGGCAACTGAAATGACAGCATAAAGACACAATTGACTTCTGGCCTCCCCACAGGAAAAGCCTGGCCAGCCTTAAGGATAAGAGGACTCAGTGTTTAGTCTTTTTAATTAGCTGTTTTTCCTCAGTACCCTTTTAATTATTTTTACATGGTACTCACTAGGGAGGCTGCATGGAATTCATTTTTCTTTAGGGAAGAGAGATCTTGGGGCCCCTGGCAGCATCCTTCTAGTCTGCTTTCTCTGAGAGTGGTCTCTTTTCCAGTAGAATCAGCAGGACCATGGGAGTTAATAAGCAGCTGGCCAGATGGTGCCTGTCCAAAGGTGTTGGCTTTGTAGACAACTGGAACTTCTCTTTGGGAATAAAATCAGTGATCAGGAGAGCCAGCCTGCATTTCAATCAAGTACAAGCAGGCAGACTATTAGTGGAGATAATTACCTTGCCTTTTTTTTCCCTCCTCCTTCCCCCTCCCTTTCCCAAAACCAGTAGATACAGACCTGGGGAGTGAGAAACAAAGGATTCCCAGGGTTAAAAAAAACATTCTTCCAAACACTATAAGCAGAATGCAAAGTGTTATTTATTCAGATGCAGAATTCAACAATTACACCCCCACTGCTGAGTTAATACCTATGCAATAATGAAATGGCATGCAACAATAAAAGCTTTTGATACCAATAACTTAAAAACAAGTTAAAGACATATTCTATTGGTTTTTGCTAATCAGGCCACTCTTGTGGCTTTGTGACCATTATCACAAGGTACTTCAAGTGCTGATGATGCAGCCCTGCCCATGCCACCAGCTATGCTACTCCTGTCTCAACTAACATCATGTTCACATTCCAATAAGGAAAATGTTTCTGTGCGGCTCAGGCCTGAAGGGAGAATCTACCTACACACTGAAACACACAAAGTCACTGAGTTTAATTGCACATCAGAAAAACATCTACATGCTTACAAAAGAACTTTTCTGCCAGAGTATTAAGTAAATAGCATGAGACTGTTGATTTTTTTCTTCTTAGAGAAATATGAGAGCTAAGATAGTAAATAGGAGTTTGAGCTTGTTTTCCTTTTTTACTCCACACACAGCACTACCATGCACTAGTCACTTCTTCTGTAGCCCCTGCTCTATCTCTCTGAAAGGGAGAACACAGGTTATCTTAGTGTGGTGCCTTTGGGATACAGACCCTAATGATCCACAAAAATTAGAGTTACCAAGAAACTCAACACTGGTGCTCTGATACAGAATCAAAATAAGGACTTGCATGAACTCTTTACTCTTTCCTTGAAACAAGGTGGAACTAATTTGCTGTTCCAGAAAGTTCCCTCTGCCTGTAAATACATGTTTTCTTTCAGAAAGCTTCTTCTTTAGGCAACACTAGGATCTATTCCAGCTATCCCACTGACACCACTCCACAAAAGGTGTGTGAATTTGGAGAGATGAAAGGCAAGTTCCCTCAGAGCTGCAGCCATCAAATTCTACAGTGCATCAAATCCTACAAATTCTTTCCATCCCATAGCACAGCCACGTAAGTTTGCTATATTTGTACTGTTGTTAAGAAAATAGATAAATGAAATAATGGGAACGTTTGCACCTCTCTAGTAGTGGGAGGCAATTAACTGCTCTTTGCTACCTGAAAGAGTTTCTGGAGTTGGAAGCTTCTGGGCAAGAGCAAGTTCTCTGAAAACAGACTGTTCTGACAGTATTGAGGCCAGCAGAGGAGTGCAACTCATTCCAAATTCACATTGTTTCCTGCTCCATCATGTATTTAAGTTCCCACATGCAGAGCCTGACTGCAGTACATCCCCCTTTCTAGGAAGAAAAGAAAAAAGATGAAAAAAAAAAAAGGCTCTCTCCTCAAGTATCTTGGTGAACAGATCCATTGCACAGAAATCCAGATTATTCATAAATCCTAATTTAGAAGGATTAATATTTTTGCACATTACTAGGTCAGTATGAATAGCCTTTTCAGAATCCTCGCTGACAAGTGCAAACTGAAAGCTGCTTTGTAGTCTCCATGTTTCTCATGCAAGATTCATACTAGGTAAACAATCAAATTATCAACATTGCATTGTATCCAAAACTGCCACCAGCTAGAATAGACTTACAGAGAATGTTCCTACACTGAATGCAGAAAATATTTTCTGCAATGTCAAGTAAATCCTCCATTCAGATGACCTATGAATAGCAGCATTTGTGAAAAGCACAAAACCAGAAAACCACTAGCACATTTTCCTGTGCTTTCATGCCCTGACACTTCTCTCACCATATTATCGTCCTTTCCCATCTGTGTAATGCCAATCACAGTATAAAAATCCAACTGCAGATGGATCCTCAGAGTCCACATAACAGAAGTTTTGCATGACTGCATTAATTTCTAAGTTACAAATCTGTGATTTGTCTTCCTCCTTCCCAGCTCTCACAAATGGACATCATATGTTCACTAATGCCATTCTCTCCATTTTAAAAACCCATATAGATTTATCTGCTGTCTTTCTGTTTGCAACTATATCCCTAACATAATGGATCATGGCCTTTAAATAATAAAATTAAAGCACTAGGAAAAAATCAGACAGAGAAAAGTATTAGATAAAAAGAGTCCATAGTAAGATGTATGCACCAGCTCCTCATCAACTGCAGTTCTCTTTCCCTAACATTTGAGTTACTCCCCTACTTAAACTGCAATATGGATGCAGAGCAACAGGTTTGTATCTTCATGTAATTAAGGAAATGGCTCTGCTTTGCTGATGCACTCTGCCGTAACATACAAATAGCACAACAGGATTAATCTGCCACTTTGCCCATTATAGAATCCTAGACTCAAACTCATTCAGGTGAGAAGGGCCTCAAGAAGCCTGTTATCCAACTAATTCCTCAAAAAATCAGCTAGAATCAAACCAGCTTACTCAGGGTTTTATTCAGTTGAGCCTTGAAAGCCTCCAACAATGGAGGGCTTCCAAGAAATCTATTCCATTTCTGTTCTCACAGGGAAGGTGATTCTCCTCCAAGACAGTCCATGACATTGGTTCTCACTCACTTCCTACATCTATGCAGAGATTTGCTCCAAGAGGACTCCTTCTATGCTTTTCCCACAGAGTGAAGATAGGCTGAGCAGCCTGCCATTCACTGTACTGCACTTTTAACTTTTCCTGGAGATAGGTACAATGTTTGGCTTTGTCCAGGAGCTGGGGCTCTTCCCCAGTCTCCATGACTATTCAAAGACCACACATTTGTACAGACATGAACCAGCTCTCTCAGCAGTCTTGAATGCAGCTTGTTTTATCCCATTGACCTGCATGGGTTAAGTTCTCCCAAGTATTCCCTGATATGGTCCTTGTCACTTGATGGGGCTCAATGTCTTTCTTGAACTCTTTCATTAGGAACAGAAGCCTATGAAACCTCACTCGTGAGGACTGAGGCAAAAGAGACATAGGTACCTCAGCCTTACCTGCACCCTCTGCCACTAATTCACACATCCCACTCAGAAACAAGCTCCATTCTTGTCTCAGAACCCTGTGACTATTCATTCTTGTCCCAGACCTTGTGGCTAATCTTGGTACACTCAGCATACCCTGTCAGTACCACTGGTGCTCATGTGGATATGCAGCAGGAGGTGACAGTCAAAAAGACAGACAAGCCTCAGCAGACTTCCCACACCATCCCAAGTCTGAGCACCTGGTAGGCAGCAAACCCACAAAGGCTTCGAGTCAGTGTGGTAGATAGGTGCCTCCATCCCACACATGAGATATTCTCCAGCAGCTGTCACCCTCCTCTTTCTCTTTGTGCAGAAACACAGATAAATTAAGCTGTGTCTGACACCTCCCCTGAAGGCCATAATTTCAGGGCGCAGCACCTGTTCTGTAACTACAGAATAAGCCTGCTGCAGGTGCAGAATTTCAGGGCTTTGGGAGAGCATTCCAGAATAGTACAGAAGATAAACAACTGATTAAATGAAAGAACTATTTGTCTTAATACAATTGTTGTTTAAAAAGAACCCAAACCAACAATTTCCTATATGTGTATAAAAAGCTCAAAGGATAAAAGTATTTGCTCAATTAAAAAGACAAAACATTTGCACAATTCTTACCCAATGAGTGACCCTGCAAGAACAGCAATATAAAAGATTCCCCCACCTGAACAAGTTTCAGCAATCTCTCTTCATGTTCCAAGCTTTGTACATGCATTTAGGAAAAGCATTCCCCTCCCTCCTGCACCAAGTCACACACAATTGGTTTGTTATGTCTCAACAGCCCCCTTCAATCACCAGTATAATTATTTTGTTTGTAATGAATTTCCATGGGTAAAACAGACTGGAACAAAGCAAACGCTCTGCAGATAAAAACAGGGATTCAACCTCATAGCTCAGTCCACCATGATTACATTTGGTACTGAAGCTTTTGCCAGAACAGCAGTGATACCTCAACACTACCACTATTAACCGTGACCAAAACTACATAGAAACAAATTATTAAAAATACATCATTTTATACCAGACCACAGGCATTGGAAGTTTACACGAGATCTGTTTGTATTACAGACCGGAACTAATTTCCAAAAATTAGGAATAAAACTTCATAGAACTATACTTTTACAGCCTTTACCTCATACAATAATGACCATTGCATTATCTCCCAATGATGTTGAAGCATTCCTTATGCTTTCTAACTAGCCATAATAACTAGTGAAAACCAGATTTCTTTGCAAGTTCCTTCATTGAACTGTGGACTTGTTACATGCTCATCTAGATAAGCAGTGGAATTTTAGCTACCTGTTATCTAAGGTATAGGTGACATTTTAAGGGCAAAATAATTACATGCCATTGAGCCCTTTTCCCTAGGCCTGTTCATAGGATCCTTTAGCGGGCAGTGTGCATTGGGTCTGGCTGAGATGGAGTTAATTCTCCCCTCAGCAGCCCTCACAGAGCTGTGCTTTGCATTGGTTGCTGGAAAGGTGCTGCTAACACTCATGTGTTTTGGCTCTGCTGAGCAGGGCTGGCACAGCATCAGCGCTGTCTCCCCAAAATTCACCAGTAGGCTGGAGGTGGGAGATATCTTGGGAGGGGACACAGCCAGGACACAAACTGACCAAAGGGACATTCCACACCATATGAGCTCAGCTCAGATATAAAAACTAAATTAAAAGGGGAGGAAATGGCAGGGGACTATTTGTTATTTACAGCACTTTCCTTCCAGAACAACTGCTTCTTGGGAAGTGACATGATATCACTTGCTGATGGGAAGTAGAGAATAAAATATTTTGGTTTGGGTTTTTTGTTTTACCTTTTATTGCACATGCATATTTTTTCTTTATTAAACTGCCTTTACCTTGACCTGTGAGGGTTCATCCTATTTTCTCCCCTCTGTTCTGCTGCAAAGGGGAATGATGGAGCAGCTTGGCAGGTACCTGGTGTCAAGCCAAGGTCAACCCATGGCACAACATTAACTTAGCATCACTTCAGTAGTTTTGTGGTCTACTTATGCAGCTAAAATTACATAGGCACAAGGCATCTGAAACGGCCAGAGTAAACCAGCAGAATAGTCCAAAAGGTCAAAGGTCTGGTCTGAAACTGAAGGCCATTTAAGACAACCACTGGTATGGCATTCTCAGCTAAGGCACACACTAGAAGGATTCTGTTTATCTATTTGTATATCAATTTCAACCTGTACAGGAATATCAATTACTTTCCAAGGATAGCCCTCACCTTGTTATTTCAAAAGTGAGGAGTGATAACAGCATATGTTGATTTTCTTATCTTTCTCACAAAAAGTCACAATTTAAAATAAACTCTAACCTTGCATCTCACAGAGAAAAGGACATTTATTCACCAGATTTTTTAAAGGTGTAAAATTCAATTTAATAATAACATCAGGAATATTAAATAACAATGCTTTAGAAAATATATGTAATTAGGTGAGAACATGGTCATTTAAGTAGATGTTTCTATTGAATCTTTGCTAGACTCCGTGCTTGTCACCAAATTAGATGTTGTCCCATGGTATGCATTATAAATGAGGCAATTCATTTCATGAGGTTTATAACCAGTGACTGGAATATCAACAATATATATTAGTGCTTTCTAATACCTATAATATTTGGGAGCTTATTAGGAGTTCACGCTAGTTGCATGTGACAGTAACTCCCCTGTCTTTGTAGAAACTTCTGATTTATGATGGGGTACACAGGAATAAAGTCTTCAAATTTATTTGAAATATTTTGGTGCTTAAATATGTTTTTAAGGTACACAGTATTGTCAGACTATTTGCATACTACAAGGTATTTGCCAAAAACAGAAGAATGGGATGACTTTTGTTTTTAAATGGCTATCATAATTTACAAACTGCAATCTTTCCATTTGCATAAAGCTGAAGGTCATTTACTCCCTTAGCCCCCAGAAAGACCAAAGGAATGAGACTATTCTTTTTTTCCTTTTTGAAGCTACTTGCTTCAAAACATGCAGCAATCCTGGCTCTCTACTGCAAGCTAGATTAAAAAAAATAATAAAATATATCTTTTCCTACACCTATCATTGAATCATACCAAGAAGTTTTTCCATTTCTCTCAGCAGGAAATGCCCCCACCTCCAACAGCTGTAATCATTTAAAATGCATCACAGTAATCTTATCCCATAGGTATCTACTGAATTTTTCTACTATACATATTAGATGCATTCTCTATTCACATGTCAAAAGAAATTGTAAAATTATACCTTAAGTGCCACAAAACCAACAAGAAAGAATTTATGAAAAGTCAGCATCCCTACAAAATCTTGATGGGGATGGGAATTGTTTTATGTGCAACATATTTAGACATTGGGTTGCAACTAAAGTTACAGAAAAGAAGGGTTTCTCATTGACAGGAAATGCCAGACTCCAGGAAAAGCGAGACTAGAATATGGAAGTATTAGCCTCTATACAAACCAGAAAAGTAAAGAGATTCAGTCATATTGCCCAGGGAAGACTTCCTGCACTCCAGAATCTCAGTGAAATTAAGGCTTGCTAATTTTCCTTCTCCTCCTTAAATATCTGCTACTGTATTAAGTGATATCCTCAGTTTTCCTGATCAGGTACATAGGCCCCCTGTATCTACAGCTTTCAATCAGCCCCATTAGGCATACTGTCCCAGAATCATTGTCCTTGAAAACTCTTACCAGGTTTGCCATTCCTTAAATCCTGCCTCTGAGATCTCCAAGGTCCATTCTATAGAGACAAGGCCAAACCCATGTGAAACCCAATCTCATCTGGTTCCTGGCATGGGAGCATAAAGCATGGAAATTCTAGCTGGCTATCCAATCCTATAACTCTGCAAAATTTGCCATTCCCAAGAGAGCCTGCTTAGCAGGTTTGTTGCACAGCGACACAATCTGGAATCCTGACAAGCAGAGTGCCACAAGACTGATGATGCAAGGCTTTCAAGATACTCAGCTCAAAGGCAGAACTAAGAAGTGGACAATTCTGACCTTAACACCACAAGAGTTCACATCAATCCTATCTCAGACCCTGCTGAATGGAAATCCCACTGCTCTAAAAATGTTGCAAAGAAAACATTCCAGGCTTAAGAAGGCGACATTCTTCTGAACACATCCAGTTTCTTCTGTTTATCTCCAAATATTTGTCCACACTCAGTGGCATCTTGGCTCAGCGTGTAATTTTCTGCACATTGATCCACTAGGCTGATTAGAATAGAGACAGAAAAATTTTGTTAACAGGAAAAATTTTTTCAACAAATAACCAAGAATTGAGCTGAGCTTCAAATGCTCTGTTCAACTAAATTCCAGCCAAAGCTTTCAGGTATAAGACTGGTTATTTCACACAGCTGTGAAACAAGGAAGAGCAAGAGCAACATTCAACAGTTACTTGGGGATTATAAGAAATCCAGTGTGCTTCAACCATTAATTATATTCTCAATACAACATGTTATTGTGAAAGCTGGAAGCATAGGGAATCATTCTAACCTCTGAAGAATATTTTGACTTGATGGGATATAATTTTACAACTATGTAAAGTATAGCAGAACCACATACACTCAAAGAGCACATACTCTCTCAAAGAGAGCTGATTTCTACTATTGCAAATAATTATATTGTCTAGGCCACTGAAATGCTGAAACACTCAGCGAGAAAAAGACATTGATTTGGTTTCTTGTTACAGTAAGCATAAATCTAGAGTATTGCCACTGAAGCCAGAGTTCTTGCATAGCAGCACCAAAGCAGGACAAGTGTCCTACCAAAATTCTTTAACTTCTCCTGTCTTGAAAGCTAGAGTTGAGAAATAAAAATAAACCACTCCATAATCACACAGTAGAAATCCATAAGAATGTCAGCTTTTTATACTGAGACTCTGAAAGTCAAGACTTACTCAGCATGAAGACAAAGGCAGAAAAACCTATACTCTACAGGAAGAGATACACACGACAGAAGACTCAGCACATCCATTTCATATGTGGAGGCTGAGGAGTAGGAAGAATAAACATTTCTGGTTTTTTAAAAAGCTTTGCAGCAAGTCCATGATCAGTCTGAAACAGGATGAATATAAAACCACTGAATCTTCATACTTAAAATAAACATGCAAGGTCAATTGATCAAGAAAACACAGGTGTTAAGCCATGAACCAAGAAAAACACCTTCACTTTCAAGCCAGAGATTTAGGAGGAAAGAGTGAAAAAATATGCGTTAGTGAGTAGCCATTGTAAAAAGTGAACAGCAACACAAAAACATTAATATCTTAGCCTGAAAAAGATTTTACAGCACAGTCACTGGCATTCAGCAGAAGGGGAAAAAACCCATTTCACCATAGAGTCATAAATAAATTGCTGAGACAACAACTGAGGTTAAGGCCTTTTTGAAGAATACACAAAAGGCTGAAGGCTATAGACTTGTCACATCAAACCAGGGAAGGTTATTTTCCTAGAACATTAACTAATAAATAAGTGAAGAAAAGGCAAGGCATGAGGTAGTCTCCCACGTGACTGACTTGGATGGGGATGCCAAAGGACTTAGAGAAAAGGGATTTACTTCTTTGTAGACCACTGTGTTTGGACAACTCTGATGGCTCTTTGTTTGCTTCCTCCTTGAAAGCTTCCACCTCTGGCTTGTATTATTTACCCTTACCCACACTGACATCTGTCAGCTGTACTCTCAGAGCAATTTAACTGGTATGTCCTCAACTGGCCAGTCATGCTCAAAAGGACACTACTGTTTTCCAAGTTCCTCAGCTATTCCCTATGCACAAACACAGCTATTCACTTACCACATTCATATGTGGCTTCTGCTGCACTGTGCTTGATTCTCCACTACAGATTTCCAGGAAGCAATCTCACAGCTGAGCAATCATGACTCCCAGCGCAATAGAGTGCCACACTTGGCTCCCTTCAACAGATAGTGCCTTCTCTACAGCACCTAGAGAACGAGCAAGGATGTTCTTTATATGAAACACGCATGGAGGAATGGACCACCAACACACACCCTAGAGCCTGTATTTTTTATTCTTTTTCCCTTAAAACAGAAACAAGCAGGAGAACATTTAACAGCATTTGAAACATGAAAAGCATCAGATTTTATATGGTGTGCAGAAGTCACAGAAATGCAGATATTTTGCCTTACACAGCTGTTTGTGTTAAAACAGCTACAGAGCAAGTTAGTTTCAAAATGTACACTTTAAAACAAGTTTGCCAGTTTCAGTAATCACAGACCCTAAAAATGAGATTCTATTCTTGATACCTGGAACTGAAAATACAAGCCACTGTAAGACCTACAGCCACAAGAACACAGCATAGTAGAAGGGACTGGTGTTCTGACAGAGGTATCTGATATGAAACTTCAAAATTAGTAAGGAAGTCCAAATTATCCCATACAGTAAAACAGCATTCAGAAGCCTCTCATAAGCAAAACTGTACACAGTGAACTACTTTTGACTAAACCAGATAAGAGCTTCCCTTTAAACTTCTTTTATAAAACATCTTTTTCTTCTGAATTTCCTTTCAAAATACTCTTAGAGTGGTTAAGAATCCTCCTCAAGTCCCAAATGCAGAGAGTTGATGTAGAAGACTTTCTCTTCAGCTGTTATTATGCAAAATATAAGGATCCAAGTAAGGTTTTCAGCCTTTCCATGGAACAGGAGTCTCTATCAGTCTGTATCTATTTCATGAGGATGATTCTGAAAATAAGCCTGTGAATGCCTATCTTTACTCAGATGAATAGTGACAGTGAAGTCCTGCAACACATGAAAGCATGTCTTTCCAAACCAGGAAGGGGAAACAGGCTTTCTGCAGTCACCATATATATTTGCCTTGAGTCTTTTGAATAAAAGACAAGGCTGTACTGAGACATACCTTCCACAACTACATTCAAAGAACTGCTGCTTTGATCCAAGTCTGTCCTGTACAGCTCCCACTATTTGCATATCCAAGTTCCTAGTGATACATGGAAACAGCACAGATCCCTCTCCCTGAGTCAGACAGAGATGACCTTTTCAAGGTGGTGGAACCCAGCAGCGTTCTTCACCAGTTTCCCACTCTCTGTAAAGGGGACTGTTTTGTTTTCTACAGCATCAGGAAAAGGTATAACACAAACAGTACTTCTGCAACTGGGATGACCTGCGCTCTCCTCCTTTCAAAAATTCAGGTCACTTACCTCTCAGGTATTTGTGTAGACCCAGAAGAAGAGGGCTTCTGATTTTATAAGCCCATGCACAGGGTGCAGAGTTCATCAGCAGCTGTAGGGCAAAATCATACACTTCTAAGTGGAGGCCAAACACTAATTCTGCTCTCACTATGATGAAAGAAAAAAACATCTTCCATGATTTTGCAGTGCTGCTGCCAGATTATACTCTCATTCTACTACCTGCCTCCTGTCCCCAAAAGTCTACCTCTCACATTTGATAGTATCTCTACAAAGTTGTAAGGGCTGCTGAGACCTTTCTGGTGATTTTCAGATAGACATCTACAATGAACACAGACAATCATCTACCCCTGAGTTAGGCCAACTGAGCTCTCCAATAATGCTCAGGTATTTTATTGCCACCATGAGAAGTCAGCACTAGGGCCTGGAAAAGAGGTTTTGGGATTTTATCAGTTTCCAAAAATACTCTCAGAACTTTTGCCATGGCTACACATTTTATTACCACAACCTCTATTTGGAATAACCCAGAGCAATAGCATAACTACAAAATCACTAAATTCTAAATACCATGCTAACGATTGGCCTCCCTTACAAGAAGATTGACTTTCTAGAAATATCCAGCATAACAGTAAATTTTGCACATTTCAAAACCTAAGGAAATCCCAAATCCATTCTAAAAGACACATATTCCAATGCTTATCATCTAACATGAAATGTATTTGCAATACTTGGCCTTTTTTTCAGAATTAGGAGGTGGTTTATGTATCAAATGCTACCAAGCAAAAAGAAACATCTTTCGAAACACAGTAAAATAAAGTTTAACAGTTCCAAAACTGGAAGAACCATGGGCCCTTCCCCTAAAAATTCCTGTTGTTGTAACAGAAAAGGCTCTAGTATGCAATTAAAAAACAAACTTGGATTTCACAAGCCAATCTTTTATGAAATTTGTAACTTACTTTCTTTTCCATGTAATAAAATGCTGGAGTTTCTAAAACACCCCGTATTCTGCTGCTGTAGTAGTGAGGACTCCCACTTGCACATAAAGGTCTGAACTCTGCAGTTTTCATACAACTACTGGTGAGATAAGCCCATTGCTGACCAGAACTTCTGCTGCAGTAAGAAAAGCACCATCTACACCAGGAAGCAACAGAAATTAAATCAGAACTAATTTAAGGACACAACAGAGAGGGGAATCACAAAGGTACTTAAAACATTGGTTTGCCCTTCACCGTGTTTGGTGAACTGCGTTGCAGAGGTTTTTAATGAGGATTGATGACCAGCTGGGGTTAATGGCCCTCAGCTGCACCTCAGGCCATTAACTCCTCCCTATCAGTTATTAATCCCCAGGACATACCCTGTACTTCTCTCCTTATTGCTTAATCATAAGTAGCAAGAGATGATCAACCAGTCAAGATCCTCTTGTGGTGTGAGTACTCCTGTTTTTGCCTCTTCACACAGCATGTCTTATGCTTCAGAACAAACTAGATATTACCACACTGAGGTCACAAAAGGATGAAAAAACACATGTGACAGTGAGAAAATAAACATTTTATCTGCTGACTGCATTTCACATTCCTTATTTAGAATAAACATAATATTTATAGCTTGTATAGTTTGTGAAATTACACAAATCTGTTTGCAATCCCACTGATATTAGACTACTGGGGGCTCTTTTTCTTTGCAGCTCTAGAGCATACTATGGGGCTACTGCTCTTATTACTGCTAATTTTAAAGCAAGAAAATATCAAGCAGATGTTATCAAATTGTAGCCTGAGAAGTAAAAGCCCTGAGGTCAGACCAAGACACTGCACCCAAGAGGCCTGTAGAAGCACAGCATCACAGGACTGGAACACTGAGTTTTTCTTTGGAAAAAGCACAGCTCAAAGGAAAGTCCATCCCTACCCTGCTTTTCCCCACCCATTGAAACAGTGGTTTGGCCTAGTCTCGAACCCATATGTTAGTAGAGGATGATCAGAGATTTTGCACTTGGAGCTAATATAAAAGTAAGAACACAGTCTTTCTGTTTAAATTCTATTGTAGAGAAAGACTGCAGCAGAAATTGATTTGGCTGAAGAAGGGAAGTGAAATTTGTATGATACGACATCCTATGGACAAAAATTACTTAGTCTTTCTTTATTATTTGCACTCAAGATTTGAAATTTTTGAGAACATGGCTATGAATCAGGACATATATAAGTAACATCCTTTAATCCAGACCTGATGAGTTCCCCCACTCTGAAAGATGACACACAAATACACTACGGAGTGATCTGAAGATCATCTATCTTGACTGCATCTTCAGTGAGAAATCCTACATGCTCTCACAATGTCATTTTGTATCAACCTTACAGAAATAGCAAAAAAGTTTATTTTTCCCTTTTTAGTTTATTTGAACTGTCCATGTTATGAGGCTTGTGGGGCACTAATATTTTTTAAATGGATCAACAAATTATGTCCTTGTGTCTGAGAAAACTCTTACAGGTAAAAGAAATTGTGACTTTCATCCTATGAACACTGAGAAGATCGTTGTCAATAAATGCTTAAAAACATCTAGGAAACAAGTACCTCAAGCCCCAAAGGCTACAAGCTGTTGATTAATATTATGCTCTTTAAAGGGAATAAGATCACATTAAGCTTCAGATCAAAATACAGATCTTTCTAGGTCACATTTATCAATGATCCATGGTGATATAAATTAAATCAATTGCATCTTTTATTTGTATACAATTCATAAATTATGAATGTTCTTCTACCCTACTTAAATGTAATTATCTACAAACATATACAATACTTTCTGAGCTCCTTCTGACAATGTCATAATCTTCATAGTTATGGGCAGGACACATTTTGAACATTCAGTAGAATAACATCCATTTAGAGTTAGAGCTAAAAATCAACATTTGTTCAATAAAAGTTCTCCCAAGACGTGGGTGATGTCAAAAATAACAGAAGACTCAAGAAAAAGATTGTTCAAAGAGGTAGTATATCAAATTCCAGAACAGCTTGTTTAGGTCCTTATACCACCTCAGCTGTAACAACTTTTTCATCAACTTCAGTAGGCTTTGGATCAGGCTCCAAGTTGGAATGGAAGTTGATAATAAAAGTAGGAGTGCACTGGCTGATGCCAACAGGATTTGGATCAGTCCATTGTCATGAAAGCTGTTTACAATGTATAAGTAATCCATGCTGTGCTATATACACTACCTCTCTGCTAAGGACAATTAAGCTAGTGTAGCTTACTGACTCACTGTTTTTACCATTTGCACTGACAACTGATGTATTGCTGAATATTTTCCAAAACAAATCTTTAAATATTTTTTAAACTGAAAATCAAAAGACTTTCATGGGGTTTATTAAAAAAAAAAAAAAACAAACAATAGAAGAAGCTCTCTTCCTTCTACATTAGTGTCTTTTAACCTAGGAGCCAAGGCAATCCTGATGAAATATTTTTACATCAACTGTCCATGTTTTACAGACTGTTTTTCCCTAATTAAATGAATCAGACATATCATGTCAGTCCCATTTATTAAACTTTGTTAATTATTAGGAACATTCTCATACAAAGAAAAAAAATTAAAGATTTGTTTAATGTCATATCTATATGTGGTAGATAAAATTATATTCACTAAAGTTACTGATTTAATTCATTTGTTTGGAAGTAGGTGAGAACTATGAATACATATGTCAGTTCACTTTAATACTAAAAAACACACATTGTAAGCAGCAACAAGTGTACATTTTTAAAAATCATTTGTGTAATGTGTTGGACTTATAAAGTCAGATTCTGAACTCTTCCTATAAAGGATTTACAGAATATAAGGGACTTCTATACAGCTATTGTGCTTGCCTCTTAGAATGGGGATTAAATAAGCAGTTATATCCATCTTGAGCTTTTGTACAATTTTTTGTAAAGTACATACTTAAACTCAACTAATCACCAGAATGGACTTCTGCAGAGACTAATGACTGATATTCCTTGGTACATTTTATGGAATAGTGGTTCATAATGGTCTGTCCCGTCCTTAAAGGATATAAGTACATTATGAAAACAGTACTACTAACAACTATAATATAAAGAAGCTTGTTTTCATGTCATTATAATGATAATTCACACTTATGAGCTAATTGTTCATGTAGTTTTCTACCAAACATATAATAAGGGAACACTGGATATGGTCCTTTAGAAACATCTGTTGAAAGGGCTTTGGTCACTGGCATTCATAATTCACGTATCACCCAACCTAGGAATTCAAGTTAGCAGCTCAAATGCTAAGACAGAAAATAAGGTCTAGAAAATAAGTCTGCCCATAGTTCATGGCAGAAGACAGACACCAAGGCAGTTCAGCCCGCTGAAGATCTTTGGATAATAGTCTGTGTACCTGGGAATGATTCCTAACTGCCAGTTTCAGATGCTGCCTTATTCCACATGCCAACCCTGTATGAGGTCAGAATCAGGCACATATGATCTCTTCCCCCATTCTGCCCTAACTACTGCAAGAAGGAAACCTGACCTTCTGGGTGAAGAGGCACCACAGCTTGCTCCAACTAGATCTTTGATTTAGACAAATCAATCTTATGGCTTGGAAACATGCCCCACTGATGCAGTATATGCCACAGCATATGTCAGAGTTGAGATAGCCACAATACAGAATAACACCATACAATATCAGAAAGCATCAGCCCATACAGAGTAACACCGTACCGCTTCAGAGGGCTTCAAGCAGCTACCCATAAAAAGTAACACCACAAGGCAGCAAGTGCCTACCCTTCCTGTTCTTCAGACCAACCTTTTATATCTGTCATGTTCATGCATTGCACCTGTGTACCTTCTGTTTCCTTTGGTGATTGGTCAGTGCACCTGGGCACTCCATGTCTCATTCCCTTCAATGCTGCTCCCACGCTTTTCATAGCTGTAGCCTGCTGGGGATGAGGCTCGGCCCCAGCCCCACTCCCAATTACCACAAACTGTGTATCTACACCCCACAGCGTACTCACAGGTCAGTTAAATGCAGCCTTTCTCCTTAGAAGTACAATCTACTGATAACATGTACCTAAATTGGATCTCTTGGGTAAATGCTTGCAACTGGTTGGGATGGATGCAGTCTTTATAAGAACGTCACACCTGAAGTACGGGATGTCATCCAGAGGACTCCAGACAAACTCATGAAGTGGGCCCACAGGAATCTCATGAAATGTAACAAGATCAACTATAAGGTGCCGCACACAGTTTGGGGCAATCCCCCTTATCAGTACAGGCTGGGAGATGGATTGAGAGCAGCTCTGCCAAGAAGGGCTTGGGAGTTCTGGTGGGTAAGAGGCCAGACATGACCCAGCAGTGTGTGCTCCCAGCCCAGAAAGCCAATTGTATCCTGGGCTGCATCCAAAGCAGTGTGGTCAGCAGGGTGAGGGAGGGGATTCTGCCCCTCTGCTCTGCTCTGGTGAGACCCCACCTGGAACACTCCATCCAGCTCTGGGGTCCCCAGCACAGGAACAACATTGACCTATTGGAGCAAGTCCAGAGGAGGCCAAGAAGATGAACACAGGTATGGAGCTCCTCTCCTATGAGGAAAGGCTGAGAGGATTGGGTTTGTTCAGCCTGGAGAAGAGAAAGCCTTGGTGTGACCTAATTATGGCCTTCCAGTACCTGAAGGGAGCCTTCAGGAAAGATGGAGAGGGACTTTTTACAAGACCATGTAGAGACAGAACAATAGGGAATTTATTCAAACTGAAAGAGAGTAGGTTTAGATCAGATATTAGGGAAAAAATCTTTACTTTGAAGGAATGAGGCACTGGAATAAGTTGTCCAGGGAAGTCATTGATGTCCCATCCCTGGAAATGTTCAAGGCCATGTTGGATGGGGCTCTGAGCAACCTGGTCTAGTGCAAGGTGTCCCTGCCCAAGGCAGGGGTATTGGAACTAGATGATCTTTAAGGTCCCTGACAATCTGAGTCATTCTATGATTCTATTAATATAATTGTTCACTAGGAGCAAAGATAAGGACAGATTCATCTCTAATTCTCTGAAATACAGATCTTAAATCTGGTATTGCCTAATATGTTTCTATCATTCTACAGTGACAGAACAAAATACAACAGCAATATAAAGCAGCTCTATAAACAATATCTATTTTCCACTACAAAACTTGCCTGCATTTTTAACACTAGAAATACAGATCTATATTCAATCCTCCAGAACCCAGCTTGCATTTTGAACATAAATTTGCTTCGCCCTACTCATGGGGAGAAGGAAGAAATCTAATCAAATTCTACTGAGTGTTTTCTCTGCTATAATTTAGTGGTAAAACTGGCAGGCTGCCTAACCACGTCAAAAAAAGATACATTTGAAATGCTGTAACTATAAAATAACAAGGAAGCTTTTAGCCACATTCATGTAGTGGAGAGTATGAAAATGTTTACTTGTAATGTTGTTAGCATATGAAAAGATTAATCTAACAGGAAAATACATTTTAAAGTTGTGAAATTGTCTTTCTTGGTGTATAAATATTTTATGTAAATAAAAGCGGATTTGAGATTCATATAACATTTATATATTTTTAAAACTAAAGGCATAGCAACTGACTCTGCAAGGCGTTTTTCAGTAATCCCCTCACTCTGCTATCTCCACTAACGCCTTTATTTGTTTATACTAGCTTTTCCCCTAATGAAGATGGCGCCGGTGGTTCTGTCTGGCTGAGCTGATGACAGGACACCATCAACTTCCAGGGAAGGCATCACTGGGAGAGCAGGCTGGTTCTCAGCTCAGTAATTCTCATTGCAGGCTACAGTGAGAGAAAATTGATGCCAAAGACATGAATAAGGAAAGGTGACTTTCCCTCAAGACTGTGATTGGAGAATTTTGAGAAAATTGGGGTGACATATAGGGATGGTACTCTAAGTACTTCAAATGTCGGAGGTCATTCCCTCAGGCTGGGGGGTTTTTTGCCTCTTTTGTCATCAAGTTGTCACTGGAACACAAAAGTAATTTTAGATTGCTGAGGAATTGGAGACAGCTTCTCAATCGCATGATACAAACGGGCAAAGGGGCCTAAACACAAATTGAAAAACAGACATTCTTTTTTTATTCCAATTCAACTTAATCAGGGCTTTTTTTTTTTTTTTTTGTGACAATTTTTAAAGTGTCCTCCATTCAACAAACAGAACATAATGGCCTGGCAGACTAATGGCCAACTAACAATACCAAGTAATTTTCATATGATGTAGGCAGCTGCTACAACCATCACTCCTGCAATCTCAGAGTGGGATTACTTTGTGGAAGAACCACCACTTTCTACCAAATTTCAAAGCTTTTTCAAAAGTTACAGCAGCCAATATGTGTCTGAGTCAAGATTCAAAGAAAAGACCAACAATTTTACTGCTTCTGAGGCTCAAATCCACAATTTTCCAGAGAACAAAAATGTGTCCATTAGAGAATCTACAAAATCACACATTTTCTTTGTAATCCAGATAGCATTAAAGCCCAATAGAAGAACAAAATAGTCTATATCTGGTTATTGGGGAATGTGGTAAGTTACTGCATCCCAAATCATAATTATGGCACTAGAATTTTTTTTATTAACTGTTGTTGAAAAAGGAAAACTTCCATGATCCAAGTAGCTGATATAGTAAAAAAAAACCAGTCTTTTTAATTTAGGATTATAATATACATTTTTTTCTCTATTGTCAAATCTAAATAAAACTGAAAGGGATAAATACAGTGAAGTTTATACAGTGATACATATAATGAAGTCTGTGGATTTCTGTCACAAAGTTAATCAAAAATCAAATCAAAGGCATTAAATTCAAATCTAAATATAATTTCCTGGATGGAAGCATAGCCAAGTTTACATGATGCAAATTTGTGGATCATTCTGCCATTGTAAATCCTTGTGAAACTTTGGGGCCGGGTGGAGGGATGGTGGGCTCATGCTATTATACACAAAGAACTGGATGATTCAAGCACTTAGACACACCTAATCTGGGACCATTGGCTTCACCTCTCTCCTAACACAAAATCAGACACATTCTGCGTCAGGCTCCCAGTTAAGTCTTTTTAAAAGGCATTTCTGTGAAACAGTATTGAACGTCAAGGGATTTCCTCTGAAATGGAATATTACTCTTAAGCAGTAAAAAAGCATGGGTTTCAATTGGGATACAGAAGCTGTATCATGAGAATGATCCAGCAAACAGAAAACTTAAAAATATATTGAAGATTCCTGAAGAATCTTGAAGAATTGAATCTTGAAGAATTTTACCAAAAGGCAGACTGCACACAGATTTGTTCTTCATGGGATGGATCTTAACACTTCAAGCAGCAAGAGATGAACAGCAACGATTTCACTCATGACACACAGTCTGAAAGCAGGGGGGAAGACAACCACCTAAACAAATAATCCAATTCCCAAGTATAGATCTGCATTAGTCAAACCAAAGATTGTTTTGTTATTAATCAGAATAAGAGAATCAACAATTAAGTAATATCTTTCTTTTAAATATCAAATGCATTGAAGCAGTAGTAATTTATTTTTGTGTCATTATTTCTCTTGAAACTATGCAAAATAACATTTCAGAATGCTGGTTTTCAAAAAACATAACCATTAGGATAGTTGTTACATATTTAATTTCATGCTCCACTCAGCATAAAGCAGTTGAGAGACTGCCAGCCAGAGCAAATTAAGTAACCGGTTAGATAATTTCCTGCTTAATTGAAAGCAGGTAGTTTTTAAAAGTAATAATTGATTTTGTTTCTAATAAGCGTGTAGCTATTATTTCTTCCTTTTTCTATTCCTGTTATTAAAGGAGATTGCACTAAACCTTTGTACACTGTTAATGACAGGCATGGGAGGAAAAGAACTGGAGAACACTATTTATTTAGTATTTTAGATGCTAATTGCAGCAAAAATAACAGCAGAATGGCACCCCAATATTGGTCTTGTATTTCAAGATCATTACTTCAGCATGTAATCCAGGTCAAAAGTTCTCATGTTCATGCTCTTCAAGGACAAGAGGTGAGCCAGCAATCTCAGCATGGTTCAAGGTGAAGAAGCATCAACTATCCTAGCAGACAATAATCAACCCCAAAAAAAAAAAAAAAAAAAAAAAAAAGGAGGTTTTTTTTTTACTTAACTTTTAGGAATGGTCACTCCAAAAGAAAGCTGTGATACCTAAAGATGATAGATAAAGAAATCTTTGACTGACACTGTTATATGATATAGTAGAGAAGGACTTAATTCCTTATGACTGTTGAAAATGCACCTGTCACAAGCAGTTATTCACTTGAAAATTTTATTTAAAAACAAAAGAATAATTGTTCTATTAAAATGTTTGAACAAAATATTACATTTTCTGAACTAAAGAAAAAATTAATATGACTGTGTCCATATTTTTTATTCTACTTCTTTGAAAATTAACAAAAGGAAAAGCACCGTCTACATGTGCAGAAAGTATTCCTGCAATCTTTGTATTACAATCCAATGTTTTGACAAGTTGCTATACGAAATAGTCAGATTCCAGTGTGACTCATTTTAGACTCTGTCCTCAAAACTGTTAAGCACCTGACTGCTTCTCTTCCACAGCTGCATATATATAAGCAAGAATTCCCTGAACTGAGTGACAGAAAACAACGTGGAGCCTAAAATCAGTAATACATCTGTACAAAATGAATTTTATTTGTATAAAAAGCAGAAGCAATAGCATCATATATACATATACACATAGTAGATTTATAACCACCTCAAAATGCCAAGATGATTCTCTCAATGAAAAATCACTGCTGATTCCAGGCTGTCAGGCATTTTCCATACTGCTATTACTGATTAGCACACTGAGACAATTAAGACCTGCACCAGTTAGAGCAAGCAAGAGTTCTGCAGCCTGTCAGTAGGTTGATCCATGTATTACTGACACCATTTTGTGCAGCTTTAAGTATTTAAATCTGCGTTTAGTATACAAATCCTTCTTCTGAATTTACAGTCTTACGTGCAAAGATTTAAAGAAAATCACTCTATCCTCACAGAACATAATGCAGAGGCATGCAAGGGTATCATAAGATTTGGGGTTATCTCCTTTAGTTTCTGCTAAGTACAGTCAGTGGAATTTGCTAGTATGCCAAATGACTTGAGGTTTTTTGGTTTATCCATGCTGACAAATCTCTAAAGAAGCTAATAATCCTAACAGTAACACTATGATGCTTTTTCTGAAAATCATGGCTGGTAGCCCTAAGGAATTCTCATTTTGCTTAAAGGTCTTCCATACAGTACTTACAGTTTGCCCATTCATATACAATGACACTAAATCATGCCTGTATTCCTGATATCACTCCCCACTTTTTCACATGGGAGTACATATGTACAATTAGAACTCAAACCTTCTTACATATATGTGTGAAATTCAGTCTGTAATGCTGTGGTCTAGAGTGGGGAGGAAGGTTAATAAGTGCAAAATGAGTATTTTATTAAAAGAACTAGAAAGCACATGCCTGAAGAACATGGTGTTATCATGCACTGCTATTGTAACATAATCATTCAATGGCAAAACAGTTCTAAAACTTCCAGACTTCCTCTACTTCCAGTCAGGAGTGCTTCACATATCTCACCATTTCTGAAACTAAATGCTGGGTTTTCTACCAACTTATGTTTCCAGTTCTCAAAAAAAAAAAAAAAAAAAAAAAAGAAATTAAACTCAACACATGCAAAAAATACTGCAAAACTTGACATAAAGTAGTATGTCTCACCTAATATCATGTTTATTGTCACGGTGATTTTCAGTTCAGCAACTGGATTCGGGCTAATTTACAATATATGCTCTTGATATTTATAGGATTTCATAGTCCTCCTTTTGACTTCTTAGAGATCAAAGAAAATGACATAAATCTGCAAATTGCTAGGCTGTCCATCACAGACTTTAGGCCAGGATCATTTAGGGATCAAATTTATACAAATTTGTGGGAAAGGAAGACAGAAAAAGAGGAAGAGGTAGAAATATGGTGTGGATGTCTGAAAACTGGAGGTAGGAGAGGGGGATATGCTTTACTTCATGATATCCAAATGAATGCTTCATGAATGGTCACTCCAGTAAAAATCTGGGATATCTAAGAGCAATGGAAAAATTTTTGGTGGACATGCCTCTTCATATACTCCCTACCCCTCCACTCCAAACCCCACCCAAAAAAGTCTCAACCAACCAACCAACCAACCAGACTTAAAGATTTCATTCTTTATACTTGATCAAATGACAGATGTCCAAATTCTGCTTGAAGTTATTAAGAATTGCTGTCGAGTGACCTGGTCTTGTTGAACCAATGGACTAAAGGTAGCTGATGCTTAAAAGGTACAAAGATACAGGGTAAACACATTCAGAATGTGACTGCACATTTACTGTATTATATATACACATGTACAGTGTAAGCACACACCTATGCAACTCACATAAATACACTCCGCTTATGTTTAGATTCTGCAGGCCAAAAAGATGCAGAGTATTAAATGTGTGCTTTACTCCTGGTATTTTCACCAGTCTTTCCACTGTTGAAGACAATGGATGCTTTGCTATTAGGACAGACTTTAGGGTGCTGAATTGAATAATGACCATAGGACACAATTAAGTTAGCTGACTTGGCCAAAACAACTAAATAAGCTATTTTCAAAATCACCCCTAATTGACCCCAACTTACAGGTTCTCAGTTTTACATTAAATTTGTGCCAAGAGCTCATGGACAATTAATATAATTTTAGGAGTAAGTCTAATTTCTGAATTACTCTCTGTAAGTATTTAAGTGCAGCTATTTTCCCCCACAAGCTTTAGAAAGAAAATGAGTCATTAAAGATTGCTAATGCATAACTATAGATTAATATCTAATAAATCATAATTATATGAGTAGGAATTCATACTCAAACTATTCATTAGAACAGGTTTACTTATCTAAATCCATGGATGAACACTGTGAAATCTGTTTTTTGGAACAGAGACATTGCTGCATAACCAAACAAGTAAAACGTTTTGGGGGAAATTATGAGAAAAATAGCATAAAGTGGTGTCCTTTAGAAGTATATTTATACATATGCAGACAAACACAAATTCCAATTTCTTTCTTCTTTGCAGTTTCAGACTGCAATGAATTGGCTCCTAAGAAGGCTGGACTGTAAGAGCAAGAGTTTCTAGACAAAAGTAGATTTCTAAGCTTGCCTTATCTTAATGACCTCAACCAGAACTCTGCCATCTACTGAAATAAAATTCTGTCAAGTTTTTAGAAAATATATAGTCACAGCAGCAAGGAAGGATCTTTTCTTTATCAAAAAAGGTATTTGAAGAGAGTAGCCTGGCCAACAAAAATTATTTAATCAAGCAAAATTAATTACAACTCCAAGGAAAACGAATAATTCTATGTTCTTGCTCCAGTCTTAAGAACAAACTATATTGAAGAAACCTATTCAAAAGCTAGATTAAAGGTTGAGATGCCTCTTGTAACACACCAAGCTTAGTCTTGTCTTCTTTTGAGAGTTTATAGTTCTGATCATATTACCCTCTGCATCATCTGCATTTATCTGTCACTCAAACTGGAATCACAGTAGTCACATCTGAAAGGAAGCTAACTAAATTCTTTGAAATGTTAAATGTAGTTTTTACTTTAATAGGTAGAAACACAAAACTTAACTTCAGACAGCTAAAATCTTCATGAAAATCTGGAGCAAGTTATACATTAAGGTTCTGATTTTACACATGACCTGTGTGCAAAGTCACATTTAAGGACAGATCTATTCAAAATTAAGCACTATGCATAGACCTACTTTCTCAAATATTATTAACCTCAAAACATCTGCCATAACCACCCTTCTGAAGTGTCCTCTAGAGGAAAGGAGAAATGGGGAGGCAGGAAGGAAGGGAAGGAGAAAGGTCCATTAGAGAAAATATGCACAGCATTTGTCATATATTAAGATAACCAGCTACAGTCTTTTAACTTCAGTATTTTAAATCTGCACTGGAAATGGTGATCCCTAGGAAAAAAATAGTTCAGCATGGGTTGGCCAAAGAAAAACAAAGTCTGTATATATGTTATTAGATCCCTGAGGGTTGAAAGAAAAGTCTCCGTTATTCCCTGAAGGGAGAACAGAAAACAAACAAAACCCCTACTAAATAAAGTAAGCTGTACTGTGAAAAAAATTATCTACTCTTCCTCCTCTCTCAAATAGGAAAACTGTTAATAGCCTCAGCATTTCAGTGTGGAACCAATTACGTCTGTCACAGGAGTAGCTATGGCTCTGTTAAGACAGGACCCTAGTTATTAGCCAGGCTCTGCTGCTGCAGCTGCACTTCCTCATGGTCCAGCAGGAAGCCCTTTAGGATAACCAAGTCAGCCTCTGCACCTGTGTTATACAGAGTTCCTTCTTATCTGCTGGCTTCACCAACCACTCAATTTTTTTTTTCTCTCAGGATTTCACCTAAGAGAAATCCTAAGAAAAATTTTGGCAATCTATCATGCAGATCAGTGTCCAGAGTCTGTGTCCATAGGTACTGTTGGATAGACCAGCAGGTGTCAGGGGCATTCAGCTTGCCTTAATTTTGCCTGTCCCTGCTTCCTGCACAGCAGAGTGATGGGGTTTGTTGATTTAGAATCATCGAACTGTTTAGGTTGGAAAACATCTATATGATGGAGTTCAACTGTTAACCCAAGACTGCTATATTCACCACTAAACATGTCCCTAGAGTGCCACAACCACTTTTTTTTTTTTTTTTATGTTTCTAATGTTTCTAGGGATGGTGATGTCTATTCCATGTACAGCTTGTTTCAATACCTGACCACCCTTTCCACAAAGAAATTTTTCCTATTATCCAGTCTAAATCTCCACTGATGCAACTTGAGGCCACTTCTCATCCTGTCTCTTGCTGCTTGGGAGATTAGACTGACCCCCAGCTCACTACAGCCTCCTTTCAGGCAGTTGTAGAGAGTGAGAAGGTCCCCCCGAGCCTCCTTTTCTCCAGGCTAAACACCCCCAGATCCCTCAGCCACTCCTCATCAGACTTGTGCCCCAGACCCTTCCCTAGCTCTGTTCCCTTCTCTGTGCACACTCCAGCCCCTCAATGTCTTTCCAAAAGTGAACACAGTACTTGAAGTGTGGCTTCACCAGTGCTGAGTACAGAGGGACAATCACTGCCCTGGTCCTGCTGGCCACACTATTGCTGATTGTGTGATTGAGGATGCCATTGGCCTTTTGGCCACCTGGACACTGCTGGCTCATTTCCAGCCCCTCTTCCCCCAGCCTGCAGCACTGCCTGGAGTTGTTGTGACCCAAGTGCTGCACCTGGCCCTGAGTCTTGTTGAACCTCATACAACTGTGCTGCAGCATGGCATTTGAGGGTGTTGTATGCCATGACAGACCAGAGGAAGTGTAAGCTAATCTTGCAGGGCTGAGTTCCTAACTCAGAATATATTCAACAGAATAGTGTCACCCTTCCTGTGGGACTGTTTGCTCACATTACCGGGGCCAGTCTCCTCTCTCCCCAACCTTGGCCAGTACTTTCATATTGCCATCAACCCCTATCTTGGCCACCAAGGTAGGAACTTCCAGACAATAGTTTCAGTTGTTAACAGACCTGGACAGGAATGTAACACCAGAGGGAACCTTCAGCTGCTAATGCTTCCATGCTTCCATTGTGAATACCCTGGATGGAATTCTGTTGCTAGGGGAACCTCCAGCTGGTTGCACTCCACAGGTGAAGTGACCAGACAGCTATCCAGTGGTGTGCCAGCTGGATAGGATGAATGTTAGGAGTGGTGAAACATACAAAGATGCAGCAGAAGAAACTTGGCTCTTCCTCTGAGGACCCCTATGAATATCAGTAGTCATTTTCCATAATTTGCAATGGAAATTTGCATGGACTATTACTAGCTTTAACTATATTTTCAGGGTTGTTCATGAAGTGGGGGGACGCAGGCTGCTGTGAACCCCATAGGAAGTACAGTAGGGAGGACACAAAAAGGGAACTCTATAGCCATGATGTATCATTTCAACCTGCTGAAACTAACATACCAGCTTTAGTTAGGTGGACAGGCCACCTTATTGAAAAGGAATATTAAAATTTTGTTCAATAAACAGGCTGTAATTTCAAGGTCAGAGTTGAAGTCTTAGTTTCCTGTTACTACTCATTCCAGAGAAGTGTAGTTGATTTTTTGGAGTAATTGGATTTTTTTTCCACAAATTAATCTTAGTCACACTGTAACTAATAATAGTAATAATTAATAAAATAAATATGTTATTATAGTATTCAATTTTGAGGGGCTTGGACACTTTATGTATCCATACATGCCCACACCACACAAAAAATATTTTTTAATTCAGTTAACACAGTCCATAAAGATAATATGAGCCCTCTCATGGCCAGACCCACTTATTGGGTGATTCTAGGGATGCAATGACACGTAATGGAAATGTGCTATTTTTCATTTCTTATCCCAGTTTAAAGCTTGGAACAAATATCTTTCAAAAATAAAGAGAAATCTAAAATTGTTCCTATTTCACAGATTCTCTCCAGCAATATCTTTTCTCTAAGACTACTTCACAAAACTTCACATAGACCATGTGAAGTCAAACCTGACAGTTCTACACTTGTTGCACCACGCACAATTGTCCCAAATCTCTAACAGCACATCTGACAAACTTTTGTATCCTGAAAAATGTAAAGCAAATATATTTTAAATAAACCACAGTAAGAGACTCTGCACTGACACTATTGTGTCTTCCATGAGAAAGACAGATCCCACACTCTGTAGATGACCTGTGTCTCCAAAGAGGCTTATACAGGGCTCTTGGAATTTGTCAGTTGGCCTGCCATGGGAAGCACAACTGAGTCCTCAACTCATCTTCCTTTGTGGAGTTGTGTTCTCTCTGTGAACACTCCACTGAAGCTTCTTCCTCTGTGCTATAGCTCATAGCACAGACTGCTTGAAAATACATTCTTTAGCCCTCTACCTTCTTGAATGGGCATAAAGGGTTCATGATAATGTAACCCCACAAAAACCAATATTAACTTTGGACTTACTGGCACCCTAGCATGCTTTGGCTTCTAAGCAAAAATGGAGAGAAAAAATGGTTCAGAATAAGATAGTATGTTTGAATACATTCCAATTATCAGAAGCAAGAGTCATGAGGCCCTACTAATGCAAAAGAACTCCAAAGATGAAGAGAAATTTCTGACTTAGATAACTGTCACTGATACACCATGGTAAGCATTTTGCAGTACTGACAAGGAAAGTGTGTCAAAGACTGTTTATGAATCAGTAAAAAGTCAATAAACAGTTCCTAGCACATGAAAAATTTTCAGTATAATGATTTCTTCTATTTTTACGCTAAGGGATTCTTTCCTTCTTGGATAAAGCACATTCTATACAGTCAGCTGAAGACTGTGCTTCCTATATTTCCTTATTGAGTCACTGCCACCATCACAACATATGTCTAGCCCTGTTTTGGAAACTGGGAATTGTCTGTTTGTATTTCAAATGAATGAGGAAGGATAAAAAGCTTTGAACATGTTTCAGGCATGTTGGCCAACACTACTTCACCAAAAGAAGTCCTCCAAGTTCAAAAGTGTCTGCCAAGGCTGCATACATGACATTTGCTATTTCAGTTCCTATGGGAGAGTAAAGATAAGATCCTTACGGGTAAGGAATAATATTAGACAATCTCTAGCCAAAGATTTCAGAGAATGCTTTAGCCTTTACTTTTTGGAAGTACTGAAAATGGCCCTGATCCAGTAAAGCTCTAAAGAACATAATTTAAGCACTTTGCTAGATTAGAACTGTAGCATGCAATGGAAGAGAACACAAATATCTGACTATTACAAACACTGAAAAAGGGAACATACAAGCACAATTGAAGTTTAGTACTACAGTCAGTTTTTCCTACAGCAAATCCCATGTTCCTATGGATCTGCTCCCTTTCCCATAAGAAAATTTAATGGTAAATTGCCAGGGTATGGACCTAGTCTTTAACACAATCCCCTTGTGCTACTGAGTCTCTCTCTACAAATTTTCCTCTTAATGCTTTTAGTGATATTTTGTGTCCAATCATATTCTACCTTATGCATCTACACATACAACACCAAATAGACCTCATCTGCATATACGTCACACATGATGAGTTGTGTATCAGGAATGGTGAAGCAACAGAGACACCAGGATAAGCTCTGTGCAGAGCCAGTTCAGGTCTGATTGAGTTCATTAGCTAAGGCTGCAGCCCAGACCACTGCAAGATTCACATCCATACAAATACTTTCATGTAGCACAGACTGTGAATGCATCTTGTAGATCTTGCCCAATTATCCCTATACTGTGGTCCCAGGAGAGTCAGGTAGCAAAGTCCAGATGGATTTGAGAGGCTGTGGGATTGAGTTAGGGTTATTGACCCCAGACTAAACTCAGTCTGGGCTTTGGTGGGGCACAGCACAAATCGAGCCCAGATGCAGGACTGTTGCTGAGCTCCTGTCTGTGAGCTGTGGAGCAGAGCATGCAGGCTCTGTACTCAGGCTGAATCAGTACCTCTGGCTCAGCACCATGCAGCATCAGGCCTCTGTCTGGACACCTGCTGCACTGGGCTCCTCTGCACTCCTGATAACAGGAGCACAGCATAGACACACCAAACAGGCATGGGTCTGGTTGAGCAAGACTTAATGTGTCAGTTCCATAGGGTAGGAATGCGGCTGGAGTTTGTCCAGGCGCATACACAGTGCTGGATGTTCAGAGACACTCTGGGTCCTGAGGAACTGCTGATCAGACACCATTGCAACACAGTCCTTAGCTCGCATCAGAGTTTCCACAGGGCTCCCCTCCCCAACACCACTTAAACGAGTTTGCCGTGCCTCCTTTGTACAACGCCCAGCACTTCCATCGGTCCTAAATCTAAGTGCAGCTCTCCAGGAAAACACATTATAGAAAGGTAAGATGCACAGATGTAAAGGACTGAACCTGAGACACAACAGCATCACAATACTGATGCAAAAGAAACCCCCAAATCAGTGTAAGCTATCAACATAAATCAGAATGGATATGCTATGATTGCATATTACAGAGACCATCTTTATAACAAGATGCCAGCATACCAGCCTGGCTTTTTCACATCTAAAGCTTTTGGTTACAATGAGTTATAATTCGTTATAACAATGGCAATAAATTAAAAGCACAAAGGGGCAATTACAATCACATTAAAACATTCCGTAATTTTGGAAAATTAATGTTTCACTAAGCCTTCATTTTTACAGATAAATTGAGTCAGAACTGTGCTGTTCCTACACTGTGCTAACTAGTATCAATGTTAAGCTTTTTGGAACCATATGGAAAGCTATCAATTTTTTTCTTAAGTAGGATTCTCATCACTTTGTTTAATATCACTACAAATTACACAGGCTAATATTTACAGATGGTTTCCTGTAGGAACTGTGAATCAACAAACTCCAAGGCAATAGGTAGTAGCTATTTATTCTCAAAGGACATAGCGTGAGCTACCTGCCAGAGGGCTGTACAGAAAACCGGGGAAGCTCTCTCACTTCCAATCCTTCATTTGACTCAGGGCCCCTTTGGGACTTTGGAAAGTCACACGGGGCAAATCTGCAGCAGTATCAAACTGTAGCATAAGTTCATGAATCACATTAAAAAAAAAAAAAAGCATAGATATATAAAATCACATTATTGGCTTCAAAAGTCAAAAATGTTTTTATGTTCCTCTGTAGGTTTGTTTTATTTGTCTCCTGATGCTTCTGCTGCAAGTTTTAGTGAACTCAGATTTCAAAAGCTTCCTTTTGAACACAAAGCGAACACAAAGCATAGAAGCATATCTATTAGGTCACTAAAACAGGGTATTTGAAAAGTTTGACATCAGCCCTAGCTCTTTCACAGAGACATTGAGCATTTTAAGTTTTTCAGATGAGCTAAGAAAGACTACAGGCTTTAAGCTTTCAAAACATTCTGTATCAAGATTTTCATGTACTGGACCACAATACTGGGGTAAAAAAATGTTTCACGCTTGGGCAGCTGAAGAGAAAACAGTTTCCAGAAGTACTCAGCACACGGCAGTCCCGTATGCCATTTCCATGCAATCCTTCTCCTACCGTCTCAGAAAGGGAATCACACAATTATAGGCTTGCGGAGAGGAGTGTCAGAATGAAAAGTCAGACCAGAAGTCCGCATGGGAGAGGTTATAGGAATCAATTTTCTTCAGTTGTGGGGGAAAAAGAAAGCACCTAGGTAGAATACGGTAGAAATCAGCAAAATCAGTAATAATATATATGCATATATATATATATATATCTGTATATGTATATATATATATATATATATCTGTGTATATATATATACACAGATATATATACAGATATATAGATATATAGATATCTGTATATATATATATGGTGAATGTGGAATTTTTTTAGACCACACAGCCTTCGGGAGACCCCCACCCGCGGGGGCGCCTCTGGTCCCCCAGCATTCCCCATGGCGTAGGGCACGGGTAAAATACCTGCGGGGGGGGGGGGGGGGGGGTGAGGGACGGGTAAAGTGTGGCACGAGAAGGGGATGGGAAGAGCGGGAAAGCGCGGCGGGGCGGGGGCGCGCCGGGCGCGCTCCCGCGGGCGGGCAGGCGGGCAGCTGGAAGTCATTGCCCGCGGATCGGCGTCCGCGTTGCCGCGGCGACCGCCCCGGCGGCGCCAGCTGGGCCGCAGTGTGAATGGGTGATGTCACGGGCCTGGCGCCGGCCAGTCTGGGCCGCCCGGGCCAAGGCAGCGGCCGGGAGGGGCGGAGGGAGCCGGGGGGTGGGAGCGGGACGCGGCGGGAGCGCCGGGAATCGTCCCCCCAGCAGCGCCCTATCCCGCTTCCACGCATGGGGCGGGAGCGCTGTCCGCATCCGCGCGGGTGTTCCCGCCGCTTCCCCGAGCGCTGTCCCGGGCCGGCGATGGGATGGCGGCGTTTCCAGGGCCTGCTCCCGCTCGTCCCCCGCTGGCCGTGGGGGCCGGGTGTTGCGCTCGGTCCTTGCCAGCTCCCTATTGTTTGAATGGAGATGTCTCTGTTTCCATCCTCAATTCATTTGCAGGCACTTTAGAAAAGTTCTTTCCTGCAGGAATGAGGGGCTTTTCACTGCGATCCAGCAAGGTTTACAATCCCTGCCAACGCTCACAAACTTACTGCATTCAGCCTCGAAGTTTCCCACTGCTTTCAGCAGCAAGGTTCCCACACTGCAGAATACCCGATTATATTGATAATTTGGCCCATTTCAATAAAATATCCCCTCAAATTTGCAGTGGAAGTTTATTTCACATGTGAAATTCTTCATTACTTTCTTACTGCAGTCCTTCAAGAGAGGATACATTCTTAATGGTGTGTCTTAGGCCCACAGTGGGAAAATACTATTGTTACTTAATGCAAGTTTTTTACTTGCATTAGTAGATCTACTCTTTACATTAGTTTCACAGAGTTCGGGACAAAGACTCCTCAGCAAAAGCCAGCGTAGCTCTTTTTATGACTCAGCAGGAGATGCAGGTTGGGTTTAAACATAAATTTCTCTCCTTATAGACATTAAACTGTTGCAGAGTGCAGGTTTTTTTTCAGGGAATGAAATGGCCCCTTGACCATCAGTCTGAAACTACAGCTCCTCTGTATTTTACCTCATCTTCATCACACAGCACCTCTAGCTGTGGGCCTCAGAGCCCGCATGCATAGGAGCCCTTCCAGGCTATGGAGGAGATGTGACATCAGGTACCCCTATCAGTGCAATCTTAGAGCAACTCAAGTTACAGCTCTGTGTTGTGCTTCACTTGCTTTTGCTGAGGAGCTGTTTGAGGCCAGGCAGGTGGGACACTTGCAATGCTTTTCGTTGAAATTCTGCTCATTTTAATTCTCCCGTTAATAAACTGGTTTGTGCGTAAGTTCTAAGAGAACAAAAGGAGGTTGACTCCAAACCTTTAGGAATAATAACAACTGGTTGCAGCCATACAGAAGCCTCGAAAGGCAGCAGAAACCGTTGCTGAAATGCCACCCGTCAGCTTGCAGACCCCTTATCTGAACCTGGTCGTAGCAAAGGCTCAGCCACCCGAAGGAGCAAGAGTGGTGGCAGGAGAGGGGACACAGGGGGAGCTACAACGTCTCCACACAGGGACCGGGAATGTTGCGAGCAGGGAGGATGGGGAGGAGACCCATGTGCCCCTCCAGCAGCTCAGTCCTCACAGTGGCAATGGATTTTTACACCAATTCAAGCAGTGCAGATTTGGCCTGCAGGCAAGGTGAAAGTTAATCCCCTGCAAAAGTCTGCATGCAAAGGAACCTTGCCGTCATTGCAGCATATTAGGACCAATGGCTTCAGTCATGGGTGTACAGCTGGGCATTGGGACAGGCAGGTACGAAGGACTCACCGTGCAAACACCAGTTTATCAGAGGTTACTCAGTGCACACACGTTGCACGATCAAACATTCGTCTTTAGTTTGCTGGACACCTTGAAAATTGGAGGGTGGCAAGTAAGCTGAGTTTATGTAAATATGATTTTAGTGTGAGGCTCACTGTTAAGTCAAAGTTAATTCCTTCTGATTTTAACTGCTTGATACGATGTTTAAATCTTAAATGACCGGTAACCTTTAAAATCTTATTGGGATCTTAACACTGAATACTTTTAATGACTGCTTAAGGGAAATTAATCTGACAACAATCTCTGACAGTCAGCCGTCTCCATCAGGTAACTTTGCAGTAAAGGAAATAAATTCCAGCTGGTGGGGGAAGGGAGAGAATGTCCTGAGAAACTCACTCCTGTGCTCCCATTGATCATCACCTGCACTGGACTTCATACAGCAGTTTAATCCTATTCTCTCCCTCAAAGGTTTCAAGCCTCTGCAAGATCCTGACTGCTAGGGAACAAAGACTGGTATGTTGTTCCCTCAGAGGTCAGTCATTAACCTGCCCCAACAACAGTTTTAGGAAGATCAAGGCAATGAAGAAAAACTAAGAAAAAGCACTTTCACTTTGGAATGAATTGTTCAAAATGCCTTTACACATTCGGTTTTATTCCCTTTCAACTCCACAGTTTTTAGTTCCTGCACGTATTTATTTCTCATCAGGAATAATGGCAAGATTTGCTCTCCCAGAGATTTGACCTTAAGTTTATATTAGCCCCAACACTATAGATCATTCTATCAATTATGAATGTACTTATGTGTACAGAGGAACTGGTAAGCCAGCTCAGTAATGCTACCTTGTTCTGAAGACTTACCCTTATAAATAAATTAGGGACATATCTTTATGAAAAACCAGAAAGAAATAGAAGATGAGAAGAAAAAAAAAAAAAGGGGGGGGGGAAGAAAAGAGAAAAGAAAAGAAAAGAAAAGAAAAGAAAAGAAAAGAAAAGAAAAGAAAAGAAAAGAAAAGAAAAGAAAAGAAAAGAAAAGAAAAGAAAAGAAAAGAAAAGAAAAGAAAAGAAAAGAAAAGAAAAGAAAAGAAAAGAAAAGAGAAAAGAAAAAGATGGAAACAAAACAAAATCTAAAAAGTCACATTTTTCTAAAGATAGAAGGACAGAAGCTAATATCAAAATTGGTTTCTCTGTGATTTGTATTTTCTGTGCCTGCATGTCTGTATGTGAGACAATATACTAGACTTGCAGTAGCCAGACTCAGTAAGACATTTATTTCCATAAGTTATTGATGACCCTTTACCTCACAAGTGACAGGCCAAAGTAGAACCACGAACAACTTCTGAGAGGTCATCAATAACAACTGAAAATAAATGTTTTATCCAGTCCCAGCCCATTGTGTGTCCTCTTTATGCAATGCCAGTTAAGTTTCATCTGGCATAGTTTTTTGTGGGCTGTAACTACCTCAGCTCCTGTCTGAAGGAGTGGAGGAAGGAGGGACATATACACACACACACACACATCTCCATTTGGTTGCTCACACACTTGGTGGAGTACCTTTTGTGAGATGCAGAGGTAAAAGCAAGCATCTCTCAACACATGAGGATGAAACAGTACCCTAAAGAGTGAAAGGAGAGACTGCCACCTTACTAAAACATTAAACACCATAGAGAATCCTGATGCTGCAAGTGTAAGACAGTTCAGGAGAAAGAAGATATGGAGGGGACAAAAAAAAAGAAGCTGAGATACAAGGTTGTAAATAAATCATACCTCATGCTAATATTACAAATACAGAATATTCTATTAATGTATTTCTAATAATAATTCATACCATGCTGCAAGACTGATGTATTGTGTGTGTGTTAAGAAGTTTCTGGGGGCAAAAGAAAACTCTTTTTGTCTGTAAGGAGTGTCTTACTTCCAGTGGAAAAAGACAGCAATGGACATGGGGTACAATGCCATGGGGACATAAAATTTACTTATTTACTTCAAATAATCATCACCACTAACCACAATGTTTTTTAATTAAACATTTGTGCTTAAAATTTCCATTTTTCTTACTCTTTTACATATGCATTTTCACGTTTTACAAAATATTATTCTGAGAGCCAGTTCTCAGGCACTCAGTGTTCAGCAACTATTTCAAGAGGCTGGTCTGAAGTAAGCTAATGACTTTACATCCAGTTTTGAAACTCCTGCTCACTTGAGCAGTCCCTATATCCATATCCTTACTCAGGCAAATAAGCTCATTAACTTCAAGAAAAACTTTCTATATAAGCAAGGATTTGTGCTGCTTTTCAAGTCAATTTCTCCATTGAGGTAAATTAAGAGATTTGCTTGAATAAAATTTTATCAGTTCTTTAAAGTGATGAAAGAGCATGTTAGTGGAGCAAAAATTACCCAAATAAATGTCATTAACACTTCAAGATAAATATATAGAAACATACTGGTATCGAGGACAACTTGAAATAGTTACTTAGCATAAGCTGTGTGATTACCCAAAATATTCTTATATATGCATATCATTTAGCTTAAAGAAAACAAAGTGAAACTATAAGAAATTTGCATGTTGAAGCATTTTGAACAGCAATTTTGAATATGTCTTTAAAATAATTTTGCTTAGTTTGTCCCCTGTACAAGAAGCAAAACCATGAAGAATTACTGTACAATTACTCCTAAATGGAAAATAGCATTCATTCCCATTTCTTCTAAGGGAAAATTAGTAAGTCATAGAATATATTTAACTGTGAAGAATTGCACTTCATGGATCACTGTCCAATATTCTCCCTACATCCATCTTTCTTTTTTCTGCATCTCCAGTCATTTGCAGTCTGGAATGTATATCTTGATTTAAATTCACGGTGCTACACACTGGTTTTCGTTAGACAATCCTGTTGCCCTCATAAATACATAAGGTCACTTTAGCATATACTATTGCTGAAATGAAACTTGCGATGTGACCCTGTCTGCCTCTAAAGGAGAGATTACCTGTCGATGGTTTTTTCATGCTCTCTAAACATGAAATCCTGCAAGAGCAGTTTCTGTCGACAAAAGCTGAGGTCTCCTGTTTTCTTAAGTGACGACTTTCTCAGAAGCCATGCAGGCTATAAAGAATGATCACAGGAAGCAACCCGGTACAAGTTAATACAAAACTCACCTTTTGAGCAGACTGCTTTTTTCAAACACACACAAGTGCATAAGAAAATTAAATGGTTGCTATCATCCTATAAGTAATTTCCTGCTATTCTAACATTTCTTCTGCAAGATGGAATGAAAGAATGAGGAAGAGCCTTTTGCTTCTGTTACTAAGGCCTTGGTAGGCCTCCTCACATGTTATGGCAACAGGAACTCTGTAGTGGGTAAATAAATAGATAATAAGATTACAAAGATTTCAGCAGGTATGGGAAGTACATGGTGTGGCTCATAAATAGCTGCAGTCAGGGGATTTGAAGATGCATTGAAAAGCTTTCCCTCCACAAACACAACCACCAGACTTGAATTTCTTGCCCTTTCTAACTTCTATTCCCAGTAGTGGCACCAATTTGACTCAAACCAAATCCAGCAAACACCATTTTCTCTAGTGCATACGTATTTGTCAGGCTGTCGCTAACATGAAACAAAATGCAGAACTGGAAGTGAGTATCTGGCAAGCAGGTTATGTCTGAAGGTGACACTGGTCCATAAAAGTACTTTGAGAACCAACTGACTACAGTCACAGAAGACATCAATGCATTCACATCAGCACAGGGGAAGCAAAGGTTTCTCCATCTACCTTGGATGTCCTTGCACTCTGGGAAATGTTGTCTTCATGGTCAAGGAAAAAGAGGTGATTTCTTCTTTTAATTTAAAACATTTATTTTAAAGATTAAAAAAAAAAACTTCCAAGGATTTTGAAGAACTCCTTAAAACACTTATGGAGAACAAATAACGAACATGTTAGTATTAGCATTCAAAATGTAAAATGTTTTATTAGTGCAAAATATTGCTATTGAGTTTTTTTGGGGGGCATGAACTTAGACTGCTTTTGCTGATGAAGCTCTTCAGGTCCCCTGAAAATAAATACTAGTAATGATAACATATGCAGATGAGCACGTACACATCTAGATACTTATTTAATTTAGGTCGATTTGCCCATTGTCCCTGTAGGCTGCATTATTTGTGTGATTATAGACCTCTTAATGTAAACTCATAACAAACACAAAAATAGTATGAGGTGGTATCATACCATCAGTTTTCGGGCAGATTGGCTGAGGATTTCTGTCTACAAACAAAAGGTATGACATTGCACATAAATCTGATCTAAATCTACACAAAATAAAATTAAAGTTAAGACTCTAAATTCAATCTGTTACTATGTAACTCAGTTTAATGGAGTGTTCCTCAGGAAGCTGCTCCAAATACTCCTGAATTATTTTTCCCTTCCCCAGAATAAGTATCTTGATTGCTTATATTTGGACCACACTGCATAAGGTTGTCAACATGAGTTATCTTTCTTGCCACAAGCTTGCTTTAGTCAATGCAGAAATCTGACATTACCCGACAAACCCAGTGTTTCTGGTCACCTGAACAAAGCAACCTTCTTAAATGACATTAGCCTTCAGCTGACATACAACCACCAGCAAATGCCGGGGCGCCTGTCAATGACATACCAATGTTTTTTGCTGCTGCAGACTCTCAAAGGGATGACGTGGGTTTGAACAAATTCCCACAACACAGACATGCTGGAGACAGCACAGCAAGAAACTCTCGTAGACATGAAACTCATCACAATATTTTTTTGGTTCTCTCCACTAACTGAGGTAAAATATTTCCTTATGCATTTATTCCCACATTCGTGTAAAAAAAGAACGTACTTGACCATCAAGCCATGGAGAAGGGCTTTTTAAATTCTGTTCTTTATCTCTTCATAATGTCTGTTGTTATGTGACTTTCTTGTAGCATACAGACCTGAAGGAAAGAATAAAGTAGTGGGTAGGAGTATGCTCTAGTCATAAGAAGGGTGCTCTAACTTGGAAAACTACATGAACATGCAAGAAAAATAAACCCATTCTTTTTTGTCTATGAATAGCTGTTGTGAGCAATCAACAACCATTTTTCTTTTTATTTTATATTAAACTTCATGCAATGGGGCACTGAGAAATTGAAGGTCTTGAGAATCTTTTAGGTTTTCTTATTGAGAAGAAATTTCTGTAATGAACACAACCAGAAAATGAGAAAAAAAATTAGTAAAGTGTATGAGTTGTATTTAGATTCTAGGTTTGAGGAATATAAGGACAACAGTACTGAAAATGGCTGGTGTTATTTGGGGAAAAGGCTGTATTAAGTGAAGTTCTGGTGATCAAGAGCTTTGGTAATGAATTATCCCTAGTGAGGAATGGTACCAGAAGATGGAAGGATGTCAGTCCATCGGTACACACTGCAGAGTGAGGTGACTTCTCTGTACTCCCTGAATGACCAATGAATCTTCCCTGAACCATTTGGAGGATCCATGGGGCGTCGCTGCAAAGGACCCTGCAGTCTCACCTCCAATCTGTTGTCCAAAGGGACACACAGGCATGTAGGAATAATAATCCAGTAAAGGATTTACATAGTCTTTCCTCCATCTCACTCCCCTGAACAATTTTTCATTTCATATCACTATCCCCTGTTGCCAAGAGGAGTTTATCTATGGTGTTGGATAAGGGAGCACTAAACACATTATATTGCTATTTTAAATGACATCACAACTAACTAGATATTTTAATTGAAGGTAAATAACCAACATTATTGCCTTTTGAATGATAGCAATAGTGGAGAGTAATGGCACCACTGAGGAATCAATTGCTATTTCCCTCATAAAGCATAAACCATTCAGAGATTTATAATGCTTTTTTAATGATCAGCTCTTCTAGGTGTTGAGCAGCTCCTCCAAGATCCTGAGTTTCTGGCTGCTTGCTGAAGTCAACAGGAATGGGGAGCAGGGGGGTCTCAATATCATGTATCTTTATGCCCACCAGGATGAAACTTGTCACACCAGTTATCAGCCTCCAGCAAAGGAAAACTTGGGATTTTACTGCACTGCTCTGACACGGTGTGCCCCAAGCTCAAAAACGAGGACACTTGACTGAACCACTGTTTCATAACCTGCTTAAGAATAAAAATGCATTCAGCATTTGTGTGCATTTCATGCCCTCTTAAGGTAGGTATAGCAAGTAACCTTGTGTAAGTAACCACGTTGATTGCTTGCTTCCCTCTGCATACCTTAATGTGTTCCCTTCAAATTTTATCTGTCCAGAGACTATTTTAACTGATGTGTTGGTTCAATGGCATCATATCATGCACAAACATATGTGGATCCAGAGTGCTGTCAGAGGAAATGTCACACATTCTGTGCTTGGATGGACTGTCCCCCTTCCCTGGTGCCATGACTCAAGAAACAGCATCAATGTCTCAGGTTTATTTTTTCACCTGGAGTCAATGGCATGTTCATATACTCAGACCTGTGCTGACAAATTCAGAATACATTATTCATTCTTGTTAAATTCAATGGGATTATCGTCATGATACAAGGGCATACAAGGCTAGTCATTACATTTTCATTTTCAACTTGTTTTACTTTAGGTTTGACTCAAAAGTGACTTTTCTAATCTTCAGAAAACACCTATGATGTGGTCTGAACTCATTGATTCCCTTTTAATAGACCAAACTGGTCCAATCAAACATTATCAAGGATCTTGGGGTAATATTGCAAGAGTTTCTTACAATGGAAATGAATCTTGACTCTGGATGTGGGAAGAGAGCACAGGAAAACCCAGCCAAGACAGATAAACTCCTTCAGCCAGCCAGAAAGGGACCAGATGTTTAAAAATGCACAGAATTTATTTAAAAATCCAGACTTGGTCTGGTGAAAAACAGAAGTGTTAATCCCTATATACTCATGTCATTAAAAATATTGCTATTAATAGGACAAAAGCATGAACAATAGCCACTGTTCCTCTTTCTTGTGTACAAGCCTCTTTAGGGATGAAGAGTTTTACTATGCCCACCTAGATGGATAACATTCTGAGTTTCCAACCCGTTTCTAAAGCAATTTACTCAGCATATCCACCCTAAATTTTGAAAAAAGCAGCCAACCTAACCTGGTCCCACTTAAGTCAATGACAGAACCATCACTGACTTCAAGGAGAGCAAAAGCAAACCTGTTGTTGACAGGGAATTGTTGCGTATTGTTCAGCAGAGCATGTTGGACTAGCATGTATCAGCTTCATGAGTATCAGAGGGAGTTACTAGCGGAAAACCCTGAATATTTATATGGTAGTTGAAGGGGAGGGCTGTTTTCCCCTCTCCCACGAATCTCCACTGTGATACGTTAGCTACACGAACACACGCAATCCTTTTGCAACTTCAGCGCTTGCAGACCCTCGGATTTTCCTTTGTACCCTCTGCAGTAGAAGTAGTCTGATGGAAAAAGAGGTGTGGGGCATTTCATGGTTCCTCATTAACCAGTACAGAAATACTGAGTCATCTTCAAGAACCAGTGTGGTCTCAGTGGATTTGCTGTTCCAGGGTGTGTGTATCTGTGTTGTGTGCGTGTACAGAAATAATTTGTCCAAATTAGCTTGGGAGGACTAGAGGGGAACCAGTTACATACTGGGGTTTCCCAGAGATTTCCAGTGAGATCAGAGATGCTCCCAGAGGGGATTCAGTACTAACAGAACAGCCCAATATTACAGGGTATCTAGTTTCATGCAGATTTTAACTAAATAGCACCAGCAAGATTTGAGCCTGCATTTTCACCATAACTTACCATTATTTTTTTTTTCTAGACAGCACATCAAATCTGTCCGTATTGCCAGGACTCCAGAAAACAGACAAAGTAACCATAATACACACTTTAAGGCCTGTGCCTGCAAGGAGCTTAACTGAATAAAACCAATGACTACAACAGAATTGGGACCATCCAGCCCATAGTTAATGGAAATACACTTTCCCATCACATCCTCATGACCTAGCATACAAATCTAGACCTCAGTCTAGATTTACACTTCAAAGATTTACACCACACGTGGATTTTGTGCTGAGAGGAGCCTAACTGCCATGGATGGCAATGTGGGACAAAATAAGGAAAACAAGAGTGTGGGTATTTCTGAGCAGAGCCTCCAAACACGTGTCTTTAAGAGGTGAGAGAGAATACAAGTGTGCTTCATTATACGCTTCAGATGATCCAGCCTCACCCCTCATTCAAGTTCTGGGTTTGACAGCTTCCCACTGTATACTTTATATATCACCCGTTGTGACTAAGCTTGGAGAGGACATGTAATCATTAATCACCATTATGGATTTCTTCCCTTCTGTTGAGTTAGACTTACAAGCTTAGGGGCAGATCCTGCAGCCTTTACTCCTTCCTTCAGCCCTTTGCCCGAGCAATCAGCCCTGCTTCACTCACGGACAGCTTGCAGTGCTGCAGCATGTGTAGGATCAGGCGCCAAGTTTCTTACACTGGCGTCCCATTCAAATACGCAGCGGCTCTTAATCCTTAGCAGGAATTAACAGGAAGTTTCAACACTGCATTATTAAATTAAAAGGTTACAATATGCCACAAGATGACTTAAGCAGGACTCAGGAGTATATGTCTGTTAATTTTAATGCTCTGTCTCAAAGTACAGAACTCTGGACATTTCCAGCATCATATTTAAAACATGGTACATCTACTAATACGTGATCTGGTGCATTAATGGACCAAATTAAGTTACAGGTATGAATTTTACATAAAACGGATTAATATTATATGTCATGGAGGAATTTTAAATACTCCATCTCCATGCATTTTTAATAGTTATGTGCTCTAATTTAATGTTCCCTAGCTTTGCTTTGCTTGAAGTCCCTAAACCCTCCTCCTTCCTTCTCCCCTACACTCCTCAAGTTCTGCTTGGGATTTTCCCTGCCTGTAAACCAGCGTCCCCAAGTCCCTCAAAAAATGTGTAAAGCTGGAATAAGTCTCCTACACCGAGAGGATAAAAATGCGATTCACCACCCGAGGAGATGCCAACCCTCCCGGGAAAGGGAATAGGGGGGATGGGAGGGCGGGTGCAGCCGCCTCGGTCCGGGTCGGGCGGTGGGGAGCGGCGCCGGTCGCGCGGGGCTGCGCTCCGGACCGCGGGGACGGCGCCGGGAGCCGCTGGGCGGCGGGTCCCGCCCGCATTCCCGCAGTCCTTCCTCCCCGGGACCGCCTCCACCGCCGCCTCCTCCTCCCCGAGGGGGTCAGCGCGAGCCGCCCGCCTCCCCAGCAGCGCCGCCGCCCCCCCGGCCCCGCCGCCATTGGCCGCCGCCGCGCTCCGGGGGGGGCCGGCGCGCCCTGATTGGCTGCGGCGCGGCCCCGCGGCCCCCCCCGCTCCCGCGCCGCGCTCGCCTGGCCCCGCCGCGGCGGCGCCCCCGCCTCCCTCCGGCGCCGCCCGCCCCGCCCGCACCCCGCGCTATATAGGGAGCAGCGCGGCCAGCGGCGGCAGCAGAGGTGGTTGTGTTCGCGGCTGGCGGGCTGCGGAGCACGGGCTCTTCATTTTAAGACAAAATCGTTTTCTCCGGGACGGGGACGGGTTTGCCGTGCCGCGGTCGGCGTGCGGCTCTGCGAGCGCCTCTGGTTACATTCCCGGGGCGGCCGCTGTTAACGCCATCGAGTCGCTGCGGCCGCGCTCCGCTCCCGTTGCGGGCGGTGCGTGCGCGGCTTCCCGAGGTCGCAGCGGCAGCACCAGGCGGCGGTGGTGGAGAGGGAGGTTTCCCTCCCTCCTTGCGGCACCATGAAAGCCGTGAGCCCCGTCCGGCACCCCAGTCGCAAGGCGCAGCCCGGCGTGGCGGGCGGAGGCGGGGGGCACCCGGCTCTGCGGTGCCTGGCCGAGCACAGCGGCTGCAAGGGGGGCCCGCCGTCGGGCGAGGAGCCGGCGGCGCTGTGCCTGCAGTGCGATATGAATGACTGTTACAGCCGGCTGAGGAAGCTGGTGCCCACCATCCCGCCCAACAAGAGGGTCAGCAAAGTGGAGATCCTACAGCACGTCATCGACTATATCCTCGACCTGCAGCTGGCTCTGGAGACGCACCCAGCGCTGCTCCGGCAGCAGCAGCCGCCGCCCGCTCTGCACGCAGGCAGCTGTCCCGCGGGCACCCCCAGGACCCCGCTGACTGCCCTTAACACTGACCCGGTAAGAGGTGCGTGATACACGAGCGCGGGAAGCGGGGTGCAGAGCGGCGTGATGGTCAGCGCCGGCCGCCGTGGGAGCGCCCCGGGGAGGTGTCGCCGCTCTCGTACCCGTGGCTCTGCCTAAAGGCTGTAGTTCCCGAAGGGGACGGGGCGGACGGGCGCAGGAACGCCCCGGCGGTGCGCGGTGGGTGCCCGCATCCCCCCTCGGTGCGGGCATGCAGCCGCACGGTGTGTACCGTGTAATTACGGCCTCTCGAGGGAGTACCTGTAGCCGGCGTGTTTGCACACACGGGAACAGGCGCGCTGTTCCTGCGCTTCCCAGCCTCCGCTTCATGTAGCGAGTGTGAGGGGCTGTGGGGGCTGTGCACATGGAACGCAGCGTGCTGTGGAGGGGCGGGAATGGGGAAGCGACTCCCTTGTACGGGACCCACGGTGGCAGCCCAGCGGCGTGCCCCGGCACCCCGCGCTCCCGGGCTTGCCGCAGCGCTGCGGTGACCCCCTTGGCTCTGTGCCCCCGGGGGCTTCCCTGAGCGCTCCCGACGGGGCTATGATAGTGCCTGGGTGCGTGGAGGAGGAGGGGGTCTGAGCAGTGAGGGGGGTCTCCGTGTCGTTTCTCCCCAGTTGTTAATTTGCCGTGTTTGGTTGCTGCGCAGGCAGGCTCTGTTAACAAGCCGGGGGACAGCATCCTCTGCCGCTGACCGCCGCTCCCCAGGTGAGTGCCGGGCGGGCGCGGGGCCGCGGGCGGGGGGAGCGCCGCCCTCCGCGGCGCAGCGCCTGGGCTCGGTGGGGCCGCACCGCATCCTGCGGGGAAGCCTGCCGAAGGGGAACCAGAGCCCGGCGAGAAATACTTGCAGGCGGCTTTGGGGTTTTATTTTTAATTACGGGGTGGTTATTTTATTTTCCCTAACTACCGGGTGGTTGGGGTTTCCCCCCTCCCCCCCCCCCCCCTCCGGAGCGCCTCTGGCTGCGGCGTGCAGCTGCGCATCCCTCCCTCCGCCTGGCCCAGCCTGGGAGCTGCGGTTGTTGTTTGACCTGGTTTGTTTTGGGTTGTTGATCAAGCATGTCTTGTGTTTTGTTGGTGGCGCCAGTCGGTCTGGAGCGGAGCGGTTCACACACCCCCTCTATTCATTCCTCTCCCACAGGTGTGCGGCGGCGCCGCGCCGCGCAGAGGCAACGCGGGGGGCGGGCGGCGGCGGGGGGGGGCCCGGCCCTGCCCCGCCGCACCGGAGGAAGGAGCCGTCCAACCCCCCGAGCAGTTCCCATGCTTCACCCCGGCAGAGCCAAGCCTATTCACCATTTTGCACGTCCGTAGCGGTCCCCCCCTCCTCAGCTCCCCGTGTCCTTTCCCCCGTTCCCCCCTGGTTCCGTCTCTTCTCGTCGTTCCCGGCCAGCTGTGAGCGGCGGCGTGTCCCACGGTGGCAGCAGGAAAAGTTGCGACTCTGCCCCGGGATAGAGGACCGAGCCTAAGCCAGACTTTAGAAACCTTGTAACTCTTAAGGGACCGAGCAGCCAAATCTTGAAGCTTTACTAATCTCCCAGAGCATTTGTAGATATATTTGACATCTATTGTTTAAAATAGATGGATTTTATTGGGGTCCAGGGAACTTTCTTCTCCCTGCAGGAATGTTACATATTGTATAGACAAATGAGTGACATTTCATACTGTGTATATATAGAGATGTTCTATAAGTGTGAGAAAAGTATATGCTTTAATAGACTACTGTAATTATAAAATATTTTTAATTAAATATTTTTTGTAAATATTATCAAGGTGTGTATGTTTTTTTTAATCTGTGGGAATATCTCTTTAGAAAACCACAGCTCAAGTACGGAGCTGCTAATATGGAAATACCTTAAATGTTTAGGACTTTTTTTGTCCCCAAATGTCCTTTAGACTCAAGAGTTGCAGTTTTAGCTAGTAGTCCTGCATGATTGCATGAAGTGTCTAATTGCAAATAAACTTGTTTGGAGTCCATACAACGTGTTTTCCTCAATCTAGACTAAAAATGTTTGTAAGTGTATTATACATTTCGAGACTACACTTTTGTCATTTAGGCACAGGGGTTTTTAGTGCATTCTATAAAAGTTAGCAGTAAGATGTGTTTTTTACTGAGACAAGAAAAATTCTATCTAGTTTTTTTGCATTACGGGGGCAATGCTTTAGATCTCTTATCAGTTTTCTTTTTTAAATCAGCACTTGAATTAGATCAAGAAATTTGTTCAGAAATTTCATTTACCACCAAAAGGTTTTATCTCAAATTTGTGTTCCTACAGCTTATTAATTGCTTAAAAACTGAGAACTGTTCTCTGCTTGCAGCCAAAGGGCAAACCATTAAGAAAAACAGTTGCTGTTTCCTTCGTCCAAAGAGTATTAATAGTGAACTGCAGAAGGGCACATGGGCAAAGTCATGATCAGTGATGTAAATTCATCTTAAAATGAACTTTTAATAGACCAAAAATCGGATAACTGCGTCAAGATTATTTTTCTAGTACAAAATTACTTACATTTCACTGCAGCTATGTTACAGTTAAAATCCTGTTTAATCTCTGTGATGTGTAACTACTACATGTGAACATTAAACTAGATTTACCTGTCTTTAACTGTGATTTCTTCAGCTTATTTCTTCAATCCACTGAATTTGCACATTCTCTTCGCTATTTGTGTATAGCATTTGATGGGTGAATTATTTTCACAGCAAGCTCTTGCACAATCAAGTCCTGCTGGCTATACACTTGTGTCCAGGCTCAGTGAAAGATCCTCATCTTGTGTGATCAGTAGTCTGCACACTAGTGAAATGGGATAGTCAGAGTGGGAGAATTAAGTAGGATTTAATTGGGTGCTTTGTAAATAGCTAGCCAACTGTGTGTGTAACATGGTCTATTTGACTAAAAAAAGAGGATTTGTTTCAGATTATACAAGTGTCAAAAGTACTATAACCCAAGGGAGGACTTTTAAGTTAAATATTTATAAGGAAATTAACTATGGGGGCCATTAGGTATTGACTACAGTGATAATGTCAACGAGATGAACATTTTCTTTATCAAAATAATTACGTAAAGATCAAATCAAAAAGTGGCTAACACATCTGCACACACAAGGCCTCTTGTCACTGTAAATGCTTTAAAGGTACATGCATTTTACAGCCTGAGCTGGGATTTAAGGGATGGGGAGTGGGTTCCTGCATTGTATTTCCCCAGCTCTGCCGTTGCAATTTTAGTCAATTTAATGAACAAAATACATGTTCTTGTAAAATTAAGTCACAAACCTCTTATTCTGGATTCTCCCAGCTACTTTCATGACAGTAGCAATGCTGTCAATAGGATTTTTGCTGCACTTCGGAAATTTTTCCGTTGTGTTAAAAAGAGAGAAGCAATGGTCTTTTTCCAAAGGATTTGTTTAAATTGACATTGATTTTCTTTGTTTATCCTATTAATATTTGTAGTTTTCGGCTTACTTCAGCTTGTACAGCTCAGGTTATTTTGTATACAATTTTTCAGTAACATTGGTTCTCAGTACACTCGTTTGTTTCTATCCACTGTTGCCAAATTACAGTATTCCCTTACATAGGAGAGGAAGCAAGCAAAAGGTGCTGTCCTAAAATATAAAAGTATCTTGTAGAGTTTCTAAATATCAAAGCTGATATATCCTGGGAGAGCCGGTAAACTACTGAGCTGCTCTTCAAGGAAGAACGTATCAAACCCCGGATTGTTTCAGGTCAGGGCAATCTCCTGTTGAGTTTAGCAGCTTAAGGGTTTGGGTTTGATTTTTTAAAAACTTGTGGCGTAACAAGTTAGGACCTTTAGAAAATGAAGCCTTAAAGAGCTGTGAAAATTTTTCCTTTTGTATGTAGTATTCTTCAGAAATGCGAAAGGCTGCATATAGGACTCAGACTCACAATAGATGGTAGTCTTTACTTATTCCTTATGCTACGTATAAAACTATAAAGGAATATCTAATTGCTTGCTTCCTGATGCCTGGGACAGTACAGTCCTAAATGTAGCCATAATTATTTTCTGTTTTTCAAAGATTTTAGAGTCTTTCATCATACTGTAATCCCGTATCTTGTTTAAATCATGTTTTCCATATAGCAAAAGGCAGAAATGTTTGAACAAAGGCAAATTAAAAGGATTCTTTCTTCTAATGCCTTGAATTTTCTCTTAGTCACAAAAGTATTCCTTAAAAGGAGCTTTTTGATTGCGTGATGAGAGTTGTGGTGAGGCTGCCAGATTAGGAATTAGGATACCAAATTCTGTTCCCAGCTCTGCTACTGAGGCTCTTTTGTGACCTTGAGCAAGTCACCGGCTGTCAAACTTCCAGTTTTCCACTTGTACCGGTGGCAACATGCACTCATCTTTATAGAAGCTAGGAGATGAAACAGGCAAAATGCATTCCTGTTTTAACACCTTTCTTATGCAGAGTGAGTTTTGGGTAAGAAAGGAAGCATGGGGAAAGCTGGGGTGATTACCAGGAGCTTTCCTAAGGAGGAGCTGGTTGAGAAATACATTGCAAGTAGAGGTTGCAAGAACCTCTTTTCATAGGACACTGAAATTGTCAAGGACTAGAAAACAGTCTCTAGGAGGAATAGATGAGGGAGCCAGGTATTTTCTATCTGTAACTCGAATGCTGTCTGTAGAGCACAGCGGTGGACACTGCTAATACTGCATATCCGTTTCAGTGAGCAGCAGCGTTGAGGTCCCAATCCTTGCAGATGCTGAGACTCCCCCCTGAAATTTCCAAGTGACAGGAAAGGTTTGTTCCATGTAAAAGCCAAATGCCAGCTCCTGTGGCATTTTTCCTGCTGTTTCACATGGGAATGGTATTTATTTTCACTTTCCGTAGTGCTCCTTTTAAATAGTTGCATTTTCAGCCACAAGCGAAGTGGTCATAAGGAATGCCATAGCTGTCCTGCTGGTTGTTCCGACAGTTAATGAATAAACCATGTATAGGATAAACAGGTTTATGCAAATGCAAAGCAGGACTTTACTATTATTTGTATTTTCAAGGCTTTGTAGCCGTAGAACTCACATTTCTGTAAAATCTTTACAGTTGGAAAGAAGAAACCACGGTACAAGTAATTCAAGTAATTGTTTTAGATGCAACACAATTTACTGGTTTCTCCAATAGTAAGGTTTGCAATACTGAATAGTGTGGTTCCAAAACAGTATTGAAAACGTTCTGCTCTCCAGTCCCAGAACATGTGATCTGAAAACACTGGCTAAATATATTCCCCCATACAACTACTTACTTTTTTTGCATTAGAAAATCCACCCTTTATTCTCATTCCCGGGTAAGAGAAAACTTGCATGCTCTGCCTACCAGTAGAGCCTGCTTTGCCAAATGTCCAAAGCAGGCGTGCACGCACCAGCCCTTGGAGCACATCAGAGCTGATCTGGGGACTGGGCACCCTGGGGCTATACAGCACTTGGGAGCTTGGTTGCAGGCAGATGCCAGCCATATACCAGCATCCCACGGATCAGAGGCAGTCTCTGAGCCACCACCTCCTGTTCATACCTTCTTGACAAAAAGCTTTTTCCTCTTCAGAGCCTGAAAAAACAGAATAATTCTCAAGGACCAGGGTATGGCATAAACTGCAGTGTGATCACAGCAACATGCACATGTGGAGGAGTTTTCTAAGTTGGCATCCCTCCTCTTTAGCAAAACATCTGCCAGAGAAGAGCCATGTCACCCACGGAGCACAGGGGAAGGAGCAGTGCAAACCCTCCCGAGTGCTGCTCCCAGGCACAAGCCAGATGCTGGTGAGCAATGGACCTGTCTACTGGGCACACTAAGTACTCCAAGGCAGTGTTTCCCTCTGTTTTGTTCCTCTTGAAGGTATAAGGAGGCACCCAAGACTGGTTTTAGTCAGTGCTTGGTGGTGCTGAGGGAGTTGAGGACCTGTAGGCATAGCCCTAAGAAGCATATCTCCACATACAGAGGTGCAAACGATGCCAGTGGGTTGTGGTCCCCAGCCTGTCCCCCATGTCACTCAGAGGGGCACGGGCTGGGAAAGCGGAGCGCTCTTCTGGCAGCTTAATTCCACATAGAGGATGCAGCAATGGCTGGAATGAATTAGTCCCCATTTGCAATTTCTTGGCCTGTAGGGAGAAGAGCTGGCACCCCGGACTTTGGCACACAGAGACAGGAGCATTCCCTCCCCACATGAAGTGTGACAGCAACACTGCACGGGATGTGGAGCAGGGCAGTATGGGCTTTTCTTCCTTTGATGGGCATGAAACACACTTTGACGTGGGACAAGGGTTGGTTTTTATTTTCTTCTCTTTTTTTTTTTTTTCCCCTTTTCTCTTATAACCTTCTTTTAGCCTCAGGTTTACTTCTTTTTGGGTTTTTTTTTCCCAAAGATGATGTGTTTGTCAACTGATAGGATGCACTTGCTTCTGGTAAAAGAAACACTTTGACAATTTTGACAACATGTATAATTTGCTTAAGGACAATAATGGCTTCTTCTGAGCCATGTGTCATGTAAATATATATTCCAATAATTTTTAACATTAATATTATGTACTCCATAGATCAATGGCTCATTTGAAGCTCCTACCATTTATCCTGTAAGTTCCTATTCAAACATTTTTAAATATGTGTTATTTATTCAATAGGCCATCTTTTCATTCAGAGATGCTGGTGTCTATGTTTGTAGCAGTCTAGCATTTATATCTTGTTTAGAATATTTAAAAATCAGTATTTTTTAGTCTTTGCAGCAGGTTGAAAATATTCCCTTAAAAATGCACTATCAGGAAGGAATATTTCAAATTATTAAGACTGAAGCATACATCCATTCAGGATTATTTTTTAAAGATTTTGTCTTCTGTTCTCTTTTACCTTCTCCAGGAGCCCTGAAAACATGCAGGGCCAGAGCAGGTGACGTGTGGGCTGCAGTGCAGGTATTGAATGCCTGGGAGGGTTTGAGAGGGTAGCAGTGCCTGGACTCAGAGGGGCAGCTCGACACAGTGCTACAAGCCAACATTTCCCCTTGACTTCTGATGTCAGAGTCTGGAGTTCAGAGACTCCTTCCCAGGAGGAGCATCACAACACTGGGGCAGCAATCGTGCAAAAGACATGATTCTCCAGCTTTAACAAGGAAGCAGGTTCTTGGTTCATGTGCAGGACAGGCTCACCAAGTAAGTAGGACTCAATATTACCAGTCTTGTGAGCTGCCCCAGGGCTTCGAGTGTCACCAGTGTTTTTGGGGGGGTTGTGGTGTTTTTGAGGTGCATAGAGGCTCTATGCCAGGCAGCTGCCAAAGCCAGGGGTAGACGTGAAGGTGCAGTGCACATGGAAGTCAAAGCATGAAAGAGTCATCACGCAGATGACTTCATGCCTTTGCAGCTATTAGCCAGGGCAAATCCTTTCCTGTTCTTAGAGGGTGGGGGAGCATGCAGAAGGTATGCAGAAAGCATACCTCAGTAGAAAGCTGCAAGGGGAACCCAGTGAGCTCCTGGGTCCTTGCAGTATTAGCCCATGAGATAAGAGGGTCTCTGACCTCCATGCAGGCTAATGAAGGAGGAAAACCAGGGCTGAGAAAGATAAAGTTTGTATTTAAATGCAGACATCTGCAACAATAGAGGTGGAAACATAAAAAATTGCTATCAAATTAATTTGCTTGTAGTATGAAGGCTTTTGTCTCACCTTGTTTAAACAGTCCCACTCCTGTGTTTAGTTTACTTGTGTTAATATCCCCCAGAGGCTTCATCATTTGCTATTGATGAGCATACACAAAAAAAAAAAAAAAAAAAAAAAAAAAAAAAGGTGGTGCTGTCCAAGCAATTAATTCTCTTTCCAAGTGCTTAAAATTCAGCATGTCCCTTCAGTTCCAAAGGTGCTAGATCTTCAAAACCAGCAAGCTGCTCACAGTCAGCTGGGAAACCCCAAGTTATTTTGGAGCACATAAAAACATTCAGTGCTGATAAATACTCACGCTGTGTTTTGCATCTTCATAATTTGGGATTCCTTTTACTTGACATATGCAATAAATAAAGCAATAAATAAAATATGCTCCCTGCATCAAGGACATTTCTCTGTGTAAGCTGCAGCCCAGTATACAAACTCCTTCCAAACCAGCTGGTGCTACACATCTACCGCACTTCCTTATTCTAATTCAGGGGCACCTTCATAAGAAGGCGACTTTGAACAATGCTCTTTAAAACCATGATGGAAGCAGATGTGGATAAGGATTCTATTAAGGATATAAAGCAGTAAAAATAGAGCACTGATTGAGCTGGAAAATGGTAAAAACGTTTCATTAGCCCTTTTTGGTGAAAAATGTTTTTACCTAAAACTTGGAAACTCCAGTGACTCGGCTCTTGGATCAAATGCCCACCAAAGTCTTTCCATCACCTTCAGCAGATGTCAAATGGCAAATTCACATGAATGAATGGGTACATTTAGGTCTCTGTAGTGCACCGCTTTGCATGGACAAAATCCTATTATGCTTCCTCCAGGCCTCAATTAGGAGATAGGTTTTGCCATTTTTTGCCAGTTTACCCTAGACCTACGCTGTTGTCACTGGTATAAGAAGTTAGGGGTAGACTTCAAGCAAGCAGAGCAGCACCAGCACCCACAGCTTTTAACTTCCCGCTATTCTAAAACCATGACAGCTCTCTGTGCAAAGACTTACAAGTGACTCAATAGCAGCAGCAGCTCCATCAGGGCACAATAGTGAAGGAAATTAATTGTGAGGCCCAGCCTGTCCCCGGCTTGGCCTTGGACTGAGTCTCATATTAATAACAAAATTATAGAAGGGTTAGTGTTGGAAGGGACCTTTAAGATCATCTAATTCCAACCCCTCTGCCACAGGCAGGGATGTTAAACCAGATTGCTCAAAGCCCTATCTGACCTGACTTTGAAATACCTTGAGAGTTATAAAATTCTCTTTTCCACTGTCAGATGGGTTTTGCCATGAGTTTGCCCATGAGTTGGTTTAGTGGGCAGGGTCAGATTCTCACTGCCATCAGTTGCTGGGGAAGCTTGCATCATATTTATCTTGTATGCTGAATATAAACAAAGCTATCCGTCAGTATTTACTTGGATTCATTGAAATATTAAAAGAAATGCTTATGTCTGTGTTGCAGGGCAAGGTCTTCTTTATTTTGCTGGGGCAATAGCCATATTGAAACAAATTGTATTTTGTTTTCTTTCAGACAGGTGTGATGGCACACCTGCAGAGCTCAGGCTTGAATAGCAACTTGTAACCTTTTGTGGGTAAGGTGGGGGGCAAATCCTGCTTAACAAGGATGTCAAACTGATCTTTGTTCCCTTCTCCCAACCAAGTATCTGTGGCAACAAACTGGAGACAGGTAAACAATCGGCTTCTGCTACCGCAAGCTTTCCATTTACAGTTCACCAGGAGCTCTTATTATATGAAAGGAAAGGGTGGATGTGGTGTCAACACAAGGTAATAGTAATATTATTTGAACAGGTGTGTGGGGTGTTGCTAAAGTGAAAGAACAGGCAAGCTGTAGGGAGCAGTTAGTACAGGGCTGTGCATGTAATAACCAGAGCTCACCCGCGTGTATTATCATAACAATCATGTGTGGCGATGGGTTTCACAATAAGCTGGTCTGATTTACCCGGTGCATTAAACTAGTTTTGTTGTTTCTCACTTCCTAACTCCCTGCTGGAAAAGAGCCCAAAAAAATACGCACACTAAAAATTTGGTGAGCAGATCCACTGTGCACGCAGCTACGGATAGATAACCCACCAGGCCACAATTATCCCCCAGACTCCACTCCTCCACAGGCAACTTTGCTGCTGATTTACGTCTTTGAAAGAGAGAAAGCAGATTAAGCATCTCAGGACTGCATTACAAAGGGATGGCAGGTTTGCAGCAAGTGTTAAGGCACCGTGGAATTGGGAGAGTCGAGTACCTCAGCAGTTTTGTCTATACATCTATTCTCTGTAATGCAATTAATTTTAATAATGTATTTCCAGTCTGTGATGTGTGGTAAATTGATATGTATCTGTGATTCGAATGTATATTCATCTCTATGTGTATAGAGTTCGATGAATATCCTTTCAGCAAGAAAACTGTGTGCCACAATAGAGAATAGAAACAGTAAAAATAATATTTTAGATTCTGCTTTTAAGGAGACGACTGGAATCACATTAGAAAGGACTAATGCGGTGGGTACATACCTTGCTGAAATTTGCTTGCTTTCATTGTGGGTAAGTGGGAAACAAAGGGGAAAATCATACCCTGATGTGCTCTCCAAGTAGAGCTATATGCTATGATTCATTGAAGACAGTCATGGAGGTTACAAAACAGAAATTAAGAGACAATATAAATTACGTGAGGGTGTTCTAGATGATTAGACAACTCGCTGGTCCATTTACAGTGCTGCTTGTAGCTTTATATCAAATCTGATGGAAGAGTGGCAAATTTTAGGCAAGGAAATCTTTCACTCTCTCCCCTCCTTAAGCCGTACTTTGTTTAGAGATATCTTAATGCGTATCCTGAGCATTTTAATAAGAAACTATTGCATGCCACTGGTTTGTGCAAACAGTAGTTGTATTATTACAGGGGATGAATTAATCTTCCAGGCGTCCATTTGTGTTACTCAGTTCAGGCAGGGTTTATTTGCAAAGGGCTGACCCTGCTTCCTGGCAGGTTCGCCGGGAGGTGCCGCGCCAGATTCCCTCCAGTGGATGCAAGAGGGTTCAGCTGGCACATCCCAGGGACCGAGGGGACAGTCACATGTCCGGGGCTGCCGCCTGAGGGAACGCGGGGCCACTGACTGTGACGGCAGCGGCACCACGTCCTGGGTTCGACAGGCTCCTGCAGGGATTCTTTAGTGGGTACTGAAGGCTGGTAGGAAACAAGTATTCTCAAGCTTGGGTCTGCATTCTTCTGGTAATGCATATTTAGCCCAAGGTCACACAAGAAACCTTTATTTCAAGCAGCGTGCTCCATCTTAAGAAGAATTGCTACAGCATTTTCCTGTGTACACATTTCATTAAGTAAATGCTTAATAGCAGGGTGGCTGTCATCTTAGGGCAAATATTTTAGAAATCCCTTGTTAGTCACATCAGGTGTGCTTCTTCAATATTGCAACATCTGTTATTTGTTAGATGCAAACAGAGAATGAAAATGTGTATTTGCCTTGTCCTGGGCTCTTCAAGTAATTCAGGCAACCTGGCTGAATGTGCCGGAGACAGTGCTGACAGTACAGTTATTTCAGGAGGGTAAAATTGCACCAAAACTTGAGTAGGGGGTAAACTAAAGTGTTGTATTACGCTTGGGTGCCCTCTAGTTCTTTTACAATCCAGTGTGTACTTTAAATATACCTTGATCCTTTGAATTTCCTTGTAGAAGTCAATGCTGTGCTGCTGTTCCAGCAGAGCAAACACTGGATGGGCTCTTCACAAACAGTGGGTAAGTCACAGTCAGCTGAAAGGAGCATACTCTTGATCATAAGGGTCCGGGGTTCTGCAATAAAACAAGCATTCTGATCTTTCTTTGCAGGCATGATTGTTTCACACTAGAAGACGCATATTTCGATTTTTGCATCACAAAAGTCTGATTCTTTGCTTTGGATTAGTTTTGCTGGTTTTTAAGCAAATACTGAAGTAATCAAAAATAACAGCCTGGTAGTGTTTTAGGCGTAGTTTGAAGAATTTAATTGAATAGAGACTTTAGTGGGCGGGCAGGATTCTTAATTACCTCAGGCACAGTTTAGCACTTTGGTCATGTATGGTATTGTTCTGGGGTGCATCAGACTGTTAGTCGGTTATGGCAGTGCAAAAGTTGGTGGCAAAGTCATTGTGGTGTGCTGCAGAAACAGCACTACAGCTGCAGAACAGCCTAAGCAAGAATTCCTTGAACATGGGTGGGATATATTCATCAATCAATTAAGAGCTTGTTTAGGTTTGGTTTGATATATATATATATATATATATATATATATATATATATATATATAAACTCCGAAGAATATTGCATGTCTTCCATCAAATTTAATTTTTTCAGAATGTTCGTCTATTTTGCGACTGACGATTTTCACTTGCTGACATTCTTTTACACACTTGGGAGTCGTCCCCTTCCTTTGGATCAACCTAAGGAAAATGCTGCCCTCTCTTGAATTTGAGGACGCAGTGCACCTCCTGGCAAAGGCTGCCCGGGGAGCAGGAGGCAACGCATTCCTGAAAGATGCTAGTGACTTCTGCAGGGCTGATGAGTGTTGAGAAAGGCAGCACTGTATTTTAGACTAGTAAACAGGGTTAAGAGAATTGTTCCGAAGGACGTCAGTTCTCTAAGACATAAAGTTTCTCTCTTCGGAAAGAAATTGGAAAACAAGCAAATATGCTTTATTCCATTATGGAAATACCTTAGCCAGGAAAATATCATTGTCTCCCGTGCCTACATAGAGGCCAAGTCCTGAAATTCTTTTGACTACTTTCACTCAAATTTATGTTATTTCTTTGGCTGTTTCAGTTGTGAGTTTTGCTGAATGCCCATCTAGATCTTGCAGTCAAAGGAAAACATTTTCTGCAAGGCCTTCTCTGAAGGAGGGAGGATGTGACTGGCTGCCACTGGTCCTCTGCACCAGAAAATAATCACTTGGGGTAACTCTAGTGTATGACAACCTTCAAACCTTTCCCACTGGTATGGAAATGCTGATGTGTTGCTTGTAGAAACCAACATGTCACCGTCTTGAATAGCTTGGTCAGGAGATGTGTCTCCAGCTGGAGGGAGGATATTTCTCTAGCTGTTTCTCCTCTTCTCTGACAAGCATGGATAGGGCGTACTTTTAGTGCATCTTCCTTCAAGGAGGGGATTATAAAGGAGATTTTGTGGGAAAATCTATTCTGTAGATGAGGAGTAGCTTCTGCCTCCATTTCTTCAATAGGGGCATTAAAACAAAAAAAAACAAATTAAAAGCTCTCCTTTTCTCCCATCGACACCCCTGCTTGTAGAAAGATGTGTACTTTTCTGCTGCAAGCAAGGGGTGAAAAGGACCATTACATGATGTGTAGGAAGGATTGCCTAGAAAGTAGTCCTACAGCAAGCCAGCATCCCTAGGAGAGAGGATGTGCAGGTTTTGGTTCGTATTAACTCCAAAGATGCCAGTGCATGCATGAGAACCAAGTTTCCTGGACATCAGATACTGCATGAGAGGAAGGTGAAGCAGGACGTGCATTGTGGAAGACAAGAAGTAAAACATACATGCACATCTAAACCCATGGTCTTTTTCTTTACTGTTCTTATTCAATAGGTTTTTCTGAACATACAGCTCCCCACCCAGCTCTCTTACAGTTCTCAGAAGCTAAAAGACAGGTAGGCAGCAAGGAGCAACATGCAGGAGAAATGATTGGCTAACAATAGCTGTGAATATTGCTAGCTACATGATTTGTGCAAAAGGACACACTTCTTAATATTTATCTCACTTTTCTGCACCTACACATATCTTGGGTTCTTTTTTACACAAATGTGAGGGTGATTAATCCCAAGTGCAATCTGAAAAAGGATAAACAGAAAGAGACTGGGCATGTATATGTCACTTGCACTGTACACTACCTCATCTATAATTAATATGAGACAAAGTAATAAAAATAAACAATACAGTATTGTGTCAATTGCAACACAGGCAGTAACAAAATATTGCCACATTTTTTCTTACAAAGCTGGCTGTGTGGTGGCTGGAAAGACCCCTAAAGCATATAAAGCTCTTATCTTCATACATTTCCTTAAAGAATAATAGATCAGTCAGTGCTCTGACGCTGTTTTAATAATGTACAATTTACAATTCATTTGGTTACCAAGCACTCACAGTATAATTAATTTCACAGACCCTTTCTACGTATTGGCATGGTTTATGACAGTTCAGAGGGAAGATGGGAAAACTCTGTTTCCCCTGCTGTCACAGGAGAGTGCCTGGATGATGTGTCACCTGGCTGGTCTCACAGCAGTCCTGTCTTTGTAGGGGTGAGAGGGCTTGATTTCCCCTTTCCTTCTGCACCAGCTCCCACCTGCCTTTCCGATCTCCCTACATGACCACCTCCATGGAGGATGTTGCCTTGGGGATTAGCCAGGCTCATCCTACAGCTCCCCAGTAGCATTGAGCCAGATCTGCCCCGTCCCTTTGAGTCACAGCAGGCCCTGAGATCTGCTGCAAGTGCTGGAGCAAAAGCTAATGTGAGCCAAGGGGAAGACTCAAGGACGAAAGGCAGGTGACAAGCCTTCAGTGCTTCTCAGCAGTGCCTCCCTTCACCCTGGCAGCTGGGGACAGGAGAGCCTGTCAGGAGTACAGGCATTGCTTCAGTCAGGAGTGACTGTCCATCTGAACTGTCAGTGCACGAGCCCAAGCCTAATAGCATTTAACAGAATCAAGGCACGAAAAACAGAGGGAAAGGCTTCAGAAGTGGGGTCTTTATTTCCACATTCCTGATATTTGTCCCTTTATGGGGAATCTGTACAGTTGCCTGAGAGACTTAAATAATGGACTGTCTCTGCAATGAATGGAGCTGCTGTTCTGTGATGTCTTGCACATCAAAGCAATTTCTTTGAATCTGCATTTACCTCTTTGATAAAGACAACACTGTGAGGAATTCAGCAACTGCAGAGAACCTGAGGGTCTGCACATCCACCCAGAGCTTGCTTTGACAGCAGTGTATGAATTGCTACTGAAGTGATGGTTTTGTTTCCGTTATCAAATAAACAGGGGTTTCCTTTTCTGAATTTCCCAAACATTATTTTCTTGTTTGAAGTTCTTGATTCCTATAGATGCACACTGTATGTATACACATACATGGATACTCACATGTATGTGTATATGTACACATATATATATAATTCTGTTAGGTATGTATATACATATATGCCTGAGAGTAGAGGTCATAGTTTGTAAAGGCTGAGCATACAATCCTGGATATAAACACACAAGTACTCACACTGAAGTGCAGCTTAAAGCTAGGTTTACTAATTTTCTACAACTACATTTACAGTTTCTCGTTTTTTTTCTTAGATATTCAAAAGCTGGTTTCTTCCAGGGACTGAAGAGCATTGTAAACCACAGCCCTAAAAGTTTGATTAACCCCTATGGGACCTGTGTGGTTTTTACAAGATATTAACTGTAAGAGGTACATCTCTTGCACTCTGTCTGCAACTGGCTATTCAATCCTAATGATTTGGTTTCCTAATCTCTTGAACAAAAATATGGTGAGGCAGAGACCATGATACACTGCTTTCACATCTCTTTTCCATATGGGATTTGGCAGCCAATTTGCCGACATATTGATGACCTGCTGCTCTTATTTTTTACATCTATAGAAACTTGACTCTTCTGTGAATCAGAGCATATCTATAAACTAAGTGAAACCAAAAAGGGTTATTAAGGACATCATGTACATATGTATAAAACACAAGCAAGTATTATTATTATCATCATCAATTACTGTTATTCACAATATAATCACAGTTTAAAGCTTGTGTGGTTAATGCATCAAAACAGAGCTCAAAATCTCTCCCTTGCAGTCAGGTTTACCGAGGGTTTAAACCAGTGCTTGTGTGGCATGAGAGGGCTGATGGAGTCCTATCCCCCCAGGAGAGTGTTCGTCTCTTTTCTGCCTGAGAAAAGGACCCAGGAAAACCTGATGCACTCCTAAGATGTGGGAAGTAGCAAACCTGGAAAACTTTGCTTTTAACCTTTGAATATCAAAGAGTTAAAATCTAGCTTTCAATTCAGATGAATATTTTCAAGACTATGGTTTTGGAATGGATGAATGTCTGCGTAATTATCTATTATCTGCTTTTTTACCTGTTTCATTTCTCTCCCATTTCTCTCCCTCTTAGCATAATTTCTATTTTTCAGTTCAAAAATATTTTGTTTTGACTTGCTGTTGCTCAAGAAATAAACACAACTGTGTTCATAAAATTCCTGCAAGCACTAACCGGGTTGCAAGACAAAACTCTCTACTTTGAATTTCCAGGTCTGAATCCAGCAAAGAGAAGAAAAAAAAAAAAAAAGAAAAAGAAAAAAAAGCATAGCATTGCAAGGAGCTACTACTTGCTTTATTTTGCCATTTTTTTCACTACTAAAATCAAAGAAAAATTTCTCAGACATGAAAGTAAAATTGACAATGTTTAAATCCACAATGGCTTAACAGCATTTCAGAAATTATAGCATTCATGAGAAATAGGCAGAAATATATTTTAAAGTTAGATCACCTATTTCCTTTGGAAAAAAATAATCTGGCAATCAAATCTGAACAACAGCTAAACCAATTATCTTTCTTTTATGACCACTTGAGGAAGGAGTCTTTTATTGTTTCTTAGTCCATATTAAATATGAGTTGGAACCAAGAGGGCCTTTGCAGCAGAAAGAAAGCCGGGGGCCCAGGCTGGTGTCTGTGTCATCAATGTCATCGTTCTGTGGTACACCTTCCCTCCATTTCCCTCTTTCTGAACCCACAGGGACCCCTGACACTAGAAGGATAGATGCACTTTGATGAGGAGGACAGCTGGCACAAGATGGCCCCAATCCATTCTCCTAATCCCCCTTCTCTCCCAAAATGCCTGTTGGGAATGATCCCTGGCAAGTGTTAACTGTGAGCTGAGTCCAGGGATGGCTGGGGAGAGTCATACTTGACCCAAGTCAACACCATGCCAGGGACTGCTGTAGCAATTTAACAATCCGGAAAATTGAGCTCCAGCACCTGGGGACGTTCCTGGGCACCATTTCCTTGACTATCTGCACATGGCCAAAGAGAGCAAACTGATTGATAAATACCTACATGATGGTGCAGGGTTGAAATGTGTGACAGCAGCATCCCACATGTTGGCCCAAACATTATGCTGAAGTTTTGCAAATCAACTAATAAATGTAGCAATTGCTTTTAAAAGAGAGTCTGGAATTTGCCAAAAAGGGAGTCAAATCCCCAAGCCAAAGGCAAGATAACACTTAAGTGGCTTATTCATAAAAAGCTACCACTTGGCTTTCCACAACAAACTTGCCAAAGTAAAGCTTCATGGAAGGAATGCAAAACAGCCAGGCGAAGCTCAAAGAAGAAAAATATTTTCGGTCAAGGACAAAATAATCATATCATCTCGAGCTGTGACACACAAGCTTACTTAGCTTTGATTTTACCAGCATAACTACCTGGCACTTTGCGTGATCAAGGTGCCCACAGCTGTAATCTAATGTGATCTGGAGCTTATTCACTGATCACAGCTGTGTAATTTCAGGTAACATGCTTCCCTTGTTTAGTTTTGTTTAACATTGTTAAATATATAGTCAGACCATCTGCACAGTATTTTTTAAAATTGGAAATTACAACCATAACTTCCTTTTTATATATCAATAAACTAAATAGCAAAATTTCAAAGGGATCCTTCTCTACCAAACAGTGAAGCAGAATGTTTGTCCCACGCCACACCATTGCCTAATTGCACACTAATTGGACAAACGTGATTAAATATTTCAAGATCTTTACTAATTGCCTCTATTTTAGCTTTAAAATTTGCTTGCCACCAACAAATTTAATGACACTGGTGTCTAGTCATCAGCAAAAAGCCCAAGAGTTGCTCTTTAAAATGTACCTAGTCAGAATATTTACTGATTGTGCATTGTTGTTTCCAATGTAGCTTAATTAGAAATCCAATCAGTTCTCCAAGTCTAATTATACTTGATTTGTAGATTCAGACTATGATACATAATGAAGCTAAGCAGCTAACAGTAAACGTGCTTGAAATGTAACAATAAGAGAAATATTTTTAATGCATGCCTTGTTATCATTTTAGAAACTCCAAGTAATATATGAGATCAGACACAAAGGGAAATACGAAGATTTATGACTCAATAGATTTTAAAAAAGCCCATGTTTTATCCTGCAGCAATATAACTGGCGTGTGTTTAGTGCTTAAAAATATTTCCTTTGTTTGTTTACTTATTTGTTTGAACGAGATAGCAACATATATTTTGTGGATACATTGATGTCAGTACTTGGTGGCATTTTTCTTGCATACCATTATTTTTGCCCTATATTTTAAATGGCATTATGCATCAGAAACTGGGAGCTGGGTTAGAGATGGTTACTAAGGCAGCAGTTCCCTTTAGCCAAGTCCCTACATCTTCAATGCACCCTTAATTTACTCTTCTCTCTGAGAAATATCCTTTAGGGGCCAAGGGCCAGATGTTTCTTTTTATTCCCTGCTCTGCAGGGAAACACATCTGCTCTGCTATTATTTTTTACCTCAGTCCCACAGTCTGAACATTGCAGCTGCAGCCTTACACCCACATTGTAGAATCAAACTAATAGCATGTCACTTTTGGTATTGCCTACAATGTCCTTTTATTAGTATTTTTGTGCAGTAGCAAACATTTTGATCATGCTTAAGTAATGAGCAACCCATTTTCTGAAGAACAGGCAAAACTTGGAGGAAGAAGGGGAGGAGGAAGGAAGTCCATCAGCAAGTCACACCAAGACCCCTGGTTGCTTCCTTGTGTTTCCCAGGGAGGAACCCACAAGCAGCCATGCTTTTCTATTTAAAATACGATAGACTTACGCACAGAGTTTTCAGAATTCAGTTACATGCCTAGCTTGGAGGCTTTTGACATCATCTTCTTCAGATTTTTTTGGGAATCACTTGTTGCTCCTAAAGGGTTCACTGAAGGATAGCCCTTCTCTGCTAGAAATTTTTAGGTGTGTATAGATTAGAAACAGTTAAAAACCATCAAGGTTACCTCATATGGAAAAAAAACTCCAACCTTTAAACCTGTGACAGAGAGCGTTATGATCCCAGAATCCACGTGAGGAGAGGAGAAGCAAGATAGGTAGCAGCTACCTCCAAGCAGCATTGGAAACAAGGCTGTGTTAGAAGCAACTTGAGGCTCACTGACCTTTTCCTCTTTAGAGGAAAGCCCCCAGGGGCTGTATGTAGCTCTTAATTTTCTCTCCTCATCGTTTTTCTCAATCTCTTCTTAAATCAAAACCCAGTCTTTTCCTGCAAAGAAAAAGCATAACCAACTGGCAAGTCTTTGTGTGAGGCCTACAGGAGACAAATGTTGAAAGCTCTCCCCATTAATTGCTGCAGTTCTGAAAGAAGCTAATAAATAAAGCAGTTCATGAATAAAAGCTGTTTCCCAAGTTGTGGTAACACCACTAAGAATATGAAGGATGGGAAGAAGGAGGAGAAAAAGGCAACAGGGCAAAAATAAGAAAGCAAACAACAAGATTAATGTTAACCTCTGCTCAGTAAGAAATGCAGTGCATAAAGTAAGCGGGCACTGAGAAGAAAAGTTAAAAGCTCCTGGTGAAGTGGTATGGCTTAGCTGTGGGCAATGCAATACTGCTGCCACTACCATGGGTTTTTTTTACCAATTTCAGGATGCCACCCCAATGGGGTAAGACACCATGGGGTGGATCCCAACTTGCTGGGAGCTCAGTCAGCTGCAGGGCACAGAAATGGCTGGAAGAACAGCCCAGTTTCCCTCCATGGCACCCCAGATCTGGTCCCAGTGGCTGAACTGCCTGGCCATAGTATGCTGATGGTCTGACACTGGTTTTGGGGTCTTTGTTGGGAAATACATTGAATGGCTTTGCCTGGTGGCACTGTGACCTGTTGGATGCAGCACGAAATGAGTTGGCAGGTGGTGTCGACTTTCACACTGGCTTCCTTCCCAACCCCCCTGGCACCAGGGCACGGCCTCAGCACTTTCTGTCCGAAAGCCAATACCCACCAGCTTCCCAGAGCACTTGAACTCTGTAGATGAAGAGCACTGAACAGCAGCTGACTATTATTTTCAGGCTTCCAGCATGATATTTTGTACCATATACAATGAGATAAATTCCAATTTATTTTTTTCTAAGTAACCATTACAAGTGTTCTTTAAAGAGCAAAAACTGTGAAATGGAGATGTTATTAAAAACTTGACCCTGTTTTAACAACAATGTTTGGAATACTTTTTTATGTTATTCTACTTAATTTATTGAGTCCAAAGGCTGGGCTCTCCCTCTCCTCTCTTCTCTGCCCTTAAAATCAACATCATCAAGGACAAATTTTTTTAAAACAGCAGAATAAAATATTTCTGTCACATCCTCCATACTAACCAGTGTTCAATATTTTATCTTTCTTTACTTTTTTTTTTCATCCATGTGCAATCAGCCTTGAAAATTTCCTTTCCCTTCAATTCTTTTACCTTTGATGGTATTCAGATTGCAGGCTATGCCTTGGCCCCTCATGCCACACAGTCTTCTATTTATATTATTAAAATGCAGCACTTGCTTTTTCATTTTACTCTGTTTACAGGGTGTTGCTTTTATTGATTAATGTCTCAGACTCAAGTAAAATGCTAATCACACAGGGAAAATATTGTAAAAAACTCAATGTGCTGATCTGTGGTGCTTGGCGTTGGATGTAGCTCACTAACTTAGCTCTGAATTAAGCTTCAAATTGGAAGCAATTCCACGCCACTAATGCAGTGCCTGAAAACCTGTACCTCTTGGGCTGAGGATACAATATGTTCTTATTCTATGCTTGCATCGTGAGGCACATGAGACCCAGGCAAAAAAAAAAGTCTAGAAAAATTGCATATTTAGCTTTATTTGCCTAGATCTATAATTTTCAGACCCATTTATATTTATCAAAATGGTGGCTGCCACATACTCTCTCCTTAGGACAAGTCTAACATGAGAGTGTGTATTCTGGCAGTCATGAGGGTAAATTGCAAGTGGGCTTGGAAGAGAAAGTCAAACCTAAGGATACAGCAGATCACTCTCTGCTCATGCAACACCAGCAGGTGACCAGACTCTGCCATGTTGCTTGTGCAATGCCTGCTACTGAGTAGAGAAGTACAACAGGTTCTGGGTATCTCAGCACCCAAAAGGAAGACTGCATTTTGTTGCATTGAGAAGGAGGCAAGGTCTCCTTCACTGCCCCCAGGAGAGCAGGCTTTTAACTACCATTTCTGTGAGGAGCTCTTCCACATCCTGGAATTCCACCTGTAATACTGCATCCAGCACTGGGCTCCCCAGCACAAGAAAAACATAGACCTGCTGGAACAAGTCCAAGGAGGACAACGAGGATGATCTGAGAGCTGGAGCACCTCTTTCATGAAGACAGGTTGACAGAGTTGCGTCTGTTCAGCCTTGAAAAGATAAAGTTTCAGGAAGACCTTATAGAAGTCTGCCTGTACCTAAAGAGGTATACAGGAAGGCTGGAGAGGGATTTTTTTTGCACATGTGTGTAACGATAGGACAAGGGGGAATGTCTTTAAGCTGAAAGAGGGTAGGATATTAGAAAGAAATTCTAATTCTAATCCTGTGAGGGCAATGAGGCACTGAAATGTGTTGCCCACAGAAGCTGTGGGTCAGTCGCAGGCCAGGCTAAATAGGGCTCTGAGCAACCTGGTCTAGTGGAAGATGTCTCTTTTCACAGCAGGAGTATTGGAACTAGATGATTTTTAAGGTCCCTTCAAAACTATTCTGTGATTATATGATCCCCTTTACCCCTTACTAAGCAGCAACACCAGCAGCAATACTATCTTAGGTAGCCAAGCAAATCCCAGGAAAAGAGAGAATAAATGTGAGGAAAAGTACCCCTTGCCAAGCACCACAGGGAAGAAGCAAGAGCCACAGCCTCCACCTCACAGAGATGTGTTTCTGCACACACCTGTATTTTCCTCACATGCAGTCCTCTGATGATAGAAGGGACTGAAGAAGCTGATAAGACTGACTGTGTGCAAAGAGCTGGTGTGTCAGTCTGTGCTGGTTCAGGACCTGTGTGATTGAGGCCCCAATTACAGTAAGCTCTCAAATGTATTTGAAATCCTGTATTCACCTCAGTATGTGCTTACACCAGGTGCTAAACCAGGAACAAATGCTCAAATTATATTCACTTCAGCAGGATATAAGCAAGAGCTTCAACTCAAATGTGGGTGTATATCCTAACTTAAACAATGATGCTTTCCTGAAGCAGGATGTAAACACTGACCCATATAAACAGTATAAAGCATTTAATCATCAAAAATCCTTCTTGGTGGTGCCGTGTGATTGCAAGCAGGTTTTCTCTGCTTGAAGGCTTTGTCTGTAATCTACATGTCCTGTAGAAACAAAGCTAAGCTGACTTTAGAAAATGTTCAGGAACTGGAAGAGGTTAATCGATGCTTTGGTTTTTCTCCAAACCAGAAGGCTTTCTTTTTTAAAAAAGCTATTTTATACTTTTCCCATTATACTCTCTTTTGCCCCCTTTTTCTCTTATTAATAAGGTCTGGCCCTCTTTAACATGCAACAAGAACCTAATGAGCCATGCAGCCTTCTGTAATTTCTTCACTGTTGAAAATGCCTGACACTAATCTATGCCATTTATACTAATAAGAAGTGCATCAGCTGATCTTTGGTGCAATGGAAACATTTTAAATATACTTTATTGAATTGCAGGTAGCAGTTTCTCACAGAGTTTATGCTGCTGTTGAAATTGGTGCCCTGCAAGTACTGCAGAGCTGTGTGTGCTGCACAGTACACAGAGTACACAGTACTGCACAGTACAGACAGTGAAAAAAATTTGATGTCCAGTAATATATCAGCTTTATATTTCACGTAAGCTTGTCAAAGAGACACTGCAGGAAAATAATATCCTCCAGGCTTTTTCTGCACTTCATATTTGCGGTTTACAATAACTACTAAGAGATTACCTAAAATATGATGTCACATTTTATACTAAGTGGACATTAATTAATGCTAAATTACAGGAGAACTCATCAGGAGTTTATGCTTTACATGTGTAGGCATTGCACAACAATTCAGCATTATTAATGATGTTCCAGTGAATAACAAGGATTTACATGTGGAAAAATGGGGGTAGGGGAGGTGTATTCCTTAGAATTGGTTTTTCCCGTTCTTAATTGTGAGCTTTGCATGTGCATTTCTCCACTGTCTCATCAATAGCACTTAACTCTGACAGAGCTCCGCTAATTCCAGCTGCAGAAGTGCTGGTGTAGCTACAACAGACGAAGGGTATTAGTGAGGCAAGGATCTTTGGGAGGGGCAGTGTCTCTTATTAGAGAAGCAGATGCAGCTGGAAAAAGTGGACAAGTTTTGGGCACAATCTTTTGCTCAGTTTTGAAGCAAAGGCTGCAAATTGCTTTCCATGTCATGCCTGAAGAAAGGCTCTGTGCCTGAAACTTTTTCCACTTACATTGGTCATTCTAATAAAACACAGTCTCTTTCCTTTCAAATTTCTTTTTATACACATACTTTAGAAGGGTGGAAAGTATTATTATCTCTGCCTCAAAGATCCTGAAACAGAGAAGCTGGAGTGAACTGGACTGAAATCCAGATGTGGTGATTACCCAGGTGAGAGAATTCCAGGTTCCTTCCTCTGCCTGCTCGGCTTCCTGCTATGTGAAGACAAAAACATCCAGGAGAGAGGACTGCAATGACTCACATTTCTGAAGATGTGCCCCAAGCACATAGTTACCCTGTGATTTTGGAAATATAAATTCATACCTCCAATTTAATAGGAAATACAAAGCATGCACTGTGGTATCCTAATTAAGTGTCCTCCTATCTGCCACATGGTGGAAATAGAGCTGATGACTCCCCAGAGGCTGCACAGTCACTCTTTTTGAGAAAGAAGGAATAAAGGGAGGGAATAACAGGCCTGGGAAAATGGGCATAGCATAAAGATCCCAACCCCAGAAGCACATGGATCAGGTGGTCCAGCTGTGAGAGATGCCAAAAGGTGGTCCTCAGCTAGATTTAGAAACTAGGGGGGGATCTTTTTATCTGAGCAGGATGTGACCTGTTACTGATACTGGTGTCAAGATGTCCCTCCTATTTTAGCAAGCCTTGTCTAGAGGTTGCCTCTCCCAGACACACTACTGTCCTCTAAGTTCTTTTGTCTATCTCTGTCAAGAGAGGTGTGAAGGGGTATCCCAACACCAATGTCAAGGACATATCACAAGGCACATCTCCTCAGCTGAGTGGCAAAGGAGGGCTTTGAAGCTCATTGATTGGGAGGTTGTGAGGCTTGGTGTTATCCCTCATAACTGTGGCAAAAGCAAAAAAAACCTATTATTTTGCTGAATAAGGCCTCTGGCATCTCCAGGCCATGTTTCCCTTCCAACAGCACCTACAGTTTTAGTGGAACCTGTGTAGTGGCTGCTGCAGGGTCTCCTGCTTAAACATCTTTCTGATGAAGCAGTGTCACTCGAAACACAAGTGCAGATGTCCTTCCACCTCCGAAAGAAGCTCTGTGGATGTTCTCAAGTTCTGCTTATGGGAAAAGTCAGGTCTTGTACATACTTCCTTCCAAGTGGTCCTGGGGAAGGAAATTTGAAGAAACTGTTATGCAGTGGGGAATAAAAGGCCTGTCTTTATTGCTGGTTGTCATATGGTGTGTTTACAAAGCTAAACATACTCATGTTTGTCATTTATGGAAAAGTGTTAATAATAGCTTTTTCTGCTTCTTTGTTGTCCTGTCACTCTGCTGTTTTGTGCCCATTTTCTCTGTAAGGTAACCATCATAACCATGGCAATCATCTTCCTCTGGAAAACTCTAGGTGTACTTTTTAATTTATAATCAAACATGTGAATTAATTATTTTAATTACATATTTTTGCCCTTCTCCCAGTCCGGAGGAAGGTGGCAGTGTTCAGGGGAATTCAAATGGTTATATTGTAAGGCTTGCATTATTGTTTCTGTTTGTCCTTTGTGTTTTACACCTTAAGCACAGATTTTTGCAGGAAATCCCCTGCCTTGCATGCTTTTAGTCCTCTGCCATATCTGCATGACGGGGTTCCCCTAGTGCCCAGGCCACCACTGAGGGAGCAGCCACAGCAAAGGGCTGGGCACCTCTTTGCCAGCAGCACTGGCTCATGTGGCCAGCTCAGAGAAGTTGTCCTGTGGGTCCCTCACATCAGACAGAAGGATAACAGCACGTGCAGGTGAGCAGCTGGCTGGCAGGAAACTCAGCTCCCCACTTGCCACAGTGCTCCAAGCTGCTGATGTTTTCCACTGAGTGCATTCCCTTAAATATTCAGGGTGGTCATAGCAATCTGTGTTGTAATGACCCCTCTCCTATCGCTGGGATTTTCTGACATTCTGGCAGCAATCTTGCTATTTTGCTGGCTCTAAGTAAATGGTTAATCAGCCCCTCTTTCCTTCCCCAGACCCAGAGAAATGCTCTTTGATTCATCCCCTCAGCATTTGCAGCACTGGGTGCAGATTGAATTGTGGGCTGCCTGGATCTGTAACTCATCCCCGGACAATTACTGGACATACACATCCCAGCACCTCTCTCCTCTTAACCTTCAGCAGCCTAAGTGTGTTAACTCCCCAAAGATTATCAGCCTGTCTGAAGGTGTGATTGAAATGAGCTCTGCTCCTCTCAAGAAGGCAGTGCTAAATCATCGGCTCTAATCTTGAGCATTTAAGCAAAAACAAACAAAATAATCCTCTAGGAAACACTAATAGCACAATGTCAATACTCACATCATGTGTGTCAACTGCCCTATTAATTATTATCATTACCTGCCTTCATAAATTGAATGCAACTGCAGTTCTAGCACTGTGGGAAACCAGCATTAATTGGGAAAAGATCTACAGAAGCATCCGTCTGTATTTGCATGTTTTCCCTCTCTCCCTGCATGCTCCTACAACACAAAATGTACTTGCTAACCTACTCTACCTTACATGCATGTGTGTAGACACGCATATATTTTTTGGGCACATGTATAGGCTCTTTGCCTGTATAGTCTCTAATGTAGTTGAATACAGCACCTTCTTCCTCAGTAGCTTTTTTTTGCAAATGTTGCTACAAATTCTTAGCCTGTTGTTGAAATAAGTGCAGCCATACACTCCATAAAGATATGTCTTATGCCCTGTGCCTTGACATTTTCCAACAGATGTTGGCTAATGCGGTTGTAGAAGGTTCACCGTGGATGCAGTGAGCCCAATAAATCTTCCTCAAATGTAGTCACTCCACCATCCCTGCATCATATACCTATAATACATTTTAATTACTTGGCTATTCAAATTCTACTAAATTAGATCTGCACGGAGTTACATTGTGGATTTCTCAATTTACATTTAATCCATGGCAAACAAAAAAAAAAAAAAAATTGCAAGCACACTTTTTATTGGAACTTGCAGGAGCTACTGAAGTCTGATACCTTTAAAATTATTAAGTGACAAAGATTACTAGCACTAAGGTTATACTTTGCTTCCCCATTAGCCATTTAGGTGACAGCTGCTGTATTACACATAAAGATGAACCATTCCTTAAGGGATGATAGTGGTTCCACTGTGACACTACTGGCATAAAGCATTATCAGACCATAGCTGTGCTTAGAGCCATCACAGTCTCCTAGGCACCTATCAGTACCCTCATTATCTGCATCACAGAGTGTCTAGAAAGAACACTGCCAGGCTTCACAGCTTTGCAGCTCATTTGAGAAGCGGAAATTAAACATCCCAGGAGAAAAAACAGGCACATTGTAACAGCACCACTGCTGTACACACATAACATGTTGACTGCTGTTGCGCTGACTTCTGTCTCATTAATTTAATAGGCTCCTGGACTGGGGATGGGGAGGTGGAGAGGCAGCCTTTACAAGCAGATTACTGAGCAGGGCTCTCTGCACTGATTGCAAATCCAGATTGGAGAACTTACTCTGAGCACCGCCACACTTCAGATGTCTGTCCCCACTTCTGCCGCTGCCATGTGGTGAAATAAACCAGTCAGAGGCAGAAAAATGTGTGCATCATGCATGTTATCCATGCTTAGATTATCCTGAACCCTTGTGTGAAGTAAAGCAGCACAGGTGCCTTTTCAGCAGTGACTGTAGCTGCATGCCTGTGTGAGGGTTAATATGAGTGTGTTTAAAGGGGAGTGCCGTATTCAGACAGGGTTGTGACAGCAGGAGCAGTCCTGCAGCATCTCAGTGCGGCTCTGCTCTTCAAAAGGAGCTGGTTTGCTTCCTTTGTCTGTAAAAGTAACATTCACTCATGTGGTGATGTCCAGCAAAAATCACAGCACACACTGAGGCTTCCATAGGATGTGAGCAGAGCATACGTCTTCCCATGGCCAAGGGGTGACTCTCCCTGAATCAATACATTTAAGCAGCTCTCACTTAAACTGAGGTCACTGAGTGCATGTCAGGGAAGAAAAATGGACATGGGTTTCCATTCAATTTCCTTGCCAAATTTTACATCCAATAGCACCTGAAGGAATTTGGAGACATAAACGTTTTCTGTTTCATTCTAATGAGTTTCTGCGGGTGATCTCAAGCACTTCTGTACATTTAAATTGATAAGAACATCGTAGAAGATGTCAGTGGAAGCAGAACTGCTCTGCAAATATATGCATTGTGAGAGATGTTCATTAAAGTGATCTCACTGTCAACAGGGTGGTTGGGTATGTGTGTGTATCTCTGCCCTCTCTTTATTTTTATGAATGGGTGACAAAAGAGAAGATAAAAAGAAGGTGAACTGATTTTTACAGTCTCTGCAAAGAAGCTTCACCCATCATACAGGAGCTGAATTCTTCAGACCCCATTGTTCTCTTAGGTTGTTTAGAGGTTACTCAAATGCTCCGGAGGTCATGTTCAGATATGGAACATGAAAAGGAGCCTACAGTATGTATACATAGAATCAGAATTATTAAAATTGTGAAAGACCTTTAAGATCATGCCAATTTTTTTTTCTGGATCATATAACAAAAAATGCAGATGCTGCATTACCTAAAAGCACATACAAACAAATGACAGCACAAAGAGCAGGTGGGAATCTTGTTTTGAGGGCCCTGTGGATTATACTGGCAAAGGATTTGCACTTGGTGGGTCTATTAGAAAAGAAACACACACATAGACAGCATCTTAAACACATCCCCACCACCTGGAAATGTTTTAAGTCCTTGCATCCATATACCTTTTTGGGAATTGTGCCAATAAGAAGGGAATCTTCCTTAAGTGTCTCACCTGACATCCAAACAGGTATGTTAAGATTTTTGAAACTGTGGAAATGAACAAGAATAAGTATTCCAGGAAAAAAAATCAGTATTTTCCCTCAACAACTGATTCCTAGGAAAATTTCTCCAAAGTTTACAGCAATTACTGACACTTGCTTACTTGAGATTTGATCTGGCTTAGAGAATCTAAGAATTGGTTTTCTTCACAGATTGTTGCACATGCACTTATTATGATAACTAGTGTACTTTCAGCTGCTTCTACATTGCTCCTGCATTTGGCTTTCAGGCTGATATTCCCCAGGTATCCTTTGACAAGGGCAAGGGTCTTGAGTGGTTGGGGCTGGAACAGTAGTTGGAAACATTTCCATTACCTAACCATTAAAAACAAACTTGCAGATGCTCATCATGTTTAAACATCTAAACTTAATGTTTACAGTCTCATTTTTGACCATAACCTGATTCCTCATGATGATGCCTGATTCAGGTGGAAAGGAAACCTTGGGACAGCAGTAGTAGAGACTCCCCAGACCTGCTGGCAGCCCTCCAGCCTGGCTTGCAGCCCTGGCACCTGATGCTCTGCCCATCTGCCCCTTCAGCAAAGACCACCTGCACCACCCTGATGCCAGGGAGCAACAAGTCATGTCACTCAAGTACTGAGCTGTGGTGGCTTCTAAGGCTTCCAGCAGCTTTACCCTGCTGAAGTCTTTGATTCCCAAACTTCAGGGTTAGCCTTCACAGATAATATCTCCATCTCCAGAACACACTTGTAAGATGAAGAGCAGAAAAATCCACTTATTCACATGTGGAGTCTGTAAAAGCTTGTAAGTCCAGTAATCAATGTTCATCCTGTTTCACCTTTGTGCTTTAGAATTTAGCAAAGGAATGTGAGCTGGGGAAAGGTACAGGTTTGTGAAATAATACTCCTTTTCCAGACAAAAGGAAACAAGTTGTTCTATACTCATAAGCATGGATGTTGGAATTATAATGTGAAATTACCAATAGGTGGTCCTATTGCAGTCCAAAATATGGCAAGAAACATTTGTTTCAGCACATGCAGTGTTACCTTACATTCCTATCTTTTTTTTATTCTGCTGTGTCTCTCCTCCCATCAGATGATTTTGGGCAATGCACACCAATGCTACCATGTGTGTAATATTGTCTAGGAATCTGTGTCCCCATGGTAGACAAAGGTTTCTGGGGCAAGTCTACAGCTAAAGGCCTCATTGCACATATCTCTGCAGCTTCCAGACCATGTGTCTGCTTAGATTCCCCTAGCCATTTGGTGGGACTGGGATGCAAGGTATTGAGAATCACTAATTCATGCCTTGAACTTTTTTATAGCTTATCCTTGGAAGAACCAATGCATTTAAGGCAGGGCCAGAGACACTTGTTTTCTCTGCAGGCAGTTCAAACTCCAGAGAATTCAGAAGGCTTAAGGATTTTGGGAAGAGGGGATAAAGGTTTACATAAATTAGACATATTCCTGTATGCCTTTAAGGTATGCAGGGTGGCTAGCGTCTGATTTGAGGGGCACAAGCTTCAGTGCAGACCAATCCCTACTTATTTAAGTGGTGATACAGAACATTTACACAACTGTAACTGAAGGATTCTTTTATTTTGAAACTGTTCCAAGTCAAACCCTGGTAGAAACCATATAGAGATTAATATGAATTTATTGCCCCTCCATTAATTTCCAATGACAGACCCATTCCTTTCCATTCTGGCTTGGTTTTGCTCCCAAGGTACTAAGTTTAAAAAGCCCATCTCAGCTCATCTCAAAGGTAATTGAAGTCATGCCTTCTTTGCTCTTGGTGCTTTAGACTCCCAAGGACATGGACCATTATTTTGCTCACATTATCCAAAGAGACCTGATAGATGTTCTGGTAGAAATTAAAATTGAAAATAATTTAGTCAGTCTGTTTATATGGACTGCACTTTGATAGCCTAACCAACTATAATATGATCTGCCTAACCAGCTTATTCAGAATACAATCTCCATTTTGCATCACTTGCACTAAAAGCAGAAAATTTACTTTACCTATTTTTGCTTTTGTCACCTGGAGCCCCACATATTGTTTTTTTTTTTTTTTTCTCCCCTGGCTCAATGAAATGGCTCTCTCTCAGAGAAAAATTTATGCTGCATGAATGAGAATATCTGGTGGCACAATTAATGGTTTTGTCAGTTTATAGTGAGTATTTTTATTAATGCTGCCTAATTAACTTATTTTAGAAGAACATATCAAACATATGCTTTAAAAAAATCCCAAAATGAAACACACACACAAAAAATCCAAACTACATACAAATCTTTCAGGAATGGGAAGAAAATACAAAAAAAAAAAAAAAAAAAAACCAACGAACTTTACAGTCATCTCTTGTATGCTGGATTCTTCCAGACTCACAGCTGCTAGAATGCCTTCTGCCAGCTGAGTGAAGAGTTTGATGTGATAACAAAAGAGCTTCCCTGAAAAAGCCAAAAATACGTCTGTAGCACAGCAGCTGACCAGCTCAGCAGCACGGGTCACTGCAAGCACAAAATGCCTGCTTCTCTATTCATTCCTCTGGCTCCTGACTAAATGCTGAGTCAAGCTGAAGGGCACAGACCATATTCCAACCATTCATCACCATTGCTGAAACCATTTCTGGCCCTTGGTTTTGCAGGAAACCCCAGGCAGATTCTGTGGGTCACACATAGTTCTCTTGAAATTAAACACCAAAATCTGAATGCCTAGAGCTGCTGTAGAGGACTTCTGAATGTGGTCCTGAGTCCTGTGAAGGGTCTTTGGTGACCTGGGGCTCAGGGACCTCTCTGTTTGCAGGGGTGCCATTGCTGGCTGCATTCTAACAAGTCACAGCCAGCAAGAGCTGTTTTGTTGAGGTCCAAGACCTAAACACACACCCTCAGCCCCACTTTCCCCTGCTATTTAAGCCAGAATTTATGAGAGACAGTGGGAAAAGCATCTTGATTGACAACCCCCTCAGGGAAGGAGAGGAGAGCTGTATCGTACCAGCAGTGAGTCATCCTGCTCAGATTATTTTCCCCTCCTAAAAGGCTAAAGATACTTCAGTGATGTAAACTCAGGCTGAAAAAAACATTTAGGATGATGATGAAGATGGCTTTAAGCCTTCAACACTGGCCAAATGCACTAATTTTTTGAGCAGTCAAGAGAGAAGTAATGGGAAAGGTGGTCCCTTGGGTGACTGTCCCTACTCGGGGTCCCCTGTCACCCCATCACAGCCCCATGCCAGGGACCAAAACATGCAGAGTCAGTGCAGGGCACACAAAGGAGAGCCATACAGAGGCTAAGAGAAATGCAGTGTGGATTGTAAAAAAAAATTATGCTCCAATAGTAGAGAAACACACAGACCCTTGGTTCGGTTCACAGGCTGCAGTGCTGTAATATAATTATCCTGATTTATTTCAAGGAAAGGGTCACTTTATGAAGCGACTGTGTCTAAACTTTGTTCAGATAAAAGGCCTTTAACAAAAGGCAGGCTTTGGGAAAATAAGCAAAACTCAGGCTGTGCACTCAGTAAGCATATTTTCTAGTTTTCAGTCAAGAAGTCATTGGCAGTGTCAGTGCTTGAAAACTGCATGGCTCAGACATTTCTAAACCCTTTTAATCCATCACAAAGGGCTCCCTTGATTGTTGCTTTGTTTTTCTGCTGCTGCCCTACAGTATGGCTGCCAGTGTATATTCCTGATAAGCAGTGAGCTATGCAGATGCTGCTAGGTTTCCCTGTTTTCTGTACCACTCAACCTGCCAATGCCTGTGTGAGGGACACAATCATGTGTCACAAACAACCAGGAGCAGTGACACTCCATCCTCCTCTTGTAGTCCAGGAAACCTAAAAGAATACAAGATTAATTTCCATGGGCTGTGTGGTGCCACCCACAAAAGTCCCTATTGCCATGAATGGGAAGTTCTTCTTAAAACCTGAGGAGACAATGAAACCCCCACAGTATTAATGCCATTTTAATTCCCCTTGGATTTGGAGTTTGGCATTACTAATGCAATTAATTCTGATAAAAGAGAGAGAGCACCAGCTCCATGCATCTGAATATATACTTCTACACACAATCCACCCTGAGATGTATGGGCAAGCTACATCTCTTTCGTTGTGTGACTGAAACCTCAGCACAGCCTGTCCTACTCTAAAAAGCACCACAAAAGTTCAAGGGACGTATTCAAAACCATCATGGGGAAAAAAAATGGACCAGGTCTCATGGAAAAAAAATGGAGCTGGGAGGGTCTTAGCACAGCAGCAAGGTGACAACCCAAGTGAAATGCTATGTGGATCCCCTGGCAGAGCTGGGGGAGTAGTATGCCATGTACAACCACCTGCTGGAACAGGTTACCAGGGGAAATAGGGGGACATTTCAGTTTCTAGCAAAATTCACAGCTCTGCTTCACCTCTGCAACCTCTTTTAAATGCAGCGCATTAGGCAGCAGCCCCATGGGGGATTGGAAGACTCTGGGGCCCTGGGGTTGTCTGAGCTCAGTGCACTGCCAGGATAATATTAGCAGAGAAAACATCTGAAAAGAGACCAGCGTGACAGGAACCCCATAAGCAATTCTTTGCACTTATCCCAAAAAGGAGCATGGATAAGGGGGGGCTACTGCTTCACCCCAGGTGCAGATTTTGATCAAGAGTCTGGGAAACTGAGCTGTTCAACTCAAAGCACTCCCTTTGCTTGCTGCACCCTGACAGAGAGCAGATACATATGCTCAGGATGCTCAGGTTGTCCTTTATGGCTGGCTGGAAAATGTTGTGGTTTTATCTGTAGGACAAGAGCACCTGCTGAGATTGGCCATGAACCAGTTGTTCCTTCCCCTTTCCCCTCTTCCTGAGAGGAAAGAGATTACCTTTTCATCTACAAACAATTTATTTTTTCCCAAATCATGGCTATACAAAGAGAGGAAAAGCAGAAAGATGCTCCATATGAACTAGGGTGCTTGCAAATGTTCCCTTTGACCTGGGGACAGGGCACAGGCAGCTGTACTTGTGTCTGAGCTGCAGGACAAAGAACTGATCAAGGAGTACAGCAGGAAAGCAATCAGGGACACACAGAATCAGGAGGAAGAGCAGAAGATGAGGGTAGGGGGAGAGAAATGAAAAAATGAATACAATCTGCTGATCTCTGAAGATCCTGGTGAAACATGAATGGGCCCTGGGTTAAGGAACGTCTGTGCATGGTGAGGGCTAGATGATACTGGGAATAAACACAGCAAAGGAGATGAGAGTGAACACATGCCTTATGTTCAAAATCCAAATGGAAAGACATTTACATGTCACTATTTTAAGAGTAGATATTAAACGTCCAACATTAACAACAAGAAATAGACACCCTATCAATTTTTAATAAATACTAATGACCTCTTAAATTAAATTTCTAAGCTGAAAAATATCATCAATATCAAACACTTTTGAGACACACAAAATCCTTACCAATCTGTATTAATGCCACTCATTGCAGTACCTGCAATATAAACTTCCATAGACATTGCTTGTTTGTTTGACTCCCCCCTGGCATTTTCACATGCCTCTCCCTTGCAGCTGCTCCTTCTGCAGCACCGTCATTCCCAACCAGCCTAAAGCACCTAACAGCAAACACCACAGAGGTGCTCAGGTCTACACAGCTCTTCAGTGCATGACACCTTACCAGCAGTGGGGAATAGGAAGGTTAAAACCCTGATGTGTTTTTTAACAGTCTCATACAATCTTCTGAATGACTGCAGAGCAAAACATCATATTTAGGAAGAACAGCTGGTCTTTACCTTTTCATTACTAACCAGCAGCCTCAGCGTTTGGTCTGTCTTTGGTTTTGAAGCAAGAGGATGTATTAGAGAGGATATGAAAATGTTACCTGAATCAAGTAGAACACAGAGAAGCTCAAGTATGTCAACCCCCAAACCTTTATCTTCTCTCGCCTTTGAATACTCCTATCTTATTTTTACTCTGTCTGCTAAATGCATGTACCCCATTAAAGCTGCAAGCTCTTTCAGACAAGGGCTGCATCTTCTTCTATTGTATTTCTTTTTCAGACACCCAAGGTGAGGTGAGTACTTAATTAATATGAAGTCACAATGATATGAAACAGCACACAAAAAACATTTCTCCAAAGAATAGAAGACTTGGCAGAGTAAATCTACTAAAAACATAAGATATTCATCAGGGTTTGTTTTTCTGGTTTTGGAGGAATATTCTGTACCACAGTGCATTCCCTGGCCTGACCAATGAGTTTTAGCTGGAATAAAATGGTATATTAATTTCCCTTGACAATAATTGGAGCAGCCTATGATCTCAGCAACCCTCTGGGTATATTCCTAAGGTCAGAACAAGAGTGTCACAGCCGTGTTGCTCTTTTATGCCACTCCCTACACACCTTCAGGGAAAGCTACTAATCCACTTAAACAATTACCTTTCAGAGGAAGAGGCAGAGGACTTTGTATGAGGATACCTAATAAACGACTCAGCCTGTAAAATATTTGAAAACCTCACAGAGCAAAGAAGTGGAATACAGCAATTATCTGACATGTAGCACCAATGAATAAAATTGTCACCAGACTGAAACCACTCAGTATTTTTATTCATGTCTGCATTGCAAAGTGGTTGAAGCCTAAAACTAATGAAGGAAATAATATGCAATTCATCATGGTGTAGAGAGAGAAAGGCAGACGAACATAACTCTTGACTCGTGTCACATCAGTGCCTTTCAAACTTCCCTTTGTGGCAGCTTTTGGGAAAGAACCATATTCTCTGTGCCACATGCCAGCTTTCTTTCATCCTGTGAAAGAGCCATGTCCCCAAACCCTGCTCAGGCTGCGAGCAGGAAATCCTCTCAGTTTCTTACTGCTCGCCTGGCACATGAATACAAAATAAGGAAAGATAATCAGTAATCATACCTAACTTTGAGTTAATGGGGCATAACACTGGAGGCGGATCACTAAGTAGCTGTTCCACATACTGGAGCTGGGAGTCAGATGCAGACTGCTGCTGTGCCTGGTAAGGGATGATGGGATGCAGTCACAGCACCTGCCTGTGCTGGGACCACATTGCCTCAGCCCAGCTTGCCTGGCTCTCCCAGAGAAAAGCTTGACTCCAGGAGAAAGCCTCACTCTTTGTTGTCCACCATGGACTTTGCATTTCTGCTAGGGAGTGAAAGCTCCTTCTCCTATCTTCCTGCATTCTGCACAGCAAAGGGAAAGTAGTGGAGGTAGGAGGGACTGTGACTCAGTTTGGGGCTCTCGGGCTCAGATGGAGGGGACCCTGCAGAGAGCAGTTTATAAGAGCCCTGTTTCACAGTGCACAGTGCTTGCAACCAGCTGAACAAGGGGCACTGCCCATCCCCAGGGGAAGGATCCCACCTGGGGACTGCAGTGAGCTGCAGCATTGGATTTGCTGCTGGTGGCAACTTCACAGCACACATGCACACTTGTCTTTAGCTTTTTCTGTCTTAAATAGCAGGACTTGCTGCTTTTCCTGGGTATTTGGGCACTGTCAGTGCACTTGCAGCTGCAGATTGGCACCTCTAAAATTTTAGTCATTATTTCAGTCAATTTTCACATTTCCAAAATGGAGCAATACCTCATAAAGCACAGATCTAATGCATATAACACCAATTTGCTGAATGTCAGTGTATACTGACCTTCTATTACAAACACTGGCAGATGGCCATTCCTTTAGTACTCAAGAGTTGCTTGATTAGAAAATCAAGTGAAGGCTTAGCCTGTGTTTCGCCTCTGCATCAGTGCCCATAGCAACACGCAGTGGTAGCTGCCTGAATGCAACGCCTCTGCCACCACCAGCTCCTTTCCAGCACAGCAAAGCCATTGGTGATCCCATGGCTACGATATCCAGTTCTGTCAGAGCTGCTAAATTGCAGGAGGGACCTTCTGGGAAGAGGATGGGAGTACACATGCTGCCAGGCAGGAAGCCTCAATCCAGCCATAGCACGTTGCATCCTGTAGAGCAACTGCTGCCTTGTGGTGCCACTGGGGCAAGGAGACACAGGCAGCCTAGAAGTAATGTCTTCCAAAAATGGATCATAAGTGCAATCTAACAGCAGAGGAAAAAACTGCCTGAGAAGCCAGGGAATGCAGGGTTGGAACAGACATCAGTTCTGCAGCTTGCTGTGTATGGCCAACCTCTGCACAAGTAGCAGCTACCTCCTTCCTGTGTCCACAAAAACTTTGCAGGTATTTTCTAATAGCCCAGTTTCTCTGTATTCAAGGTCTTTTCCCTATCCAGCCTACAAGGCCTATTTCCAGAGCAGAGAGCCTGGCAGTGCCCAAGCACAACGAGTGTCCCACTACAGGTAATGCACACTGTGCATTGCTCCAAATATATTCCTTCTCTTTTCTGCATCCCTCAGGTCTTCCATTTCAGAGCAGCCTGCACATTTTGGAATTTTTAAATGTGCTGTGGATGTTTTGGGAAATTGGAAGTGACATGGTGAGTAGCCAAATGCATCCTGCACTCTTTTCCTCCAGGACTCTGCTTTCTCCCTCCCATGGGGAGGTACTCAGACGTTCAAGGCCAAACTGGGTGATGGTCCTGTGCATCCAACTGAATTCTCTCACTTAGGGGTGCAATCTGCATTTCTGTGTGCTAGACCAAACCTGTGGCTGAGTTTGTGAGTCTGCTGGCAGGGCCACCAGAGTCTTCCAAGTGTTTTTGGTTGGTTTGCAGTGATGCTCAGGATCTCAGGGATGTTCCCTGCCAAACTCTTGTGGTTCTTTTAATAGGCTGTGAAATTTTGGAATGAAACTACTTAAGCCTTCTGACAACACAACACATCTCCAGGTGCCTTTCTCCACAACAAACATCCATTGTACAGCCTTCTTCCCTTACAATGCGGATTAATTTTAACCCTCACAACAGCCTAATGGAAAGACCATGCTGCACTTCAAACACCAAACACTTGCTGAAAGCTTTCCTTTGTTAGCGCCTCCTGGTTTAGTCACCACCAGCTTCTGAAAAGATTCCACAGAGTTAATGTTTCCATTTCTTTTAATTCGCTAGCAATGATGACACAGCCATAACACAGCTGTGTTCCAGCTCAAAGGAGCCGAGTGCGGATGCTGCCCACTGTTCCTCAGCCCCTGCTCCCTCCCTGGCTTGTAAGTGGGGCTGGTGCTGTTGGGAAGATACAGTGACATTTTCCAATCTGGGGTGGAAAAGTTCTTTTAGAGGAAGCCTCTTCTGTTTTATTTTTCCCCCTCATTATTTCTTCTTCTTCACTTTTTTTTTTTTTTTAATTTGACATTTTTCTCTGTGAAAAGCTGACCTAATTTTCTGGGAATAATGTAAACGGTTATACACTCAAAGCATTGCGCTGGAGAGTTTATAGATAAAGCTGAACTATTTTATGGTTCAATTATCACAAAGTACAGGGGATTCCTGTTGCATTAACACTTCATGAAGATATTACAGTGGGGGCTTCCTTGCTCTTTTCCATGTAAGTTAGGATTTGCCAGTAAAACCCTCACTGCAGTTCTGTCACTACAAAATCCATTAGCCCTGCCAATTGCAAAAGACATGTTAAAGATATTTTCCTCAAGGACTGTATCTGGTGTTAGTATTCATACCAATTCCTTGCCCAGTTCTGAAGGAAGTTTTAAATTGTCTATTCTGATGCACAAAAGATAAGGGTTATTATGGAGAAGAGTTATTCTGGGATGAGAATAGGCAAAGAAAAGGCCATGAAGCAGTGGCAAAAAGGGTTGGCAGTGGCACAAGGGCTGTAGCAGTAGGTGATGCCACTATGCTGCTGCGCTGATGTTAGGACAGGGGTGTCCAGGTCATCCCAACATGAGTGGCACACAGGCAGGGCAGGGCAGTCCCTTCCTGCAGCAGGATGTGGGACAAGTCGTGCTGGCAGAGCCCTTCTCCCTGTTGCATGGAATGTGGAGGAGGCTGCATGAGACTCCCATTACCCTCCACCATGCCAGTACAATCTTCTAGATTAGGCTGTGGTAACCTGTGTTTCAAACTAGAGTAGAGAACACCAGGTTCACTCCACCAAAGGGCCTAGGTAGTGTTGTGGGTTACAGCCTTAATGCACAGCCTAATGAAATTGTGGTGCAGGAGGGACCAAATTGTCTGGCCTATTCTTCTTATTCAAGAGTTGTCTCTTTAAGGAATTGAGCTGTAGAAATCTCTGAGACCCTGCTTGGGTGCATTTTCCTGTTGACCAAATTAGATGTTCAGTTCTATGATAGATTTGCAGTTTCAACACCAGATTTTCTGACATTTCCAGTTTGTTTGTTTTTTTTCCAAAAGAGCAAGGTTTTTTCATTTCTTACTTCACCTATTCTGTCGGTCAATGCCTTCAGCAAGTTGGAGACTGGGCTTTTCAAAGGAATAGATGTACTGCAGTTACCTTCCTTGGTGATATGTGAACCAGCAGCCTTAAGTGTGGATCAGATCTGGCTTCCAGCTCTCCAGCCATATCTGGCTGCCGTAGAGATACAGCTCATGCTCTTAAAGGAAATTGTTCATCTGTTGCTGGTGTGTGCTTTCATTTCTGTGAGAGTCTAATTAGGTTCAGTGATTAGGAATGCTAATAGGCATAACAATCCCACAGAAATTTACCTTTCAGAAAAATAACGGGAGTAAAAATACCCAGCAAAGGAAGAAAAAGAAAGAGAGGAAAACTTAAAAAAAAAACCAAACCAACAAAACCCTAACAATTTTATGCGGTATAAAATAAATAAATAAATAAATAAATAAATAGCCACTATGCAAATGCCTCTACCTATCTATCAGAGATTGTTGTAAAGGCAAATTAGCTAATTGCTGTAAAGTGCTTTGAAAATGAAAAGGGATATATAAGAGGTGATTATTATTATTCACAACAATCTGGTAGGTGAAGGCATCTGTCTATTTTGCTTTTTATATCCCCAGAGCTTTCCCAAAGCAACATTAGAAGAAAGGTAAAGACCTAAAATAGGAGAAGAACAATCCCAAAATGGAGAGAAAAGGCCTGTGACATTTGTGAATAATAAAAAATAATAAGCTACAGATCAGTTTGAAAAATACCGTCAGGAGTTTAGCGTAAGAAAGCTACACTGAGGTGCATTTGAACTGATCTTAATGGATATGAAGATCATTAGCAGTGTGCTGATACTGCTGAACTGACATGGAAAATATTAATTTAAATAGGAATATCTTACATTAAGTCTATAACTGCATTAAGATGCAAATGAGTCAAGATTCCATGCCCGATGCTTTGGCCCTTTTGGTACTATGCAGAGTGTCTGTTTTGTGTCAAAACTTAGACAAATTATAAAGGGTGAAGTTTTTATCCCATCACAGGATCTGATGCAATTCTGCAATCTAAAATGTTCAAGGATGATGCAATGAAAGCTGTAATTTAGCCTGAGACTAAATAATACATTTATCTCCGGAAGCTGTAGAATAGCATCCAAGCCTCTGCATACTTATATTATGTGTTAACTCCCCTTGCATGGGCAAACCCCAGGGAGCTACTCTTCTTGTGCTTATGCTAAGTGCACGCAAAAGTGCTACCAAGATCACTACACTAATTTTCAGCATCTGAAAATAAAATAATGCCTATACTGAGGCAAGACTCCTGATAAGTCTGTGAACTACATTCATAGCTGTGGAAGAATTAACTCATTTTTCCTTTTTTTTTTTTTTTTTTTTTTCCTTTTTCTCAATTATCACTTGCTCTAGCTATAAATCACTTCAGAGCTCATTCCTTAAAGGTATCCAAAATTCCCTCAGGTGTTTTGACATAATTCTATTACATCTTATTTCTGTTTAATATTAAATTCTTTCCTGCATGTTTAAATAAACCTGGAAACCTTTTTAGGGAGCACAGCTTAATGGGGAACTAAGAACATGAGCGCCGAATGTCACCATCTTACATGTGTTTTATTATTAATGGTAATTCATGCAGAACCAGCCACTTCACAAGGAGAGACTAAACACTTACATAAAGCTAGGTGCTTCTCTCTGACCTTAATTTGTTTCTGTACTTGAACATTGGATTCCTTTTCAAAAAATAATTATTTCCTTAAAGATTAAAAACCAATAACCCAGTCTCTTTCTGTGAGAAAAAAAAAATGCAGAGGCTTGAGTAGGAATGCTGGAAATACTTTCTTGGTGGCTATTCCAATAAACTACAGTGTAAGAGGTCTTCTTCTGGGTCAGGATGTGTGTGTTCGGAGAGGAGGGATATGGAGGATGGAGCCTGTTTGTTCCTATGTTTTTCATGGCATTTTCTGTCTTGTCTGTAAAATGTTTTCTTCCTGCTTCTGCTATTAGTTGACAAGATGTCAGGGATGGCCTTCCAGTATGAAAAGCAGGCAGCTTCTGCTGTTTGCTATCTTCTACCCAGAGTGGAGAGATTGTGGGCTGTTCTCTCACTTCTGATGCAGTCGCCCATCTATCCAGGCAGGGGCACATCTTGGGCTTTGTCCTCTGTGTGCAAGAACCATAGACCCACAGGCACTTCTGGTAGCTCACAGTCTCTCCAAATTTGCCCAGAAAAGCAGGAATAGTAGAAGAAATAGGGACAGGTTAGCTGAGACAAGATTTCCACCTCACCTCTTTCAAAGTTGGTGTTTGCTTGGGTGATTCACACACCCTTCTGAGTGAGCAGTGAAAATGCTCGTTGGAGTGGTATGTGGTGATTCCCATCACTGGTCATGAAGGACACATCATTTCAGACAGACTGGGCTATCTATACACACAGAAATGGAACATTTGGCAGTAAATCCAGATATGCCTTAACTGAAATATCCACATGTTTAACATTGCCATAAAACCTGGATATCATCAATTCTTAAAGTATTTCTCCCTCCTCCCACCTCTACCATAGTTCTTTCCCAAATAGCAAGTTAGCTGAGTCCAAGGATCATAGGGAATTTAGTCAAGTTAGTGGCAAAGGAAGGGTATCCAAATAATACGCCTGCATGGAGACTGTGTGTGCGCCATTTTTATCTCTGCTTTTGGATGTATTCACTGTGGGGAACAACTGCAAAAGGGAGAATATTAAATGACAAAGGTGCCAAAAAAAATGGGAAAGAAAAGCAAGGATTCTTGGATTATAACAACCTTTCCATTAAAAGAAAAGTATATAAAAATCACAACAGTGCATGATGTCTTTTGTGGTCCTTTGGTATTACATATCTGTTGGCATAAAAAAAGAAAGCTGTGATATAAATCTGACGCTGCTTGTCAAGACCCTGGAATATTACTCTAATAAGGCATCTACTACATCCTTTTCAGAATCCAAAAACACCCATCAAAGCCAAAGATTGAAAGGGATAGCTTCGACTTTATATTGCTAGGCACTGTTTTTTTGGAGAAAAAGTATTACTATTTTTTGTTCTTTTTTCAGGAATGCAAAGCTGGAACTTGAACAGGAAAGAATCTGACATTTTGCAAGTACTGGAAGAAGTTCTCAAAGATACATCTTGAATTTTCCATCCTATCTTTGACTGTGGCATAGTCACAGGTGTCTGCTCTGAGCATAGAGTGAGTATTTCTTGTCTAGCTTGCAATTAATGAGCAGTACAAGCAAATAGCATTGCACTGACATTTATCTCTCCAAAACTTTGCCCTACCAAGTCTAACTACACCCTTTGGGCAGGAAGTTGGTTTTTATTGTGTGGAAAAAAAAATAAAAAGGAAATTGGAGGGCTGAGCCAACACAGATGCACTAAGGACAGTGAGAACTCCCACTGAGGGATGCAGCATGAACAACACAACCAAAAAGACTTGGGTGGCAAGCAAATCTTCATCTAAAATTCTTTGGAAACTGAATAAGCAGGATTAATTTCCCTGTCAATCACAATTGGCTTTCAGCTGAGCTGGGTTGCTGAGGCCCATAGCCCAGGTCCTCATTCCTCACCTGGTCTCTCAGGCTGCGAAGCTGAAGCAGCACACTGCTTCATGCCTCTCTTTTCTCACCTGCAGAACTTGCATGCTACCTATCCACCTCACAATGACATTACAAGGCTAATTTAATCACAGCTATATGGGCCTTCTGAGACAGCTGGAGAAAAGGTGCTATAGCAGTCACTGTGCCTTTTGTTATCATTAGAAGTGGCATTTGAGTGCCAGCTGAGGACTGCGGGAGCTGGATCCAGGCATCAGCTGTGGCTATATGTCATAATGACCCAGATGATGAGAGTGCCTGAATGGGGAACAATTTTGGTGACCTGCAAAAGAGCTGCATTAAAAATGCAAACTCTTGTGCCGCCAGAATTTAATTCAGTGCCTGCAGAAACCAAAATCTTCTCTCATCGTCTCATACAGAGGAAATTAATTAATACTTTTTCTTCAGAAGTGCTTTTTCTTTTGAACAAATGAGTGATAAAGTTTCTTGGAGGATCATCTTAGGAGGATGGAAGGCAGCAGAGGTGACAGGGAGACTTCCCAACACCAGGAAAGATGTTTTGACTCTCCTTCTTCTTCGGTCTCTTTATCCTTCTCCCACTCCTCTTGCTATTGTTGACAGAAATACTTTCCAGCCCCATGTCTCTGGCAAAAAATCTTTAAAGTGTCATCCACCCACCACAGCCCAGTTATCCCATCCACTGCCTCCCATCCCACATTTTCCATGACAGAGCAGACATAGAGAAGCTGGAGTTTGCTTCAGAAAGTGAAACAGCATGGGGACGCATGCCTGTGGCACAGAGACAGCTTGGAGACACCTTCCCACTTCCCTCGCCCAGTTTCTTCCATGGGATCTAACAGAGAGAGCTGTGTGAATAAATATTGATACTAAACATAGTCAGGAATGAGAATTCATGATCTAAAATTACACAAATATTTGGGAATTTAGACACTATAACTCAAGTGGCTCTTAATCTCCAAGTGCAACCAAAAATATGTAACTCCTCGGTTTACTAGCAGTGTCAGCTCCCCAAGTGTGGAGCTGAATAATTTAGAGTGGAAGAGAAAAAGAGAATGGCTGAGCATGGATTTTGCTGGAGAGGAGAGGAGCTCCCCTTCAGATTCACTGGTGACTTTTCCTAGCTGGATGGGGAAGGGAGGCTTCAGGTCACCTTCAGGACAACCCCCATAAATGCAGAGAAAAAACAACCACTCATGCAAAACCCATGACCATTAAGCCTCCTGCCTGCAGGCTCCAGGAGAGAAAAGGGGGATACAGAGGGCGAGGAATGGGGGGCATGCAAGAGTGCACGGTGCTGTAGCCTTCCTGTGGCCGGGGAGGCTGCCCAACACCTGCCACCAGCCAGGCTCAAATCTGAGAACTACAGCTGTAGCATAAAGGCGGATTATCGCCCATCCAAACCAAATTCAATTATCATATCTATGCTGCTTCTCTATTTCTGTAACTGGAAGGCTATTATTAGGCTCCCTCCCTCTCTCCCTCCCTCTCACTCCCTGTTTTTAATACATCTCCAAGTAATGCTGCTGTAAAACATTCAGAAAAGTAAACATTAGCTTTAGGCCATTTGATTATCAGTTTTCCAGAACACTTCGTTCTGCCCTGCATTACTCCATACTCCTTTAATACCAAAAAAAAAGAGATGGACTGAGATGAGTTTAATGAATCCACACTATAGCAATTCCTCTCTCTGTCTCCAGTGATGGCTCTGGCTCACTCTCACAGTGGCAAAAAAAAATGCCAGTTTATGCTTGGATGGAAAAGAAGTGAGGAAATATGTTTTCCCTGTGGGAAAAAAAAAAAAAGACACTAAATTTCCTCCTGTTCTAATTGCTAAAATATTTCTTAGCAGGCTTCCTATCTGCACCTTCATTAATGACTACTTCTTTTCCCATGCTAGAAATGGGAGGTGGTTAGGTGGTGAGAAGGTGAACATGATTCATTCCCCGAGATGAGGGAACCAGTCCTCAGCACAGGGAGTCAACATCCCAGAAACACATTCACTGTCGGTGACATTTCTGATGCTGTTCATTTACACCACAAAGTGCATTGTCTTTCACTTGGGGTTGCAGGACAGGGGCAGGACAGGGATGAATAACCCTTCATGCATGCTCATCCTCTGCAGAGCTCTGTGCCCTTTGTGCCAAGGGCTGACACTTTACTCCAGTGAGAAGCTTATATATTTTTTGTGGATTGGTGGTATACTTCTTTCTTTCGTCAAAACACATTTTGAGCAGGAATTGCCTCTCAGATACATGGTGAAACAAAGCCTGTACACCTAAGCTCTAGGAACACAGAAATGTAAGTGGAGAGTAAGAGCTGAGTTCATCCCTTGTGACACATGATATGTCTTTGATGCCTTTTAACATGCCCATGTGTGAATAAGACACAAAAAAGGGCAAAATCTTTGCTCAGTTCTTGTGGGGCTACCAAAATACATATAATAAATAATACTCTTACACCCTAGCTTTTTGGTTGTAACAGGTGTTTTTAGCATCATAACTTTCATTTCACAAGCTGCTGTATTAAATTCCTTTATCTTGCACACAAATCAGAGTTTCATAGATAATAAAGCAGTTGGGCAAAAATAAGAAGATTGAAGAGGTAGGGTCTCACTTCTGTACTCTTGGGAGTTAACTAGGAGCAAAGAGAGAGGCTCTGGCTTCTGTGCTATGAATTCCACTCCCCATTAGCATCATCAAGCATGACTCAGGGCCACACAGAACTCGGCTGTGCTGAGGTCTGAGGTGTCACTCAGCTTACAGAAACATCCTTCCTGGTACATAATTAAGAGAATTTGGCTCACTGACATAGCTCAGATGAATCCCTCAGAAGTACTTCCTTTCAGGCCACAACCTGAGCACACAGATCTCTGCTTCTTGCAGTGACTGGTACCAAATACTCCACACCAAGGCAGGTGTGAGCCTTCTGCCTCACAGACACAGGAAGCTGCTCACTGCAATGGGCAGGTCTAAGCTGTGTGGGGAAATTGAGAAGATGAAAACTTAGTTATTGCCTGCTTCATTCTGCTGAGCTGCAAATATTGTGCAAATATTGTAGCCAGCCTTTTTTAAAATTGATTTTTAAAGCTTTTGGATAAGATTCTTATTTACATCGTTCTGATTGTGCAAAGGGACAGAACCGAGCCAAGTTTTTTAATTAACAACTCATATAGCAGAGAATTCAGCATGAAATGCAGAAGTACTTCCTCTCTCTTATGTTTTGGCCATGTGCAACCATAACACCACATAACATTAATCATAGTTGTATGACCATGCACCAGAGCAAAATCTCCTGGGATGCTAATTGGTTTGTAGGATTGGTGCTTGATGCCCTGCTCATGTCTGTAAACTAGGATAAGGCCTGGGGCTTAGCCACATGCTATTTGTTAAATACTGGAGTTTCTTCATTTCCTTTGTTTTACTACCACTGATTAAAAATTTAGCAGTGATGCTGTGCAAAGGTGAGCCTACAGGCACTGCATTAGAGAGCCACCTTTGAAAACTAAGGCACAAAGAGCAGCTGGGGAGGAGATAGGGATGTGGACTGGGATATGGGCAGCAGCAGAAAACACCCAAGGGAGACACAGAAACCATCTCTTGGTGGGAGGGGGATGGGAGGTACAGAGAAATGTGACAGACTTTGGAGGAGAAATGAAATAACTGAGAAATTATCATTGTGAGCTGACCTGCTCTGAGGGCTGTGGGCTGGGGCAGGCTTCACCCAGGGGCTGGGCCACCTCTGCTGGCCCTGCCACCTGCGGGAGGGCACTGGCTGGACACCCTTCCACCAGCATTGGCCACCTTGCCCTTGAACTAGGTGGGCAGGTGGGCACTGGGCAAGGAAGCACCTGACCCACAGGTGTCGTGTCTGGGGGTGAATTCATGCTATTTTCCTTAAATCTCAGAGCTGTTTCAATTTCATGTAACAGGAGAAGCCTAACAGCTGGTGTAGTTTTTCACTTCAGCTGTTTAATGTGGCGTCTGTGACTCAGTTTGCACTGGCAAAAATTAGGGTGAGGCCAGTATGAAACCATCCTTGTAAGCAACAGCTTCAGGTCATTCCTAAGCATCTCTGCTGTGAGGATGGGCTCAGACTTGTTCAAGCTGCTACTTCTCTATCTGGCAAACATACGGAAGGAAGTTTGTTACCTGCTAATGCAAAGAGGACCAAATTAAAAAAAAAAAAAAAAAAAAAAAAAAAGGAAAATACACAGGGAAAAAAGGGAAATAGGGAAGTAAAGTAGCTCAGTTCTGTTATTCTGCTGTGGTGTTTGTCATCGTCCAGTTTCCTTGCTGAGAACAATGAGAGATCACAAAATCGCTAATTCTCACTGGTATTTTCTCAGCAGTATTTCCTGCAGAATGTGAATGTCTCTTTTCTTGTAGGCAGATGGACAGAGCCTGCAGGATCACATTTACTGGAGAGAAACCAGCTTTGAAAAGTTTCAACAGCCGGCATGGTATCTGGTCCATCTCTATTGAAATGAGTTCATTATCATTCATTTTTTGCCAAATGCCAATCAGTTCTTAAATCACTCTTGAAATTAGGATGTTAGGAAAAAAAAATCTAAAAGTCTCCACAGATACATTTTCAACATTTGCAGGAATATTTTAGAATTATTTCTCCAACAGTTGATGCTATATAATTAATGTATAAAACAAAACAGACACAACAGATCTTCCAAAAGTGGTGGGATTTTTCATTATGTGGGTGCAGAAAGAAAGCATCAAAAGTTCACCAATTCCTTCATCTACTCATTTGCTAATGTATCACATTTCAGATAAGATGGAAACTTATTATTTTGAGAGACTGATCCTCAGTACCTATCTATTCTTTTTTTTTCAAAGGGCTATGCAGTTTTTCTGCAGAGATTCTGATTTTGCACTCAGAAATTTATCATCTTCCTAGTACTGGTCCTCTTAAACAAGTGTTTGTTAACATATCATGAAGAGACTCACATTCAGACTGTCATATTGTTCTACCAGATTAAGGAATTTGCATATTTTCCTGCAAAATAAACCCATTGTCACAGTGGATTGATAGCAAATAAAGAAAGCAGAAAAATGCAGATTTTAGCATGCATGCCCATGTCTTTCACCTATTGTATAATTGGTTTGCATTAGCTGATTAGTGAGTATGATGGCTTGGGAACACAAAGTTTTGCCACTCTTTTCCGTTTTAATGGTAGCAGATACGCAAATAAAATGAAAATATTTTTAACTGTGTGCCTTAAAGAAAAAGTTTAATTTTAGCAAAAGCAACACTCCAGTGGATATGTGGTCTCCCAGTGTATTGTTCTATGCAGATACTAAAAAAGGGAAGGCATTAAGTGTCCATGTGCTTCATGTCCCCTCCTAGCTCATCTGTGAATGCCCAGGTTCCATCTCCTTTTTCACAATCATGTGGCACTTCATGTGACAGATACATGGGAGGTCATGTCTAAATTCATCTTCTGATTTTTTCCACACAGGATCAATAATATCACTCATTTTTTGGGTGTGTCTGTGTACAAACACACAGAGGCATCAACCCTTCACTGATGGGAGCCAAATTTCTCCAATTTGCCCAAACTGGCCCTTGGAGCCCAAAAGGACACAAGCCACAGCACATCTCCAGCTTAAATAACATGAACCACATATTAGTGTAGGGAAAGGCTATGAGAATGCTTAAAAGGATATTGATTCTATAAGGGATGCAAATGTCTGACTGAAGATGCTATGATACACAGATGAAATTACTATCTGGGCTACTTCAGATGCAAGGAGCATTGCCAATAGCCAAAAATTTTTGTCTCTAAATAAATGAGGTTAAAATGGACTTTTTTTCAAGTGAGCAGTCTCATGCATTTTGCTTTTTATTGGTTACCTTCTCTGTGTTCTCTTTCTTGTTCTCTGTGATCTCTTTATCTTTCTACTTCTTCTTCTTCTTCTTCTTCTGCACCTTTTTTTTCATCTTTTGGTCTCAGGCAAAATAAAAGGAGATAAACAATTAAAAAGGAGAGAAAAGCATAAAAATCATGAGGATTTTTTCACAACCACCACTATAGTTTGGAAGGAAAAAAGGCCAAAACATTCTCTTTTGAAATGCTTGGGAGTAAAAAAAAAAAAAGAAACGCATCCCTTTTCATTCAGCTCTAACATTTGCACTGATTAACAAGAACATTTGCAATTCTGTTTAAAAGGTGTAATGCAGGTTAATATTACATCTCCACGGTATTAGTTTTTCCACAGTCACAATGAGAGTTTTAGTCTCCTTCCCACAAATATTTTGCAACAAGAGAAAATGGTTTCCCCTCTGACTCTGTGTTTTGTTTCCCTCAGGTGTCACATAGCACTCCTTTGTTTTAACCCAGCAGTACCTGCACCCATCTTGTGGCGTGCTAGCTCTGTGCCATCTCTAGTGTCATCTCACTTCCTCATCTGTGCTAATAAGGAGCATTTAGGAGCAGCTCCGGCTCCGGCACTGCATTAATGAAGCACTAACATTTGTTAGGAGAGAGATTCAGCGATGTTGACAAGTGACTTTGCTGATCAGAGGAGCACAGTTGGGTTGGAAGGAACCTGTGTTCTTGAAATGTGGGAGGTGAATTATCTCAGTATTCAAAAAAATAAACAGAGACAAGTTTGATGAGTTTAAATTCACAGAAGAGCTTTTTAATATTTCCTGAGGTTCTAATCAAAGAAGCATCTTAACTAGTCCCAAAGGGAAATGAAAGATGAAAGGAGCTGACACTGATGCCCACTCTACCTTGCCTGTCTGCTACTGGGGTTTTTTTTTAATTCTTTTTTTTGCTTGTTACTAAAAATATCTCAGCGGGTAAGAATTAACAGTAGGATATTAATGCAAAGTCACAAATAAAAATCCATTGCAAAATGTAGCATACCTTTAAAATTTTAACATCTAGTAATTTTAAATCAAGGAAATTGACATAGATCGGATGAAAGAAGATACAGCACCTCTAGCTTATGCCAACTAAAAATAAGAATTATTAATGAATCTGGGCTTTCTTCTGCTGTGCACATTAATTATTTATGATAATAATACTCCGCACTGCCATATTAAAGAATTTTCTTCACCCAGCTTCCCAGAAAACTCCATCTTCTGAAACCCTCAACATTTTAAAAAACACAAAAGAATGAATTCCTTTCAGTGTATTTATTATACTGGAAGATGAATATAGTCTTGGGTTATTAAACTGGAATGAAAAACACATCTTATTAGAACTTACATGGTGATTTTTATTCTCACTAGTTTCATATAAACTTAATGATGCAGACTGCATTTTTATGCTCATCTATTTTAAAATGGTGCCTGGAGCAAAAGAAGCTTCCATTAATGCCAGTTTGGTATTTCAAATACAATTTGATGTAATTTACTTCAAATATATGTGAACAGAGAAGGATAATGTTGAGAGTATTTGCTGGATTCAGATCTGGGTTAGCTCATGGCAGTGATTTGTTAAAATACAAGTTTTATGAAACAGAATAAAAAACAAAAAGGAAAAATGAAAATGTTTTTCAAAATATAGGGTAAAATTAGTATCTTTATAAAGATGGTGGAAGGGGAATTTATTTTGAATTGTCAGAGTTTAAAGAATTAGTACTGAAAATAACATTATTATTATTATTTAGAAATCAACAACAAATTAAACTCATTTAATAAGGGTATTGGACCGCATTTTTTTTAGAGCTGTTGAATTTGTTGTGATCAATCTAAAATAGACTGTGATGGATTTTTTTACGTATCTCCATTCATTTATTCCCAATCCAAGTTTCATGTACCTATATCCTTTGTTTTTTATGATAGCACAGACACTTGAATTTGAAAGCACACAGAAGCATCCTGCAGTATGTGGGCTATGGCAGGGGCAGAGGTCTCATGAAAGGAGAGGAGTTTTTACAACCAAGGAATGTATACACCAACAAAATATAATTAATGGTAAAAAATGCGTGCTTGAAAATGGTAAGGGTCTGTATGTGTGAATGTAATATCATACTATAAATTCACACTGTGTTTCTACACAGAGTGCCACACTTCCAATGTATCTTGCTATGTCAAGGGACAGCACTCTGAAGCAGAAAACATTGCAGCAGGTGCAAGGTGCTGATTCTGCTTTCCTCCTGCAGCTGGGATCCCCTGGCAGGGGTTTGCATCCCCTGCTGCATTGGGACACCCACCATTTCCACAAGCAAGGAGAAAACACAGTTATTGCCTCCCTGCTTTTATTGCATTTCTGCCTGTGGTTTTTTTTTTTTGGTGTTTTTTTTTTTTTTTTTTTTTTTTTTTTGTTGTTGTTGTTGTTGTTGTTGTTGTTGTTGGTTTTTTTTTCCCTTTTTTTTTCTCTTCCAGGGGTTTGCAGGGAGGGAGGGTAAACCTGAGATCAAGTAAGTGGCTTAAGGGTAAGATTATAAAAGCATTGGTGAGATGTAGGCACATAACCCCTGTGAGAAGACTTTATGCCTAGTTCCTTTAGGGCATTTATTAAGGCTTACTCCTCCTTATGAATTTCCTGAGCCTCTTTCACACTCTGTCCTTCTGAAGATAAATGCTACCCCTACCAGAGCCCATGGCATTGTAGCCTGTCAGCAGGTGGTCACAGCTCTACCCTCTTCTCATGGCTGTGCTGTAGAAAACCCTTGAAAATTTAGGCAGCACCAGTTGCCCCAAGTGCAGCTTCTGGGAATGTGGTGAATGGCACGAGATGGACAGGCATTCCCTTTAGGGCAGTGCCCCTGAACGAGGGGCTCTACAGTGCAGGGTAGCCAACACAACCCCCCACTTCTATTCTGCTTGGAAGGCTGAAGAGAGCCTGTCCCAGACCAGGGGTCCTCATCCCAGGTGGATTAGAGCCCTTTCTGGATTATTTCCATGAAGTAAATAATCAAGGACATTTGTAAAGGAATCCAATGGAAAAAATATTCCTAATTGGTTTTAGGCAAGGATTGGACAAAGAGCTGTTTCTGGAGGAAATGTGTCACAGCATCATTTCATAAATCAACAGCAGCTTTATAAATGTGTTCATAAGTTTCTGCATACACATAGAAATTGTTATAAGCAAAATGAATGCCTAAGAAAATTAATGAGCATATTTAGTGTTTAGTAATAGACTCTCTTTTCTCTGCCTGGGACAATGAAGAGAACACTGCATGTGACCTCATGAGTTATACAATTACAAAGAATTTAAAAATCATCAGCATTTCAAAGCTACATGTTGGAATTTTTTCTCTTAAATCCAGGCGTTAATGCTTTCAAAACAGCCAACCCCACCACCTGAAATGCAAATCTTCATTGGTGCAGTTCTTTGTTTAGACAATGGTAGAGGCATGGCCTATACTGGAGAGATGTTTATTGTGCACTGGAGAAAGGTGTTAAGATAAATCATGCTATTAAAAAATAAAAAGAAAAATATCACCTGTTTAGTTTGAGATTGCATTTTTTTTGGCGACTTTGACCCAGGGGCGCCCCTCATGAGTCAGTGACAGCACATACAGGCAAGGAGCAGGGAACGAATCCTGTGCTGGGTCCTGTCCTCTGTTCACTTGTGTTCCTGACAGTGAGGGCAGTTCCAGGATCAAAAAATAACCACTGAACTATGACAGATTTTCTGAATTCAGTGATTACAGAGTCTTCAAAACCTAAAGGAGATCACAGCTTGGGTGAAAATGCTGGTGGAGGTCAGCTGTATTAAAAGCAATTATGTATTAGTCCCTCACAGCTCTTGCTCAAAAACCAGTAGTCAGCTTGAGGGATATTTTGACCTTTTCCACTTTCCATCTCTCTGTTTCTAATAAAACAAACAGGATAACCTCTGCAGCACACACTCCTCAAGCTGGTATTAGACTGACACATATACTGAAAGCATGAGACCTTTCCTTTCACCTTTTCTGAAATGGTCAGGTTTGAGATTGTTACTGGAGAAAACCTTCTCTAGAATGAACCTGAACTCATAATCACTACTATATCTGATATTTAGAAAACACTCATTCACGTAGGGCCGAATAATAGGTGCTTTGAGCTACCTTTCAGCTATCAGTGAGTTTCACTACAGATATTTGGGTTCCGAAACAGGTACAGCACCTGCAAGATGGTTTTTGTTGATTTGGTTTTATTTTTTACAAACAGGAAAGACAAGAAAATCAAATAAAACACTGCATTCATTAAAACAGTCCAGCACTGTTTCACCGTAAATCAGCTATTGCTGATTAGATCTTTAATGTAATGGATCAATGTCTCAGCTGACACAAATGAACTTCACGGCGTTGTCTCACACAAGCTCAGGTTCTGGTGCAATGTCTTTACCAACATCATAAACACTCGCTGGATGTTTCCAGTGCACTCAGCAGCTAGCACCTGCTGGGCCACTCAGCAAAACAAACCCACTGGTGCTCACTTCATTTCCGGAAAAATCAAGGCAGTATGAAAGGAAACAAAAAAGCCATGTAGCTTTTACATAAATAGATAATATTAAGCCTTACTTTGTCTGTAATTAAAGAAAGGAATTCTCTACAAAGCATCGACACAGAAATGACTTTATCATTCAGTATGCTTTTCTAGCTTACTCTGATCCTATGCGTTGTCCCATCCTTCCAACAAACAGCTCCATTGCCCACCAGGCTGGTGGCAGCAGGTGCACAAGCAGTTGCTCAGTCCCATATTGATGCTTCTGTCCCCTGGAAGGTGCCAACCACATCCCAGGCTGGCATGGAGATAAAAAGCATGGAGATAAAAAGACTTCATGCACCAGGGTTTTCTAGGCTTGAAATATGCAGGAGACTCATATCCGTACGTGAAGATTGATGCTGCACTCTGGACCAATCGTCACTTTTTCCACCTCCTCTTCCCTAGTTGTGATGTTGGAAAATGAACTGGAGAGCAGAGAGTAATTGCCCTTGAGCCTTAACAAATGCAAAGTATAGAAAGAGTCGAAACTTGTGGCATTTCCTTCTGCCTATACAGTTAAAACCCCTACAATGAAGGGGCAGGAGTGACATTCAGGTATTGGAATATGGGTAGAAGTCTCTTATTCTTTCCTGGAAGAGAAACAATGTGAGAAGTAGGGGAAGTGAGAAGTAGCAAATATCACTGACAATTTATGGCACTTGAAAGAAAAATCTAATCTGTGATTTACTCATTTAAGTGCAATTTCAGTTTACCTACAATGTCATGACCTTCTTGATGATAGTTATATATGGCATGTGACATGGATAGAATGAACCTCTTACATATGTAGAAATGGGTTTAAAAATGAATGTTCTGTCCACCCTGCTTTACTACTGCTGTGATTTAGTAAAAGACTAGTTGCTGTCAGATCCAGTAATTTGAGTTTCATCTTACAACGAAGTATATATGCTGATGAAAAGCTGCTTTAGCAGCAGAGAGACTGCTAATTGTTTGATTATACAGGTCTTCACATTAATGAAGCACTATTCCATGGATTTGGAGCATGGCGTGCAACCAAATTACCACCCCAGCACTCAAGCTGTGAAATCTGATTATTCATTAGCCAGTCAGTGAGTGGTACAAACATCTTTTCTTTTTTCAAACCGTCAAAGGAGAGCGACTGCTTTCCCCCCCCCCCCCCCCACTCTTTCCTCTAAGAATATTGGGTTTTGGACTTTTATCAATGATAGTAGCTTACTTAAGAATTTCAGGATAAACATGTTATGTAAAGAGGGCCTCATTTTTCTCCAAACTGTGGTCCTTTTGCATAATTTATCCCTTATGTTTACTTAGTCCTGACCTCCCTAGAGCCTGTCACTGTAACTGACAATTGTGGTGCATTTAATGAATTGAGAGTAGACTACACCCTCCTTAATTGACAGGATCTACTAAAAGATAAGGAATCAAAGTGGGGAAAGCTCACAGTGTATCTGCCTCTACCAGGCAGACCTGACTGAAGATGGATGTAGAAGTAATTTTCAAACTTCTTTTATCATCATTGTTTTATAAACTTGAATTTTTTTAAGGGGAAATTTCTCTCTCACATAAACAATGAAATGAAGAAAACAATAATTGGATGATATTAGCAAAAAGGTCTTCCTTCCTTCCTTCCTTCCTTCCTTCCTTCCTTCCTTCCTTCCTTCCCTTCCTTCCTTCCCTTTCCTTCCTTCCTTCCTTCCTTCCTTCCTTCCTTCCTTCCTTCCTCTTCCTTCCTCCTTCCTTCCTTCCTTCCTTCCTTCTTCCTTCTCTTCCTTCCTTCCTTCCTTCCTTCCTTCCTTCCTTCCTTCCTTCCTTCTTCCTTCCTTCCTTCCTTCCTTCCTTTCCTTCCTTCCTTCCTTCCTTCCTTCCTTCCTTCCTTCCTTCCTTCCTTCCTTCCTTCCTTCCTTCCTTCCTTCCTTCCTTCCTTCCTTCCTTCCTTCCTTCCTTCCTTCCTTTCCTTCCTTCCTTCCTTCCTTCCTTCCTTCCTCCTTCCCCTTCTTCCTTCCTTCCTTCCTTCCTTCCTTCCTTCCTTCCTTCCTTCCTCCTTCCTTCCTTCTTCCTTCCTTCCTTCCTCTTCCTTCCTTCCTTCCTTCCTTCCTTCCTTCCTTCCTTCCTTCTTCCTTCCTTCCCTTCCTTCCTTCCTTCCTTCCTTCTTCCTTCCTCCCTTCCTTCCTTCCTTCCTTCCTTCCTTCCTTCCTTCCTTCCTTCCTTCCTTCCTTCCTTCCCTTCCTTCCTTCCTTCCTTCCTTCCTTCCTTCCTTCCTTCCTTCCTTCCTTCCTTCCTTCCTTCTTCCTTCCTTCCTTCCTTCCTCCTTCCTTCCTTCCTTCTCCTTCCTTCCTTCCTTCCTTCCTTCCTTCCTTCCTCCTTCCTTCCACAGCTAACGTAACCTAACAGAGATTCCAGGTACAGCCAGTCTGTTTTGTACAGTGAATGTAGCTGGGTTCAGTTACAAAATGAGCAGTGTGGAAAATCCTTCCTCACATGGTGGAGAAGGACTGACATCTATAGCAAATGGGATTATCTGTAATGAGATTACATACAAAGAGATTAAGATGTGAACTGACACTCCTAGGAGATACAAAAAGAGGCTCCTGAGACAACAGAGAAATGAGGTGTCAGAAGCAGAAGGTGGAATTGCTTCCTTGAGAAGGTTTTTCATGATAATGATAATGATCTTACCCGTATAATAGCGCCTTTCAAACCAGAAAGATCCCCAAAGAGCTGTACAAATGCTGTACACTAGTTCTTTTCAGACCATCATGGAAATGCTTCCACCCTCTGTCGAAGTACAGCAGCTGTTTAACCACACACAAGCTCACCTCACAAAGCAGTGCTGCGCAGGAACTATTAAGATAAAGCAGATCTCAGGGAAAATTCTGGACAACAAAATATAACTATATAAATCTCAAGTCTGACTCATTCCACAAAACTATGTTTTGGATTTTGAGTTTTCATTTCTTTGCTGTTTTTCCTTCTTGCTTTTCACTATTCACACTCACATGTTTAAATAAGAATATTGAATTAGTTTTTTTAATGCTCATTAAAAATGCATCTGTTTTCTTCCTCAAAAAATGCACTGGAAAAATATAAGACCAAAGCAAGTATGAAAGAACAAAGATGTTGAAATCTTGGTTGAAGCTTTGACCCTAATTTAGGTTGCATCTGACTGTGCAGTGCATCAAGTGGCATTGCCAAGTAGATGATAGACAGATGAGACCCATGCATGCCTGCTGGTGGACACAGTTTTAAAAACAAGACATCTCAAATTTGAATGACAAGGCTGTGATGGAAGCCACCCAAACCAGTGCAAACTGAGGAGAGACCTCTTCCAAAAGTAACCTTTGATTCTGGGGTGCTTCTGTTTTTGTCTCACAGAACACTATAGTACCTACTGAGCCTTTTAACTTTTCTCTGTAAAGCTGCCTGGCAACAACTTCACATGAAAAGCCTCAAAACAACAGGCAGTAGGTGTTGTCCAGAAGAAAAAAGTGATTAAAAAAAAAACCCTTCTGTGCCTGCTCATAGCTCATCAGAAGAAATATCTGTGCTTCAGGCATGGCTTGAAGACATGAGAGCAGCATAGGCGTTCCTCAGATACAGTGCTTCTCTCACTCTCTAAATTACCATCCTTGTTCTTAGTAGATTTTATTAGTCTTCTTGTCAGTCTTATAAATGGAGTTTAACAGGAAAACAAAATGTATTTAGACAATATGGCCTATATGGCTTTGCAGCTAAACCAAGTCTCACTGTCAGATTCTTTCAGCTCTCTGGCAAAAAGGATAATGAGACGTTTTGCTTGCTCCTCCGCTCCCATGTTTGCTCTGCCAGGCAACCACCAGCATCAATGCCCAAAGGAAAAATTGCTTTCAGAGAGGGGGCTTAATACTAACCCTGGATATTATCTCCTCCTTCCAGCCTTCAAGCAAGAAGCCTTAAGTCAAGATTACTCCTTCATCGGTTGCCAGGTACCAGGGGCTCACTGCAGACCGTGGTGCAGCATCCTCCAGTGCCTGTTTCTTCCCTGTGAAGGAGCCCTGGGTCCTGGCCCCTACCAACACCTGACAGCCTTGCCACGATTCCACAGCTCTGAGAAAACCCCTCTGTGGCCCAGTGTCCCTGTCTGCAGCATGGATAATGATGCTACTTATCCTGGTAGGGGTGGCTTTTATTTCTCTGTCAGTCACAGCGCACAAAAGAAAAATACACATCTTTGTAGCATCCCTCAGCCATCACAGACTGTTAAAACCAATACAAATTACAACTATTTCACCACTGCTGCTGCCACTGGTAAGCTACCACTAACCTCCTGAGAGCACTGTAAGAATGAGAGATCTCCTTTGCTCCTCCACATTTGACCTGTATCCCTCTCACCCTGGATTAAAAAACCACAATTTGTTGATACTAACAATGCTGTCCTCATAAATTAAATTATTATATCTTTTTTCACTTTTTTTTTAAACTGAATTTTTTGGGCCCTAAGATTAGTTTTCTAAAGACACTTGCCAGGACAAACATGTAATTTTAAGCTTTAGGGCCTTTTTCCAATACCTTTATAAGATTATATTGGCAAAACCCCTATTTTGACTCACTTGTCCTGAAATAAAGCTGCTTTCACTGATGTAGCTTGGTTCACATGAATGGCACATCCAGACTCCTGACATTACTTGTGTTCTACCAGAGGCTATAGCTACCCAAGGAAGGTTTTGCTCACCTAACCATCCTGACAAGGTCCACCCTAGGATATGTAAAGCGCTAATAAGTCTGGCTCTAAACTCCCCCATGGGACTTCTCTATCTGGGACTTCTTCAGGAGAATCTTGCCTGCTTCAGTCTGGTGAGCATCCGAGGCAGGATACATACCACAGCCTCTCAGCCAGCTCAGGTGGACCATCTGCTGTCCCACCCTGGCTCAGCACTGCTCCCACCCTGCCCCAGTAAGGAGATATTCCTGTCAAAACTCATGATGTCCCAGAGTGGACAGGAATCCATTACTCACTGAAGAGGGTCCTGCTTATCACTCTTGCTCTGCAGCATTCAATAATTTTGATCTCTGTCTGGGCTACCAACAAGCACTTCCAGGTCAAAGCAAGAAATGCAGCAGCTTTCATCACCCGCACAGAAGCTTTCATTTTAAAAATAATGCCTTTCAATGTCAGCTTGGCCAACAGCTGCTTCTAGAAGATTAGAGCTTTTCTCTGCCTTCTCTGGCAACCCAGATGGATTTGTTTGCCTAGTTTACATTGCACTGCATTGTTCAGCTATCTGTAAGCGTGATCAGTGCTGGCTTCCAATATTTCAAAGCCTGTGGCATCATCATCATCTAATACCAATTATGGGGGAAAAAAGCCTCTTCCAAGTAGCAGCTGTTGAGTTTGGGAGGGGTGATGGGGTACTCTTTGTTCTCTCACACTTAATCAGCAGGATGAGAGGTACTGGAGCTCACATGACACAGCACTTTTAGGACAAGAGACTACATCTGGTCTATCCCAGGATTTTCTTAGGTACCTATCCCAACAGGGTCTGCAGTGGCACTTCTACATCAGGATGATCATGGCTTTCCAGGAACATACAATATAGCAAAACTAACTCTTCCTGGCTGGCTGCATGTGCTTTTCATGTCAGGTTCACACCATACTACAACCACATTCTGCTCAAAGTAAATAAACTGATGCACAATTGTTTGAGAAGAGAAAAATTACTTTGGAGGTTTCAGCAACCTTTTCATGCGTCCGTTTATCCCTCCAAGCTCTCTTACATGAGTAGCATGTGCTTAGATGTCTTCTGCCACACATTCAAGGAGGACAAACAAGCACAGACTGCCAGATCCCCCCAGAACTTCTGGTTTTCTGCCTCCAGATCAGCAGCTAAGTCAATATATTACAAACCACCATCAGCAGTCTGTTTTTTTGGAGCTGCTGAGTGCCCACAAGTCCCAGAGATATCACGTACAGATGCTCCCTGCTCAGCTTCTTTCCCAAAAGTTTTCACAGCTTTATTATCTTGCTTCTTCCTCAGTCTGCATTAGCTTGTGGGCGTTGACATGTGTACTTCACTGCAGAGAACACAGTCCAGTCACTCTGCAGACACAGTCCATGACAGATCAAATGCCTGTAACCAATATGGATTTTCCTTGCCTTCAACTTATGTCACAACAAAGCTCTTTGTGAGACATTTGGCAGAGATGTTGCTCAGTCAAGAAAACATTTTATAACTTGGGGACAATAAACAGCCCTATTACATATGCTGCTACTTCTTTGTTTTGTTTACAAGATATTTAACACAAGAATATCAGCTTCCCTGTGATTCTTCATTTTTCTCATTATTTCCAGATATTAGGAGAAATTAATTTCCACCTGCAAATCAACTGTTTTCATGCATATCTATGCAAGGCACAATATATTTTGAATAGGCAAAGGCAAACAGTGAGGAAACCATTGGAGATACAGACCCTAAATAAGTGCAGCTCACAAAATGAGATTGTAATTTTGGATAGGAATCAGTGTTCAATCTGGGGTATAATTTGCACCACCAGATTTCATGAAACTTGCAATTCCACATTCCTTATTCTACATCTGGCTCAGGAACATATCAAAAGCTATGTTTACACAGCGTTTTGCAGGCAGACTCAAGCTTGATTTGACCACACTCCAAACCAGCCAGGAAACATGTGGCTACACCAGTGCAGTGCCAAACCTCAGAAAATCTGCCCAGATGAGAAAAAGTGTGTATGAGAACAGTCAGAGCTCAGAGCAAGTGTCAGCTTCCCTGCAAAAATGTGTGGTTATAACAGACTCAAATTTTCAGGAAACCTCCATGGGGTTTTTTGTTTAACCTTCTCCATATACATGGCTGGTAGCTACAGTAAAGAAATTTTCTTCTCATAAATCAATAATTTTCTCTAAAATTCTTTTCTACAATGACAAAAGGTGCTTTCATGGAAAGCCATGAGAGCTTGACCAACAGGCACCTGCTTCATAGGAGCTCTCTCAGCAAGACCCACAGATGAGAGCAATCTCAGTTCAAAGCAGTGGGAAGAATTAGGGCCTTTGAAACTCTTTGTCTGGTAGCTCTCAATTATTTGCTGAAGTCTTCCAGATGTTATGGAAGCAAATGCTTTTTTTCAGGTGTTCAGGTAGTATTTCAGGTTGGTTTCTGAAAAATCATCAACAAGTTATGCATAAGAAGTTGGACTGTGATGAACCAGGACAAATTTGGTGTGGGTGATCTATTCCTCATCACAGCTAAATTACTATTAGTCTTTTAAAAAAGTATACTAAAACTCAGTCCCACTAGTTTAATGAAAGACTGAAAAGTTATTATTTATGCAAGATCAGTTACCATATATTATCATGCAGATTGCATCTATTTATCACCTATTTCATTTGTTTGCAAGCCGTTTGAGTTTTCCTTTTCCTCTCAGATACTGCATTTGGACAGAAGTCAAAAGTTTATTTAAAACATGAGAGAATCACTGTAGAAGCAGAGAAGCAAAATGGTGTCATGTCCTCAATTTTGTCATGCAGCAAAGCAGGTTCCAGGCCTGGAGCAGATGGGAAACCTTAGTTTAGGCTATTTCATGGAGTCTGCTCAGGCTGGTCATGAGCTCCAACGGCTTGACATCCACTTGATTTCCGATGATCCTCCTGCAACACTGCCTTCATGGGAGCGATGAACTTCCTCTACTTCCATGCATTTTCCAAATGCATGCCAGGCACTTTTTAAGTGGCTAGTGAAGAAATTGTGACCCTGACTCAAAACCACTTTTTGTATGAATGCACACTGTGGAGCACAAACCAGATGGATGATGGTTGAAGGACTGTAGTGAAAACATTCTGGCTTTCCACAACAATGGAACACAGCCTTTTTCGTCTCCATGTAGGGAAGTCAACAGTCTGATTTCCCCACCTGTGTTTAGGAGGGGACTTTTGCTTCATGAAATAAGCTTGGTGTGTGGGTTTGTTTATGGAGACTTGAGCATAACTTTTTTCCTCGGGTGAGAGCTCTTTGCCCAGACTTAGACAGTACAAATGCATGTGATTTACAATTAATTCAGTGGGAAGTCAGCATCTGGATCTGCAGAATTTCAAATTATTGCTTAATACTGAGAATGCCTCAGCTTTTGAAGCGTTTTGTGTGAGATACCCAAAGGAAATTTTCAGACTACTGAGTTATCATTGCTGAACTACTGCAGCTACTACCTGTCCTAACATTTCACTGTAACGAGGTCATATTTAAGTTACCAGCAAGGAGGGTCTTGCAAGATCTCCTTAAAATCAAAGTGTTGGTGAACACCAAAAACAGCTCCAAATTTTGTCACTCTAGTGATGGATTTTGCAAGTAATCCATTTCTCCTCCAGCCCAACCATCCTGAGACACTGGATAATATAACTTGCACTTCTCTCTGCCTTAAACTTGCTACCAGCCATCATTACACTTGCGATAACATTTTATTGATCAAACGTCTTGGAAATGGGACATTCACAAATAAAATTTCAGCATGACAGAGGTAGCAAAAAGGAACTAGTCATGCCAAGGCAGAGCAGTTTCATTTCTTACTTATGGAGTCACCATTAATGTACTACTGTCACTTCTCACAAATGTAAGGGCCCTAAGAAAACAATGGCAATGTGTTGCCATAGAGTAGGACTGTCCAGAGTTCTCTGGGTAACACTAAACAGTCCATGTCTTTATTACACTGGTGGGAGACTTCTCCTAAGGCAAATGAACAGTAATTGCTACCAGTACCAGCAAAATCTCAGCAAGCACCAAATATTAAAAGAGGCACAGGAGACATTTGAAGACACAGATGGTACAGAAGGGGAATTTGACCATGCTTTACAGTCATCTTCTGGTATTTGTCTCCAAGATAGGGGGAGTAAGCATGCCAGCAGCTCAAAACTGTTGTCTCAGGCCCAGGTGAGTGGCACAAAGGGAGATGCAATACTTCCTGGCCCAGCAGGACCAGCAATAAGGTATTGAGCTTGGATTTACTGAACTTAAAGCATCTTAAAAGCAGTAGAGATTCCATGTTCTTTCAGGAACTCCCCCAGACAACCGGAAACCTTCTCATGCAATAAAAGGTCTCTTGAGGTAGTAAAGACCTATGAATGTCTAGGAAGAGGAAAGGGGCTTTTTACTTCTGCCCATGAGAAAAAAAAAAATAGAAAGACCACTTGAAAGACTCCTTTACTTGTCTCAAGCAAGTAAGGAGTAAGATCCTCTTGAACAGCTCTAAGCAGGAGACAGCAGTAGTCATACGATAACATTTTATAGGTCCATCTGCTCCCCAGAAAGTTATGTTCAGTAGGTATTTACAGATCTAATTTCTCTCTTTAGTTCTTTTTCATCAGGATAAATGTTATGAACTTTAAGAGATATGAAGTTGAGAGAGCAGGTGCAAAAGAAATATAGACGAATTTCAAGGTAAAAAAGTACACTCAATCCTCAATTCACTCAGCTTAAGTACTTCATGAAAATGTGAACAGCTGGTGATTTTGCATATTGCATCATCTGCACCATGGAAGGGACGTAGAGAGATCTGGATAATAACAAGAGGCTTTGGGACTTAACTGAGAATTAGTCAGGACTTTGTGGATATAAGTCAGCTATCTTAATATCAGGGTAGATTTTATACTAAAGTTTTCACTTTTTTTATTTGACTTTTTGTCACAGTGCTTGTTATTATAATTTCATTTTAAAGAGAAAGCCAAGTCATCTCTCCAACAGAAACAAAACCAATGCCTCTTACTAGAGTTCCATGAATCCACTTCGATGTCACTTGAAAGACTCCTGAGGAGTCAAGCTGCTTGGTTTCTGTGAGACAGCCCAGGAGTCTCTCTCAGTCCAGCTCACGCAGCTAAGTTAAGCTCTTATTAAACTCAGTTGTCATTTTTCTAACAGATTCTTAATTACTGTTTTTTGAAGCAACAATCATCCCACGCTTCACATTCGCTTTGTTTCTCCACCTCTTCATGCGGTGCAAGCATGTGGGCAAAGCGTGGGAGGCTCCAAGAGCCCAAGCAATTGAAAATTGATGTGGCGCTTTAAAATAAAGGAATGATCCTTATTATAAGAGGGGAACAACAAAGTAGCACACTGAGATAAACAAAGACGCACAGACAATGCAAGGAAAATAATATTAGCAGATGTTGAGCCAGCCGTTAATGATCTGTTTTATATTTAAATCTATCGCTTCAATGTTGGAGCCAGAACACCAAGGAGTGAGAAAGAAGCCTGGCAGCAGCCACGCACTTCACTTTTATTGCTCTGACTCCAGTAATTGATGTTGACTTTTTAAGTTATCGGTATGAATTTTTTTGTGTGCAAATAGAATGCTGATGGAAAAGCAGTGCTGATGGCACTGGGAGAGGGAAGGGTTCTCCTCACAGACCAAGCACAGCAAACCCCTGAGCATTGCAGGTCTTCTGAGGAGCAATGCTCAGAGCTTGTAGAACCTGGACCAGACCCTTTGTGCAAGAACCATGCAGGAGGTCAAAGATGTCAACGAGCAGCTCCCTAGCTCTAGTTTGGATTGGCATGCGGACTGGCAGAGAGCACGTCCCTGCTTTTGAGACTTGTACAGCTCATGCTGGGTGACAGGCACAAGAGCTGCGTTTTATACTTATTCCTCCCTACAAACCATACCTCACTTTTCACTAAAAGATTACACCAGATGTGTTTATTGCAAAGCAACACAATGGGTAAAAATTGGAGGCAGAAAACTTCCCTCATGTATTGTTCATTCAGGGTCAAACATTCAACTGCAAACCTGCAAGCAGCCACACAAGAACTAAATGTTGTACTATATCTCAAGATCAAACTTTAGCTAATTTAGATAACACCAGAGAAGGATGGATGTCATTTCACCATACTCTAACACAGGTCTTCTCCTCCTGCACCCTTGTGAGGAGGAAATCAAGTCCTTGAGTCTGCACAGGGCTACAGTGTCCTTTGCTCAAGTTCTCCCTCAAGGTGAGGGGACCTGAGAACCTGTCGTATCCTGCCATATTGCACCAGCTGTTTGGACTAGACACATCCAGTGGAGGCAGCCAGCTTGGCTGCTCTTCCAGGGTTGGGCTTCTTGTTTTATTCCAGGATTTCTTGCTTTGAGTTTCCTCTTGTCTTGCATGAGATGATTTCCCTGTCCTCACTCACCTGCTCCTGGAGCAGCTCCTAACTATTGGCCATATCCTCCTCTTCTTTATATTGACAATTTCATTTGCATTCCCTAACAAATACAGCACTTCTACCTTTCAGGGTATTTCCTGCTTATGCTATATTCAGTACTTTGGTAAAACTTCATAAATCAGCGCTCCTGAGGAACAGACACTATCCAGACAATCTGTTAGTAGCACAGCTGTCTGCTTGCTGTCAGCCTGATATAGACGTGAACCTGAAAAAAATCAACCTAAATGGAAAGGCCATTGCTCCAACATTTTCCCCTGCCCTTCTCAGTATCCAAAGGAAGAGTTCTAGGCTGTTCACAACTTTTGACCTAGCTGCAGACTACCTGGATCAGACTGTTGCTGTCAACTATCTTCTGTGCCAGTGGCAGAGATGTCCTCCTTAGATCATTTTAGGATCATTTAGATACTGATTCTCCATGAAATTATTGTATCTGTCAGGCTGTTTGACTCTAACTTCATAAAAATGTCTTTACAAACTATTATGTGTACTAATATTTCACTCCAATATGCCACCTAATTTAGTGATACCATTGCTTTTAGATTATTTAAAAAAAAACTTAATCAGTTGCATTCTTGCCCTACTGATTTTGGATCAACACGTGTTTTTCAGTTAAGACAAGACAATTTCACCCAAGACATGGTCTGGATGCAGAAAGATTTGGTGCAAGTTCCACATGTCCTACTCCACTGCCTGTCCGGATTAACCACTTTGGGCTTCTGTGCAGTCCTGAACCAAACAAATTGGATCCAGCAAGAAGTCAAGCACTTTATAGTTGCTTACCTTGACACTACAGGTACTTTTAGCCATTGCATTGAAATCTTGCCACTGAAAGGTACCAAGTTTGTCTTAAAAAAACATGAAAATTAGCCATTTCATAATTTCCATACTCATTTAACTATGTATTGATACCAGTAACAACCCTAATGTTATTGGTCCAGAATCTTCTTCAAGTTAAAAGTAATTTTAAACACCTGAATGGAGTAAGGATTCTCGTTCCAGACTGACCTTCTCCCACTTTACTGAAGGTCCGCCACTTTTCAGAAATAAGAAAGCCTTAGGCAGCTTTAAAAACTCTTCTACTTTGAATTACATGGAAATGCTAATTTTAAAGTATATATTAAGTTTTAATGTTTTTTAACATCCAGCAACACCACTTCTGACCTTACATGTGTACTCCAGCAGCACAGAAAAAATAGACTCACAGCTCTTTGATTTACCCTTTTCCATAGCCTACTAGATGCCTGTGTTTGCAATTATCTCCCAGTGAACAGTCATGTAAAGTCAAAAGAAACAGAAAATAGATCTGTGATGTGATCCTTGCAGTCTCCACACTTCAACAACACATTGCATTGCAATTCACTGTTGCGGATGGTAGTGAACAATTGGGACATTACTGCATCCATTATATATTAATAGCAGAAGCGTGTATCCTATTTTTCTTTCCTTTCTTTCCTCCCCTACCCTTTTTATGATAATTAACAAGGTAATAAACATGTAAAACTTAAAAACCACAGAAGCAGAAAACTGATAAAGGCCTCTGAAATGATACTAAGGAAAAAAAAAAAGAATCAGTGAACCAGAAGAACATATAAAGTTATTGCCATTGAGCTTCGCAGAGAGCAGAAAAAATTGAAAGAATAATAAATAACAAGGTCAATTAAGTTTTCCAGCAAGAACTGAATCCACGGTGAGCTCAGCTAACTTAAACAACTTGCCATAGATACAAGGAGTGGTTTGGGTTGGAAGATCATCGAGTTTCAACCTCTTTGCCATAGGCAGGGGTGCCATCCACTAGACCTGGTTGTTTGAAACTTCATCCAGTCTAGCCTCGAACACTTCCATAGATGGGGTACCCACAATTTTGGGAAACCTGTTCCAGCATCTCACAACTGTCACAATAAAGATTTTTTCCCTAGTATCTAATCTAAATCCACCCTCTCTCAGTTTGAAGCCATTTCCCCTTGTCCTGTCACTGCATGCCCTTGTGAAAAGCTGCTCTCCCACTCTCCTGCAGGCCCTCCAGGTACTGGAAGGTGCCGTAATGTCTTCCAGGAGCCTTCTCTTCTCCAGGTAGAACAGCCCAAGCTCTCTCAGCCTGCCTTTGTGGGACATCCTCCAGAACTCTTCTGATCACGGTTGTGGCCTTCCTGTGGACTGGCTCCAGCAGGTCCATGTCTCTCTCATGCTGAGACCTCAGAATGGGGTCACAAGAGAGCAGAGTAGAGGGAGAGAATTGTTTCCCTCATCTTGCTGGCCACACACAATAAAGTTGACTTTCTGGGCTGCAAGTGCTTATTGCTAGGTCATATCCAGCTTTTCATCCCCAAACACTCCCAAGTCCATCTCCACAGGGCTGCTCTCTATCCGTTCATCCCTCAGCCTGTATTTGTGCTTGGGATTTCCCCAGTCCAGGTGTAGGACCTTGAACTTGGCTTTTTTGAACATCATGAAGTTCACACAGGCCCACCTCTCAAGCCTGTCCCTCTGGATGGCATCACTTCTTTCTGACGTGTCAACTACAACCCACAACCTGTGTTATCATGTAAGCAAAAAGAGACTCCTTATGCTGGAATAACAGATACCATTCAGGTCTAGGGAGGGGGACAAGAGACATATTTTTTCAGGCACTCAGACATCCAAGAGTGTTAGCAGCTGTACCCAGCATGGAGAGGCAGCCTGTGCTCCCTCAGCAGCAAATGTTCCACCCAGCCTGGCTCACAAGGACCAGGTCCTTCCCCAGCCCACATGCTTTGAACACTGTTCTGCAATTAGCAAAGCACAAAGTGAAGTGCTGGAACAGCAGCATTACCCAGAGAGTGAGAGGGGAAATTCAGTCTATGCTGTGAAAATGGAGATAGCCAAGTGAGTAGTGAGCTCTTGAGGTGCTCTGCTGTGCTCTGCTGTGTGTTCTGCTCTGCAGTAGCTTCATCTGTCTGATTATCTACTGCCCTGCCACCTAATGCCCAGGTGTACATGTACATGCACACACAGACATGTGGGTACACACAAGCATCTACGTCCTGCCAGCTGAAAGCAGGAGCTTCTATATAAAGTGCATACATTGAGGTCTTAAGTTCAGTTAATGAACCATCATGACTAAAATTGGCAAGATTTCCTGTCTTGCTTCTTTTCTGTACCTCAGACTGTTTTGATCCATTTGTGAGAAATTTTGTTTTGGCAAGTGGAAGTCCTTTTTCACTGCCAGTGGTTAATCTGCTCTGTGACACATTCATTCAACCAGAGAAAATCCAACATTGACATTTGTACCTTGGGGGGAAAAGAGGTTAAACACTGGATGTAAAATAAACTGCTGGACTGTGCCAAGCCACTGTGTAATATCTATATTGTGTATAGGCAAGTTTCTTGCCCTTAGAACACAGATGTAGCTCGATCACATCTGGATTGCACTATTATTCCATGTAATTGGTCAAATGGATGCTGTTGGACAACATCTGGAAGTGTCTCTGATAGCTCAACTCAGCCTTTTGGTACTCTACTGAGAACAGATGGTTCACATACTACTAAACCTCTTTCTTGTTTCCACCTGCTAAATAGGATTAAAAGGCACATTAAAGTACAGTAAATACTCTCACAATATTAATTTTGTCTATAAGAAATTACTGGTTTGGCTACAAGAAGGTTTTGCAGTTCCTGGTAAGAAGGAGATGGTCTGTATGGCCAGACGTTCACACGTGGGAAGGACTGACCCCAAGAGCCCCACTAAGACATGTTTTCAGTGTTAATCATTTTCACTACTGCTGTGTCTAAGAGTCAGCCAGAAAAAAAAAATCTTATTGTGCAAGGCAGTGTGCAAACAAAGAGTGTGGTGAGACCCTGGCTCTAAAGAGTTCATAGCCCAAAGAAGTCTTCATCGCCCTCTTCCCACCTATTTTTCATTTGATTTCTAGAACTGGGTTTAAAAGTCCTAAAATCTGCAACCTTTGCATACCTTGTGCAATGCCTTTATCTGGGAACAGTTTCACTGACTTCAGGAGACCTGTTTCTAAGATGTATGTGCTTTTGGTTTAGGCATACATATATATGCTACCAGATGTGTATGTATAGTCTGTATTTCAGATTGTAACAGGCATAAATGTTGGTCTAGAAAATATTTCACAGAGGAAGATCAAAGCATACAGTATTAAATTCTCCCTCTCAAAAACTAACTGTGTTTGATCTTGTGTTTGTAGTGTAGGGTGCAGTGCTGCCAAAAATAAACAGGATTTCTCAAAGGTCATATGTTTTTCAACAAAGGCACCAAGATAATATTGCAATAATGATCAGAATTGGCTGAGATTTAAATCATGATTAAGCATTGCAAAACATTTCTCTTAACTTTAGAACTTCAGAATGACCAACTGACTCTTTTTATACTTTGTAATTAAAAAGAATATGGTGGAAAGATTGAAAGTAACCTGCCATTCAGATTTAACCAAGTTTAGACAGAAATCTGAGAACCAGACAGAACTGGGAAGAAATCACTGCTGCTGATTATTCTGACTGCTGACAAATGGAAACAAAGAGCTTTCATAAACAATTAACTTTTGAAATGCCTTAACAACTTCTTTCCCTTATATCTAGAACTTCAACCCATTAACAATGAGCCAAACCAAAGCAATGATGGCATCACACAGACTGCAAATATCAATTGCTTGCCTAAAAAGTTCTTTACATTTACTGAGGCCAGTGCTACTCACCCTGAACTTTGCATAAGACAAATTTAACAGAGCCAGAAATGGCATCCTGAAAACTATGTCTTCCTGATGTAGTCATTTTGGATAGAGAAATAACAGAGGAAAGCAAGGTGAACATCAGAGACTGCTAAACTCAGATGTGCAACTAATGATTGGGAAAAAACCTTTTACAGCTGTAAATTTGAATTCTACAACAAGGAAGATACCAACCACACAGAGCTGTAGTAATGCAATATTCAATGGGGTTTTGTCCAACCAACAGCATAGGCATACCATTAATGAAGAACATCGTGGCCAAGAAAGCTGAGAGAGATCACTCAGAAGTAACACCCAGAATCAGTGAGAGGAAGACCACTGAGCATTATTTACCTAGACAACAAAAAAAGTTTTGAGGCAGCATCGTACATCGTACAAAAAGGTGATTTATGAGAGGATAACTACCATCTACTCAAAAGCATAATGTTTTCATTCGCAATTGAAAAGCATTTTACCTGATTACAAAATAGAGAATAATGGGAAAAAAAAAAAAAATCAAGGCTCTCCTACAAAACCTTCACAATAGAAAGGTGTTTCAAGGGATTGCCCTGACGACCAGCTTATTGTAGCTCAGGTGAAGATATCTGTAGCAACAGAAATGGAATGGAAGATGGTTTGATCTGCAGCACATACAATGGTGTTAATAATAAAAATTTAAGAAAGAGTTAATATATGAAACCCAGTGAAATAAAGTGTATATAGGCATAAATAGAAGCAGTGGATGAGACTGGTACTGAGGACAAAATCACAAGTCCAGAACAAAGCAGTAAAAACGTCACACTGGTTAAGCATAGATGAGACTGATAGGGTAGTAACATCCTGTCATGGCACTTAAAAATGATGAAAAGTTGTGTGCTCTGCTAGACATGGGGTGTGAATCAGCAGGAGTGCTGTGTAGCAAGGATCACAGACCCAAGGTCTTGTCTTTGTGGATGTTAAGTAACCACACACATGTTTCTGAGGGACTACACAAGTAACAGAACAGACAGCACATCCTCAAAGCTTCCCCTTTGTTAAAAATAAAATTATATCAGGCAGTTGAAATCAGTGCCACCACAGTGCAGGCTCACTCACTGCATCCTTACCTACTTGTCAGGCTACAGCTAGAGGAAAAATCCCCCTAAATCACCCTGGCACAAGCCAGTGGTGGGTCAGAGCACTCTCCACTTTATAGTCTCCTCATCACTTCATTGTCTCTGAAAGAGATATGTTTCATCTTGTTTCCTCTGGTTTATATTCACAATCATGTACAGCTTTGTCAGTGAGGAATGTAAATACCTATACATATGTGTATATATAGTTTCACTTCTACCAGAGATCAAGGATTTGGTTTCACCAGCTGTCCCAATGCCATAGAGGGCCAAATAACAAGGGAATTATATCTGATCCATCCTGTATTACCCTTTAATCTGGAGTCTATTCCATAGACAGAAAAGGTGCATTAACAATATTATCAGGGTGAATCTATGCTCCTAGGTACTCAGCAGCTACTAAAACTTCAGTCTTTAGAAGAAAAAGGTTTATGTCTATTATTATCCCAGAGCTCCTGTTAAATCAGATGCAGGCATGGTTTCCATCTACTTTTAATGTTCCTCTTCATGTGCAGGGAGCATTTATTATCAGCATCAGCTTCATAATCTTGGGATGCAGGCTCATCTGGCTCTGGTGTCTTCTTCATCTTCATTAACTCTAATTTCATTATCACCTGTCCTGGAATGACCCTGGGATCACTCACTACTTCTTTCTTTCTCCTCTGGGAAATGAATTTCTGTTTTTGTTCTCAGCTACTGAACTGCTTTTATGAGCCCTGCAGCAAATAATTAATATTAGCAGTATCCCCTTCATGTCTAACCAATCTGGGTGCCCCACCCCATCTTAAAAGCACTGCTGACTCCTTGACTCATCTTTCTGTTTCTGATATACCTGTTTTTGAAAGTCTCTAGAATATTTCGCTTGACTCAGTACTCTTATTTCATCCGTCGTGTGAGCTTTTCTCACTTATTTTTTAAATCCATTTATTAACCTTCCTATTCCTCACCTTCCCTTCTTGCATTTGATGTTCAGCAGCTCTCAGAAGTCTTTTGCATGACATAAGAACCAATTTTTCCAGTTAATTATTCAACCCCTTCTCATGCTTCTTCCTTCCCCCCAAAACAAAAGTGTAATGAAGGTGGGCTTGGCATGACAGGGCATCGCTGGATTGAAGAAACAGCCTGAATTAAAGGTCTTTTCACAAAAGAGAGGTCTTGACTGAAAATCTCAGAGGGCCCCCTGACTTGAGGGAAAAGTTCTATAAAAAGCAGTGCCCCAGCTCCTCTCCCTGGCGGCAGCAGAGGACATTGCCATCTGATAAGGTAGCAGGGCAATAACATTGTATTTCTGTCCAGCACCTAATGAACGGGGCTGTTTGGCACAAAACAGAAACATGAAGTGGAGGAAGAATGACAGAAACATATAGTGGGGGAGGAATGACAATGACCAGGAGAGGAGAGAGAGAAGGAAAGAAACCTTTTCTTCATCTCTGTGTCTTTGATGCACATCTGAGGTAATAAATAGGGATTTTAATGAGCTAGTTGCATTTTAATTGATTTTCACTCATAACTGCATTGGAGAGGCTGCTAACTTATATTCATGTATGGCTTTACACTGTCCCTTCACTGTTAGCAATTTTATGAGAACAAAGTCTCCACCATGGACTGCTGCTCCTGAGGAGCACACGGAAACAAAGAGGAAGAGCAGGATCCTTTGCACAAACAAGGGGAAAATGGAGCAAGTGTGCTGCACAACATGAGGCAGGAGTGGAAGTTTGGTGGCTGGCAGCAACCCGCAGCCACAGATCTGTGGAGAAATAAATCCTGGCACCAAGAATTTGCGAGAGTCCAATAAAAACGTAGAAGCAAAGGCAGAAAACTCTTTCCTCCCGGTTGTGTACATGTGTCCACACAACCAGCATATGTTAAGCCTTTAAATGAACATTTGGCCGTGAAACAGTAGCTATGGCAATACGCAGGCATGGATTTATGTACTGTACGTACATATCTCATAGAAAAGCTCTCTGTTTCTGAACCGGACTGGCAGCTGCTTGAAATTTTCCCCTTCCCTTTCCCTAAGGTCTCAGGTGTGGGATTCATGAGCCAGTGTCTCAGCTAGAACAGGTGTCTATCGCTGTGTAAATAGCAATTAGGCCCAAATTTCAGACTTTTTTCAAATCCCTATCTGAGGAAAAGCCCAGGAATAAATAGTTGCTGTAACGGCCAGGGGTATTGTGTAGCATTATAGCCTCCAGCTGGGCTATTACATACTATAGACGGGTGAAGAATACAAGCACCTGACAGATGTGTTCTGTTAGCTTCATTAGAAAAGAAACAAAGAAACTCCTCAATTAATAGCAGTGGAGCCAAAGGGAAGGGGGGTGCGGGAGGGAGGAATCATAGCCTGTTATTTAAACAGAGTCAGGGAGCCTTTCACTGATGGCTTAATATGATTCATTAATAAAAACAGCTTTTTGAATGCCCAGTTTAAGTCAAAAGAAATCACTAGCGTGGGTTTTTTTGTTGATGGTGGGTATTTTTTCCCTGCAAAAGAAGGGCAAAATGACAAACTAGAGTTTCTGAATTCATTTTGTGTGAGACTGCTCCTTCTCAAAGCTGCCTTTCCCTGGGGTATTTATCCCTCAGCATGGTGGCACAGTCATCAGGAGTTGACGGGGTCATAGCGAGACTTCGGATGAGAGGGATTTGTAGGGAATAATATGGAAACATTCTGTGTCTCAACTAAGACAATTTAAGGATTTTAAGATGTCAAAATGGAGCTCCTCATTATGATGGAAGTTAGATGCATCTGAAAAGCCACACCTTGCTATCATGACATGTTATTCCTGTTTTGAGGGCATGAATTCACAGCAAAGCCATGTAGAATTTAGTTCTCTGCACCACTTCTTTAAAAATTATAGACTCCAAGTCTCTATTTAATACAGTTTTAGTTATAATGAACTTATGTAAAAACTTTACTGTACTGCATCTCCTTCTTATGCCCAAGTGCAGGACAGGGTAGAGAATCTTGCAGGTAGCTACAGAAACCAATTTCTTCCTCCTAGATGTAAGATGAAGCCATCACCACCTTTTTATATCTAACAAAACTCAAAGGTAATATAATTCTTATGCTGCAGTGCTTACTGCTCTCACTGAGGGTGGCTACAAGCACTGTCTTCCTGAAACACATTGGAAAGAGAGGGAGGCATTTCAAACACTTGCAGTTTCAGGGGGCTCCCAACATGAAGCCATCTGTGCTGGAGGATTTTAAAAAGGAAGGAATTGCCACAGCACCTCCATGGGGTGGTATAGAATAAACAGGAGGGAGCATAATTTGGCATCTGAGAGTACAGAAGGAGCCCTGCGATGGAGATGGCCACCATTTGCATCTTGACCTACCACATAAACGCAGGCCAAGAGAAGAGCTTGCAGGATTTACCAGGCTCCATCCAGGCAAGGGGATGTGGTAGTGTGGCTCTCATGCAGCAACGTGGATTCATGTGGTCCAAATGTGGTGATGACTAAGCTGGTATGCTGAGTTGGAGAGCTGGTTTGACGAAATTTTTTACAGAAAGATTGAGGAGACCAACAACACCTATCCTCTCACGTATTTCCCTGCAAGTGGTTTCCCATAGTGCATTAAATGATGTTTTGTCAAAGCCTGCCTCAAAATGTACCAAACGATGGGTCTTCCATCACTTCCCAAGGGACAGTTGTCCATGGCCAAATTGATCTAGCTGTCAAGAAAGATCCTTTTACATATTCAGCCTAATTTTTCCTATTCTTAGTTTCATCCTATTACTCTTAGTTAAACCCATTCCTATTGCCCTAAATAATTCACCTCCCTCAGGAATTAAGCCCCTCCATGTATTTGTAGGCTATTCTTTTGTCCCACTGTAGTCTTCACTTAGTGAAGCTATCTATATTTAATTCTTTTAATCTCTCTTCATAAATTAGTCCCTCCAGCCAGTGAGGGGAAGGGCATATTTGAGACATTGTTCAGTGATGAGCTATGATACTCTGCTACAGTCAGGATATCTAGAGCACGGAAAATGCCTAGGGGAAGCCTAAACATTCATATTACTTTTTTTCTTTCTTTTCCCCAGATGTTTGAATGGCTGTAGACGAAGGGGTATTTCTGAAGGAGGAAAACACTGCTGAAAATCTCTGTTTAATTCTCCCTTTCCTGTGCCACTGTTGTAAATGTCTGCTTTGTCCTCAGTTAATAACCTCCATCACCAGCTGGCCAGCTCTTGCTTACAAGCTTTGCCTTCCTTTACACCCTAGACTAGATTTTTTATGTCTGTGTGAAAAGCAGGAAATCAGACAGTGTAAAAACAGGTTAAACTCTGTATGATAATAAACAAGTGCACTGCTGCTTTGGCGTGCTGGAGGTTTTGCCATCAGGCTTGAAGAAGCTGTTTACTTGTGATAGTTGGTATACTTGTGAAAAAGTTATTGCTTTTCTAATGTACATAAATTCCTGATGAAAAAGATAGCTGCACTATCTTCTTACTCCACAGACAGAATCAGACAAGAGCAGTACTCTTGCCCTTCCCACACAAAATTAATGGCTTGGAGGACTCAGACTTATGAGTTAGATGTAAATTAATGACTGGCTTATTTGAATTGTTAGTTTCCTTCCTAAGGGTAGTTTGTATGATAGCAGAGTCTCCCTTTAGGAAAAACCTGTATAATTCTGTATAACTTACAGTTATTTGCTGCAAACCACTCTCTGTTTCAATCAAGCTCTACATCTGAAGAAAGTGAAGTGGCTTATACCAGGAGATGAGGATAGCGTAGTCTTCATGGTTTGTTGGTTTTTATTAAAAAGAGTACTTGTTGTTATTACTTGTACTGTATGTCACTTTTCCTGTGTAACTTAAACACTCCTTTACCAGCAAGTTGAATTTTTGTGTTAAAGCTTATATCCTGACACAATCTTAAGGTAAACATCAGTATTTGTTAAAGAGGCTATAAGATTATTTGACTTTTGTGTTGAAAAGGGATTTTCAATTGCTTTAAATACAACCAAAGACTTGGAATAACTGGGCCTGTGCATTGAAATAATTTAAATATCTAAAAGAGAAATGCAGAATCCAGCACATGAACCAGTGCCCACAATTGGCTCTGATACTTCAGCAATTTATTTATTTTTTTCTACAGCTGACTTAATACCAAAAAATGAATTCAGTACTTGCCAAAATGCCTATTGCAAAAAAAGTCAAACCATTCATATTTGGGTCATACAAACCTGAGAAACATTAGAGACCAATAAATGAGGTCTTCTGGAGGATATGAAAATAAACAGACCCCTATGTTAATGTGAAACAATTCAGTCTTTAAGCCTCTAGCTATTATTTTTTCTTTTTGCATTGTGGCAACACATAGGATCACTTCTGGTTATAAATGCTGTACAAGCACAAAACCCAAAAAAGTCCTTAACTTTAGAGTTTTTACACTAAGAAAAGTAATTGGATCATGAGAGAGCTGAGGATGTGTGTACACATGTACAGGGAAAAGGGGTATCAACCACATGCACAAGGTTCCCTATGGGTGCCTTTTTTCTCTCAAGGATTCCTCTCTTCCACCGCAAAGTCCATTTGTCTGCTCAGTGACCAGAGCAACGTGGCTTCATGTGGCTGGCAGTGGCTATTTCTAGAGTCAGGAGATGTCCATGAAGAAGACTCCATCCAAAACCATGAGACCTTCTGACCTCTGGAGTGTCAAGGTCGAGATCCTGACATGGCATCTCCACATATCAAACAGCTTTGCTCCAAAAGAAGGGAAAAGTGCATATTTGCTTCTCTTTAAATGTTTATGGGTCAACTTGAGTGCAAAATGAGAACATACACAGGCTGGAAATTCTATTTTAATCTTTGGGTTTGTTATATTTTCTTCTTTCATCATCCTGCATTGCAAATTATTCTAGTTCTATTTCTCTGGTGTATTCAACTAGCACATTTCTAAGTCTCAGCTCTCCATTCAGGTTCTGGCATCAAAGCCTTAGGCCAATTTTATTTCATTTGTATTTGCTGTCAGAGTAATGTCTTTATTCTAAAATGCCCTTCTCATATCAACTTCTCAGGTGGCTTGACAAAAGTAGAAAGTGTGAGGAAGGAAAAAAACCCTCCTCCACGCTGCAGACTGCTGTATTGCTTTTATGTTTTCGGCCTCTCTGAGGGGGAAAATGTACAATGCGCATAGAGAAAATGGAGTTCAGGACGCCATTTAACAATGAAAGGGATATTTTTCTAATCCTAGCTATAAAACTTGACCTGTTTTATTTTGTATATTTATATTTATGTTTGTGTGTGCGTGCGTGTGTGTGCGTGTGTGTGAGTGTGTGTGTGTGTGTGTGTATTTAAAAAGCCCACACACAGACTGTTTTTAAAAAACAGTCGAGCTGCTGTTGCTCTGGGCTAATTTATTTTCAACTGCAAGTGGCACATTTACTCAATTACAAACAAAATTTTAGTAAAGCAGAGTGAAAATCTATCACATCCAATTATGATGACAATGCAGTGCCATGCAGCTGGGACCAGACGTGTTTTTCTTGAGGCCATCAAGGATTGTGCTGGAGCTTTTTTTATGCGTGGATAGAAAAGTGATTTAAGCTGAATGACAGGAAGCCCAAATCATTTTGTCATATTAAAGACTGTCAAGGACCCACCTCAGGATGGAAGTGTTTTGTGTCAGATATAACACCAGAATTAGGTAAGGTAAGGATGGCTGTGAGCAGGATATTTTAAACATCACAGGACAAGGGGAAGCATGAAAAAAGTTTATCTGCTGGTTTTGCACATTAAGCAGTTGAAGCACTTTAAAACTTTTATTCTGTTTAATATTCCCCATTGTGTTGAGCAAAGGGCATTTTGCATTCTAATAGATTTTAGTTGTGAAAAACAAATGTGTTTTTCACACATTTCATTCACTACCTATAAAATCACACACACTTAAATATACATAACCAAACATTTTAAATTCCCTTTCATACATACACATCTGTCTGCAGCAATCCATGCATTGGCAACACTGAGGACACTGAAATTTCTGGGTCATGTACTTTTGCAGAGATCTCAGTAAGCATTGCCACCTTGCATCCCCCTCATGCTTTGTTTTCAGAAATAATGATTCTCACCCCTTTAAAAATAATAAAGATTTGGGTGGCACAAAATACAGGCGCTTCCCAAGCATGAACATATGTATACATGTTCTGAAGGCTACTCCCTATTAAGTGCTTTGGTTTTGGATAGTTTAATCTGTGTCCTTACTGGTTTAAGGCAGAACAATGGGTTTCTCAATTTAGGAATGTGCATGTTAAAAGCAGGGATCAGTTGAGACCTCTGTATCAAAGCAATGTGTTCCACGAGGGTATTTCAAATAAATCTAATCTACAGAAATCATGACTGCAGTTTGGATCCCAAAAAATGTTGTGCCTAGGAATGGAGTATTTCAAAAAGTAGTTGAACAGTTCCAGTAATTCAGCATCAGCAGTCAGGAAAAATAAACCTCAGTTCACTGCACTGCTAAGTGAATGCAGCTGATTGCGCCCTTGCAAGTGGTGACGATTCAAATTCCTCAAAAATTGTAACAGCTTCCAGTAATGTTTTACTTTGACAGTCCTGGGACAAACTTTTTCATTCATTCACTCTTTTCTCTGAATCTTTATGTCAAAATTAAGGATGAGTAAATCCTGCTTCTTTCCCTGCTTTATTTTGCTTTACCCCACAGCTCTGTTTAATTCTTTACAGGAAAAACAAGTTGAGGTAAAAGAAGTAGTGAAACCAACAGAAAACAAAACGTTAAATGAGTTCTCAGTAAAATAAAAATTGAAAGATTCTATAGCAAAAGGGGACTTTTTTCTTCCCATTTTATCTGGGAACAGAAACCCCTCTGCAGTCTACCAAGATATTGCTGCCTGAATGTATATTCATATTTTAGATACTATAGTGACAGATGCAAAAGAAGTGAGTTTTTTTACAGCAATTGGATGACAAAAATTATGGGATTGAATAAAATTTTCTTTCCTTGGGCATGCAGACACATAAATGTAGCATGCATTTATAATACTATCTCTTTACATATTATTCACACAATAATGTGTTTTGATTCTCTGCAAATTACAGAAGACTTTAAATACTAATTTTAAAAAACTTGCCCTGACTGCCTCTATCACATACAGAGACACACACTTATTTTCTACACAGTAACTCCTCTTTCTAGTGATCCTTATAGGAATATTTGCTCAGAACTCTGAAGCCTGAGAGGATGCATTGAAGGGTCAGTCCTGTAGCTACTTTTAGCAGGGTCACCCAGGGGTTGATAACAACATTTTTATGTTTCTTCTCTGGCCTTTATGCTTCTTGGTGTGCTGTATTTAAGGCAATAAACCCAGAGTGAAATATAGAAACCACAAATTCATTTATGCCTATAGGAAAAAATACCCTATGGACATTTCTTCACATTACAATATAGGAGTCAGAAGCCATGACATTAAATTAATTCAGTATCACTATTTTACTCATGTCAGATCAAAATTTGAGAGATGGTATCTGGATAATGGGATTTTATTTTTGTTATGACACAAATCAACAACCACACAGCCTGAAGTCAGTTTAACACAGAGGAAACTCATCATTACCCAGGCACATACATACAAATTAAATATTCCCAGATCTGAGGTTATGAATGAAGACCAAGCTGTTTGGAAGTTAAATCAAATGTCCATATCAATCAAATGTCCACTGTAGAACTGTCTCTGCTAATGTTTACTTTTTAGTCGACTACTTTTGACATTTCTCTAAATAGTAAACAACCACAGGAGCTATTTTCTCACCTACTTCAGGAAAAGGAAGAGTTTTGGAAGAAGTGAGTATTCATAATTTGGACACAGAATTTCACAAAGGTAGGTTTTTGGACAGGCAAAGCAACAACCAAGGTTATTGGTTCTCCACAATGCCCAGACAACATCTAAACTCTTCTGAGAAGCACCTCTCAGACTATTTACACTGCACTAGTTCTGCATATCTGAATGCTCCTGTTACAATCCAAAATAAAGACGTGCTCAGTGGAGAAAAAGATACCAGAGGGAGTTTTGAGTGGTGGGGAAGGGAAACTGCTGTGAGGAAAGAGCTTAGAAAAAGGAAGGGGGTTGAAGGAACACTGGGACACCATCATAGGCTGAGGGAGAAAGATGGAGGTAGTGCTGAATGAAACACCTGGAAGTTCCTCAACTACGAGATGGCTTGAGGCTGGGGTGGTCCAGAAAATGACAGGAGTGGAACAGAAGCAAGGCCCACCAAAGGTGTAATTTATCCCAGGGGAGGGCTTAGGATAACCATAGCCCACCATGGAGCTTGTGCTAACACCAGGTCACCAGGTTTTTGTTCTCTTGGAAAACATTTGCCCTTCCACAACTGATTGCCCCCAGGGATGCAGCACAACCAACATGACCCTGAGCAGTTCTATCAAACATCCTGGCCAGCACCACTCCCACAGGAGTCTCACAACATGCAACAACCACTCAGGTTAAGAAAGGCAAAAGGCTCAGATGATGCTGGCTCTGCTTAGCCTGATCTTCCTATCAGGAAAAGGAGAGGCAGAACAAACACTGGTGAGTTTATCAGAAACAAGAGATGGTTTATTGAGAAAGCATTCAACAATTACATCTTTGAAAGAATTTGGAACATCGCCCCTTCAACAGTGCCACTTACCATCCGCTCCAAAATTAGATTGGCAAATCCCTCCTGGCATTTTCCTACCAGGAAGACTTTCTACTCCATCCGTTAACCCTGAGTCCCACGTACTCGATATAAACTGATGATTAATCATCAATGGTATTGGCAAACCCACTCATCAGAGCTATTTGCACAACAGGAAACAGCCTGTTTCAGTTCATCATTATGTAATTCAGTGCCATGTTATTAGAAATATGAGGAAAATTTTGATAGGAAGAGAGATTGAAAAGAACAGGACTTCTAGTTTAGACAAGTAACAAGAATGGACTTTTTTATGTGACAGTAAAAAAATCTATTTTTGAGTTATCTATTGTTTCTCATAATGAAAGAACAAGAGATTAAAAAAAAATGAAAAGCATTCAATTGAAAACTGATAAAAGGGTTTATTTATTTCTGTACTAAATGCAAGTAACTTCAGGATCTAAGTGTCAACTGATATGACTGAAGGCAAAAAAACAGAATTCAGTAGGATTAGAAATTTATCTGGATATTAAGAATTTATATCATTACAAAACTAACCTGCCAAGCTACATTTTTTTCTCCTGCAGTTAGCAAATATAACAAACAGCTTTTTTGAAAATTTTGAGGTATTTTGAGGTAGTCAGCCTGAAGATTTAAAGAGACTCATAGAAAATCACTAAAAAATGAAATTGTACCATACTTGCTGTCTCATAATTCTACCTTACTGGCAATCTGAATAAAATAATTAGCTGATAAATAAAACCGTCTGGAAAACATATTTGTTGTCAAATACTGTAATATTCAAACTTCACACTCACAGTTCATTAGCAGAATAACCCCCTGGTAAAATGAAAAAAAAATCAAATCTACATGCTTTAGGATTTTCCATCATGCAAAGGTATTTCATTATTTTTAAATATATTTACCCCACTACATTCAGTATTAGGATTATGCACGCTTCTGACTTCAGAGCTACATTATTTTAGGATGTCCCAGCAGAATTTAACTTGTCTTTCTAATAAAATGCTTGGCTGGTGGGTCCTATAGTTTTGCCTTTGTAAATATGTGCCAAATTCATCTTCCAGCCTTGAACTGACTTCCCCCTAAACTCACGAGGTGAGCTACTGCATGTCTAACTGATTTAAATTCAAAGTGAACAGCATGTATCCTCTGCAATCTGCATCTTTCTTTCAGCTCATGCTTCCAAAACACGACAACTTCAAGACACGGTTTAAAAATGGAGGAAGCCATTGCAAAATAAATACTGCAGCTCATTTTTCATGCCCAAGCCTGTGAAATACCTTCACTAATCTACCTCATACTTTCCATCTAACAGTTCTACCAGATTTGTTAAAAAGCAGATATGCAAATTTTAGGTTGAAGGGAGTTTCTTTTGCGAAGTTGAACATAAGGGGTAAATGAGACTTGATTTAAAAAAGACTGCTGCAACGGCTTCCTAATTCAGGGTATTAGATTAATGCTTTATGAGCACATTACCTACAACTTAATGTAAATGCTGTAACAAACTGAAATTCAGAGATAGAGACTGTTCACGTTTCGCTTGGACCCCATCCACAGAGGCTTTATTAATGAGAACAGAAAGTTTAGTCTAACCTTTGCCAGTCAGTTCAAGGTAGAGAAGCTTCCTGAAGGATTACATAAATGTCTTCCATCCTTGCAGACATCTAGCAGCTCCCTCTGCTCTAGCCATAGGGCTGGGTCAGACCTTCCCCTGTAACCTCATCACTCCTGATGCTAGACCACCCAAGCCATGACCGAGGGTGCAAGAGTGAGCCAAGCTGAAAAGGAGTCTGCATCTGTCACATGGAAAAAATCAAAAAGCCAAAGCTCTGTATCACTGGTAAGGCCCCCAAAGCCCTACAGGACACGCACACACCCCGCAACACAACAGCAGAGACATTCTCAAGCTTTGCCCTCTGTCCCATCCATGCCTGTTGGAGCTCACCATATTTCCATCCTGCATCCTTTTACTTTTTTTTAGTCCACCACACACAAGGAGAACAGCTGAATCAGGAACAAGCAGAGAATTGTTTTTTAGCAACATTACATATGTTAACCTAAACAAACCAACAAGCAAAACCCAGCGTGGCAGTAATAGTGATGAAGCCACAGCACTTTATCATAATCTCATCCAGTGAGGGAATTTTTGTCAATATGTTTCATGCTCAGAAAATGTACTGCTCAGCACTTTGACACTGTACTAGCCAAACACATTTTATTTTATTTTATTTTATTTTATTTTATTTTATTTTATTTTATTTTATTTTATTTTATTTTATTTTATTCATCATTTTATTGTTGAAAGGTAATTTTATTTAAAAGCACATCTTGGATCCAGACCAGCGCCCTCCCATAGAAACTTCCTGACTCATTCAAACAGGGACCTATGGCATTGCCCACATGAATAGAGTGCACTGGGAGAAAGCACCAAGAATATGGGCAGAAGTCCTTGAGACAATTTTCAAGGACATTTACATGACAGAATACTAGGAACTTTTTTGAAAGAATTTATCCATTGAGAGCCCTTACAGATCTGGCACAGAGACATGTTACTATATCTCAGTACAGATTAACAGTGGAGACAAGTACGAGGCCTCCACAAGCAACCTGTATGAGCAGTCTCAACGACAAATATATTTGTAGTAAGGAGTTATGAAATAACTTACCAACTATAAAATATCTGCTGAAGCTGGACAGTGGGTGTCTGAGGTATGCCATGGCGTGTTAGGGTTTATGCCACTGGGCAGAGTGCAGCTCTCCTTCCTCTTTAGACATCCTCAGGGTTGCACACCTCTGTGAGCACCTCGCAAGCCTCTGGTCTACTCTAGATTTCATGCATTTACCCATGCATCTCTCGCCAAGATCATGTTTACATATCTTTCAAAGCTTCTAGAGACAACTTCCAGCCTTTCACTTTGCGGATTTTTTCATCTTGCATATAAAGCGTTTTTAAAATTTTCTTTATTATTCAATGAACTGAAAAGTTTTTTAAGATAGACTAACTTTCCTTCTATTGGCTGAAGCACAATTTACAAAGGGGAGGTTTTTTTAAGTTCCACAGAGTTCCAAGACACATTACTTCCTTTTTTTTTTTTTTTTTTTTTCTGGATACTCCAGTAGCTTCTGTGATTTATTCCAACTATTTCCGTGGATGTCCTTCACCTTTTTTCATTAATTAGAATTGGGTTTGACCTATCAACCTACTTGACTTTATCAAGTTACTCCAAAGTTCCTCACAGTCTTCAGGAGCTCTGAAACCTAAGGGCATTTGTATTATCTCAAATATTGTTAGCTGATTAGCGAAAATTTCAACAGCTCACAAGAGAAGAGCACTAAGCAGCACATTCCCATGATGAAGCTCCTATGAGGGTCAAAAGGCTACAAAACCTGGAGCCAGTCTCAAGCCAAGTTTAGCAGCGGCAGAGGTACACTTAGCGCCCACTCTCAGTTTTATTCCAGTAACAGCTAGTGATGTTGTTCTATCAGTTACCAGTAACTCTAATGACATTATTTTGCTCTTAACCCTTACTGAACTTGAGAAGTTCTTTCACCCTCCAATGGTTCAAATGAAGACAAAGGTCTTATTGTGCAGCTGTGCAGGGAGACACCAGGACAGCATGTTTTGGACCAAAGGCAGTGAAAAGCTGAAAGTGTGGAATTTACTCTACAATGAAGCATCATCAACTCTCAAGCAATCATCATTAGCCCTGAGAAACCACTCAATACCCTCCTGAGAAGGCTGTGGGACTGCAAGGGTGAAGCCCAGGAGACAGAGCTGCTGCTGCTGGCCCACATTGGCAGCCCTCAGTGGGCTAACAGCATGCCACAGGAATGCTTATGTGCGACAACCATAGCCTTTAGAATTGGATAAGGAAGAATAGAAGGGAAGCAGTATAAAATGTCACATCCAGACAAGAGAACAAAACAGCAGGGGAAAAAAAGTACTCACAGGAGCTTCTTATCCTTTCCTCCATCTTTTTTTTTTTTTTTTTTTTTTTTTTGTCCTTCCCAGGTTTCCTTCATGCAGGGAAATAATTCTCTTTCTGTTGACACCTATGCAACCACAGATGTGTCAGCTGATTGGGTGGAAAAGGAAAAAAATATTTACCCCCAGCATTTCTGAAATCTGCTGCATTGCCATTACTGCTGTGATTTATCAGGGCCTCTTACACATTTATACCTTAAGCTTCTCAGTCACCCAAATGATTTTCTCTCAACAAACGAAAAATACCAGTGAGCTGCTCAAGTTTGAGGGAAAGAAAGCAAAGGGGAAATGAGAAAAGGGGTCTGTCTGACCATTCATCGTGTTCCCCCCTCCAACATCTGCTTCAAAAATGGGAGTAATAAATACAATGAGGAGCAGACCACCGCTGATGGATGCTGAGGGATGCTGGAGAGCGGCAGGGTATCTCGGGCATAGGAAGCACCTCCACAGCCCCTCCTCGCCCACACGTCCGCAGCCCCGGCTCTCTCCCGGAGCCCCATGGTGCCCCCGCCGGTGAGGGAGTGCAGCCGGAGGGGGGCGGGGGGCGATGGCTGCAGAAATGCAGCCTCAGCAGGGAGACCAGGCTGTCAGCCTCCAGAGCACTTCCCTGCGAGGGAGCAGATAAGAGGGAAAAGGTGAATGGGAACACTTGTCACAGCAGATGGCGGCTTTGATTTGCAGAAGAAAGCGGGAGGGGGGCGGAAAATAGTGAAGGGGAGGCCGTGCTGCCCGACCGGTCCCCGCCGCTCCCCCGAGCCCCCGCCCGCCCGGGATGCCGCACCCCCGCCCGCCCTGCCCGGGCGCCCCAGGACTTGCTGACCCTCCCCGCAACCTCGTCAGACGAAGTGAGGGGCTCGGCAGCTCTGGCCGCCTTATACATTTTATTAACGCTATGCTAATTAGCTGGAAAGCCACACATTGATTTTCTTGAAAGGATTGAAGGATCAAATTAGGCATGAATAGAGCCGGCAAAACCTAATCTACTATGGATTTAACTTAAGAGAAATATAAAGCTCAAATAAAAATATGATTATTCGGGGAACTACTTAACTAGTACTTATCTTTAAAATACTTCACAGAATTTCCCTCTATCCACTGAGGTGGAAAAAAATACAGTCATATTTTTTAAACGTGTTTGGCCATAGCTTTAAACAATGCCTCTCCTCTCCTCTCCTCTCCTCTCCTCTCCTCTCCTCTCCTCTCCTCTCCTCTCCTCTCCTCTCCTCTCCTCTCCTCTCCTCTCCTCTCCTCTCCTCTCCTCTCCTCTCCTCTCCTCTCCTCTCCTCTCCTCTCCTCTCCTCTCCTCTCCTCTCCTCTCCTCTCCTCTCCTCTCCTCTCCTCTCCTCTCCTCTCCTCTCCTCTCCTCTCCTCTCCTCTCCCTCTCCCAGGTTCCCAGGCTGGACTCTGCAGAGGGTGCCAGGAGGCTGCACAGCCATGCCAGGGGATTGAAGAATGTGTCCCACGCTAACCCAGAGCTAGCAGAGGGCAGCACAGGGATCCTCCTCTCTCCCAGCAGCACATCTCCACCTGATGTAAACCATCACCAAGCCCATGATCCCTAGCCACAGGCAAGGCTCCCACTGTGGCATGTGCTGTATAAGCACAGCACAAGAAAATGTCTAAAATACAAAGAAATTAGGTTTAATGGGAGAAAGAAGATGTCCAGACAAATGCAGATAGGAAGGAAATATGAGGGAATAACAGGAAAATAGTAGTCAGCTGGGCAGGCAGTCACTCCAGCACACCCAAAGAAGTTGTTTCAGTCTTTTATAGATACCATTATGAAGGACAGTTTGAAGGCAGGTTGGACAGCAATAATAAGGCAAGTTTGGATTTGGCTGCAGGGGATGCATCTTGAGCTCAAAATGCAGCAGGAAAGAAAACAGAGAGACACTTGTTTTAAGCTTTTAACAATGCAACAGGGAAGAAAACACAGAGTCCCTTGTTTGAAAATTTAACAAATGAGTAATAGACACCAGAAGATTGCCTGACTGGAGGTGGAAGCAGATATTTCATGAGTACGCATGAGATGGTGGTGAATCAGTGATGTTCTAACTGGGGAATCAGGCCTTGAAAACTAAGATATGTAACTGATTTCAATGTAGCATGGGAAAACAAGTAGGTGGGAGAGATCCCTCAAGACTGACCGGCATGGTCCACACATCGAAGCATAGAAAGCTTGGGATATCTGGGTGGGTGGGTGGCCTGGTAAACAGCATGGCCCCCGAGTTTCAGAAGGTCACAAAGCTCAAAAAGAAAATTTTAAAATCAAGACTACTAATTTCATTGTGCAGAAAATTACACTGACAAATCACAACAGTATTCTCCTAGGCATAAGTACAAACTAGCAGGTCTGGACCAAGGTGCAGTTTGTGCAAGGAACAAAGTCAAAGCTGGACAAAATCAAAGCTGGTATTAAGTGAGCAGAAATCTCAAGTATGAGCCTCCCCTGCTATTGTATTATAAAAAGGAGTACACAAGCTGCCTTCTGGATCTCTCTGCAAGCCATTTTCTCTCAGTGACTCAAGATGTGCACAGTTCACTGGTAAAAAAGAACATTATTTTAACTGTCAGCAACAGCCTCAGCCTGTGCTGCCATTCTGTCTCACACGCCAGTAACAATCAAAGCCATCCAATTTGAAATTAGCTGCCAGTCGTCAGGATGTTGGGTGTGTCAGAACGAAATCAAGTAGGGCATCCCACACTGGGCTGGATATTCAGTGCTCTCTGAACACAAATGAGTATTCTCTCCATTTCAGTTAACACAGTGAACAAATCTAACTTTACACTAAACATTTCACATCCAGGTGATATAATAAGGCATGTTTCTATATTACTGTTTATGACATACAATGATTCTCCAAAAACTGGAGTTTGCTCCCCGTGTTTGTCTGAACTTCCACGTGTTCACTGTTTTAGTGATGAAACTCCTTTTAGCAATGAGTGGCTTCCATCAAATTGCACAGTTGTCAAAACTCTGAGGTGCAGGGATTTTATTTATGCACCCCAGCAGCACAATTGCTCTCTGTCCCTCAAGAAGCAACAGTGGCTGCACCATCACAGAGCTCCAGGGCAATGCACTGCTCCAGGATGCCTCAGCAGGGATAAGTCACTTTAAAAGAGTTACACCAGCTTAAAATCTGAGCAAGGCAGGGCAGATTGGATGCACTGGGTTCCTGATGATACAGTTGTCATGTAATGTAATCCATCTGTTTGGCATCCCTTCCATATATCAGTCTCTCACAATGCAGTATACTTGGGCTCTCAGTGCAATTCTTGGACAACAGTAAAGCTCCAAAGTCAACTTCCCCCTTTGAGCCACTATTTTCCTCCAAAAAATTCCTTTGGGAAAGTTTCTGCAGTCTTCCTCACTCCTATAACTATGGCTAAAAGTGAATCCTGGGTGTGATAGCCCCATCAGGCCTCAAATAGGTTTTGTTCACTGCAGCAAGGAGACCTTGCTTTAAGACACCTTTAAGACAAACTCTAGACAGAGTATTCCCAAACAGGAAACTTCACAGTATTTATAGTCTGCCCTCACCTAGTTTATGGTCAAGAGGTTCTGCCATGTGAATAAAAAAAATACATGTATTTTGATGTTATTAGAGGGTTATTTCATTGTTTTGGGGTTTTTTTCACAGATGGCTTGTGGTGCTCACAAAGGGACCATCACAGTGCTGGAAAACAATGCCATGAAAATGGTCATGTTGTTCAGCAAGTGTGACTCCTATTCCGTGGGACTTCAGGTTTTGCAGACATTTGGCTTTCTCAGGCTCAATCTAAATCCAGGTTTTGGAAGACAAGAGCTGACTGCACATGAAATCAAAATTATAATGGTGGCAGGAAATAACTGGGGGAGATGGCAAAAGTGGTGCTCGCCATCTGGATGGAGGGAAGCCTTGCCCTTTGTTGCCCGGCTGGAGAAGGCCTCCTGGATTTCCAGATGCTTTTGAATGTTCCAGTGGCAGCAGGAGCTATGAGTGTTTATTTCCCCTTCTCCTATCTGCTTGGTGAGGAGATTTCAACCTCTTGTCCTGTTGGACTGTGTCGCCATTGTCTGTGCTTTTCTCATCTCCAGACTGGATCGCTGCCATGTGGTCTGCTCAGCTCTACGTCTGAGGACCACTCAGAAACTTCAGCTAATTGCAGTATGCAGCTGCCTGCTTACATATCCACATTTCAGACACAAACCATAGAGCGCAGATGGCACACAGGCTGCGCCAATTTTCAGTTCATTTCCAGGTGCAATTCAGGCCTTAGTTTCTAAATCTCCTTATGATTTGAACCTGCTCGTCCCACAGAAACTACATCTGCCCACGAAGACTAGGTCCACCATGGAGATAAGTTGGTGCCTTTGAACTGGAAGTCCTTGGAATATTTGGAAATGGCTTTGGTTTTTTTTTCTCAGCAGAAGAAGGCCCGCACTCTTGAATTTGCTTTCTTGTGTGGCAAACCTTCAGGGCACATTGCAAAACTTGTCTCTTTTGTTAAGCTTTAGTTTAAAATATTGGGGTGGACTGGGAAGGGGAGATTTTGATGAGGACACTTTTACTTTCATTGTTGTCATAGCCATATAATTCAGTAGAGAATATGAGGTTTGATTTGTTTTTAACTGCAGCTAACGAAATCTAAGATTGTGCAGAGCATAAATGAAATCAAATAAATAATTGCAACTGTTTCAGGCCAGTGCTGTTTACAGGAGAGCCACGGAAGACAAGAACACTGTATTTCCAGAAAGGACTAAGTAGGTATGACCAAACAAAAGGGAGTTAAACAGGCCTCCCTAAGCTCAAACTATGGTATGGCACTGGTAAATTCCTTGCAAGGGGATCCTTGAGGTCTCATGTCCTTCAAGCTCATACTGAGAGCTTGCTGCAATACATGACTGCAACTGGTCTAGAGAGGAAAGGACAGAGAGAAAGAAAAGGGAAGGGAAGGGAAGGGAAGGGAAGGGAAGGGAAGGGAAGGGAAGGGAAGGGAAGGGAAGGGAAGGGAAGGGAAGGGAAGGGAAGGGAAGGGAAGGGAAGGGAAGGGAAGGGAAGGGAAGGGAAGGGAAGGGAAGGGAAGGGAAGGGAAGGGAAGGGAAGGGAAGGGAAGGGAAGGGAAGGGAAGGGAAGGGAAGGGAAGGGAAGGGAAGGGAAGGGAAGGGAAGGGAAGGGAAGGGAAGGGAAGGGAAGGGAAGGGAAGGGAAGGGAAGGGAAGGGAAGGGAAGGGAAGGGAAGGGAAGGGAAGGGAAGGGAAGGGAAGGGAAGGGAAGGGAAGGGAAGGGAAGGGAAGGGAAGGGAAGGGAAGGGAAGGGAAGGGAAGGGAAGGGAAGGGAAGGGAAGGGAAGGGAAGGGAAGGGAAGGGAAGGGAAGGGAAGGATAATAAGCATCCACAAAGCCTGGGGTGCAAAAACAGAACACATCAAAAGAGATCCCAAAATTTCCTTTGTCAAAGGACTATTTTCTCCTTTTCTTCAGATTTTAGTCCCCTCTTTGTGTAACCATCTCTGCCCTTTTTCTCAGTTTTTTTTCATCTGGGCTTGAACATTGCATATTAGAACTAAGCAGTCACACTAAATAATTCTTCCAGAGCAGAAATGAAAACTCCTGGAAAGAAGAGAGGCAGATTGCTGAAAATACCCAGATGATAGAGCTAATTCTGTTGAAAGGCACTTGTACATACATGTACACAGACACACACAGGTAAATAGCTCATGATTTCTCAAAGCATTTCTTTGAGAAATGCTTCTTTGTTTAACTCCACAGTCTGGAAACACATCTAATAATTTTATGGACACTTATATCCTTTTTAGCTAGACATCTGTGTATATTTTTTATTTAATAAACCAGCTATAATTCATTATTGCTTTTGGGTATGCAATGACAGTTGTAGTGTTTCAATTTCTGTAGCCATGTGTGGCAAAGCTTCTTGCCTAGAGCTTACAGGACAAAACATGGACAAAACACACTGCAGAAATCACTCCAAGACCCAGGAAAGGAGAGAAACCCAGGGCCTCAAAGCATGTAACCAGGAAAGAGCAGGATATGTCAGCTCTTTGGAGCTGTGCTCTCTTTACCTTAGAAAAGCTTTGTTGAGGGAGTCTCCAGTAGTATAAAGAGGACTGAAAGCTGCCTCAAACAGGCAGCAGAAAGTTTGGTCTTTTTTCCTGTGATGAGGATTGGTATAGTTCTGGGAGAAACAGGTTTATACTATCTGCTTCCCCCTCTGGTTCAGAGGAGAGGCAAAGGACAAGAATGCCATGCACCCCTTTTGGCAGCGTGACCTACAGGAGACCAATTTAAACTTCTGCCAGTAAAGCGTTCGTCCTGCTGGATCATCATGTCTTCTGTCATTGTGTACACAGCTATGTCTGTAACCACTCTGACAGAGCAAGATAAAGATATCTATCCAGGGGTTCACATTTTGTATCCCAGGCCTTTTCAGTTTTTGTGGGAGTTGAGGAACACCATTTTATTATTATTATTTTGGGGTTGGCTGGGGTTTGTTCTTTGATTCTCTTGTTAGCTCTCTTTAAATGCTGAAAAATTTCTCAGTTGCACTAACTCCATTGCCAAATGTCACAAGTTAGTCACCAATAATCTGAACATCTTCAACAGGTTCTTCCTTAAGTTAGCTTCAAAGTTGGTTTGCTCTTTGAACTCCAAGAAGAGAAGTCTGTGTTTTTAAACTGTTTTTATATGTGCAGCTCTCCATCCTAAGGAACCAGTGTGATGTCACTAACTCAAATTCACTCAATCATGAGTTCATGTCCTCCAAGTCCAGAACTCAATTGGATGAAAGGAAGCAAAAAACACTGCAAGCTGGACTTGTTACATGAAGAACAGGAAACCAGCTCTACATTTTGCAATCAGAGTACATCTTGCCCATACAGGCTTCTGTGAAAACTTCCACAAAGGTACTCACCAGCAGGAAAAAGGCAGGAGGCATTTCCTGCACTGGGGGGATTGGCATCTGCACAACACTGAGGACTGCAGCTGAGAAATGACACCTACCCGAAAAAGTCATTTTGGGTGCCATCTGAATCACCCTCTTTAGCAAAACAGAATTGGAGAGGCACTGCAAAAGGGAAGGCTGTTGTTTGAAAATCTAGAAGTCCCACTGTGTGCCAAGGCACCGTCAGGAGAGCACAAAGCAGGTTAGGGCAGGAGGTTTTTCTGGGGGGCAGAGGACACTGCTTGAGATGCATGTAGCCTGGTACAGCTAGACTTGCCAAAGCCATACTCCTGCACAAAAACCCTGACTGCCACCCCCGAGCCAGAGCAAGAATGGACTTCCCCCCCCTGGAAATATTATAGCTTTGGCAGGAGAGGACCTTGTCTGGAGGTTGGTATGAGTCAATCGTGAGGGTCTTTTGTGTGTGTGCACGTACATGTGTGCGTGCATTTACAGAGTGTGCTGTCAGGGACTGATTTTCAATGATGCAAGTCTCCTCGAACTGATAACACTCTAAATAACAGGTGAGTGACTCCTGGCAAGAAGGAGATTGTCTGACCTCATTGTTTGCCTTTTTTCCCCTCTCTTTGTTCTTCACAAATAAAGGTTTTTTAATAAACTGAAAGGTCCTCCGCTCCTGCCTGATGATAAAATGAAAGGAACCAGTGAGGTATGGTACAACGTGGCAGCAAAAAAAGAGAAGCTCATCAGAAAATAACAAAGGTGCAAGTTAAAGATAAGGCAGCTGTCAGAGATTAATCCTGCTGGCCTGATTGTTTTCTTTAATACCAAGGCCTGCAATAGCAAGCGATAAGTTTGCTGAGTAATTTGGTTTTTGGTGAGGAAATAAAATTCAGGTAGGCCTCATAATTGATTTCCCTTTCTTTAGTTTTCTAAACATTAAACAAAACAAAACAAAAAACCCTAACCTCTGCTTTGACTACACTTTCCTTTTTTCAAATTTGCTCCAATACTGGGAGCTATCCCCCAACCCAGGTCTGCAGGAAGAGAAATGCAGGGAGGGCAAAGAACCCTTTCCTTCTCCAGCATCCTCCTGGGAATACTTTTGTTTCATCCTAAGGACTAACTGCATCTCTTGGACATGACAAATTCTGCCCATTTTTTACTTCATTTTACTGTCTGAAAGAGGGCAAAATGTGAGGTGGTGGGAATATGAGGTGGTGGGAAAAGGAAATTTCTAAAGAAAGTAGGTGCTGCCTGTCACCAGTGGGTTACCTGGTACCTGGACATGGCACTGGTCACCATTTGTAGAGGGAGGAAGGACAGTGTGGCACTCATGGGGCTGGGGAAGAACCATTGCTGTCAAGCTGTGGAGGTCATTCAAGGGGGTCACTCTCTGGGGCTCACCACAGCAGCAGCATACAGGGCCTCCTGTCGTGTGCCTGGCCCTGGATGTGGAAGGAGGAAGAGCAGCCAGCAGGAGGGGTTATGTACCAAGTTGTAATGGTGAAAATCCACTCCTCACCCAAACATTCCTCCCTTAGGGGTGCACACAGCCAGCTGTCGGGAGACCAGGCACCCCACACACAGCAGTTCTGGGAGGAAGCAAGAGAGACAAGAAATTTTGGGAGGGAAATCTCTCCAAATCAGGAGGTTTGTCACAATGAGGCAGACCCACTCTCAAGTGAGAAAATGACCCTAAGGGAGAGACAGTGGGAGTGTATGTCCGTGTGTGTGTGTGTGTGTGTGTGTGTGTGTGTGTGTGTGTCTTGGAGCACGTGTGTGTGGACAGGAGGCAGCAGAGCCTTAGTTATTGTGACAAAATGAACAGCCCCCGGGATGCTCATCCAGCAGCTAATTTCTCATCTTATCTATTATGTGAATGAGATGGGAAAACAGTTTCCTGTTTTTCACAGATATCACTAACACGAAAGATACGGAATAAATTCCCTTGAAGGCCATGCAGCCAGATCCAGCCACAGACTCATTTGTTTCAATGGAATGAATAAATGCAGTTAGGGACTGCCCATTGATGGGGGAAAAAAAGTCTGTAAAGCTTTCTATAGAAGCAAACGTGCTGCCACCACCTTCAAAACAAATGAAGAGCTTGGCACACGCCTTCTCCTCATCCATTGACAGCACACATGCAGGATGCAGGCTTTTGCAACACACAAGCACGTACAGTTAACCTTGCCATTTCCCTTGCTGAAAACAGGTATTTCTAGTGTTATAATGCAGCACTGGTGCTACTTGAAAAGGGAATTCACAGTGAAGGACTTCTTTGCCCCTATGGAGCTTTCAAGGGTCTTACACCAGGTGTAAGAGCAAGAAGTGACGGGTATGCTGAGCCACCAGCCCTCAGCACACCAAGTGTAGGGTGAGGATTTCGAAAGAGTCCCATGCTAGGGTCAAACATAGGGACCAGACCAGCTGTAGTAAAGCTAGGTTGTCATAAAAGGTGGCCATACATCTCTTTTAAAGCATAGACTCACAAAAAACCCATGGGAACAACAAACAAATTTCTGTGTGTGTCCACCGGCAGTCAGTGGCTGCAACTACAGCTAGACAGGCCTCTGACAGAATGGAAAGTGTCATGTTAGCACTTTCCAGGCCAATTCTGCCCATTTTGTGTTGATTTTCATCTCTTTACTTTTCCCAGCAGAGGGAGCACCGGACCAAAGTGCTGAGAGGCTGCGACCCATAGAAGGCCACTTCAAAAGTTTCCTTTGTCTTGCTTTTCCTCCTTCAAAGGCACAACTGGGAGTAGAAGGCAATGGGAAGAGCCAGCTTCCTTGCAGACTGCACAGCTTCTCAAAGACCAGTCCCATCCCAGCCCCTGGCTGGAGGGAGAGAAGGGCTGGGCAGGAAGAATGGCTTTTGACCAGATCAGGGTAGGATATGCACAGCTGTATTGCACCATGCACAGCTGCAATGCACCATGCGCAGCTGCATTGCAACATCCACATGTACCCCTCTGTGCAATGGGCCCTGATCTCCTCTCCCCGTGTCCCACCTGCTTCCCTGCTTTTTAAATATTAACTCTTGTCTCTCCTGCTCTTTTATTCCCATCCTAGAGGCAGCAGGAGCTTTCTGCACTCCCTCAGCCTCTTACCTTAAGTACATCTTCTGATCCACTGTAGCTGGGGGAAAAGGGATATATACCTGTCCCCTGCAGCGAGATTGGGCTTGACCCACAGCCCAGCTGAGTACCAAGCGTGTCAGGCATCCTTGCCTGCTGCCTTTCCATTGCTAGCAGAGGATGAATCCAGATGATGCCCAGCATCAGAGGCTGGATGAACAAAGAGGTGGGTAAAGAGCTTACAAAAAGAGGAAAGTGGGAGAAAGAGAAGTGGGAAGTGGTGGAAGAGAAACCTGAAAAAGGTTAAAAGAAATGAGAAGAGACAAGTCTGGTATTTTAGTACACTAAAAAGAGATGCTCCAGTTACACTGCAGCAAGGCATTAGAGTAGGAGAAATGAAAATAAATTCAGCCTACAGTCCCAATGAAGTAAATTCCAGAGTGGGCTGAGACCTTAACTGATACAAATGAGGATCATTATCTTCACTCTGCTATCCTGCTCAGCACAGGGCAAGGAGTACAGAGACAGGAGGGGACAACCAAGGATGAGATGAAGTACAGCCCTGCCGCCCTGCTGCTGTCCTGTGATGGGGAGCCTCATGCAGGGGGCCAACAGCAGCACTCTCTGTGAACTGTGCAGGCCATCTGCAAGCCTCAGCCATCTTGTGGTTTAGCCTCAGCTCTTGGTCCAGTCAGGAGAAGGGCTTCTGGATGCCAGGCAGGCAGTCTGGAAAGAGGAATGATGGGTCTCTGCAGGGATGGATTGTGAGCAGCTTTGTGTTGTTCCCATGTGTGTCCTGACAGGGCATTGGCAATATCAGCCACCTGTGGGAGAGGCTTCTTTGGTTTCAGCTGCCTTCCTCTGCCTGGCAATGCCCACTCAGCTGTTGGGGTCAGTGCTGGCACCCTGGGGACTGGGTTGAGCACTGTGAGATAAGAAACAGCAGGTACAAAACAAAGTGCTTTTCACCTGCCCATGATTAGTGTTAGTCCCCAGGGTGAGTGAGGTGGGCACAGTTTTGATGCTTCCTGCTGTTACACACAAAAAAACCCAACAAAAAACCAATTTAAAAAAATTTAAAAACAAATAAACAAAAAAAAATTAAAAAAAACAAGAAAAAGCCATGCAGTGGTGCGAAGCAGAGCAGCACATCTGCTCAGCAAAGCAGGTCTTTGGGAACAAACCTCTCCCCCCCATCCTGCTAGTGGGATGCAGACTCCTGGGTGCAGCCAGAGAGGTTTCAGCTGCCTGCTGTGGCTACATGCGGCCCCGCCAGGCTCACCTGAGAGCTCACCTCTCCCACCAGCCATTCATCTCCTCCTGACAGCAGCACATGGCCACTCTCCCACAGACCCGTGATTTATGTGGTGTGGAACTCACCACCATCAGAAATTAAAATGACCCCAAGATTTGCCACATCCAACATAAACCTAGAGCCTTGCTGCCCTATCTCCTAACCTTGTCTTCTGATCTCTCCTTCAGCTCTTTCCTCTCAGAAGGAGCAATGAAAGCTACACAGAAATACAGCAGAAGCTTTCTCTTGGTACTCTCCATCACCATATTTACATATTAATATTTCATATCATATTTAATATTGACATCATAAATCCCTCTTGGCTTGGCTCAGTCAGGTATGACATGTAAGTAGGCAGTGACTTAGTTTCTGAGTATTTACCCCTAATGAAAAGAGCAGGAGCCCAGATAGGTCTGAGAAAATAAAGATACATTGAGATAAATTCACTGTGGCATTAAATCAAAATCTTAACAGGATGTTTCATTTAACATTTCTCTAAAACTCAGGCAAAAGCCTCTCATTCAGAATCAATGGAAACATTTACCTTACATAAATGTCTCTGTTGCAGGTGTAGGGTAGTGGCAACAGAATGGTAGTGGCAAAGAGTGAAATTCTAATGCAAAACTGAAGCCTTTACCCAATTTAATCTCGATAAAAGTGTCATTAAAAAGATACTAGAATGAAATAAAAATGAGTTAGGTGCTTTCAATCCAGAACACGTTGGCATTTTGAGGTCAGATTTTTGAGTTTTGAAATAATATTTGAGAATCTAATGACAAAATGGTTTTAGGTGGTTTATTTTAGGGGTTGTATTATTTATATTTCTCATCAGGATAGTTCTGATAACTGACATCAAGGAACACCATAAAATTGTAATAATTAGCTTCCAAATTAAATAAATGACCAAGTGATCTACTTCTGAAATGCTATAAGGCAAATTTCCAAAGTGAAATTTCAGAGAAAATATTTAAACAAACATGTTTCTGGTTCAAACAGGGTAGAAATAACAGACCCAGTGAACTGAAAACTCAGTCTCAGCCATCTGTGGTGGAGGCTTGCATCTGAGCACTGCTCCCAAGCAGGCAGGCAGCATTCTTGCTTCTCTCTGAGGATGCAGGCTACCATGCATTGGGGTAGGAGGTCCTCTGCCTGACCTCTCCCAGCTTGGTCTGTGGGGCTGTAGGAGAGGGAAGGAGGTGCAAGAAGATGGATAAGAGCTCTAGCAATCCACTTGTTAAAACACTCCCACTTCAGTGTGCAGGACAGCAGCATGCACAGTGTGGCTTTTGTGTGTTAGAAAAGCAATCCAGATGCTCATTTTCACCACCATGTCACAGCAAATGAGTCATCTTCAATCTAAGCCAGACCTGGAGACAGGGGTTGGACCAGAATTCACATGAGATTTTGTTTATCTTAATTTTTCTCAGGCTGGACCATGGAGGGTTGGAGTTGGGTGGCAGGTTTGGTTTTTTACATCACCATATTTGTGTAGCTGCAATGTGGTTTCCTCGACTGCTTCACAGTTGGGTTAGCGACATTTACACAAACACAGTGAAACGTCAGCTCGAGCTACTACATGAAACAAACTCATTTTGACCTGAAAAAACACTTTTCTTTGTTATGCTCTGGAGAGAAGCCATTCACAATATTGTGGTGGAGGTGTATGATCCAAAGGGTTATGATAACTGTGCCAAACCCTTCATAAGCCAAGTACACCTTGCGTCAGGTCCACAAGTGTTATAGGTGAGGTGGTATCCCTTACTTTTCCAAAGAAGTGGCAGCTGATTTCCCTTTCATCACACACACCTGCTCAGCACATGCAAGCTCCAGGGTAGGTTGTATCCAAATCATCCAAAACTACAGCTTTGAAAAGACCCCATAAGAGCTACATCTTTGCCTCATCTAGGAAGGAGCTGTGTTATCCATCTCTCCCATCACACACTGGTTTCAGCCAGTCTGGCTGCTGTGCCAGGAGCAGGGAAGAGGATGGCTGTGGCTTCCCTGGAGCTCTTTCCTAGGGAACTCATTCCACCCCACAAGCCATCCCAGAATGAGTCTTGTCTGGCAGGTGCCCCTGGAGCAGCTTCAAAGGTGCCATGCCCTCAGTTCCCCTCTCCTTCAGGGAAGCAGCCGGATCTATCCTGCCTGAAGGTCTCACTCTTAATACAAAATTTCACTGCCGAGGAATTTTTGGTGAACCAGGTGCTCAAACCAAAAAGGTCACAGGAATAAAGATACAGACATCCCAAATATGGTCCTCATCTCCTTGGATGTGATTTTGTTCACTTAAATACAATTTTAATTTGTTTTAAAATCTGGAACAAAGATGATTTCAACACAAGGAGTATACCTAACCTGCACTAAAAAGAGAAGAAAAGATTGGCTTTGGGAATGACTGGCTAAAACCAGAAGGACCCAGGATTGCTATTTTATTTTTTACAATCTGCATGATTTTAGGGGCGACATGGCAATTAACAAACACAAGAAGACCAGAACTCTGCCCTGAGGAGCTGGTTTAGCTTAAATTAGGCAGACCAAGCACAAACAAGTCTGGATAACAAGAACATCTAGAATTTAAATAGTAAATATTAAGAAAAAAATCAACTAGTGCTCGAGGCCATAAGTCACCCTTTAATTGACAGCAGTTCAAAGGAAAGTTTCCCAGGGGTGAGCCATTTCATAACCACCTGCTGTGGGATTCTCCTCTATCTCCTCAAAGCACATGGCTCCAGCAACTGCTGGCCATAGGCTCAGGGCTCAGAGCTCAGCTGAGCCATCTCTACTGACATCTGACCTCCCCTCTCAAGCCTGACCATGCAGGACGTGGCTCCCCAAAAGATGTTGCCAAATGGGAGAGAAGGCTGGTGGAAAAGTGCACCCAACTGCAAAATACTGAAGAAGGGGTCAGGGTGGAAAAGCCTGAACTAGTCATGACTCAGGCCCTGGACAAGGACACTGGAAATCTGGTTTTGATCCCAGTCTTGACCTTGGACAAGTTCCTGTGTCTCCATTTGCCTGCTTCCACTCCCAAATATCATCTGCCTTCTTTGCGCTGTTTCTAAAACTCTTTGGGGCAGCAACTGGCTCTTGCTACACTCTTGTGCAACGCTGCTCACAACAGGGTCCTAGTCCTCCCTCAAGTCTGCTGGCGTGGATCTAATAAAAAAAAAAAATAAAAGTCAGAGAAAAAAAGGTGTAAACACTTCAAAATCTGTAAAATATTCAAAGACAGGCAACTGAAGGGAATTCAAATAAACCTCAACTACAGAGATGTTGCTACTAATTACTACAAATAAAAAAACACCCCAAACTTGGCTTTGAATCATCAATGAATAATGCCTAGGACACATTTTTCACCCAGGAACAATGGAGAATTTCACATTGAATACATTTTAGTTGAAAAAAAAAAAAAAAAAGACATTTTTCAGGATTTTCCCTCCCTTTGGCAAAAATTTGCCATCATTTTAACAAAATTAGCACCGAAGTTACTGCTGAGTGGTTTTGCTCTCTGAAAAAGAAAGACTGCTTTCAGTAAATTAAATATCTCAAGAGTTATCCTGCTAACAAATTTCACTAAAGGCTACTATGGCTTATTTCACAAGAAATTAAAAAAAAAGTCTGTTCTGCTCCCTGCACAATGAAAATAACTTAAAAAGTTCAAAATTTGACAAAGCTGTTTTCCTGAATTGAGGCCTGCTCTATTTTTCATGCAGTGTTGACAAGAGCAAGATGAGAAAGAAATGCAGTTTCCATCATCTATTCAATCTCTGGCCCCTCTAATGATTAGCAAAAGTGCCTGTTTCACTGGTGTTTTCTTGTTAAATAGAAACTCTTTCCATAGAAACACAACTCGAAACCATCAAATCATTTCACAACTGAGAGATGGTAACAGCCATCCATGCAGCCCTCAGCCGGTTTTAGCCAGAGAAGTGGAGGCAAGAATTGCTGTATCATGATCAAACCCTACACACCTCATCCATCTTTTAGGATTTCCTCTCTGAAATAAATGCACAAAAAAGCTGCAGTCACACAACTCACTGGTAAAACCATCTTACCCCCATTGCTTTGCTCTGTCTTGAAATTAATTTCTTAACTAGAATAATTTTTTTTTTTTAATAGGGATATAGGATTCTCTCTGCTTCCCCCTAACTGAGTAGCAAGGTGAGAACATTCAAAGGCTCAGTATGGTTTTTGAAATCCAGATAAAGCTGTTCCCCACCACAGGAAAGATTTATCAGCATTGTCCTGTTGTTTTGTAAAACTATTTCTTCCAGAGCAGGCAAGCCAGGAAGAAGCCAAGGGGCATAGGGATGAACAAGGCTATGGGAGAACCTACCATTCATTGTCTCTGCACACTGTTACAGTTTTAGCCTGACAAGCTACTTACAATCAGTAATGGTCACTCAACAGCCTCTTTGGAAGCAGTTTATGGCCTTGGTCTCGTGTTTGAGACAGGTAACTTCAGCTAAAACCAGCTCTGCCAGGCTCAAAGCTGTGTCCAAGCATCCCAAGGGATGGACCAAATGAAAATCCTGCATGCAAGGTGTGAGGTGCTTCCAGAGGGGAGCAGTGCATGTGAGGGAAGCTGCCCCTGCTGCTGTGCTGGCTTTGTGTACAGAGGGTTTTCCTTTCCTTCCTGGGACTCCCCACCCTGCTGCTGCCACACTCATTGAATTCACAGGAGATGGAAAAGCAATACACTACATAGAGGTTAGCTGGCCGTGAACCCTCAGCCTCATCCCTCACAGATGTTTGGCCTCCCCAGGAAAATGGCTAGAATGAACTTTGGGTGCCATTTTCGAAGGACCTGGAAGAAAAACAAACATTTGCAAATGCTCCTCGCTAGCATTTTCAGGTCAGAAATACAGGCAGCCGTGGAACAAACGTAACATTACAGAGCAGCCTTCACACCATGCCACCATCCAGCCCCTTCTGTACCTCACTTGCACTTCCAGAACAGCCTTCATGTATGCATGCAGTGCAAAAGAAGTTTAAATTGAAGAAACTCCTATGTAAACTACCCTAAAGAAAATTCCTTCCATACCCTGATGTTTCCTAGCTTCTACTACAGTGACTGTCATGGAGCTGTGACATTCAGGGAGGATTTGTTTGCAGCACTCAGATACATCATTATCTGGACAATTTTTCTTGTGAGGCTTATTTTTTTCCCCTGCATTATTGAGATGCCTGCACTGTACTCCTGCCCTTGCCCTAATCTTTGGGGCACAAACACAAAGTAAGCAAGGAAAAGTCCATCATGGTGTGGAAATAAAGGGCAAGAAGTGATAGGACAAGGGAGAACAGTTTTAAATGACATGGTGAGAGTTTTAGGTTAGATGTCAGGAAGAAATTATTTACTCAGAGCATGGTGAGGTACAGGAACAGGTGGATGCCCCATTCCTGGAAGTGCTCAAGGCCAGGTTGAATGGGGCTCCAAGCGACCTGGTCTGGTGGAAGGTGTCCCTATCCACAGCAGAGGGGTTGGAACGAGATGATCTTTAAGGTCGCTTCCAACCCTACAAATTCTGTGATTCTCTGAAATAAAATATGAAAAAGAACTCATGCAAAAGGAAGGAAAATACAAATAAAACACAACCCGAGGTTTTACAAGAACCTACATAAATTGTCTATGGGGCTGAAGGAGAAAGAAATGTATTTGCATCAGGTGAAAGAGAACTAAATCCATTTATGTGCAAGCTGCAGGATTTTAGCCATTTCACTGATACAAAATACAGCAGCATTAGTGGCTGGCAATACTGAGAATACCTTCTCATCCCTAACCTGCTAGTGAGCTGAAGGTCTGATCGCTTTTAGGCACAAAAAGGAAACCTTCAAGATTTATTTTTAAACACAGTAGAGAGCTAAATACTTCTATGTTTCCCTTCGGAAAAAAAAAAAAAAAAAAAAAAAAAAAAAAAAAAAAAAAAAAAATCAGGAAAGAAAGGGGAGGATCCCAGCGCTTTGCCCTCGTTTTCCTTTGGCTTTGCAGCCGCCTCTGTGCAGAAACCGCTGGGCTTGGGCTCGAAGCGCCAGCTCCGAATTCTTGGGGGAGCACTGCCCCCTGCCGGGCACTGCGGGCGCTGCGGGCCCCCGCCCGCGCCTCCGGCCTGGCCTTGGACGCTGCCAGGGATGGGGCATCCATAGCTTCTCTGGGCAGCCTGCGCGTCGTCACTCTCGCAGGCAAGGATTTCTTCGTAACAGCTCATCTACACCTGCTTTGCTTGTTTAAAGTCATTGCCTCTTGTCCTATCACTGCGTGCTTTTGTAAAAAGTCCCTTTCCAGCCTTTAAAGTCGCTCTCCAGCTTTCAAAATGGAGTCCAGGAAGGGCCAGGTTTTCATCACATCAGTCCTATTCACTCATTGTTTGATTCCCTTCACCACAATATCACCCCTGAACACTTAGCAGGATTTGGGTTTGCTAACTTTATTTAATTATGGTCAGCTTCCTCAGAGCGACCTATGGATGGATGCGTGGTCATTTCCCCCACTTCCCATTGCGCTGCTGAGCCATTTTTCAGCCTAAACACGTACAGACAGCTTTGGTGCATCTGTCCTAGGGCAGCGGGCTGGGAGCAGTGGCACCCCTGCAAGCACAGCCTGCTGCTCAGGGCAGGCTGTGGGTGATGTACTCCAGCACTGCCTGACAAGGTGAGCAAAATCCTGCCACCAGCTGTGACAGCCCAGTCAGGCACAGGAGGCCTGGACTAGGAGCACTACAGCAAGAGCTCTGAAAAAACCCATTTTCCTCTGAGTGTTTGTGTGTGTGTGTGTGTGTGTGTGCGCAATTTCCATAATAATTGTGTCTGTTGTCTGCAGACATGAATTCATTACAGCAGGAGGTAAGAGAACAGCCAGCTTCAATATACATTTCAAATTCCTTGCTACAGCCTTGATTTATAAGGCACAACCTGAAACACTGACTAACTCGTTGCCTCTCAGTGAACTGAATTTACCGTGATAGCTGAGAGGACTGAAAAACAAATGAACAAATTTTGTTCTTAAAACACTCCATCTCTGTATTTTTCATTTTTAAGAGTTGCTAGCTGTGTCCTGCATATCCCCCTGCTCCCCCCACTCCACCCCCCTCCTTCCTCCTGTGCATGCTCCATCGGCACTTGCATTAATCCAGGCCTGAAAGTACTAAATTGATTCACAGTAACGCAGGCACCCAGGGGCAGAATATTCCAGGAACAAATGAATTAATCATCTCAGAGCCTCTGTGCTAACCCACATAAAAGCCCACTGCCCAGAGTGGTGGTGATGAGGGGCTCAGCCCAGCCCCTCAGCCGACCACACAGCGCCAGCTCCCATAGAAAGCATCCCGTCTGCTCCGGATGCCTCTGGACATGCACGTGGAGGCTGCCATGCATAAGCCCATGTGAGACAGTGCTCTTTGAAGAACTACAGCATAGAGGAATTGGTCTAACAGGGAATCCTGCAGAAAGAGAGAGGCCTGCAATCATTATGAATGGACCTTCATGGCAACAACAACAGGAAACAGAAAATAATGTTTTGCAATTAGGGCCCGCAGCTGCTGCAGTGCCAGCACACCGGCTATACACAGGTGCAGCTATTACAGCAATGAATAGCACACACTAAAGGTACCATCCACATAGGCAATAACACCAGTGCTGAAAAGGTATTTTCATTTGCAGCCTGATGTCGGGAAGGAAAAAAGCACAATAAGTAGGCTGTCTCTCAGCCCTCCAGGCCTCAGCCTTGTCTGGAGCACCAGGTGGGCAGGTGGGTACTGGCAGAGAAACTTCTTTCACCATCTGACTGGGTAAACCAGGTAATGTCGGAGTCAAGACCATGAGACTTCAGCCAATTGAAAAACTGGCAATTTTTTTGCTTTCTTTGTTGTGAATAGAGAGTTTTTAGAAGTTTATTCCCTTCCTGTTATTTAAAACACCCAAAAGGTTCTTGAGAGTAGGGAAAAGGCATGAGTGTCTCTTCTGGTCCCTTTCACACAACACTCTAGCACTCCGCTGACTTCAGTGGCAGGGTTTCTTACTGGTGTGAACAAGAGACAACGAGACACAGAAAGAATTCTGTGGGACTCACTCATCAATATTTTTCCCTTTCACCCCACACCTGTCCCCATGTCAGCCCCATGCAGCAGCAAGTAGGCCTGGAAAATCTGACCCCAGAGGTTCACCCAGCCTCAGTTATTCTGCTTCTGTGACCTCCCGCTGGTGCAAAGTGGCTTAAACTTGTTTGGCTCCATCATGATCTCTTGCAGCTCTCAACCACTCTCCAGTGGCATAGATCTGTGACTCCAGGGGCACAGGATGGTTATTTCTCTACAGTCTGCTTTGACCCCCTAAATCTTAGAGACGGGTCTTAGAAAGGGAGAGGGAATCACAGACTTACCAACCTCTTGCAAGCAAACCAAACATTTTCCAGACTGTTTTACCACACACACATCCTTTCTTTCATCAGAAAGGGGAGCTATTTCAAAGACACTTTGCAGAGAGCTAAGAGAAGAACAGAATAGGGGTTATCCAGTGCAATCAGGCATCCTGCCCCAGGATGAGCTTTTATTTTTCTGATCTGTAGGCCACTAAACATTTTTTTCATTGGTGGTGGTGAAGACATCTAAATCACAAATGTAAGGCTCGCATCAGGTTTGCCTTTTTCTCGTGGAGGTCTTGATTGCTGTCCACAGACCCACGAGCATCCACAAGTCACAGACCCCTGGCTTTGTGTGCAACTCATGCAGCTATCACAGGTACAAGGGTGTCCTCATCCCCCCTCACCTCTGCCAACTCTCATCCCATGCCAAGGTCCATGTTGCCACAGAGCCACATAGTTTAAAGCTAATGTGAGTAAATAAGTCCACCATGAACTGCACCCTTTTGACTTGCACAGACACAAACCTACGTTTTTTGTTTTGGTTTTTTTTTAACTTTGCATAGGAAAATCAAATCACTTGTCACCTCAACCTCACTGCTACCCACCAGCTTCAGCTGGGCTTTTTTGGAATGAGCCAGTTGAGCATGGAGACACGGGTGTGAGGCTCAGGACTGCCCTGCTGGGATTGCCTGACCCAGCACAGCGTGGGACAGGGCTGTGACATCCGAGGCATAGCTCCATCCTTTGACCCAGGGTGGAAGCTGAGGAAGGTCCGGATATTTTCTGACTGATAGTGCCAGGAACCCACTGAATGCAGTAAGGGGAAACAGCTACCCCCAGCACCAAGGCAAAAGCATCCTCCAGATTCCTGAACAGGTCCCAGTTCACCAAGGTAAGCAGAACCAACTTCTTTTTATAGGCCTTAAAATTGAGGAAGGCAGTAAAATTAATTAGAAAACTTTGCAGGAAGCTGGCATAATGAAAACAAAAGTGGATTGATGCACTGGCTGGCATAGCCTCGCTCTGGGAAAGAGCTCAGGCAGCCACTTCCAGAAAAGCTGGAGCCTGCTGGAAGAGAGCACAAAACAGGAAACACTGCTCAAAGGAAGCTCAGAGACAAAGTAGCAATGTGGAAAAAATTATAATCATTAATACAGAGCCTGAAGTGTGCAGGGGAGCCACAAAAGATTGAGAAAAAAGGCCCTGAGATTTGATTTTCCACTGCCCTTCATCAGCAGCAGTCATTTTATACCAGCACAAAGCGGGAGTGCAATCTTCACAGCACAGAACAAGTGCACTTTATGTTGCCTTTCTCTTTATTTTCCTGCTGCAAAGCTCCCAGGGAAAGGGGCAATCAACACCATTTGTCCCTGACCACTGGGGCTTGGAGCCTAAGCTAGGACAGAGACCATAAACAACAGACAAAGGGAGAGGGAAATCACTGGGAAGAGCTACCACATTTATCTCTGGCTAGGATGGAAGAGGCAATATGAATAAGCTGGGGACAACATCCACTGACAAGCTGCAGAAAAAGCAGAGTTATAGAAAAGAAAAACTTGTTCCTTCTCTTAATTTGATTGTGTTCCAGAGTTTTGCCATAATCAGTCTCTTCTAATATCAAAAGCAAACCAAATTAGAGCCTTAGATAATAACATTTTAAGACTGTAGTTCAGATTCACTCACTTTTCTATATCCATCATAGCAAGTCAGCTGCAATAAATGAATAAGGATTGAAAGACAGGCATACAAAACAGGTATATAATGCCACCAAGGCCAACCAGCAGCTTTTGGCCATAGCACCAGCTTTCAGCAGATCAACAGTCCACTCTCAGGGCATTAGGGGTTTGTCCTTTGAGGTGCGACCACACTTCAGGTGCTGTGGTTTCTCCAGAGTGAAGAGGGTCAAGATTTCGGTTCTTGGTTTCTGCTCTCTGAAAAGCTGTGGCTTGACTTAAGAGGTGTCTTGCTCAGGTTTGCTGTGGATGGGAATATGTTTCTGCCAGGTCTGTCTTCAAATCCTCAGTGCAGATGAGCAGCAAATCAAATTGCTTATGAGATTTTCACTACTAGTACATTGAGAAAATTAAGCATACCTAGGTGGCATATAGGTTTACAACAATGGGCAAAGGGGAATGTTAGGTATAACTTTCCCTCAGTAAATTAAAAACACATATATTCACCAATTATTTATCTGCTACGTCAAGTCCAGAGCAGATGACATTTGCATGATTTGTATCTCTGTGACAGGGGAAGTATGTTTGGTCTCTCTACACTCTGGCTTTATAAGGCTTCATAAAGACATTCAGATGTATAGTAGTTGTATCCTAATTTGTATATATGTTCTGTGATAATGTTTGGACTAAGCTTCTAACAGAGAGGAAAAAAAAGAAGAGGGTAATGTTCAAAGGAATAGGCCACTTTTGCTTAAACCAAAAGCAAACAAACAAAACCAGAACAAACTTTGTGGCTAGATCCTTTATTTTGTTGTTTTTAAAACAGAGGAGAAACATTTTTTTCTTTTAATCTGGATATCCAGAATATTCTTCCAGCTCAAAAATATTTATCTCCTGACTTGCACTTTCTTGCAGCAGTCTCTGAATTCCTTTGAGCCATTAAAGGATTTTGTCCTCAAGTCATTCCCATTAGGGGAATATTCAATTTAGAAACTTGCCTTCTGCTCAAGTTTCACATATGAAATTCACAGTTAACATCCCTCCTCCCTGTGTTTCAGGTCAGTGCCCTATCCACTGAAGAGGGAGAGATACTTAACAATTAAATAGTCCTCTAGGCTACATCCATATGAGGTAGTCCAGGAGTGCCTACCAGCCCAGGGCTCTATGTGCCCTGACTGTTTTCATTTCATGATGGAATGGTGTCACCCTGCCTCTCCTCACACTCCCCATCCCATAGGAAAGAAAATTCTCTCCAAGGGTCAGGAAGGACACACAGTGCCCTCCCAGTCCTCAGGGCAGGTGACTGGGATCTCTGGCCACAGAGCCAGCCCTGCAGCTGAGCACTGCTTGAAGAGCTGGGCACAAGCTCCAGAATTACCTTGTGGTGTCTAAATACCTTGTGTAAATCTGTCCATTGCTTCAGGCAGCCAAGAAGTGGAGCAACCTGAAAGGCAGGAGGATATAAGGATGTATTTTTGCCTGTTCAAAGATGACACAGTTCTGCTTGTAGAAAGTGAGATATTTTTCTATTCTCAGGATTTTGATATTAAGAATTAGCTATCCACTTTCCAGAAAACAGGGAATTAGTCTTTCCAGACTACATGTTTAACAGAGAAGAAATGAATCTTCATGAGCTCAAGACATATTCCCTCTTCTTCTCTTAGCCCCTCACCCCCTGCCTCATATCTCTTCTATGCAGTTTTTCAAATAGTTTAATAATATTCACAGGGACATTAGATTAATTGGATTTTAATTCCAAATGACTGTGAAAGCAGAGAAGTGAGTCACCAGTCCATGCTAATGAGAAGATCTATTAAGGACCCTTCTCTGATAGACACATAGAGTAGGGTTATAAATATTTCATATTCAATTAATTGAATTTTGCCCCCTGTTATATGATGCTGCCCTGGAATGTTAATCAACTGGGACCAGAGAGAGAGGGAGAGAGGAAGAAAGAAGGAGGGAAAAAAAAATCTAAAAGAGAGTCTTTAAACAACATCAGAGCCATTTCCATCCTCAAATCCTCCCAGTTCACACGGCGCCCTGTACATCAGAGCAGAGGCTTTCATACAGACTGCATCTGGTTACACACAGTGGATAAATTAATGTTAATTAATCAGACAGTCATTTTATGGAGAACTGTGCACAAAAGGTTATTCGAGCCCTGCTGCAAATAGATTTATAGGTATAATTGCCATGTTGAATGACCCTCTGTACATGGGCTCATTAAACTGGCCATCAGTCAAGAAGTCTAATTGAGGAAGGCCCATATCGTGCCGCTGGGACCACGTGCTGGCTGCAAACAAATCCGCTCTGCAGAAGCCAGCTCTCTGAAAGCTGCCAGTAATGACACTTCCCATCCTCTGGGCACTTCTGCCACTGCCACTCCTGCCAGCTGAAACTCTGGGCAGGAAGGAAAGAGGAGAGCTCCCGTGCACATCATCGTGGGTTTACATCATTTGCAAAACACACTGGGGGACTGGGCGCAGCGTGGAAATGGTTTTATTGACAGCTACGCTTTCCAAATGCCTCTCTGGCCTTGGCAGCAGGGAACAGCTTGGATGCACAGGCTTCAAAGGCACCAAGATCAGAAGGCGAATATAAATACACTAAAGATTCTTGATGACATTTCATATTTCAAGAGCATGTCTTGATTTCATTGGAGTGGAAGGAACATGGGAGAGTCAAGGCCAGGAGCTGAAATGTCCAGGACTGGCAATCAGGCAAAAAAGCAGAAAGCAGAGCAGCTCATGGGACTACAGTCCTTCCCTCAGTGCCACCCAGGTCCTTCAGCTATGCTGTGGCAGACAGACATTCCCACAGGGGCTGTGTCCAGCCCTGTGGGTCCTGGGTCCAACATGGAGCCCTCCAAAACAGCAGACAAACCTTGTCACCATCCCTGGCAGCAGATACATGAAGCCATAGGCTGGCACTGTGAAAACTTACCTTTTCCTCTTCTTGTGGCATGAGCTGCCTGCTCACAGTCAATTGTCACAACTCTGTGCCTCCAGTCCCCACCTCTGCAATTATTTGTTTGAGGATTGCCCCTTATTTCACACACCCGAGAGGCCTTGCACCCTGGTTTACACTCTGAGGGCTACAGTTGCAAGAATTCTCTCTACCCGTGCTATGGATCACACACGTGTTCCCAGAGTGGAAACAAGGAGGAAGTACATGGCACCCACCACTACCCCAAAGTGTCCTGGGCAGCCACTCACCAAGCCAGCCAGGGGGGCCTCTGGGTATCAGAAATGGATGGTTTTTGTCTAAGCTGGTTCCCAAGACATCTCCAAGGGAAAACAAACCATCTGCTCCACACTTGAAGGTGTCATTTAAGGGTGCTTGGGGGAAAAAAAACCAAAACACATCAGAGTAACAGACAGGTAAATCTGAATGTGTTCACATTATCTCTTTCAATACTCATGGCACTCACTTCTTTTAAGGTTGCCCTTAGTAGTGTATCAGCCTGATCAGATCTAAAATGGCCACAAAACGCCATCTTTCTCAAACACAAATTAAAAATTAAAGCAGAAAGACTAAAGTGCAATAATACAGAAGCCATCAAGGCAAGAATATGTAAGAATAAGTATGAACAAAGAGGAAACCCATTTGTCTCAGAGCAGTGACAATGTCACTGTCTGAAGATGTTTCTGATGAAGAGGGGTTTCCATCCCTGGACAAGACAAAGATTGCCTAGCATGTCTGGGCTGTGGCAGCATTTCTCTTCATCCATGACTGGTTTGGCCTCGATATGTTCCACACTCTTTTTCAGTATTGGTAGTCACAGTATTTACCTATACAGCATCTGACAGAAGGATCAGGAAAACTGACTGTGAGCATGGCATGCTCCTGGATCAGCTGCCTGCCATTGATGCCAGGGCTTCAGAGGCCAGCTGCACAGCCCCTCATCTGGGTGCACAGGGAGCCATGCTCCAGCAGAACAGCCTCCAGGCAAGCCTGAGGTCTCACTTCCAGAGCTGTTCTATGGATGGACAATAAATTGGGTCCCAAGGGCACTGTCAGAGCACTTCTCAGAACTGATATTCCCCCCATCCTGTGCACCCCTTCTAAAGACCATATTTGAGTCAGGAGAATGAAAGCGTACCACAAGTTCTTAAGGTATACAAACACAATTTCTTCTATGAATAAAGCAGCATTTCCTCCTCTAATAATAGGGGTTTCCCCCTATTTATCTAAGGTCTTCCATTTCTCCCATTCTCCTGCGCAGCACACCTGTGTTACCACAGACTTGAAACCCATCAGCTGCCTGGCACTTTGGGCGTCTGGGCTTCTGCTAAACCTTTCGCCTTTGCAGTGTCCCCCTCTCGGCACAGAAGGAGAATCTCTCGAGTGCTCGCCCACAGAGGGCACCACTTGTAAATGTATCTGAGTAAACCCGCTGCCACTTCACTCTCACCAGCACAAACCCAAACCCTTCATGCATATCATTACTGTCATCTCCAGGAAAAAAGGGAGCAGCAGGCTGATGATGCACAAAAGAAGACGATTTTAAAGCACACACAGAGCATTCGCACTCATGCTGAGATGTCAGGCAAGGCTTCCCATTCTGTATCACTGTGGAATGCCTCCAGCCCCTGAGAGCTGAACTGCATCAGTTCAGTGACATCAGGAAAGAGGACGGTACCTCAAAGGATAGCTGATATTTCCATATGCAACCATGCATGTCACTTCATCTTGGGCAAGGATGAGAAGACACATATGCTCTTCCTCTACCCACAGCAGGTCAACTATGGGGATTCTACCATTAAATATTAAAGACAAGTTTTTATTTATTCTGCAGCCAGTAGATATTTTTTTCTGAAGTCCTCAGTCCAGGGATAAGAAGACAAAGGATTTAAATATGAGTCACTAACCTCACTGATAGAAATTTTTCCCCTAAACTTCCTTGGGTGTTGGAATTTCAACTTGTATTTCTATGAAAGACCCCAGATCAGGTTTGTTGGGCCTGCTTTTACATGTGTAGAGAGGTAAGTGCAGCTTTATGCAAACATCTACCAATAGAGTAAAAATCTACCGCTTTCTCACCCACCTACTTCATTTTAAGTGATACAGAAAATCCCAGCTATGTGCAATGTATGCACAGAAAACAGAGCAGCCGAAGAGGGAGAAAAAATATCTGCCCACCTTGTATCCCACTTCTGTGCTGCCTCCATTGCTTGGCAAGCTCCAAGTGGACATGCAGTAATGTATTTAGGATGGGGGACAGCTTACAGGACAGTAAAAATGTACATTGTGCATTCAGTTCACTGAAGAAATTGCTGAGCACTTGCTTCTTTAAGTACCAGACCCATAGTTAAGTTGAAATGAAGTTTTACTCTTTATTCAGTTTTCTCTTCCAAGTGCATCTCAACTTCTAGTTTAGAAAAATCAAAATATGCTGAAAAACAGCAGCTAGAATATGCCTTCAATCCAAGGGGTAACAGTGGTAGTGTCTTTTTGGCATTGTCATATTTAAAATCAACCTTTGTCCATCCAATACAATCTACCTTTCTCATTTCTGTGTGATATGCCTGTATTTCTTTCTTACAAGCCATCAAGATTGTTGTTCTCTTCAGAATCTCTCTAGATGCTCTTGAGTTTTTTGCAGCACTAAGAAGCCAGAGAGGGATTAGAAACTAATAACACGTTGGTAATCACCACCATATATAACCATGATGTATTTTAATCACTGAAACGTACTCTCAAAGTATACTAGAATTAGAATTACCAGAATTCAAGTTCCTGACATCATCTTTTTTCTAACCTAAATCTCTACTTTGGCTCTTTGAATTACATACTCCTGTGCAAAGTAGATGCACATTACTAGCACAAGTCTCCTGTAAAGTGTAGTGGCTGTTTGCAGTCTTCCTATAAAACAAAATGTCATGCCCCTGAGAAGAAGAAGAGGAGATGAAGGCTCAACAAAACAAATTGATCAAGGTAACCTTGATCAAGGTTACAGCCTTTTTTTTCCAAGGAATTTTTTACAGCCATTTATATCCACTCTGTGTTAGCTTTGCAGGACTGCCACATTTGGCTGGGTATGCTGCCTAGTCCATAGTAACATAGTACAGGAAAGATTTTAGGTAATTGTCTTCTTTTCCACCCAGCTTTAATACTAATTTAACCACCAAGTTTCCCTGCAAATGCCATGTTTCAAAAAGCCAGTTTCAATTTTGGCTCGTAACATATCACATTAAATCCGTATGACCGGTTCTCTTTATTCCCAAGGGCAGCTGTTTTCAGGGAAAAGTTCAGGCTGAGAAGGCACCATGACAGGAGAGTAAGTTTGCTCATTAGCCCAGACTAATTAATCACATTATAGGAGCCGAAACTACAACATTGTCAATGGCATTACATGTAAGCAAGTTTCACTTGGGGAAACACTAGAAGAGAAACCCCACTGATGATACCTGGCCTCTCTTGAAGGTACACAGCTCAGGAAGAACTGCAGAACAGGGCATGAGCCATGCAGGCAGATCTCAGGGCACAGAGCAGCAGGTACAGACCCACAAGCCCCTTTGAGAGCACTTATTTTTCAAAGCAGGTGCTAAGGCAAACCTGTTGGGAACATTTGCCTTCTGCAGTATTGCTGAAGCCCAGACTTGATGTGAATTTTGCTGGCTCTGCCAGAGCTCACACTGATTCTTTAATTTCTGGGAGGCAATTGCAGACTGGCTTCAGCCCACAGGATTCCAGGACCAGCAGCACCTAACTCCCCATTTCTTTCTGGGGATGTGCCCTCGTTCCCTCCCACAGGATACAGGAATGGCACAATCAGACCTCAAGGGAAACATTAAATGCCCAAGATGCAACTGAGGTTGGTGCCACAAGGAGAACACGCATACCATGACAAAAAATGACCAGCCAAGTTAAGGGCAAAGCTGCCATGAAAACAGACAGGGGTCACCTTGTCTCTGTTTCAGCAGGAGCAGGATGGAAAGCTCAGCTGTAGTAAAATCCAACAGACCTGAACATCTTCCTTCACAAGTGTGATTTCACCCATTTTTCACATTAGACATTAGTGATCAATAATGCCAGGCAGTGACACAAAGCAAATTGTTTATTCAGATCAATCTTTTAATCCCATATTGCCCTTTAAAATAAATTAGCAAATAAACTCTTCCATGAACTATGCTCTAAATCATAATGTGGTCACGGGACAAAAAATTCCCAACAAAGAAAAAAAAAATCACTTTTTTTGGAACTTTGCTGGTTTCACTGATTTGTTTCTTCTCAAAACATGAGAAGTTCTGCAAAACTTTAATCGACACAAAAATTGGAATGCAGTAAACAGCAGATTTTTTCCTCAATAACACATTAGTTAAATATCAATAAAGTAATACCAATACTTTAACAAGGGAACTGCTTCTACAAAATCCTGATAAAAACATTCCTGGGAAACATTTAAAAAAATGCTTCAGTTGGTTTTGATGTGTGGTACTAGTCTATTTTACTGGGTTAAGTGGATTTAAGAAAGAAAATAATAAAAAATCCTGACACAGCATTTTGCAGGAGGTTATCTCGATGCACAGCAAGCACTTAGGAATCAAGCCTCAAAACATCACTGTAAGTCAAGGACTTTACAAGCAGAGAAACTTGCATCAATAGTTAAGTCAGATGTCAAGATCACACAAGGACTCAGTCTCAAGTCTTGTGGTGATCACAATATTTTGTAGAGAATGATTTATTATGACAGTGATAATTACTGTTCAGGTTTCCTATTAGAGTTGTCTGCTGGAATGTAACCCCTCCTTAAGATGGGATATTTTTGAGTAGAACAGTCTGATCCACTACAAAGCTTTCTCAGATTTAACCCATAACTGCAGGTTTTAAAACACTAACCCTGTATGGCTCCCCACTCATTTTGATACCAAAAAGGAAGTGCTGCATCACTAAGACTACAAAGTAAGGCTGATGTAGCAATGAGCACCAGCTGTGTCATTAGAGAAGCGCAACACTACAGACCACAGTCTGTATGTCCCTTCTTTTACTCTAAATTTGAGTTTCCCCTTCTGCCTTTTGTTTTTCTTTTACTTGGCTTTAAATTTTGGCTCAGCCACTTATCAGTGCTCCCAGACACCGAATCCCAAGGGACTTGTCTTGCCCTCATCACCAGCAGGTGTCACATTGAAAGATGTGAAGTACCTTTGCTGCCCAGCTCAGGCTGCAGTCCCTGCTCTGGGGTTTGCCAGGGAAAGCCCTGCTCCCCATCAGCACCAGCACCTTGAGCAACCCCATGCCTGTAGTCTTCTACTTGCACCATCTCTCTCCACAACCAAGAAATGAAAAGTTTCCCCTGATAGCTGCCCACAGCTCCAGGCTATCAGGCAGCTGGTCTAACTCTTTACTAGTTGCTTTCTGTCCCTCTCTCTAATCACAAGATTATTTGTTAATTAATAGTTGTGTATTTCTGTAAAAGAGAAAAAATGCCTCTCTGTGAAAAAGTTTAAATATATAAAAACACTTCATAAAAATATTTATTATAAAAATGAAATGCCCCATGAGCCTGTAAACGTTGTCTGTAAAATCTCCATTAACTGGAATAATTTGAATTACAGTCATTCAGGCTCTTCTCTGCCCTCTCCAGTAAGATTTTAAGATAGCAAACAGAAATGCCACTTGTCTTGTACTTCAATCCTCCTGCAACCCATTTTTGTTCTTTTTTTTTTTTTTGTTTACAATACAACAGTTTGATTTCCCAGTGCTGGCAGTTTTCTTTGGAGACATCATTTATCTTTACTTTTGATAGAGTTCAGCATGGCCTGATTCTGAGCCCTTCTTACAGAGTGGGTTTGAGGTCTGATTGGTAACAGGAGCAACACCAGGATGCTTAGAATGTGCATGTGAAAATACACAGACCTGGGAAAAAAAGCAGAAAGAATATTATATTTTTGTTAGGAATAACATGAATTCTGCAACCCCAATTATGCAGAATTTAGTGCTAAGGGATGAATGCAGAATGTATGAACCTGACCTAGAAAGCACAAAAATATACCCTTGAATTTCACACAGTCTCGGAATATGGTGTCTGCTGGCATGGATGAAAAAGCTGCTGTGGATGATAATGGGGCAAGGTAACCATCAGCAAACCCTAGAATCCAAAGTCTGACAGCTCAGATAAACCCATGTAATTCAACCCCAGACTTATTCAGCCCATCTCTCTTTTAGTGTTAGAATACACAAGGCCAAGTTGTGAAGAAATATCATTAATGGTTCCAAAAGAATTTTAAAAAGTGACAGAAAGAAATAAATTCAACCAAAGTGCTGAGATCTGAAATAAATCAAAACACTCAGTTTTTAACTGAAGAAGGTCAGGTAATGATGTTTACAGAAGGCTTGCATTTTTGAAGGTAACTGCTCAGAGATATCTGTATTTGGTATGTTTCAAAACATCAAGTATTTTTATTTCAAATAATTCAGTATACACAAGTTCAAAGAGAAATAAAAAGTACTTAAACCAAATAGATGAGGTTCTGGCAGCTTGGGGAAGATGATGATTGGGACCAGTAATGTCCTGCTGTTAAACATAGCAATGCACATTTCTGTCGTCTCATCTACGCTTCTTACCATAGTTCTGAATATCCTTGTAAGGTGTTTAAGACCACTGTGTGTGGTGTGAAGTGCTCCAAAAATCCATGCCCTAGTCCAAAAGCATAACATTTCCTTGCTTACAAGTCTCAAAGTTTAAATGTTAAAGTTAACCAGGGCAAAAGTCACCAGGGCAAAAGTATTAAGAAATGAAGCTAAGAAAGATCTGGAGAAATTTTTACTCCATGGTAAGTTTTCTGTGTTGAAATCAAATGTTTCAAGAAACAGGAATAGAAAGTGTTGAAATTCAGCCTCCTGCAAACAGACAGTAGCTATCTTTAGTACCAGTTTTATGTCTTTTATGTTGGAGGAGGGAATTGTCTTTCTTCTGAACCAAAAGCTGTTACTCTATATTGACACTAAAATGCAAGAAGAGTAAAGCCATGTAGTCCTGTTTCCCTTTTCTAATTATTTTCTCAATTTTTCTATTTTGACTTAGTTTTATTACAGCACATTCAATGTGCTCTGCAACACCTGTGTTTTTTTTATTTTTATGGAATCTGGGGAAATACTCCCTTTGTAATAAAAGCATACTTTCGTAACAAAAAGCATACTGATTTCAAGGAGCAATGCTCTGCCAGGAGCCCTCCATATCTCCTGCTGATCCATTGCACCTCCCCTTATACGCATTCAGCTGCTGGAAACCTGGTCTTCGATCAGCACCTCCTTCCTACTGCCAACTCACATTATTCTTAACCTCTTCAACCTTGGCTACTGCTAATGGTTGAGGCCCAACTGTTTTGAAAATGGAAACCGAGTATATGAAATGTCACATAAGGACACAGAATGAGAAGAACAACCAAAGTGCTCTGCCTTGGCATTGTTATAATCTCATTATGTTACAGGAGTGCAAAAGTCACCTCTTATACTTTATCAAGCATCCTGTCTGAGTTCCTTTCAAATTTGATGAAATGATAACAGCTTTTCAGTGTGGTTTGGGTGATTTAACTAAAGTCTATACCACCCTGGAGAACAAAGTCAAGGGAAGAGGACTTACTTGTAAAACTTAATGGTGGGCTCCACAGCCAGCATAACAAATGGTGCAACAGTGTAGCACACAGCCAGCTGAGTGACCGCCCAAGTAACAATGTCGTAGGCTATCTTAAGAGGCACTGACGAGAGGAAGTAATGTCTGCAGTTGTTTCTTATCTGCAGGTCAGGAAAAAGTAAGCAGAAAATTATATTAATTCATTTCTTAGACAAAGTCACACAGACACAAAGCAGTGCATGACTCTCTGTTTACCATCAGCATTAGTATCACAGCAAAGTTTATTCACCAGTTACAAAGCACTGGAAGCAGGAATACAGACATGTATGGACAGGCATTTTCAAGATTTCATAGTCAACCAGTGGCAAACAGAGAAGCCGCCCCCAGTTTAGTCTGTCATAACCACAGGTGCAGACTCTCTCATTCTGGATGTCTGGCACAATATTTTTTGGGAGGGAAGCTGTTCCTCCCTCCTGGTTTTCATTTCTTACTGATTATCAACAGTAAATCAAAGTTACTTTAAATGAACAAGTAAGTGCTTATACCTACAAGTGTGTGCCATTCCCTAGAGATTTTAAGTTAGTTTCACATATGTGAAATCCTTATAAATGAGAGGCAAAGCAACCTGCTCCAGCGATAGTGGTTAATACTGGTCACTAGTTTAATTCTCCTTTCAGATTAACCTGGTTATTTATCTGTAGTCAACTCCAAAAGACAAGTGGTGCTCCCCAGCCCTGCACAAGTGTCTGGTTCAGCCTGAAAGATCAGCAGTGAAAATTTAAGAACAGTGAGACATGAACACTGTTCTGTGTTTCGTGACTCTACACAAAATAAGGCCCATAAACACAGAGACCATTTTACTGCCTCAATTGCATCCACACAAATTGTTCAAGTCTGGGCTAATGCTCAACCCACAGCACCTTCTTGTGCAAGACTGGGCCCAGAGTTAATTATAAACCAGCATACATCAACATGACCCAGGAGAAGTCTGGAATCCAACATGACCTTGAATCCCAAGCTAATTTGACTGTGTGGACATAGCTGGTGGCACCCCTAACTGTACATCCTCAAGCAACATTTCCTCTGACAGCCAGGGACAGCAGTGCATCACATCCAGAATTGGTGCTGGTTATAACTGCTGGGTACTTTGCAATTAGCATCAACACAGAACAGAGTTTCAGCAAACATCAAGCCTGCAAAGGCATGAAAGAGGGCTCACAGCAGGGACAAGCTGCTTGACCATGTGAGGGTGCAGCTGATAGCTGGATAGTGTCTAGCCTTAGAAGAGAACAATGAAAGGTACGTACTGCTCTGGCTGCGAGTGTGATAAGGATTCCAGTGAGAAACGTAAAATAATATCCAGGATAGATACCATGCCACAGGGCCGACAGGATAAATGTTAAAGCCGTAGGGTACCAGGGAGCTCTGTCATAGCAGACACTGCAAAAATGAAAACAAAACAGAAGAGGTTGAACAATGGCCACTGCACTTGAAATCCTTCTGTTTCTAAGGTCTTACTCTGTTTTCTTAGTTGTCTTATCTTGGTTCAGTCACAGGCTAGGGCATGAGATACTCTCCCTTCATTTAAATGGAGGTTTAGATGGAATGAGGAAGCATGCTTATAGGCAAATGAGTTCCCAAAGAGTGCCTGTACAAATATTTCTGGTGCTCAAAGCATTTAAACCAATAATGGAATAAAGGGCAGGCAAGACTTTGTTCACCTTTACATCTCTATCTGGAATCATACATTACCCTTCCAAACTCTGATGACAGATCAAGAGCAAGTTGAAAGATAAAGAGATGTGACCCTACCCTTCACTCTAGTGAAGAGATGTATTTTTAGGCACAGTTATCTGGCAGATGCTGGGAACAACAGGGAGTGCCGTAAACTACTGCAAAACAGGGAATTCCAGCTAACTTTAGCATCAAAAACCTTACTCCCAAGATGCAAGGATAAGAGTTCAAGAAAACAACACCCAGTCTATTTGGCTATCTGAAGTTTAAATCAAATGCTGTGCTCCACAGAAACAAGTCAAGATAATGCATTTCTTACCAGGAACCATTTGAATAATGAAAAATAGTAGACATTGAGTTTTAAGATGTATAGATTTACCATCATTATAGTTACAAAAACTACAATAAATCTGTGCCTGCATTTCAGACACTATGTTGACTGTACACTGAGCTTTAATCACACCAGAAAGTGAAATGAGTAATGAGACACAATCCAATCTACAAAATTTGCATTTATGCTAGTATTTATAACATGTGCCTTAAAAGTCACAGGTTAAAATCAGATCATCTCAGTGCTATAAGTATCTTCTGCATATCCTAAGCAAGGACTGCCTAACAAGCACCTTAGGGTAACTCTGAACCAGACTACACTGGTGCTCTGAAGATTTTGACCTTATTTCTTGCTGACTTTTTGGATCCCAGTGACACAGCAAGACTCACCTCAGCATGGGAAGCATAACATAGCAAAGCAAAACAGTACAGGAAAGTTAATGGAGGGAAACAACAAAATGCTATTGCTTTCTATTATGGAAGTTTTGAACAGTTTGTTTATGACTTTGCTGCTCATATATAAAATAGGAGCATTTTACACTTGTAGCAATAAAACTTTACAGCACCAAATACCCTTGTATTGCACCAACTATTACAGACACAGGAAACAAAGGAAGAACAAGAGGCTTTACATTTATGAGAGCCAAAGCAACGCTTTTCCAGGCCATAGAGAGCTTTTGGATCTCATGAGCACGTAACTGTTTCATTACTCTTACCGTTTCAGCCAGGCAGCTGTCTGAATGTTCCAGTTTTCAATGTACATTTTAAAACTTGTTGCAGTCTAAGAAAGAAGTTCACATGAAATGTTAGCAATGAAGCCTGTGAAATACTACTTGCAATTTAAATTAGTGAGGAGGTACATGGAAAATATTAATTCTAGCAGCTAACTTTTATGATGACTGTGCCACAATCCATCATTATACTAATATGACTTGGGAGGGACATTAACTAGGCTGATGGCTCACTGCTAACACTTGGCACTTGCTCTAAAATCTCACTTTGTCTCATATAATTAAATACAGTGTTTGGTTACTTTTCAAATAATGGGCAATCTGAGAAGCTTTCTTGTTTTATATGTTTGGCCTTCCTTTCAGTTCATTGTTTTATTTCTGGAAGAGATATCTTGCCACCCATAATGCAATCTGGACTTCCCTACGGTGGTACTAAAACAAAGTGTTATTTAAAAAAAAAAATACTTTATTGTTATTTTTATTATTACTATTACTTTCTGGAGAAGGAAGGGGGAAGACATTGTTCCTTGAAAAACATAGGCAAAAAAATTAGGACTAAATTTAGAAGCCAGTTCTCAGCTCACTGCTGATCTTGAGAAACCAGAGTGGACTCCAGTATCCTGAGAGAACCACCCATACCTCCTTCTCTGAAGTCTCCCAGATTTAGAGGACTGCTGGACGCAGTTGTTCAGCATTGGTTCCCCCACTGCTGATGAACTTCACCTCCCAACTCCATCTTGGTCCCTCACCTGCTGGCAGAAATCTCCAAGGCCAAGTCCCCACCCTGGCCAAGTGGGGACACCGCAATATTTTCCTATATCAGCCGAAGGCAAGGGATGGAAAAAATGACTGAAAAAATGGATTAAGGGCAAAGGCTTCCAAGGGAAATGTGCAGATATCTTTGCACTTCCACACAGAATCCTTAAAGCTAGCATTTCATCCTCTGCATTTAAAGAGTTAAAATGATTAGCAATTCCCAATGCAGCACTGCCATATTTAATTGCATTACTGCACCACGAGATGCCAAGAAAAACACCATTTCTCTTCTGACTAATATTGTCACTCTCTTTTGGCCTCCTTTAAGTTCCCCTGTTACATTACCAAGAGAGGAAGTAGTTGCTGGCTGTCAAAACAAGCACGCTGCCAAGGCTTTCAAGTCCCCCACGTGGGCTTAGCCCCTGTCATGTTTTAAGGCCCACACAACCCCTTCCATGTGCTTATCTTTTCTACAGATCAGATAGTCACATTTAGCACCCAAGTTCCCAACTCCGAGGTAATTTTACACATGCAGGTGGCTCTACCTGCTGAATATGTAGACTGTATCTGTATACACTGTACAATCACACTTCAACCACCAGCACTGCTATTGGCACATAAAGTGATGGTTTAAGGCTTAGCCAAAGCCATGGTCTCCGTAGCCCCTCTTTTTCTCATTGCAAACATGAAAAAAATCAGACAGCACCCTATTTTATGCTCTTGGAAATAATTTCTGATCTCTGTTGCCCATGTGACCCATAAAGGAAGTACATTTTGAGAGCCCATCAGTTCAGTGGGTAGAGAGGAGCAAAGGCTCCTGTTTCCTTCATTTGGCTTGACTGAAGAGTACTGGCTGAATTTTACTTTCCTCTTTCAAACAGAAGCTGCCTCAGCCCATCAAAGTAAGAATCATCTCCTGCCCCAAAACTGTATTAGATATAGATTCAAGATCTCAGAGCGCTATCTAGGGTGTTGCTGTCATCAAGAAGTGTAAAGCATTTCTGGGCTGTGTATCCTGTACTCATCAAGGACTACACTGAGGATTAATCATGGTTAAAAAAGAAAAAGAGAAAGAATGTTGAAAAACAGAGACTTCCAATTTTGGCATCTTCAAGGAAGAATTACAGGGGCTCTTTCATTTTTGAGAAGAGCTATTACAGGACATTCATTTAGTCACAGATTGTTCAGCAATAAAGCAGGCAACTTATTTTTATCTGTGATTACTTTTAAAATCACAACTAGAGAATTACAGAGGGAGACTTCTCCTATTTCTAAAAAAGAAGCCTTTAGAAAGCAGTCACAGACACATAAATATTTCCACATCTCACTTGCACTCACAAAATATTCTTCGGGGCAAACAAATTATATGGGCCACCTTTTACATTAGAGACACAAACATTAATAGTTTTCAGAAGGCTAATGTATCAAAAAATATGTAGCAGTCAGAAGGAAGGAATGAGAGATGTTTTGAGCAACAGTGTGGCTTGCTGCATGGTGTTCTAGACTGGCACCCACCTAAACTCTGTGTGCCCCTGTCAGCTCCCACTCAGGTTGCTTGGTTTGTACCTCTTATGTCTCCTACCCTTGCTTTTCTCCACATACCAGAGGCAGTTCAACCCTTGCATGTGTCTGTGCCACTTGTGACAGCCTCTTTCATCTACCACCATTCATCTCAACTGGGCTACAGAAGTGAAAGATTGTTAAAAGTAAATAAACAGAACACACCACAGATGGTGAAGAATCAGAGCTGTGAACAATTTACTGACCCACTGAGCTCAGTCACAATCTACAGTAATTGACTGCTCATTTATTAAATATCTGATATCATTATTTTTTAGCCCTCATGACACTATTTAGAAATACCACCTGAATACAGAATGTAAGGAAGCCTGTGAGACAGATGCATTTTATCTGTCCAACAGATAAAATACAAAACCTCTTCATGTTAAAGAGGAGCAGTCTGGTAGCATAGATTTACTTTCCTTTCAGTAAAGCCTTTACCCAATACCATGCTCATTTCTGTATAATTATGCCAATGCAGCCACTCCTTTATCTCACCTCAATGTTCCAGATATTCAAATTGGACAACAGGTCCCAGCGGAAAGTGCCTCTCTCATCAACTCCACTGAATCCATAACCAGCTGCATTGTTGACTGCATCTGCTGCAATGTCAAAGCAAAACAGGTAAAATCAGACTGCTGGAAGAGACCTGTTTTCTTACAAGTCACTGTGGCATTAAACAAACATTCAAGCCAGATTTGTAGGATTTAGCAACCTCTCTTTCTAGGAGAAGCTTCTTCTTTGCAAAGGGGCATTACTATAAGGCTACACAAGAGTCATTTCCTCAAGAGGAAAGACTAGCTATTCCTTGTGCAGAAGAAATAAAATAATAAAATAACAACAAATATAAATCACTTTTCCTATTATTAGGCCTTTATTATTCATCTGAGACAGATATTACCATAAAATGAATGAGCAGTTTTCTCGAAAGGGCACCTGGATGTCACAGCATTTTCCAGAATTCAGAAAAAAACTCAATATCTCAAAGACATGCTTATTATTTCTATTAAGAGTTCAAACATGGCTATGTTAATTAAGACTGTCATTCAGAATTCTGCAGACAAAGCCTTTTGCTAATCCTGTTGCTGAGTGCCTCACTAAAGTGCCTCAACATCTCTATGAACCAAATATTGAGTAACTTCAGTTACACATGTAGCTACCTTAAAGAAGTAAAAGCTTGGATAACAGTAGGCATTACACACTGATGCACTCTTGTCAATCACATCCCCTCTCAGAGTGCCTGGGAGTCACCTCATCACTGGGTCTCAAGATTCTGATTTCAATGTGCCCCTGCTAGAAATACCTACTTGGAGGACTATGGAAACAGAAAGGAGAATTCTTTATTGTCTCAGGATCACTAGTTGCAGCCAACACTGAGGATCATTGGAAGAAAAAGGGAAGCACAAATACAGGTTAGGCTTTTCCTTCCAGGTCATTTACAAAATACAAGTCTGGTCATTCTTTAAAAAGGTCGGCATTTCTTCCTCAAGAATGAAAACTGATTTTACTTTGTAAATGCTGTGAGTACAGGCACAAGCTCATAGAGAAGCCCTAGTGCACAAAACTAGGGAGGGAACCTAATTATCAGCAACAAGACTTATAATAAATAAATAAGCAAGCAACTTTCTCTAACCTAAAACTTTCTGTTTTGTTTTCCACTTTCCTAAATGAGATAGGTTTTACTGATGGAAAGAAAGCTCCCCATGTTTTTCATCTTCTCCCTGCTTAAAAACTCCTCAAACAATAAACAACAACCCTGCCTGAAGCTGGCCCACAAGATCCTGCCCAATCTCTGAGACTGGAGCTGCACATAACCATCCCCCAGAGCAGTGGACTCCTGGATTTGCTCTTCCTTGCTCCAAGAGTAGCAGAGACCAAATAATTAGTGCTTCTTCACCAAAACCAAGAAACCAGGAATCATGGAATGAGCAATAATTATATAGCATCTCCCTTGGCCTTTTGCTTCCCAGGCTGCTGTCTGCAGAGCAAGGTGTGAAGCACAGAAAGGTCACAACTGTGCACCCTCAAGCTGCTCACAAAACCTGAATCCCCACAAGCTCTGCAGAGCACAGAGCTTTGTTTCCCCGCAGGCTTGAACAGCTCAGGCTGTGTATTGGCTTTCACAGCTCCTTGGACGGAGGCACTCGGACCCAAAGTGGTTTCAGTGACAGCTCGGAGTTAGGTTTGCAGCTGGGTTCCCAGAACTACCCCTAATGCAGTGAGAAGCTGAATTTTCTTTCCATGTATCTGGGCAGTGCAGCTCTCACACAACAGTGTGCCTGTCCTGTCCTGAGGACAGGAAGCATCTATCACCTGCTTCAGCAGGCTTTTGTAATGCCCTGGGCCATGCCACTGGGAGCAAAACTGGGAAAGGATAAAAAAAGGATAAAGTGCCAACTGTTCTCCTGCCGAGATTTGGGATGTGAATAGATGAGGCCTTACCCTCCACTATGCAATACATACTTTTCTGCGAACTGCCTCATTTGTAAGACATTTCTAGAGCCTCTGCAGCTTGGTCTTGTCACAAATGCAAGTTCAGCTTATCTCTTTAATAATAGCCTTCCAGTTAACTATAATGTCAGAAAAAAATTAAGGCAACAATTTAACATTGGATCCCACAAAAGTAAGTTTGTGACCAAGCCATTCTTTCTCTCAAAGCCTTTCCCATCCCACACATGCCAGTCCTGGCTGCCTTCCCTGAATCTGACAGTTTTATTCCCAGCAGTTTAATCACAGCCTTGCAATGAATCTCCCTGGCTACTTCCATCCTGTCGCAGTGACACCCTTCTCCACTTCAAGGTATATGCATTTCTTGCTGGACTTCCAGGATCTCCCCTACACACAATGTCTTGTAACACCAGTAAAAAAATACAGGATATTTTCAGCCTGGCCTAAAGGATTTGACTCCTCACATATAGATGGTGAAATATGACTTGTAAAAGAAGGTAAAATGCAAAAATATTATTTTGACCATCAGTCTGAATGCTCCTAAAAAAATTTGCTTCCTTCTTCAGTGAGCCCTCTTACTTCTCCTCTCCCTTTTCCTTGCAGACATTTTGGTCCTCCCCAACACTTCTTTTGCTCCCTAAGTTCTCCAATCTTTTCTCTGGACTGCTTAAAGCCAAGGTGTATACAGGACTCCACAGTGCTTTAGAGGCATCAGCCCTCCAACAAGCACAGGGTCCACTGCCTAAAGGAACACATCTCCCACGTGAACTTGAACTACAGGTCTAGGGACAATTTCATTTCCCCCCCATCCCAGATCTCAGACCTCCTCCCCCATTTAGAAACTTATTTGCTACAGATAAAACTACATAATGTAGCCAGACTTACCTAACGTCCATGCAAAATAATACTTTGGTTTTGCTGCCTGTGTTACAACATACAGGTAACCAAGTCTTGACAAGAAGGGAGTTTTATCAAGAAATTCGTTATCAATAATATATGCCATTGGAAAGTTCTTGGTAAGTGTCAAGAATAAAATGAGAGATACTAGTGTGATACACAGCTTGTACATCACTGCTCCCTAAAAAGCACAAACAATGAAACATTGATTAGAAACACTTGCTTAAGGGGAAGAACAAGGCAGTGCTCATGACATACAAAAACTATGGGCTTCAAGAACCATTAAAGTTACCAGTGACAAAGTTGATACTAATTAATTTAGAAGAGGTGACCAAGAAAAGGCCAGAGTCACAGCTCTAGTTTAATTTGGTTTATTGAACTACCTTTAGATAGGTAGGACAATCACAAATCAAAATCAGTGATGAATTTCATGACAGACTCCACATCAGTGTGTGGAGATTCTAAAATGGGAAAGGAAACATATCAAGCCCTACAGTGGAAAGCAGAAATCTTCTCTAAATGTATTGTCCTCTCCTGGAACTAAAGACTGGGTTCCTCCTGGAAGCCAAAAGCAGTGATATTCTGTGCAACAGTAGGTCTTACTAGCCAGCTACCACCCAGAAGTCTTACTGAAAATCATTTGTCCAAAAAGCATTGTGTTGTTACAGCACACTTGTATCCACTCTACAGGGTATGTGCTCTGCCACGTTTTCTATTCCAGCTCCCTAGCTTCCTACACACCATTATTGACAATCGTTGTAGTAGTTCAAAGCTTGTTTGCAAATACACAACATGGGCAGACCCTTCTTGATCCAGCTGTAATTAAAAAGTAATCTGGTACTTGGATACCATGTGAAAATTGACTCATGTTCTCAAAAGGCTAATAAAAATGCAATATCCTATTAAAACAACCAAGTATTTTTTTATGCTTTTGATTTTTGATCTATTTTTATATATTCTCCAAAATTCTGGAATAAAGTAATGTGAAATTGTTTTTTATGCAGATTTTAATATTCTCTCCTGACTTGCAGCCTCCACAATATAGGCCTTATTCTGACATCAGTCAGTCTAATGTAAATCAGAACTAACACTACTAGGGTCAGTCGAAAGACAACTGTGTACAATAGGAATCATTATACAAAAGCACATGCTCAACTTCAGAGGACATATTCTGTGCACATTCACAAAACTACACTTTCACTGTCACTTTAAGACAAGAGAGAGAAATCTGAACCTCATGCTACACTATCCTGCTTTACAAAAAGGCTATTTTCTAAGAACGCTTTAAGTAATACTAAAATAATATAAAACCAGATTAGTGGTAAAACTATGTGATAAAATTACCTCTTGAATCATCTTAAAGTGTATAAAGTGTATTCTTGCAAACCACCTGGACAGGCTATGGTTTCTGATTAGCAGTGATTCATGTACTTCTAATATCGCCCGCACTATGGGGGAGATTTGACTTTTTTGCATTTTTCTGACATTTCCTCTTTTGTCTAGAGCTGAACTGCAACTTGTCATTGTCTGAATCTGCAGCCCATTCCCATCACTGCACAAAGGACAACCACTAACAAGTGACCCCTTTTGCATGCCAAAACCATTTGGCAAATTCGCTAGCCTCTTCACCCATTCTGACTTTTTGATAAAACCAGCAGCCACTGACAGAAAAAACTCACTGTAACCTTTACTGGCAAGATAACCCAAAACTGGTTTGTCTTCTTAGCTTTTAATTATGAGAATCATGTACAAAGCTGTACTTTCCTGCCCCCTACAATCAATCTTTGTCATTTTAAAACTTACAGTTGGAGAAGGATCAGGAAGTCTGTCATAACCCTTCTGCTTCCAGTTCACTTCTAACAGTTTCATGTGCACATGCCTCCCTTCAATGAAGGCGATATAATCCTTGTAATTGCTGCAAGGCCCTGCTATGATGCTCATAAAATTGAGGAGATAACTTAAATACTCCAGTAAAGAAGGTCTTGACCTGTGAAAAATCAGCCACACACAACAGAACAAACAGAAAAAACCAAAACAAGGTAAAACACATCAAAGGCTTTCACCAATGTTTTTTGTTGCACTGTCTACCAAAGTTCTCACCTCTCTCCTACTCCTTTCCCTCCAGCTGAAAACTCTCTAGATCTGTTCTGGGGGAGATGAAACACAGCCTGTCATATTCTGGTGATGTCTGGTAGATGGCAGTAAGAGCAAAGGTAAAATGGAAGTGTTTAAACTACAGGTGAACTAATGCTAATGATTTGAAAAGTTGTAATCTCAGAAACTTTTTAGCTAAAAACAGTAACAAATGTGTCCATTTTGGACAGTCAGCAGTACCAGGAGGGAGAAGCTGGTATTTGGTTTTGGACCTCTGTCCAGGATGTCAGGGATCAAACTACCTTGTTATACAAACCACAGGGCAGGGAGTCTCCAAAACCAGGATTCTCAGTCCTGGGAGAAGCTCTCACCCACCCTTCAGTTCAGCCTTTCAAAAAATAGGAAGTGTCACGTGAGACATACAGGAAGAGAATGAATAAGCACCCTCTCCTACTGTTCAAATAAAGGAAGTAATTGCCTGCATTGCATCATGAACAGGAAAAGGAAATAAGGGGGAAAAAACACATTAATTGAAAGACTGCTGAAGATGAAAGTCAAAGAAAGTCTGTCATATTAATTTTTTTTCCATTTTGCAAGTGCATATCCCACCAGTTCCTTCTGGGGCTGTACATTTGATGTAAAATGAAGAAGATCCACTGCCTTTGCTAGAGATCATTACAATGGAAAAAGAAAGCTGAAAGGCCTCTCAGCAGTAGTGTAATTTGTAAATTGTTAGGCTCGGGGTTTTTATGTGGCAGAAAATGCCAACATCCAAACTGTGCACTGTGTTCTGCACTGCATTAGAGTGAGTGCTCTCCAAAAGGGTCCTAATTGTTACCATTCAAGTAAACATGGAGCCCTCAGATGAGAACACAAACTTGGGTACAGTGCTTCAGGGCTCTCCTGCCCAAGAGACAGATGGACACACATAACCAAAACACACTTAAAATTCTTTAAGACTAAAACAAATTTGTAGCAGAAAAACTAAGCAACAGTTAAACATTTGCTGTTGCCTACTTCTATTTTAAAGTGGAATTAGTTTGAATAAACAGTTAGATTAGCAAGGATTTTCTGCATTCACCCTACTGGTTATTGTAGATATTAGTGCCTAAATGGTATGTTCTCTGGTGAAAGCATTTCACAGAAAGATGGAGCAAACAATTTGGGGTAAGAGTCATCTTTCTGTCCTGCAAAAACAGGTCCATGATGTGGGCTTCCTAGCTCTACAGTAAGATTAAAAATAAAGTCAACTTGGGTTCTGCACATGGTTGGGTGGGGAGACATGAGCAATGCACAAAGGAATGTACAGAGGATGAGTGAGAAACAAAAACAGACCAAGAACAGGAGGGAAGACAAAAGGCTGTATTACCAAAGGGGATTTAAAACTCTTCAGTTATGACTTGCCTGCCGCTGACACTTAAGCTATTGGCATCTTCTTTTCTATTATGAACTCATCTACTGTACAAGAAAAAAAACCAAGCCTGTTTAGTGAGAATTTGACTAGAATTAAGGGCCAAGTGCAGTTAAAAATTATGCTGCAAGCTTTAAAAATAGATACTATGGAGTCACAGCTACCTACAAGATTTTTGCCTTTTAAAAAATGACTTTCTGAAGTTCATAGGCAGATTTTCTGATGGCTGAATCTTCTACCTTGGAAATTAAGGAAATAATTTCCTTGGCAATAACAAACATATTATGGTGAAAAGTAGTTATGGTTATAAGAGTAATTCTTTAACACTAATTCTTCATTAAAAACAAACAAAAAACAAAAAAAGGCAAAAAACCAAAACCAAACAAACAAACAAACAAAAACTCAACAAAACCACCCAAAACACTAACATGTTGCACTTGTATTGAGAGACAAACTATGAAAAAAAGGGTGCTCAAAGAGGTGCTCTCTCCATATGAAAAATGAGAAGTAATATAATGCAGAGACCTAGGAGTATTAACATTATGGAGGGAGACCAAAAAAAAAATAAAATCCAGTATGCAAAAATTATGGCAAGGAAAAGCAGTACTTGAAATGTCAGACTCAAACCAAAATGGATTTTTACTATGCAGTGGATTGTTGACAGGAGTGATTACTTGGAAAAATAGCACATCACAGATCAGATGAAGATAACAGCCAACAAGTCTGTATAGTATAGTCTTAGCCTGAATTTAAAAGAGTTAATACAGCAAAGACTTGTTCTGTTGCATGTGGAGTATATATTTAAGTCAATAAGACATTACCAAATACTTCAGTGCTTTACTGACTAGCACAGGTGATAAAGACAGAAGTCCTGAACCGAAGAAATAAGGACTATAAGGGAGAAGGTATGTTTGTGTAAGGAGGGTGATGACAGCAGCATTACAAAAACAAAACTTCTCAAGCAAATACAAAAAGCATGTAGGACTTTTGGCATCTCATGAACTGGAAAATAGCAGGAAACATTTCCATGGCTGGGCCACTATGTGGTCCCTGACACTGTAATGAAAAAAAAAAAAAAAAAAAAAAAAAAAAAAAAGAACAAATAACAAACAACTTAAAGAGTCAACTTCTTTGGAAGAAATTAGACACAAATCACTCAGATAATTACATCCTTACTTTACAGCAAGCCGATTTTGCTCAGCAGTGAGTTCCTCAGCTTGTCGCCCTATTCCTGGAAAGAAAAGACATATTAGATCTTTCCAAAAGGCAAACAGTAAAAGCTATTCCCAAAGCCTTATGCTTGCACCCCACAAATAAATTTCTAAAGCCATAATTTCAAAATTTCTTTGTCACAGGTGGTTTTAAAACATCTCAATCCCTAACTTCTATGTCAAGTTCTACTCTATCTCTTTACCCAGTTCCTTACCTCATTCCCCCTTTCTCACCCTGGCTACACTGTCAGGAAAACCAGCCATAGATAGCATTCCCACATACACAATGGAAGTGGCAATGCCACCAACTGGCTGCAACCCCCAACAGCCTCTACAAACTGTCCTGGGCTGGAAAAACCTCTGTTGCCAGAAGCTGCTGGCTCATTTACGCACAAGCCTCCCGCTGGCTCCTTGGTGAGAAATGGAGCATTTCACAGCAGGAGGAGTGGGCAGGGGAAGGGAAACAGGCGCTCAGGGAACAGAAGCTCCACTGGTGTGAACGAGCAGCCCAGCTGCCTGCTGCTGGAGCAAGCCTAAACAACCACATCAATAATAATCTGGAATTGTACAAGGTCCAGACTGGAAGGGTGACCTCCTGTTGAGTGCACAAGACCTTTGGGGCCAGAGGTAGCACACAGACTCAATGTCCCAGGAAAATTATGGGAAAATCTTGTGTCACGGCCAGTGGTAAACAGATACTGCTTATAGCACATACCTCAAAACCTTCACCCTAGAGCTTTAGCTGCACATACTGCAGGGAATCCCACTGGCTTCAGCAGAACTACACAGGATGAGTCACAGCACTTGATGTGGAGCATGTACACAGCTCCATGTGCAGGGCCCCAGAAGATCAGGGGCTTGGCACCAATTGACACCACTGTTCTAAACATACTAGCCATAATTACCAATACAGACACAGGACCCACATCCTAAAACGACTGCTGATAAGCTGCTCATTTACATTCTCTCTCCACTGTTTCAGTTTGTAAATACTGGGAGGGCCTGAATTTCAGAGGAACAATTAGCACTTAATTACAAAAAGAACTGGGTATTTTGTCTGTTTCCATTTACTGACAGCTGTGTTAAATTTTTACAAATACAAATTTGCCACTGATGTTTGAACTGCAAGCTGCCTTCATTTGATCAACTGCTCCATATATGGATGTTTGCAATGTAATGAGCCTTTTCCACCACCATTAATCTGTAGGATTTCTGGTCTGTTTGGAATGCTTCTGCCTCTGCTGTTGTCTTTTTCCTTTCTGTCTGGTCGTTTACCTTCAACATCCTAGATGTGTATCTTGGCTGCTGTGGAATTGCAGCAATACCTGAGCTGACTCAATTTACAGAAGAAGATAAGCCTCAGCAACATGAATGCCAACAACATGGTCAATTAGCCAAGCTTCCAGCTGTACCTATTATACCCGGGAAAAAGCATTAGATTCACTTGTGCAAACCTGGCTTGCAAATAATGCCAGACCCCCATGTGCCATCACCTAAATCTTTGCTCACAACTCTATATCAAGGCACTTATTCAGTCACCCACAGCTTGTAAGGCAGTGGGCCTCAGACCATCAGAAATTTGCACTGCAACATCAGTAGGCACAAGCAATAATGCTACTGATGACAAGCGACATTTTTAGCCTTTGCACTATACTAGACACAGGCGTTTTACAGGGAAATAATAGTGCTCTTTGTCACAGCACAGCACAAGACTGAAGACAATGTTATTTTGCTTGCAACTGTGCTTCTCTCTGCACTGGGGAAAAGCTACTGAATTCTATCTCTCCCAACTCATGGAGTATATTACCACCACATATACCAGGGCTAGCATATTTTTTGCTAAATTAACATGAATGACTGACCATATGTATCAACAGCTCTTGACTTCTGAGAATTGGTAACAGCTTCAGAGAACTTAATGGAGATGCACTGTAGCATCTAAACAGGAGATACTGGTACTAGCTAAAATCCAAATTAGGCCCCAAGGAAGTAGAATACCCAAAGGGGAAAACAGTTGTCTCTGATATTGCAAAAACAGTTTGATCCTAAAAACTGATCAAAACTTTAAGTTTCCCATTTTCCTCCATAAAGCATTTTTCTTCTTCATTTGGAACAACTCACTGAACTACATACATTCACTCCATAAATCAACCATAGAATTCACTGGTATATAAAGGCTGTCTTCAGGACATGGGAAGAGATTCCTCTTCTTACCATCGTGTAGCTGGCATGCAAGTGTTGTGATCTTCTGTGTAATTATCATCAGCGGACTATTACAAAGAAAGAAACAACAGTTACATGTCTTGTAATACAAATTATTCCCAACTTTCTCACTGAATGTCTTTATGCCTTTAAAAGGCATAACTGTATTAGCAACAAGTGGAAAACATCCAATTAAAGCTGAAGGAGGCACTCAGGCATAAGACAATTGCCTGGGTTCAAAACAAGCCCACAGTAACTTGCACTGGAATTTTTAATTGCTAAGTGCACACAAAGCCTTATTTTATATCTCCCTATCATGCAGCACTGCAAATTGTAGTTCAGAAGAAATCACACCACCAGGAAATACCAGCTTCTGCAGCCCACTGAGCTTCTTTTCAGGCAAAGACCAAATTGAATCCCCATACAACGAAACACTAGGTTACAGCAGTGCTGCTGTAACCCAACTGGCTCTTCTTACTGTTTGTTACTCTCCTATTGTCTATCTCCTCAGTGCCCTAAAAAAATGTTGACTCTGCAGATACAGATGCTTATTTCCCCACATGAATAGCTCTATCAATTAGGACTGTGTGCAAATACCAGAATAGCTGTCAGCACAGCAGTTTCCCTCTTGCTTATTGGCCATGCATCTGTGTTGTGAACAGCCTGTACAAGATACACCATCCAACTGGGAGTGTATGGGCATGTGGGATCTGGAGTCCCTGGAAAAAGGAGTTGGTTGTACCTGAGGCAGGCTTGCAGCCGCCCAGCAGCTTTGGTGCCAACTAAACATGCCACACAGAAATATCCACTACTCCCAGTAGGCCACTCATACTTCCCATATCCAGCTTTACAAAGCTTTTTGGCACTGAAGGCAAATGTGAGCTGCTGCAGCTAAGGAATGGGGGAAAAGATTAAACTCAGCTTGGTGGCATAAGGAGCTGGTTCCCACAAGGATAAAGGACACAGCCAAGAGTATTTAGAGGACAGTAAGAGGAAAGATGGGAGGAAAACTGACCAGTTCCTCCATTGGTTTAGGGTGGCACCTCAGACACGAAACCTGGTGCTGAACATCTGCAATTTGGAAGGACCCATGGCAGGCAAAGCAAGGGATGAGCACCCCATCACACTGCTTCTCCCAGTCTCTCTGCCACTGGGGACAGCAGCACAGGGTGCTCAGATCACTCACAACCACAATAGCCACAAGATGGGAATGGCTGATGAGGATACACCACTACTTTAAAAGCATGAGCTGTGATGACTGTATGTAAAACCAGTCCCACAAAAGAGATCTGCCTTCACTGAGGATTAATACAATGGGTTGTTTCTCCATTTGAGAATAAATTGACAGCATTAACCAGATGGAGGTTTCTGTTTGAACAAAAATGATGTCTTCAACCTGGAAATGAAAACTCGAGTTTGTACACATTTATTTAACTATTTACACTATTTGACTAGTATATAGAGCTTTTTTAAGAGACATAGATGATTGCCTCAAACATTACAGTTCTTCACTTTAACTACTGAAATATATTTTCTGGAACATAATTAAAGAAAAAAGTTGAGGGATTTTTTTTTTTAGTTCAAGAACTGTGTTTTTTTTCACAGATTTCTCAAGGTAAAGAAAAAAAATGTGGAACTTACATTCAGTGATGTCTCTGTCTAAAATAACAGTCAAATACTTATGTTCTACAGAGATTTTCAAGAGATTCTGGATCATCCTTAACTAAATCAACCTACTGGTTACAATCAAATGTAAACCCAATGGCTAAGGTAAACTGTTTACAACCTGATTACCTCACTAATATAAATCAAACAGATTCTCAAGATAATTCATAGGCTTAGCATGATAAACACACAAATACTGGCAAAGACATTCTTTCATTTTAAGTACTTTTTTTTTAACATTTAACATGGTTGATCTTTTTCAAGAGTCCACAAGTAATTCTGTGAGGGTAATTTGCATTTTCTACCCAAAACCAGAACATGCAATATCAGTCAATTATTTAATCAGAAACTGCTTTTATCATTTCAGAAGTACCTACTTGAACTGCCAATTAAAAAAAGTTTGCAAAAAAAATCAGAATAGGCTTAAATATACACAGAACTTGAATACATTTGTAACAGAGGGGTTTGTACAGCAGCTCTTCTTGGGTCACCTAGACCACTGAGGTCTAAGGAATGGATGGAGAAATAGACCACTGAGGGCTAAGGAATGGACAAATTCAACAATGACTTTTCACCTTCCAGCAATATTGTCAAACAGTTATTCTCAACACAATTCTCAAGAAAAGTGATTTATAAGCCATTTTTACCATTATCTTCAACATCCTGTTTCTCAAAGTAGATTTTCCAAGACAAAATTTAGCTTTGCTTTCAAAGATACATAAATCCTAATCCTTTAAAAGGAAGATTTTTTTAATCCTTAGGAGATACAGAGGCTGTCACTGAATCAAGCAGTTTTATTGCAATAAACACAAATTTTTATTTTGAAAGTGTTTGACCTTTTTAGCTTTATGGGGGAACATTAACACTTGCTTCAAATTGCTTCAATTTGTTGCATACGTTTCTTATGGGAAGCACTTCACACCAATATTGAAGTGGGCAACTTTAAACCTCAGGCTCTAAGCCAAAACTATATGACTTCAAGTGTCTAAATTTAGACACTTGTCTTAGACAAGGCCCCCATGGTAAACCAGAGAGAACCAAAATGCAAACAATCCGAGGGCAGCAGGAGTAAAGCCTGCACTGAAGTCATACTACATATAAACACAGAGGAGAGAGGCTCTCCTCATCTATATTAGGAATTCATTGCCTCATTAATGGCACATTGTAAGCCAACAGAACAAGTCAGCCTTTCCTGCACTTTCATCAGAAAAGATGGACAGTCTTTCTCCCTCAAATCTCCCAGCTCCACAGGAGACAAGGGATAACAAAAGTGACATGTCTCTCAAGGCGAGTGGGAAGGAGGTAACATTAGATACCTCCTGTTCTCCCTTCTGACATCATCATATTACATGTCATACATATTTTCCAGAGTGGCTGGAAAGTGGCCCAGCAGAAAAGGACCTGGGGGGTGCTGGTCAACAGCCAGCTGAACAGGAGCCAGCATGTGCCCAGGTGGCCAAGAAGGCCAGTGACATCCTGGTCTGTATCTGCATGGCCAGCAGGACCAGGGCAGTGATTGTCCCTCTGTACTCAGCACCGCCGAGGCCACACCTCCAATCCTGTGCTCAGTTCAATTAAGAGGACAATGAGGGACTGCAGCATGAGACCAAAGAAGGGCAACGGAGCTGGGGAAGGGTCTGAAGCACAAGTCTAATGATGAGTGACTGAGGGAACTGGGATTGTTTAGTCTGGAGAAAAGAAAAGAGGTTCAGGGGGGACCTTATTGCTCTTTACAGCTGCCTGAGGATGTAGACAGGTGGGAGTTGGTCTCTTCTCTTGAGCTGCACCAGGGCAGGTTTAGGTTAGACATCTAAGGAAAATTTTTACAGAAAGAGTGATTAGACATTGGAATGCACTGCCCAGGGAAGTGGTGGAGTCACCGTCCCTGGAGATGTTTAAGGAACGACTGGATGTGGCACAAAGTGCCATAGTCTAGTTGACATGGTAGCGATCGATCATAAGTTGGACTTGATGATCTCAGAGATCTTTTTCAACCTAACTGATTCTGTGATCTCTTTTCTACCCTGCTCAGGTAGGTGGAAAACGCTGTAGAGTGTAGAGTGCTGTAGAGTGGCAACAGGATGACACACACTAAATCTTGCACAAGATCAGTGTCAGGTATCAGCCAACATTTCACACAAAGGGTAAGCAATCTTTCAGGTGAACAAGGAGCATTCTCCTCCCTCCTCTCCTCCTGCCCACCGTTCCCCACTGACTTGATCTCAGGGGGACCATGTCTTTGCTGCAGGAAAAGGCAGAGCACAACAAAATAATGACATTACTGGAACTCTCCCTTAAGGGTGGGGAGGGGGGAGGGAAGTATCATAAATTCCTAAACATGTGAGTTTTGATTATTAAAACTTTGAATTACCAGAGTATTGAATTACCATTTCTATTCAGCCTTTCAGGCAAGCTGTAACTTTAAACAGCAATAAAACATTGAGTAAGTTAATATATTAAATCAGCACCATATCACATACAGTCAACCGTTTCCAACATGATACTATTTTAACCCTTAGACTCTACTGGAAAAAGTCAATAGTGCTAAAAATAAGAAGGGAAGTTAACAAAACTATAAACCTCCCAACCCCTCTTCTTACTCCCAAATTTTGCGATGCACAGGTTTTTGGAGGGGAGCAATTAGGTTGGATTCAAAAAGAAAATCTACCTACTACAGATGAAGCACAAAGACTTATTCCTAGGAAGGAAGCATTTGAAATAAAACACATTTAGAAGCCTAAATAACTTGCAATCCATCACATTTGAACACCTACCGACTGCTTTGCAGCCACATGCTGAGTGGTGATTCCACACCCTCTTAATCTGTCCTATTAAGCACTACAGATACAAACTACCACAAAAACAGAGAATCTGATTTATGTGTGGTGTGATTTCCCCTCCTTTCCCATGTTTTATATATTGGCTATGAGTTTAATCTTAGGTTGTAGCTGCGCAGTACCTCTTACACACAAGTCATAGTGGCCAACTTTTAATTTAAAAAAAAATCAAGAAATTGACCCAAGGACAATTTTATTTTTCAAGGCATCTAACGTAAGGTAAAGACAGCTTTGGGTTTTTGTTTACCTCACATTAGATGCCTTGAAAAATAACACAAGACTAAGATACAACCATTTACAGAGAATGCTCAATTGAGGGGTTTACTCCCCTAAATAAACTCTTCCAAATGAAAACATATCAGTGACTATAAATTTTAAATACAGCTTGCCCCAATGCAATAAATTTGCCAGAAGCACAGGCCAGTGGAAGTAAAGATGCTTTGTTTGTAAACTGCTGTGGGGGTCCTCACTGCATCACAGGCTGGTTTCTGCACTGAGTAAGTTTCAAGGCTTACGAGAGAAAAGATGTTTTCCAAGCACAGTCTGCTTGACCTTAGGTAATCCCGTGGAGAAGTCTGGCACACGCTTGCTAGAAATAGTTTCCACTGACCTGATTTCACTAAGAGAGGAGGTGGAGTCCAAAGGCTCATAGCAGACAAGACTCCAAAACAGAGAACATGTATTTCAGGGTTACCTCTGCAGTGCTGAAGCCATGACAAGAAGTTCACACAGTCACACCCTGCTGTGACAGTAACCATTGCTGACAAGGGGATAGCCAAGCTGGCAGTGAGCTTGTACTTTTGCTTTCAACAGTAAAAGGAAGAAGTACTGAAGTACATCAGAGGAAAAACACTTCTCTAAACACACTTGCCACCTCCAAAGCAACTTACAGTTTCCTTCATGTGATGTGTTGCCTTTTTGTGTGTGTGTGTTTGTGAAGTATTTCTTAAGCCTTCATGATAGAAGCATTTCATTTAAAAGAGTGTTTACTTCTGGAGAAGTGTCCAGGGATGTACTAGATGTGAGGAGCTCTCTAGTAGTGATAGACTGCTTGAAATCTGCCTAGTTCCCACACAGCAGTTCTTGCAGGGCTCCTGTGAATCCAATGATAAGTGATCTCAGGGCTGTTTCCAGTGGACAAGCACCCAGCTGAGCAGCAAAGCAGCAAGCAGGCATGGAAAACAGACTGACCACCCCCCCACCCCCTTACTCACCCTGCACCTGCACTGCAGTGCACTGCTGCACTGCCTCTGGGGACCAGCTGCACACCAGGATTACCCAGCACTGCAGGAACAGACACTGCAGCATTATACTGCATGTCATACATTTAGAAGAGAAAAAAATAAAAATAACCAACTGAACTTGCAGGACCAGACAACGTTTCTGCTCTGTGTTTTCACATGGTAACATCTATCCTTGCTTTCATTAGCAAATGTATTTCCTTTGTGAAAAACAGCCGCTGTACTTTTATTCCTTCCTTTTGTGGTTGAAACTAGAAGCCACTGAGAGAGGAAAAAAACAGCAACAAAGACCTAACCACCCAGCAAAAATTTACTGCCTGAAGTGACACTTGTTACTGAAGCATCTGCTTATATATATGGCTTTTTGAGAGGGTTCTCTCAACAGTCATCTCTTTCTAGGTGGTTTGCTGAGAATGCTGCTTCTGCTGCTCTGCATTTGGGATAGTGCAAACACAAAGGTGGTGCCTGGAGAGTGATGTCCACCAAAGCATTTGTGCCAGAGCTATAGATTTTACAAATGTGGGGTGGAAAACTGCTCAAGTCTCCCAGATACTTCAGCTATGGTCTCTCTAAGACCAACAGAAGATTGAACACTGTGTATGGTGACCTTCACGAAACTGAGTTTCTCTTCCGTAAGGAATGGCAGCAAGAATTATAGAATCATTAAGACTAGAAAAGACCTCTAGGATCATTTAGTCCAACTGTTAACCCAGCACTGCCATCTTCACCACTAAACCATGTTCTTAAGTGCCATAACTGCATCTTTTTTGAACACTTCCAGGGATGGTGACTCCACCACTTCCCTGAGCAGCCTGTTCCAATGCTTGGAAACACTTTCCATGAAGAAACTCTTCCTAAAAGCCAATCTAAATCTCTCCTGGTATAACCTAGTATAACCTGAGGCCATTTCCTCTTGTCCTGTCACTTGTTATATAGGAGAAGTGACTTACCCCAACCTTGCTACAACCACCTTTCAAGCAGCTGTAAAGAGTGATAAGGTCCCTCCTGTTCTCCAGGCTACATAACCCCAGATCTCTCAGCCACTACTCATATATGAAAGAAACTCCCGTTCTCCAGGATCATTCTCTGACATTTCACTGAATAACCTGGAATATTAGGAAATTTTGCTCAGACACTGCAAGAACTCAAAGAGGAAATTAAAAAGCTCTATGGCCCTAATCAAGCAAAAGATTGAAACAGACACAAATTCCATACCTTCTGAATTTTATCTGGATGATCATGTCCATCTTGCATTTGGTCATGAAGCTTGCTAGACTGAAACCCTATCTACTACTACTTTCCAAAAATCAGTATCAAGATTTCTTATTACAAACTAGTTTTCCCTAAAGCTATCATATTGCTATACTCAATCTGACCCTGTGATACAAAGGGAAAAAACAAAACTGTATGATATTATTACTGTTTTTATGAAGTTCTATAGGCAGGCAACTTACCAGCATAATCCTCTTAGCATAAAGAAGAAGAAATAAGAGAGAGAAAGAGTTAGGATTTAGTTTTTCCAGGTACAATGTACAAATGTCATGGCAAACCAAGCAAAATAAAACATGCATGTTTCTCTCAAAGATTGATATGAATTAAGGGAGAAGCACAGGATTCAGTCACTCTACAATTAGCATTCAAAAACAAATAGGATTTTTGAGGAAGTAGTAAAAAGAAAATTCCTAAATTATATCATCACTTATTTGAGATAATATAACTGAAAGAAATTTGATAAAATATATACACATTTTTTTAAAATAATTAAAATTTAAGTGCAGCAAGCTGGAAATTGTTTTCCTTAAAACCTGGCAGTAGTTTAAAAAAAGCAACGAGTTTTTCCTTAAGTACTATGCAATACATGAAAAATTCTTAAATCAAGAAATAGCTGCAAGCAGCCTGAATACAGTTTTGACAATGGGACTCAGTGACCAAACCTCCCCTTTTCAGGTGTTAAGAATTAACTAGTCACCAGCAGGTAAGAAGTCCCTTATTTCTTATTTTGTAACCTGGAAGTGATATGCCACAGGTTGATCTTTCATTTTCCAGTTTGCTTAAGATATGACTCAAAAATTACCTTCTCCATCTCTACCTGCATTTTACAAGCTCTGTTCTCAAAATGGGAGGGCTCCAAACAAATAGCATGGCCAACTATTAGTAAAAACACCCCAAAAATGTATTTGCAAGTACACTTCAAGAGGGTTATGCATGCAAGTTGTTAATTGCACAAGGCAGATCAAGAGAGCAAATGACAGATGCTGGCTTTCAGCACTGCCACTGGGAAATACTCAATGGCTCATCACTTCAGGGAATTGACACTGGAAACTGATGGCAATAGAACTGGTTATGTGCCTATTTGATATGGATTAAAACTGCCTCCTTGCAACCAGATATCACCAGACTTAGGGTATACTGAAACCTCAAACGCAAGTCAGCAGCTGATAGGTTTTTTGTTGCATCTTAAAGATTCCTCCAAATACAGTGTCTGGCCTTCTCAACATGTATCCCCAGCCACATTCACCCAAAACGGTGGGAGGCCCAAGGGAGATGGGTACAGCTCCATGGTTCAGTCTGACGCATTACAGAAACCCTGAGGGAGAACTTTAATGCCATCCTCTCAGCCAGACCCTGTCTTAATGATTCCCTATTACCACATGCAACAGATGAGGAACAATTAAATATGGGAGAACAAACAAGAGGAGGTTCAGTTGCTGCTCATACATAGTAAAACTTTGTCCAGGGAGTATATTTTGGCTCTCTGGGTCATTACATCTGTTCAGGTATGGGCAAAAAGCTTCAATAGGCACATATTTACAGCTGAAGAAAACAGGTTTTAAGACAGATTTATGAGGATGATCTGGGTTTCAACACTTTGGATTGCAAGTTTTTATTGATATCACTACAGTATTTTTATTTATTCTTAGCTTTTAAAATATACCTGAAGGTGCAATTCATACCTGTAGTACATTTTCCACTTGTTTACTACTTGGTAGTTTTATTTTTGACTGAAGTTTAGGAATTGGTGTGTATCTTGAAGCATCAAGTCAAAATCAAATAACAGAGTAATTTCAAGCATTTTTTTTCACTACCATTATTATCCTCAAGCTCATAATTAAATAAGAGTAGTTACTTTTCCATCAAGGGAGCAGAGAGCACTACCTAATCCATAACAAACAGCCCCCATTCCTCTTCTTTTACCCCCAGTCTCAGCTGGATCTTTATTGAATGTATTCAGAGAGAGAGAGAGAGTTAATATGTGCATTTCTGAACACAGTATTCAGAAAAGCATGATCTCTCTCATTTCTCTCTCTGTCTCTGTCTCTTACACACACTGAGCTATAGCATTCCAATCCCATTTATAGCCTTCTTGGTATGACATGCTCTTTGAGGACATGCTTTTGTGTATTAAAAGAACTGCAGAAAAAATTACAGAACTAAATATCTTTAAACATATAAGTTCCCATTACTGCAGCCTCCTTAAAAAAAAAAACAAACCTCAGGAGTTTGAGAGAAACTTCCCCTCCACCACCTGAAGTTTAATTAAATGCTGAAACCCACCACCTCAAAGAGAGAGACACGGGCACAAAGACAGCAAAGAGCTTCATTCTCCTACTCTGTGCCTGTAAGATGAAAGAGACTTGGAAGAGTTGTGTAAAACTTACTGTGTGAGTTTACAGAAATTTTTCATGGTATGTTACTAATTACTGTGCTTTCAGACATTCAATTGAACAAGTGGAATACAGATTAACACACTGGTTTTAAATCACACAAAAGCATACCTTCCTCTCACAAACAAAGCACATAGGGTTAGCTGTCTCTATCTCTGCAAAGCATCCTCCACTGCTTCTCTGAGTGAAATCAGAGACTACAGCATGTATGAAAACCATTTCACACATATCCCAGCATACAAAAAGTTGTGCTATCTAAGCAGCAGTCACAAGCTGGCCCCATCAGAGAACCAGTGCTGACAACCCGAGCTGATCTCTTGTCTCTCTGCCTGGGTTACTCACCCAGCTCCACCAGCAACTCACCCCTGCCCAAGTCCTGCCCTCACACCCTGGAGAGACTGGGCTGGGAAACACCTTCCCAGCTGGGGCTTCAAGATAAATCACAATGGAGGAAAAAAGACACAGAGCTGACAGCTGTGCCTAGAGGGACAGCTCTGGAGGGAGAACAGCCCACCCCACCTCTCAGGGCAGACCACCAGGGAGCAGAGCATCAGCCACTTAAGTCACTCCTAGAGCTCCAGGGAGAGACTGCCCAACTTATCCTTCCAGGCTGCTCCGCAGGGAAACCTGGCTAGCTAACTAAGCTCTACCTTCCCAACTACACAGCCTATAGAAGGAAAACAGTAGAAAAAACGAATCAGTACAAAAGTCATACAGTGCTTCTTCCTTTTTTAAAAAACAAAACCAAAACCCAAACCCCCCCAAAAAAAAACCAAAAAAAAAACCCAAACCAAACCAAACAAAAAAAAAAAAAAAAAAAAAAAAAAAAAAAAACCACAAAAAAAAAAACCACCCAAACACAAAACAAAATGAACCCCAACAAAACCCCAAAGATCACAACAAAAGCCTCAGAAAAAGCTTAAGGGAAACAAAATTTCAGGTACTCCACAGATCTAACATCAATTAATACTGATTGACACAGGAACCAGTTTGCAGACTCACTCACCCGGAAAAATCTGTAGTGAGAATACCATAATGAAATATGTATATTCGGCTTATGTGGCATAGCGTGAGGTATCCCATAGCTACAACAAAGGAGTACCTAAAAACATAACACACAGAACACATAGTTATCAACATAAGTACCAACAAGAACTAGAATCACTCAAATTGGGTTGGGCTTGTTTCGATTTTTTCAAATCAGATTGTTAAAAAGTCTGGAGCTATGCTAAAACACCTGGAAGAAATTCTCAAAGGGGGCTGATGATTTTGTGTACTCAGCTGAAACCTTACAGAGGTGTCTCCTCATTCTGGAGATAGGGAAAAATAGAAGAAGAAATAGGATCAGTTCAAGTTGCAAAATTGAATTTTCAAAGCTCCCATCTTCACATATTATTTTAAAATTTCTGTCCAACTTAAGTATTTGAAACCAGATGATAGATACTGTATGCCATTCACTGAAGTTATCCACTGCATTTTTGTCTGTAAATGTTCTTTATTTGCAACTCTTCCTCAGATCTAGCAAAGACTAATATATTTCAAGCTTAAGGTATTCTCTCTCTCATGATTTTATATAAAGGCAGATGATGGCACATAGCCCAGTCTTTTCAGCTCTCCATACTGAAGCACACCATCTTCCAGAAAAATCATAGAATCTGATAGATTGGAAAGGACCTAGAAGATCACTTCAGAAGCATTCCTTAGGAAGGATGTGACAAATTCACTCTGCATTGCAAGATGATAGCACACTTCTGTTGGGCAGGGCAGGAGCATGATTCTACCTTAACAGCTGAACAGTCTGAAGACTGACAATATTGCAGTGTCTGCATGGGCAGATGCAGCCTTTCATACAAGTAACTTCTCCCGGTATTTACATGAGCAAGGAAGATGATACTGGGGAGGAAAGAAGTGGATGGATGTTTGGAGACAGACTGACACATGAAGCAAATTACACTGTGCAATGGAGAACTAGGACACCAGAACGAAAGGCTGGCACCACGTGGACAGGCCAGGACCAGGTCTACTGGTGTCCTCCATAGCAGAGGTTATCCATATAGGAGAGAAGAGGCAAAGACCAACAGACTACAGAAGGAAATGGCACATCCTGCATGCCTGGTAGGGCTGAGCCTCGGGAGGCTGGTCAGCACACACTGCCAAGAAGGGTTCTCCACAGACCCATGAGAGCATCCACCACAGGGGAGAACTAAAGGTGAAATCAGACAAGAGGATCAGGCAGCAGACAACTGAAAAAGAGCCAGACCTTCATCAAATTATGGTTGGTTTTTAAATAAATGAGTTTTCCTCCCTGGGGGTTAATAAACTGCAGTGTGAGTGACAGTGATGAATCACAAGGCGACCCACAGCAAACAGCCGGATGAAAGGCAGACTGAAGGGACATGACAGATTCTTCAGGAGATTCAGAGTAGAACTTATCGCATTTTATCTGGGTCAGGCATCTAGTCCTGCCTCAGCAAGGTCCTTGGTTTCTCCTCTCATCAACGGAGAATGGAAAGCATCCATCCAAAGGCAAATCACCCAGTTCAGACATGTAACAGTGAGAGGCAGGATGAAGCATCTAAAATAAGCCCCCATGCTGAGGTGTAAAGCACTTAGATTGAAACAGGTGGCAAGCAGGGAGAGATACACTGAACTGCTCCTAATGCTGGATTAATTTGTCTATTTATAAGCCTTGAAGGCTAGCAGCTTCATCAGAGAGCAAAGTAGCAAAAAATAACCAGGGAAAAGAGTATGAAGGTTAAATTATGCAGTTTATTTAATTTGTTCTCTTCCACTGTGTTTTTTCTGGGGGAATAAAGAGCCAAGTCTTGAAGCACCACTCTGAGGGATCTGTTCCCCTGTATGAACAGGTGGAGACCTTAAAGTGGCCTTGTTCTAGCTTACTCTCAACTGGTTTGATTACATTGTTACTTTGCCAAAATTAATAATGTTGATGCACTTTGAGTCACACTGCTGTGGCTAGTAGAATATAATAGAAAAGTCCTAACCCAATCCTCCCTCAGAACTCCTGAGGTTTTTCAGCACATTGGATGGGCATTTCACATTGACTCAAATCAGCACGTGACTGTCTTGCAGCAGTGGGTGACATTATACGAACTGGCTTGATTTGTATTTCAGTATAAAGCTATTTTGTTGTTAGCCACTGCAATTAATTGGCTAAAGAGGAAGAGTGAGGGGGTTTCCCGTTGAAGCTGTGTCCTTTTCCTTAACACCACCCCAAGTTGTCTGGGAAGATGTAAATAACTAGTGGATGATTCCTTTGTAGACTTGGTTCTTCTGATCTACAGCCACTAACTCCTGCATTTCCCTCAAGACATGCAGGACATGCAGAGACAACGACCAGGAAACCATACTACAGATTTTTAACACCTTTTTATTTTGGTCTCTGGATGGCATTTCTTTAACTAACATTGTCCAATTACCTTTCTTTTTTATGACATTATTAATTACCTCTAGACTTATGGGCTTTGCACACTGTGAGAGGGTGGAAAAAATACCTCGTTAATACCCCATCTTGCTGGTGCAAAATGCTAGTAACTGCTCTAGACAGGATTGTTTTTTACAGTTCACATTTCTAAATAATATTAGCAAAATCATAAGTAGGGTTCCCATTTAGAGAGGGAAAAAAAGGAAGGTGAGAGAATTATCTGACCAGATTCTTGACAGCCCTGGCCTTGAAGGCAAGTGAAGAAAGGGTTTCCATTACCCAGCCCAGATTTATGTGGATTCTGAGCATTCAGCAGCAGCTACAGAGACAGTCAGACAGTGCAGAGACAGAAAACACCTGTCACACACCCAAACCATAAGCTTCTACTTTAAGCAATAACAGTTCTGATATTTTCTACTTTTTCACAAAGCCCAGTACCAAAAGCAAGACCTCATTTTGTGGATCACTAAGCTAAGCTGCCTCAGTGACCTTATTTGAACAACCTAACTCGAGAATAAGTGGAAAATACCTAAAGGCCAAACAGTAAGGGGGAAAACACATTAAAAAGGATTATCAAATGCAATCTGGAAGAATACAAGACCAAGGAGAACATGACTTCATTATGTTTAAGAAATCAAAGGTTTGTCCATAAATTATTATGCCTGCAAAAGTCAAATTTTGAAGCCGGCAATTTCATAGGAAAATGCAATACATCAACCCAAAAAAAACCACAAATTGAGATTACAGCTGCTTCTGTAACTCCATGAACAAAGTTCCTGCAAGTAACTGGGAAAGAAAAGAAGGGAAGGAAAGAAGAGAAGGTGGTTCTAAAAACTCCTCACGATTCTCCCTGAAAGCAGAGGAGTTATCAGAGGGGCAGCTGCAGACTTGCAGCCGCATCAGCTCACCTGTGGATGTTGGGAATACTCGCCATATTCATAATGCCATAGCTCATCATCACCAGGACAAAAAGATGAATGGAATACCTTGAAGACAACAAAGTGAGTATTTAGATAATTTCTATTTTACCTGGAAGTGCTGGCAGTTCAGAGCAAGAGAATATTTTTCCATGCAACTGACATCAATGTGATGTCATATCAGGGTACCAGTAAACCTGGATTACCACAGGACATCTTTATAGCCTGACTATCCAACACAAGCTGATACTTATTAAAAAGATATTATCCGTATGTTTAACTGAAAGAGTAGCCTGGCTCAAAGTGCACATTCAAGTTGGATACATCTTTTCCAGAAGAGGTATCTTCACAGCAGACTGTTGTGGCCTTAACTTCCAGAACAAACATCACAAATTAAATTAAATACTTCACTTAAAAATACTTTAATGAGTCATTCCACTTTGAGGGTTTGGAATGGTTATGTTGGTTAGGATATTTTTTTTAAGGTAGCATTAAGAGCCTTCAGATTAAAAAGATCTTATCCAAAAAAGCTGATATGAAGTTTAAAATTATTTTTACCCAAGGCTTGTCTAAATGGTGACTAAATACTCACCACCCAAAGCAGAAGACAGCAAAGTATATTCCAAAGAGGGTGGCAAATGCATGGCGAACAGCAGAGCTGGCATGACTGGGACTCAAGTAAATACGAAACCAAAATGCAGCCAAAAGTGCAAACAGCTGACAGGCTACAAAATTGATCTGTAAAAGACAAGAAAAACAAAAAAGGGTTTTGATTCTTGGAGGAGGAGGAGGGGGAGGATTCTCTCTGTTCTCAGAACAATTAAGAGCAGAGGTAAGAAAAGAGGGGGAAATCGTGAGCTATGAATCTTTTGTTTCTCAGCATTCTCACTTGCGAACTAGTGTGGTAACTTTTCTTGGCCAGTGACAGAAGGGATTAAGCAGGCACACAGCCACCCAGAACCAGATGAGGAAGGTCAGGCTCCAGCTACTCCAGGGTGCTGGTGGGGCTCTGGTGGTTCTCTCTCATCGGAGGAAGGCTCTGCTCTGCTGCCAGCCTGGCCCAGGTGCAGGGCACATCATTCCCCTTCTCAGTCCTCTTGGCAAGAGGCAGGGGCCAGGAAGCAGTCTGGGGACTCTGAAATATTACCCAGTACCTGACTCTCCCCCATCCCAACACAAGCGCAAAATCAACAATCCTGATATGACACTCACACTAGCAGTGAGAACAGGGCAGCTGCCTTAGCTGAATTCCTCCACTCCATAGCATCTTCCACACAGACCTTCCAACTTCCCATTGTTTTGTGGTTTGAGTGCAAAGAAAACAACTTTGCTCTACCATCAAGCAGACATCTAAAGGAATGTGCTTCTCAAATGTTCTTTGGCTACTGCATGTGAAAATCAGTCTGGCCTCGATGCAAGGAGGTAGTGATGGAAGTGGGAGCACAAGACATGCAGAGGGCAAAGAGTACAGGAATAGAGGCTACTCTTGTCAGACACAAGGACAAGCAAAAGCTTCAGTGTCCTCCAGAGAAAAACTGACATCACGCTGCCTTCTTCAAGTCACCTTCTCTTTGACAGCCTCAGCAAAAATCCCAGAAGTCAGAGGAAAAACAGATCAAAGTCAGAGGCAAAACAAAGCCAGAAGCTGTGTCTAACAGAGCAAATGCACCACTGGGATACAATATCCTTAAGTCCAGCCTGGACCCTGGACAGCTGCAGGAAAATTCATTTATTCAGACACAGTGTCACAGTCCTGTTTTGGGGGTTTGTTTGTTTGTTTTTGTTTGGGTTTTTTTTTCTTTTTAATCTTTTGGGTTTTTTTTCGTTAATTCACCCTGAGCTCTCCAGCAGCAAGTCATCCCAGACCAAGCAAAACTAAGCAGGCTGCAACATTTAAGCAATCACTTGGATTAGAGGATTATCCGAAGCTATCAGTCCAGGACAGGATAATACATCTCACTCGGAAATGCTCTGACATGCTGGCTGTCCAGGGCTGGTTGGATTCTGCCAGGCTTCTTGTCAAAAACATTTACAATGTGTTTAACAAGATACTATAGCCCCAAAGTGCTTTTATTCTGGTGGACTACATCCAACATAGTGTTAGCTGTTCATGCAAATGCTTCCATTAAAGGTTTGTTGGCTTCATTGGTGCAGTTGCTTTATTTCAGTGATGCAGGCAGTCATGCAATAGAAAAATGCAATAATTTAAATATTTAGGCATGCTGAATTCTAGTTGTTTGGAGCAGAGACAATATCAATTTATTTCTTGCTCATGCAAGCAACCAGCATTTATAATAAATAGTATCACAGAATTATAACCAAAGCAAGCAATTCTCATTTTTAGTGCAAGATCTATAAAACAAAAAGAACAAAATAACGTAACTGCACTGGCCTCACAAAACCCTGATGCTGTAAGCCCTGAACTTGTCTGTTACCATAGAGTTACATTCAAATTCTAACACCTTGCTCCCACCCTTCCACAGACAGAGGTGCAGCAGAAACCACTGAAGCTCCTACAGGGCTGCTCTGATTGCATGCTTTCCAAGCAAGCTCCCAAGACTGATGAGTGCCAACTCATCAGTGCCAATTCAATGAACCTCAAACCCCCCTCATCCTGCTCCAACTCAGGGTCACACTGGTACATCCAGTGCAGCTCAACTCTGTGGCATGCAGAGCTTCTCTGATCTGGTATGAAGAAGGAAAGTGCAAAGACTCACAGAAACTGACTTGGCTGATTATTTGAAAGACAATGCCCCCCTCTGCGCAGTGCCACTCACAGAAATTTTGCACCAGTAAAAGCCATCACAATAAGCAGGCATTTGCTCTTTACTTTCATCCAGCTCTTGTAGGCCCAGTTCGAGATGTTAAGGATGCTGGGATCTCAGAGGTTCACACACAGAGCGTAAGGAAAGTGCAAGACCCCAGAGCAGACACACTTGTAACATTATTTAAACAGCTAAGGTAGGGAATGATAGTGGCAGGAGCAGCAAAAAAGCAGCTGCGAATTCATCACAATAACATCCAGCGAAGGCAGCTCAGCAGACTCACACACATGTGCTCTTGCTTGCCCTGTCCTTTGAGTGTGTGTTACCTGTGCTACCAACCATGCCACTGTCACGCCTTCATTTTTTTGTGCAAATTAACCAAGACAATTGACCAAGACTCTGTGCTCTTTTTCAAGGGTCAGTGCAAAGCCTCATACCAAATCAAAACATCGCTCTTATGTTTCAATGAGTTTTTGGTTTATAAGGATTGTTTCTGCAGAGCAGCCAAACATCACAGACCCAATGCACTCAGCAAGCAATAATCTGGCAATAGACCACATTTGCTCTACACACAGGAATAGAGGGACATAATAGCTTTTCATATAACCTCCTCTATTTACTTATTTCTATGTACCATTTTAAACACCTTTAGTGTTCACATGCATACACACAAAGGCTGAGAGTTCATCTGACAGTGACTTTCTGTCTTCCATTTGACATTAGTTTTATTCTTCATTCTACATACTTAAGGCATCCAAGTAAACAAATCCCTAAGAATTTAACAAATGTTGTGCTGCATCCCAAGTGAACTAAGTCACACTTTCCTTCCTTTCCCTTTCCAAAGAGAAAAGGATTCATACTAATCCCTTTTGGTTATTTCCACTGTTGCTAAAAACACTTTATAAACAGAAAATTCGGGGCTTCTGAACACTGATGAATGGTGTCCAGGCAAAAATAACACGGAAATAAAAATTATATGCCAATTAACCTTTTTCAGAATTGCAAGTCATTTGATATGTGTTTTTAGCTAGCCAGGTCTCTTTGGTGTTACCACCAAAATTTTGCACATCTGGTTTCAACTTTGCTAGCAGAAAGGAAACACCTTTGCTTTTTACAGTCACTTTCTTCCATGCTCTAGAGAGTAAGATGTAATAAAATTAGGAACCAGAGCACATTATATGCTGCCAAAAGAAGACAGTATCTTCCTTTCATTTTCCATGATTAAACACTGGAACACAGAAAGGCAGTCTCATCACAGTATTCTGCAATGACATCTGGAAGACTTGTATCTGAGTCACAGCCAGCTGGAGACAGCCTTGCAATACAGAAACAAGATATCCACACTTTTGGAGAGAGAGAAAATCTGGAACAGTTCCAGTGCAACTGAGTCGATCGTTATTGTTGTCTGGTTAATGAATCCTTTAATTCTTTATTAGTCTCAACTTTAAAAGGCTTGATGGATCCAGAGCAGGTATGAACAACAAAGGAAAAAAATAAGCTGTAGTTCCTCCCTGTATTCTTTCAAATTCTGTAGTAGCAATAACTCAGCAGTGATGTTTAGATTGCAAATCTGAGTTTTACACAAAGTTAGCAATCAGGTCAAACCAACCCACCAAGCACCCATGATGCTGATGCAAGAATAGCCAAACACAGTGGTTTCAAGATCCCCTTATTGGATTATGCTGTAATCCTATCCCTCAAAGTACACAAAAGGTCAGTTCCATCTGTCTTGAGCCTTTGTATCTTCTCCCATTTTTAACAGGGTAAAACTTGGCAAACATTGGACCGGTACTGTATGAAGGGGAAACACTAACATCTAGGGATTTGGAACCACATTTTCAGTCACCTCCATCAACAAGCAGGGCCTTTTCCATAGGAAAGTCATCTCCTCAACTTCCTAACCACCCTGAGAGGAAATCCATATAATTTTTTGCTCAGTATTTATTTGATCCAATTAACCATTTGCAAGTGGGCACTTCTAAGGGCAAATGCCAGTTGGCAAATCACAAAATAAAGGTTCTAAATACATGGAGTTAAATAGATGCATCTAAAAATTTCACCCTTTGCAGGACATGAGCCTGATGTCAATAACACTGAATGGGAACAATTATCACTTTTTGTGCTGGGAGCAAACTGGGTCCATGGTGAAGGCTGGGGAGGGAAAAAAACCTCAAATAAAAGTAGGAACTTGTCAAATCCCTATAACAGAAGAGCCACGAAGCCATAGAAGATTTCCAAAGAGAGAGGTAAACATGTTACTTGGTACACTGAAAAATTACTGAAAAAAATCCCACCAAAATCTTAAAAGGAGAAAAGAGAATGTGAAATGGGAAACAGAAAATATTAAAGGATTCAAAACCTGAGTATACTCCTTTAAACCAAATCATTACAAAGAGTCTTGGTCACTGCATCTTGTAAGTGAAGGTAGGCTACTGATAACCTACTTCAGGAAGTTTCATTTCTTCTCACCCCATAAGCCTTGCATCTGCATATTTCCCTGTTTAAAAAAGTGGCAATACACAGTTCAGAGTTACTAGATCACACTCTAGGAAGAGATAGTTAAGTACAAACACATAGCTTCTTATTTTAGTGCTTTTAACCTTTTCCTTGCAGTTAAGTATTGGAAGGAAATATCCTGCATTCTGTTTTGACCACAAAAATACTTTGTTTTTCCTCTACTGCATTTTTCCTCCCTTAGGCTTGCAGAAAATCTGATCTCACTTTCCAAAAATCTAGGAGGATATAACAAATTGACCACGCAGTTTTCTTTAAACTCCAAATGCCAATTAAGTCCATTACCCAAACCAGACCATCCTCTGCAAGCAAAATTCCTATTAATGCTGTAACTTTGACAATCACTACAAGCAGTCACACTGCTAACTTGCCCCTTGTTGGATGACAAGGTGCTGGTGTATCCTCAAGAGCACACAATCTGTAGATAAAAACCAGGCATGTTGGACATTCACACACATTCACAGAGAGAGGTACAAGTGTGTTTGAGCACAGCCAGGCTGTCAGAATATTCACAGCCAGCATTCAGGTCCATGTCCACTTCAACATGTAGCAGATGATGCAATCAGGTTATAGATATGGCAGAAGATACCTCTAATTTATTCCAGGCCTTAGACTTACCAGCCAAACGAGAGAATAAAGGTTTAAATCTGCATTTCATCTGCTGAGCAGAAATATAAGAACAGAGGCCTCTCATGGTGGTTCAGTATAAAGATGAAGTTACAGCTCATGGTCAAGATACTCTGTTGCCATGTACTAATGAGATTCTGAGCAGTACTTTAGGAGATTGCTATAAGGTTTTTATCTGGTAAATTAGACTTTCTCCTCTATTCACAGACTTAACCACAGGCAACCAAAGAGCTCTTTTCAATACTTGGAAAAGCATAAAGAACCTTGCTAACAGAAACTACTGCCAGCAATAGCAACTCAAGTCAAACCACTGTCTGTGGAATACAACAGCGCTTGGGTAGTATTTTGGAAAGGGAATGCCATAATAAAGCATTCCACTCTGCCAGAGATCAGCCCCTTCTTCCAGGGTGATGCCTTTTTCCCAAAGAAAAAAGCAAGAACTACAGAAATGCAGTAATTTGTTTTCCATGTTTAAAAGATTATTTTGTACATATAACCAAAGACACCTGGCAAACAACATGTTTAAGTTCACTTTGCTGGAGACATTTCTCCTTTGATGTTGAGAAACAGACCTGCTGTTATTACAGCATTTCATAACATCAAAAGTGTGATATTTAGAAGGGGCGTGTTGGGAATGAGAGATGGAATAGTCTTTAATCAGATCTCAAAGACATCTGATACTTGCTGAAATTTCTCAAAATATTTTGATCTTCCAGACTATTTTTATGAACCATAAGGACAAATATCCTCTGCAAAGATCATTTAGCTCTACACAGGGAGAGGACAAGTGCCTCCAAAAAGGAGGGCAATACCATAGAGATCATGTCAAGTTTCCCACTGCTAGAATTCTGACGTAGCTTCCATGAAGGAAAAGGATTTGTGTAACATCGTCCATGCAGTTCCCCTTATTGCCCACAATGGTATTGCTTTGCACAGAACTCAGTGCACTGAGAGCCAGCACAAACAGGTATTTATTTGTAAAGGAAGCAGAATGGACTGTCACTTGCAGGATGCTGTACTTTCTGTTCATAGCCAGGTACTGCGGACTGCAATCAGCATGGATCAGAGAGGAGAAAAATTAATTTACATCGGGGAAATACTGATTCCACTACTGACATGTCACATCTCCAGTACAGTACTATACAGAAACAACTTATTTTCTCTGGCTTTGTGTTGTAGGAGTCCTATGGAAGATTTTGCAGGGGCAGAAGCAAAGGCTTGAAAATAGAACTTCTGTCATGGGAGAGACAGAGAGAGAAAAGCATATATGCATGACTCATTTAAGATTATTGTCCTTTTCAGAAGCAGCACTAAGTTGTCATAGCCTTGGCATTTTTTGTGCAGTTGCATGCAGAAGATGGACTTGGTGAAGTAGAATATACAAAATTGACAGTATTTTGGCTTGTTGTGCTGTTTTCCTGGGTAAATTCTGTTTCCCTACTTACAGGGTCAAATATCCTTCCATGATTTAGACTGTAAACTTGAAACAGATGTTCTTTCTGGATTACCTCTATGAAACCACTAACAGAATAATCACTAGCAGGACACAAAATACAGTTATAGATTAAATCCTGAGTCATCAAAAATTTTAAAAGAAAAGCATTTAAGTCAAAAGTAAGCTTGAGAAGTCAAATCTACATTATAATGCTAAGTCACACTCCCATACACTTACCTTTGATAAATTTAATATGTGGACCTGATCCAAAAACAGCTTTAGCTCACTGTCAGCAGCTCTCACATTGAGCTGTAATGACTCTGTATGTTGAACAGATGTTTAAGCAATGATCATTTATGTGCAGCAATGTTCTGCCACTACCTGTACCTCATTAATTACTGCTCTTTCAGCGAGTGATGCCAAATGATGAAATTCCCTGGTATCTCAGATAGTCAGCACTAATTCTTACCCGTAATAGGAACAGCAGGAAAATCAAACAATCTGGAGCCTTAAGTCATTCTGGTGATTCTTTTAAACCAGAACACCTCTAGGTTATTAGAAGATGTCTTGCTTCTTCAGACTGCTCAGCAGTGAGGCACACTAATTACAATACCTTTAAGTCCAAAAATACTTTAAAATAATAATTTGACATACTTCTGTTCCGGTGGAGTATTTTACAGTATTACGTGTCAGACATGTCTAAAAGCAGAACTACAGCTAGGAGGTCAGAGTATAGAGGGCATTTTAATAAGAAAAGGAAAAGAGGACTGAAATATTGCTATCCAAACAAGAAGTTTGGCACCCAAAAAAAACCAAAAACAAAAAACAAAAACATAAACATAAACAAAAACACCAACAAAATTAACAAGCAAAAAAACCCAATACCAGAACTAACCAGAACTACCAGCTTTGCTTCCTCAGAAAAGAGTTACTTGGATCAAGTACTTCTGATAGGAAAGATGGCATCTTGTAACATCCACCCTCCTTGGTTATGCATAGATGAAGAGGGAATAGACTGTATGTATGACTTTATCATACATTACTCCATCACTCCAGCTCTTCTGTCAGGTATGCTCAGAAGGCCCCATTTAAACATATGTAAAGTTAGGAGAAAGATGCTTAAGTGAAAATTAACAGAGACAAGGAAGACAACAACTCCAGGAGAGTAAAATAAAGCAGACACTTGAGTCCCTGCAAAGACTTCTCTGAAAGTCCCTAAAATTCTAAGAAGTTCCCAGGGTGGGAACATCACAGCAATGCTTCCCCCCTCTCTTTCTAAGCCACCTGCAGGGCTCAGGCACCTATTTGGAGCTTGGATCCTTGGTTTCCATAATCATTAAATACACCACTTCCCCACCTTTTTCTCACAAAGGAATTCTTGGGTAATAGATGCTGACCCCAGCTAGTCTTTTCAGATGTGATGAGAGCACCAAATCCCAAACAGGTATTTCCACACCACCTCTCAAGAGCACAGCTGAGCTCCCAATCCACAACACTGTGTCCCTTCATCCACCACAGACAATGGATGGACACAACAGCACCAAAAAGGAAGCAGGACCAAGACAGGTCTCATTAGACATGATCCAGTTCGAGTTTACTAGCCTCAAGTACTAACTGATCCTGAGATTTCAGTCCAGTTTCTACATCTGCATTCTTGAGTAAATAACTCCAAAGAAGCAGCACTAAACAGCATCAACACAGACCTGATTTTTCTCCCATCACATTTAAAGGTTTAGTTTTTAAAAACTTAGAACAAAAAACAGTAATCCAAGCACCTTTACATTTTGTCTGTGTAACTGATAAGTACACAGTTGATTTATTCAAAACACAAAGAAGGAATACAGACAAATGTTTGTCTGCCCAACCACCCTCCTGTGACTTCAATGTAAATTATCTTCCCCAAATACCAAGAGGGCTTGCCTGAACGCAGGGATGGCAGGATCCTTACAGCAGTGTTTGTAAAGTCCCAATTCACAAACACACTTAACTTTCAGGCCAGATGAAAGCCTTGAGCCTGCACATATTCATCAATTTAAAAATAAAACAGTAGGCTTAAAGTGCAATCCGTCACTGTAATAGGAACTGGCACATCTAAAATAACTTGCCCAATTCTTGCTCCTGCAATGTCTGTGCAATTCTATTTTCAGCTCCTTTTCTATAGAAAAATGTCAGTGGTCTTTAAAAAGCAAATCAATATAAACAGAGCAGTTTTGTTCTCATTACCCCAGTGATATCCCAGAAAGTGCACACAACAGAAAGAAATAAATATCAGTAAGGGGAAAAAAGTGCCAACTTGACAGGTAATTCTATGCCAAAAGAAAGTTGTTTTTTTCCCCACTGTAGAAACTGTCAGCACTGTGCTAAATTTAAGCACATTATCCTTGGAATTAGTGGCTTGATCAAAGACTAAACTTTTCAGACATCAGAATGGTATTATGTAACACTTTATTAGGCCCTTAAACACAGAAAATCTGGAACATCCTGTATTAAAATGCTCAGTCATGTTCACAGTAACTTAAAACAAGGGCGCTGTAAAGATCAGCATATTAGGATGTGCTTAAAACATTTATGCATTGACTTTGCTACAGAAAAGGATAGATTTTATCTGTCCTTACACTCATCGCGATAGCAGAGCTAGTCAATCTAAATTTCTTTTCATTTCAATGGGGAAAAAAGGCAATTCTTGGTTGCAGTTCATCCAATCCTGAAGCATAACTCTAAAACAGGTACTTCTACTGTAAAAGTACTCCAGATTAGTAAGTTTAGATGCAGAAATGTACAGTACAGACTTATAAACAGTATTTATACTACACACACTAATTTTACCGAAGCAAAAAGAAATCTCTGGATTGTGAAACTGGACTTCATTTAGTTTTAAGAAATGAAGTTTTCAAAAATGACCCATAGTTTCTCATGTTTCAATTTTTGGTTTAACACTTAAAGACACCATAAAAAGGTATCATATTCCAGATGCTGGTACTCTACACTGATTTCAAGTGCCTGAAACAGAACTGGGATAAAACAAAACAAAACAAAGCAAAACACAAACCTAAAACCAACCAACCAAAAAAAGGTGCCAGTCAGGAGAAAAGCAAACTAGTATATCTATTGCTAGATATGTGTGGAAGAGTTTTAGGGTAACAATGCTCCCACACAATGGGTGTAGTCAAACACACTCAGTTTCCTGCTTCCCCAAGTAGGTGCTACAAACTTCACTTCTTCCTGTGCTCTTCCTTGCCTAAGCAGTTTTCTGTCTCAGAAATACACAGGAACAGCACTTGCAGAGAGAGTGAAGAACAAAGCAAATGCTTCAAACAAGCATAGAAATGTAATTTTGGGGTATATCAACATGGAAAGGTGGAGATCTTGCAACAGATGTTGCTGTCTTATGTTCCAACCTGGCAAAATAAAGGGAGACCATACCCTCGCCACTAATGCAGTCAACAGAATTTGGTGAAAGAGGTACAGAAAGTATTCCCAGCTACCTTTCATGGGCAGAAGAGGACACACAAAACTTTTGGGAAGCCAGCAGTAAGGGGCAAGGAAAATATGCAGTGAATCTGCAGAGAATTTTTTTTTTTCTTTAGAATTAATTTTCAGTCAGCTCAACCAGATGCACATTAGAGAGGTTTTTCACATGGGGAAAAAAAAAGAAGCATGGCACAAGGGCAGGAAATATATGCACAACCACATTTTTTGGCAGTGAACCTTAGTGAGAACCATTTAATTGGGAAAATCAGTTTATATTTAGACAATTATATTTGCAAACATAAGAGATAGTAAAACTTATTCTTTTTGCTTCCAAAAACAATGAAAACTTTATATTTTCCAGCAGCTTGCCGAGTCACTCATTTCCCCCAAGGCACTTGATTCTGCTGGCCAGCAGATTTTCTAGATAGCTATTTTCTTCATTTTTAGCCTATTTCCAAAGAACTGTGTGTGTGCTGCTTTTTTTTTTTTTCTTAATTTAAATACAATTATCCTCATTTAATTCCTTTGCTTTTACAGTGACCATGTAGAATCTGCAAACCTCTCTTAACTGCCAGCTCCAGATACTCACTTTCACAACCACAAAATACTGGTCCTTCCTATTGTTCTACAGTTTAAAAGTGAAATTATCGCTCTTTGTTTTTCAATATATGACCTGTTTATCTAACCTTCATTTATGTGGGCTGCAGACTTATATTTAATCCCTTCAGAACTGTGACAGGAAGAGAAGACACCAACAAAATGTGCACAGTGACAATACCCTGTTGTGGCTTTTTTTCTCCTTCCTTATTTCTGCTCAGAATTTGCAGCATACTTGCTTCATGGTCATTTATTTTGGATTGTGAACCATGCAAAAAGACAAGAACATAACCCCAGCTGTTTAGCTATGCCTGTTACAGGCACCTTACATCTACAGCAAATATCTCTGAAAGCTGAACTTTGGAGCATGTGTAATTTTAGGCATCAGCTTCACACACTATTGAAAACAAGTAACTTGGAGATGAGAAGTGGTCAGGACTTGGCACAAGTCAAACATCTCAACCACCATTAATTAACTTATTTGGAAATCATCAGTACCTTTCAGAAGTCATGTTCTGAAGGAATTTTAGGGATTGCCCTGTCAAATTAAACAAACAAATAACAAAAATGAAAAGAAGCCCATATTTCCTAGTTTTCAAACTTAGCAACCAAATCAAAACACAAGCTAACAGGAAAACACACAGCATGAACAAGCGTCAGTTGGTGAATAAAGAAATGCAAACAAACAAAAAAAAAGAAGATATATTTGGCTCCTGCTATAAATTAATTTTATTTGCACTATACTATATTTGAGGAAAAAATATTTAATTTCCTTGCCTCATTAAAGTCTTCTTTACATATCCCCCCACTGGAGCTCTGTAGTTCTATTTGCATGCAGTACAGCAGAACCTTGGTTTATAACGCTGATATTTTCCAAAGATAACTGTGATATGAGGAGGAAAAAACTCACTCACCTTTGCTTAATCATGGTACTTTTGTATTCTTGCTATGCTTATGAGTCAGCAATAGCAGAAACTTAACTTGCTTTTCTTAGGCAACGGCAATAAGTCTCACTTTTTCCTCTTCAACAGTTAGGAAAAAAAGAGAAGAATGTCCTTACATTTTAAAATTATTACACTGATGCTCCGACTGTGCAGTGACAGGCAACTTATTACCCAAGAAACAAAGTACAACAACAAAATTCCAAAAACTCCAAGTGAACTCTTCTCAAAACACCTTAAGAATTTGAACATAGCCAGGGAAAAGAAACTCAACAATCCTTTAAGTTGCATAAACAATTACAATTTCCCTTTCAAGCAAGCGCTTTACACATAAAGCCTAAAAAAACATGCTTTGAAAGAACTAGGACTTTGCACGATCTGCCCAGCTGGCTTAGGAAATGTACTTCCACCTCTCTATCGCAAGGTTTTATACCACTAACATCTGGATATTTCAGAGACACTTTGAGGAAGCATTTCAGGTCTGATTTTTAGCAAACTTCGCTATCTCAAAATGCACATGGCGTTCTTCCCACTGTTGCTATAGCACCAAGGTGCAGATTCAGATTTGTGGAGCGTTTCAGTTTCTCTGATGCTGGGAGACACCCAAGCAATGAGTGGCACAGAGTTTATATGGGACAAAGGGAGAGGAGACTCAGGAGCCAGAGGTGACCAGCGACCTGGGTCCCCAAAGACCACCTGAAGCTTTTCCAGGGCACAAAGCACTAGTTCCACCTGTCAGCAAATAAATGAGGCCACTGTCTCATAGGTAGAAATTCTCCAAGCAATTGCAGAAACATGATCCTAGACACAGCAAATAGGCACACTTGCCATTTAGGCCCTTCTAAAACTGGGCAGGTACGTCATCTTTATTAATGACTGTGTTCAAGAACTCAAGTGCCACAGGAAAAAGAAGGAGAGAAGGCAGATACAGAATCTATTTTCTCCTGATAATCATTTAAACACTAACTCAACTCTATCTAGGCAAAAAAATAAACAGGAAGCCTGAGACACCTAGGCAACTGAGGTAATGGTGCACATAAAAATGTATGACTGATAAAGAGATAGATAACAGACTACAGATCAGGATGTCAGAACCCTATCAAAGGATGAAGGCAGACTTCACCAGACACTTGCTGGCATAATCCATTCAAAGAATATATGCAGATCACAAAACTATCAAATACAGCATTAAAGATATGCAGCATGAACTGAACAGAGTGGAAGTGCTCAGCATATGGACAAAAATCCCCCAGCAGTTAATAATCAGAACAGAAAAGTAAGAAGATAACCCAACAGGGGAATACATTTCAAATCATATAAGGAGCCAGTTACTTTTTATATAAACTAATAAGCAGAAGGACAGCTGCAGCTGGGGCTGCCTGAAAGTGGGATGTGAGAGAAGTGACATCTCCTGGGTGTTGGCTAATCTTCCCTGCAGAGATCTGGTGCTTCCTGCTATATTATCACCATGTGAAGAAACTCAAATAATAAATCCAGCATAAGTCAAGGTCTGGGAGGGGATGATGACTCGAGCAGAGCCACCCACCCATAATGGAAGTAGCCATGCTTTGGACTGTCAGCAGTAATTTGGGATCCTACAGGCATCAGGAACACCAGAAGAAGGGCTGACAGAAACCAGCGCCAACAGAGGGAACAAGCCCTGAAAGGAGCCAGCAAAAAAGCAGGTACTTCCAAAAGGTTTTTCTTTTAAGCTATGCTTACCCTAGAAACTCATGTCTTTCATAGAAACACGCAAGTGCACTCTGGCTCTGGCCAAGTTCTTGGCCTTCACAGCCTCCTGTTGAAAGGGTTTCACAGCCAGGTCTGGACTACATAAAAAACACCTTAACCTTAATCACTGTTGAATCTGCCACCTATCACGTTTCTCTGAACGTGAAGAAACACTGGGAGACAGAAGGGAATAAATCCCTTCTTTGCTTGACCAAAAAGACTGTGAACTCCTCATCCCTGGAGGTGTTCAAGGCCACCTAGGGCTCTGAGTAACATATTCTAGTGGAAGTTCCCTGGCATAAGGGTTGAAGCTAAATGATCTTTCAACACATTCTATTACATGATCTAAGGCCTAGATCAATTTCTTTCATGCTGCTCACATACACTTTCACCATGATCCCTCTTAAAAGTCACATTTCTAAAGCAAACCTCTCTGTTACTTCACATTGCTTCAGCAGGTTTAAGAAAATAAGCTTACCCTGTATTTTTTTTTTCTTTTATCTAGTTCAAATTTTCATGCTGGTTCATGGCAAAGAACAGCTATAGTCATCTTTTCATTGACAAAACCAACCACAATGGAACAGAAATATAGTAATGTCATTCTGCCCTGACCATTCTTTGTTCTAATCCTCATTTTATTTACTGATTAGCATCAGCAGAACACCTCTGAAACTTTCTTTTTTCCAAACTGCTGAGCCCATTTTCTTCTCTGCAATGTTAGGTTTGCAAATTGGGAAATAATACCCTATCAGAGAAGTAGTAATAAAGGTAACACAAAATTAAAATTATATTCTCTGAACAAAAAACAAACAAGTGTTTTCTCTCTCAAGAGTCTATCATATTGCACAGTGTCTCACAGCAATATGCCTACACTTTCAACATTCTTGTACAAAGTAGGGAAAACCCACCCATACTCTGAATGCAGTGTTATTGTTGCTGTGGCAACTACAGACCACAATTTTTTGCCTCTAGAGAATTAGCATGAACACAAACATACACAGAGGCAAAGAGCAAAGACAGCTGTGGGTCCTAACCGTGCCTACAACTCACTGTGGAAGCCTAGTGCTGCCATCAAAAACTGGATTTAATTTTTAAAAAATGAACTTTAACTTCTCAGTCACTGTCTCCATTTGTCCACACTTTGTTTTCACCCTCAATACAGCATAGTTGGCAAAATATCCTGAGAAACCCTGGCACATAAGAATTGTAAATGTCAGACTACTTAAACTACACTTATGAGTGAACAGAGTAATTATAAAACTCTCTCTACAACAGATAAATTAGTGATCGATCAGCTGGAATTTGCTGGTATAAATATTTAAGGCAAACTGTAGGAGTCAGGGATTTGAACCTGCCCTCTATGTGTGTACACATGAGATAAACAATCACTACTGTACTCTCTTTAACACTACTTTGCACTGGTAATAGGGGAAAAAAAACCTACTTTCCCCAGTTTATAATGTCATTTAAGCCAGATGTAAGAGTTAAAAATGAAAACTTTTCTATTCAGTGGTCCTTTAAAAATAAAAAGTTTTACTTAAAACCAATACATGAGCATGAAAACAAGCACAGGAGTTATTCAAGAAATACTGAAAGCAGGAGGTCCTCTATTTTATGCTTTACCTTGTCATTTTGCCTTCCCCATTCCTGCCCTATCTACATACCAGGGCCAAATTGCACTTGAACAAGAAACCACAAATGAAGAAATTGCTGAAGTCCAATTAGAGCTTTGTCACAAGACCAGTGCCTATGGAAGCAGCAAACATTCACCCATTTCATTACAGTCAGCATTTGAGGTCTGTTTCTTGGACTGAAGTTGCTATTTAGCTTTTCTAGTATTATGCACGTAATCCAAAGAAATTATTTAAAAGAGTATTTTCTTGCCTCCTGTTGTGGTTTGACACTGGTGCAATGCCAGTGCCTCTATGAAAATACACTTTTTTAATATAAATTCTGTGAGATGTTATTAGGAACAGAGTAGAGCAGGCTTAAGCTTAATAACAAAGGAAAAAAACTTTATTAAACTACTACTACTATAAAAGACACACACACTAAATTTAGGATGAAGACTTTCTAAAACACTCTTCTTTTCACTTAATTTCTAGAACAACTACTATAAAACATTACTCGGGATTTCTGATTAAGTTGCTACTTTTCAGATAATTAATACTCAGTTTATTTAGGGAGAGAGGAGTCTTTCTTGTACTATGGACTTCTCAGGAAACACAGTTGCTACTTCTTGTGTTCTCATGTCATACATGGCAACTGTTTGGAGAAAATCTGTCAGTGTGATACTTTTTTTTCATGTTATAGTGCTTTCACTACTATGCATGGACAGATTGTCTATAGGGCTCCTTTAAGGATGCTTTGCTACGGACTAGAAGAGACAACAGTTCAGCTTTTCATTTTGGGACTACAGTCTCTCTCTATTTTCCCTTTGGGGCTGAGGGTCTAAGAATAGAGATTATTTTCTTCTTGAAGATAGAGGGCATCACTACACTCTCTTTAGCGTTTTTCTGTTTTTTCCATTCCTGGGCTGGTAGTTGCTGAAGCAGGTATTTTTGGTTTACGATTGTATTTCTTTAAAAATGCAGTCTCTGTTGTAGGAGAATTTGGTTTAGTTTATGGCTAATAAGAAAAGTCTAGCTAAAAGCTACTCTATCATCTCTTCTTACTTAAAAATTTCTTCTTCTAACATCTCAGGTCTCAGAGTATTTCTTTTCTACTTGAAATTGAAGAGGAGTAATATTTTACAAAGCTTTCATTTTTTAGAAAAGGGTTAAAAGTCTCGGACTCCCCGGACAGCTGAAATCTTTGTCCAGAACTCTCAACTTTTATACCGGGTATCTTCCTTCCCTTTCTCTTTCTTTTTTGCCAGTAAATTTCTAGGTGCCATCAGGCTCTTTGTCTCTTTCTCTTTTGGTGGGGGGAATAAAGGTATTTTTGTTTCTCTCTACCTTTCTGTCTGTAGGAGCTGGCCTGGTTCTAGTCGCTTTACCCTTCGCTTACTTTGATTAGGTTGTATGGCTTCCCCTCCCCCACCCAGCCTGTGGCTGGGTAGGGGAGGTCTGCACTGTACTTTTTGACGACTGGAACTAAAGAGAGTTCTTCTGGGAGTTCTTGCTTTTAACTCCCTGTGTTCTCAGAGGTGTGTCTACACTTTTAGTGGTTACTCTAGGTGCTAATATTTAAACTTGACTACTGATTGGTTTGACTTAACTTCCTGAAAAAAATTACTTCTGTGTCAAACCACAACACCTCCCTTTTCCATCCCAGATGTCCCCAATCTGACATACTCACTGAACTTGAAGACCACAGAATATAATCTCTCACTGATCAAAAATTTAAAACTTGCTATTCCATAGTGTTGCCAGGTCTTTGTCTGGGTTTTAGCAGCCAGATACACACACTCAGGTCTATTTGTTTTTTGCTTAAGTCATCTAGGTAGGCAGCTCATATGCTTTGAGACAGCTTTCCACCCACTACACTGCAGAGTGTGACATGAGGGTACAGGCAAAACTCCCATTATCCAGACAGTCTGTCACCAGGCAAACGCCAAATCTCACAAGGACAAAGCAACCAGAAAGAGGGAAATGAAGAATTGTTCTGATGTTTAGTGTTTGTTTTGCCTCAGACCAGATAGCATGGCAACACTCATTCTACAGACTGATTGATTGACTTTATTAAAAGTTTTCAGAACAATGAGTACCATTTCCCATTGAAGAAAAAAATAAAAATAATTCCTGGCTGGAAAAGCTGTCTAGTTAATACTTTGGATTTTGGTTTTAAAAATTGCCTTCTATTTGGGTATTTTACTAACAGTTAGAGGAATGATTGAGAACAAATTCTTTGGAAATTTGTAAATGATTCAACATATTTCATTCAAAAATATGTTTACAAGAGTTTTTCTCCTCACACTATTAAGATTGGTTTTTTAAAGCCTGAAATTTTCTTATCATGAGGGAAGCTAAAAACACAAGAGAAAATATATTTCCACTCAACTCCATTAAGGATGCAACATACTGTAAGTAGGCCCCATCCAAAAAACTTCTAAAAAAAAACATTTCTGTCAGAATGTGTGCTTTTGGTTGTACATCTGTGCTCACCTGTGATTTTGCAAAAGCTGTTTAAAATGCTTTAAGCTGGGGGAAAAAAAGGACTGGTGAAAATAAAAATTCCCAAACAAGGTCATAAGAAGGGAGAGTGATGCAATCTTGCTCTGGGAAAGGACCACCCAAAGGGTTTCCCTTCGCTGTTTTTCTCCATGGGCCATTCGTTCTCTCTGTTGGCAGAGGCAGGCCTGGCTGACCTGCCTGAGCCCTGTGCAGAACGGGCTGGATTCCACCTATTCAGGAGTGACCAAACAAGCCTGACCAGTGCTGCGTGCTGAAGGAACCACCAGGTGAAGGTCAGAGAATTCCACTATGTCCATCTCAGCAAGTGCTGAGGTGGAGCAAAAATGGCACTGAAGAGCAAAGTAGCTGAGGTTGAGGTGCCTCCTTCCTGTGACTCATTGTCTGGAGGGTCTCAGGTCAGAGGAGCTGAACTCAAGTGCTGTGTGCCCCTCAACAGCTGAGGGACTGCAGGTCCCTGGGGAGCACCCTCTGGCTTCACATTCTCAGAAAGGAACCCTGTGTAGATTCTCCAGGGCCACTTAGTGTCCGAAGTGTGCCCAGTGGGGACAGTCAAGGGCTTCCTTCCAAAAGCACACTCCTGGTCCAAACTACATTTTAACATAAACAGTCTCATCACTATTAGTGAACTAACTGTAGAAATTTTTGCATCAAGCTGTACTTTTAAGAGCGGGCCTGAGTTTCTGGAAAAGCTCCTTAATGACCCTCACTAGACTATCCAAGCATCCAGGAGATGAAGTTTGGTACCCTCAAGGTTATCTGTAACTACTAAGTAACATAAAGAAGGATTTTTTTCACTCCAAAGTAAAACATGGCCCATTGACATATTTTAAAAATCATGTTACCTGTTACTTGATTTTGGACAAGTACAAAAGGTTGGATTCCTGCAGTAATGCCAAGCCCAGTGCTGCAGCCTCCCCTGCCCAGGGACTAGCAGCAGCACTTGGCAGTTTGGCAAGCCTGCCTCCAGTGCTGCCCATCCTTGTGAACTGTAACGGGAGCCAAGGAGCAGCCAGAGTGCAAAATACCGTGCCAGGCTGGCAAACACACAGCAAATCCCTAAGCATCAGGGGCTCCCCTGAAAACACAGAGCCAGCTCTGTGCTCAGCGCCTAGACCTCTAGGCTGGAGCCCAAGAGTCTTCATCACTACTTTAGATTTTCTCAAAATAGCTGCAGAGCACCACTAAATCAGTGGTGGCGTGATTAATACACAGAGAAGGTTTCAGGGAGCTTTATGCAGCCCTTCAACATTTATTTTTACAGATCTTGTTTAACACAGATGAGAAGGAAAGTGCTTAAAAGGTGGAAAATTGTAAGCAGCTGATCCCAGTTGCACTTTTGTCCCTTGCCAAATTAAAAAACTCCAGGATGGAGTTTTAGGACAGGCTTTGTTTTTAAGGCATGAGGGATGTGGAAATATTTACACTCATAGTATCAAGACATCAGCCATAAGGTTCAAGACTACAGTGCCAAACACAGTGAGAACATGTTGGAAAAGGCAACACACATTTCCAAAGCAGAGAACGTGTATTTATTGTAATTGTTAGTCATAGCTGACCTGAACAGAAAAAAAAATGCTTTGGGTCTCCTCTGGGGCCTTAAACTTTGGAAGAAAGTAACATAGCACTGTCCCAAGATTGTCCCAGGAGGATACAGACTCCTGGATCTTGCACAAGTGACTGAAACAAGTCAGAGACTGGATTCACTGTAAATGCACTATGAACTGCCCTGTTCACAAGCACCTGTTAAACTGGGGACCCAAACGAGGGTCACTAAGATTCTTCCTCTGTTCTTTACATCATGCCTTCTCCTTCATGGCATTATAATAAGAAGCTAATGGTTTCTTTTAAGGAAAACAGTTTTACAAAACCAAAGTATTCAAAAGTCAGAAAAGCTCAATATTAAAGTTGGTTTTGGCAATGTAAGTAATATTTCTCTATAAATGTGTTGAATTCAAATTTCATTTATTATTTCTTTTTGCTTCTCAAATTACTAAAATTTACATAGCTTTTTTTTGCACTTGAGTGTGTTAGGCAGGGAGGGATCTAATGTAACAAATACTGCTGCAATTCAAAATGGAAATGTAGAATTTTCAGCTGTAAAATAATGACATTAGGAAATTGAAATGTAGCATAGTTCATACCAACCACGACAGTTTTTTCCAGAACTTCAGAGCAGCTTTTTTCAGTTAAAAACCTGATACTAACCCTGCTTAAATCTTTAATGAACTTCCACCTTCAATTATCTCACTTTGGTCTATGACAAATTACCTTTCTTTCCTCAGCATTACATTTTCTAATGTCTCTATTGACAACCATTAAAGGATCCTCAAAGTTCACAGACTAAAGTCCGTTAAGTTCCTAGAAAGATAGTTTTTTATTTGACTTTACACTGCCCAAAAACTGGATAAGAAAAGTCATGCAAAGAAGCTTGGGACTAACAGATCTTCTGATTAGTTTAATCAAAAAGCAGAGAAGTAAAACTGAAGTCAGACAGAAAAAAAAAGAAAAGAAAAGAAAAATGTTAAGAAAAAAGTTAACAAAACCATCCCTGATTTGGGATTAGAATACATGTTGATTTTTGTAAAAGTTAAAAAAGATACATTGTTTTTTTCTTCTTTCTCCTTTTTAAACCAGTTTACCATCATGCTTTGTGCAGAGAGTTTTTCAAACTTAAGGAATGGTGGAAAGACATTTTTAATACTCCAACTATCCCAAGATTCAGAGGCATGTCCCCGAATACCTCTACAGTTAGTTTTTTTTATTTAAACTGCTGCCAAAATATAAATATGCAGATGACCCACAATGAAAGAATTAAAATGAAAAGTTTTTCATTCCCAGCAGCAGACAAAATTAAGTTCAAGTGAAATTTTTTTTTCCACTTTGGGGAAACATGCTGGCCTCACAAATGGAAACACCAAAATTAAAAGCCCTCTGACAGAAACATGAGAAGATGCTCATACAGGTTTTTGAGGGAATTTTCTCTGAACTTACTTTCCTCAAAGTTAACAGCCTTGGTACTGTCTGACAATAGGTCAGGGTAACAAGGCCTGATAAAATGTAAGGTTTGCTGTACAGCAGTTCACCATTTGCACTAGAGTTGCTACTTCTAAAGCAATAGGTAACCTGGCATATCAAGGGTACTACAAAATAACCTTGGGAAGTGAAACTTTTTAATCATGTGTCTTAACCCTCTGAGCCTGAATTACTTCTAGAGATGCCTAGAGCTTAGGATGGCATGGTAAAACTGCATATGAATAAACAATGCCATTAAATTTCCTTTTAATATAGCTTGAAATAGTATATTTATTTCTTCACGGTATTTTCACATGCACATGCTTTGTTTACATAAATTTCACTATCAAGTTTAATGTTTGACTTCCCATATCTCACTGATTTATTGTAGAAGACTATATCCCGAAATTTGTGATTTTGGGCATGTATAACAAAAAAGTGTATACTTTGCCAAAAGTCATTGTATAAGCAAAAGGGAGAGACAAAATTCCTGCATCAACGATTTGGGGAATACATGGTATGGAAATAAAAAACACCCCAAAATTCATTTGCAAATGCTGCTGAAGGCATACCATTGACCTAGACAGATATTTTTAGAACACAAGTCAACTAAACTTCAAAGTCTGCTTTCCTGAGATATGAGAATTAATTGAACACAGAGAGTCTTTTCATCTTCTCTTTCAAGATCATTAATCTTGTTACCACATATAGCACTTCTTAAAAAATAATATTTCAATGTTAAATTCAAAGATAATCATCCATTGAAGAGACATGCTGACACATCAGGATTGTTTTAGCATCTTAAGCAGAAAACACCGTTATGTCCTCATGCAGTTCACTGTCTCCTAGACAAAATGTGAGCTGTCTGCCAGGTACACAGTGCAGAGAGGAGCTCCATCCTCTGTAATTCTGAGCTGCTTTTAAACCCAAGTCGCAATTTTTTTCTTAAGAAAACCACCAATGTGAAAAACAACATTTTCATAGTCATCCATGCTTCCCATATTGAGTGACACAACAGCTGCTTCTGAAATGACAAAACATTTTCCAAGTACCATTGCCACAGCTTTTCTGCCCCAGGCATGGAAGGGTAACAATTACAACCTTCATTCCTCAGACCTTCAGCTCAACTTTTTTTCTGGTCTTTTACATTGAGTGAAATCGCTCTCATAGCACAGTTCTCATGGAAAACCATCTCTATAAAAGAAGGGACAAGTCCTCTGTTCTTTTAACACAAAGACATATGGCTTTCACATATTACAGTGACCTGAAGGGTCTAAACTCCACCTTTACCTCTTTCTCTCCAGGCACATCCTGGAATTTTTGAAGGTTCAGGGCCAGCCATGCAGAACTGCCAGCTGCATGGACCAGAGGGAGACTGGGACTGTCACCATCCAACAGGCTAAGCACAATGACAGGGACACAGAGTGGCAAACCAGAGATACCTCCTCTGCTGCAGCCTGGGCACCAAGCAGAAGGCACAGAGAGCCTGTCAGCACTGCAGGAAGGGGCTTCTGTAAGACCAGTCCCTGCTCCACATGGGATTCAGATCTGGCAAAATTGTCCTTCATATACAGAGCTCCATTCTGCACAGAGGAGCATGTGACTGAACTTCTCTCTGCTCCAGCAAAACACTCCCTCATTCTTATGAGGAAGAGAAGCTATCCACCTGGCAGAAAAGTCATGTAAAAAAGATTTTTTTTTTTGCTTCTGAGGGCCTTAGCACTGCAGGTCAGAGTTGAGACTCATGCAATTTGAGGGAACAGTGGTGGCACAGTGCTTCCACACGTACCCACAATCTGGGTATATCCTGTTCCAGGACAGCAGAAGTCCTTGATGCTTGGCATGGTGCAGCATACAGCAGTGGGGCAAGAGGAGTGGGGGAAATTTTAAAAAGTATTGACAGCATAATCTCACAGGGACAATTAATTAGAGGGATTTTCAGGTGAGGAAAGTTCTATGTCATTGCAGCTATGCTGCAGTTCTGTGATGAACCCCACAAAAGGGGAGTTCCTCCTGGCCCATCACTGTCCCGTGCCACTTGAGCCAGTAGGGTCATGGGCAGGGACAGCACCCACACCTGCACACACACTCACACAGCCCAGCCACACTGCTGACCTCAGAGCACGTGGCCCCTACTTTCTGCTGTGGGCTCGAGAAGCAAACCAGCAAACACAGAAGTGCCCACCACCAGCACCCATGAGACCAGAGCCCAGGGACAAACATAGCACATAACCAGATGCAGTGAAGAGTTCTCAGGCCCAGAAGAGCATGAGAAGAATCTTCTCCACAGACAACACCATCTCTGTATCACCTCAGCTGAATGGAAGGGCAAGATTTTGAAAGTTTAGAAAGAAAAACTGCAGTCTTTCAAGACTTCATTGTTTGGGAACTGAGTCAGCCCAACACTGTGGTACCACAAACAAGCTGGAACAGTAAATGTTTGCTATTCCTGGTTTCTTTGGTGCTCCTGCATACATCAATCATGGCATGGAATACCTCAAAAAAAGAAGCTATCACTATTCATGTGCCTTCTCCTAAACTAATAGCTCACAGATAATTATAGGCCTTTATTGTTTGACTGTTTTAGTGTTGAGCAACATATCTGTCTTCTTGCATCAAAATCTGTTTTCTGTCAAAAAAAGGGAAAATTGGCATGGTTAGATGAAGGAGTTTAATCTACAAAATGACATATTCCTTAGTCAGCTTTAAAAACAAACTGTAGTAAAAAATGACACATAGCACCACTCACTCTGCAAACAGAAGAAAGCAAATAAATCTCAATCTTCTGTTGATATTTTACCAAGCATACCTCTGCTGCCCTGGTTTCTTAGAGCACAGATCAACTTCCTAGTAGTTTGGTGGAGTCTTTTTCTGTTCAGCACAAACTTCCAGACTTAACTTCCTTGTTGCTGAAAGAATGCAGGAAGGCAGCAGGTGCATGCAGGCTTGAGAGACAATAAAAGGCAGGGGGTAGGGGAGAGCAACGTTTTTCTGCCTGTTAGGGATAAAGTTAACTAGGAGACTATAAACAATTAGAAAACACAACCACAGCCAAAAATCTATGATGCTGTTAAGGATTTAATGCAAACTTGCCCTCCCAGAAGACCACTTGTGTGTCTGTGTGTTCTGCCTATCTCCATATATGCACTTTGCAATTCCATCGGGCACTTGGACTACGTTGGAAGCGGCTTCTAAGCTTCCCTTCTACAGTCCTGTAGCCACGAAAACAGTGCCTGAACGTAAGGATTCCCTACAGGGCACCCCGCATCTCCGCACGCAGTTCCCAGAGGTGGACCAGCACCAGAGCTCCTGAAGCATTCCAAACTCTGCCCCAGTCAGCCTAACCGTGACTGACAGCATCCAGCAGCATCCAGCGGCGACTTCTTGCGAGAGCAGGAAAAGCGCCAGGCATTGCCGGGAAAAACGAAACGCTTCCCCGGTGACAGCAGCCCGACCCCCGCCCAAACCCGCTCCTACCGCGGGCTCTCCGCGCTGCTCCCGAGGCCCCTGGGCAGACACGGTGTGACAGAGACTGACCCGCCGTCCCTGCCGGCCAGGGATCCGCCCTGAGGATGCCGCCCGGGCCCGGCGCTCCCGGCGCGGCTCGCAGCCTCACCTGGTCCAGCGGGATGCCCAGCAGCGCGCTCAGCGGGTGCAGCAGGGTGGAGCCGGTGGTGCGCTGCGGGGCTCCGGGTGGCTCGGCCATGCCGCATCCCCCCCTCCCGCCGCCGCACGGCCCCGGGGCCACCTGCGCGCACCTCCCGCCGCCGCCGCGCCCGCTCCGCGCCGCGCCGCGCCCGCCCCGGGGCCCTCCGTGAGGCGGGACCGCCGCCGACGGCCGGGGCGGGGCAGGACGGGCGCCGGGGGCGGGGAGCGGGAAGCCCTCGCCATCCCCGGGGCCGCATCTGCTGCCTCCCGCCGCCCGCGGGCGCAGTGGCCTTGCGCGGTGGAACCGCGCGCGCCGCGGCGTCCGCGGGTTCGGTGCGGACGGGTGCGCACGGACAGCCGCTGCCCCAGCGGAGTCTCCCTGCCCCAGGTTCCTGCCAAAAGCACACGTTTGTCAGGCACCGGCAGAGCTCGCAGCTGCCCCAAGCAGGGGAGAGCTAGAGTGTCACAGCCAAAACAGTCCCAGGAAGAAGTATTTATTTACTCATTTATTTATACAGAGACCCTTCACAGGGAAAAAAAGGGAAAAATTAATAGTAAGCTTTAAGTGATATGTTTAGCTTGCAAGTTTTTCTGCCAAGCTCATCTTATCTGCAGGAGTGTTCTTACGCTTGCCCCGGACAATGTGGTATTGTGTTCCAAGGAGAGCTCGGTCAGCGCTGCAAGCTCTCTGTTCAGCTCGCAGCTGCTGGCATGCTCGGAACCTGGAATATCCCAAAGGATCCTTGCGGGCTTGGTTACACGCTCTTCAATAGGCCGGTCGTTTTCTTTTCTTCAAGTAATTGCCAACTGTGGTAGCTGAAACTGTAATAGTGGCTTAAAATGGTATTGTGCCATGTTCAAATGCCCTGCTTATGCTGTGCAAGGGTGTGCTGTGCTGGAAAACCCAGGCAAAGGCTGTTCAGTGGAGAAGGAGGATTACAGAAACGACATTCTCTTAGTATCATTTTAGTGGTGCCAGTTTGAATGTATGTGAAAATATACACATGCATACATGCACACACATACTTTAAGTGGAGAAAGTAAGAGGTTTGGAAGAACTGGATAGGCATGCATGAGAGTTCTTAATGATTTCCATTATAAATTGCTCTTTCCAGTTTAAAATTTGCCAGCCTGAAACTCTGGATGGAACTTTCCATGGGCTGTGTCTGCCACAAGCAGGCTGCTTGTTGAGCTTTGGCTAAAAACATTGATCTGCTTTTGGGAACAGAATAAAAGTGATTTATGACACACACAGTACAGATAATATCAAAGCTTTTTTTCACTGTGGAAATCTAGTACCTCTGGGAGGGTGACTTAAAGTTGAGACATGGTAGTTTTTTTGAATCAAGGAAATGCCTTTCACTGTGTTTGTGAAACTGCCCAAGAGCCATCAACTGCCAGAGTTCTGGGGGAAAAGCCACACATAATCCATGTGGATAATATAACATAATATTTCTGGAGACCATAAGCATTCTTCTCCCCTTTGTATTTCCTCTTTGTGACTGACTCCACCTATTTCTGCCACTAGAGGAGCAGCATGGGATATCACACAGCTCCAGGCACAGGAATTACGTGTCTCTCTGTATTCAGTGCTCAGCCATCTGGGCTGTGTGTGGTGGTGAAAACAACTGATCTGGAAAACAGCTGGAAGGAGGGAAAGACAGATTGAGAAAGTCAGGCACAAGAGCACAAGAAGGAAGGAGATGGCAACTATGAAGTGGGTTAACACAAGAAGCCCGGGGAAGGGAACTAAAGCAAAGCTGGCTACAGATACAAAGGAACAGAGCAATCCTTTTACCTTGTACTGTAGCCATCAGGACTTCCAAGATGGAAATTTCATCTGGAATATCATGTTTAATAGCCACCCACAGGCCAATCTTACATTTCTAATATATTTTGAATTAACTTATCTTTTTGACCTCCACAGGATCCCATGGGTTCTGCTGTTTAATTATGTGCTGCATGAAAAAGTACTTCCCTTGGTTTGCTTTAAAGCAGCTGCCTTGTAATTTCATTGAGGGCTGTCTTGTTCTTGTGCTCTGAGAAATAAACAAGTAATCATTGGTTAATCACCTCCCCCATGCTTTTCATAACTTCATATACCCCGAGCTGCCTCTTGTCCTCACTGAGGACTCTAGTTAATCTCTCATTACATGGAAGTTATTGGTATCTTTGTCCTTCCTTTTCACCCTTTTCTGTTTTCTTTGAAAGGAAGTGACTGATGTTTTGTGGCAATGAAATATGTTGTTCTTCATTCCTTTACCAAGAATCTCTAATATCATCCCTAGGGACTTCAAAGTCTATTTTCTCAGAGGTAGTAGCTAATTTACGGCCTAATGTGTATGTATAATCAAGATTTGCTTTTTCCTGCTTACATTTCCCAATATTAAATGTTAACACACTTTAAATTGCACCACATACAACATTGTAAATCTATTTCAGCTCAATAAGAAAGCTCTGAATATGCTGAATTACTTCATATCCTTGCTAAATTGGTCTTCTTATCTCCCTTTTCAAAAATTTAAAGTGCTCAACAGGACAGATTTCTTTGTATTAACTTCCAATTCAGCATTTATTCTCATCCTTTATTTATTTTATTTTGAACAGCTAGTAAACCAGGGGGAAGTATTTCCTGTGATTCTGTGATTATTTAATGTCTTCGGATGTGAAACCTTACCCCTTCTTGTATCTGGAAATACAAATATACTTTCTTGACAGGATCACTCTTAGTGTTTAGAGAACACTAATAGATTTGTGATATATAACTTCTGTACAATGACTATAGTTTCCCCATTATATCATAGTTTTCTGTGTGCTTTTCATGCTTAAAAGACTCACAGATATCAACAAGAGTAATTTAAAAGCTTACACTAAATTCTAGTACAGTCCAATATTATCATTTCCTTTCATGGGAATATGAAATCCCTGTGTTACTTAACTTTTAAAATGTTAACCTCTGTTAAAATGTAAACCTCTGTTTCCTTGTAAGAAAGACAGGATATATTTCTTCAGAAAAGCAAATCTGACTGTTTGGAAATAGAGATATAACCATTTTATCATTCACGTTGCAACACTGACAACATGAATTTTGTATCAGGTTCCTTTTTTTAAGGAAACCAACTGTTAATGAGTAACATATAATTCTGAATTAAAATAAGAAATTAGGCAAGAAACTGTCTGCAAGAAACTGCAAGAAACAAAAAATCTTGCTAATAGTTTTCCTGTATGAATTTCTGCTGTTTGATGGCTTAACTGAGTTTTACTTGATAAACACATTATTTTGTTAAGCTTATCTAATGTTATTAAACTTATATGCAGATGTAAGCTTTTTAAGACTTTGTTTTGTTTTGTTTTGTTTTTTAAGTAATTTGCTATTAAAGAGAAACAGCATACAGATATTCCTGTGTTCTCTTTCATATCAAGGCCTGTTTGATAGTAAATCTATTTTTGGGTGACTAACTTTACAAACCTCGCAATTTTGCAGCTGATAGAATTATCCCATAACTAAAATTTGGGAAAATCCCAAAAAGATTTGGTAGTTTTCCTATTGCAACTGTGAAAGAAAATATGTTGACAATTTTGCTGATACATCGCTATAAATGTAAGACTATTGGTGCAGTTAAACTTGCTCAGGGAGGTTTTTAATGTCACAATTCAGGTTAGGCCTGGGTTATTGGTATGTGGGCACTGTTCAGGCAATACTCAGCAAATGACAAGAGTTTTATTTGTTCACTGGCAATTCCTGGGAAAATTACCAAACTTCTACATGTCTCCCTGCAGAGATTCCTAATTTCAGCAAAGCATTAAAGCATAGGCTTAAATCCCATAGGACTGCAATCTTCATTGAATTTTAGCTAATGCTTTGGTGCCTTGACATGTTGGAGCCAAAATAAAATTAGTTTGTGGAAAAAAAAGGGTGAAAATTAGGAAAATATAATCCCTTCTCAGTCTCATATAAAGTACAGTGAAACAAACCTGTGTGAAGAATAGAACAGTATGAGTATTCTGATTATTTGAAAATACAGGGAGAGGATTGTTGCTTGGCTATTTTGATTGATTACCTCAAATGTACGTTAAAATAACCATTAGATAATAAATATAAATACCAAATTAAGTATCTCCAGGAAGGGTGTGTTTATTAAGTAATTACAATCAGAATGATTGAATGGGATGCACTCAAGGATGTTTTGTTCTGGGTGTCTGACAGCCTTCAATCTAGGTTTTAATCAAAAGAAGTGCTGTGGACATGGCAATAGACAGTGAAGCCATCTGCTCTCTGTAGATTATTCTGTGTGCACGTTTATATCCATCAACTTATAGATGTGTGTGAGTGCTGAAACTGAAGGCATTTGCTGTGTGCTCACACACACTGCACACATAACTCATGCATATCAATAGTTTAATTTTCTTACAATGCTAGCAATGGGAAAATATTATTGATTGTAGCTGAATTTTGCTATAATTACACAAGAAAATATACCTAAATCTAGTAATAACTTCATGAAAAGGGTGTTCTATCTTCTTATGCTATATGAACATTGGTGCTTTGCTGAACCAAGCTCAGAATTCTTGAAGCCTTGAAGTAAAATGGAAATAGCAGCCTAAAATCATCTGGGAGCTATGCAGGTCATAAGGAAGTGGACAGGATTTGGAAAATTCAAGAAAGAAAATACAAGTCTTGCTACCACATGTGATACCAAACGTTGAAAGGTCTTTAGTATTAACTACAGTGCAAGGAACATCTGACTTCAAGGGTTTTTTGAAGCAGTAGGCAAGTTTCCAACAACCTCTGTGGTTACCAGGAATGCCTTTAAATGATCATATTTTTCTTGCTGTCACCTACACCTGTGATGATACTTAGAAGTAATATCTGCAATTTTATAAATGAATCCCTCCTTTTCCCTTGTCCTTAGTGCGAATGAAATTTAATTAAAAATTAATGTTTTATTAGTTGAGAGCTTCCACTCTTTAATTCTAAAAAGGTTTCAAAAATCTCCTATTTGGAATAAACTAGAAGGAAACTAATTCAGAGTTCTGTATATCAAGAACATATAGTTTCATGATTATGGATTACAGATTTTCAAAGGCACAAGTTTTATGCATGTTATTTATACTGTGAACTCTCTGATTAGTGTCAATGCATTTCAAAGTATAAACCACTGCCTTACAAAAGTCTTTAAGAGTAGTTTCACTGGACATTCACTTTTATGAATTGGACCTCAGCTTTTGCACCCAGCACTGATGTGCAGCAGGCGAAGAAAAGTTCCTAATCAAAGTTCCCTCCAGAGAAGAATTTTTCAAGGCATTTACTTTCTCCATACTCCAAAATAAGTTATGAAAAAGTTTGTCTGAGGCTAAATTCCTCTCCAGAATTCCCAAGTTACAGCCTCAACACTAGTAGTTTCCAGGAAAGAGGTGCTGCTACATTCCAGGCTTTCAGGTTTGTAAAAAAGCACCAGCTGGGTCTTTAAAGCAGTTGTGGTACAGCCACTGGTGCTGTGCTCTGGAAGACAGACAATTCCTCTTTGATTCAGAACTTCCCACCTACCACCAAAATCATGGTGAGGATTTCCTCCCTCTGTCAGCGTCCCACTGCCAGCTCTTTCCCAGGGAAAGCCTTTCCTCTATCACTGTGGGACAAGGTATATGTGTTATCATTATGTACCTCTCTAGAAACATAAACTAAAAACTCAAATATATGTTTCTTTCTAAATGTGCCGGGAGGAAATGAAGATGAGGGAGCCAGGCTCTTCTCCAGAGTGAGACCACCAGAGGCAACAGGCACAAATTATAGGACAGAGAGAAAGTAAAGCAGAGAGAGGGAAAAGCCCCTTTTATTTTGGTGGACATCAGGTTCAGGAGCCCCAGGGGTCACAGAGGTTCAGCCAGGGACAGGAGATTGGTACCTGCAACAACAGAGCCAGAAGGCACTGATAAACCTCCAGAGGCAGGAATAGGCATGCCTTGGTTCCCCTTTCTCTGGAAAACATGGTTGACAAGGAATCTTTTACAGCCCCGAAGAAAGAGCTAGTGCTGACATCAGTGACAGGTTGTCTCTGGCACCTCATCCTTGTGGGAAATAATGTCCTTAGAAATCCATGCAGGTGCAGAGATGCACAGTGCCCCAGTGCCAAGGCACAGGACTCAATGGAGCCCCTGGGGAGCTGCCATGGCATTCTTCCCAAACCCTGTGCAGCACCATCCAGAGATGGTGTCCTGGCTGTCCCTTGCCAGCAAGGTGAACTGACTTAGAGCAGGGCTGAGAGCTGGGAAAAATGGGCAGCAGAGCCTGGTACTCAACTGGGTCCCTCCCTCTTCTGGATCTTTGTGCTTGGTTTCAGTCTTCTCCTTCTCTTTTTCCTTGCTGGATGCCATTCCCTCTCCTCTGCCCAGGACTCACTTCTCCTCCTTTTTCTTGGCTTTTTGTTTTCTTGTGAGGTGCCTACAAAGCTTTCTACCCCACAGTGGGATGAGATAGGGAAAGGTAGGATCAACTGCAGTCAGCTCTTGATTTGACTAAAGCTGCCTCCCTTTACCTTCTTTCCTCTGACAGGCTCCTCAGTTCTCCTGCAAATACCAGACAGCTTAACCCGGTCTCTGGGCTGGTTGGAGACAAAGTAACGTGTGCCTAAAGCAGAAGTGTTGGAGTCTGCAGGTGGCGAGGGACAGCCTGGAGCAGGAACAGACACTGTCCCACTCTCCTCTCTGCTCTGCAGAGGAGATCCCTTAGCCTGGTTTGCATCAGACCTTTCTCCAAGGGCCTCTCTCAGGAGCACAGTGCTCACTCACTGGGAAGGTGATCCTTGGTTCATTGGGGAACTGCATGGGTTAGGGAGCCTGCAATTGCTCTCCAGCTGAGAAAAGGTTTGCCTGCTTTGTTCCGCTGGGTTTCCTCTGCTCTTGTGAGACAGAGAGCCCTTTGGTGCCATGCCACCTTCTGTGGTGGAAGACTCTGCTTTGGAAAGCTGTCTTTCTGGTGGGATCTTGCAGGTGTTGAGGCCTGTGTGCTAAAAAATGGCCAGCAGCTGCCTCAGGAAGAGGTTGGCTGCCGGTGGCTTCTCAGCCACGCTGAGGGAACAGCAGCACAAGGTTCACCGAGTCGATCCCAGAACTGGCCTGGGGCAGGAGGCTGTGCTGCACAGCTGTGCAGGTGCTCTCAGCCAGCCATCAGGGCCCCTGTGCTTGAGGAAGGAAGGAAGCCCAGCATTGCTTCCCAGCACTTGATTCCAGACAAGCCCACACTACGGAAGGCTTGCTGTCCACGCATTTTTCCCCAATACACAAGTCCACCCCAGCAAAGGTGAGCTACCAGAAACACCAGCTTTTGAAGGAGCCAGTCCCTTGGCAGGCAAGTGCAGGTCCCCTTGCAGTGCCTGGTCATCTGGCAGGCTGCAATCCATGCTTATGCTTTCAGTTCCTCCAGCTGTGCCTGCTTGCTGCTCCTCTGCATAGCTGCCATGCACTCCTTGTAGAGCTCTATCATGAGAAACTCTGCCAGGAATGCTCTGCAGGAAGTCCTTCAAGGGTTCCCAGTGAGCTTTTGGAGACTGCTGGCCAAAAAGGAGCTCTTCCAGCATCAGGTCAGAAGGGCTCACCTTGAGGTCAGCCAGCAGCAGCAGAGCTTTTCTTTGCCAGCGTCCAGGATCTTCATCAGCTCATGAAGGGCTATTCTGCTGGCAGGTCTGTGGAAGATCCCCTCTCTCACAGGTCCCTCTTGTTTGCAGGATTCCCAGGAGCTGGATGGGCCAGGGCAGCATGCCATCCTCCTCACAGGGGGATGCTAGGGGCTGTCCAAAGAACACCCTGCTGCATCTGGAGCTCACCTGGCCTGGGGCCTGGGCAGCAGCCACTGCAGAGCACCACAGAGCAAAAGGCCAGCACAGCCCCTTCCTGCTGCTGCTGCTGCCGATCCCTCCTGCTGCAAAGGAGCAGTCACCCTTATCTAAAAGGAATGTTACCTGCTGAAGGAGTCTTCAGAGATCATGGGATAATGACTTTTAATATTTGCATATAATAGTGAATTAGAATCAGAATCTGTTGATGCGAAATTAAAGACAACAGAAGACAATGAAGAGAGGCTTACACACACTTTTTAGCTTGTGAGGCCTTCTGTGTCCAGGCTTGAGATAATTTTGCAGCCTAGTTTTTTGCAGCAGTTTCTTGCTGCTCAGAGGGATGTCTTGACTTTAATAAAACCAGTGGTCATAAGGCAGGCACATGTACCTATAGAAGGATTCTCTTTTTTCATTTACTAGTGAATTGAAAAGAAGGTGGTTTACATGAGGTCTTTTTATGAGCTCTACTACTCTTCATTCCAGAACATTTTGAGATGCAGAAGCCTGTGTAATGCAGCTTGAGACTAAAAACCTGGAAGGGTATTTTTTGATGTACAAAATGAGAAACTGTACATATTGAACTTTAATATGATTTCCTCATAGCTAATATGAAAAAAAAGTTTGCATGAACCTTTGTTCATGCGAATACTTCAGGATCCAGTAACTATTGGACATGGCTGGAGATTTCAGTTCAACTACTTTTAAGAAAATCAAGAGAAGGTTTTATAAAGAAAAAGAAGATGTTTAGGACTATTCAAATAATGATGTTTGTATTTTTAAGGAAGGGTTTGCATAACAGCTGTGTAAAGGCAAATCATAGTGCATTAAGGTTTTTGATAATAAAAGTCTTTCAAAACTCCAGTTTACTAGGAACTATCAGTGTATCCAGTATAACTCTTCTTATCTATGTCAAATGAAAACCGAACATGAAGATAATTTACTATAGAGTGACTTTTCAGCTTCTTTAAATCATAATTCACCAGCAGCAGGTTTTTAATATCATCCCAGTCTTCACAGTGCAGGTCCCTTAGATTTTGTTCTCTACTACCATCTAGAGGAGAAACTGTACAGCACAGAGAAAAGTAAATTTAACTTTTCCAGAAAGTTAGATAGTTTAATTTTTTTCCCAGAAATCCTTTTTGCAGTAATTATAATAGGTGGGTAAAACAAAGTGTTGAAACCAGTTAAGACTTAGAGTTAGTGAAAAGATATTTCAGAGTTTTTAAAGCTGTAGGTGTAATACTACAGTTTTATAGAAGGAGAAAAAAAGCTGGTATAATCAAACAAGCCTTTTCAACTGTAGTTAAAAGTCTTATGGTAAAGATTCAATTACATTGCAGGAATCATTCAGTACTGTTGCATAGATGAGAGCCAAGATCTACAATGCTTTTTGTCCACTAATGCTGTTGGACAACAGTGCTCAGCAACATATATAGTCTGAATAAAATACCTAGTAATATTAGTGCTAACTGAACACTGTGTCCCTCAGTACATGGTTAAAGAGATTTAATTGTGTGCATTATTGTTCTAGTTGTGAATAGTCACTACTTTTCCAAATAATGTCTGAAGGAAAAAAAATCAGGGATAAGCATGGTTTGAAGCTGATTAATGTTATTTAAGATAACCAATATATTAATTATGTAATTACAAGAAATTCTGGGTTTTTCTAACTTTTTTTGCCTTTATCTTCTTTAAATTGGTACTTCATTACCCTGCTTAAGTGAATACCTGTGGAGATATGGTTAAACACCTGCTCAGCTAAAATCTCATGCACCCTCTCACTGTCTCTTGTTGTGATTACTGAAGCTTTTTTTCCTCCAGCATTGGCAAATAAGACATTGTCCTATGAGAAAGCTACTGCAAAGTGTATTTTCCAGATTCACTTCTTAGAACACGTCACTCTTATTTTTGCATATTCTGCTTCTCTCCTTCTCATGCGATTCTTCCTTTTCTAGGTTCCCATTGTCTATTCATCCACCCTAAGACAAGCGTTAGCCCTTATGTTAGATTTTCAAATGAGCACTCTTGGCTTTTCTTCTAAACTTGCCGTTTTACAATTAGGAGTTGACCCCAATAACCATGCAAGATTAAAATACTATCCTCTTTTTAATTACTTCTTAAAACTTTTCTTTTTCTTATTGTTTCAAGGGGGAGGGGGAAATGCTTTTCTACTGAAAGCTTGTCAACAGAGACTTGTTATGCTGAGATCACAGCATATTCACTGATTAGTGCTGTCTTATTGTTTCTTTGGCCTTCTATGCCAGCTGGTCTATATCCAGTTTTGAGTCCTGCCTCCTACTTAGATCATTAGCCCCTTCAGCCAGAGACGCCTGCTTTATTCTGAGCTTGTGTAACATCCAGCAAAACAGGGTCTTCCTCCATGAATGGAGCTGCATGGCACAGTGATAATAACATGATAAACATATTACCACTGGAATTATCATTATGCGTGTAATATTTATATGTGTGGGGAAAAGGTCTGGATCCAACACCCAGTAAACTACCAGAAAGAACATGACCCAGTTAACAATGAGATCTTTAGGTGTATTTTCATCACTGGCAAAAGCAGGACCCCTGCTGATCGATCTGTAAAACATTGATGATTGTTTTAAAGGCAGACACTTAGTAGACCTTCCTGGATGGATCAGTCTTTTTTGCTGCCTCAAGCCAGGATAATCAAAGAAACATTGTGGATACTTTTAAGAAAGAAACTGAGATGCTCACATTCAAATTTTCATGTCAATCACATCTGTCAGCAGATATCTTGCAAAGTTATCATGGATGTTAGCATACCTTCTGGCTGTCTCATAAGTGTGAGACTAGTTCTATTTTTAAAAGGAGGCATATTTAAGGAGAACAATTTAGATTAAGTTGGCCACTGTCTGCTTTAGCAGTTGCTCAGAGAGAGCACTACAGTATTAAGTGAACAAATTTCAGGTTTCTTAGCAGTGCAATAAAATAAGAAGTAATCATCTGTCCTACTATAAAGCTGAGCATCCAAATTACAGTTTAGCTTTATTAGTGGTCCAGGTAGATCAATCTCATAGCACAGCATGCATTTCCCACAAGGCTAAGATGACAGACAGAAAACTGGCAAACAGAAAACTGGGCCTCCAAGTGCCATCAGAATGGTGCAACAGAAAAGTACACAAAGATCCATCCTAGATGTTATATGTGTAACAAGACTGCATCTATTGGAAAGATATTTGAGTATTTCCTTCTCTGCCTTAGTCCTACTATTTAGCTCCTCTTTCAGAAATCACTCCCTTACCACTAGCAAGAAGCCTTTTACCTAAACTGGCAGAAATGTGATGAGCTTGTCTTTGCTGAATGTTTTTCACTACATATTTTACAGCTCATCTAAGAAATGATTGTTCAGCAGTGGTGCACTCTTCTAGGTTAAGTCAAAAATTACTGACTTTCAGTAACTGTCGTCTTGTTCAAGTGATGAATCTCTTAAATACTTCAGGGGATTTAAAATGTGTGAAATAAGCAACGGAAATGGTTAATGTAGCTGAAATCTTCACTTCTCACATATTGCTGGTAGAGGTTTACTGGCTATAAGGCCAGAAGTGACCCTGATGGTCATGAAGTCTAAACAAGCTTCATTTTAGAATGATTCATCTTTCCTTTTGTCTTCCTTCTGTAGCTTTCTTTACACTAAATTGGCTTTGGACTCCATTTGGAAAATATGTGCTATGTGTAGAAATTAAGCACCAAAAATCATAGCCATAAGTTGTTTCCCTTTGAAGAGAAGTTTTGGTCAATTTTTCAGATTTCTTTGCATGTTTTCCCTATGCCTGCATTAGTGAGAAACTAAGTTGAGTTTAACTAAGTTAAGTTGAGTTTCACTCCAAAAAGCTTTTACATGACTTTGTACTATGGAAGTGGCCAAGGCATCATGGACACCTAAACTCTCAGAAACTCATTCTGCACACATGGTAATGAAGCTTGTCTCAGAAAATTAAAAGGTTTAGGGGTTAAAGATTTGGGGGGGGGGGGGGGGGGAACCAACTGATGTGGTAAAGTCAGCTTTTTGTAACAAGTATTTCTTGTTCAGACCAGAGCCTAACTTCAGACAAGCAGATTCTCTAGCTTTTAAAATTGCTAGGGATAGAAAAGAGTTATAGTCCTACTGAAGTTGTTTTAATGGATAATTGCCCTGAGAGACAGACAGAGAGGTGAAAAATAAATACCTAGTGTAGAGGACGGACTGATTCTCCTGTCATGAACAGGTAAAATATAACTTTGGAATATCTGTAACCACAATCCTGATTATCTTTAAATCAGATACCAACTCTGTAATTAACTCTTATTAAATAGGAAATTCCAAAACAAGAATGCCAACCTACAAATTAAAAATACCTTCCAGCTCCTTCCCAGTACCATTTTTTCACATGGACAGTATCAGATGTTAACAGAAGGGTGCTGAAGCTGGTGATCTGTGGTGCCGGACAAGAAGACATCTAGTCCTGGCAACCTTCTCTTTGGCAGGGTGCAGTCCCCTTGGTAATGATAACTCTCAGAACCTTTTTCTGTGCTTTCCTTCAGCATCATTTCTGAGGAGCAATTAGACCTGCTCCAGAACCTCAGTTGAATATGTGCCTAACAGGGCTCTGCCATTTCCAGCTGCTTCCATAGGAATACTTTCTTTCCTCTATCCCATTGTTAGAATCCTTGGTCCAGTGCAGCCTTTCTTTATAGGAGGTCATTGATGCTATCACTATACGGGCAAAACAGCTTCTTCTGAAGTGGATGACCCAATTACTGTGGTAGCAGATGGGCCAGTGCACAATGCACTTGCCAGCTGACTGCTTGCAAACGTGTTCTTAAACAGATACCATCGTAATTCGCTATGCAGGAACTGACAAATTGCATCCTATGTGACAGGGTATGATATGGATCTGCTGTAGTGCCAGCCTCCTATATAGTTAATGAAAGGTCTCCTTTCCCATCCCATGCATAGGCAAGGCTGACAATGAGGGGGATCATCATTACATAGTTATTGTAGTCCTGTAGTTTCCATTGATGTCTGCAGCTTGCCTGAGTTATCCCTATAAGGAAACATTTAGGCTTCTGATCTAACCTGAATTTATCTTCTCCAGCTACACTGCAGATAATGTCTTATAGATTGCTGCACAGCGCCACTATGGGCAACATATTCCAGTTATGTGAGTTTTTCAAATGTCACTACTGATTTTAGGGGCCTGGGCTTAGATTTTTAGAGAGAGCTTCCTGACTTCTTGAAACCAAGCAATATAATGATTTTGGTTTAAATTCAAACCATAGAGCATTGCAGTTTACATCTGCCATGTAAACAGAGGGATGCATCCATTTGTTTGTCTTGAAGAGGACAAAGAATGGTTTCAACTCCACTGTTCTTCTGTGCCTACCAGTGGGAAGCATCTTCTCCACACCCATGCTGTGGGACCAGGGAAAGGAAGAGGCAGTGGGACAGCACCTGAAGCACAGCAATACTCAGGACATCCGTCTTGAGCTCCCATGTCCGCAGGCAAAGCCCTCTCCTCAGCCACCTTGGAGGAGCTTCCTCAGTGACTGTGCTGCTGTGGCCTGACTCTCCCCACAAGGCACTCTGACTCCTGAGATGTCCAGGAGAAAACAATAAAGTGTAAAAAGAACTAACACTGCTGAAGGTATATTAACCCTGAGCTGTCCCTGATTCCTCTTTCCATTGGGTTTGCCAACTTTTCCATGTGTCCCTACACTGTAGTTTTGACTCTAGGGAAGTGAAGAAAAAGCAAAGTTGCTTGTCCTCTTTGCAAATCTTCCTTCTGCAAGATTTTTCTGGTCACAGGAGTGGCAAGACAGGTTGGTTGGTAAAAACATTCCAGAGTTTTACATTAGACTTCTGGAAGGTTAAAGCTAACCTGTGCTAGTGTTTACAGTATGGTAAATTATGACCTAATGTTGCAACTCCCATTCTAATTTGCCTCTGTCTAATTCAGCTCAGGTTTGGTGTGCAGATAATTAAGTGCTGACTGCTTGCTTGAACTGTTTCTTTGGTTTCTCACACATAATGGTACCATGAAATAGAAAAAAAAAAAAATTACAAAGTCCAAATTTTGTTGTTTCAAGATCCCTGCAGATGTAGCATTCATCTTCACTTTTGGATGTGGCAGAGAGTGCAAAACACACAGGTAATTCTAACATTCCCAAGGGACGTAACAGAAAGAAAGCAAAATTAAAACCACTAAGTTATTAAAATGTTTTTGTGATGTCAAGATACTATGGCTCACTAAGAATTATGAAACAAGCTACAGATCCAAAAACCACACTGTTCTGAAAACTGTCGTCCTTTCAGTAGGTGCTAACTCTCTGTTGCATAGCTTCTGCAAATTGCAGTAGTTTTACTGGCAGGGATGTTCCCTGTAGATAAACAAACCATCCTGTGTCTCTGCAACACGTGTCTGAGGCTGTCCCATGTATCACTGAATAACTTTCTAGTTTCTGGCATCATCTTTGGGGTTCCTCAGGCTGAGAAGCCCAAGCACAACAAAAACCCAGCTACTGTTTCATAGCTATAAGGAAAGACCAGAAATTATTTCCTAAGTATGTGACTGTACTTGAAGATTGTTTCTTGCAGCTTATCCAGTGGGAATTTCTGTAACTTAGGAGATAGCCCCAGTTACATAGGGCTGAGAAGTAAAACTGAACACCTTCTAGCACTTGAAGTTCCTGTTGGAATTCAAGACTGTGAACAGGAAAAGCTAGAAAATATAGTCTGGAAAGTACTTATTACTCCAAGCAAATATTTCAAGTGCCCATTTAACAGCTAAAGTGTAAAGTCTCTTGTAAATAGTTAGCACTGAATGTTGTATATTATCCATAGTCAGGGGCACAATAGTGGGAACTTCTGGATGGTTAACAGTCTTCTCAGCAAATTATTCACCAGCTGGGATAATAACACATGGAAACACATTAGCCTTTTTTAAAAAGTTGTGCTAATTGTTTATTTTGTCTCTATAAACTATGGATATATCTTTGGCCTAGGGAAACTTGAGAACCTTGAACTTTGTGGAGGACTCTGCTCTGTGTTTGGTATATCAGAATATGTGAGGAAAAAAATTTTAACCTCTACTTTACTCTAGATTTACAACCAGTCACAATCATCAACTGTTTCTTAGATTAAATCGTGAGGGTTTTGCTTTCTAATACATTGCTTTTTAGAATTAGATAAATACTTTATAAAAGGCAAAAATTTCTCCACAATACTGCCTGCATTTTCAAATACTATTTTCATTGTCAGATAGCTCCATTTTGACATTTTCCTCTTATAGTTCACAGTGAAACTGGCTCAGGACTTTCCCTTACTAAGGCTTTTTTAATCTTAAGAAACCATCCACACCCACAGAAATCTGCCTCCAAAAATACAATGCTGAAGCTTGAATGCCATAACTAAGCATCTTAGTAGTAGCTTTTAAAATATATGCTGAATGAAGGTTGGACTTGATGATCTTGGAGGTCTTTTACAAATTAATAATTCTACGATTTTATTAATAGTGCTTTTTAAAGAAAAAAAACATACAAAACCATATTTTTATTCCATATAAAAATGGACAGTATTCAAATAAATGTTTAATAAATGGAAAAGGGATGAAGATATAGCAACCCAACATAGAATGAAAATGAAATACATTTTTAAAATGGAAATAAAGATCAATGAGTTGCTGTGGCAGAAAGATTTTTTTTTCAGGGCCTTGTTAGTCTGACATTTTTATTGCATTTGTGGGTACTATTAAATGAAGAAGGAAAAATGGTTTCAAGGCTGTAAGTCCCACTTCCCATAAGATCTGTAGACAACAAAGCTTTGCCTGGTCACAGTTACTTGAAAGGACAGGCACTCCTACAGGTGGTCTGAGTCTTTCTGGGACAACCTGGACCTTTTCAAACAATGTGCAGCTAAAGGTACAGTTTCACAAGGCACAGAGGCTCTGCCTGCAGCATGGGAGGCTGCAGACCGGGCAGTGGTGACTCCAGGAGGAACTGCAAGGAAACTGTGGCTGAACAAAGCCTCCAACGAGTGCAGTGCTGAGGTTCAGCATGGCTTGGAAAATGATGCAGAGAGAAATGGTGGGAAGGAGAGAGAGCCGAGAATGAAGAGCACCAGAAATCTGCACAACTGCAGGCCTTATGGCAGCCTTCCAGTGCAATGAAGGGGCCTGCAAGAGGGAAGGGATTTTTTACAAGGGTTAGGGCAGATATTAGACAGAAAATTATTTTCTGTGAGGGTGGTGAGACACTGGAACAGGTTGCCCAGAGCAGCTGTGGATCCCCCATCCCTGGAAGTGTTCAAGGCCAGGCTGGATGGGGCTCTGAGCAACCCAGGCTAGTGGAAGGTGTCCCTGCCCATGGCAGGGGATTGAATCCAGATGAGCTTTAAAATCTCTCCCAACCCAAACCATTCTATGATTCTATGAAAACTTCATTAGCCATGATTATTTTAAAAGATGTTGAAAATGGGTATTGATACAGAAGACAACAGCAGTATTTATTACAGAGCTATAGAAAATGCCTTATGGACAAAGACCTGAAAAACACAATCTGTTATAAAAATCATGTTTGATTACAGTGTATAATGTATTCTAAAGAAAGATGTACTGAAAAGAAAATGAAAATGACAATCAGTGACTGGAAACTGGAGCCATGTACTTCAAAACAGACTGTAAGCCCAAATGATTTAGAGGAATAAATTGTCCAGAAAGTGGGGAATGTTCCATCTCTTTTGATATTAAAACATAATTTAAATTTCTTTCCAGGAACTGAAGTGTAGTATTTTAAAAAAATATGACTTATTGAATGAACTCGTAGGAGATATCAGTCAAAATTAAGAATCCATAATAGCCTCCAAAAAAGAATGCCCACATTCAAGTGGTTTACTAGGAATGGTCCCAGGCTTGAAACAATTCCTGAAGTATGCCCAGAACTGGTTTAGGATAATGGTTAGTCGGGACCATAATCATGCCAGCAACTATTCTATACAATTTAAAAGTTAAAAAAACAAATAAACAAACAAAAAACCAACCAACCAAACAAAACAAAACAAAACAAAACAAAAACAAAAAAAAAAAAAACCAAAAAAAACCCAAACAAAACCCAAACAAAAAAAAAAAAAACAAAAAAACAAAAAAAAAAAAAAACCCAAGAGTTCCAGAAGAGTTCCCTGATGCTTTTTAATTTCTTAGTTACACATAAGTCTGTGGACAGATAGCTTTACTTGAGATTTTTGCATCTAGGTTTCTTAGTTTATTTCTCTCTTGCTTACAGAAGAAGGCACAAATTAGGCCATTTTATTAATTCAGGTATAAGATGCAAGATCACATGATTCAGTAGCACACAAAAATTAAGTTCTTACTCAGCAAAACTGTAAGTTAGACAAAACCCAAGAAAAAAATTACACATCAGAACAGTTTATGAGTACAGAACATCAAATTGACACACACACTCATCTCATCTTACCTTCTTCAGGCCCATCTCCAGCCAGCTGGGGAAGGGGAAGGAGAAAGAACAATTCCTTTCCCAGCACCCTCCAACCCTGGTTTTCTAAATGTACCCTGCCCAGACAGTTAACATTGCACACTTGGTGCCAAAAGATCTCAAGATATGCATCATCTGAACGTAAATGGGTCCTGTTGAAACAAAAGATGAGGAAATATCAACATTCAGAAACAGTGTGATTTTTGTTCCATATCTCTCATTGGGGTACTTCTGCTCTCATTTACATCCTATTAATGCTTGTAAGTCAGTTTGATGTAACCAGTTAACTCTGCATGAAGGGTCACTTCATTTTAACATTGTCTTCAGACGCCTAGGAGTGAGCAGGTGCAGTAACAGTTTTAACTTGTTATAATGTCAAGCACAAGAAGATGCACTTGAAACAGACAGCCCTGGTTTAGACAAAAAGCCTCAACAGCAGGCAGAGGCAAGCTGTATTGCTCAGCATTCACATTATTAACATACTCTGCTGTCATTCCTGTCAAATTAGTATTCACAGAATTATTCACTGACCTCATACTTGTACTAGCACAGCCGATTTTGTTTAAGTCACAGTCAGCCTAAACAGGCACCACCAAGGAAACCTAGTTCCTAAAAAAGCTTAGTTAGCACTTAGTTATTAAGTTTCTAAGTACTTTCTCAGTAGCAATCCTTGCTTCCTTAAGTACACAATAATCCACACTGGCAGTGGGTGGAAAGAGATTCTGAGAAACAGCTGAGAAAACTTGGATATGTATCTTTTTCTTTGTTTGTAGTTATTTTGCATGGAGGTGTTTTGGTTGGTGAGTAGAGCTTTATAAATTGGAAGGGAAGAGACAGCTGTAAGTGAACTGAGGAAGCGTGTATGGGTAAAGTTCTGACTGGTGCCTGTGAAAGAAAAACAAAATCTACAATTTGTTTTTGGGGAGCTAATAATCAGGGGAGTGTTCTTTCTCTCATAATGCTTCCATTTCAAGGTCACATCTGACTTGATCTAGTCAGGCAATAGTTCAGCTCCAGGGAGGAGACTGACCTGCACAACCACCACGTGTCCTGGCAGCCTTCCATGCTTCTGCAACTCTCTGCTAAATTAACACCAGCATCTTCTATCATCAGCATGTGGACTTGTAAAGCACCTGTACACAATGCTTGGCTCATTGTGCAGCAGCATGGCACTCTTTCAGAGGCTTCTGGCAGTCCTTAGATCAAGGAAGCAATATTAAGACAGCACATTTTGTAAAGTTCCTCAGGCTTTTTGTGTGTTTCAGTACTGCTGCCCCATTGGGTAAATCAGGAGTATGTAATTATCCTATTGTTTTTGCTGCCCTTTACCTCAAAAATGAGATTTCTTGTGTCTCTGAGAGATTGCATATTAACCCATGGTGATTCCTGGAATGCAGAGACATAACATTTGATATAACATTGATTAAGTGGTTGACTAGTTCATGAAGATCTCACTAATCTCAGTGCAACAGTCTCCAGAGTTTCCAGGCTCTCCTAAGGTTTCTCATCTGTCTCACAAGCTTAGAAATGGCATTCTGCAAAATCAGAAGAATGTGAGATCTGAAGAAATCTGTTCATTTCCTAACTGATTTGCTGTCATCTCTTTCCCAGAAAGACAAGATCTTCCCAGATGAGTCAGACATAAAAGTGAATTAAGGACCAAAACAAGAATGCATTTGTACCCCAGCACAGCTAACTTAACCTTCTGCATCATACGATTTTCTGAAATTGAAATGATAAATTGTTTATGAAAAATAGAGCATAAGCCTTTATTTTCTATTCTGCTAAGTTTAGAGTTTAAATCTAAGACACAAATTATCTTTGTTCTCATTTAAAAAGGATACTTTAAAAAACCCTAAAAGAATAAAAGAGCTAGAATCAGAGAAACATTTCCCATTTGTAAACATTTATAAATAATAATATGCTTTGCAACTATATGTTTCTTCCAACAGCTACTCTCTTTAGTCACAGAATATTGATGTCTGGCTAATGAGATTCTCATGGACTTGAATCTCTTTGGGTTTTTTAAAGATGCATAGCAGGATTGATCATTTTGAGAATTGAATCCTAAAATCTTTATGCATGACCAGATTGTGCTGAAACATGGGGACACAAAGGAAACAGGACACCTGACAAGAGGTTTTCCTTGTGGGGAAGGAGTGCATTACAAGAGACACTGTTTCCTTCTAGAAGTAAAGAACAATTTGCAATAGTGTCTTATCTCACAACTGTCCATTCTATGAGCTTCATCTTTATATAAGACTTTGACAGCCACACCATTGCACCTCCACTTATGCATATGGAGTTCTCTAAAGAAAGGGAGTAAGATTTGTCCACCTCTCCAGAGATATTACTCTGAGTCTTGCCCAGCTCACCATTATCAATCACAATCTCAACAGCCAACTATAATATATTTATGATCCTTGTTCTTGCAATGGTAACCATGGAGTGCAATGATAGTTGGTTATAAAAAGATTATTTTTATTTTAAAATGCCAAAGACTGGTGAGATCAAAGCAAAGTCAAGTGCAAATCATTATTTGGTGGCAGGAAATGGCCTGGTTTGGTGGGAGGAAGTTCTGAGAAAAGCCAACCTAAGTAAATGATAAGAAAAGTAGGCATATAGGGCCTTGCCAGGGATAGGTGTGTATTAAAACTGAGAGTAAGAGACCAATCAACAGCTGCTCCTGGAGCTGGTTCTTCCAGCTGCATCTGCAGCTGGTTCTTCCCTCGAGTTTGAGGGCAGATGGTATCACCCCTACATGCATTTTATGCAGAAGAGTCCTGGAGAGTGGGACAATGCAAGCTGGTCTCTATTATGTCAGCTTTTACTGCCAGGTCTGAGCAAACTTGATTTTGCAGCTGCACTCAAGCAAACCAAACACATCCCAGGGCCAGAGCAAAACCAGAATGCATCAGCTCTGTTAAGATCCCTTCTAGAGAGAACCGAGACTGCTGGTAGTGCAGCGTTGAGCAGCTTGTCCAGCTGTGGCTCAGCCAAGAGGAAACCTATGTGGGGCTGTTGTGCAGGCGCAGCAGGAGCTGCTTGCTGAGCCCTGCGGTGGCAGGTGAGGTCTCGTTGGCTGCAGTTTCCTCTTTGGCCACCAGACTCCACTCTCCTGCCTGGGATGCGGGCAGCTGGGACACGCAAGGTTCCACTGAACTCGGTGCTCCCAACGTCCCACCTTGGAAAGCAGGAATGGTAGGCAAGCTAAGCCCAGAGGAATGGGAAGTTGTGTGAGTCACCTGTTGTACAGAAATGGATGAGGAATGTGGCAAGACAGCAAAAATTCAACTCATCGGCCTCATTAACTGAACTCTTGCAAAGCACAGTTGATAAAAAGTCTGGAGTTTCATTAACTCTTTTAGCTGCTATCGCCTCAGCTCCCTTTTTTCCAAGCACCTTGATCATCCCCGTCTCCACGTTGTTTCTATTCTTGTGTTGGCATGAGAAAAATTTTCTTCAGCACTACAGTGAAACAGATCAGGAACCAATACAAGCTAAGACTAACCCAGCCCAAGTAAAAGTTGGCTCTAATTCAGATCAGTTCTCCAGCCACAAGCAAAAGGGAGGGGTAGCACGGGAACAGGAGCAATTGATAAGTGAAAGGCAGGACTGCTTCTGCTGGTGGCAGTGAGAACTTCTGCCTGCTCAGGTTGTGCATGTAACCACAGCCCCAGAGCAGAGGCTCTTAGGTTCAGTGCTCAAGCCTGAATTGTTGGAGCAACGATTGATTGCTCTGCCTATATCCCATGCTCATATGTCCCCAAAAGGTACCTAATTTGAACAGCTCTACACAAAGCAAGAGGCCAGCAGTCAGAAACAGGAATTCCCAAATGTCTTCATAAGCACCGTGGCATGCTGACAGCAGGGAAGACAGAAGAGAGTCCCACAGGAGTAGTTCTGATCATATGTGGAAACCTTGGGGTTTTGCTAACTTGGTTTCCACTGTAGGCTAAATAGAATGAGTTTCTGAAGCCCTTATGTGCTGAAATAATATTGAAGTATAATATGAAAGTATTATTATTTGTTGTAAATACTTCTGATGCCTCCAAAGTGCATTTCTTGCAGCTGCACTCCTGTGATGATGAAGTTTGAGATTTTGGACAAACAGCCAGGTATTGGAAAAGTAAGGCCATATTCCTGCAAAAGCCATATTGGCAAATCAAATCAAAGAAAAATACTGTCTGATATTATATACAGGCATATAAAAGAGGAAGATAATGATGAGCATAACTTTACTTACAGAAACCCACTGTGAGGTGAAAGGTGAATTTATTTCAGGAAGAAGATTAATAACACCGTAAAGAAATGCCTTTTCACAAGGCACAGAAAAATCTATGATCTCAAAGCAAACTTTACAAATATTCTGATGCAAAAAGAGTTCCTGAACTGTTAGAGAAGTTTGAAAGCAAAAGAGAAGGAAAGACAGGATTTCCTTCTCCAAAAATGGTAATTTCTACATCTATCAAACCATAGATAATACGAATTATGAAAAAATCCAGAACAAAACTTGTAAGTTTGATAGCAGAGTATGCCTTGTGCAATTCTGCACCTTTCTAAGAGAAATGGTTGTTGGTTTTCTGGTTAATAAATAATACATCTAACCATTTTGCCAAAGCCTGTAAATAAAGAGTTCATTCCAAAAGTCAGCACATTATGAGAAACAGCCTCAGTGCCTGAACATTTTAGGCAACTACTCAAAAAAGTAAATACAGCATGTGATTTATCTGATCTGGACGAATGTGGAAAAGAGACTTAACAAACCTGGATTGAATTAAGACATTCCACTAGTATAACTTTCCTACAATAAGCCCACTTATAATTTAAAGAAGGATAAAGGAGACCTTGTGTACACAGAGATGAAAGTCTTCTAGTTACAGAAGAAACAGCGCCCTAGTAAAGTAGTTCTGCTCGTGTATCCTCTAATTGGAGGTAATTTCGAGCTGGATTGATGGAGGGGATATAAACTGAATATTGTGGCGCCTGTCTTTTAGGCCCCGACTCTGGGAAGGAAACGTCTCCCAGCCACTCGGCCATTGGTACTCTGCCTCATCCTCTGCCTGCAGCCTCAGCTCACCCCCAGCCCAGGCTCCTACCATGCATCTGTGTGCTCGGCCAACGTTCCTGGCCTCCTAGTGAAGCCTACGGGTCTGAACCAAACACTCAAGTTCTTCCTATCCACTGAGTGGAGAGAAACAGGCACTCGAAGTTAAGAACTGGCCTTACATGCTCAAAAAAAAAAAATAATAAAAAAAAAAGGCCCAACAAAATGAGCAGGAAGCTTCAGAGAGGTCCTTACTCCAGTTCTTCACAGAAAGTTACTGAGCAGAAATTGTAGTTTTCTCTGATTGTTTACCCACAACAAAAGATATCAGAAGCCTGGGTCCAAGTTTGTGTTCTGCTTACTTTGGAACATGGGTTTGAACATGTGTCTCTGCCCTAGGAAAGTGCATGGGCTGTGGGCACCCTCCGAGGGAGTTGTTCCACTGCCAGCCAGACCACTGTCAGAGCAAATCCTCAACAAATGATTTCAAATAGCTGAACTAAAACCCTGTATTGAAGCCCTTGGTCTAGTGTGGAATACTGAAGAAAACTCCAGAAGTTTGAAACAAATGCCTAATCAGAATGCCCTGAAACTGTATCTCCTCCAAAAAGTCACTAAACAACTTGTTCTTTAAAACAAAAACATTTAATACAAAAATACACAAAAACGAATGAATCATATATTGTCAATATTATATACCTGATCTCAAAAACTTATGAAAACCAGTTGTTCTCATGAAATTCATAGCATGAGAGGTTCAGTGCCTGCATGAATACCTGTCCCACAGACATCTACATACTGTAGAGGCCAAGGAGCTGAGGTGAAGCAATCCCCTCTGGGTGCAGAGTCTCTTTACAAACAGTTGCTTAGCCTTGATTATTGCAAGGAGATTGTTTGTTCTGTTGGGAGGCAAACGGTTCAGTTAGACAAAGGCTAAAACAACTAAAAGATTGAAGGTCTGAGGAATAGACTTAAGAGGTTAGATGACTTGAGAGCAGCTTTACATTAAGTTTCTTTGTGTTTTAAGTAACACTTGATCAAGATGAACAAGGTTTCAATTGATTACTGTGTCAGGACATGGTGCAAGAGACTACTGTGGACATTAACTCTTTATGCAGAGCTGGACTGAATTGACAAAAGGGACTGGAACTGCACAGAGAGGAACAGACCTGATGTCTCCTCACTCACAGTGAAACACTCTGCCACAGTTCTCAGAAGGCGAGAACTGTGAGGTGTGCAGTAATCTCACAAAGGGAAAGGCAGAAAGTTGCAACAGAAGGACCAGCAGTCTAGCAAGTAGCCAATCCCCTAATCCTGCAACACACAGACATTTAAAGTCACCTTGTGATAACTAGCCGGCATAAGGTCAAGTGTATTTTCTGTCTTTCCATGATAGGGGCACAGCACCCTTCCCTCTCATCAAGCAGATGGTCAGACTCGACATTCCTCACTAAAACCCTCCCCAAAGTAGAACTGTGCTGACATAGAGAATTTATAATGCATGCATGATTTTTGTTTTATTTTCATAAGCAACATCTGCTGCAAATCAAAACTATATGTTTACCAATGTATGCAGGTAATGAAATATAGAAAAGGAAGACATTGATAAGTTTATAGATGTATACAGGATTTTTTAAACATAAATACATGGCTACATGCCAAGAATTTAAATTCTTTTGGAATATCAACAGATTGTGATAACCTTGACTAGAGTTAAAAAAAGTCATTAACCCTGAAAAGTAAACTCATCTGAACCAGACAATCATTTCTCACCATGCAGTTATTTTGATATTTAGGTTTAATGGATGTTACACAGGAAAAATGAGGAGATGCTACCAAATGATGCTCTGTAACTGTATGTCCTTGCTCCAATTAGGTGGTCACCTGCTTTCCCTGAAACCACTGAAATAGGAGAGATGTCTCATTAATAAAGAAAAAATTGTGTTTGTGTACAAATAATTTTATGCCAAAGTGACACTTCAAGGTTGATACCTTTTAAAAATTAAGGGATAGTAATCCTTTAATTTTTTCCAGAAACTGTTAGGTAAATACATGCAGTAACCAGATCACTCGTAACAGTCATTTCACTTCTAAATTCTCAGATCACATTCTTAGAAGAATTTACAGACTAAGGAAGTAAATTTAGTTTTAGTTTCATTTTTCTGTTTTTTTAAATTTGGTCTATATCATAGAAAATATAATAATAATAATAATAATAATAATAATAATAATCCCTGTAAATTTTAGAAGTGTAGATGTGATTCATGAAATTGCTCAGATTTTTATTTATGTTTATTCTCAAAAGGCTCCCTAGAAGGCATGCCTGTATATTATTCTCTGGGAGGGTAGACGTACCTATACTTAAGGTTATCTAGCATTTCTTATTCTGGGACACAGGTTTTCAACCTTCTGTCACCTTCTAAAAGCTAAATAATTTGGTCTGAAATTTCATATATAAATCACTTGAGAATCAAGGCAAAGGAAAACAAGCTGTCTTTAAAAAATCTGACAGGCTTTTCTTTGAAGTAAAGCCTTGAAATCTGGTCAAGAATAAATCTAATACAATTTTTCTGATTTTTTTTTCTGAAAGTAAAACATACAAAACATCTCAGCTCACAATTGTTTAGCAGAGATTCAGAATATGTCCTCCTAGGATGGCAATCATCAGTGGAGGGAGCAAAAAATAGCATCACTATCCAGACTGAAAGAGAACAGACTTTGGCTTTTCCAGTTATCTGACTGGGAGAGTCTTGTGGGATATTGTCCTGGAGTGAAGACCAGAACATCAATTGCTTTTCAGGGATGACCTCCTTCACCTTTAAGATGGTCCCACCCTAATGAGCCAGAAATCAAGCAAAGGCAACAAGAGGCTGGTATAGATGATAAAGGAGCTCCTGACAAAACTCAAAGGAAAAATGTAAGAGGTGGAAGCAGTGACAAGTGGCCTAACAATAATATGGAGATGCTGTCCAGGCATTCATGGAGGGGCTTAGGAAAGTGAAAGCCCTTGTGATATTGAATCTGGAGAGGAATGTGGAAGGCAAGAAGAACTTTTCTAAGTACATCAACAGCAAAGGGAAGATGGGGAAAATATGGGCCCACTGCTCAAAGGAGAAAGGAACTTGGTGGCAAAGGACAAGAAACAATCTGAGGTACAGAATGCCTTCCTTGCCTCAGTCTTTACTGGCAAGATTTACCTTCAGGAATCTCAGCTTTCTGAGACACCAGTGGAAAGGTCTAAAGAAAAGAGGATTTACTCTAGGTAGAGGAAGACCAAGTTGGGGAGCATCTAAACAAACCAAATATATACAGGTTCATGGGATCTGACAGGATATACCAACTAGTGCAGAGGGAGCTGGCCAATGTCACTGTGAGGCCACTGTTGATAATCTGTGAAAGGCCATGGAGACTGGGAGAGGTTCCTGACAATGAGAAAAAAGTAATTATCAATTCTATCTTTCAGAAGGGCAAGAAGGATTGGGGAAGTACAGGTCTGTCAGCCTTGCCTCAGACCCTAAAAAGAAGGTAATGGAACAAATTATCCCAGAAACCATTTCCAAATACAGAAAGATGATTTGGAGTAGTCAGTTTGGATTTATGAAGACAAGGACAGGCTTGACCAACATGATAGCTTTCTGCAGTAACACCAGTTCAGTGGATGAGGATGAAGCACAGGATGATATTTATCTTGGCATCATTAAGGCTTTTGACAGAGTTTCCAGTATCACCCTCATGAAAAAATGGATGAAACATTGGCTATGTTAAGTGGGCAGTGAAGTGGAATGAAAACTGACTGAACTGTGAGGCCCAGAGGGTTCTCATCAAGAGCACAATGTCCAGTTGGAGACCAGTCATTAGTGGTGTCTGGTACAGGTAATGCTGGGGTTGACAGTGTTTAACATCTTCTTTAATGACCTGGATTATGGGATGTCACCGTTTCAGTGACAGTAGGAAACATACATCCCATCAGTCTCAGTATTCCCTCCAGATGTCCCTTTGCTGTCATGCCTTTCAGATGTGTGGTATTGAGCACAATCTCATCCTTCCCTTCTCAACTCTTCCTTGCATGCTTGTGAAATCAAGCTCCAAAATATAGGAAATTAATTACTTAAAGGTTAATAATTAGCAAAGTGGGGCGCTTTGTACCATGTCAGTTCTGCCCCTCACATGTATGCATAATGATATGGTCTTTTATTATGTGGACATTTTTCCTGCACAGTTCTTCATTCAGAATGAAGGATGGGCAAGTCTCATGGAGTAAGTAGCTGTTGAGTATTTACTGCCCTCATAATTATTCTATATGCAAGGCTATATATTGATTTACTATCTATTCCTATTACAACCTTTCTTAGAGAGAGTTTTGACTTAGGAATGTTTTGCAGTCTCCATTGTAACATTGTCCAGAATCTTCTTCATGGGAGAAGGCTTATTGGAATCCAAGTTTTCAAGTCAGATTTAACCATTTTAACATCTAGGCAAAGATTTTGTTATTGCTTCCACTACCTGCAATAAGTCAGAATCCCAAAGAAAGCAATTCTCATTACACATAATTTTCAGGACAAATGCAGCCTTTTCCCTAAATGACTGTGAATTGCTTATCATCACACAGATAAAGACTATATTCACAAGGATAGCACCATAGAACCATACTCACAAGGAAAGATAAATCACAGCTGCACACCAGCCTTAATTATAGTACCTCATAAGCTTTTGAATTCTGCAGGGTACTTTCTCTGCAATAGACACCTGGATGATGACATCCCTTTAGGCAGTAATTTGTTTTTTATAGACCAACAGAAGTCCTTGGGCCTGCAATTAGCTTCCTTTTTGTAGCTCTCTGTACAATTCTTATGTATGTTTTCATTTCCACTTTCTTTAGGTTCCTTCCACTAGCTCCAGCAAGTGAATTGCACATTTAACAGGTCCCACTGCAAACTGAAATATCTGACACAAGATAAGTGTTCAAGAAAAGAACAACACATCTCTTCTCCCGCAGTATTTTCTGCAGATTTCAGTTTATGGACAGCAAAGTTGCTGTTCAGATGAACCCCATGCTTTTATTTAACAATCTTCCACCAGCCACCCCACAGTCACAGTGCAACTTCACTTCCAGAAGACAGGAACATATGACCCTCCCATTCAGATGATATAGGCCCTGTCTCCTGGCCATCCCATTTGGCTGTTGTACAACTCTGGGACTAGCTTTTAACATCTGGTTACAGACATAAATATGCGGTAAGGATTTATTTTCTATTCATACATAAAAATAGATGTTGTTTTTCTTGGTTTATTGCAGTTCAGTTAAAGTGTCCTTCTGAGAGTAACAGTGTTGTCCTTGCTTCTTGAAAACTTCTAACCTTTCTTATGCATTAAGGCAGACCCTTTCCTTCAAAAAGAAAAACAACACACAAAGAAGCAAGATAGGATTTAAGTGTTAATAGTTTAGCTTTACTTTATTTCAACTACTTGACTTATGCCTTTGACAGAGTAATGAGCTCCTAGAAAATTAGATAATGAAAGAACCAACACATGAAAGTGAATTCTGAAGTGTGCCATGCATTAGCCCATGCACTGTCTGTTTTACTCCCTCAGTTTAACTGTGCTTTGTTTCTGCTTCTGGGATCCTGGCTAGTCTACTACATCTACATGGCTCTTTTTATACTCTTGCTTTTGCTGTTCTTTCTCTTTAAATGTCTGCTCTAAGGACTCTCTAATTTTGCCATCCTCATTCTGCTGTGGTTTTTTATTTATTGCTTTCTTTCCTGATGCTGTAGTATCATGGCCCACATTTCTTCTCTCCATCTTGCAGGATCCTTGAAACCAGTGTAGTGCTACCATTTCCATACATATCAAAAAATTAAATCTTTAGTTTGAACTATAAGCACATTTGACTGCTTGCCTGCACTTTTCTTTCTATTTGGACTTTCCCCTCACCCTTTGCCTGCTGTAGTTGTTTCTCAGCCTATTCCCTGCTTTGGCCCTTGGATGTGTCCCAATTCTGTGTGAGGCAGTGACTCCCGGTGTAGTTAGCTGAAGATGGCAGGGACCATGCCAGAGGGAAACCATAAAAGACAGTCCAGAAGAAGACTGGATATGAACTCTGCAAATCCTTGAGGAGCCTCACCCAGCCAGCAAGGTGCTGCTACACATGCTATGGCCAGGGCATGGTGAGCACAGATTTTACCTGCTTAACCTTGTGCACAGACACAGAGTTGCACATTGCTGGCTGACTCCTTAAGAGCAGTCCACAGTAGCAGAACTGATCATTTGGGTGAAATTTTAAAGGCTGCTAAAGTTCTGCAGAAGAACATGAAATTTTCCAGGCAGCCCCTGCTCCTGCCTGGGCTGGAAGGACTATAATGAAGACTTTGAAAGGCTTTTAGGTCTTGGATGCTGAACACAAACGCAGACTTGCTAAAAGAAGTCTTTTTCATCTATTAAAAAGACTCCAGTACCCCTGGGTAAGCTACAGGAGGATTTCCTTACCATAAAATTCATTGATCCCCAATTGTCTTAATTAAATTTAGTATTTCCTAAAAAGTATGTTACCCTCTCTACAGAGAAAGAGCAATCTTCTTGACCTTTTGTGTGTCAGGTCACCACTATCATGCCCTCTTCCCCTATTTTTCCCTGTGGCAAAACAAAAGCCAATGTACAAATGTTTCTTCTACAAAGAAGGACACATTTTTCTGACCAGGTTTTCTTGCCCATTTTTCTATGGATTCTCTCTATGGATTCTCTATGGATTCTCTCTCTATCTTCCCTAAGGTGCAGTACCCAAAAATTGCATCCAGTAGGTTAATCAAGGCTTTTTCAGTGCTAAACAGAGCAGAATTAATTCCCTTGATGGAAAACATGCTCAGAATTGAAGATGCTCTTATTTAATATGCAACAGTATTGCACCTTAGCCATCTACTCTGATTGACCTGGGGTCAGATCAGGAGAACCTTTAGGCAGGGCTGAGGATTTGATAGAGCAACTTACTTGGTCATGTACCTGGTAGAGATGGAAACAAGGAAGGTTCCCGAGGAAAAGGATCCTTATCTGCCTGACTCAGCAGTGGCAGCCTGAACACACTGTCTGCTGGGAGCACTGGTTGAGGGAAAGGTGAGTCTGTAAATAAAACATGAGAAAATGGGGCATGGCTGGTGAGTGCTGGGCAGGATGGGGCATTTAATAAATTAAGGGGGCATGTTGGCAACGCAGCTTAAACTCAGGGGGTAGGGCAGTGTTTGGCCGAATGTTGGAGTGAATTATCTTGGAGGTCTTTTCCATCCTTAACAATTCTATTATTCTAAGGGGCCATTTAGTAAGTGAAGACGCTACAGGAAACTGGGAAGAGCTAGTGGGCATACTTCCACTGTTTCACCTCTTGGAGGTAATACTGTAGAAGGGGTATTTTGTTAATCGCTTACTTTTTGGGGGAAAAAAAAAAGGTAAGTGCCTCGGGTGAGCTGATTTGAAAATTTGTGGATGCAGGCGCATGAAGAAAGTGGAAAAGCCGTTCCCCAACTACCGGAGGTGACATCCCGCCGGGATGCTTTTAAAAGGCTCCCTAGGAACTTCCCCGCTGACGCAGGCCGGTGCCTCTCCGAGCAAACCGGGGCGAGAACTCAGATGACCCCTTCCGAGCCGCAGAGCTGCCGCGCGGGAACCGGCACCTCCCGGCAGCTCCGGAGCAGGGGCAGCGGCAGGGATCGTGCCCACCGGGCGGGCGGGCGAGCGGGCTCCAAAGCCCTCCAGCCTTCGGAGGGCTGCGGAGCGGGGCTCGCCGCATGCCCCCCGCGCCGAGGGGAGCCCGGCGCTGTCGGCGTCGGCATCGGCGTCGGGGCGGTGCCCGGGGCGGGCCGGGCGCTCCGTGCGGGAGCAGCTGTCACTGTCAGCGAGCCGGCGAACCGGCATCCCGGCTGCGCGCAGGGGGAATCCCCCAGCCTCGCCCCCGCAGCCAATCGCCGCGCCGAATGCAAATCACGGCTGCGCCCGGACCAATGGGAAGGCGGAGGGGCGGGGAGGCGGCCCCTCCGTTGGACGGCGCGGAGGTCGGCGGAGGCCAATGAGGCAGTGAGGCGGGCGGGGCGCGCCCCGGGGGCGGGGACATGCAAATTTGGTTTGAAAAGAGGGCGGGAAATCCGAGTTTCGCGGGAGGCCCTTGGCGCGTAACCCGTCTCCTTTCCCTTCATTCATTGTCAGCAGCCGCCGCTTCCTGGAGCCATTTTCCAGCCGGCCCCACACAGCGGGAGCGGCCCCGCTCCATCCGCCGCATCTGCCCGCCCCGCCGCCTCCATCCCCCCCCGGCGCCCCGCATCCTGCAGCCGGGGCCCCCCCGGCATCCGCAGCCCCCAGTATTTTGCGCGGGGCCTCGGCATCGAGGAGGAAAGGAGCTGGGAAGGCCGGGGGGGAGGAGGGACGGGGGGGAGGAGGAGACGCGGCTGCGGGGACAGACCCGGAGGGAAGGATGAGAAGGGGACTCCAGCCTTCGGCCCCGGCAGCAGCGCCGCCACCCGCGCCGTCCACGGACTCCAGAGCAGCCCCCGCCGGCTTCCCGGCCCGCTTTGCCGCCGGCACCTTCATCCAGATCCGCAGCACCGGCGCCGTGGCGGGGGCGCCCTGTGTTATCTCCTCCTCCTCCGCCGCCGCTTCCCAGGCTCCCGGTGCCTTTGCCCCGGCGGCGGATGGGGGCCAGCCCGCTGGCAGCTCGCTGTACTGCACCCCCCACGGACCCGCCGGCAGGACGGCGCTGCTGCAGCCCGCTCTCGGCGGAGGCGGAGGCCGCCCCCCGGTAATTTTGTGTTTTCCCCCCGTCCCCGCGGGGAGGGTGAAGGGGACGGGGGGGGATCCCGCCGCCAGCCGGACCCGGGGGGCGGGCGGGGTGCGGGGGGGAGGGCAGGAAAGGCGGAGGCAGCGCTTTGTTGCAATAAACTTTCCTGCCTCCTTCCCAACCCCCGCTGCCGGGTCTTATTGAAAAGGAGAGGGGAAAAAAAAAGGAAAAAAAAAAAAAAAAGGTGGGGGGGAAATAATAATCCCCCGCCACGTCCCGCCGCATGGGTGCAAAGAGCGAGCAGCCGGCGGCGGGGAAGGGCCCCGGGGCGGGGGGCCGGGCCGGGCCGGGCCATGCCCCGCCGGTGTCTCCGCTTCACCCCCGGAGCCGCCGGTGACGTCTGGCACACGTGCGCGGAGGCCGCGGCTGTGACTGGGAGCCGGGGCGGGCGGGGAGGGGGACGCCGCTTCCTCCTCCTCCTCCTCCTCCCTCTGGCCTGGGACAGCCCGACCGCCGGCCGGCTGCCCCCGGCCCCCGCCGCTCTCCGAAATGCCCCTGCAGCAGGTCAGTGACTCGTGGGGCGGCGGCGAGCACCAACCCTCCTCTCCCCCCGCTTTAGAATTTATGCCCCCTCCTTAAAATTTACGCCCCCCCTCAAAAAAAAAAAAAAAAATCCGCCTCCCCCACTCGTGGGGTTTTCTTTGTCCTCGCCGATTTCGGGTGCGCGCTTGGCCCTCGTGGGCTCCGCCGAGTTGGAGAGTGGGGGAAGGCGCGGGGCATCCCCGCCGCGCGGGGTCGTGGACGTCGGGAGGGGCTCACCTGCCCCCCCCGGGCTCCACGACCCCCGCCCGGCGGCGTGGGATTGCTGAATCCTTCCCACCTCATGCCCCGGTGCGCCCCTGCCAGGGCAAAAGGGGGTTTAACACCCCTTCCCCCCGGCCCCTTTTTCCTTGCATCTAGTCATCTAGTGATGGTCCAGGTATGGGATAGTGCTGTTATTCTGAAATACTTCTGGAAGAGCTTTGGGGGCAGCTGGGAGGCCGGGGAGGATGGCATGAGCTGCCTCTTGTGTGGGTTTTTGCAGGTGTTGGTTGCTGATCTAGTGGTGGAAGTTTCAAGGCTCATTAAATCCCATCCAAAGCTTTTTTAAAAATTACTTTTTTTTTTTTTTTACTTTTAAAATAAGCATCTTTGCTGTAAAAGAGAATTTATTTTATTTTGGTGCTCTTGGTCTTCAGCATATCCTAGTGGCACTCAGTGTCAAGCAGGCTACTTCAGGCCACTTTGTAAATATTTGGCTGTCCTACGTGAAGGTTGATTCCTAGAAGGTGGTGGTAAGTGAATGCAAAGAGGAGCATGTGTTACACGATGATTCTGGGAGAAAAATTATTCAGGCTTTTTTGGCTTTGTGGGAGGGATGTTGATGTCATAGGAACTCCTAAAATTTCTCATTAATGGCTCCTGTAAGATCTTAATGTATTATTTTAATGCCTTTTTGTATGCTGCTCACCTCTCTAATGGTAGGAATTCCTGGCCTTAAAAACCTGGGAAGGCTTATTTCCACCTTAAAGGTTTGGAAGTGGGGAAAGTGATGTTGGCCTCTGCCTGCAAAGAAGTCCCCACACAAGTTATGAGTTTCTTGTATGCCCTCAGCCCCTGTATTAACTTTGGGGAGAGATGTGGGATGGAGGAGGAAGAGAGTGGTCAGGCCAGCAGTATTTACAGCCACTGGCTGGCACCCACCCAGGGTGATAAGCCATTCATGGCACACACCAGGAAAGGGGCTGTGCATCCTGCTCTGCCCTGACAGCTGTGCTCATGCAAGTGCCCTTCTTGGAGCTGTGCTGGTTTGCCACAGACCCATGTTTTGGGAAGTCAGGCTGAAGCGCCCTAGTGCTCTGCATTGACTTTCTGCACCCCAAACTGCTTGGCAGGGACACTATCCTGCCCTTTCTAGTCTGCAGCTTCCAGGTAGCTTTCCTTGAAAGTCATGGAGGATTTTCTGGGACTAGGAGGTGAGGATGTTCTGCCCTTGGTTCATAGCAGAGTATTTTTGACAAACTAATATTAGGGACTGGTGAAAGGAATGAGAAAAGGCTGGGTAGCTGAGGCAGTGAGGTCAGGCAAGTAGCACCAATATAAATTTAGCTCTTGATTATTGAGTTGCAAGTAGTGGATGGAGTCTGAGACCCCCATCTGGAAACAAGGCCTTGCTATGCAAAAGACTAGAGGTAAGTCTAAAAATTTGGCCAGCACACCTGCACTGGTTAGGATTATGAAAATGCTCTTGCCTTGCAGATGTAACTGCACTGGCAACCCACCCATCACTTCCAAATATAAACTATGGTATGACTGAAAAAGAGTCAGTACAGCAGTATAGTTTAGGCTGTGCAGGGAGGTGTTCAGCTACGTGAGCAAATGAAAAAGATTCTTTGGCCCAAGTAAGCTGTTTTCCCCTTGGAAATTTGGTAGTTATTTTACCTGTGGTTGTGCATGTGTAACACTGCTGGAAAAGCCTTGAAAAGTGGCCTAGTCCATAACAACAGGCCTCTCCAGCCCCACACTGAGGAGACACACTCTTCCATGTCCCAAGCAAGCTTCTCCATACTGTCCAAAGCCAGTTCCTTGCTCTGTGGCAGTTCTTTTGGCTGAGGGTTGCTAACTGGGCCCTTGTACCCTGGAGAGCCCTGGCTCTGGGAGGCTGTGACCCAGCCTGCCTGCCCTTTCAACTTGAGGACCTTTTGCAGGATTCCTGGGTAGTTCATAGAAAGTATTACCAGGTGGATCTGAACCCCTGCTATTGCTTAAACACCAGCAGTAATGAAGAATTTAACCCTTGCAAAACAACCTTAAGCTTGCACTCCTTGGGAGAGCCTGAGCCTCTGGAGACAGTGCTGTGGCAAGGGGCCAGTGGTCTTGCATCCTCCCATGCTCTCCTGCACCCTGCTGGGGGCTGGTGCTTTTTCCATTCTGGAATCTCAGGCTTCCCAGGATGGAAAACTAACTCTGACCTAAATAAATAAAGGTTTTCTGCTGGGCAAGCAGGTTGAGCCAGCTAATGGCAGGTTTGGGAAGTGCCAGGGACCATCAAGAGAAAGTGGTGGCCAGGGATATAGCACAGGAGTTGTGACACCATGCTGTTTTAGTGTCAGTGAGTTTGTGAATTGACTTGGATCCTCATGAGAATGCAGGAGAAATTAGTGTTCAATGAAGTTCCCCAAAAGCATTCTCACTGGTGTTGCCTTCTCACTTGGTGTGAGAAAGTCACTACCATTAGCACTACCCTGTGCTCAGAAATGGGGTTGCTAGAAAAGCAAGCTGCTCAAAATGTTTCTAATTCAAATAGCAGAGAATTTCTTACTGTCTTTGGGTTATAAAGATAAGCCTTTAAGAAGAGGGCCATTTTCTTAGCCATGAGAAAATGCTTAAATGGAGACACCACCCACATGTTAAGTCCTTTTTAAAAGGGGCTAAATCCTCTTAACAACAATATCTTTAGAGAACTCCTGTGGCCTTTAGATGACATGAGCTGTGGAGAGGCTAGTTCGGCATACTTCAGAAGGGGGCAGGAGGATTTACATTTCCAAGCTGAATACTTAGTACCGCTCTCATTTTTCTGGTGGTTTAGAAAGTACCTCTTCCTTCCTCCCTTCTCAGCAAGATGCAGCTGGAAAGGGAGAAAAATGTGGTAACACACAGTCTTTCTCCTAGGTGTTATGTAAAGGAGCAAGCCAAATAGGACATAAATAATGAACAAGGATTTAAGGTATGGGAGAAGAACATAAGCGGACAGTTAACTTAGTAGCTTTTCTTTATTTTGCAGCAATGAAAAGATTCGTATGTGAAGACACATGTGTTTTCATATTCAGACCTGTTTACTTTGCCTGATATTTTGTGTTAGTAGAAATGAATGTTAGTATGAGGCTTGGACCTTTACTTTTTGACTAGCATTTAAGGGATTTTCTTTGGTTCAAATCCCTCTCCTCCAGCAATACACTGTTTCTGAGCCCCAGGGGGTACCACACGGTCCTTTGGGTGCAGGTGTCTGAGGTGAGTTCAGAGAAGTATAAATCATTATTGCCCCAACCATGCTGACAAACATCTTGTGAAAAGTGGGCATCCTAATAAAACCCTACAGGTTTTCCAGCCCATAGGCTGTAGCTTGCTGATGGCTTCACTATCCTCATGCAGAGTCCAGCTGTGCTGGTATGGCTCCATCTGCACCAGAGCTCCTGAGTATGGTAGCCCCATGATGATAAGGGCTTTTGGCAGGGTTCCATGAACAGCTGAGCTGCTCAAAGGCTTTACTGTTGCTGGAAAGAGTAGGCTTGCTTTTCCCTCACTGTCTCCTCTATATCATCTCCTTTGCTCTGCCTATGGCCAGACAGGGTTCTTCCCCTACTACTGTGCCTGGGGAGAATCTGGCTGTGCTGACAGGTTGTTTTTTGTGGGTGTTGTTTTTGTTTTTTTCTGCTTCAACAAGGTAGAAAGCTGGATCTGAGCACTAGGTCTGGCAGGAATCTTGGGCCCAAGATGGGATGAGTGAGAAGAAGGAAGGAGACAGAAGCTTGCCCATGCAGTGGTTCAGAGGTTTTGAATTGTCCCATCAAGCCTCCATTTTATCATGTTGGTCTTATTATTCTTTCTGTGAGTGTATTTTCCTTGCACCACCAGTCTACTTACCAAAATCTGGGTAGGGGTCACTTTATGTCCTGTTTATTCTTCTGTAAAGGATGGTCCACCTGGTTGAGGAAATACAGGCATTTTGTTTCCACTCATTTTATTCCAGGTGTGTTGGTGCTGTTCTGTTAATTTTTACTATGTGCTTATCTGTGAGTACGTGCAAGCATTTACAAAGAGAATAATCTTTGAATTTAGGAACAGCTTTATATTTTGCAAGATGAAGTGTTCCCCCACTAATTCTCTGACTATGACTGTGGCAAGTGTTTCAGGAAAGAACACAGGGAAGGAGGCTTGCACAGGAAAGCCCTTCATGTGTCAAGAGGGCACTTTCTTGGTCAGGTATTACAATGCCTTTTACAGCTACCAGTGGCTAATGATTTTTGTGATCCCTGTTTGAATCTAGCTGTATTTCTGACCTTAGGTAGCAACAAGTTCTAGCCATGATTTAACTATTTTGTATGAAAAACAAACAATTTTCTTTGTTTCTTGCCTTGCTTTTTGGTTTTTTTTTTTCTGTTTGAACTTTCTGTCTATAGTGTTCTTGGGTGATCCTAGATATTGTGGAAGGGAAAAATGATTTTCTGGTATGTTTCTCTGCACAGTTTATGATAAGTTATCTTATATCCTCAGATGTCTTGTCCATTCTGAAGAGTGTCAGACAATTAATTTCTCCTGAAAAGAAAGCCATTAATGTAAAGTGAAAGGTGTCCTTTTGTAAAGGAACCACATGGGTGTGAAAACAAGTGTGTCTGTAATTGTGAGTTTTTACTTGTGAAACTTCTGTGGACTGGCAGCTTTGAAAGATGTTTGGAACACATGGTAAACTCACTTTGCAGAGAGACCCTTTCACACCCAGCTTGTTTCATGAGGTTTTAACCTGGCCCTGGGGAGGGGAGTGGGAGGTGTGGGACAGAGGGGATGAGTAGGCATGGCTGCTGTGGGAATGGCTCTTTATAAGATGCAAAAAGGAAAGTGAAGTAGCACCATTCCTCCTTGGAGCCCAGTCCTGTGCAGGCCAGTAGGCCTGGTGTGGTTGTGGGAGGGAAATTCAGCCCATCCCTCCTATTCAGAGCACCAAGAATGAGATTGGTACGTGTGAAATGAAGACAGGAGCTTTTCTTGGTTGCTTCAAGTATGGTATCTCTCAGGCATCTCTTCTGAAGGTGCCTGCTTGGTTGAAGGCCGTGGCTCTAGTGGCAGGGCTGGTCCTGGTGCTGGATTGCAGGAGTGGGAAAGTGGCTCAGGCTTTAGTCCTGGTTTGTGGAAGAACTGCCTGCTAAGGATGACTTGGAGACTCAGTTTCTGACTCTGATTTCAGTTTCAGTGAGTTTCTTACACTAGTGGTGGTTACAAAGATCCAGCCCAGCCCAGTGTGGGGCTTCAGCAGATGGAAAGCTCTTAGAGTAACTAAATCTCCAGGTTTTATAGTCTCTGCAAATAATCTCATTTACAGCTGGCAGCCCTGAGTGTGTATATATGGAGGTAACTCTCATCCTTACAAATGACTAAGTTGGACTTTAGGCTTTTGTTTTGGCAGACAGAGTTAATCACTTCTTACATTATTTTTCAAGACCAGGATTGTTCACAAAACAGTAATTCTGGGGAGAAGAAACCCCTATCATGTTCCCTGGGGGAAGTGGTGTGCAGTGGGAGGGAGGCTGCCTGTGCCTCTGTGATGGCACTGCTGCAGTGCTGGAGGTGCTGCTGGTGAGGTATTTGGATTCTGTTTCAATTTCAGTTCTGTTTGAATGCAGGCTTGGCAAAATTGCCCAATTTATCACATCTTTAAAAAGGAACTATTTAACTTCTGTTTTCCTCAAGTAAGTTGGTCCAAAACCACACTTGGAAGTGCTATGCCTGGCATGGGTGTCTGCTTGGATGCTGCTGCTGTTTGCTGGATCTAGTGGCATTCATGGATTTCTTAATGCCTTGTCAGCTCAACATGGCCTGTGGTAAATATTTGCGTCTGCAAGCCCTGTAAAAGGAGAAGGCAGGAGCTTGACTAGGTGTTGATTAAGCCAGAGCTTAATGAAAATGGCCTTTGTTGTGTGGTAAGAGAGTACTACTTCATGAGTTTTAGCATCCCTTTTATACATACATGAATGCATAGCAAATGTGCTGGTAGCTGTTTGCAAACTGAGCTCGCCTAAGGTTAATGGCATGTGTCATGAGTCTCCTGTCCCACTTACGAATGTGGACAGTTGTTGACCTGACCTGTGACAGTGTGAAAACTAACATGCTAACTCTGTCACTGCTGCACAAGCATGCCCTGAAACTCTCGGGTGTTTTGTGTCCCAGCTCTTTGGCCTAGGACTAAGCTAGGAAGGCAAAGTGGAGCATTAAAGATCACCTTCTCAGAATCAGCTGGCATCTCTTCTGTAAGTGTGCCAAGTTATGTGGGCAAATATGGCTTTTCTTTATTCCTGGCTCTAAAAGTAATACCAATATTCCATTCATTGCTTTCTTTGAGTAGGAGACTTAATTTGATCACCTTGAACTACTTTCAAGATTCTTCAAACTTGTATGTGGCTGCATTTAGGCCCAGAGGTGTCCACTACCTAAGGCTGATGGCATATTCAGGTGCCTCATTTCGAGGGTCTAGAACCTGTTTTTTCAGAAGATCTGGGTGTTTCCTGTGATGTGCACTTGCAGTATTGCAGATGTTGAGTCCTTGGTATCTGGAGTTTCATATGGACAAATCACTGTTAAAAGCAGAGGCTGCTTTAATTATTTTGGCTTTCATTTCTTTATTTTTACAGTCGAATTTTATGGTCCTGTCATGTAGACCTTGTGGGCCACTAGTTGTTTTGCAAAAATCTGTGAAAACTTTTAGAAAACATGTAAAGAACTATTTTTGGTAAAAATAAGTTATATTGGGCATCTGGACAACAAGAGATGTTTGCTTAGCTTTTGCTGCTTCAGCTCCGGCATTCCTGCCCTGAGTTGTGGTATGTCTGTTGGTTATGTATGCATAGATTCTAAAAGTAATTTTCATTAATGAACTTCTTGAAAGACATTCTCGTCTTAACCATGCTATTCTGGTTTGGGTTTTTTTGCTTGTTGTACAGCTGTTGGTTCAAAGGTTGTTGCATATTGCATAACTTAGTGCTAGAAGAGGGGGGCGGGTGAAGGAACTCATTGGCAAACTTCCTTCCTTGTTAATTAAGGTGACATTAAAGGTCTCTGGTTTAGGACTCAATGGTGCACACCATGCACTGCAAGAGTCAAATTCTTATATGTCATGTCAAGCTCATTGATCCACTCTACTAGTTCTCTCTGAATATAACTTTGTCTTAATTTTGGTTCTACCCATTAGTTATAAAATCCTACTAAAATTAGAGTGCAGTAACAGATACTTTTTTTTTTTTTGCAAGTCACTGAATATGCACTGTAGGATTTTATGTTTTTTACACATTTTAAAGTACAGATGTAATTTTAGAGTGAAATACTTCTCCATGGGGCGAGTGTACTATGCTATCTCAAAACTTAGCTTTCAAGTTTGCCTTTAAAATGTTTTTCAGAGACAAACTGACATGTAGACTTGTTTGCATCCCTCCTTCCTAGACCTTCAATTTAAGAGGTCATCTGGCAAATTTCAGGTCTGGAAGTAAAAACCTTCTCTTGGGCCAGCAATTATGTTGGTGCAGTCCACTGAGGTTGCCAATAGGCTTCTGACTTTTTGGATGCTACCCGAGTGTAAGCAGGTAAGTATGTAAAAAGTACAAAATGATGCACAGAGAAGGTTTCATCTTGTACCACAGGTAGAATGGTGGTTTGTGTGTCCCAGGTTGTCTGCCATGACTTATGCTGGGTGTTAGGAGAATGGTCTTCACCCAGAGGGTGGCTGGGCACTGGAACAGGCTCCCCAGGGCAGTGGTCACAGCACCAAGCCTGGCAGAGTTCAAGAAGCCTTTGGACAATGCTGTCAGGCACATAGTGTGATTATCAAGGATGCAGAGGATCTGCAGGGCCAGGAGTTGCACTCAGTGATCCTCTGGGTCTGTTCCAGCTTGGTTTATCCTATGATTATTAATGGGTGATGGTTTTAAATGAAAAGAATGTGGATTTAGACTAGATATAAGATGGTTTTTACAGCAAGGCTAATGAAATATTGGAACAGGTTGCTGAGACAGGTGACAGGTACCCATTCCTGGAAACATTGAAGGCTAGGTTAGATGGGACTCTGAGCAACCTGATCTAGTTAGCTGTCAGTGCTCATTGCAGGGGGGTTGGACTAGATGACCTTTAAAGATCTCTTTCAACCCAAGCTATTCCATGATTCTATAGGAAAATGCAAGCTCTAAGGAGCAGATCTGAAGGGTTTGCTGTGTTCTCTGAGTGCATCTGTAATGGAAACTGGGCTTTCCTTCACCTTCTGCTTGGGTGTTTTTTAACATCTGGTGTTTTTAAAGTAATTTTCCTACCAGGGACACTAGAAATGGAATTATATGGAATTATAATGTCTTGAGCAATGCTAGTAACCTAGTATTGCCTTCAATTCTTGTTTTCTTCTGCTGTTAATTCTGGAATTAAATGGCAATTACCATGTATATATGCTGGTGCTGTTTTGCCTTGACAGTGTTGTGTTTTTAGACAGCGTTGGTCGCACACATTGACAGTCAGTTTTTTGTCCCCATACAGAAAGCTAGTTCACACTTTGTCTAATGTCTTTGCATAGCAGGAATTGATGTTGGTTACAGCTCTCACAGAAGGCTTTTGTGTGGTGATATCTGAAAGCTGTCTTGTTGGAGCTTTTATCAAGGCTATTGCAATGAGGCCATTATCTCCGCTCATGGAAAACATAGATATTCACAGAAATTTTTATAGCAATGCTTGGTAAGTGTCATGCTGGGACAGAGTGACAATGCTGGAGCAGGACAGAAATAATACCCGAGGTGGCAGCCATGCTGTGGCGGGGTGTTATCTGTCCTTGCAGACTTGGGGACAGGGTGGGAAGGGAACCCCACACTGGGCAGATGGAGGGTGGTGATCAGGGCTATCGCAGGCACAAATAATCCTGGCTGTCGGCTCAGCAGAATAAAGTTTCACTTTTCATGGTAAGAGTTTTATTGAGTGGCTCTAAGTAACCCAGATCTGAATTGCTGTATAATGCTTCTGCACCTCGTACTTTTCGGGGTGGGTTGGTTTTTTTTTTTGCTTTCAGCTGCGCGGTATCTGTGACCAAAAAGTGTCTCTGGGGAGTTATGTAAAACTGCAAGTCGGGTGAGGGGAAGCTGAAACTTCACAACCCAGCTGTAGTACCCTTAAGCACAAAATTCTTTCAGCCAGTAAAAAAGACAACTTACTACTTGAGGTGGTTGCAGGGAGGGCTCTAAAAATGATAGCATTTTCACTAGCTTCTTTGTCTCAACCATGGGTATTTCACTGGGTTTATTCTTTCTTTCCCTCAGGAATTATGGGTTAGAAAAAGCTTTTTTTTTTCTTTTTTTTCTTTTTTTTTGTAAAATGCAGTGTCCTGAAAGCATAAGGAAGTTGCTCATTTTCTTTCTCTGATTCTTAATCATAAGAGCTGCCTTGATGATTTTTCCCACCTCAAATTAGCAGTTTATTTATAACATGCTAATGTTCTGCATGCCCATTGGTATTGCTGTCCTGTCATGCTGAGCTTTGTTCTCTCGAAAACTGACACTGCAAAGATGACATAAAAGAACATGAGAAATTGCCTATGATAGAGAAACATTCAGGTGGCTTTTGTTATGACTTTGATTCATGCTTTCTACAAAATCATTTACATTTCCTTCCTGATTTCTATTGCTAAGTCACGTTCATGTTGCTTGGTTTTATTTTTGCTTACCAAAAATAAGGAAAAATGCAGACCATTGGCTTTTGGCATCCTTGTTACCCTTTCGTTCCTAGTGGAAAACTTCTCTGTGATAGTCTTCCGCGCAGTGTCACCAGCTGCCTTCTTGGATTGCAGGCAGGGGAATGAGGAACTTCAGGAGTGATTCCCCCTTCCTGCAGGGTGTCTGCAGGAACCCCTCTTCCACATCTAGGGGTTAGCAACATCCTTCCCATTGGTCCTCCACTTCAGCTGCTCTGCAGAAAGACAGGGAGCATTCGAAGCCCACACTGTGCAATGTGGGGTGTCTTGTGCATGGAAAAGCAAAGGGCAAAATAAAAACACATCCCTTGAGTTTCTGTACTTAGAGCCATGTGCTTTGTAGGTGTTTACAAGAGAGATGACAAAGAAAGCTGCAAGATCATTTGGCAGCCTCCTGCGTTGTTATGACCTGTTCATCTGTAAAGATGCTCTTCATGTTGCTGCTGGTCTTGGCACACTGAAGTCCTTCCCTATTCTCGTCTTGTTAGCATCGTATTTGCTGAGTATGTGGGAAGTGAATGCAACAGTAGTGAACAGGTTGTGTGCAGTTGGCTAGATATTAAACTTAGGTACAGCCTTCTGTGGGCAGATAAGTTAGTAGCTACAAAGGAATTTTTTTTGTGGTATTTGTATTTTAGGGGGACAGAAACCCCTTTTGCTGTGAAAGGGAATGTGTAGGGAATTCCAGAGACTGGCATATTTAATTTAGAGGAGAAAAAAAAAAGAAAGAAAAGGAGGCAAATCCCCCTTATTCAGTGCCATATGTTTAAGGTACTATCCTTAGTGAGATTTATTTGCTTCAGAATTAGGAAAGAGGGTTGCTAGGAAAAGGAAGATGCATTCACTTCTTTCACCTAAAAGACTTTTAGAAGGGTGATTGCAATCTCCCTCCTTTCTCCCTCTTTCCTAGTCTTGGAGAATAATCAATTCAGCAATAAGTCAGAGCAAGCAAAAGTGTGATTGTTCTCATCTGCAATGCAGAGACTAAGATGGACTCCTTTCTCTTAAGGCCAAAATTGGGTCTTTCTGTTTTGAAGTGAATCAGGAGTTATCAGTATGTTTTCAGTAAGAAATGATCAGAATTTCAGTTGTTTTCTTTCCCCTTTAAAATTTGTGAAGTTTTGGGGCATATCTGACTACTCTTTCATTCTTTCGATGGCCTCAATGCCAGTTTCAAACCACTTCCTTACTTCCTCTAAGGTGGGGAAGCAGCACCAGTTGTACTGGACAGGGTTTATATCTGTTCTAAGTACTTAATTTCAAGTGGAGAAATGTGACTTTTCCAGCTGTTTAAAAAGCTCAGTTGCCTCAGCATGTGGAGAGCAGGTCCCAAACTCTGTTTGACCAGCAGCAGAGAAGGGGGGAATTTCCTTCAGACCTTGCAGGGAGAAAACTTGAGGCATCTGTGAGGTGCTATAGTATATCTAAGCTAAAAATATCAGATACTTGAGCTTGCCTTATTGACTTGTTGGATGGCAATACCTTGTTGAAATGGAAAAAGCCAACAGATCCAGAACTTTGTGTAACAGTGCAATGGTGTAAGAGGGGTGGCATAAAGATCCTAGTAAATGTACTTGCTCACCAGAGCTACCCTGCCTTTCCCACTGAAAGTACAAATGTGGCATGCCTAGAAGATAAGGAATTGCCTGCCTGTAATGGTGCTGGAAGGTTTGCTTTCCTCCTGAAAAGCTGATGTCAGATTCTTTGTCCAGATTTAGCCCAGTCTCTTTGGTTAGTGTTGATCAAATCAGATGAAAATGTATTGTTCCTTCTGCTGCAGAGTGATGCTGAACGCCTTCTACAAGTACTTCACCTCTCCCTGAGAGATGATGCTTTTTGTTGCAATTGTTGCTCTGCCTCGTCTTTGAGTGCCTCTCCATAACTGCAGGGGCATGAGCCTCAGCATGGAGCAGGTGCAGTGATCTTCCCAGCCAGAACCTTGAATTAAAAGTATTGTCTCAATGGGAAGGTACATTTTAACTGGCTACATGCATCTCCTGTAGTGTGATGAAATTGCATCAGTATTTTCACTAAGCGTTTTTATCCAGAATATCAATTTCAATAAAGCGTTTTTTTAAGTTCACTATTAAGATCTTTAATCTTGGAAGGCAGGCCAGCGAGGTGACTCAGGTAAAGAATGTTTAGAGTCACAATATGGAATTTTTTCACCCAAACAAGGGAAGGTGGCGGTTTGAGCACACGCCAGTTTGCCTTTCCAGAGCTGTGATACGGCTGAACCACAGTGGAAATCTGGAACCATAACAACACTGCTTATAGGAAGTTTGACTCCCTGCATTTAACCACAAATGTGGTCAATGTTAGGAGAAGCAATAGCAGAGGGGAAGAAAGGTGGTAGTATTTGATTAGCTTTTTTCTCCTTATTTTCTGCTGTGAGGAAAGAGTGATAATATTACTAACTGATGGTTCCAGTTTCCTTGTTACACTTTGAAGATACTCTTTTAGGGTAGATATGATAAGACTTGCTTTCAGCATTTTAAATAGTCACATGCTGTCAAGTAGTTGTGCTGCTTGGTAAACTGTTGGGTATTTCTGAAGACAGTAACATGGAGAAGAGGATTAAATACCATGTAAAGATCCTTCAGGTGGTCACTAGGTTCATGCAGGGATTGAAATGCAAAGCAATTCAGTCATGATGGGTTTCTGCAGGAGGTTATTGAGGGATAGAGGTCTTCCCATTGGTCCTCACCATTGTGCCCTAGACCAACATGCTGTATTAATTCAGTTCAGCAGCACAAGAATGGCGGTCTTGGACACTAAAATATCCCGCTGTTTCCTATCTGCACGTTCTTGGAAATGAAACGTAATCCTCTCATAGGCAGAATGGCCTTAATTGCCTCATGGGCTAGGAAGGAAAGGATGATTTGGGAACCAGGTCTGTACTACTAGAAGTGCTTCCCATGACAGAGGGGATTTCCTGGAACCATGCTGCAGGACCCTTTGGCAATGTGGTTTCAGAGTCAACTTGCAGCCACAATCCAAATTGGTGCCACCACAAATAGGATCATGCTGCCCTCCCTCCTTCCCTGCTTTGGCGCCCTTGTACTTCTCTGTGCTTGTCAGACTGGGGACTGCTCCAGCTGAAAGCTAACACTGGCTGAGTGATTAGTTTTCAGCACAGGGAGCTCCCTGGCCCAGCCGGCTGCGGGGTTAGGGTGGAGGTGGCTGGTGGAGGCTGCCCCAGGCCATGCCCTCTCCCCACGTACGGGATGCTTGCTTGGAGTGGCAGCAGACCAAGAGCCTCGCTGTGTGTGTGACCTCAGCATCTCCTAGAAGCCAGTGGAGTTGTGTGGAATGAAACCCTAACAGATGGCTCTTCTGCAAAGAAATAGGCAGCTTTTGTGCCACTACTCTCTGCTTGGGTTACTGAGGGCATGCAGCTGCCACAGCCTGGCCGGCAGTGCCCAAGGGCTGGAGGGAGCTTGCATGCTCTCCCCATTTCCAGCTTTGGAGGGCTTGGGAGCAGTATAGCAGGTTTGTGAGCACATGGAGGAGTAACTATGGCTGAAAACATCCTCAGTTCATGGAGGAAAGCCATATTCGCTTAAACTGGGAATCTCCTCAGTCCTGTTGGCACCTCATACACTTGTCTTCCAGTCCGTGACAGAGGCTCCCAGGCTACATGTAATTTAATTACAGTCTGATGGCTGGCACTGAAGTACGTGAAGATATAAATGTAATTTGTGCCTAGAAGTTATGTATGTAGTGAGCTTACAATAGTGGAGGCCTTCTCGGCAATCACTGCTGTTAAGATATACCTCTAGAGGAAAGGCTAGCTGTGCTACTCTGGCAGGTACAGTCTGACAGGTACAGCTCTTAACAGGGCTTTAATGTGACTAATTGTTAATAGGTGAAAGTAGAGTTGTGGTCTTGCATGAAAGATCACAGAATCCTTGGAGATAGCAACTGGGATAGCTTTTACAATCAACAGCCACAGCAGCTGTGGCCGAGGGTCTTGTGTTGTGTAGTTTATGAAGGTGAAAAGGCTCATAGGGCTTCTGGTCAGAGGGGTGGTAATGAATACCAGTCACATGCAAAGTTGGCCGAGGAAGGTTGAGTTTCATGCCGGCATACATAGCAAAGTCTCCTTTCTGCCCCTCAAATGGTGAGGTGGAACCAGCATGTGTGGCAGTGAGAGCATCCAGGGCCCTGCTTATTCCATGCTACAGCAGAATTCTGCCTTTGTGACCAGAATATACTGCTGAATTTCAGCTTTGGCTTAAAAGAAGGTGTATCATTGTTACTGTAAGTAAACCTCCATGACAAACTCGGCTAGTGCAGAACTAACTTTGGAGGCAGCCTGTAACTCACAGGGCTGTGAAATAAGAGTTTCACTTTAATCTGTTGTCTGTTTTCAAACATAACTATTTTGTTATTGATTACTTGAGAAAAAGGTCTGATGTGTTTATCTCACAATCCTTACACATGCTGCCCACTGCCAGGAGCCTCAGTTCTCCCCTCTGCAGCTGCCAAAATTGCCATCTTTCTCCCGATACTTTCTTTAGCACCATTGTGCATTGAAATGCTTGCAGGATAGCAATATGCGAAAGCCATGTAGCATTCCTGTTTATCTTGGAAGTCAGTGTTTTACACAAGGAGCACTGTAACTCTGCCATATTTACTTTCTCGTATTTAATTCAATGAAATGTTTTTACCTGAAGTGGACATGAAATTTCCAGTTTGCGGTGGAAAGCGTAGGACCAGGCTGCAGAGCTCATTCCAAGTCAGGACAGAGTGCATGAGGGCTCCTTGCCAGTGCAAAGCGTGGGAGGAAATTCGGGAGTAAGACGACTCTTGCTGCTATCATCAGCAGGCGCCTGTTGAAAAGGTAGGAGTTACGGATGTCAAGGCAAGACAACAGGTTTTTGTGTTTTCTTGAATTTTAGACTTCCAAGACAAACCGATGACTGGCAAAGCAGGTTTTGTCAAGACTCTCTCTGCTTTAGCTTTGATAAGAACTTGCAGTCTCAGACAGTGAGATGTAGTCAAGTTTTCTGGGGTAATCTTAGCTCTACAGTTTGATTATAATTTGGAATTAGGGTTGGGAAAACAATTACTATAGAAAATGAGGTTTTCTATGGGAATCTATCATGCTTAAGGATTTTTAGCAATCTAGCAAGCCTACAGGCTGGTGAGGGCTTCCCACAGCTGCCTCAAGTTACCTTTTCTCCTGCTTCTAAGAGAACAAGGCTGTCCTCCTTCCTATCCATATATTGTTGAGAGAGGGCATCGTCCACAAGCTATTTTTATTCCTATTCCTTTCCATAATTATATATAGCTTTTATAAATCTGTCTGGATGGAAAGCTCTCGTATACTTTTGAAGGGCTTATTTGATCTAAATTTAAGGATGTCTCATGTCCAGTTGTGAAACTTGCTATTTTAGTTCACCCTACCTACAGCTTTTACTAAAACAAGAGGAAAAGGATGAAGAGGAGAGACTGAAAAGTGTGTGTGAGAGGAGGGAAAGATGACTCATAAGTGGGACTACATTTGAAAATGAAAAGGATCAAGGTGTACTGATCATAAGGGAGAAAGTTATGGCTTCTGTGAAGAAGGCACAATTAAACCATGTGGTCATTTATCTTCTGAACAGATTAAGGTACGTTTGGGGAGGAATTCATGGGCCTGAATTGAGTAGATAGATTTCTTTGCTCTTCAAAGTTATTTAAAGAAAGGAATTTTTAGTGCAGACTTTAATAGGTGATATTTTAGTGCTAGATTCCGCTGGAAGACTTCCCCAGGCTTCTGGAAAATCCCATTTTGCTGTCCATTGCCTACAGAATCGTTTTAATAGCTGCATGGTTATACAACAGGATAGGTAGCACAAGGGGAAAGAGGGGGAAGGCCACAGTACAAGAAGCCAAATGGACTTTCTCTGAACTTTAGGCTACAATCAAGGAAAATTAAAGCTCACGAATAGATGCACAAATTTCTGCTTTCAATCCAGATATTGTCTCTTTTACCCCTCTGCTAACGTTCTCCTCTTCCAGCCTTGTGCAAGCACCTGTAAGACTTCCAGAATACTTGGGATGGCCAATAGTCTTGAAATAAACCTTCTACAGGGCTTTGAGTAGTGTGCAGTTATAAGGATGGAGTTCTTCTGTATACAGCACTGCAAAGAGTGCCTGTGGTGTTTCCAAAAGTGTTTACCAGCAGTATCCCACAGCCAGCTCCTCCTACCTTCACCCTTCTTCTCCTGCCAAAACCTAGAAGTTAACAAAGGTATGTCTGTCCGGCATGTGAATGAGGCTTATAGAAAATACATTAAATTTTGTAAAGCATTTTGATTAACAAAAGTAAGTGTCAATATGAAATTGGTTTAAAAAAATTGGCTAAGTGGAAGGAAAAGGTCCTTTTTATTGATTCCAGTGAGTATTTTCACTAATCCCAATACTATGGAGTGCTTTCATCGTTGTCACAGAAGTAAACAAAAAAACTGTTACTGATAGTAATTGCCAGCGGAATAGTAGATGATAATGGAGCTCTCACAACTTGCTCTGTAGGCACATTCAGACACGCTGTGTCTTTAGTACGGCAAAAGGCAAAGTTGTATGCCAGAGCACAGGGAATGCAAGCCATGCCTTATGAAAGGGGACCTGTATCCTGGAAAGTAGCACTTCTGGGAAGTCTGTAGTGGACAAGCAACTGCACATCAGCTTCCAGCACAACACTGAGAGGCAATGGCTCTGAGGCTTGCATCCTGGCATATACAAAAAAATAAGCAAGTGTGGGGATACTTTTGCCTCAGTCAACAGTTTTGGTATGACTGATACCTAAAATAACAATGTTATTCAGTACTAGTATTTGCAAGGGAAAGATCTTGAAATTAGAAGATGCTGTTAAACAGCATGAATTATTTGAGGTCTGAAGAAAATGCCCTTCAGTGCAACTTAAGCAATATTTTGCCTATGAAATTAATATTAAGGAGTGACTGGACTGGTACGAGATACAGAATTGTGGCCAGTAGTTGATACAGCTGATGGTTGCACTGCTGTCCAGAGGGACTTTGGCAGGCTTGAGGAAGGGGCTGACAGGAACCTCATGAAGTTCAGCAAAAGGAAGTGCAAAGTCCTGCCTCTGCAGAAGAATAATTCCAGGTACCAGCATGGGCTAGGACAAACCTGCTGTAAAGCAGCTCTGCAGAGTGAGAAGATCCTTTCCCTCCGCTCAACCCTGGTGAGACACAGCTGACATGCTGGGTCCGGTTCTGGGATCCCCATTATGAGAGGACACGGACATACTGGAGCAGGTCCAGTGAGGGGCTATGAAGGTGGTTAAAGCCTCAGAGCATCTCATATAGAAGAAGAGGCTGAGAGAACTGGGACTGTTGAGCCTGGAGGTGTTTAAACACATGATGGGGGAGAGTGAAGAAAATGGAGCCAGGCCATTCTCAGTGGTAGCCAGTGACAAGATAAAAGGCCATGGGAAAAAATTATAATGAAGAAAGTCCATTTAAACAGAAGCTTATACAGCAAAGGTATTCTTGAACAGGTCCCTTAGGTTGTGGAGTTGCAGTCACTGGCCATATTAAAAACCCAACTGAATACAGCCCTGAGCATCCTGTTCTAGTTGCCTTCTTTTTGAGCAGTGGCAGGTGGACTAGATGATCTCCAGAGGTGCTTTCCCACCTCAACCACTCCCTGAGATGATTCTGGTGTTAAAGGACTTCTTAAGTTTTTGAACTTGAAGACATTTAATATTGAAAGCTTAAACAATGCAAACTCAAAGTGGAAATCTGATTTTAAGTGAGGGGGAAATGAGTTTATGCCTTCTAGTTTTGACACAATGACTGTTTTGCTGTAATTTCTCTGTAGAGTTATGTTCTGTAATTTCAACTCTGAACAGCCTTGAGGTTAGCAAATCCTTCTACTTGCTTTTTGGTAGGTAAACTGTGTTTATGGTACTTCCTGACAGGTGCTTGTTCATTTCATTTTCATAACAAAGATTCTAAAATTGCATTCTTATCCTTGGCTACAATAGCACAGCAGCAAGGGTCTGTGATACGTAGGAGGTGATATCAGAAAGTCAGATTCTTGTCTTCCATCAAAGTGTGTAGATTAGAGAGAAAAATGCAAATTCACTTCATTTTAAAATTTGAGACTTCAGGGTGCTGCTAATTTTTCTGGAGAAGTCATCTCAAGTTGCTTCGTTTAGGAAATACATTGTAAAGAAGGCAAAGTAGAAGGGACAGATTGTGTCTGGTGTGGGTCGGTTTCACAGAGGTTAAAGTCCTTGTTTGACTGTATGACTGGAGATTTTCTACTTCACCAAAGCCAAAAGGGATAACTGCTTGAAAATATCCTATATAATCTGAGAAAGAACAGCAACTTTAATGTCTTTTCCCCTAGAAATTAATTACCTGTGATTCCCTGGAAAACCATCTGTTTTGGTTGTTGTCTTGTAAATTAGGCTGTCACATCAGTTGTTTTAGATTGTCCTGTGCATGACAGAATTTTCTTAAATGTGAAAAAGAAAATTATTTAGTCTACCAACACTCATTCACTTCACTTAAGGCCTGCTGCCATCCTGTCTTTTTATTCCCTCTCTGTCAATGGGAATAAGTAAAACTTCCTATTTGAAATCAGTTTGTTGTCATTTTGCCAGCACCCTCAGGTTGTTCTGCTCCATGGTGTAGCTGATGGATTGATAAAATACTGCCAAGGTAGAATGTGCATCACAGTGAAAGCTCAGTGGATTAGTTGTTCTTTGTGACATTACGCAGCATTTCAAACGTCAGGAACTTGGCTATCTCTGTGCCATTTCAGCCATGTAAACTGTTGCCAAACTGACCTGTGCAATAAAAGTAAATGCAGCAGCTGCCTACTTTGATGTGGGGAGGAAGTCATCAGTTTCTAGAGTTTAGCAACCCAGGCTAGGTGAAAACCAAGTTCGGTTTGTAGTGAGAGAAATGTGCTGTGAAGGGAAGCTGTCTGATGGTAGTACCAGCCCCAGATCTAGGGAGGAGGAGGCTGTCAGCCATAACTGGGGTCTTTAGGGCTCACCCATCTGTGATTATCGCCCTTGCTCTCTTCTTATAATCTTTTATCTATTTCTGTGACTTTCTGCTAATTTGGAGCCTCCTTTCTGACTGCTTCTGGGAGTAGCTGCTTTTGGATATGTCAGCCATGTTTTCCTGTTTCTTGGGCACTTGTTACTTATTTTTGTTACTCTGACGTTTGGTATGTGGAAAAGGTTATTGTGTTAACTTCACCAAGGTTATGTAAGGATTTTTTTTTGTATATAATGCTGGTAATTTAATTTTTGAAACTATACTTAATTAATTTGCGAATGATAAATTGATCTCTTGTGCAAAGACAGCATTATGGTTACTTGTAGGTGCAAAGATAATTTTTCAGGGTTAATCTGTTTGAACAATGTTGAGACTCCCTTAAAGTGAACTAACACAATTTACATAATGTACAGAACTGTACTGTGTTAAGGTAAATGCTTAGGACCCTACGTTATTTCTCATTGTCTGATTCTGTAAATGCAAATCATTGCATGTTGCCTGGGTCTTCTGAATGTTTTTTGTCAACTTTCACAGTGACCTTTGGAAACTAGATAATATTTTTATCACTCTAAATGGATTCAAAGTCCATTTATTACTTTTGGGGAATCCTGCTGTATGCTTTTGTACTTGGGTGGAACTAGGTTAAGAAAATACTTCAGAATAAAAGGTTTTGCTACTTAAGATCTGATTTCTCATTACTAATTACATTAATTGAAAAAGTAGATAGATCTAAGAGCCATTGTACCTCAGACAGTGAATTAAAAATATGGAGTCAGGATTGGTGTTGACCTTTTTTAAGGAATGATTCACCTGCTTTGGGGATGTGAATACCCAATACTAATGCTCATGTGCACCTGAGTTTTTAAAATTTGTTACCTTCTAGTTGTAGCTCGATAGTTCCTGAAGTGTTTACATACGTATCCTTAGTGTCATTAATTTTTAAAAGAATGTACAAGTTTGTTGGTTCCCTGTGAATCACCTCTCAGTGAGTCAAGTAATGCAGTCCTGTGGCACTGTTCTGATATAACTTGGTATGGCTATTTTGTATGGAATACAGAAAGGTTTGGAGTGCCAGGGTGGGACATCGTGAACCGCACACACGTGTAGACATGAAAACTTGAACTCCAGAAACTTCATTTGTGAAATTCCACAAATGTCATCCTCTCTTGTAGGGATCCTGTATCCAAGGAAAACAAAGCTCAAGATGCTGTGGCCTAGGCAGGCAGTTTAGCGAGCGAACTTTGTAAAGCAAGCCCAATCTTGCACACCATTACAGGGCACCTAGCCCTAGCACTGGTTTGGCTTTGTAAGTGCTCCTCTTTCTCCTCACTGTTCACTTTGTATGTATCCACTCTTATTAATTACATCTTCCTAGAGAGGTTTATCCCTGTATTCTGTACGTTTTGTAAGTGAGGAATAACACTTTTCCTGATTCCTATGTCAATACATGTGCTCGGAATGCTGCTATTAGTTTTTAGCCTGTTTATCTAATGCTTCATGGCATTTACTGGAATTTCCTACCAGGAAGTTCATCCTATTATATCCTCCAGCTCTCAGTGTCCTTCCTCCCCCAATCTCAGGGCTTGTTTGTTTAATAGACAATGTGGCAGACAACTGACAGTGTTCAAAAGTTTTTCTTTTTGAAGTAGCTGTGCTAATTTCCACACATAGAGTGGAAGCCACTCAGTGAAACAAATCCATTTGCAATCTTATTTTGAAGTTAATGACGTTTAAAATAAAAAATAATCCTTAAATACAAAAGAAAAAAATTCTCTAGGATGTATTTTGAGACTTATTTGCTTTGCAATGGTTTTTCTTTGGGATTAATGGTAAAATTATAGGAAAGATTTCTTTCCCTTGGTCCGGTTCAACTTTAGCCTTGCTATTCAGGAGGCTGAAAGTCTCCTGAAGGGCTGAAATACTGCAAGCAGCTCTGAAGCCACACTGAGATGTCGTGCCCTGTCATAGACCATGTGAATTGAACTATCCCTTCCTTATTTGGCTTACTTTGATCTCAATGGGTAACATAAAAAGTGGACTTGTGTTGGTGGAACTGTTACATATAAATGCAATACAAAGAAATTAACACCAAGAAGTCTTTCACGTGGCTGGTCTGCTGTCACATCCTGTCCCCTTTGTGTTTGTGTCCCATCATGTACCCCCCCCGCCCCCCCTCCCCTCCCCCAGGTGCTTGCCATGAGTTTGCAAGTTCAGCATCAGGCCAGTTCTGTGACAATCTTGTTTTCTTCAAAGGATGTGCGTGGTGAGAAATCACTGATGCGAACCACAACTGAAAATCCCTGAGCTCTGCTCTGGAGGCAGCAGCCTTTCTGAGTTGGTGTTTTTGGGAATGGGGTAGGCAAATCGGCTGGTAGCTTTGACACTAGTTTGTATGATGGTGTTAGAGCCTGCTAGTGACAGGTCCAGCCTTACCACCAAGGCATGGGCCATTCTTCCCAGGGAGTAGGAGGGAAATGATCCTGCTACATCCAGACACATCCCCAAAACTCTGTGGTCAGGATTCCACACCAGATGCTGGTTAGTCTGGCTGCGCTTCTGTGTGCAAGCATTGGGTGTTTGTCATTACATTTCTAGAAGTTTTGTCTCCACAGCTTCCACCTTAACCAAGCAGGTGCAGCCCAGCCCCTGGCAGCTGTTAGGATCAGGGGGTTGCATGGAATTGTTTCAGGACTGCCAGAGACACATGTGCTCCTCACCTTGGGCAGTTTAGCAGTTGAGATGAAAACTGGGTGCAGTTTCCTGAAAACAACTTTTCATATTTCAACATGAAGTGGTAACTGGAGCTTTCAACCTTAGTACAGTGCAAAGCCATTGCTTTCCGTAAGAAGTAATTGTTTCATATTTGGTGGAAAAAGTGCATTAAGAAAGATCTCAGATGATTCATTTCCTATGCAGCATAGGTGTAATTCTCTTGGTTTGAGGCCAGAAACGTGGCTTAGGCTTTGGTTTATGTCTTGCACAACCGTTGTAATGTCCTTCCTCTTTTAGTGCCAAGAAAATATGAAGTACTGCAGCAGAGTAGGAAAACAAGATAAGCTGCATGTTTTGCCACTTGCTGCTATACTGAGTGCCAGTCTGGTGGGGTGTGGAGCTGATCCCATGGCATTCCAGTAGACCTATAAGCCTAAAATGGAGTGATGTCCAACAGGGTTGTCCACTTACCTTGCTGTCAGAATTATGTTAGCATTGGTGACTATGAGATTATTGGACTAGAGGGCAGGCCAGGTCACATGAGATATCAGGATGAAAATCAAAGGTAATTAGTACATTAAGATTATAATCATGCTTCAACAAAAATTACCTGCTATGCAAGTGTAAGGAGAAGCCACTATTTTTCATTGCTACATTTCAGTACTTTCTTGATTTGGTTCGGGCCATTGTGTTTCATTTAAAAGCAGTTGAAAATGTTCTGTTCAGCCAGGCTGGAGATGAGTGTGAAGTGCCTCATTGGAGTGGCATTGATGCACAGTGCCGCTAACATGGGAGCACTGAGCGTGCCTGAAAGCTGATGTATTCCTTTCTATGGGTGTTAGAAATGGCTTTGTGGGATGTTCTGCAGCAACAACTGGGAGGCACTCATGGCAATTGCATTGCTTCTTCCTGCACATTCATCCTGAGAAGGGAAAGCCACCGCTCAGTTCCTCTAGCTTGGGTCCCACTTTCAAACAAGAATTTGCCGCTGAAAGTTGGCCGCCCACGTTTTAACTTTTTGGACCTAAATAAAAGTTGTGTGGTTTCATCTATAAGTGCTTACAGTTCATGGCTTCCTTGACTCTTGGATACTTCTGAGGAAATCATGAAAATGGCAAATCGATAGAAAGAGGATGGTTTAATTAGGCCTTGAAAGAAACTTCACCAGAGTAACAGACCAGCCTTCAGCCCTCAGTGTCAAATACCTAATGGGGAGGGGCTGCGTATGATCAGAATGTCACTTAATTTGGCAATTGTGGCGTGCCTCTTATTGAATTATAAACCAAATTAAGACATATAAAAGGGATTTTCTCTTAATATTCGTCTACATTAAAAACAAACAATTGGACTGTAGCTGAACTAATAATTTCAATTTAAGAACGAGAGAAGAATTTCCCTCAGTCAAAACTAATAAGCTGAAAGACAAGGTGATAACTTAGGAAACAGAATTTGGTATAGTAGAAAGTACTTTTTGGTCCTTTTTTATATATGATTGCTGTTTTATAAGAAGATAATTTGTGGCTTTTGTGTTGGATTAGAATGATCCAGATGAGTTCTGTAAACTGTGTTTTCATTTGCTTTAAAAAGATTCTTTAAATTTTACTTTAAATACAATCTTGCTTGTCACTCAACTAATAGTCCTGATGAATAAGTAACTATTATTTCAGATTTTTGAAATTATTTATTTCTGCCTTGTGTTGATTTTACAATGTATTCAATTTTCAAGACACTATTTTTATATATCTTTTTGTTTTCTTTTACTTCAGTCTTATGAATGGCTATGAGTAAACCAGAATTTTGAGGTCAAGTTTTCATTAAGAGTGCCATCCCTGGGCTTGTTCCTCTTGTTCCTCTGTATGGGACTGCCTGCTTTTCATAGGGAGGTAACACTTTGGGAAGACTTGAGAGGACTTTCAAAACTTTCCCTTTAAGGACATGCTTTGTTGCCTTTTACGTGCAAATAGTTTAATTCCCAGCTATTTCTTTATTTTCTTATTCTTTCCTGAAACAACTTCTTAAATGTTTTATACTGTCAGAGTTAACTACTGAAACCAAGGGTAGTATGGTACAAATTAATGGTATTGGTGTGTAAATATTTCTTCATGGAAGATGGAAATCCCTCTCCCTCCCAGGATTTTGAACTGCAAATTTATTTCTGTTGAGAAATGAGGCAGTGGATATGAAATGAATTGTCAGTAGGAGTTTGAAGGCAGGAATTCTGAAGCTCTTCTTGCATCTTTCTGCTACCTTGGGTGTTCCTTTGCTTGTGAGCTGACCAGCAGAGCTGAGCCCCTTCCTTACTGGGAGCTCCTCTGCTTTCCTCTCTGCACCTCTCCCTATTTTCCAGTCTTCCCGAATGTTTGCAATGCCCTCAGCTGGGTGCAGCCCTCTGGCAGACACTCACAGCTCTCCACATATCAGGGTTTGTTCATTTGAGTGTGTTCTAAATGCTCAACCTGTATCCCTTCATTCAGTGGAGACACTTCCTTAGTGTATGAATATTTCTTTGCATTCACCCCAAGGTGTCTTTTTTTCTTTGCTTCCTCTCCTGTATTCCTTCTTCATCAAGCTCCAGTTTAACTTACCCTTTCATGTAATATATTTGCTTTCTTCTCTGCAGCTCCTGACCTCTGGAACAGCTTTCTAGGGTTCATGCCTCCAGAACCTCAGCTTTTAAATTATATTTTTAAGTGAATGCTTAATTTAGAAAATGTGGAAGAAAGCCTGTGCAAAGTGTGTGGGGATTGGTAAAGAGCCTATGCTATGGCTTCCTTGCTGCAGTCAAAATTTATCTGTGCTTGCTGGAAAGGCTTGCATCCCCTCCCCAGTAATATCAGCATTGTGGTAAAATACAGACAAGCTGCCTTTTTATCTGCCCCTAGCAATTGTAATATCTTCTAGAGACTACGCCAGGCTTAGTCATGGTCTCTTGCTTAACTTGCCCATCTTACTCCTAGCTCTGAGACACCCACAGCTGAGCCTTAAGACACATTTCTCTGCCTTGCTGCTTAATTTACCGTCAGCTATCACTTAATACAAACAATTTATTCCTTGCCATGCTTGGTCATTTCCAATCTTCTTGTTTTTCCACCCCAGTCGATCATAAACTGGAGTTTCTTTTCAGCTCCTCATCCCATTGTTTTTTGGAATAAGTTTTTATCTTCTGTCCCCATCTCAGCAGGCTTTGTCCCAGGTTACTTTTGCTCTCATTCTGAGGTCAACTTTTGTCCTTTTGTATTTAAATCAGACTGCTGCTCCTCAAATACACCTTGAAGGCCTGCTAGGAGAGCAGGGGATGTTGATAGGTCTCAGGACCCCCAAGGAGATGAGATGTGCACAGCCTGGGAGGCCCAAGAGCTGTGACAGGAATTTAAAGTGGAATTTGGCGCTTCACACTTGTAATGAAAATGTTCTGACTGCACTTTTCCAAATGACTTTGAATTTAGGGTTTTGGGGTAGTAGAATATGCCCAACTCAGATAATTACAGCAAGTTTTATGTGCTTGCTGAAGCCTAATGGGTGCAGCAGTATTTCAGACAAAATATTTTTAGGCAAAGATTTTCAGAAGGTAGCACTGGTAATGTAATTTTTCTTAGGTCTGTCTCTTGCAAACAGCACAACTTGCATCCAGTAATAAAGCTGAGAGACACATCTAGCAGGACAAATTCTAGTGTGCGTTGTTTGGCAAAGTGATTCCAATTTTATCACTGGAAAGAAATTAAAAGTGTTTTACTGTTTCTTCCCTCAAACTTAAAAATATAATTCTCAGAGAAACAAAGGCTTTGGTTGGATATGATGCAGTCCTCAAAACCTGATGTCTGCCCCACCTGGGCACTGTGCTCTGCTCTCTTGCAAAACCCTGTGCTGGCTCTTACCTGATGCTTAGCCCTTACTTGTCTATTACAAGGTAACACTCTGAAATTTTTTCTTTATATCTAATTGCTGCCAGTTTCTTTCCCCAAGAACTGAAGTTGATTGCTGTGGGACATGACAGTGAAGCTGCTCAAATGTCAGTCTGATGCTTCAAGGGGCATGGGTGGGTGTCACACTGCTTCTCCTCAGCAGCCCTCAGTGCAGGCTCATCACCCACCCAGCAGAAAAATAATTTCTGTTTTGGAGTAGGACTAAGTTACTGCTGGTAGGGACCTCTTGAACCAGCTTTCTGTGGGAGCTGATGAGGACATATCAATCAGGTGCTGCCTGCACCAGGAAAGCAGGGATGGAGGGAGGATGCAGCAGAGGTGGTGTCAACGACCTGATAGACCCACTTAGCCATGAAGTCAAACCAACCCATTAAAGGGAATGGGCTATAATTTCCCATTTGCACCTTTTCCACCCCTTTTGTCAATTAAGACTACACTTGCTCCTTCTCTTCTATAAGCATAACCTGCTTCCAACCTCCTCTTGAAAGTTAATTCATGAGACTGAGTATTGTAAACTGAATTGCATCAGGTCCTGTGTACTTGAAAATACTTAGCTTATCCTGGGAGTTTTTAAACTATTTTCCTCTAGAGACAAGTGTTCTTAAGAAAGACATTCTTGTGGGTTTGCCTCTGTTGTGGATTGTGGTAGCTATCTAGGGTTTTTTTTGGGTTTTTTTGTTTGTTTGTTTGTTTTTGTTTTGTTTTGTTTGTTTGCTTGTTTTTTTAAGAGGGATTGAAGCTAAAAGGGCAAACCTACATAGGACTCAAGATGCCACCAGTTTTTAGTGGTCTGCACTGAACGATGGGTCTATAGTTGTATCTATATCAGGGATTGCTCATAGTATTGGAAGAGAAACTTGAGTTAAAGCAGTTGATGCCACAATTTTTACGTCTGGACCAAGGGGTTGGGTAGGTATCCAGTTTAGCTTAATGGGATGCTTGCTTTCCTGTTACTTTTGTGTCTCTTGCTGGAATGTATCAGTTTGTGGCTTACCTGTCTCATAGTTCCATGTACTTTGTGCTCCTTTCACCATCTCCCTAAAGAATCTGACTTGCCATTTCTTGCACTCAGGTTTCATGTCACTGAGAAATTTTTAGTCTCTTTGCTTCCTATCTGTCCCTGTCATTGGGGATGCTTTGTGCTGGTGTCCTTTGGCTTGTTACTTCTTAGCAAGTCCCTCTTACTGTGTCAGATGGTTGTGCGTGTTGTGATTGATCAAGTATTGCAATAAGGACAAATAATACTAATTTGTATAAATAGTGCAAATAATGAATATAATGCTGTAGCAAAAATAAGTTACACAAATCAAGATTTTTTTTTTAAAGGCTTGCTGATTCTGCTGATCATAGATCTTGAGATTTCTGAAGAGAAGCCAGATATCGGAAGGCACTATGAATAATTTTGGAGATGGGAGAGAAACTATGAGTCACCAAGGATCTCTAGTGCAAACAAAACAGCACTAGGAAATCTTTAGTCTGTAATTCATGAAAGAAGAAATTGAGAGAGTACACCACTTCAGTCCTGCATCTTATCAGTTATGAAGTTTGTAAAACAGGAAGGGGAAGTGAGGACTTGCTGAGTGACGTATAACATCTGGCCTGAAATTAAACATTCCTCAGGGTTTCCTAAAATTGCCTGTCAGTAATCAGGATCTTTTAAACTCCCCTAAAATATTTTGCTCTATATATCTTTTAGGTTTCCTGTATGCTTTGTACCCTAAAAACCAGCTGTCTTATAGAGCTCTCTCTGTCATGTGGTATTTTTTTCACTAGCCCTACAATGTGTGTGTATGTGCGCCGTGCTGGTGAGCCTGACAAGAGTGTGATGTTTGTGCCAGCACCAGCACATGCAAGCAGGCTTTTGCTGCTCTGTGCAGCCAAAGGATGCTGTCTGTGTTCTTTCAGATTATTTGAAGTTCACGGGAAAAACTTATATAAGTCTTTAACCACAAAAGCAGAGGCAAAATACTGTTGTTTGTGTCTTGCAAACAAGTTGAGACAAAAAGTTTTGATGTATAATCCAAACCTAAGTTTCTCTTCTGATGGAGAGAGCTGCAAATCTCTGGATTTTGTCTTAAGCATTGCCCCTCCTTCTCACACCTGGTTTTGAGATTCTCTTTTATCTTTAATTGTATCCCTTTGGCCTAGTCTTCCCACGCCCTGAATTGTTCCCTTTTCACCCTCCTTCCTTTGCTCTTAACAGTTCTCAGGGTGGAAAACCACTTAGATTAAAAAAGTGTGAAATGTATTTCTCTCTGTGGAATAGCTGTAATCTTAATTTAATCCAATTACTTTGGCTAAACATATTAGCTAGATGCTTTTGTTAACACTTGACCTTTCAGAAATATGTGTCCTTGGATTGCAGAGCTAAAAGGAGCAGAGGTGTTTCATGCTATTGGAGGCTGCCACCAGTGGTCTGCTGGGAGTATGGTGCCTGTGTTGGTTAGAAGGATGCAGTTCAGTTTTGCCCTGTTGCCAGTGAATTTTATGCCCCTTCACACAAAATGCGGAGAAGTGTGGCTTAAGTGCTCTGCATGTGCTGTTACACCATGGGCTTGTATGAGTTTCATGTGCTTTAACTTGCCTTTTAATAAGCCTGAGGTTTGCAAGCAGAGTCCAACAGAAAGATGTTATTTAGCTATCCATAAATAAATGCATATAAATTACTTTATTTAGAGCCTTCTGTTCATCACAGACCCAAAGTAAAGTGCATAAGACAAATCCACAATACAGAAATACCTGTCTACAACTTCATAGCAGAATGTATTGTTTTGTCTCAGTTCACTGAAGAGCAAGACATTATCCAGCCCTCTGGGGTGAATCTTAAAAAACAAGCAAATAATGTACTCTGAATTATGCTACCTAACTGAATAAGCAACATTCTTCAGAAACAGTTATTTGTCTAAACTTGATTAGACATAAAACTTCTTTTTCTTCTTTTTCCTGTGTCTTCCATGTAATGTGCTTTCTATTGTTAGGATAACAAGTATCCCCAGATTTAATTTCAGTAATCTGAGTGGCAGGGAAGGGTATAGAATTGTTTCCAAAGATAGTATATTGTGTTTCTGTCTAGGAACAGAATTCATATTAGTGGTGGTTTTCATTGCAGTTTGTCTGTGTGTTGCAAAGTGTAATGGTTTCATTCACTGTTTTCATTATTCAAGATGTGTTTCCTTTGAGCTGAATGCAACATTTAGCTGATTTTCAGGCATCGTCTAATACTGCTTTTGCTATACCTTACTTTAATTTAGGCAGCACATGTGCTAGCTAATGTGAAATAAATGTAGTGGTTGTGCTTTCAATGAGGACATGTTTTTCAGAGGCAGAGGAGAATACTTGTCCAATGCTGCTCTTGGTGTTGTGTCCTGTATTTGACTGATTGGAAGTTCATAGTAGTGGAAATTATTGGTCCCCTCAAAGCCATCCTCTCAGATAGTGAAGGGGAAAATATAACTTGCACTAGCACTACTTTTGCAGAAACTTAGATGGATATAAGGAGTTTTTCAAAGGAAATGTAGTTTTGTGGATTCATACATGTGGGTGCTTGAGAGGCTTTGTTTTTCTTAAATGAAATGTTCTCAACTCAAGTAAGGGCTGAAATTTTTCATACCTATTCAAGAAAGTCCAGACTAGACTGAAATACACAATGCAATTGTCACTCAGCTTTTCAAATCTAAAAAAATTGCTGAATTTTCAAATAAAAATCTCATCAGCCTAGCTTTTGAGTGATACATTTAAGTCCGCCTTAGGAGTCCAGTAAATACTTAGATTCCATTGTGATGCATATGGGCTATGAACCTGTACTGATACCTTGCTGTGAAAAGTTCACCACTTTTCACCTTTCCTATAGTACCAATACTGTGTTTGATAAAGTGAAATATGCTTCTTAACTATACATCAATTAAATAAAATACATATCTTTTTTTTTTTAAACAGGCAAAACGAAGGCTGGAGCTAGGAGAAAGTGGCCACCAGTATCTTGCGGAAGGACTAAAGACTCCAAAGGGGAAAGGAAGAGCTGCAACAAGAAGTCCAGATAGTCCAAAAAGTAAGGGAACTCATAACATGCTGTCATCAGTCTGCATTACCTAGCTTAAAGCGTGCTTATTGCTGTCCATACCTAGATGTGTATGCAACAGACTCAACCAACCCCCCAGCTGGGCGATGGACAGCAGGTTTGCAGCATGCAGGGGTTGCTGCAGAGGCTCCTGGCTGCCTGTGCAGGCTGGGCAGCCTGCATTCTCTCTGCCCAGGGCCTCCCCTTCAGCCAAGGATGTGATGCTGGGGTGCTTAGAGAGGTGGATGCTGAGGAATGAAGGTGGCATGATCGAATCGAATGCACAGTTTTAGGCAAAGCTCATCAGGCCAGCCTCCTCCTTGGCTGCTGGAGTTACAGCAGCTGGCTGCCAGGGCTTCTTTCCCTGGACAGGGATTTGCAAAGAGTGCTAGCTGTGCCTCAGCAGCGCTGCACAATAAATGCTCTTTGTGGCATCCGAGCTGCCTTCTGTCCCTGCAGTGGGACTCTGGATACTGCCAGTGCCTAGTTGCTCTAAGTACTAATTTTTGCACATCTGCATTGCCTTGGGCAGTGGGCTTCTTGCAACAGAAACTGGGGGCTGTTCTCTTTTGGGGGGTTTCGGCAAGAGAGGCTGGCAGAGGGAGCCAGATGGGGCAAGAAGAGGACTGGGGCAGCAGTGGTAGTGGATATCAGAGCAAGAGATGCCAAAGAGTCCTTCCTCACCAGTCTGCTGGTTTCTATTGAGGCAGATAGGAAAAGTGAAATTAGTTGAAGATACAAACTTAAAACATAGGAGTTAAACAACCACAGTTTATTTCATTAAGCTAAACTTCATTAAGCTATATGAAGCCTATTTTAAACTGAAGTGGATTCTTGTAGAAATTCAGTACTGTTTGGTGCATAAGATGCTGCTGCAGCATTGATAAACCTGTGCAAAGAACTTGGTGTGTGATGAAGAGCACAAGCCATTTTAGATGGGACTCCAGTCACTTCTTGCCGCTCCCGTCATCCTCTTACCCTTTTCTAAGCCCCAAACAAAACCCAGACAAACCAACCACCCTTGCTCTAAATCCACAAGGTCATGTAAATGATGTGAATGAAATTTAGATGAGATGTTGGGAATAAATTTTTTTCCTCACAGGGTGGTGAGGCACTGAAACAGGTTTCCCAGAGAAACTGTGGATGCCTCATCCCTGGAAGTGTTTCAAGGCCAGGTTGGATGGGGCTCTGAGCAATCTGGTCTAGTGGGAGGTGTCCCTATCCATGGCAGGGAGGGTGGAACTAGATGATCTCTAAGTTCCACTTCCAACCCAAGCCTTTCTATGAATATTCTTCCATTTCCTAGAGCAGACAAACCCTGAATCTGCCCAAAGAAATACAGCTAGCTGATTCTCTTTGCAAAGATGCAACATCTTGGTTTTCATTGGAAAGCCGTTGTATTCTTCAAAATATTTCAGGGTAATCTAAAAGTTCACTCTTTGGTGGGATTTTCAGTTTTGACTGACTTCTGCAGTTTAATGTATGACATGACCCTTGAAAACATGAAAAAGACCATCAAATCAGCCCAAGTTCTACCCTGCATAATACTGGAAGCAAATTAAGGGTTTGAGATGTACAAGCCCAGCAGACTTGTAATAATGGCTGGCTCATTTTCCTTGACAGGAAGGCCTCGAACATTTAGAATTAGGAATCATTCTGATCCAAGTATTTAAACTCTTAAAAGCCCATCTGTGAAGTATATAGATGCTCCATTTGTGCATGGAAACCATGAATTGGTCCAAGCCATTTGCTGACTTCTAATTTAGAAGATATGGATACTCTCACCCAGTTTGAGCATTGCTTGGTTATGGAGCAATGATGATTATAAATTGTATTTTACATCAATCTCCTCTAATTCACTTGAATTTTCTCAAGCTGTGGAGTCTGACACTGATGGAATCTGTCATTGTGTTCACCCACTGAAGTACACCTAAGTCCTGCTTAATTGCATATGAAACATTTATCTCACATGAGGGGAAAATCAAACCCTGATGAAAGCTGGCTATCAGACTGATGAAGGAGAGTCACAGGGGATTTTCTGGGTTTGCTGCCAGGATAAATAGATACTAAAAATACTATTATGAATTCACATAGTAAAAGCCTAAGCAGAATATTTCCATATGTATCTATCAGACTACTGGAAATATTTGCATTTTAAAAAACTTATATATTTGCTTATGCACCTGTGACTTTTGGAAAAGTACATCTTGAAATACAAATACGGAGTGGTAAGTTGTGTCTTAATGAAAGGAATGAGAGATTTCTTCAGTAAAAATGAAAGAAGTAACTGTAACATATATAATTTCATTTTTGGTTGCTGCTTTCAGAAGCAGAATGAGAAAAAACTGATTTAACTTTCTTTTTCCTTTTCCTTCCAAGCTCCAAAATCTCCTTCAGAAAAGACTCGGTATGATACATCCCTTGGCCTTCTTACAAAGAAGTTCATTCAGTTGCTGAGCCAATCTCCTGATGGGGTCCTAGATTTGAACAGAGCAGCAGAGGTCCTCAAGGTGCAAAAAAGAAGGATTTACGATATCACCAATGTACTGGAAGGCATCCATCTCATTAAGAAAAAATCCAAAAACAACATTCAGTGGATGTAAGTATTCATTATCCTTTTCCATCCCTGCTGGCTGATTTCACTATCACAGGGCAACAGTGTTTTTCTTCTCCCATTTTTCGTTCTAAGAGTTTACTCTAAGCAATGATCCAAAATGCCTTCCAAGAGGATAAAGTCCTATTTTTCTGTTAAGAAAAGTTTATAAAAGGATTTGTCAAGGAAATTAGAAACCAGCATTTTGTTTGAAAACTGGATTAATTAATTTACTTCTGCACATGGAGTAAGTTTTAGGTATGTGTCTCTAATTACTGCCTTCCTTGGGTTTTTTAAAGCTGTGGTTAGACAAGATTTTGGAAGTAGTTGGAATATTCAACTCTTACATCTTGGTGGTAGTTCCAAAATGTGTTGCTGTGATAAATAGATGATTTTTCTGGAAAGCGTAGTTTATGTTGACTTGCTAGGGATGAGTTTGGGGAGAAAGGATGAAGAACTTGATCAGCAGTGTGAAATCCTGTCTCTCCCCTTTACCATGGTGTAGGGTCAGATTTTATGGAAGTCTTCCTGCTCTGTGTCTGCAGGGGCTGCAGTCTTTCAGAGGACGGTGGGATGCTGGCACAGCGCCAGGGCCTCACGAAGGAGGTGACCGAACTGACTCAGGAAGAGAAGAAACTGGATGAGCTAATCCAAAGCTGCACCCTGGACCTCAAGCTGCTAACGGAGGACTCGGAGAATCAGAGATATCCTTTATCCCAAAACCTCAAAGGTGCTCAGCCTCCTTGCTGTGCCCTGTAATACTAGGAGACTTCCTCTGTGTGATGTCATAGAAAGAAAGCATCAGAAGCTCCTAGAAGTTGAGAAGGTTTTAATGTGGTTTGATATAAAAGCTGCTTAAGCAGCTTGAACCTGTAATGCTTCTGGAATGTGAAAAGGAAAATCAGAAAAGGTGATAAATGAAGGAGACAACGTTTGTGTTCACATACAGTAGAACCAAGAACCTTTACTGATTAATGAGTAACGATATCCAATAGCCCTATGTTTTTTTCAAGCCTAGAACAAACCACAGTTTTATGTGTTCAGAAATTATAAAGACATGAAGAGAAAGTCTGATACGGTAACAGACTTGTTTAGTCATTACTTTTTTAAAATTTATTTCACTTTAAGCTGATATGTATATAAATTAAAGGCACAGAGAGGACAATAGAGTTGGTATTTGGTTTAGTCTGAAACTTGCAACACAGTTTCAGGTTCCTCTGGTTAGAGAATCTAAAATAAAATACAGATAAGACTTCCATGAGTGCTCAGAGTACCTTAGGCTGAATTATTTCATGTAATAGCAATACTAAATTGCATAAGGTTCATATGACTTATTTTGGCTGTTAATGCACTTCGTAATTAACCAGTAGTCATTTTCCTTGGATTTCTCACCTATTAGCAACAAAAGAAAGCATTTTATCAAATGCTGATGTGAAAACTTATTATTATATATAATAAGTAGTGTTTAAATAGCATCTAATAAAGTGGATTTATTCTCTGTTCTGAAGTACAAGAAATAACTATGGGAGTACCAGTAAAAAGCACTTGAACTATGTGAACATTGTCTTTTGACTGGATTTCATAGACATTTTGGTGTAACCAAAGATCACCAGGTGGCACAGGGAATAGGATCAGCATTGCCTTTAGCTTAGAGCATAATATGTGAAGAGACATAAGCAAGACAAAACTGAACATGACAGTTCTGAATTTTTGTAACATTGAATCCTGTGGGGTTGAACTCTGCCTTTGCAAACCTTACTTGACGAGTGGTAAAAGCCTTGATAAAAGCCATTTGGGTGAAAGATGATGGCCAGTCACTTTGCCTCTTGACTTGTTTGATCCAAGATAGATGCAGTATGTATTGGAGCTTGGGCAGTCTGTCTTGCTGTACTGCTCAGTAACAGGGCACATTCACACCATCAAAAAGTATAATAAGTCAGGCTTTCTATTTCTCTGGCACAAACATTATGCCGGGTAACAGATGACAAAACTAAAGAGCTGGAACTGTATGCATGTGATTATGGCCATTTCACAGTTCATTTCACAGCCAAAAGCACTTTGACATCTCAGTTACATGGATCAGTATGTGAGGTTTCACCATGTAGTAACCCCCAAAACACTGTCATTTTGACAAATAAATGTTGAACAGTAAAATATTTGTATTTATTCTGTGCTTACGCAGAAATTGACATTCTGCACTCTAGAGGTTTAAAGTAGCTGCTTAAATAGGCTTTAAAATAATTTTATATGCTATAAATTAATATATAAATATATGAATGATGCATAAACATTTATATATTTATATATATTTTATATAGATTCTATGTATTATATATTTATATTTGCAAAGGCCCTCAAATTTAAACTGAAATTGGGATTTTTTTTAGCCTGGAGAAGAGAAGACTCCAGGGAGACCCTGTAGCACCTTCCAGTATCTAAAGGGGGCCTGTGGGAGAGCTGGAGAAGGAGTTTTTATAAGGACATGTCGTGACAGAACAAGGAGAAATGGCTTTAAACTGATAGAGGGTGGGTTTAGATGAAATATTAGACAGGTAGTGAGACACTGGGACAAGTTGCCCAGAGAAGCTATGGATGCCCCATCCCTGGAATTGTTCCAGGCCAGGTTGGATGGGGGTCTGGGCAACCTAGTCTAGTGAAAGGTGTCCCTGCCCATGTCAGAGGGGTTGGAACTAAATGATCTTTTGATGTCCTTTCCAGCCCAAACCATTCTATAATTCAATGATACTATGTATGCACTTCTATAGCATGCATCTATAAATTCCTATACACTTTTTCAGTGATTTTCAACTCTCTGCATTTTGATAGCAAATGCATAAAAATTTTTGCTTCATGGAGTCTGTGAGTAATTTCAGGTTGTTGAACCTTAGCTTATGTAGTTTCTCGTATATAGAGGAGGAGAGAAGCACTCAGCACAGAGAATCCCTTTTGTTCACTGAGTAGTGGCCCCAGCTGTTACGTCAAAGTCAAGTTCTCACAGGGCTTCCTGGCAATCACAGTGTAGAGAACAAAAAACCTTGGGCTAAGAGCTATGTTGAAAATGGAAAAATAATTCAAGGACTCCTGCCTTTTCTAATAGCCTGAGTGTATTGTAACCTGGGTTGGAAAATTCCTTAACAGTGATTACATTAGCTTACGTGACATATCAAGATATTAGAAAAATTAGTGGCCTTAAAGACCAAACTGTTATAGTTGTGAAAGCTCCTCCAGAAACAAGACTTGAAGTGCCTGACCCAGTGGAGGTAAGGAGAATCTGGCATTTCCTGCCAGGTTATATATAGTTTTTCTACAGATGCAGCATCTCCTGAGTCTTACTGTGATATGTGCCCAGGTACACAGTCCTATATTCTTACAAGTTTTAGGGATGTTTCTGTAGAAAAGGAAAGGGAAACTTTAAAAATGAATTCACACAGAACAATTGTTATTTGTTCCTTTTCACTCACTTCCAGATTTCTTCAGAGTAATCCACACTATTTACAGATATTTTCTTTTGCTATGCTTTATGTAAAGAGAAACTCTTTCTTGACAATTGAAATTTCCTTGGTTTTGTAGCAATGTAAAATCTTTCACAAGAAATTCAGCTTTCTTATTTTAGTTAAAAAGTTAATGGATAACTCAACACCTTAAGCATCTTGACAACGCATATAACTGATATCCTAATTTATTGAAACATGTTTTCATTATTCCTACATGTTTTCATGTAGGAATTTCGTCTCTGAAATATTACAGGTATTGCAGAAATTTGTGTTTTACTTCTAGAACACATTCTTGCCCTTCCTTCTTTCATCATCATCATCTTTACTTCATTGTCGCTTATGTTAATTCTCACTTGGGAAGACAGACCCAAGTATGTTGAGCAAATGGGAATAATTGGCAGGAATGGCTTGTTTAGAGAAAAATGTACCCAATTTCTTCACTCAAGGAGCAACTAGAGATGAGGCTAATCCCACAAACACTGCTAATGTTTTGTTCATAGCTGTGCATTAATCTTTCATTCCTACACCAGGCCAAGTGAGCTCAGCCATACCTGGTGCCCTGTGGGCAGGATCAGACTCTGGATTCCCTGTCACTTTTTTTTTTCTTAAGATTATTCTGCGCTTGCTTAGACCCATTATGGTTTCTATCCTTCTTTTTTTCTTTTCTTTGCCTTTGTCCTTACTTTCCCCTTTGAATCTTGTTACAGGTTTTGGCAGGAAGAATAAATCTTTTTGCTGCAATGAGAAAAGGGTATCTTTTATCAGTGTTCATAAATATACAGTTATTGTTGTTTGCTTTCCTGTTTCTTTCCCCTGGGCATTATGCTTTGATTATTAATTCAGCAAAATCAGGCAGGCAGAGAGAGATGCAAGCAGTCATTAAAATTAGTGCTTAGACCACTCTTATCCTCTATACCCACCTTATTTAATTTTCAGCTCCAGGCAGTATGGTCCTATTTCTTTCTGTCACATGCTATTACATTTCAGTGTTCTTTTTTTGCATACCTCAGTCACTCAATAGTACCTTCCTTCTTCAACTTCTTCCCATCTCCTTTTTCTCCAATTATCTGTAGCATTGCCCTAAGTACTCTTAACTGTTTTCCCTGGCAAACCCCCATTCAGTTGCTGTTCTCTGTATTTGTAAATGCTGTCTATTGTGTTACATAACTGTCAGAACCCAAATAATAAGAGGAACATTTTGTCAAAGGGCACAAAAGGAAATACTTTAAACAAGTCTGTGAAGAGGTATCTAGTGCTTATATTTATGCTTTTTAGAAAACTATTGATGGAATACAGCAGCAGCAGGTGTATTTATAACCAGACTAATTTATGATTTTCTATCATAACACAAAAGAGCAGTTTTGCAGGTTTTCTGTGCCTGGGTCATGTTGGTTTATTGCATCAGTGTGTGAAAGTTAAGAAAAATGTAGCTTCTTGCAACAAATTAGCAGTTCCCATTCAGACCCACCATCAAAATCACTGCCTTGAGGGGGAAGAAGGACTTACTTAAGTAGTTTGGGTGAAGAAAATGGCATTTGGTTTGGGGTTTTTTTGTTACTTGGAAATGTTGCCTGATAAATAGGTGAACTTATATATAGATATCTGAGTTCAGCTGAGCAGGTGCTGAGGTGCTGAAGGCTCTTGGGGAAGTGGGAAAGATGTTTTGGCATCATTCTAAAGCAGAAACATTTATACAAATACATCCAATATTATTGTTATGAATAATAATAAAACCTGTGACTTGCATCCCACAGTTCCATTCCATCAGAATGCTCCAGGCTATTGTGGTTATAAGGAAATGTTCGGAATTTAATCCTTTATGCCTCCCTTCTTATAATACAACACACAAAAATGGTGGGATTTTGAGATTTGTGCACTACAGTGGGAAAAGTTTTTATGTTCTAGTCTGCAAGATACATCAGCCAAACCTTTCACATCTTGAAAAAAAAAAAAAGGCTTGGTATTCTTTTCAGGTTCTTCTGATTAGTAAAACTATACTCAAACACTCACAACCCAGTAAGAATTTACTCAGTATCATCAATATTCTGTTGTGTTCATTGGTGTAACACCATTCTGATGTTTGTTTTGTTAGCAGAGTGCATTGATACATTTATCTAGTACTCAAGGACCTATTGAAGTTTATCTGTGTCCAGAGGAAAATGATGCCCTCAGTCCAATGAAAACCTATAGTCAGGACCACAATGGAAATATTTCCAAAACCATTTCCAAAGGTAAAATTATTTTTTTGCAATACTAATGGCCTTTCTTCAAGCTCACATTAAAGATTTCAGCTTGAACTTTGGATTTCTAGCTCTTTTTCTTTGGCTTTATTATTTTAAGAAGTGAGTTTTAAGTATCAGTTTTTCACTATGTATTTCTGCTTGATATAGTAAGAAATAAGTTTTCATTTGTTCAAAGTAAGTTTCCTATTTGCATATCGTAGGTAACCAAAGTGTACGTAATACTGAGGAAAGAAACCATTTTGTTCCTTTTAAGTTTTCAAATAAGACAGTAGCAGTAAAGATTCATCTCAACAAGAGGCAGAAATCTCTGTGTATGGGTATATGTGAAGCTACATTGCTTCACAGATGACATCTAGTACCTAGAAAATTCTCAGTTTTGACTATGAACTCCACTGAAAAATGAGCATTTCACTATGTTTGATTTTGTTCCCCATGTAGTTGTTTAAATCTTGTAAGATAACTTTTTAATAGAAAAGTCAGAGATGATAGCAATGTGATCATTTTTGAGAAGCCTTTTGTAACACATCAAACACGAGCTAGAAATTATATGGAAGCCATTTTTTTATTGTTGAAATGATGCTTTATGAAAGGCCCTTTATGCAGTGGTTACTTTGTTTGACCTGTGTCTGATATTTCTACTGAGATTAAATGTGACAACTTTTTTTTTTCTCCCTCCTGTCACAGAAGTGGCTTCTGCTAACTCAGGACAAGGTGACTGCTCAGTAAATATGGCAACAATCTCTCCATTGGCTTCTCCAGCCAACCTTCTACAGCAGACTGAGGACCAAATTCCCTCAAACTTTGAAGGACCATTTGTGAATTTGCTGCCTCCTCTGCTTCAGGAAGATTATTTGCTGAGCCTTGGGGATGAAGAAGGCATCAGTGACCTCTTTGATGCTTATGATTTAGAGAAACTTCCTTCACTGATGGATGAATTTATATACAGCTGATTGTATTAAGTGCTGTCCATAACTAAACTATGTTTTTAATGGAATCAAAAAACCTGCCGTCATTCAGAGTTGTCTTCTACTTACCATAAAAATAGCATTATTAAATAAACTAGGCTCCTGAACAGTGCTGATATTTTAATTGAATACTCCCTATAATACCATAAGAAACAATGAAAGGCTTTTACAGCAGAGCCTTCTCCTTGACCCCGAGCTCCAGTGCCTTGCGAGTCAGCAGGTGCAAGCAGGTGACCGTAGATGTTTTGTCTTCACACTCACCAGTCTCTGCTTACCGTGACAAGTGGGCTTACGGAGAAGGGCTTCATGAACTGATTTAGTCCTAAATAACAATTTTGTAATAGTATTTCAGGTCGTGCCTTCTGCAGAGAATGCATGTCTTTTGAGTGTCACAACATGGATTGTACATGCAGTGAACGTAAATATGAAGTAATGCAAAAGAGTGGAATGGGATTCTTGAGCTACTTGTGGGAATGTTTAAATTGCTGTCATAATGCTCATTTTGAGCTATGTATATGTCTCATTATGAGGTCAAATACTTATGTCCTTAAAAGCTTTTAATGAAAAGAAAATACACTGTAAATGTAGTGTATATTGCAGATATTGAAAAGTATAAAATTCTGCCACTTCTCGTAGTAATCGCAGATTTTAAGAAATGCTTGTGTGTGTGTGTGTGTGAAAGTAGTTTTTGTTGGTTGTTTTTTTTAAACTAGAACGAAGATGCACAGTTCAATTTTACTGCCCCCGGTGTGCATTAGAACTGGTACAAGAATTTTTGTGGTACTAAGTGGGGCTTCATGTTAAGTGCCTACTAGAGATGCACTGTGGGTTTTTCCCTCTATGGAAAACACTTATGCCAAGCTTTGTTTGTTCAATATATCATATTTATCTCAGTGGGTTAGCTTCCTCTGCTTACAGCTTTTTATAATTCTCTTCGCCAGCAAAATGGAACTAATTTTTTTTCCAAAGTACATAACTGTAAGTACCACATCAACTGAATTGCATTTATTTTTTGAAGATCTTTGCTAGTATAGTATAGTACCAATATTTATTTTTTGAACGTCAGAGGAATTCTAAGAAGTCTTAAATATTTTTTTTTTCTTGAGTGTAAAATATTTTGCCATGTTCTGGGCTAAATTAATGTAATGTTGATTAGATGATGCCCATATAATCTTTTTGTTTGCATTACTGTTGTGCTTATCTGACATACTCAGAAAATTAGTACTATTTGTACTGTAGTAGAATATTGTGTATGCAGGTTTTCTGGTACCATTGAGTTGCTGCTATGAAAGCTCACACACGAAAAGGCAAGAAGTCACAGTACTAATAAGGAAACTGTATGACTGTGTGGGTTTTGGAATATAACAAATGTATAAAGGGCAACACATAAAGAACTGTTAAACAGTGTTAAGTGTGTGTTTATATGTACAAATGTTTGCATAGATCATTCAGCAGTTGTATTTAATTTGATATATGTTCTCAACTCACACTTTAGTTATCTAGCAGTTTTGTACAATAGAATTAATTTGTAAACACTGCCAGAATATTTTCTAGCCGGTTTGTAATTTTTTAAGAGTTTTTTTAGATGTGGATCTGTAAATAAAATTGTAGTATTTAAAGTTTTCGTCTTGTGGAAGAGGAAAGTAAAAGTTGTGTGAGCATGAAGATTTGCGAGACAAAGGGGCACTTTTGCGAGGGAAGAAAAAATGAAGAGTAATGCAGACCATCTTTTTTTGTACAAATTAAACACTTGTCCCAGTGTGTGTGGGCAAAATACTAATCTAATTTAGCTTTGCATTGTATGCTAGTTTAAAAAAACAAACAAACAAACAAAACAAACCTCTGTAAAATACTGTAAAAAAAAAAAAGGATAAAACCAACAAAAAAAGCTTTTATGGTGAGTTTTGTAAATAGATTTACTAAGGGGTGACATGTTCTCTAGCTGTGATCTTACCACTTCAAATGGATGTAATTTGAATAAATTTTGTATGGTAATGAATCAATAAAAATAATTTTTTTAAAAGACTTTAGATTTGTATATAGCTATTTAAATTTTTCTTGCTCTTGGTGCCTGTCATACTATTTCTTGAAACCTGTTACTGTTTTCATTATTGGTACAAACATGCATTTGATAGATAGTTTCAATCCCTTTTTTTTATGATGCTAACAAGTTCAGTGAGTTTTTTTTTTAAGCCAGGGTGAAACAAGAATAAAAGACACATGTTAAGAGACAGAGCAGGTGATCCAGGGGTTGGGATTATACAAATTAATTTTTATTTATTCCCTCTCCTCTCATATGAATTAGAAACAGACTTCTTACAAACTTCATAGGAATGGTGTTATTGTAGGATTAAATCACATGAAAGGAGTTGTTGAGGATCTGCTTAACCTGCCTATTGATAATTCTCTAGAAGTTTCCTAATAGTACCTTTGAAAATAAGTGTTTTCTTGAGTCACTTCCAACAGTCTCTTGCACCAGATCTATATTTACAAACTTTTACTTCTTTTCTGGTATTGGTGCTGCACCTTTTTAGATACACAGCCATCCATCAACTGCAAAAAAAGAAAAAATAAATGAGGATAATAAAATCACAGTAATATGGTTGATTGCTTAAATGTTGTACCTCTGAGCAAGTCATTTGTGTCTTGTCAACTTCCTGCACACTAGGAAAAGCCTATTACTTTCTCTGTGCACCTGTATATATTCAAACATCTGCACACAGAAGTACTGAAAGGAAGATTACAAAGGTCCTCTCTATATTCTTAATAAATAATAAAGGAGGGTTAGACATCTGTGTTCTCTGATCTCCCTTCAAAGCAGAGGTGGCAATAAATATCTGCTGTACCTCCCTGGCCTGTTCTCAGTTTCTCTGTTCTCCAGTTGCCATAAGCACTTTTGTATTTGTCCCTAGAATCTGCTATTGATAACTAGTTTTCATGTCTCCCTTATGTTTCCCCTCTCCTTCCTTCTGCTTTCTGTATCTGCTTTGTGAACCTGGGGTGTGCGGAGGTGCAGGATAAAAAAAATCAGCCAGTTAAAATACTTATTCCTGCTCCTCCAGACCAGCATGGTGTACCTCAACATTATTCAGTGTACAAGTATTAGTTACAAGGAGGTTTTATTGGGGCCTGTATGCTGCATTCCTTGGTTACCAGCAGATGGAAAAGGTTTTGGAAAAATCTGTCAACATGGCCTGAACGATAGGCAACTATTTATTCCTTTCCACACAGGAAATGAGTTTGGGAAAAAAAAATAAAAAAGGAGGGGTTCACACTTCTGTACAGTAAGAACTCATCTACCTACGAATTACAAGAAACTCACCATATTTCTCTTGACTTATACCTGAAAGAATAAATTGCACCTTGGTCTTGATGCAGACATGAACATTTCTGTTGTAGAAAGAATGAAAGATATGTGAGGTGCTTTCTGTAGCATGAAAGAGCTTTATGTTTAAAAGCACCAAATTTAGTATATATCTTTTTTTTTCCCCGTGTGAAACACAATTAATGCACAATGCCTTTAGTGTTCCTGCAGCCAACAATTCTCAACACTGAGTGAACCATGAGCCTGTATAACAAAGTCAGTGGAATGATATTAACCAAAGCATAAACAAGTAGAATTCATCTCCCAATTCTGTTTTTCATGCTGAAGTAAGATCTGCCTGGATATTACTCCACAGCTAAGCAATGATCAGAATGCTTGACCTTTATTAAGTCTGGGAGTTTCCTTACGCACTATTTTCTTTCTAAAACTTGACAGGAAGAAAGTTTCATATATATAAAACAGGAAAAAAAATGGACTGTTACCAGTTCTGCATGGTGCGGAATTTTGCTCACAAATGACCAGTCAGATTCTCCTAAATTTCAAGAACAGAGGAAAAAAAGATCTAAATTCTTGTGTCTCTTTTAAGACTCCTAATTTTTTTTTCTGAATATCTTCCCACCCATTTCCACCCAGAGCTGATGTTAGTTATCAGAGAATAAGGTTGCCATATAAAAATTGAGCTCTTACCTCCCTGGCCATTTTCCTTCCCTAAGGATGTTTGTTGAGACACTCTAAACCCATTAAGGATGTATCTTCTACTAACCATGACCTGAAGTTGAGATTTGGATTTTACTTTCCCAGTAGTTTTGTATTTTTCCAGCTACCTGCTCCTGGCAAAACCTATGACTTCAGTTGGTAACCCAGCCCGAGGCTGGTGTCTTTGAGTCTACCAGCCCTGAGGAGTAGGAAGTAAGGTCTGCAGGCAACTTGGAAAGGATGAAATCTAAAGCTCTTCTTTGGATACTCAAGGAACTGGAGCATGTATGCTGCCAGCTCAGAGAAGGCCAGCACTGGAAGTTGTACTCCTAGCCACTGTCATACAAAAAGCAGTTTTCCAAGGTAGATATAGATAAACTTTCTTCCTGCAATCAGGAGGTAATAGGGAATTATCTGCTCCCTTCTCTCTGGTGTGCTATCTGCTGTCAGGTTACTAGGAACGTGCTACAAAGCAATTTAGGTTTGTGAGCTTCCAAAGTACTGAGAGAGTGCCTTCCAGTTTGTGGCTACATCCTAGGACTCAGCAGGACTGTGCTGGCACAAGGGCTGCTTGCTACTACAGGTTCTTGGCAGCGGGACAAAGTAAAGGCTCTGCCGGATCATGCTGGAGCTGATCAGTGTGGCCTATTTATGTCACTAGGTATGGGACTCATGGGTTATTCCTGCCTGGGAGCTGCTCTTGGAGATCACTGCTTCCCCTTAATGAGTAGTGCTTGTCAGTGTTGGCCATTTGGAGATTTTTGGTTATGTCTTGCAGGCTGTGCTTTGCTCTTTTGGTCAGCTGTAAACCAGTACTGGTGTGTGCCCAGTTGGGTTTTTAACTAGAGCAGAAACATTTGGCTGGTGGGGACAGCTGTGAGGGAGGGCAGTGCAGTGCTCCCAGAAGAGAGAAGATGAATTCAAGGACTGTATGTGAAATACTTTGAACATGGGAAACTGAAAAGAAAAAAGGAAAATAATTGTTAACCTTATGAGGCAGCAGTTAAAATGCTGATGGGGGATACAGGTACCATTACAATGGACCTGGTAGGGACTTCTTACTCCACAGGAGGTGGTCTGAAATAGATCAGCATGGCCACCCATTTTGAAATGTTTTCCTCCATTCTCTCCTGGGCTAAAAATGCCACAAAAGTAACAAATTACACATCACACAATGTCTCACTGAGAGCATATTTGCAAAGTACTTGTGTGCCTAAACAAAGACCAAATAGGAAGGCAAATATATCTTCAACTGTAACAATATCCATCATGAAACCAGGGTGATATTAATAATTCTCAGTCCTGCTCAGAATTATTTGTTTTTAAAGATTTATTTAAGTGAAGTGCTTATTTCTTTCTGTCCCAGTTCTCTCTTTAAACCTCTCCTGTTCCTTTGTCCACACATGTTTTTTTTTCCTTTTTTTTTCTTCCTGTGAGCATTGTCAGATAAGCATTATATAAAGTAAACACGAGTTTGTAAGAAAAAGGAGAGGGAGATGATATTCGTAATTAGAAGTTGCCACATTTTATCTGTGAGTGGACCAACAGGCCTATTATGGAGCACACCCAGGGTTTTCATTCAGTTTCCCTCCAGTTCCAGAGAGACTATAACCTTTTAAAGATTATAGTCTATATATACTATATATTCTTTTTAAAGAATAAACTGATTCCAAAGACTCCTTCTAAAGAAAGAAACCTATCATTTGAAATGCAGCTACAGGAAATGGTGACTTTTACTTTCCAAACCTGACTGCCTCAAAATAGAATCTATTAAAGATACAATATAAATAATTATTTTAGGTTAACTGTGTCTTTTAAAGCCAAAGCAATCATAGTATGCTCACTCTCGACAACACTTTGATCGCCAGGGACATTGCACGCTTAATCTGCTCAGAGCTTTAGCTTCAGCCATCCAACAACCACACAGGTGTTTTACTAAATATCAATCAGAAAAGTTTGGAGGAAAACAGTGCCAGAAACCTCAGCCATCTGATACTAAATATTTTGACCAATATCGTTTATACTATTCAGCAAAGTTGCTACTAGCATTGTATTTTGAGGAAATTAACGATGAAAAGTAAAAATAATAATAAAGAAAACGCGTTGTGCCCAGAAGAGGATTGAATAGCTCATCACCCATTTGGATCAGATACATCAGGATCGCAAGCGCTTTAACTGGATAGGTATTGCTGGAATTGCTATTTTCCAATTAAAACGAAGGGGAGACTCCAAGGCCCCGGGAATCCGCGCGTTCAGTGGCGAAGCGACGGCGCCGCGCCCTCGGCGCTGTTGTGGCCTCCGCCGGCCGCCGTCCTGGCGCCGCTGCGCGCGCGAGGCTTCGGGGCGGGGCGCGATGGCGGAGCCCGGGTGCGGCGCGGGTGAGTGTCGGGGTCGGGCTGGGCTCTGGCTCCCTTGTCTTCCCTCCCCTCCCCTCCCCTCCCCTCCTTTCTCGTCCCGTCCTTCCCTCCCCTGCCTAGCTCTGACGGTCTGGCCGAGTTCCCCTTCTGCCCGCGCGACGCTCCCGTCCGCTGTGGGGCCTTCCAGGGCTCCGCGTTAAATTCGGGAGAGGAGACGAACGTCCTGGCGGGAATCTCTGGAGGGGTCGGCGGCGGGGATGCAGCTCGGGGATGGGGTACTCTCAGCGGGCTGGAGGCCGGGTAGGGGGGCCGAGCCCAGCCGGGCTCCAGGATGTGCGTGGTCCGGGCGGCGGCCGGGCTGCCCTTCGCCCGTGGGCCGTACTTGTGTGTGTGTTGATATACATCTGTGTTGTTTAAGTATTTATGTATACGAGGAGAGACTGCTGGAACTGGGTCTGTTTAGTCTGGAAAATACCGAGAGGGGGTCTCATTTATGCTTATAAATGTCTCAGAGGCGATGCCAGACTCTTCAGGTGCCCAGTGACAGGACGAGGCGCAGTGGCCATAAACTAAAACGCAGGAAGTTTCACTTTAACAGGAAGAAGAACTTTACATTGAGGGTGGCAGAGCACTGGGACAAACTGCCCAGGGAGGTTGTGGCGTCTCCCTCTCCTGACACGTTCAAAACCCACGTGGGCACCTGTCCTTGTAAGCTGCTCCAGGTGGCCCTGCCGTGGCAGGGCTGGATGATCGCTGGCGGTCTCTTCCAACGCCAGCAATTCCATCGTTCTGTGATATGTACATGTATATAGACACACACATATAAAGCTATGCTATGCTTTAAACTCGATCTCACTGTGTATTAACGCTGCCAGTTTTCTTCTGCTCTTTGTGAGGCCGGGGATAAAATCCCGCGGCTTTACCGGAGACACCTGTTGGTAAATAGTTGAAAAGGGTGGTCATCTTCCACCTGGGTGGAAGTTCTCTGTTGGTACGTGTGAGGAGATTGAGCGGGGGTGACCAAACCAGACTGGCACAAGGGACGTTTTGTGTGTGACAAGATGTTAAAACAACTCTAGTTTTTTATTTGCTTACTAATATTTTTTAAAGAAAAATGTAGAGTTCTGTAGGTGCAGCTGGGCTGTATGAGAAGAATACATTAACTTCTAATTTTGTTACTGCTTCTTATTTCAGTCCATCTACCAGAATAGCTTCAGGAATTTGTCTTTATTTTTTTTTTATCATATGAAGGAGATCTCATGCATGCATATGGAACTAGTGCAGATATCAAGTAATCTGTTTTAAAATAACTTCACAGTGTTTTAATTTAAAAAAAATTGTGAATGACTTGAACTAAAATTTACTGTTACTCTTTCTCCCTTCTTTCATTCAAAATTTTAAACTGATTGAAGACAGAATCTTGAGGAAGTCTGAGATAACTTAAATACGTCTGATTTTGACAAAAAAAAAGACTATAGAAGAAGGACAAAAAGAACAGTGCCCTTGCTCAGGAGACAGGGAAAACGTGGGAACTCTTCCACCTTGCCAGCCAGCCAGTGTGTGTACCCAGTCCACATGAGGTCAAACTGAGCAAGGAATGTATTTCTGCAAAGGGAGGATGAGTGCTTGTTGGGCAATAACATAAATTTATGGCTTTCTGTCTGCTAGTTCTGCTTGTTCATGCCATGTCTTTTTTCCTTTTCCTCCTCCTTACCCCCCCCACCCCCCAGGTTTACTGTCCAAAAGGATTTAGACTTTTCTTAAAAAGGTAGGAATTTTAATTTGGCTGTGTTCTTTCTTCCATGGGTTACTAAAATAAGTTAAACTTACTTGTTTTTCCAGCTGCTCCATTATATTGGATATTTTTCTGCAAGAGAGAAAAAAATGACAAATTTAAACTTTTTATTCCCTTCCACATATTGATTTAATAACTTTATTTGTACATATTCTCAGTGATATAAGTTAGTGTAAGAGATGTCACCTTTCCCTCATTTTCTTTATTGCTAGACTTTTCACAAATGTTTATTTTTGTTTTTTGCTGCATTACTGTATAGATCCTATTTTGTTTTTTTTTTTCCTAGAAGAATGCTAATTGCCTAAGTAACTTGGGCAGATGCATCCTCTTTGTGACATCATTCTGTTCCTTTTTCAGTTAAATGCAGATATGTGATGGTTCAGCTTACATGACGCTTTATTTTGAAGTATATTTTGCAAGATGGACTGAAGTACACATGCTGGGAAACTTTTAACTTCTTATGTACTTCAATAATTCATTTGCAACATCTGGAAGTGTTTTTATGCCAGCAGCAAATCTTTGGTTACTGAAGTATAAGTTTAAAGACTTATAAAGCCGTGATTTTTTTTTCTTCATTGCAGTTAGGAAAGTGTTGTATTTTCCCTCTAAACTGTGAAATACCCTTGTATGATTTCCTTAGTAGGCTGTTGGTTTATGTAAAACACCTGAGTTTCCAATGGTACTTCACACTTTATTCTAATTAGGAATTAGAGCACAGTGTGGCGTGTAATTAATGCAGTAACTCTTTTTATGGACTTTTCTAGAAAACTGCTTTTTTTGATTCCTGAAAACTGATCTGGATTTTCACATCTGCTGGGAGATACATATGCATATATATTTAGTTTCTTGTGGAAAATATAATTGGTTATTAGCAAACTTTTAATATATTATTCTAGCCAGATTATAGTATATATTTTTTTGTTATTTAGGTATAGTTGTTTAACGTTCTGTACCTGACAACATAAATTTTTATTTTACTGTCCCAGTGAATGAACTAATTCAGATGAAAGGCCTGTGGTATCAGGAATTCTAGGAATAGTTTGGTTTGTTTTCAAAAGGACTGTGAAAACATATTTGGATAGTGTCCACACACAAATAAGAGAGCCAGAATGGCCCCTGGAGCAGTCTCTTGGGTTCTGTGTCTTTTGTTTTTCTTCTGTGATGTGAGTGGAAGTACATCCATCATATGACATGAGCTCACTATTTCATTATGATGCTGACGTGACTAAAAATACCTGTATCTTGAATGTGTTGTGTCAGAGGAGATGAAGGGGTTTGGAGTTAGGAGATGACAAGGTAAAGATGATTTATAAACAAGCCCTTAAGAATCTGTATGGTTTGTGACTTTCTCCCTGCCTGCGTTTGAGGTATCGGGGGAAGAGGAAATGTCTCTGGTAGTGGATTGTTTTTATGTGCTCAGTATCCCTCATAAGTGTGATACATTGCACATATGCTTAGAGATATATCTGACTTTTCTTTATGAGAAATGTGTAGTAGATACGAGGCCTTGGTTTTTTATTCAAATGCCTTCCTAATACAAATCTTCTCCCAACACTTCTTGAAGATGCCTGCTGCCTGTGAGTCAGCGCTTGAGGATATTGAAGACATTGTGTCAGCAGAAGATTTGAAGCCACACGATCGGCAGTTTGTGAGAAGGAATGTTTTTCCCAAAGTGCGAAAACGCAACTCCCAGAAAAACATTCAGACAGATGATGAGCCCCCAAGTGACAGGTAAAGTCTTATATTGACCCTGTGTTGGTGCTTTTCTTGTATCTTGTATGTGCTTGTCAGATTTTAAAAATAAAGTGGAGGTTTGTGTTATATCTTAATGTAAAATCTGTGTACAAGATAAAAATGGGTAAAATAGTCTGTATAGAATGTAGAGAGAATAAATAATAAATCCTAAGCAAGTTCCTTTTCCTAGACAGATTTTCTGTAGAAATCAGTTATCGCTGAGATGTTGATGAATGGAATAATCAGTCTGGAAAAATGTTTTCTGTTATGCTTTTATGTGTAAAGGATTTCTGAAAAAGTGTCTGTTTAATCTTACTTACCTAAATACAATGTGAGCTCTTCAAAATGCAGTTCTGGAGTAGCCTTTTGACTTCTGAAATGAATAATAGGAACAAAATCCTGAGAGGTGCAAAAGGGTTGGGGTTGGAAGGTCCTCTTTTCCAAACCTACTGGTTGAGCACTGCCACAAAGAACCAGTTGGCAGGACTCTGACTAGGTAGATTTTTTTCCATCAAAGAGATGGAGATTCTGCAGTCTCCCTGAGTAACCTGTGCCAGTTCTTGGTCATTCTTAGAATGAAAAAGGTGTTTCCTGATGCTTAGAGGGGACCTCCCATGTTTCATTTGTGCCTGTTGCCTCTGGTGCTGTCACTGGATACCACTGAAAAAAAAGGAGGCTCTGCCTTCTTTGCACTCTCCCTTCAGGTATTTATATACTTTGATGAGATCATCCTGAGCCTTCTCCAGGCAGAACAGTTCCCAGCACTCTGAGCAGTTTCTGTTATGAGGCATGTTCCAGTCCCTTCATGATCTTCATGGCCCTTTGTTGGACTGTCTCCAGTACATCTCTGTCTCTGTTGTGGGTGCATCCTGTCAGGGCCCAGGGACTTGTGTATGCTCAGTGTGCTGAACCAGCACACTGACCCAGTCTCCTTTCATGAAGGGTACATCATCCTTGCTTCAGTCTTTAAGCCTGTTTTCTGCATCCTGGGATTTGCAAAGGCTGTACTTCTTGTGTGTACATCCTGCAAGTGACATGGTAAAATTTCTTTTGAACTTGCTGTTTTATTTCAGTGGAAATAGTATGCAGTAAGCATGAAATGTGTCTTGGCATTTTTCCTACTTATGATTTTCCATAAGAACATTCTGCTGCAGTGGAATTGATTAGAGTATAGGTCAACTCAGTTATTGATTATAGTTTCTACTGCAGGTCTGAGATCTGGGTTTTTTTGGTTGTTGTTGGTTTTTTTTTTTTTTGTGTTTTTTTTTTTTTTTAAACATTAGTTTCAGGTTGGTGGATAAAATTTCCCTAGATGAGAAAAATGAAAATAAATTGTGTATGGAAATTTAATTTCCTCTGGAGAAATAAAATTTTGGGTTTTCACTGGTGTTCAAAAGAAATTTTATTAGTATAACAATACATTTTTATCTGCATGCCCCTAAAAGTGCATTGGCCCCAGTCTGGCAGGAATGTATGGGCAGCTGAGCTGGTGCTCTTAGATACTTCACACAAGTAGTTCATGCCCCAAAGCGTTCAGGTACTAGATATTCTCTAGCAGGCTGTGTTTTAGTGTTTTGTACCCAAGAAAGCACATGAACATGTGTTGTTTAGACAGCAGGAAGTCTAAATACCCTGTGTTTGCAGTTAATGATCATTAATGTTCCATCAACAAATTTCTATTTTTAGTTAGGGGAAGTGTCTGTTAAAAAAGAACTGTGGAGGGGGAGGGGGAAAAAAAAAAGCTGTAGGCAGGGCGCAGTGTTGTGTTCCAGGATGTGTGTTATTCTTGTACTGGCATCTTTAGCTCATTGGCAGTTATCCCAGGAATTTCAATGAGAGCTTCTTACAGAACTTTTTGTTGCTTTTTGGAGCCTTGTATGTGCTAGCTCCACACTGCATGTCTGCCATGCTGCTTCTGTAACCCGGAAAGGTTGGGATGGGAGCTTTCCGCTGTTTGTGTGGCTGGTGGCCATCAAGTTAGTTTATAGAGCTGGCTTGTGTGGAGGGAGCTACAGTCAGTGCATGCCGTAATAGCAAAAGGTTGCAATTTGTTGGCTGGTGGCCTAATTTCAGTGGTGTCACTTGAAGGTTACTTGTTACATGATACGATAATTTTGAGAACTTTGGGGAATTTTAAGTTTGTTTTTTTTTTTTTTTTACAATGTTTACGTGTTTTATTGGGGTTTTTGTTGTTCCTTTAACGTAACTGCAATGTCCTGGTTCTGTTATTATCCTATAGCTCCTGCACCTTCTCCATGCTGAAACTCTTTTCTATCTCTTTTCTTGCTAGTTGTGGTGGATTGACTCTACCACAAGGGAGAGAACTGGAAGAGTAAAAGTGAGAAAACTTGTGGGTTGAGATGAAGACAGATAAAGTGAAGGAAGGAGCGGGGAAAAGCCCCAAGTGATGCAAAAGCAGCCATTCACCACCTCCCACAAGCAGACTGGTACCCAACCAGTCTCAGAACAGTGGTTATTTTGGAAAGACCAAACACACAGCTTTTATTGCTGAACATGATGTCATCTGGAATGAATTATCCTGTTGGTCAGCTATTCTGCTCATGTTCCTCCCAACCTGTTGTCCATCTGCAGCCTGCTGGTGGTGGGATGGAGCACAGTGGGAAACAAGCAAACACTGTTCAGTGGCAGCTGAAACACCTGTGTTTTAACACTGTTCCAGTCACAAACACAAAACACAGCCCCATGGTGGTTTATGTTACTCTGCCCCAGCAAGGCCTAATACCCGCTACACTAAAATCACATAATTACTGTTTTTCCTCAGCTGTTTTGTAGTTGTTACTGTTTGCATTGCTTATTTTATGTTTAAAGAATTACAGTTCATTCAGTCAGTTCAGTGGACTTAAAGGGGAAGCCTGTTCATCATTTTACTTGCATTTCTCATTCGTTTTTACTTGACAGCATTATTCCTGGTGTTCAGAAAATCTGGATTCGTACATGGGGATGTTCTCACAATAATTCGGATGGTGAATACATGGCTGGACAGCTGGCTGCATATGGATACAAAATTACAGGTAACAGTATGAGTGAGCCCTGTAATTCAGTTTTTCTGGGTTGAATGTTCGGAGCTGTCAAACTGTGATCAAATGTTTTCAGTCTTAATTATGCTTTTAAAAATCCCCCTCTGATCCCTTTCTGATCTGAAGGTGAAGAGGTAAAGTGTTTTCTGGGCATTAAGCAGAATGATTACAGGATGAGTGCTTTCAGAATGGTCGGATTTTCTTGACAGGGCAGACATCAGATAGATGTAATTCGGTGCCTTTTTTGGACATTTCACTTGCTAAACTGAATTGAAAAGTTTTCATAAGAGTGGACAGGAAATATATTAATTCTTGTTTTTTAATTGTAATTGGTGGAACCCAAGGGGAAGTGGGAGAGAGGCAGTGTTTTCACTTGATGATATGTGTGTTTGCATTGGAGCAGGGGTGGTCTACTTCAGGTAAGTGATCTTTTGTTTCAGGAGGGATGATCAGTATGGTGGAGGTTGGAAACTATGAGGTACAATCCTGTATCATCCCAGGAGCTGAGAATGCTATTTCTCCTTCCCTTCCAAGTACTTTCAAGTCCTCCCCATCATCTTGTTCTGCCTCCCCAAGCCTAAAAATATCCTCAAACTTGTGGTTATGCTGACCACATTTCATCTTCTTAATGCAAAATATGCTGACAAAAAAGTTAAAAAGTTGGATTAATACCATGTTGCAATATACAAGTATTATCTGAATACTTTTGTATAGCTTTTGACTAGTCAAAATAGAAACTTAAGTTTTATTAATTAATTCAAGTTCAGGTGTGTCTTGCACCTAAACTTGTACACTGAAAGACTACAAAGTTGTCTGTCCTGACGTTTTTCTAAAAACAATCCTGATTTCACAGAATGGCTGTTTCTTTTCTTGAATGTGTCATGATACCATTAAACAGTTGCATCTCATTTTCCTTTATTGCTGTTGATCTTTCTTACATAGAAATAAGACACTAAATTATTAAAGTGCTGAACTACTTTAGGGAACCCAGTTGATTATTAAATTAGTAGGTATGGAGTAGGTATGCTCTTTCCACAGACGAATGGAGTGCTGATCCAAAACCCCTTATTTGTGGCAGCTGTTTGTATAAGATGGCAAATATGTTTTCATTATGGCTTTCTTAAATTTAATTATTCTTTACCTCTACCATTGTTCTAATGCATATTGCAGAAACTGCTTTTGGCTTGTCAAGATTCAGATGGCTGTTCTGGTCTTCTGGAATTTTTCTGAAAGAGATGTAGGGAAGATGGGAGTGCAGTGAAGGAAGGAACTATGTTATATTTTTGATACCTTATCTTTTTAGAAAACTAACTGTTTATAAGATTAGAATAGAAATAAGTCTACATCTAGAATCTGAAACTGAGAACTAAAAACCTAATAAAAGTTGCAGTTGCTGGGAGAGGAGTCCGAGAGTCATTTTGGTATTTGTACATGAAATTGACTGCTAGTTTCTAGTCATTATTAAATCTAAGTCTTGATTTAGTTTATGTTAATGTATGTACATACATTAAATGGAACAAACAAAAAAGCCTCGATGCTAGGTGATAAGCAGAAATTATGCAGTGTAGTTTCTTCTTTTTGAAATAAAGTAATTCTTGTCAGTCTATTCTTAAAAAGGCATGTTTGGCTTTTTCTATATTTAGTCATCTGGCAAGTTCAGATAGGATACCAAATAGGGATTTAATCTTTTTGTCCTGTACAGTGAAGCAGCTACTCAGTAATAGTAACTGTTGCTTAAATGATCCAAATGTCAAACATTTCTTGAAATTAATATTGTTTATGGTATGCAAAAAAATAATAAGAAAATATTTTATAAGAGCTATTTTGTAAATCAATCCTTGTGTTGCTAGAATTTGTTAGTTTTACGTAAAAATGTTATAATCTTGGGGAAAATATAGAAATACTCACTAAGATGAAAGATTGTCCGTTGTCACAGTGTCTTGGACAGCTATTACTTAAAAGTGTTTGGATTAACTTATTTCCTACATGTTCTAAGCTTTTGAGACAAATAAGATGCTGAAATAAAGTTCTGGCTTTAGAAAATAAGATGTGAGCTTTACTTACAGTTTTTGCTCCATTATGAGGGACTCAAGCACTGTTTCTAGTGTCTTCTGTCTAATTGCAAGATTGGAAAAAAACATAGAAGGAAGAAAAGCAGCATCAGACACATTCCTGTTGCTAACTGGAAGTTGTAACAATACAACCTGCCTTGCAAGTTGACTTATCTGAAACTGAACATGGATATAATGTCCTCCTTGCTTTTCATGTGTTTCAAAAATATTCTTTCTGTACAAGCACCCTTTGTTGCTTCCAGGAGTGTCTATATCCAAAGATGAAAACTGAGGGCTGTACTTCTCACAGCAAAGATTGCCTCTGTCTGGGGAGAGACCATAGTGTGAATCAGCAATATACAGATACGGCAATAACAGCAATGGTGATTAAAAGTCAGGGACTGCATCAGCTTAAAAATAGGCAAAGGGAAACCAACAGAAGAGCTGAACCTGTTTTTGTATCTGCTTTTACAGTGTGAAGGTGGGCAGCATTCTGAACAAATTGCATACCATCCTCTGGGAACACAAAGCTCCTTTATAAGCCTGAGCCACACAGAAATGTGTGGACCAGCTGCTATCAGTGTAGAGCTGTACCATGGGTAGTTGTTCATATTCTGAAAATGGTGTAGCTGATGGTTGCTTTACTGGTTCTAAAACTGGTTTTGGTTTCTTGGCAGCATGACTTACTGTGTAGTTTAGACATGCCTGCAGACCTGCTGGAGTGCTCCCTGTGAGATACGCCCTGGAGGAAGAAACTCTCATGGTACAGACTGCCTGTAATGCCTGCTGTGAAAAACAGGAAGTGGGCGAGCTGGGAGCTTTCAAATATTGTGAGCAAGATTTTTGTTTGGAAGGGACCTTAAGTATGTTTGCCATGTAGCTCGTTTTCTCTCTGAAAAATGGAACTGCTCATGTGTAGTCAGACACAGAATGCTTTCACTTCTCAAGTGGGTAGTTCTATTCCCATATGTTGACATCTATATGTTTCTAGTTTTGTGGAATTAATGGGTTTTGGCCCAGCTTTGAATGCATTTTGGTGGATCAAGACATTAAGTATGCTTGTTATTTCGTACAGATTGTTTCTGGCTCAGGGCTGTTCAGGTACAAAGCATTCCCTCCTCAGCCACTGTAAAACATGCTGGAGTAGGAAAGGCATTGCTAATAACTTAGAAATATCAGAAAAATGAACACCAACTTTTTCTTTGATGAAGATGAAGCAAAAACTTATTAAACATTCAGTGAGGCTAAACCAGTCACAGTTTATCTGCACTACACTTTTGTGGATTTTAGAAATGAATGCTAGCACAGAAGATACTCCTCTAACATGGGATTCTGCAAACAAGAATTGTTTCTGCTAAGTCAGTGGGCTTGGCTTTGATGTAGCACTTAGAAACTGGGTTATGTTACAGACCTTTAGCTTTACTTGTGCGGTTTTAGACTGATCTGAAATTAGTTCAGGCATCCTATTCACTGTCTCAGAGATTTCTTCTGTAAGTGTGTTGGATGGAAAGTTGCTGTGTAGAGTTCACTCCATTTAGTTGGCAAGACTTGTACCAGTGAGACTTGCCAATTCTTACTGAATCTTACTGTTTATAGTCCAAGTTATATGTCTTACACCTCTGTAACTCCCTGTACAGAGAATTTATGTATTTCTCTAAAGCAAATATCAAATTATATTTTGCAATCCTGTTAAAGCAATTATCTGGGGTTTTTTGCCTCTTCTACTTGTTAATTTTCTAAACACTTGTCAGTTTTGCTTACCAGTGGCTATAACTGAGGTATGATTAAGATTCTCCATCTGCTTAAGCAACACATTTGTGTAGAAGAAAGAAGGAAGAAGACAAGGAAGACAGTGATCTCCTTAAGACCTCATATTGAAAAGAAGACAGATGTAAAAGGAAAGAGTCTGCTGTTGAAAAGCAGATGAGGTGCTGCAATCTAAAATGGACTTCAGCGTTCAAAGGCATTGTCTCGTGTTCATTGTGTTGCATAAACCATGCTTGTGTAGACTTTGGCCATCCCCATACAGGTGCAGCAAAGCATGCTGCAGCATGAATTTTATTAATCCAAGTGCAAAATAAAGATAATTACTAAGACTGTACAGGTATTGATTCCTGGGCTGTGAATCACTTCAGTATCTGGTCCTTTGTTTCAAGTGTTATCTTAAAAGTACTTTTGTACTACACAATAAAATTTTAATACTAGATTTTGATTTATTTTATTGTTTTAAAGTAGAGATCTCTTTAATATGTTAAAATAAGCTCTCTGCAGCCTGCATAGTGGTTGATGAAGTATTTTGACAAAGATCTCTGCTGGTTTCCCTTGTATGCTTTTAGTTGCTCAGAATCAGCAGTATCCACCCTGCTGATAATGCTCATCTGTTCCTTCCTAAGTATCATGTAAAATGGTAGTGACTACAGTGTAATTTTTGGGGTGAGCCATCCTCATTGTGATGTATGTTTAGTATTCTTTATGAAGCTAAAAGACAAATCTTTATTAGCTACTCATGAAGTGTCTTATAGTCAGAGAATTCAAGGTTAGTCCTTGTGTTTGGATTTGTACTTTTCAAATGGTTGTGAGTGCAGTTCCAATTTAGGAAAATAAGATAATTTACAATCCTTTCTCGAGGGGCAGGGTATGCATGGTGTGTGCTTATATATGCAAAATGCCCCACACTACTTTTCTGTTGATGAGAAGTGTTTCTGTTTTCTCTACAACACTGCAGTCATGAAACTGTCTCTGAAGCAGCTGAGTAATGGAGAAAAGTGAACAGAGATTTAAATTCTGGTATTTTGTACTCTCACTGAAGAATTTTCCCATTGTCTGTAACTTGTAGAGTCACAGGCCTGTATGATTTTTGCATTGCTTGATAACCTTACCAGCATACCTGTTCTGCCACAGATTTCTCTTTCAGATTCAAGCTGACTCCTATTTCTGGATGTAAAAGCTTTTGGATGTTGATACTGAGCGAGGCAGTAAAGTAACTTATTTCTGTACCTGATGTTGTGAGATAATTGCCTTACAGTTTCAGTGATGCATATTCCTGCTGTTAGAAGATTGGAGTTGCTGCTTTTCATGAGTTTGTTTTGTGTGCTGATTCTTGGTGCTCAGGCTTGAAATGTGTGTTCTGACATGCAGTTAATATGGGAATACTTGAGATGTGGGTGTGAAGGTTTTCTTCTTTTTAACATATGAAACTTTTATGGTGATATGGTTAGAAGGATGAGGAGAGAGGGTGACATGGGACATAGCGGGAAAGAAAACAGGTGAGACTCATGGGATGTAGCAGATGGAGTTGCACAACTGTAGATCAAGATTTCACCATTCTTTGGAAGGAATAGATATTCCCAGAGCATTCAGAGTGTCCTATAAGCCAGTGAGGGGGACAATGAGTCTGGTTATTGTTGGGATGGTTTCTTGCAGTGTAGAGTTCATACAGCATCATGCTGTGACTCATCTGCAGTACTGCATGTTCTCTAAGTGTCTGTAAACTAACGTATAATTGTGGTTTTGGCGACTGTGTATTACTGCTCCAGTGTTCCCTGTAAAACTTCCTAACCCGTGTGTGGCTAGACTTCTGTTACTTATCACTTGTGACTTGTGGCACAGCGCAAGATATATGACCTCTTTGCGGTGAGTTTTTCCTACCTTGGCTTCCTCAGGATCAACTTCTTATTCCTGTTGGGCAATTTTCTGTTAAGTGGGGAGTCCAGCTTTGAGGATGTTGTCTCTGTTACAGGATAGAACTCTTGAGTTCTCAGACTGGGTGATGTGTTCCCTGTTTATGGGGGAACTAGGTAAGAACTAGAATCTGTTTTCTTCTCATAATGGTATCACTGCCATTAGTGCTTGATGTGACAAGTGTGTACTGTCTTTCTTTGTCCTCTTTAAAATTGTCTATTCATCTGTGAGTGGCTTGTTTGTTTTTGTTTTTTTTCTTTCAGTGTTTTTATTTCACAATCATAGGACAGGCAACTGAAAGTTGGGAGCATGCTAAAGAACTTAATAAATCCGATGTTCATACTCTCTTCAGAGACGCTTGTAGAGAGCTCAGAGAGGCAAATTTAAGTTTGCAGCCATGGTTAGGCTTAATGCTAGTGACAAAGCATTGGCTGCATGCTCTGGTGTTTGTGCAATGGAGTTTGTTATGGCAATGCTGAATTTCATGTAATCCAGAAGAATGAATTTGAAAAGGATTGAACCATGAAAGATAAATTTCAACTCCTGGTAGCATTCTTCCTCCAATGTGGAATATGTCCCTATTGTAGATAGTTAAGCAATTAGCAAATGAAGCATAAATAGCAGTGATGAAGTGAGTTCAGCATAAACACCCAGATGATGAGCTTTACAGGGTGTTCTACAGAGACATTAGTTTCACATGTTTCACAGTTCTTCACGCTTAAGGAAAATGTATAGATTTATAAAAGCTAAAGGGAGGACAGACTATTTTTCTATAACCTGAAGAGATTTCTCTGAATATGTACTCTCAGAGGTAGGAGCAGAATTATATTTTGATCAGGAGCATTTGAAAAGGACATGCTTGTTACCCTGGAGGACTGGGAAATAGTGGTGGAGAGTTAATGTTCACTACAGGCTCTTGCTTCAGTTTGACTACAGTTCATTTGCTAGAAAGGATGAAGTTTAGCTGCCAGTGAGGACAGACTTCTCTGAACTTGCCATGGTTGCAGCTTTGCATCAAGATGCTTTTAATATATTTTGGGAATGCTTTTTTGTCAGTTGCAATGCGGATGCCTCTGTATGTGAATTGCTCTAAGTTACTCTGGGGAGCAAGGCAAGCCTGGCTGAGTTGCTTTCTAGCTTGTTGCTTATAAGAATTTTGAATGTAGCACAACTGAAAATGTTCTGTGTCTCCAAATACAGAATGTTAATTTGTGTTCTCCCTCTCTTAGGCCTGAGGGCATACTAAGAGAAAAGACTGCTGTGTGATTATGGAGACACAGAAATTATGGCTGGAGACAGTAGAAATGCACTAGAACAGATAATAACTCAAATTGGTTTTGGTGCTTTTCCTCATTGATGGGAGCAAATAAAGATGGGGGAAAAAAGAGAGAGAGAAAAGGACTATCAGACTGGGTGTAATTTCTTTTTCCTTCTTCATGGCTGGCTTTGGTTACATTCATGTAAGCCTGGTCGGTGATCCTGTGGCTCTTAGGTGTTAAAACAGGTCCTGTCGATGAGTGAACAAGTAATGAAACATGTAGCAATTTTTTATCTCTCGATTCCCATCCCATCCCTGGAGTGTGTCTGCTGCTGTCTTAGCTCATCTGTGCTTTTGATTTATGCCTTTTTTTTTTTTAATTAAATGATACAGCTCTGCATCTCCCCAGGCCTGCTTGGCCGTATGAGTGAGTTTGGACACTACCTTTCTGGTTTCTTTCTAAAAGAATGTTTAGACAGTGGTCACGCACACGCACAATTGGGTTAAGGTAATGTATGAAATAGTTCAGGCTTTTTTCAGCTGGAGAAGGTTTGAAAGGTGAGGCGCGCTCTGCTGTGGGGCTGGGCCGGAGCCCTGGTGCCGTGCCGGGAGCAGCCGAGAGGGGGCAGCAGGAGCTAAGGAGTGCCGCGCTGCCGCCGGCCGGGAGAGCTCCGGACCCTGTCAGCCCTGCTGGACTCAACCGCTGAATGGATGGAGGGGCCTGGAGCGTCCGGCACCTGTCAAATACAGTCATACGCATTTGAATAAACCTGCTTTGGTTTAAGTTACTTGCTGCCGTTCTGATCTTATGCCGGTTTAGTTGGCAAGTTTGCTGTTGATTATGAAGGTCTGTTTTGTATTTCTGTTTTGTCTGAGAGTTACCACTTTTTAGCTTCAGTTGTTTTGTGTTGGACTCAGTTTCCCTTTCAGAGAGTCTGTGTTAAGGAGATGAGATTCATGAGGTGTAATTGCCTAAATACACCTTTTTGAAGAACTATTCAATTTGGAAGCACTTTCTGCTTTATGTTTGCTGGTCTGGGTAGGCTGGGTTACTTTTATCTTTGAAACATCATTTGAGGAGTTTGCTGATAACGATCAACATACTGTTTTCCTTGAGGAATGATGAAAAATTTGTTTAATTTTAATAATCTTATGTACTCTGTCTTACCATGTGTATTTCACCAAGACACTAGAAACTGTAAGGACTACTGAACAAACACTACTTGTTAAAATGGATTACTACAGCATAAATAAAACTGTGAGTGTAAAGGCAGATTATTTTCAGGTTGGACATCAGTATTTAATTGTTTGGGTGCCTAACAGTTTGTTAGGGCTAGGTTTGGTAACTGTTGTCACTTACTGTGGTGCTATCCTAAGTTTCCAAAACTAGCTTTTTCATTTGTTCAGGCAAATTCTAAACAGTTTACAGGATGTGATTTAATGTGGTTTTTTGAGGGAAAATGCTACCCACTGTGAATTAACATCCTAAGCTGACTGTGGGTAAAACCTAGCTGTGTACTTAGTTTGTGTGTTTTGTGTCCTTAACTTAAGCTTTGTGGAAGTACTTAATTTTTTTTTTTTTAATTCATTCATGTTGACTGCATATCATTTTCTTGAGCTTATAGCTCTGAGTTGTATAATTTTCTTGCTTTTGCCATCTAAATATTTTAAATTTAGTTTTGTAAAATCTTTCATTCTGAATGATTTTTGAAATAGTGGAGATAAACAAGTTGTCAAAGGACAGTCTGTCCCTGGTACCTTGGGGCAGTAGAATGCCCCAGGAGGCCCTTAAGTTAGCAGGGAAGGAGCTGTGTGATAGTGAAATGATGTCTGAAGCAAAGCTGGGGCAGACTCCCATGTGACCTGTATCCTCCTTGTGGTGTTCATGGAATAACCATTCAGTCCTGCTCTTTTCTGCTATTGCTGTACTCCAAAGCCTAATTTGAAATCAAGTGAGTTATGCACAGGCTCATACTGTTTCACAGAAATGGAATAATTATTTGGTCTCAGCAATACTGGATAGATAGCAAGCCCTCTCACCCTGAGAGGAGTGGTAAGGCTGCTCTGCATCTCAGGATGTGCAGAGAAATTACTTCATTGCATCATAAAACTGTGTGTTAGAATGTTTTATATTGTCAGTACCTATTTCTGCTGTTCATAGGAAACTTTAGCCTCGTCCTGTCCAGTTTTTGTGATTTTTGTGCTGTTTTGAACCACTTGGGGAATGTGAGATAGCAGTTGTGGCCAAACAGCACCCGTGGGGACCTTAAGCTAACTGAGCTGGTGCAGTCCTTCCAACAATCATGCTTAGCCAGGGCATGATGGGCCTACAGAAATGCACATCTATCAATCTTGAATTCGCTGCTGTGAATCCTGTAGCTTTTGTGTGCTACCAGTTGGAGTTAGCAGATTAAGTGTTGGGGCTGAGGAACAGGCTATTTAAGCAGAAGACATTAGCTTTTGTCTCATCTCAAATCCCTGGCTTTGGAATTTGCTTACAGAAAGAAGCTAAGCAGGAAATTTGTCTTGGATAACTATAAATAGCCTTTGAGTTAATTGTGCCAAAACTGAATTGCTGTTGATTGGTACAAGATTGGCTTGCAGTTTAATAGAAGACAGAACACTTAAACTGCAGATTTTATAAGGCATTTTGGACCCTCAGCTTTTGTTGGCTGGATTTTAAGGATAGAAGTGTACTTGTTTGTAATTAATTCCCTAACTGATAGTTGACTTTTGAGATTCTGTTGTTTGTTCATGGGTTGCCACTTTTCTGCTTGTCTTTATCATGCTTTGAAAAATTCACTTCCCATTGGAAATGTTAATTTTCCTTTCTGAATGTAAACATATAGACCATCAGATGATGGTAAATTTGAGCATCCAGTAGTTACTTAACTAGAAGCTTGAGTCTCATAATTGGTAGTGATGGAAGGAGAATATTAAGTGAATATGGTTTGGAAGTCTTACTAGAAAACAAAAAAATTAACAAGTTCAGTTGTAAGGCAGTCACCTTTATATATTGCTGATGGTTCCAGGTATTCTTTTATAACACTAGGGTAGAATACAAAAAGCACTACCAGAGTTTTCTGTTACAGGAGAAAAATCTGATTGCTAAGGTTTTTGTTTTTTACCTTGATTTTCATAAAACCCCAAACTCCAGGAAACTAAAGAGAGGAAGAAAATTTTCTTCACAAATTCTTTTGCCATGATATTTGTGTCTTTTTGTTAAAAATGGCTTGTTGGAAAACTTACCTGTTCAGAATTGCCTTTGAGTCTGTTCATGATTTTCCAAATAAAAACACAGCAGAGCAAGAAAAACAAGTGTCTTCTTCTGTGGGTGACTGCCAGTTCTTTTACAGGTGCAGCTTTTCAGTGTTGTCAGTGGTTCCTCTCTTTACTGAGGCAGAATTACATTTAAATGGAGGGGGCTGTGAACTTTGCCTCTGCTCTTAGGTGGCTTGAGGAGGAATTGACATAGTTTTTATCAGCACCTCAGTCTGATGCTGCTCACCTGCTGCAGGCAGCCCAGCTGCCAGGTGCAGGAAGAGGGGTTTAGTTCTGGGGTGTAAACTGATGCAGAGGAGGACTGGGAGAGGAATTTTAAGTGGAACTGTTTTCCCTCATCACCTGCAGGGTGTACGTTTGTGTTCATGGCTGACAGAGCCTCCTCAGACTGCTGCATTCTGTTGAAGATCATAGGCCAAAAGGCACCTGGCATGGTGAACTCTCCTTCCCAGGCCTGGGCCATTCCTCACTTTTGTTTTAGCTGGATGTTGTAAACCTGTAGTGATGGAGAATTCATAACCTCTTTTGGATGATTAACTGCCTTTCTGGTTGAAAAGTGTATCCGAGTGTGTGACCTGTACCTTTTAGCACAGTTAAGCCTTTAGCTGCCTGTATGTTCTTTAGTGGGTATGGAGAACATCTGATTTCTTTCTTATGCATAGCAGCCTTTCACATATTTGAATGCTGTTATGCCCTCTCTCTAGGCATCTTGTGTTTAGGCTAAGTAGACCTAATTCCTAAAAGCTTCTCTCTTAGGTCGTCTTCTCTAGAGCTCTGACCTTTCTTGTTCCATTCCTCTGGACATTATCCAGTTTATTTATTTGCATCAATCTTCAAGTACATTAGTATATTTATCTAGCATGTACAATTTTGATAAATGTGGAGGAGGGAGGTTTTTTGTTGTCTTATTCAAAATACAGTTTCTGAAACCTTCCAGTTTAGGTCCCAGGATAGCTGAAAGCTTTATCAGGCTCTATTAGAGAATAACTCTGTCATAATTGACTTCATGTTTTTTATATAGAATGAGAAATACTGAAATACACTTCCATAGAAAAATACTTACAGGAAATAGTTTTGGAATAAAACTGTTGAAGATGGGGAAGTTGATGTCTTGATGCTAGCTTGTCCACTATCCTAGTCAGAATGCCTTGCTTCTCTGCTTCTGTTTTTTAATGCGTCTGAAATGAATGCTGCTAATTTACAGAGAGTCACAGTGGGGTTTTTTTTAAGAATTTGCTTTCACAGCTCATTTAGGGCCACCACTGCTGTTCTTAGTAATACTAACTCTGAATTGCTAAGCGAAGGATTGTCATCACACTTCTGTTATTTGCTTTTATTTTTTCCCCACTGTAGTTTCAAAAATACTCTGTCACCTTTTGGTGGGTTTTTTTGGGCCATTTTAGTGTAAAATCATATTAGTTGCCTGGTTTGATGCAGTGCAAATAGTTATAAGTGTCTATGCATATGCATTGAGACATTGAGAAAGAAAGAAGGCAGAGCATTACCTGGACTGAGTGGGCAAGAGATGGCTTGTCTTTCATTTAGCACTAAGGCTTCCTTGTGCTGAGTTAAATTATGTGCTTGTGAAACTAGAGCTTTTGACTTGGAATGCTTTGTTTTAGTGTTTTGTGCCGTGATAGATTTCTGCAAGTATTTTGTGCAACTTGATCTGGTAAAGAATCCATCTTGATGCCATTCATTGGGGCCTTAAAAGATCCTCCCCCCAGCCAGTGTGTTAGAAACCCTGAATTTATTGTTGTATGTAACTTGAGATGTTTCAACAGTTTTAGTCATGACAAGCAGAGAAATCTTGGCCACTTTAAAGTAAGCGAAGGTAACACATTGGAGAAACATTAGATCAGAGTTTGATGTCAGACTTGCAATAAGAACTGCACAGGAATACATTACAGTAAGAGTTCTACTAATGCTTACTTAGCTTTTCCAGATCATTTTTAGAAAGATTTTTGCAGAGGTAATAAGCTATCAAAGATATTTTTAATACCTTCTCCCTTTTGTGAGGCCAGAGTTTGGTCAGTGGGAAGAGAATTGCAGTGGTTGGTGTAGATTTGGTCTGTAAAGCTTCAGCTTTAGGTTTGTTTATATCAATTGTACGGGTCACTTTCGTGGATTCTTTGAATTTCTTTATGTGAGTGAGGATTTTACAAACTTTTATTTGTAACAGTGTCAAACTCGGTGTCACAGTAACTGCCGTACTGTGAGTGACTGCTAGATGGCGCTGTGTGACCGCGCTGGCACTGAACTAGGTGCTGAAACCTCTTCTTGAGAACCGTTTCAATTAACATTTAGGTTAAAAATGCCATTTTGTTGAATTTTATTTTCAATTTAGTAATTTAATTGATCCCACTACAAATGATCTCCTGGCTCAGGGCCTTGCTTTGTATTGCTTGAAAGTTCAGAGGAAACCCTAGCAAGTGAGGTAAAATTTTCATTTGTTTCCCACAGAAATTGTTAATAATGCAGGAGCATTGCATACATTTGGCTTGTGTAAATATGCTAGAAGATTATTCAGAAAAAATGAGATCCACTGTCAATTCAAATATGGTCACAAAGGAAATGAAGTAGTGATTAATATGAAAGTCTTTTGAGATTAGAGAGATTTGTATGTTTTTTTATTAATTGATCATCATCCATGTATGTTAATTCTAGTTTATGAACTCTTTATTTATTTTTTTTTCAGAATCTTAGCTGGGAAAGTTGAAAATAATTTAAAACTTTTTTTTCTGTCCTAAAATTGGACTTTTGGTTTCAGAGTGTGCTATATAATTGTAAGCAAGTAGTTGTTCATTCATGGAAAAGATCATATCCAAATAAAGCTTTCTGGGTGTGGTACTAAGATGCTTGCAACGTGATGCAGCCAGGGTTTTGTGTGTCCAATCAGGATGGCATGAGGTTTTTTCATAATGATCAGCATTACCAAGAGGTTTTCACTGTGCGGGAGGTACAATGTGCTAAGCAGTTTGTTTCCTTTACTGTCATGTTTAAAAACATTTTAGAAATTTTGGCAAGGCAGATTTTCATGGGTCTCAGGTACGTACACCAGGAAAGTTTGCATCTCTTGAAGATGTGGATTCTTCCAGCAAAAGAAGAAAGCTTGCTTCAGCTGCAGCTTGTTATGTGTATCATTATAAAAGCCCCAACCAAACTCCAAAGGGTCTGTGAAGTGCAAAAGTGGCATTTATGTTACCGGACTGCATGTTTTCTGTGTGCACGTATGAATTTTTCTCCATTGTTAAGTGTGTTTTCCTTGTTGGTTTTTTTTTTTTTTTTTTTTTTTTGGGGAAGGGGGGAGCAGATAAAGTTGGTGAATGCTGTAGTTGTTTCTTACAGTAATGATTACATAGATTTATTTGTTAGAGTATATTCTTCAATTACATCCTGAGATCTTGCTGGTTGCTGTCTTGGATCACACCTCTACTGGTGTATCAGTGATTATTTGCATTGTGGGTATACAACATTTCTAGTTTGACTCACATTCCTGGCACTAATTGAAATCAGTTGATAAATTTGTACTTGAAGTTCCAGGTGTGCTACCTAGCACATACTAAAGAGCAAATGTGATATTTGGCATAACACTTAGGTTTAAAAAAAATAAGAAAGAAGAAAAATATTAGCAGAATAGCTTCTCTTATAGGAAGATTCTAAGGAAATATTAAGCAGCAAAAAAAAAAAGTATTTTGCTTTTCTTTAGCAGCAAAAACTTTATTAGAACAATTTTTTTCACAGTTTTTGGGGATAGCTCATTTATATTGAAGAAGTGGACTTAGGAATACTGTATACCGCAATGAAATGAAAAATAGTTTCTAGCCATATATAACTCAAGACATTGAAGTCATGATGATCTGGATTGGTTTGCAATATGTGGTTGTATGGCAAAAGTTAGATGTTTGTCTCTTTAAACCATGGAACACCAAAGATCTGTTGTCTTAGGTGAAAGTTTCCTCAGTTTAGAAAACAATGCATAACTCCAGGAAATATATCCATAGCTGCTGATCATGTTGCAGTGCTTCTGAGGTAGTTCAGTCTAAAATGTGTAAGAATTAGTTTAACATAATTCTCTTTCTTATTTTGCAGGTTTTCACAGCCTTTGGTTTGAAGCAGTAAGGCAGCATCTAGGATGAATTAATAACATGTAGTTGATTCAAGCTGATATCTTTCCTTCTGTATCTCAGTTAATTTGGTTCTGCAGGAAAGTGATTTTATAAGGAAAATAATGGTTTTGTATGAACTGATATATAGGTTCTTACTTCTTTGCGAGAGCCACCTGTTGAAGGACTATTATTTATTTTTCTTTCTAGAGATCCGTGCCCAAATTGTTATTCAAGAAGATAACTGAAGGGGTGTGCATTTTTCAAACTTACAACAGTGGACGCACAAAAGAGGAAAATTAATACAAACAGTGAACATTTTTCTAAGATTAAAAAAAAATTATATATATATATACACAAAAATTTGAAAATCCCTCTGGACTAGGGTTGGGCTTGTTGTTTTTGTGAGACCTGGGACACAAAAATGCCTGCTAATCAGCCTCTCACCCCTGCAAAACCTTGTCTTAAGCTTTCATAGCTGTATTTTTTAAATTTTCATTAATACAGTCTAGTTTTCTGTAAAAGCAGTTCCACTTCTCTTAACATGTACTTCAGGTACCAGGAACTAAATCAAGAATAACTTTGATGTGTGGAGAGTGTGGAACCAGTTAATATCTTCCCAACAACAAGGAGTGTGTGACTTGCGAAACAAATTGTGTGGTACTTGATACCGAGTTGTACCCAGTTACTTTAGACACATTCCAGTATTGGAAACACATGTGCCATCTATGTTGCAAACCATATCCTCAAGGAACAGATTCCTATAATGAAGGATTTAAAGCCTGATGGATGAGGTGGATTTAAGATGGGTTTTAAATGGAACTACTCATATGGCTTTCTGTATGCTAAACCTTATATTGTTTAACCTCTACAGAGTCTACTCATTTTTAGCATAGATTCCTGTAGCATTGTTTCACAAATGTTTTAATAGTTGCACCTTGAAAATGGAGTAGTGTCTTTGAAAATGTCAGTCTGGAATAAACAATGAAAAGACTTCTTTGTCAAAAGCCCCCAAGCAAAAAAAACGTTGAAATGGGACTTTCTGTCCTTGTTTAAATGTACATTTTAGCTGCTACATTAAAATGATGATAAACAAAGAACTATCTTGGGAATGCTCAAATATCTATCAAAACAGGTGTTCAAAAATTGTTTTTACCATACATCCCATAGTTTAGGTTTCTAAGTTAAGTCTGGTTAGCTAAGTGAAAATATACTAGCTTTCCTGAAGCACCCCCTGGAGGTAAGGAATTCAAGTCTGTTGGCTTTTTTCCTTTCATTGTATGGGGAGTTCTGGTCCTAACTCGGGCAAGACACTTAAGAGAGATGCATAGCTTGAAATAGTATGAATACCTAGTTTTTAATACAGTAAGACCAAGTATTTTGTTTTAACCTTATCTTCTTTTAAATTGCACAAATCGTTTCAATGTTTAGTCAGCCTTACACTTCTGTAGAGTTTTTGTGTGTAGAGGTAAGCATGTGAAGTGTGTTAATAAGTTACCATGAAAGTAATGTGGTCAGGCTGACAGTACAATTTCAAGTTCAGTTCAACTTTCAAGTTTTTTTATTTCTTGTTAGTTGATATTTTATTATTTGGGTGGGCTCAAGATTCTGTGTTTTTAGTTCAGAGCTTCTACAGCGTACTTAGTTAGCCATGAATAAGTTGATGAAAATGATCCTTGTTCCAGTTCTGCTTTGGCAAGTGTAATTGCTATGCCATTCTGATGTGCCTCATGTGATAATTTTATTTGTGATTTCATACATCACCATTAAAGCAGAGAAGCAGGTACACAGTTCCTTGACACATCCTGTAAACAGCTGCAGATCTGTCTGTGCATCTGACAGTGGACAGTATCTGCTTATTGGACTGTGTTGCCACCTGCTTTTAAAATGCTATTTCTGTCTGAAAAGAAACAGATTCAGTGCAGTTCTGTATATATGCCCTGTGTTTATGCATTGAGCAGTATCCTATAAGCTAAAAGAAGCAAAACAGAAGGTGGAGGAGCCACTTGGTGCAATGACAGCAGTCTAACATTCTGTGATGGAGCTTTGAACATGTTTGTCTGGTAAACCAGCACTGTGTTTTGTTGAATTCTATCCATGATGTCAAAATTCACACATGATTTCTTTCTGGGTCTGTGAAAAGAATAAGACTATTAAAGTTTTTCCCTAATATGATGTGTTAAATATTCTTAGTATGTCCTTGTATGTTAGGGGTTACATGATGTTTTTGTTTTGTAAATAAATAGTCAAACTGAAATGTGCTGCTTTGTAACCAAAGTTTAATGCAACATTAGTAATTAACTATTATATATAGATTTTCTTGCTGTTTGGCAATGGATGTTTCTCACTAGGAACCACAATTATTTAAAATAAAAAGGTATGATAAGATTCTGTTAACTAGAAGAAAGAAGCAGGTCAAATATACTTTTATGTTTTTAGCTTTGCACTAGACAAACTAACATTCTAAGTATCTGGGCTGGTTGGGTTAAAAGGAAGTATAATAGATAATTCAACACATGAGAAAAACAAGATACTGTACCCAGGGAAGGAAAATGCTCCTTTATTTCTGCTTACACTTGCAAAGACCCATTTCTCTTGAGTGCTGAAAACTTCACAGGCATCTAATAAGGAACAACTGTTGTAGAAGAAGCTTAAGCTCTTGTTTATAATATTTGAATTTATAGATCTAAAGTGGCACCTGTTATCCAGGTGCCATCCAATATCATTTGACTGGCACATGCAATTCAAACTTGAATCATTTCCACGTGGGAGTCTCATTAAATACAGTAAATTGTGTGGAATACAACATTATTTAAATTTGTCCTTGGCTGCAATTTGCATCAGTTTTATCTTTTTGCCAGTAAAGAGGAAGGAAGTGTAAGGGTGTATGGTATGGGTGATTTTCAAGAGAGAAGGGATTAGGCCACTCTTTTAAGTCTCATCTGATGGGGCATCAGTATGAGTCCAGAGAAACAAGTGATTTCTGTAAGAAAGGGAGAATACTTTTGGAATTGTCATGATCTTGATGCTCCCTGTGGAAGGTATAGTCCTTCTATGGGAATGGTAATTAAAAAGAGTCTGGTTTTGCTATCAGTAATAGGATAAAGAGCTATTCTTAGTTGCTTTCAAATCTGAAGAAGAAAAAGGACCTATTTGTCTTCTGAGTTAGAAGGCTGATATCACCCTTTTCTTGGAAGGTATTTAATGCAATTATCAGTTACACTTGAGGAACAAACTTTGGTTTACACGTTCCATTTCAGGGTTTTTGGGTATCTCCCTATCCAGTTCATTTGCTGTGGTTGCCATAAAATTCCAAGTACTTGCATTTGGACTGGTGGTCATACCATAACCTCATTCAGCAGCAGAAGTGAGGTACAAGGAGTGAGTGGACTGTGAGTGTTGTGTGGAGGTAGTGCTCTCTATTGTTTATATAAAACATTGTAACTGAAGAACTTTGTGCATTGTCGAATGTCAGGATATTTCTGGCCTTCAGTATAGTATATGTTGACTACAAACCAAAAACCTCACTCCAAAAGTGTAATGTAAAAATGTTAAGTTAGAAAAAAAATCAAACTCCAAACAGGTAGATATTTACCCTAAAACTGTGACTAATTTTTTTACCAGGCTGAGATTGCCTTGACTTTGTTTACATTGTTCTCAGATGTATCACTTATGAAAGGCAATCATTTTATTAAGTGACCAGAGACAAATATCTAATAGTGAATGAGCTTTGTTTATCACTTTTTCATTCCTTTGATATCTAAATGTGAGATTATTTTGAAGAACTGTTTTGGTACCTTTCTTAATATCTTAAATGGGTGCTGAAATCTTTAGGGGGCAGCCTTGAAAAATCTGTTGGTAAGTTGAAAAAGCAGAAATTGTTCAGAAAGGTGGTTTATGTGAGGGGCCATTCATATATTTTGAGGGAAGGTGCTCTAAGTCTTTCAGCTGCAGTGATGTTTCTGTATGGGAGCTATTCAGAGTAGATAGCCCATTGTGAACTTTTTAATATAGATTTTAATTAGAGTGCTGTTCCTACCACCTGCTGAAGTAGAGTTGGAATGTCTGCTGACCTGAAATGAATGCACGTGTTCAGTATTAATACTGCATGTCTGGATCCAGACAGCAATCTTTCATTTTGACATGCACATAGTCAAAGTAAATTAATGTTTAAAATCTGAATACTTGAAGTTCAGCCAGAGTGCATTCATAATTATCTTCAGGCAAGTTTAAATGGAAATGCGTATGCTATTTTTATTCTTTATTTACAGTATGTACAGGTAAAATTTGTGATAATACTATATAAGTTAATTATGTTAACTTGTTTTTTTCCTATTTGTGAAAGTATTAAAATATTTTAAAACATTTCAGTGACAGCATTGAGGTTTTCATGGTTCAGTGTGCACTGTGTGGGTTTTTCCATATATCTTGAAAAATTGATCTAATTTGTTTTCTAGTTGTATATATGTATACAATTAGTCTTAGGAATTATTATTTTGTTTCAGGAATGTCTAAATTGTAGATTTCTTCTGTCTCAGAAGAAACATTCTCCAGTGAACAGCACTGTGGCCTTTCAGAGATCTGATTGTGAGCACAGCATCCCCTCCCTTAATATGTGTATTCTTAGACCTCCCAGAAGAAGGTAATTAATCTAAATGTTGCCATTTGTTCTATCCCTGGTTACACTACAGCAAAATTATTTTAACTTGTATATTTAAAAGAGAACTGCGGCTCTGACAGCACAAACATTTTGACACTAATTTTCATTTGATTGTAAGTCAAGTAAAGTTCAAGCACTTAAGTACTTCTTAGCACAAAACTTTAAAATGTTGCAAAACTGAGGTTTATGTGTGTCTGGAGAAATGACAATTATTGGCAAGAAATCTGATCAATGTACTGCTGCATCAATTCCTTTTTACAGTAACATGACTGCAGGAAATCTTTCCAGTGGTTCTTTTCTTTTTGTTTGTTAAAAATTAATAAATAACCCTGATGATTACTCGAGGTTATGTTCAAAGATTTGAAGACTGAAAAGCCTATTGGTACATTATCTGTTTTACTTCTGTTGAGACTATAATGAACTTAGGTCCAAAGCTGTTACCTGTAGAGCAGTGTTCAGCTCTAAGTAGTTCAGAGAAACAGTGGTTTAAAATCTGAAACTTATAAAGAACATAAATTTGTGAAAATCAGTCAAACAAAGTAGACCATCCTATCCCCCCAAACCACACCAATTTATTTTGAATTATTAACAAATAAAAAAATGTTTGTGTTAGTGTTAGCTAACAAAAATATTAGTGTTAGTTGTTAGTGTTAGCTGCATCTGCACATGGATTGTGTTTCAATCTGAAAGAGGTGTTATCCTATACTGGTTTTTGCTGGTAAACGTCATCTCCTTAGATTCACAGGAGAAATGTAAACACTGGTGACCTGTAATAAGTGAGCTCTGAATGGGAAGTTTTGCTGCTGGCCAATGAAGAATCTTTCTTCTTTTGAACTCATGATTGATGACTGCTAGCTGAACAAAGAATGAGCAATCAGATTTTTTGTACTTAATTTTTCCTTCCTTAGATAACTTTATAGCTTGAATTCAAGTTTTACTGTCTAATTATAGAATCTCTTGAGTGTGGAGATTTATTGGTTAAATTTTATGTTCCAGTCTTTTATGTATTTTATTTATAGTGTTTATGGGTTCACCCGATACCTTGCTTCCAGAAAGATTTATCTGTGGTGAATCTTAGAGCAGTTTTTCTTGTTTCCTAGTTGACTGTGAATCTGTTTTTAAGCAAAAAGAGATTACTCACTTCTTCTTGTCTTACTGGTCTCTAGAAAGAAATAAATACTGTTTTGTGTTCTTGATTTTACAGCAGGAGATGCATATGTGTGAATGCAGGGCCACATGTTTTTGAGTAATGTTGGTTTCACTGTATTATGCTTTGAAATAATAATTCTTTAACTGTGTAATTTTTTGATCTTCAGGTGAGAAGTAACTGCATTTCTAATCTGCTGACTCTCTTTGTTGTCAGGAATTTTTCTTAAATTCTTATGGGTTTTTTTTTCTGTGTTACTTGTGTGACTAAAAAAAGCCAACAAAACCCAGCCAGGCATCAGGCTGTTGGTACATGTACTTGCATTATGCTATCTCATGTTCTTATATATGTCTCCACATCTTAACTTACACAGTCTTTTTCTATGGGATTCTGTTCTAACAAAACACAAGGTACCAGAATCAAACGCTAAAAACATGAATCACGGAAAGAGAGCATTTCAGATATCAAGATTAATAATACTCAAGCTTTTAATTATGTCATTTCAATAATTAGGTAATTTAAATCTTCACCTGAATATGATATATATCAGCAAAAATTCCCTTTTCTAAACCACCTTTTGGCCTACTTCTTTGCTGGTCTCCCAATCCTTGGTGTAAAACAAACATTGGATTTCAACAGAAATTCTTCTTCTGTGTTACCACTTTATGAAGAGGGAGGCATGTAAAGTGTGAAATGTTATAAGGAATGCTTTATGACTCTTATATTCAATACAGCTGTTGAATTTATGCAGATTTTCCTTCTTGTTCCTCTTAAACATCAGACAGTGATCATTGCAAATATGTAACTAATAATGTCTGCCTACAAAGTAGTGTAATAATAACTCGGGGTTCTCGTCAGCAAATGTTACTGTGTCTTTTGCTATGGTCTGACAGGCATGACCTACATTTAAGAAAGCCCTCTGGGTCTGTCTGGTTCATTACTGTCTACTTGCAGATGCTTCTTCATAGATGGTTAGTTGAGATGCTCTTGCAGGCCTCTAGGTTTTTTTTTTTTTGCAATGTTTTGCTGCAGTGGTTTTGCAAATTTATGTTCTCCAGTAGTAAGAGCCTGGCTTGTTTAATAGAATTTATGTGGAGCTTAGTTTTAAGCATCTTTCTGTCTTTCTAATAGCAATATTGAGAGCATTTTTATGTCACTGAGCTTCAGGTTGTTCTGGGTTGTTAGATAAAAGTAAACACAAATGAAATATCTAGTCTCTATTCTAAATTCTGCTTGAGAGCCTGTTTTCAGTAGACTGTTGGTCTGCACATATGCTTTTGCACATAATTTCAAGGCATTTCCAAACCAGTGGATTTTAATAGTAAAGGAAACTGCCTCGTATTTTCTCCTTTACTAATAGTAAAGGCTGCTTGTTGTAACTGGCATAACTTTTAAAGTTATGTAGTAATGATCTTTAAATTCATCAATACTGCTTGTGTTTGAAAAGCTAATCCAGCAGACTGCATGGTTTGTACAATTATTAATACTCTTTGTCTGTGTTGCTTAGTAGTTAAGAGGTTAAACAGTTCATGGGGGGTGGTGGGGGGGAACAAAAGCAGTTTGCATTTTGTCAATTTTCAACTTCAGATATCAGTAAATCATTGCAGCAGCCTTCCTTATCAGTTGTTTGCACAAAAAAATAAGTGGAATGGGGGAGTGGAGAAAACCTGTTAGAGTTGTGTCTGAGGGGACCATCTGCTGTGGTTTCCAGTGTTGGCAGTGTGATAAGGGATAAGCTGTGTAAACAGAGGTACCACAAAAAAAGGCAGGCCCGGTTCAGGGAGGCATATGTATGATTTGGATTTGGGTTGATAAGAGCCTTAGAAAGTCAGGGATCTTAGAGTAAAAGTCTGTTAAGCAGAGGAGTGATGTATTTAATCTAAAACTCCAGATGCAGCTTATTAGCATGAGTTTGCCTTTGGACTAACTTCTTCTGTAGCTTTCTTCTGATTTATTGGGACTTCTACAAACAGAAAATATGGATGAGTTGCATGGTTAATCCAAATATTAGTACAAAATGCTGACACTTCTGTGTTTTGGAAATGTTCACTAGTGGTTTGTATTAGTGCTTAATCAGCAAAGATAGATAAAGATTTGAAGAATGGCCAGCAATGTTAATAAATGTTTGATTTTTTGGGGAAGAAATAGCCAGGTGGCAGAATAAGCATGCCCATATGAACAGTCAGAGGATAAGCTGATTGATGACTACTCACCTGGCCACAGGTGTCTGTCATGTATCTCAATTTGATGTCTGTATCTTAGACCTTTGGAAAGATGTGAAATCGAAAGAGGCTGCCTCTGGAAGTAGGGAGGGGATTTCCTGAGCCTCTTGTTAGTCACACAGTGGTTGCTCATTACAGCAGGGTGGGGTGCAGGTGGCTGCAAATCCACATGCAGTGTTGGCAATGCTGCATGGATCAAAGAGCCTTAGCTCTGTTTGGACTAAGTCAGGCATCTGTTACTAAGGTCTCTCTAAGTAGCTAGTTCCAGTCTAAATTTATGTATTGGGTTCACTCATGTGTCTGGTTCTATGGTGACTGAAATACTGGCAAAGGGGGAGTGATTTTGCATTAAAAATTAAGTTAAACTTTCCACCTGTCAGTTTCTGTCTACTTACCACAGTGTTTAGGGGAAACATATGCACAATTTGGAATTTTTTGTAGTTAATATGAGGCTTTTGCTACTAAGATTCCTTCAGCCATGTGTAAGACCTAGTAGGGATGAACTCTTTGGGAAAACAATAGATAGAATAATGTTCTGAGGGAAGGAGAATATGATGAGCTGCTTAGTACTTGCCCAGGACTGTCTCCCTTTCCATCACACAAACTCTCCTCTGTGGTAGCTACACTGATTTCTTGTAATGTTTTTTTTTGGTTGGTGATGATGTGTGAAGACTGAAAAGGTGCCAATACCTTTGCCTTGTTTACTGCTGGAATGGGATCTGCCACATTTGGGGAGACTTAGCCTGGGTGGATGTTGGTCAGCAGGTATGTGGTCTTACTTATTTGGGGTGGCATAGCTGCTATGAACTGTTATCCTCTGTGAGGGGTTAAAGCCTGGAATTTGAGGTGCAGAGGTTTGAAACAGGCTGGAACCTGGAGTCTGTCTCAAACCTTTATAAGAAAGAAGGAAATTTTCAAGTCTAAGAGAAGTTTGAGCAGGGCTGACCTGCAGGTTCAGGTGACTTATATAGTCACTTTCTGGTGACTATATAAGATCTGAAGATTTCTATTGCCTATTACTGAGCTAGTAGCAACATAAATGTATTATTTTCCTTACTTGGAATCTGGCAGCAGGTTTATAATAGCCTTGTTTAAAATACATCTGCTGCTTTCTCTGATGAATGCTCTCAGACCTTTCTGTGCAGGGCCTGACTGATGTCCTTGCTGCCCGTGCAAGTAAATGATGCTCGTCTGTGCTAAGATTTGCATATGTGGTGTCCCATGATGGGACAAAAGGCAATGTGCATGAACTGAAATAGAAGAAATTCCATTTAAATATCAAAAAAGGCTTATTTTTATAGTGATTTTGATCAAATCCTGTAACATGTTTCTTGAGGTGTAGACTCTCCATCCATGAAGACATTTAAAGTCCAACTGACCACAGCCCTGAGCAGCCTGCTCCAGTTGCTCCTGTTGGTGAGGATGGAGGTTAGACTGGAGGATCTCCATAGGTCCCTTTCCACCTCAGGTGCTCCGTGATTCTGCAAAATATTGTAAGCTTCAGAAGCTTCTAGATAAGGAGGAAGATGCTGAGGAGGGGAAAAGACTTTTTTCCCTTTTTATATGAAGTCTTCCGAATTGTGGTCATTGGTGTTTATATTTTCAGTCTGTGGATCTGCCGTTGGGTTACCAGGATATCGTGAGGTGTCTTTATCTCCCTTATGGAGGAGGGAGGCTGGTTTTCCTGCAATTATGGGAAGTGAGGGAAGACAAAGAAGAATTTTACATAATTTTCCTTTATCTCATGGAAAGTATTTTCTAACTCATCTTTAGGTAGTTTTTATGAAGTTGAATTCTGTATTAACCTAGGTGCTACTGTCTTTATCACTTTTTAAATGAAACTGCCTAAATCTCAGTAAGGAGAAATGTGATTTTGCTACCATTTCCTTTGATCAAACTATGATCAAAACTTTAGAATTGATGTACTGTTTGGAAGAGTGGCTTCATCTTTTTTTCCCCTCTTAGTTCAGGCTCAGCTATTGATTATGTGTGAAATACTATTGAGGAATGAGAAAGAACTCAAAGTGAGCATAAAGCACTTCTTAAAAATAAATTTTCAAGGCTGAATGTGGCACTTTGTCTTTATTAAACCAATTGATGTTTCTTTTATACTCTTTTTGGTTTGTGAAGGTTTTCGTCTTTACCTGACAGCCTTTTACTTTCATGCTTTGGAGACCATCACCTTTTATTGCTAGGGCTTAGTTATACTTTCATTGATTATCATCTTGGTAGAATATTATACTTCTTAGCAAGAGTTTCATATATAAGGCTCTCCACACAGAACTTTTGACTGAAATTAATGGGACACTTGTTAGGTGGTAGAAGTTGCTGGTTTTTCTTGGATCTTGCAAGAAGAAGATATTAAGAGCTTTTCTTTTGTTGTAGGAAATAGCTCACTGCTGGTGTATCCCTGTAGAAAGAGTAAAGTAGAAAGAGGCAGAAAATGTGATCCAGAGAATTTAAGTGGGTACCTGTTTATCATCTGAACAAGATAAATTATATGGATATATTTCTACATGTTGCTTAAAATGCTGATTTAGTGTATTTTCTTTCTTGTCAGCAAATATCTGGTATGCTACAAATAACCTGCTCTCCTTAGGATATTAAAAAAAAAAAAATCTAAGTGCTGTAAATTATTAAGATTTCGCTTAACTACATGTACATAATGATGCATAAATTGGTGGTTTAATTAATGACACTTTAGTAATTCTTTTACAGTTAGATTGAGTGATAGAAAGCAATTGCAAGCTGAACTAACTGTGAAGTTATTTTAAACATTGTTCCTGTGTCATCTGCAGCATATGTTTATTAATACTTTCTTTTACTATAATTTCATCTTGGCTTACTACAAACTCCATGCATTATGAAACAAAAGATTGTGTTTCATATAACCATGAGAACAATACTTCAAATCTGTCCTTATCTCTGGTCTGCTTCATTAAAAAGATTACCAGAGGAGAGCATTGTGGGTCAGATGCAGGGTTTTATTTTTCCTTATTCTGATCTGCTATGGACTTTTAAGTTCTTGTAGTGGTTTTGAAAGTCTGTCTTACCTGCAACAGTATATGTTAGATGCTTGTTTCTTTGTAAACACATCTGTCCTAATTATGTTGTATTCTTTTCATGTTTTGAAGCCAAATATTGGAAGCTGTGTAGCCAAAACCTGCACTCAAGCTCCTGTCTGCTTTTTCTCACTTGAAGAAATAAAGTTAACCTTTCCAGGCATTATTTGATATGCTGGAGACCTTTAAATAGTTTTTCAACATTGAGTTCAGCTTTCTGTTTCCTCTTTTCCAGTTTCTGCGGTTGTTCTGAGATTTGCTGCTTCAACTAATAAAACTAATTAGAACTTGAAAAGTGTGGTTTTTGCTTTTAAAACAGCATAATTTATTTTCCATTGAAAGTAATTGCCAAGTGAGTGGAGTCTGTCAACATGCTGTATACCTGCAATATTCTGACAATGTAAGCTCTCTAAAAGATGAATTTTGTGTGGGGAAAGACCACATGTCCTTCCCTGTCTTGTGCGGTGGAGAAGTGGACTAATAGAAGGGAATGCAGACTGATGGAGAAATAATATTTCAGATAGCTTTTTTTTTTCATATTCTTTTCTCTTTCAAGTAATCTTTTATTTGTGCTGACTTTAAAAATCAGTGTATGAAAGATACCACAAAAATGTCATTCATTGGTTTTGTCAATAAGACTAAAGAAGCCTTTATAGATGGAAAATAAAAGAAGAAATCATTAGCATAATGAAAAGTTCTCTTGTCTTGAATTGTGATCCATTTCAAAATTGGTTTAAGTTGCTCAATTACTGTACGCTAGCATAACTAGTGTATTGAGAGCTTTGATAGAGAAGCAACAAAGATGATCAAATAACGAAAATGTGCAGTCAGACACTTCCTTCACCGCTGTTCTAAATTGTGGCCACCTGATTTCTGCTGCTGGTGGCTGGGAAGCAAGAGATGATGGACACGCAGATCCCTTCCTTGTGGTAGCGCATCTCTGTGTCCTGTGCAAATGGGAAGGGGGTGTGGGCTGCTGGCGGGGGTGTTCAGGGGAGCAGGCAGCTCACAGCCACTTGCCCGGTGCTGGGGCTGGGCATCAACTGTGGGATGTTGCTCCCAGCTGGTGCTGCACTTCACTGCTCTGCATCCTTAGAGGCAAATGGGTATTTGTGTGTCAGACCCCGGGAAGCTAGGAAGGATTACTTATTTTTACACATTGATCCTGTATCTTCAGCCTTCTTGGAACACAAAGAAAATATCTTGTAATTGTATTTTTGTTCCAGAATATAGGTCTCTGCTTCTGTGTTCTCTGAGGCAGATAGATCAACAGGCATGTAAGGTCTCATGGCCTTCATAAAGACTCATGGAAGCAGTTTTGCCGTTCATTTGAAGGTGCAAAACAGCTTCTACCACTTGCTTATATTTCACTTGGGAATTACAGAAGAGCTGTGGAACATATTGCAGGTAATCTGCAAAGCATTTATCTTTGTGTGTGTGTATGTGTTTTTTGGTGCATCTTAATTAAATAGCAGTATGGATAACACTATTAATCCTTTATCCACAGTCTACCACAGTGGGCAGTTCCCTAAAATAAAATTTAGCAGTGTTTGACTGGAAATACTAATTTATGTGTACAAGAAAAATTCCTTTTGCAGGATCAGGAGGATGAGTTTGGTAGCTGCTGTTCAGAGTTGAAAACAGGGGCCAGCTCTGTACTGGCGGTTAGTTTGTTGGTAGACTGTTTTGTGGGGGGAGTGTCTGGGAGGAAGGAGAGCTACGACCACATAGGAGAAGAGTCAGGCAGACTCTGTATCTGGGTAGTGCATGTATCTCAATTACAGAACAGGAGGAAACGGTGAATGAGAGTGGCTGTCATCAGGGAATTGGGAGAGCAGGACGTGATACCTGGTTTGTGTAGCTTGGAGTGTCCCAGTGCTCAGGCTCACCATCTCTTGCACCAGCACAGTTCTGCCAGAGTACGAGAACCTTAAACTGTGAGCTGCATGATGCCAAAAGCTGTAGCTTTGATACTGCTGTTTCAGAATGTACCAATTCTGAAAAAGTGTGGCATAACTGATTTGTTCACATTTTGAATGATACAGGATTTTAACAACAGTGACAGCATTGTGGTCTGGTTCCTTCATTTCATGCCATATGTCACACTTGTAATTTAATTCTGAAAAGTGCTTGCATAATGATTTAAAAGTGCTTTAAGTACTTGACAGTACATCATCAGTGGGGGAAAAGTCAGTTTAATTCTGTGTGAATTCCCTTCTAGTCCTTTTGATTAGATTATTCAGCACCTTGTTTTAAAGACAGATGACATGCAAGTGTCTTTTGAAAGTCAATTGTATAACTTGAAATTAGAAAGTAGTGCAGAAGTGTTAATGATAGCACCAGACAGAATGCTGTGATGCACGACGCAGCATGAGAGACTTGCGCCTCCTACGTACTCACCTTGCCATGGGGCCTTCGTGGTGTCACAGTTGCATGGTTTAATATCCATCAGACATCCAGTCTCACAACCTATAACCCCTGTAGCCTCTGCTGAGCTCCTGAGGCCAGCATGTTTAAAGCTGAGTGAGTGTTTGGATATTGACTTGGACTCTCCTAAGCTCACCAGCCAGGCTGGCAAGACAGAGGTGGTAACAGCTGTAATTAAATGTGGTCATCTTTTCATTGACTCCCCGAATGCTAAATAAAAGGCAGGAAAAACCCCAATATTTTAGCAATCTAATGAGTGTTTATCTTTTAATCACGGAACTGTAGATTGCCGAGAGCTAAGCTTACAGGGACCAATTTAACATTTTTTAAAAAATAAGGTATATACACATCTTGCGCACTTCTAGCATTTCTAGCTCTTGAAGGCATCGGCTTCAGCTTTTTCTTTTGTAGAGTATGAGCTCAGCTTTAAAACAAACAAGCTCAGATTTAAAAAAAAAAAAACTAAAACCTACCCAAACCTGCTGTTAGTGGAATGTGTGCTGAGAGGTTGGGATTTGAGATCTTCCTAGGACTGGTAGTTTTTTTGACTTCTAAAACTTCAGTTTTAGAGCATTTAATTGTGTATTCATGTAGAATGTATGACAAGTGTCTTCTGAAATTGCATATTTTTTATCATTTATGCACCAAATCTTAGATTATGCCACAGGATTTGCTTCTTTCCAGTTAATGAGTTAGGCAGCTAAATGGGGAGTCTGTCTTTAGGAGTGCCATGCAAAGAATTAAATGTATTTTTTATAAATGTATAATGAATTAACTTCCTTATTGGAAAAATGTGATTGCTTAAATGACAAAGCAGCATGGGGGCAATTTACTGTTTTGGAGAGTTTATTTTTAGCGCATGTTGTCTGAAATTTGTTTTTGAATAGCTAAATAATGAATGGCTGTAAAATCAGATGATGATTGTTGTTATGAAAATTCCATTCTCTTAGTTTCCAGTTATGAAAGCATTTGCTATTTATTTTGTTTGAATTTTGAAGACATTTTCTAACGTTTAATCAAATAAATCTTAATAAATTACTGAAAATCTGCTTGCTAATGGACTAATGGTTTTGGTTTTTATGTGAAGTAAAAGGACAGAGGCTTTCATTGCTGAGTAGGTAATAGTCTCAGGAATTTTGAACAGTAGCTGTTGACAGTTGGAATTTTACTGTGAGATGCTCTCTATTCAGAGATTGTCACAAAGCAGTTTTGTATTTCTATATTTTATCATTGAAGTCCTAAAATAATTAATTTTGTGTATCTTTAGAAAAAAATCACTTATTATGTTTTAAAAAGATGCTCTTTGTTATTATTCACCAGTTCTTTTGTTATGAGACAGAACTGTTATTTTAAATCTGCAAGATTTCTCCTGAAAGTTCTCCTAAGCGCAAGTGAGTTTTACTTGATTTGTTTTCTTTTGGATTGATAAGCCCTGAGGTAACAGAATAAAATATGTCTTCTCTTCATAGTTAAGGAATCCAAATACAAAGTAGTAACAACAAGAGGATAGTTGGCCCCCCTGCCTGCCATCTGTGATGGCCAGCTGCTGGATTGCGCTGCGTTGTGTTGGAGGAAAGGCACACGCCGGAGTGGCTGTGAGATGAAAAGCTGGCAGTGGGAACACTGCTCCCCAGGAACAGGCAGCCTGCCTTGGGCTACTTCTGTGGGGCAGGTATCTCTTAATCCCTCACATTGCGTGCACTCAGTTACATCTATGGTGTTTGCATTGAGCAGCAGAGGCAAGGGGGGTAGGCTGCCTGAGAGGGCTGTAGCACTTCCCAGTTGTATTCCCTTGCTTCTGTGTTCAGAAGCAGGTGAGTGGCTGTCACTCGGCACTGTAAAGGCTTTCCTGTGTGTGTTGGATCTTGAATTCTCACTTCTTTGGGCAAGGTGGCCTTCAGGACCGTCCACCTGAGCTGCCGCCTTGCCCAAGCAGAGCTTCTCAGTCCAAGCCACAGCAATGAAGTACTCGTCCACCAAACGTGGCTTAGATGTCATTACTTCCCAGGGTGTGGAGGAAAAAGGAAAAAAAAAAAAAATCACATGTGATCCATTGGCTTTCTGTGAACACTGAGATTTCCTGCAGAGATTCAGGAAGGGATAGTTGTATGCAATATATTATTAAATTTATTCTAGATAAATTCTTCAGAGAATTTAGTTTGAAATTTTAGTTTTGGTTTGTTTTTTTTTGAAACGACTCTTTGTCTCAATGGATGATTAATTTATTTAGACAGAAGTTGCATATGCAATGCGTTAGGGCTTGCTTCGAACAAACTTACGGGGATGCATAGAAAGTTGTTGGTGAGACAGAGGGAAGAGAGACAGGAGGAGCAAGCTGAAGCTTGAAGATCAGGAGTCTGAAAATGTTTGGTTTTGTGTCGAAAGTGTCTGATCTGGAAGATCGTGAAAGAAAAAGAGCAAAGCTGTCTTGAAAGTTGGGGGTTATTTTTCCTACTAGTGTCAAAAAGTTCAGGATTGCTAAAGCTAACAAGCTAGTTTTACCTTCTCTTTAAAAGGGTAATAGTAAGAAAAAAAATCAGGTCTGTTGTTTGTATCAGGTATGGTGATTTGTATGTAGTCATTTAATTTGCAGTTTGATTTCATTTTGTTTTTCTCTGCTACAGCATGTGGCTCACTCTTGGTGAGAAATGACCGATTCTTTTGTGTTGCTTTTGTGGTTCTATGATGCATTTTTCCTTGATTTAAAGTGGTGCTTATGATTAAAGTGGTATGAGCAGTGTTTTCTGAGTTACTGGATAGACACAGCTAATTAAAGGAGCTGCGAAAATGAGGTTTGATGTAGAGAATGATCAGTGAGAAAATGCTCAAAACTGAGAGTTTCAGCTCATATTAGGTGAAAAACATTGGAAGGGATATGACTTGTTACACTACTCTGTTGCTACTGTTGTGACAGGCAGCTAAGCTAAAACCACAAAAAGCTAAATTATAAAATACAGTGCTTTTGTATGTGCTGTAAGCTTAGCTTTATTACTGGTAGTATCTTCAGGGCCAAAGACTGAGGAATGAATTCATACCTCATAAATTAGGTTAGGTGTCATTACCTATGGGCCTAGAAGCAGCTTCTCTCATAACTCACTTGCTCTTATGTTTTTGACACCTTCTTGTGAAAGAGCCTGTGTGCCCTCCTGCCAGCCTGTTAGAGAAAGAGAGACTGGCCAGCGTGTCAGCAGTGAGGAAATTGCTAAGCAAAAAGCACTGATCCTGTACTACTGTTATTTTGCATCACCTAGCTGTCCAAAGAGTATGTGGAAGAAGTTGTAAGGATTATTTGTTATTCAGATAATATTCTTGTAATTTGTGCAACTTTCAATGCAGAGAACAAAAATGTGCCTATTTTATGAAATTACTGGGTTTTAACAAACAGCAATAATATTAAATGTGAAAATTCTTAAGAAAATTTATTTTCTTTATGAAGAGTTATGAAAGTTTTTCAACTTTCATAAATGTAGCTGGCATTTGCCTGTCAGGAAGATGTTAAAGCTCTTCATAATATTTAACATTTACAACCTGTACACAAAGCTTTATTTCATACTGTACTGCTTTTTCTGTCTTCATTTATCACATGAGCGTTGGACTAAACTTCTTGGCTTTTGTATTCCTAAAAGATGTGACTGTATGTGAAATAGAGATGTGTATTGCCACTGCCTGATCCCAAAGCCTGCCAGAGAAAGGGATTTACATGTCTCTCTCATGGTATCCTTTGTATCTGTGCCTATACCTCTTTGAATGAAAATATTATAGAGTAAAATTTTAAGTACTATTCTCCTAAGTGCAGTCTCCATTTGGTAGGGAAGTGATTTCAAAATGACATGTAGTCTAGTGTAGAGAAATGGGATGGTGCTATCTAGCACAAAACCCCTCATGTTGTGTAGAGTATCTAAATGTTTTATAGGTAAGTTTTTAACAGTGGGCCAAAAGCTTAAGGAGTAAGAGACGGTGACACCACCTGGGCACATTTTTCTCCTGGGACTGCTCAGGTGAAGGGACGAAGAAGCGGAGGCTTTTCCATGCACGCTACTGAGTTTTTGAGTCCTTTGGTTTCCATCCATACAGATGTACATAAATCACAAAGGAAAAGTTAACCATTAATTAGTAGGTAAAGAAAAGTACTTAATGATTGTTCTTAATGTGAAAATGTGAAGTTTTAGAATCTGCAAAAGTCTGTCTTGAAGTCGCACAACTTCTTAAGTATAGAAAGAAGTCTATTTTGTGGTTAGCAAAGAAGGATTTTGGTAGAAGTTATAACTTACTTAGAGACTGGAATTCAGAGCAGGCTATTATTTTATGACATGAGTTTGAAGTTAAAGTTGTACTTCTGGACTACAGTAAAATAGAAAGCAAGTAGCTTTACATAACTGTGCTTAACCTTGAAGCCTTACTGTCTTACTTTTCAAACCAAGCTGATATTCAAAGCTGCTTCAAAGCAGCAAAGTCATCCTAAAGATAACGTTTAATCTTTGCAAGTGTTGAAGTGGTGACATGTTTTGTGGCTAGCGTTGTCGAAAGACTGTAATGGTTAAGAATTTGCTACTATTCATGTGTTGGCATAAACTTCAGCATGTTACTTTATATTACTTTGTCAGAAGCTACTGTTAATGATTAAAATTGTTTAAAGAAAAACAGATTTAATTTTTAGCATTTTTTGTTCTGACTGAGATGTTCCATTGTGTCAAATGTTACAATTTGGTTGGAAGAAAAAGGCAGGCTGTCGGCAGAGGAGGAAAATGTCTGTTCTTCAATGAAGTGTTAATTTAAGTTTTTAATGTGTTTTGGGCTATTTTTCAGCTTCAACAAGCTGCTAATCCAAATGACTAGAACACTAAGATTGAAATGAGAGATAGTGAGCTTCATATTTGCATTTAGGAATGATGCAGAAAAATTATATTTTTCTCCAAAATAAAATAGTAACTTGAAATATTTTCATTGACATTTAATGAGAATTTCTTAAATATTTAATATTGATTAATATATAAAAGGGGGAAAAAGTTGTATTTGGAAACCATTAAAAGTATAGTTTATAACACAGCAAGGATCTTTTCCACTTTCTTTTTGAATTGATATTTAATGAAATTTAAATGTTTCACTTTCTGTATTTTTTCAAATGGAAGATAGGTTTTCTGTTGAACATCAGTACTGATGTGTTTGAAATGCATTACCACTGATTTTGAAAGTCAAACAATTTGAAACCTAAATAGATTTTTTTTTTAGTAGAGGGAAAATTAAATTTACAGTGCCATGAGGTAAAAAATTTGCTGGTACACACTTGATCAAAATTAATTTAAGTGGCTTATCCTGCCAGCCCATTGACAAGATGGTTCTAAAAAGTCTCGTGGAGTTACTGGGAGTTACCGACACGGCATTGGGAACTGACTGCAGAAATGTGCCTGCAGATTTTCCTGCAGCAAACATTTAAAACACTGCCATGAACTGTAATGGCTCACTGGGTGGGGAACGTGTCTGTGCTGCCTGTGTACTTTTGTGTATAAGCTCTTCTTTGTAAATAGCATTGAGGGTGAGATGGCACCTTCAGTAAATCAGTTTTCGTGGGAGAGGGTGTGTAGTAAGTTTGAAACGTTTCAAGTGCAGGTTTGAGATTGCCTTTTGACGTTAAGTTACAACAGATGTTGGATTTATTCCAAATCCTTAATAAGAGATGCGGGTTATAGTTTCCACTTGGCAAGTTACCAGCCTAAAGAAAAAGGCTTCTATTCATGCTGTTATAATGGAAACTATTCTCTTTACCTTAGTCTTCCACAAATGCAGCTCATTTAGTGGATAAAAATATCTCCCCATATTCATCGATTTCAGTCTCCTGGTTATTCAGCTGGTTTGTTGCTGTTTCAGAGGTCTTGGGCAATACAGGCAGATCTGTACAATAGTGAGAAAGCCTCCTTTGAGGCTTGACTGATACCTTCTTTAAAGTAAAACAAGCTGAAGAGAAGTCTGGTAGTGGGCTTAGTGAGTCATTTGTCCTTCAAGGAGGAGTACTGACCTAATGTTGCGGCACCACCTGCTGTACTTGGCCAGCAGGAACGGCTCTTGTGCCGGTGTTCGGCTTCTGGGCTGCTCAGTTTGTGCAAGGAGGCCAGGTTACTGGAATGGTAACTGTATGTCAGTTTTTCAGAGGAAAGCCCTCTGAGGGCTTGATGCATCACCTCTTGAAGTTTGCTTGATGCATCACCTCAATGCATTACAGTGTTGATGGAGATGCAGATCTGGTGCAATGACATGAATGGCAGACATGTAGATGTTCTTCAAAATTATTTTGCTTTACACATTTCATGCCTGTTCCCCAGCAAAAAAGCATTCAGACACAGCCTTCTAACAATAGCACTTAAGCAAAATTCAGTGAAGACTGGCACAGAGAGCAGTAGAGTTTTGAGCCATTGGTTACAGGACAGATAAATAGCAGCTTTTATTTTAAACCTTACAGTCCAGTGCACTTTTGCAGGGCTGATATTAGCCCGAGCACTGAAACTTCACAGTGCTATAGCTGACCCTGGCTTTCATGGTCTTTACACCAATGACTAAAAGAAGGTCATAATTTTAAGAACAATGATACACTTGTAGCCCACATTATCACTGCATCATGTTGCCTGCATAGCACATTGTGGCAAAACAAAAGTCAGCAATGGCAGACATGTTACCGTAGAAGCCAAATGTGAAGAGAATTTGAAATGTGTAAGAAACACTTAATAGAAAATGCATGACTTCAGTATTAATCTGTAAGAACTGGTCTAAATGATTCATGTACAAACGGTTTTGATTTTGAAGTTTTCATCACTTCACACATTTTAAGCTATATTCAGTCTGTTTGGTTTCTTCTATTAGATGTTAAACATGCATGTGCTGTCTGACATTTTAATAAGACTGGTAGCCAATTGCATTATTCCTCTAAAGTAGAGGATGAAAATGGGAACAGCAAGTCTAAAGAAAAAATAGTGAAATCCAAGTCTGTAATTCTAATTCAAAATTATTTTTTTCTTTTATTGAAAGCTAGTTAATAGAAGTCCATAATTTCTAAAGTCCACCACTTTCTTAGTCTTATGGTGATTATTTCTGATTTGGTGAGACTGTATTACTGTGTGTTGAGGTTCATGAAACACTTCTGCTTTAGTGTCATTCCAGACTTCTTTTTCAGTATTTGCTGAAGAAGTCTCAGTTACAAATTTGTAATTGCCTAAAACAGAAACATTTTTTTCATATTTGTTAACATATGGGGACTCTGATGCTACTGCCTGATAAAAAAACTATAAATAGGGTTAATTTACCTAAAAACATCATGGCACTTGAGAAAATTAGACATTATGATATCTCAGTAAATCTGCCGTGCTACCTAAAGTCTCCTAATTTGAGGTTTGCATGGCATTTTAGGAATATTTTTATTCTTGCACTGTTTTGTACTGATTTATTTCTTACTGCACTGTGTACTCAAGTTGCATTGTTTAAAAGGAGTTTAGGAGGTGGCGCTACATGTGCTTCATTTGGAGAAAAATTTTGTTCATTGAAAACAGTCTAACAAACCTCTCTTAATCTAGCATTAAAATGTCCTCATGGAGGAAGCATCCTTTCTGAATGTTTCAGTTTGACCCAACTCGTGTGCAAATTTGTGTTCATATGCAAACAGTCTGTATGTTAGATAAATATGACCTCCTTTATTGCTTGATATTTCTCAAAGTGGTTTCTTTTGGAATTTGCCTAAGCACTTGACTTGGTATTTCGTATTATCAGAAGTGCGGATGTTATAGTTATGAAGAATATTACAATGTGCACAAAACACAGAAAGGTAGTGTGGCAGGCAGTGTTCCCAGGTTAAAATCTTTCACAGGTGTTTGCATGCATTTTGAATATTGAATATTCCCAGGTTAAAAACTTTTGAAGGTATTTGCATGGATTTTGCATGGTGAAGCATTCATGTGCTTATTAGCCCCACACTATACTTCCAGTTAAGAAATTTGCATATGATTTGCTTTCTGTTGAGTGAAATAAGCTTTACACAGAATTCAGAGCATTAACTCTTTTTATGCATGACCTATTACTGGGTGGAAGGCACTTGAAAAAAAATCTGCTTAGCATTTTGTAACAAACACAAGATTTAAAAGGGCAACAGGAGTAAGAAGTGTTTCTATCAGTAATACCTTTCAGGAGCACATGCGTGTGCTGGGTGGCACGTTTCCAAATTTAATTGTATTTGTACCTTACCAAGGTCTCAAGTTTGAAGCTTGTTCTTCATCAAAGATGCAGGAAAATGGATATAGGTGATTGTTTGTGTTGTTTGTGTGAGTTTTGTTGTCTTGTTTTTTCTCCATCGGTTCTTCTGTTCATTTCTTGCAGAAGAACTGATTCATTGCCTCGTTCATGACTGATAGCGTGAGCTGTTGATTTGTTGTGCTCTTGCCGTTTGTGTTCAAAATATTTCCTAGTTAATTTTGGCTTTCTTTTGAAGCATAATCAATATTCATTGTTCTTTCAGATCTACAGGCTTGAATTGATATTACTCAAATCTTTGAAAACTTACTAAAATGCTACACTTTTTCAAAGACTGATGGAAAATAATTGTATTTGAAGCCTGACTGTCAAGTCACTTACAAATTTTATTGTGTGGTGCTCTGTAGTTCCATATGTGTGTAAAAATCCTACCTCTGCATGTCAAAATAATCCAGCCACCTGCATGTGACTAGTTCTTTTTGAGCTTGATTTGCTTTCAGTAAATTCTAAATTGTGGTAAGTTTATTACTTTGGTAATATACTTGTATGCTTCCTAAACAGTAACTAATTTGGCTATTAGCATATTCATGTAGGACAGACAACTTTTGGAAACATTTTCATGGGTTCCAGTGCCCGTACCTGCATTTTCTAGTGCCCATACCTGCATCTTCATGGCGTTGGAAAGTGATTTCCCCTGCTTTGGCTGCACATCTCTTGCTGTAAGCAGCAATGCTGAGCAGCTGCTGTTGTGTTCCCTTGCCTGCCCAGCTGTGCTGGTGCAGATGTGCTGCATCTCATGGGTCACTAGCAACAGAGGCAGTCCTTTGGCCTGGTGCATTTTTTTTATCCCAGGACAATTATCCAGCTAATCTTTATAGTTGTATCATTCCTGTGAAAGGGTGGCATGAGAAAGAGGAAAGCTGCTAGAGCTTGGGCTGCTACTTGAGGGAAGATTTGTAAAGCTGTGCCCCAAGTCTGTTCAGTGTGTAAATTAAATGTGAATTGTGTGTGTGGGCCAGAACTGGCCTGTGAGTAGGAGAGAGGAGCAAAGAATTTCTGTAAGGAGCGAAGTGGCTGATTCTACACAATTATTTACTGCTGTTGCTGATGGCTGCATGTTTCTTTAGCTTTACACACTAGGCAGAACATTAAGCTGTGTTTCAAAGCCTGAGCTTTGCCTGTGGTTTGCATATTTTGTCTTTGAATACATACTTGGAGTTCATAAGACTAAGTTCAAAGAAAGTAACTTTTCTTTTTTCACATGCTCATGCTGATCTTGAAATATTAACTTACTTTCCCTATTTAAGTGATGACCAGGAAAAAGTAACTTTTTTATTACATTGGTTGATGTCAACACTGTATGAACATCAGAATTTCAAAGTAGATCTGATTATGCAGGAGAAAGTATATTATATAGTCTATTGGTGTACCTTGAAGGGAAATGTGTTTTGAAACTTATTACAAAACAGATAAATATGCATTTTCTCCAAAAAATGTTTTTTAACTTTTGCAACTGAAAGTCATTGTTAGTGATTCCAGAAATAATTTTCATACCTGTAGTAAAAAATAGGTTTTTTTAACTACTGAGATTTAAGAATTACTCTTGTACAGATTGATAGTCATTTTTAGTTATCAGGTAGCAGTTTTGCTGGGCACATGAACACAATATGTGTAAAAGATGTAAAATGTGTAAAAGATGTATAAAAAGGGGGTTTAAAAATATTTCATTATCTTGATTGTACTAGAAATAATAGCAGAAGTGAATGAGAAAGCTGACCAAAAATCATCAGAGCCTTATTCTGTTCTGTTTCTGCTGATTTTCTCAACTGACGCCTTTTACTGACTGTGACCAGGCTGCTTGGTTTGGCATTCTTTGAGCATGGGAGAAGTGCCACAGCCAAAAGTGCTGGAATCTAGGCACTTCATTGAATTATTTGTGTAGTTTGTGCCAGTTACATTTACACAGTATATTTAAATAGAAACATATAGAATGGTGTCGTAGGAGGCAAAATTTGGTAACAGTAGGATTAGGGTAAGCACAAAACTCTGTCTTTTATAGGGAGGGTATTCTTTGGGATAGACCTTGGTTTAAATTCCCTGTCAGATGCCTAAGCACTTTGTGTTTAAAGCCTTTGCACATCACACTTGTAGTCAGGCAGTGTTTTGGGAGCTGGTTTGTGCTTCCTTACATGTGCTGTCATCTTGGTGTTTTTGAACTCATTTTCCAGTGGTGCAAAGTGTCAACAGAATGTCATGGATAAAGACCCTGTTCCAGTCTGCCTTGTATTCCTTCTTGTCTGAATACCGTCCTACAAATTAAAATTCATTATCTGACTTTTTAGAAGGTGTTACTGCTTGCCTTTATCCTCTGCACTGTGTAAAATTTTAAATCTTTTGGATGAGAAGCTGAGCAGGGTTTTTAAATTTATCACCACGTAGACCAAACCTGCATTGTGTATTTTAGCACTACAGCTCATCTCTCCTGGAGAGTGAAAAAGATAAAAAATAATAATCTCCCATTACCTGCTGTGGCTGAATGTGGCTTTGTGAGCGCTGCAAGCACCTTAAGAGTATCTGGTTTTTCGCTGAGGACTCTGGTGTCAGAGGAGGGACAACTTACATTGCATTTTGTTTAGCTTGTGACTAGTTTCTTTTACTGGGCTGCCTGGGATCTGTTTTACAAGCAACTTGGATATCCAGACTGTAGGAAGAGAGTAACAGTAACCTTAAGAGCTGTCTCAGTAGAAGCTACCTCTTTCAGTCAGAGCTCTGTAATTGAGATTACTTTTTCTGTGATGTTTAGCATCTGCTTCTTGAGACTAAGTAGCAGTTCCATTTTTCATTGTAGGTATATGGTTGCAACTGCATTTTAATTATTGCTATAGCTTTTAAGGCTTTTTTTTTACACTTTAGATATGTAATTGAAAGAATTATGTAGGTAATGGACCTGATTTCAAAATATGTAGCTTCTTCAGTGGATCCTCCCCGCTCCCCAGCACTGGTGAGGGCACACCTGGAGTGCTGTGTCCAGTTCTGGGCTCCCCAGCAGAGAGGCATGGACATAATGGAGACAGTCCAGTGAAGGACCATGAAGACAATTAAGGGACTTCTCCTATGAGGAGAAGCTGAGAGAGCTGGGATTATTCAACATGGAAAAGAGAAGTCTCAGAGGAATCTCATCAAATGTGTATTAAATACCTTAAGGAAGGGTGCAATGAGACTGCAGCCAGACTCTCTTCAATGATGTTCAGTGAGAGGCCAGGAGCCAGCAGGCACTCAGTGACACAGCAGGTTCCTTCTGAGCACCAGGAGACACTTCTTTTACTGTGAAGAGCACAGGTTGCCCAGGGTGGAGTCTCCATGCCTGCAGATATTTAAAAGCCATCTGGATATGGTCCTGGGCAGTTGGCTGTGGGTGGTCCTTCTAGATCCAAGGATTTAGACCAGATTACCTCCAGAGGTCCTTTTCAAACCCAACTTTCTGTTGATTTTTAGCTATGGGAGAAACTCTTGTGGTGTGTCTTCCATGCATTGCTTTCTTTATACAAAATTCAGATTGGAGGGTGTGTTTCTGCTGCATCAAGGTAACAACCTTAACCCTGCCCAAGTATTGTGTATTTTTGTGTACTTTTCCCACAAAAAAAAAAAAACAAAAAAAACAAAAAAACAAACAAAAAAAAAACAAAACAAAAAAAAAAACCAAAAAAAAACCAAACAGTCAGGAGGGAGGCTCTTAATTACCTACTATATGATTTGATGTATTTTTAGTGTGATAAGCTTATCCTGGTTTTTTTTTGTAAGGGTCTAAAGCAGGAATGCACTATGTGTATTTGATTAGTATGGGGAAGAAAGAAGGAAGACTGATGAATATTTATCTGGTGAAAGGCAACTTGAATTTTAGTATTCGATATAGTTTTACTCCAAATCAATTTTTGTAGTTTACTGTAGAGTTGGTGTACATTTGCATGACACAAGGTCAGTATATGTGACTTTGTGACTTAGAAATCTTTCCACTTAAACTCAAGAATACATTCATTATCTTATGTCCATAAGTTCTTGAGTTTACTGGGGGCAGAACGGGATTATTTTAGGATTTAAGAATCAATTTACATTGTCAGAAACAATATCCTGTTGAATTGTAATGTGTTTCACAGCTTGACTTCTGACATAATATTCCACGATGTGTTATAAACTGATGTAATGTCAGATCTTTGGAAGGCGGGAGACAGATTATCTGAAGCAAATACCAACCTGTTCTTGACATTTGTGAACTGGTTCATTAATTATCACAACTACATACTCAAAGCTCAGCAACATTCTAGGATCTCATAATACTAATTTCATATGACAGAAGAGCCATAGGAGAATAGGAATACAGTTTTAACATTGTGTCTGAGAGAATTCACTGTTTTCAGGTAATAGTAGCTAAACACTGGTTTTAATCTAATCATATTTTGTAAATTTTTAAAGGCCACTGTATTTCTGGGATGCTGTATGATTTGGTGAGTACCCCACCAGATTGGACTACACCTTTTGTGAGGAGTCTTGGTGGCTGTTCCTGTTTTTATTTCCATTCCAAGGTGGTTAATTACTTTTGAAAGTGCTAGCACAAGATTTGGAACCCACACCCCAGAAAAGACTTTATAATCTGTACAACATTTATGGGTAAGGCTGATTCTGTTTTATTACATAAGAATTGAAGAAGCAGATGTGATTTTGCATACACAGACATAAGGTCTGAAATAATACCAGCTGACTTCAAAGGTAAATAAAAGTTGCGTACGGCTGCTTAGTAACATATCCCTGAAAAAAAGGACAGTGGAATTTATGGTGGAGCCAATGAAAAGGGATGATAAAAGGGTTCTTTCTGGGGGAAGAAGAGAGTGTAGCTTATTTCTTATAAATGCTGATTTGAAGTTCTCTTGTGGAGAGGCACAGAGTGTCGCTTTCCTGTGGGATGTGTGGTAGCTGATCTGGCTTCCAGAGCTGATGATTTGTCTCACTTGGGTGATTGCAAGGTGTAGAATGGTGGGTGTTTTCAGGTGCATGCAAGGATGTTATTAGGTAGGCATTGCTGGTCAGTGCCTCTCTGTTAAATATCTGCAAATACTGCTGTATTTGCACCCTGTAGCTCAGGGTGCTGATGAAATAAAGTTGTAGACATTATTGGATGAATCTGCTAGTCCTTTGGGTTGCTACGAGTCCTTAGTTCTTAAAGATTTGTCAGAAACTTGCTTTCTTCCTGAGGGAAGTAATTCATGCTATGTCACTTCTCTATGAAATCTTCCCCCTAGTAAGGTGGTACTTATATTTCTGAAATCCATATGCTTTATGTTAGTTTGTGTTAATTCAATTTCCTGGGAGGCCTAGTAGGCAAAAAATCAGTTTCCCATTTGCTTGTAGACCTTACTATACCCTGAATGGCACGACCATTTTTGCAAATAAACATTTATTTATCTTTCAGGTCAAATTCACTGCCAGTCTGGTATAATTAAAATTCTACCAGTTTCAATTTTTCATCATTCGTTCTTAATCCCAGTGAGAATACATTTCTTGCAAGACTCCTCTAGTTGCCCAAATACTTGTAGTGTAGCTCTGCAAAGTATTTCTGGTAGTGCTTTGTGTTGTGAGGCTGAGGACACTGAACATGATGTGCCATGTTTGGATACACTTTGAGCAAAACCAGTGTATTGAAGAACAGAAGATACATGTGTATTCAGACTTTATTTAATGCATCAGAAAATAATACAAAATGCACTGAAGATAATATTTTGGCTAATGACTGTTTCTTGTGGTAATACATGTGTAAAAATAAAGAATTTAAGGGTCATATAGAATTTTTCTTTCAAATGCAATGGCAGTTTCTTTGAAGGGATTAAGAAACCCAAGTAACCTCATTAGCTTATATTGTACTTTACCTCTAGACTGACATGTGTTGATTATTTGTACATATATTGTTGGTTTTTTTTTTTTTTTTTTTTTTAATGTATGGGCAACAAATATAATTACCAGCTAGGATTACTTCTGCTAGTAAGATTCCTTTAATATTTTCATGCATGATAAAAAAGACACTGGATGTACAATTAGCAAACAAGGAAACAAAAGCAACTTGAAGACTTCATTACCATATTATTTGCAGTGTATTATTAAAATGAAGTAAAAAACATCTATGAATAGTGACTTTTTAAAGGAATAATGCCCACTTTTTCAGAGGTAACGGTGTTAAATATACACCTGCTTGAAACAGGTGTAATATGTTTTGCTCTTTGAGGCAGTCATCCTAATAGTGTATATCAAATTTACTTCTGTATTACAATAGAGACCCCTTAAATGCCCATGTTGAAACTGAAATCTTCCTGTGAAATCAAGGGTGGAATATATAGAATATCTGCATTTGACAGATTTTATTAGTTTCTTTTCTAGCAAATACTCAATTCTTCATACTTATCAGAATACTCCTGTGTGCCAGTGGAATGGGAATGTTATGTGTGGCTTTTACTTGCTTTTATAAATGGTTTTAAGCAATTAAATTCTACCACTTAATTATTTATTTCACTAACCATTTATTTCAAATGGATGGGTCAGTAAACACACCTGTTTATATGTGCTACTGCACTTCTTCCAGTTGTTAATTTTGTATGGGTTTTGTTGTGGATATGTTGAAAAAACGTACTCTTCTGTGATTTTACTAACCATTGTGTTTCCTAAACATGGTCTTAACCTGAGTCTGCTTCCTTCCTAATCTCAGAGGCCTTGTGAAAATTCAGAATCTGTTGGTGTCATCTTTGATATGTTTGTGATGCACAGTTTTTGCCCCTACTTAATTTAAATCTTCAGCCTGAGCTTAATGATGACTGATCTGTACCTTTTTAGTGTGTGCCTTAACCTTTTGGATAGTTTAAGCCTTGCAAGAATTTCTTGAAGTTACAGCCTGCCTGAAAGAATAAAGATATTTATTAAATGTCCTCAGCTAGGACTTCAACAAATACTGAAACAAATCAGAAAGTGTAAGAAAAGTGAGGCAGCTGTTTATTTTATGACACTAAAGTAAGGCTTTACCTTTAATATTAACTTTTATTTTTAAGGAAAAAAGTTAACTATATATTGATCCTGTAAAAAGATAGTGGGGAACAGAAAGATAAGAAGTCATTCAAAGTTTTGAAAAGGGGCTAGTAATCTATCTGTCATAAGTGCTGAATATTGCTTTTGAAAGTAAATGTAATGCTAGATCTCAACATCAGCAAAAAATTAAGTATAAGAAGCTTCAAACATTTAAGTTTGTTTTTTTTTTATACAGTGTTCAAAAAATAGTTTCTTAAATCCATCTGATGTAGATCGATCTTGTTTCTACTTATTAACACTGGCTAAGTTATGAATAATTAATGTCCTTTCATGCAGGACATTTTTGAAGAAATTACACCTGTTATCTTGGGTGTTTGCTTTGATCAGAGGATGTAATTGTGCTTTGTGTATAAGAGGTCACTTTTTGGGGGGGGTTTGGACTATGTGTACCGTTTACAATCAAATACAGCAATTGTAATAATTGTTTTGATGATCCCATACCAACTGTGAATTTAAGGATTACACAGAATGTGACAAAAATACATTACTCAGCATCAGGAATAATAGGCTGTGCAGGACTTCTGGATTTTTGTGCAGCTGGTGATTTTACCTTCTGCCTGGGGGTACAGGCAGGGCAGGGTGCAATGGGCTGGAGAGTCCAGAAGAGCTGAAGTCACCCCCTGTGGGGCAGTCTGAGAGCTACAAAGGTTTGGGGCTTATCTCAGGGCTCTTGGACAAAAGTTGTCAAAGTCTGCTGATGTTCTTGGAGCTGAAAGTTGATTTTTGTACTGACAGATGATGGGAATCCTAGTATGGATGGGTTGTGGGGGGTGTGGACACTGAAAATACCTGGGTTGCAGGTGGGGGGCCTGATAAAGGAGCTTCAGGTGTGGCAAGTGCAAGCTCTGCAATGAAATGGATGCTTTGTTGGTTTTACAACTAGGAGGTATTGGCAAAATATATCTGTTCAAAGCCACTTGCAACATTGTGTGTTAAGTGCCAGATGATTAATGGAAAATACACTGTGTGTGCTTGCAGGACCCAGTGATGATTAATAGCTACTAAAAGCTTGTAACAAACAAAGCCTGTAAACAAATGAAGGATGAAGAGAAGGCTGAGGTACTTAATGCTTTCTTTGCTTAGTCTTAAATAGTCAGACCAGTTGATCTCAGTGTACCCAGCCTTGTGAGAGGGAAAACAGGGACAGAGAGCAGAATGAAGCTTCCATAATCCAAGGGGAGATGGTCAGTGACCTGCTATGCCATGTGGATATAAATCTGTTGGGTTGGATGCAATCCATCTGAGGGTACTGAAGGAGCTGTCAGAGGCACTCACTTTTTCTGACCAAGTGACCCCCTTAGAGGGTGACGGAAAGGCTGTGGATACTTTCTTTCTGGACTGCAGTAAAGCCTTGGATACTGTCTTCCATAGCATTCTCCTGGAGAAGCTGGCTGCTCATGCTTTAGATGAATGCACTGTTTGCTGGATTAAAAGCTCTCTGACCAGAGAGTTGGTAATGAAGGGAGTTTGATCCTGCTGGTGGTTGGTCACAAATGCTGTTCCCCAGGGCTGTGTTGGGGCCAGTCCTGATAAATACCTTTATCAGTGGTCTAAACAAGTGGATCAAATGCATCTTCAGTCAGTTTGAGGACCAAGCTGTGTGGGAGTGTCAATCTGCTGGAGGGTAGGAAGGCTCTGGTGAGGCACGTGGACAGGCTGGATCGTTGAGCTGACGCAAGTTGTATAAAATTGAACCCAACTTCAGCCACAGCAACCCCAGGCAGTGCTACAGGCTGGGGGCAGAATGGTTGGAAAGCTGCCCAGGAAAGAGGACCTGGAGGTGTTGGTCAACAGTAGCTAAACATGAGCCAGCTAAACATGAGCCAGTAGCTAAACATTGGCCAGCCAGTGGCCAAAAGCCAATGGCATCCTGGCCTGTATCAGCAGTAGTGTGGCCAGCAGGACCAGGGCAGTGATTGTCCCTCTGTACTTGGCACTGGTAAAGCTGTGCTTCAAGTTCTTTTTCCAGTTTTGGTCCCCTTACCACGAGAAAGACATGAAGGGGCTGGAGCGTATCCAGAGAAAGGGAACAAAGCTGGGGAAGGGTCTGGAGCACAGGTCTGATAAGGAGCAGCTGAGGATCTGGGGGTGTTTAGCCTGGAGAAATGGAGGATCAGAAGGGACCCTATTACTCTACAACTGCCTGAAAGGAGGGTTTAGCCAGGTGGGGGTCAGTCTCTTCTCCCAGGCAAGTAGCAACAGGACAAGACAAAATGGTCTCAAGTTTTACCAGGGGAGGATTAGATTAGATATTAGGAAAAATTTCTTCAAAGAAAGGGCTGTCAAGCGTTGGACCAGGCTGCCCAGGGAAGTGATTGAGTCACCATCCCTGGAGGCTTTAAAAGGCTCGTAGGTGTGACACTTAGTGACATGGTTTAGTGATGGACTTGGCAGTACTAAGACCTCTAAGATCTTAGAGATTTTTTCCAATCTGAATGATTCTATGAAGGTACTCTGATGTTTGTTTTCTGAATATATTATTGTAAGTTTGAGTACCGATATTTTCTTTTTTTAAATCCAAACTCGGTGGAAACAACAAACAAACTTTACTATTTTTTAAATTTATTTCCTTTTTTTGGTGATGTCTGTCATTTTTAAGAAGCAAATTGGCAGATTGTATCCAGGATGTAACAAATACTTTGCTTTCAAAGGTGAAAAAATACAGTTGGAAATTGTCCTGGATTGGTAGTGCTTTTAGTGTTTTTATTTCCTGGTCTTATTTCTGTCAGTCTGTATATGCCTTTGTTCCCTCTCCACTACAGTTGCCTCTTCACCACTACCATTATATGTATAAACCCTCTCTCTCTGTCATGGCTGTGTGGTTTGTGAAATAAATTATTAAAAATTACTGTAAAGATCTCTTGATGGAAGGCTGTGGTTAACAATGTCAAGCTACCGTTAGACCACTTCTTTTTATGTGGGTATTAGTCAATTGTCCATGCACTGCATGTAGCTTATTCTGGCCCCTGTGATTCCTCATCCGGGAGAGATGTTCTCTTAAGTTGTTCTCTGTATCTGTTTGAAAGCATCACAGTGTTTCCTGGAGTCAGATGGAATGTGACTGTAACTGTGAAGGATTTTCATGTGACAAAATTCTTATTAATCTGATTTAAATCAAACTAAAGGATGTTGTATTCTCATCTCTGGCATTTGGAGGACTTTTAATTTTTATTTACATCAAGCACACACTTTTTGTTCTCTGCACTTAACCTTTGAAAGAACATAATACCTTTTGTCTTCCACAGTTAAAGCAGATGCTGTAAAGTACTTGTTACTTTATGGTGATAATTGATTTTTAGTAAGGGAAGGGCCATTGGAGCAGTAGGCAGGATGCTGTATATTGTCTTATGTACTAAACATTAAAGTAACTTAGCTTTATAGAGCTTAAGTATATGGAGCTTTAATTCAATTTAAATTGCAGCCTTGTTGGCAAAATACCTATGTTGACAGAACTTTAAAGGGATGCTAGCAGAGACAGAGCTGGTGAGACTGAGGAAGAGGACAGCATGAAAATGTGAACTTAACATGGTTGTCTCAGGGTATCTTTATTTTCCTAGTTTTAGAACAGTAGTAAATACTTTTATCTGAGTTCAATTTTAGTTGGAAGACCTTAAAGCGGGATCTTTAGCAAAGGGTTAAGCACTTTGTGGCAGCTAACTTCTGAACTTTATAAAGGTTGAATGTGTGGATAAATCTGAAATGGAGATGAAATGATTTCAAAGACAGGAAGCCATCTGCTGTGGCTGCACTTTGAGAGACCTTAATGCTTCCATGTTGTCTGTTGCTGGGACTCTGCTGTGTGACCCATGCTGTGTTCATAGCCTGGATTACCAGCTGTATTTCAGCTTAGATCCTGCCCAGCTGTGCTGATGACCCTAAAGCTGAATTAATACTTGTGTTCCTCAATCTTGCTGGATGCATCTAGACAGTGTGGCACTCACAGATGACTTCTTTTAAACTTTCGTTACCTAAAGGGGTCTGCTAATGCACTTAGAGGTGGTACTGTTTTTCAGGGTTATGGTTTCAAGGCCAGTTGAAATAAATAAAGACTAATTATAAACCAATACCATTGGTTACAAATCAGTAACTTTACGGACTGAAGGTAGGTAGTCTAGGCTTTCCATATAGTCATGGCCCTCTTGGTATCCTCTGTTGCTACTGTACCCCTTCCCCTTGTATCTACCAACTTCTGATTAATTACTGTTGGATCTTTTTCTTCTATAATGTTTAAAAGACTAAAGGTGATGTCCAAGAAACAGATAATGTCTTTTCCTACTGGAAGTGACCATAACCCTTTAGCCAAGGGAGTTTACAACCATAAGCATTTTTACTTCTACAAAGTATATATTAAATAACAAGTAGGTTGCTTTGGGTTTTTTACTTCTTTTTTTTAAGATTTACCACTAGAGTTCACCAAAAGCTTTCTAAAAAATAATGTCAGTATCAAACACTTGGGCAAGATAATGTGACAGAGTGGGATGGGTTATGTGACTTGTAGGAACTTGATATGTTATTTTTTAAAATTCATCTTCGAAAGCATGGAAAAGGTGAAGTCATAAGATATAAATATGCAAAGAAAGGATAGTGATCATGGGAAACACCAGATTAAGCTCCAGTCACTGACAAATTAAAAAGACAAATTTGTATCAAGATCCCTCTCATGCTGGAAAATATAAATTAAATTGTGGATAACTACAGGCCTTGAAGTCTTAAAAGTAAGGAAGTGAAGTATCTTCAGTTTTCAGAAAGGAGAAAGATCAAAATGTCTTTTTCTATACCTTAAGCTGTGTAATGAAATGTGGGTTTTCTGTTGTTGCTCTTTACCTTGCCTTCAAAGTAGGAAAGACAAAGGTAAATCCAGCCAAAGGAAGATACTGTTAGTGTGGAGCCTGGGGTAGGAAGAAGATAACAACCCAAAAAACTTTCATTCCTTCTGTCATTGACCTATGGAGGTCTTCCAGCAAATTTTCTGCCTTTTCCTTGAAATTGAGAACTGCTAGACAGCACTGTGCACTTTTAAAGTGCAGCTCTGCCTGCTGTAATACACAACATCACTCCTTGTGACAGTCCTTGAAATCTTGAGATGTGGCTTCCAAATAAAATAAGAAAATGGATCCTCACCCACCTTCTATTGTTTGTCAAAATGTTCTTTTTATTTTTGGGAGCTGCTGTTACATCGAATAATACATGTCTCAAACTAATGTTTGAACTGGTTTGTGCTTGATGAAACTGAACTACTTTGAGGCCATAAAGCTACATTTTCCTGTGCAAAACTGGCGTGTTTTAACTTCCAGCACTTGTAAGTGCTGTTGAAAGTTTCAAAATAGGCTTATTTTATTGTGTGTAATACTGTACTGGAAGAATATTTTCTGGTGCTTTTTTTGTACAAATGATAGTAATTTAACAAAGCTCTCTGACAAGGATAGCAAACCTGCAGTCGGGATTGACAGGAGATACAGTAGAGAAATAATGTATGAGGCTGTAATGGACATCTCAGTATTGGTACAGAACTATTCAGCCTCTTTAAGGCATGGCTGTGTAGCAGCTGCATGGGCTGGTGTGTCCGCTCTGCACGAGTCACGGCATGGAGAAAGGGCAGGAGGGGCTGGGATACACCTTGGCACACCTGCCTATGCTGTCTTTGCTTTTCTTTCCCAGCTCATCTTTACTCCTCTGCCATGAACAGGCTTCCTTACTATTCTGGCTTAATGGACATAGAAGTAGATTTGCTACTTTGTCCTAAATGTTTCCAGATGAAGCTTTTTCCAAACTTGTTGGTGGGATTTTGTGAAGAAGCTTGCACTGCTGATTGCTGTGCCGCATTTACTGGTTGTGTGTGTAAAGAGTGAGCTTCAATTTCTGCTGTGCTTTGTCTGGAGCTTTCACAAGCATTAAATTTTGCTGATAGTCTGAACTGGGGATGATGGTTAGGAATTAACTACACTAGAAGCTTATCTGGCTCCTGGTTATGGTACCTTAAGCCCATATCTCCTGCTTTTCAGAAAACTGATAAAGTAGAAAACAGATGAGGTGTGAAGGTAGTTCTGAAAAAGTCAATAAGTAGCCGGAAGCTATAGTTTAATAAGTGTTTAGACATATCTGGCTCAAATAGCTTGTAATTTTAACTCTTTTAAAAGTGATAGCTAAAACCTAAATCCATATTCCCTGTGGCATTAGGTATCAGGAGAAATAAGTGGAAGCAAGGCATTTGAAATCAATAAATGGCTTCTAGGGACACTTAATGCAGACAGAATTTGGAGAAAAAAGGTTGTGAAACAGATACAGGAATAATATTTAGGTTTCTTTTGCAAAGTTCTAAACCTGGCTGTTGTGAAAATGAATGGAGATTAGAAAGTTGTGGAAATGTGGAAGTTCACTGCCATGAGCCAACTTGTACAGAATTAGATGTACTGAAAAAATAAGAAATCTGTGGAGTAAAGCTGCTCTCTCTATGCCTTAAATGAAACCATAAATTAATAATGTTAATTACCTAAAATCCATTTTGATTACACTGGAAATGAAGCAAAGATTTTTTTTTCCCATTTGCTTGGGAATTGTGTTGTGCTTCAGAATCTTCTACTTCACTGCTTTGAGTTTCCTGTTGTTGGATTTACTTGTGGTTTACAGGGCCTAGAAGTGCAAGAGGCTCCGCTGGTTAGGTAATTGAAGTGATGTAACTGCATTTTATGTAGGCCTTTGGTTTCTCCTTTCTATTCCTTAGCCCAACAGGTTGTACTTTTGTGTATGATGGGACTGAATAACCCTCAATTTATATTTTCTTTGTTCTATCCCATAGACATGATGAGGAAGAGCCATTAACATTCCATTAACTCTACAGATAGAAGCATTTATATAAGTGAGATTGGTCATAATGTTGCACCTCAAGGAGATTAAGATTATATTTCTGGGGCAGGTTCCAGTCAGTCCTTGATTCTGAACTACTTATTGCTGTTTACAGCAAATTCATATGGAATCATATGATATATAGTGGAAAACATAGACTTCAGTTTCCATTTACCCATGTCTTTTCTATCATCATATGAAATACCTGCTTATGCTTGATGGCAGTGGTTTTTTTGTACCTTAAACATCACAGTGTGTGATATTTTCAAATCAGTAGTTTAGATGACATTTCTGACTTGCAGTTTGTGTCTTGCCAGTCTCAACATCAGCAGTTTCATTTAAATTTCAACCATTTTTTAGAAACTCCGATCTGCAAAACAATTGAATCCTCTTTAATCATTTTTACCAGGTAAGGCTAATTCTGAGACTACAGATAAAGCAAGTGGAGATTTCTGAAGTATTGTATCAAAATGAGAATGCAGTTGTTTTTCAGTGAGCTCTGTGAAATCTGGAGATTCTTTACGAGCTCACCCATCAGCTGTCATCCTTCTAAGGCTGTAGTTAGACTTCAACAGATGCTCTGAGACAGCTGGTAACACATCTGCAAGAGCTATGTTTGAGCACACATGGGGAGTTAGAGCTATTATATCTGTTTGGGTTATTTTTTTTGAGGGGGAGGGGGGATTTTTTTTTTTTAACCTTGTTGCATAGAAGGAGTCAATTAGTTCTGCTGTTCAGTGTTTTCATTAATTTGCTGTGCAACCCAAATTACTGAAAAGTTGGGTTTTGTGATTGCCTTTAAACTTGTCAAAAATTTACTGGATATCACCTATCTGGCCTCTAAGGGATGTAGACTGAAATCATTTGTGCATATGAATCTAGGCAATGGCTTTGTGTTCACGGACAGGCCTGAAGGCAGGGACAACTTGGCTAGGATCTTGGCTTGTTTGCATAGGCATCCTGTGTGGCTCGATCAAGTTACGGAAATTCTGAAACTACTTGTCTAATTTATAAGATGAAAAGGAATTTGTGTAGGGAAGGGTGCATATTTAATGTGTGGCTGTTGAAGGTAAATCAGTTAAAATTTGCAGCATGCTTTGAAACTTCAGTTGCACGATGTTGTGCAAGATGTTTTGTTCATGGTTGGCTTTGGATTTTGTGTGACTAAGAAGCAATCAGTCTGTGTTTGCTCATTTGAATAACTCGTGTTTTGCGTATGAAGCTGTATGTAGGGACAGAAAAGCACTGAGTCGTACTGTGCATGCTATTTCTGGAATATCAAGCAGGCTTAAGACTCGGAGGAGATTTTGGGATTTTTCCAAATTCTGTCAACAAAACAAATTCTATCCTCATTAATCATCAGAATGAGTTGGAGTTATTTGTGTGTTGTTGTAGCATAGCCTGGCTGAAACAGGCTACTTGACCTTGTTCCTAATGTAATGGGACTTTTCCCAAGAGACTGATAAATCACTCATCACTACTTTGCATATTGAAATTATTCACACTGATCATTAAGTCTTCAGTGAAGTGAAGGGAGCAGTTGGCTCTTGGAATGCCTCAAGGTTATGTCTGTGCTCAAGAGCAGGGTGAAGTACCCACCTTAGAGCACCATGCTATGGCACCTGTATCTGCTGCTGCCCAGGGTAATTTGGGTACCTTAACATTAGGTGTTACTGTGCTGAACAGCCATTGGCAGGGCTTAGGCTTTCTGCCAACACACCTCTTAGCTAGCAGTGAGATCTATCCTCTCTTGTTTTAAGGTCTTGTTTTGTTCAAGAAATAGTTGCATGATCCACTTTTCTCAAAGTAGTGAAGTCTTTATTTTGAAGGAATGAGCTAAAAATTCAGCCTAAATTTTCCACCTTTGGTATATAATACCATGTTCAGAGTAAGCTTTGACTATTTTATATCAAAAAAGAGCCATGAGAAAAGAGTATCCCGTTAAGGTCATGTCATATTGAATAAGTTTCCTTTAGAACATGGCCATGGTTGTATACTTGTAAGAGGGGTACCTTTCCTTTAAAATGTCTGTCTGGGAGCTGCTTGACAAGACAAGTGGAACTGTGGAATGTAGGCTAAAATGAAGCAGATTATGGCACAGAAAACTGTACCCTGAGTTGAACTGAAGTATATATATACTTCTTTTCCCTGATCAACAAAGATAGCAAGCAAGGATGTGGAAATGATCAGTCCCTTTCTTGATTGGAACAAGTATGAGTTGTTCAATGGCTATGGGCTTGGGAAGGTTCATTCATATGGGGGAATTACTGAAATACCTTACAGGTACTGCAGTTTTAGAGTGTTGAAGTTACAAAAGGAAACCCGCTGCTTTTCAAAAGAAACATTTCTAGGTTTAGCCTTTTTAAACATAAGTAATTTTACAACTTCAAGTTACCCTCGGGTGCCTTAATGCATGGAAAATCTAGTGAATTAGAGTAAAATGAACAAAAATACCAAAGTAGTTTGTCAATTCATGTTGTCTGTGCTGTGTGCAGAAGCAGAAAAATCAGCAGGACATTGCAGAAGGAGTGAAAATACAAGGTATAACCTAATTGGATTTTTTTTACATTGCTAAAAAGTAAACCTTTCTAGTAGGTTTAACTCTCCTGTTCTTTCCTTTGTGGAGCTTAGATGTTGCTAAGGGTGAATGGGCTGAAGCCTCCCTGTGCAGCTCTGTGTGTCTGGGTGCTGCAGGGCAGACTCTGGGCTGCAGCAAGCAGTGTAGCTGGGGTATCCTGCTGGTTTGACACAAGTGTGTAGAAAGTGGGAGAAAAAGGCGGCTTACTCCACAGATCATCTCAGACCCAGACTGTAGCCTGTGCTGTGTCTAGAGCAGAGATGAAAAGTGCTTAGAGAATGGATTACTCACTTCAAAATCCCAATATAAATTGGGATTACTCTTTTAAGTGCTACTGATGGTTGCAGAGTAGAAGTGGGAAATAAAGTTTATCACTGTCGATATTTTAAAGCTAAATTTATTCTTTCATGTACTTTTTCTTCTGTGTTGTCTACTTTTCAGTACCCTCATGCCAGACCTGAAGCATTCCCTTAATGGACATGCTTTGAAATACAGAGTCTTTTGTCTGCACTATTTATAAATATATGAATGTTAGTTCAGGTGTTCACCTATTGTAATTTTTCAAGTTCCAGTTTTATGTTCTCAGTGATCTCAAAGTCAGCCTGTAGTTTTAGCGATGGTGGCAGAAGCCATAAGCTGTTCTGCTGGCCTTGGTAAACTTCAGCAAACTAAATCTATTTTGAAGGAATTTGTTTTTGGGAAGGAGTGGTAAGGCAAAGTTCCAGGTTATGAACAAATTGAATGGACATCAACTGATAGTTTAGTAGTTTGTCCCAATAACTTCATGATACCCCCTAAACAGCTGAAAAGAGAGGTGTATGTGCTTCTTTTTTGAAAATGGATTTTCTAAGGTGACTGGAAATAAACCAGTATCTTTTTAGAAAACTTGCATTCCTGAAAGTAGGCATGAATACATAAAATTGAATTATTTGTCTGTTATACTGAAATGAGGAGTGACAATGATTTAACATGTCATATTTTTAATCCAGTAATGTATTGCTGGGTTTTAACTGGCTAGGTCTTGTGTGTTTAAATGTGCTCAGTTCCTACTTATTTGGTATGTTCAGGTGACAAGTCCCTATGCACCTCTCTTTTGGTGGACAGTGAGAAATATCCTTTGATAGCAGACACAGCATCCTGATCTGGAAGGATTTATAAAATCTGTTTATAGGCCAGCAGTAGCTGCTGTTGAGATGTCTGCCTGCTTAATAAAATTCACTAAAAATACTCAATTTCTTAAAAACCAGAAAACCCAAGAAAGGTTACTTGCACTAAAGGTTACTACACTAATGAAAATGTTAATGGAGAATAAAAATGGTAAATTTGCATATTTGTTTAAATCAGGGCAAGAGATATGATGGGAAAATTATTTTTTTCATGAAGGCTTGTCTGCATTACCTGATTTGATAAGCAGCCTGGCTTTCCTTTTGGAACTTGTAATAACATATATGCAGGGTGAACCAAATAGTTGTGTTTTTATTCATTCTGAATGAAGTAATTTGTTATGTCCAGAGTATCTCAGAAATTTAATAAGAAAACAGAAGTCATGTTGCAATCAAGCTGATCCTTTTATATTTTACATCCTGATACTGTTGATAAGACATGAGTGGGATTGTTTTGAAAGACATTTGCAATCTGCAAAGTTGGTATTTTCAGCATGCCTTTGAGTGTTTCATATCACTGGCAAATGCATGGGACATCTTCAGAGGTGGGAACTGATAATGTGTCCCTGAGATTCCAAACAAGTACCATCTGGAAACTCATGATAACTTGTGGTTTTGATTTGTAGTTGCTGTCAGGGGTGCAGACAGAAGGAAAGAGCTTGTTTGCTTGGAAATCTTTTCTGTAGGACAAGTTACATGAAAGTTGATAGTTAACTATATCTGATACCATACTGAGAACTAGCAAATGGTAGCTAAGTATTTTGTGTGCCAAGGAAAGGCACACAAATAAAATGCCAATTTTTTTCTTGTTACTCTTAACCTTATTGAGCGTTTTTCTTCTGCCATGCAAAGCCTATTGTCTGCAAACAATCTTGTCCCCAGAGGAAGATGTACCTTCCTCTTGCACTGATGATTCACAGCATTTCTGAACTAGTATTTATGATGAGATTCTTTCCCAATACTTGTTGAGGTCTTTTAATGCCCAGTGGTCCAATAAATCATTAAATTAACCAGCACCTAATTTCAATAACCTAATTGGAGTGACAGTGGGTTTCTGTGACATAGGGATGTCAAAAGACAATAATTAGTTTGGCAGCTTTGTTCCAGTCAGGATGCTTCATGACTTCTGTAACTGGCTGTGAGGTGTCCTCATGCTTAGATATTTGTGTCGTTTGGGGACAGATTATTCCCATGGAGTACAGTTGCAGACACACATTCCAGACACCTTGGATGTTACTGGATCTGGCTCCAGAGTATGAAATGGCAACCAGGGTATCAAGGGAGGGAGCAGAGCTGTTTTGGAAGGAAGAATGCACAGGACGAAGCATTTAATAGGGAGGTCCATAAATGGGAACATAAGGTAGAATACAGCACGTGGAAACAGAGAAACTGGAGGTATATTTGTTGTGTAAGAGCATTAGAAGTAAAAAAATCAGAAAAGGTGAGAAGGAAGACTCACAGAGTGATGAGGAACTGGATAAGGACAGCTGGAGGGAAAGGCCCTGGAAGAGCCTTCAGTGATTACAGAGAAAGATCTGCTTTCAGATTGAATTTCTCTGACTAATGTACAGTATTTAAAAATATGTCATAATAGTTATGAGTCATATTTTTTTAGCAAACTGTGCTGAGCAAATCTGATAGTGGTTTCCGTGCAGAGAGAGGAGTGATGTGCTGAAGAAAGTAAAGAAAGGCTGTTCTTTTAGGCCTTCACTAGATGTGTTTCTTCTAATTTTTTGCTTTGTGAGTGTTTTGATTTTCAAGGAGATGTGGTTTGGGGGGCCTTGGAAGAAAACAAAGTCTTGGAAAAAACTGAAAGAAGAAAGACTAAAAGTTAAGAGACCAGGCAAACCCATGTCAGCTGTTTATTTTCAGCTGATAGTATTACTACAATCTTAAGAAATTCTGCTGATTTATGATTTCTGAAATGATAACAAAACTGACACTGCTAGTTAGAAAAGAATTGTAACTATTATTTTCCTCCATAGGTATACTGATGTTACAGACTCTTGCCATTTTATCATCTTAGTATTGCATAATGTAGCCAATTCATGTTTTCCAGAATTTCCCAATTAACTTAAGTGTTCAGAAGTTTCCATGACCTTTAGGTTCCTTTGTACTCTGTGTTGTTTTTCAGAGAGTATGATAGACTTTGTGGTTTACTTCCAGTGTAGCCTTTTTTCTTTATGGAAAAGATGTCACAATGCAAAAAGACCATGGCTTTGAGTTGTGTTTTTGAGCATTTGATACAAAGCTGATTTGACATATCTTCTTTTTTTCTTGCTAAAAATGTCTTATCATAGAAGAAACTGCTTAAGTAGCTCATAAACATAAATGTTGGCAGCAAAATATCATAATTTAAAAAGTATCATTAGGCTGAATATATGGCAAAAATAAGTTGAAGCAGATCCCCTTGGAGAAGATTGTTGCAGGACATATGCACCTAAATCATATTGACTACTGTACTTATGTTCACTGTACTGATGGTTCTTGCTTCAGTTTTGCCTGTCAGTCTCTATGATTTGCTGGAAAACCTTCTCTAAAGTTTAGATTGTCCTGTTCACTCAGATCTGTTTGAGCTCCCAAACACAGGCCTCTGTTCTTCACTGAAATGTTGGAGGTTTCTCAAAAACCTTACTTAGGGACTTGGAGAAGGTGGCAGGTGAAGACCTTCCAAGGAAGGTTGCCTCAGTGGGTGCAGCACCATGTTCATGTGGTGCTTCCCATCCAGACCTAAATTCTTCATCTGTCTGCCTGGAGTGTAAACAGGAAATCCTCAGAGCTGTCTGTCCCTACCCCTCTAGGCCTGTATTTAGAAGCCTGAGCTTATTTGTCAGAGCTATTTGACTCTTTATTTGAGGAGAGTGCTGAACAGTAGCACCTACTCATGTCAGAACACTTATAGGTGTGTATATATATATCTGTGCCCTGAATAAAGGATTATTACGCTGGTGTTGCATAATATTTAGTAAGTATGAAGCCAGAAGATGTTGTTTATACATGCCAAGCCCAGTCTGCTCTTCTGGTCCACGTTTGTTTCCACACATCCATCAAGGCCTTGCAAAGCAAAATGTGACCGCTGACAAGTTATTCCCACAATGTTGCAAATGTTCAGATCTTCCTGCAACCTGATACAAAAAGGCCGCATTGGCAATATTTTTCTTTTTAACTGAAATTTTATTGAGAAAATGCAGTAGACTGTGGTGAGTTTACACCAGTGCATGCAATTATTTTAAATATGAATAGGGCAGTAAAGTACTGAGAAAATTCAGCTATCATTTGGAAGAGTTGCGATATGGAATCTTACTTAATAAATGAATATAACTCGTGTGTGTCTGTATGTTTATATATATGCGTAATCAAAACTTGTATGTACATATATTAGTATGAGACATCATTAGAATAATTAGGGAAAACAGATTTAAAAATAAATGCAGAAATAGAACAACTAAATATGATAAAACAATACTGTTGCTGTAAGAGGAGGACAAACCTCAGGTACACTTTAATTTTCCTTAAATGATTTTTAGATGTGTACATTGAATGAGACACCTTTTCTCAAAACTGCTCAGCAGATTTGATTCTGTAAAAGCATTTGCTTTTTATCTTCTGTTCTGCAGAGGCTGAAACCTGTTAAGGAATGAATCTACATGTATTTGGGAGACTTTTTTATATGTGTAATATATATAAAGTGTTGCAGTTGTCCCTCAGTCAATGAGTCAATATATTAATAGCCTGGAAACCAAACTGCTGTATGGAATTGGTCCTGTTGGCTTTAGTATGTGAGGACTTTTTAAACTGAAATGTGTTACTTTTTCCAAGGCTGTTTTGAAGAGAGGGATTTGATTTTGGCTTTAGGGGAGAAGCATTGCCACAGTGTTGTCTCTTTCTGCACACCTGGAAACCATGGCACAAGGAGGAACTGAGACCAAACCCAGAACTGGTATTCTCTGTGTCAAGGCATCTCTCCTCTGAATAAAGACATCTCTTGAAAATAGTTGTGCTTTACAGTGAATGAGTGCTACTGCAACTGTTGTCTGTTAAATGTAATGTCTCACATGTTGGCCTCTTGCTATTTAGTGTGTGTGCGTGTCCCACCCCTAATTCTCAGGTGGGTGTGTTATGGGTGTGGGGCTGAATTTATAAACATTTTTTGCTGCTGAAAAGAGTAAGAAATACAAGGGTTTGGCAGTGTGACTGGAAAACTACTTTTAAAATGTGTTTGTTTTCATACTTGGTACATCTGACCAGGCCAAGAGATCACTCTTTTTCTGACATTGAAACTCTGTTTCTTTGCTTTTCTGTACATAATTCCTAATATTTTTTTTTTGTACCTCTGATTGTCTTTCTAACAGTAAATGGGTCTGTTCAGTAGTCTAAAAATGTAGTTTTCATGCAGCCTGGGTTGTAGGAGAGGTTCTTTGTCTTGTTCCATTTTTATTTTGACTTCTATGTAGGCTAAAAAACTGAGTGCTCTTTCCCAACCAGATATGGGTCAGATATTTGTTTTTTTCAAAAGTAGCTAGAGGTCTGAATGTTATTTTGATGACTGCTTTGTGGTTTTTCCCTGTTGTGAAAGGAAGTTGTGTTTTAGTCAAATTAATAGTGTAATCTTGGTCAACAATAATTAGAACCCCCCGGAATGTTTTCTCTTATTTAGCATTAGTTGCATTTTACATATTATTTTCAATTTACCTGCTTCATAAGTTGTGAGTGATAATTAATTGTAAATTATGATTTCTTCAAAGAAAATATCAATGAGACAGAAAGCTTTATCAATTTTAGCATTTTGTCATAAGTGTGTGTGCATGGAGGAAAAGGATATTCATGCCTGTATGGATACATTCATGATGGATGTGGTATAAATATGCCTAAGTCATGGCAGGCTTTCTCCTGCTTTAGCAGGATGTCGGTTTGAGTAAGGCATCCTTAAAAAAGGATTTTAAGGCATCCTTAAAAATTATGTTTTACCTGTATTCATTGCTCACTGGCTTATGTTATTTAAAGATACATTAGTTAATACTTCAGTGCTCAATGTACTGAATAGTAGCGAGTGACATGAATTTTCTTATCCAAACTGCTACAAGCTATTCTGATGAATGCTAAAGCACTAAACTATTTGAGATAGCGCTTAATAATCTAATGAGATAGATTATTCTTTTATTTGAAAAAAGAAGTTCTAACTTTACAAGGTTATGCTAGTAATTTTGTACTATAGGCCATGTTTTACAGGATTAGGGTTTATATATGCGCTTCTGCAGAAAATTCTGGGATTCAGTTCTGTTAATGAATTTAGATATCAATAGACTCTGAACAAACAGAAAGGTTTGGATCCTGAAAAAAACAGTATCCTTATTTGAATGGAGGCAGATATTGGTTGCTTGTATATCTTTTGTCTTAAAATTGCTGAGCTGTAATTATACCATAACTAAGTTATAACCAAAACTAGAAATATGTATGTTTCTTTCCAAAGCAGCTGCATTGATTTTTCTCTATAGTAGAGGTTCACATGTTATGAATTGTGATTTGTTTGTTTTGTAGTATTAATTCACAGTGAAGCTGAAGCAGGGATTTTTTTTTCTTAGTGAAACCTGCTTTTGTTGACCACTTAATTTTGCCTTTGTCTAGGCAAGATCTTTCTGGGAGTTGTGACCGTTCTTTTTAACTTTCTTTTCCATGATGTGCAACCTAGTGGCATCTCAGCTGGCAAATGAGATAACAATTTATTCCCCATTGGCAAAAGAATTAAAAAGAAGTTACAATGGAAATGCTCATGTGCCTCTTTTTTTTCTAAAACACAAAACAAAGAAAAACCAAAAAAACACTTCCAAGAATGTAATTGAATATAAAGTAATCTTGGACATAGCCAACCTATTATTAATGTCTCAGTTTGGGTTTTTTTTTAATATTATATAAGTTAGGAGTTGATAGATTAAGTAATTCTTAACACAGGTTTGTTTCTTTCTGTTTTGTAGACAACTCTGCTGAAGCAGATTTATGGTTGCTGAACAGTTGTACAGTAAAAAATCCTGCTGAGGACCACTTCAGAAACTCAATCAAGTAAGTTGTTTCCTTACAAAGATTTTTAACTATCAGTGGGTATTGCATGTCTTAAAGCGTTGTGTTTTCAATCTAGAAGTAATTTTGTGTTTTAGAGCAAGAAATGTGCTGAGTTTGTGTTAACAATGGTGAATTCTCTAGAATGGATTTGTAAGGTAGAGTGGATTTTTTTTTAAATAGCATTAGCTTGCAGGTGATTATCACTATGCTTATTTAGGAGAGCTGCTGACCCATTTATATAGGGACTTTTGTATTACTTTTCAAGACAATGTTGTAATAATCTTCTGAAGAGTTGACTGTGCTTTTTTTTTTTTTAATATGTGAATTGTTAGGTTGTTTCATTTTTCATCTACTTAAATATGGCCTGAGACCTGCTTTTCAGTGGTGTGCAGCAATGGCCATAAATTAAATGACAAGAAGTACCTTAACATGAGAAAGAACTTCTTTATATTGAGGGTGTCAGAGCACTGGAACAGGCTGCCTAGGGGGTGGTGGAGTCTCCCTCTTTGAAGATATTCCAAACCCACCTGGATGTGTCCTTGTGTCCCTGGGTTACCCTGCTGTGGCAGGGGGATTGGACGAGATGATGTCCAGAAGCCCCTTCCAACCATACCAGTCCAGTGATTCTTTAAAAAGGGTATCTGGCATATACTTAAAACCAGCTATTGCACTATACATTTTCTTGAAATATTAGCTGATTAGCTTATAATAGAAGTCTTGTGAGAAATGTGTTTTATTATGCAGTACCATTCCATTGATGTCAAACAAAATGACATGATAGTAGTTTTGCCTCCAATTTCTGCAGAAAAATAGAAAACCTGTACACATACAGCTGTCACTGCCCAGTATAAAGAAATACTGTGGTATGTGTCCTGTAGATTTTATCTTTAGTAAACAACTTTGGCTATTTGTGCAGTCATTTGTTTAGTGTGGTGCACTGGGGACTGGCTGTTGAAATCCATTTTGGTTAGAAACCCATAGTTCTTGGGAATGGAAAGAGGAGAGAGAAACTGGATATAACCTATCTGCTTGTAATGCTGGAGTTACTAAGAGGCTCTCAGGGCTGTAACCTGGAACAGAAACCTCCTGCCTGCTGTAGGTGGCACAGCAGAAATTTCCTCCACCCCAGAGAGTGCTTCAATTTCTGGCTGCTGGTGTTGCACTTTGTGACGAGAATGGTTTATGCCTTTCTTCTCTGTTGCCAAAAAAAAAAAAAAAAAAGGGAAACTATTCCCAGAATACTTCCAGCACTTAGTGTTGGCCAACAGAACTGATGACAAGATAGTTTCCAGCTCACTTGTGGCCATCCTCCTATTTTACTAATCCTGTGCCAGGAATGATGTGGTATGGTGTGTGTCCTAGCCAGGAGAATAGAGTTGGTTAAGAACGAGGGCCTAACTGAAAGCAAATGACCAAAAATATTTCTTTGAAGAACATGTTTCTGTTGCTGCTCTGTTCATGAATCTGATGTTACTTGTAGCCTGGATTTATTCTTTTTTATCCTTTTATCTCCCTATACTTGTTCTTTTCCTGTAGCATGCATTATTCATCCTCTAAACTCAGATCCTGGCAGTTTCCAGCCATGGAGAATGACATCTTCTGTAGTTGTTTCTGATTTTTCATAAGGTGCATTAAACACAGGGGAAGTGCACTGTCTTTCTAAAGAACACAACTTCTCCCAAATAATTCTTAATTTGTAACAGCAAAGACCCAATGCATGAAGCTTGGGTGATACAAAATGAGCTGCCATTATATCCTGTCAGAAGAGCTTGTTAGTAACTATGGAGATCTATGTTTGTCTCAATTGAGTAACAAAATAAATATGGTGTGTCTGTGTGTGGTCAAAGCAACCATGCTTGGAGTAGAAAAAATAATATTCTGCCCTGTAAAATTCTTCTTAAAAAAAAAAAAAAAAAACCAGTCTTGAAAGTGTTACATAGTATTATGCATGTTATTGAGAATAGTATTTATTTATTCTCTGCCCACTGCAACACTTCCTACATTGCTTGCATATATGACTAAAATGACTAATTCAAACCAGTGGTAGTGTGTTCACGCTGCTGGTTAAAGAATGGCTGAAAAGCTGATCCCTCACTAATAACATGGGCCAAAGAATGTGCCAGAACCCGAAAAGTCCTGTATGTACAACCTTTTTTGGTCTGCTTTTCTTCTAAAAAAGGAACAAAACCACTCCCAGACACTCTGAACCTTTGTAGATCTGTATACTGCTGATACAAGATGACTGACAGTATAATCTTTATGCTAGCTTTTTTTTCTTATAGCTCTTAGGAATAGTCTCCAGTTCTTCAGTATCAATAAAGTTGAACTTGCTCAACCAGAGTAATGGTATGGAGGGCAAAGAGTTGTTTAAAGACATTAGCTTATGGATGGGAATTGAGTTTTCTGGGCAGATTCTATTCTCAGTTGGTTAATCTTAAAATAAGATTAAATAGAGTTAGGCAATACCAGTAAAGAATTCCCACTATAACTAAGTGTGTGGAATTAAAAATAAAATTACTAAGGCTTGTGTTTCGATTAGTAGATGGATCTACCTCTTGTACTTTAGTAGAGTATTTGATGGGCATTCCAGGAAATTAGCAGCTTTTGAAAAGTTACATTTTTTTTAAGTTGACTTTATTTTGCCTTAAAATGAAATAATACTTTAAAAATAATCTATTTATTTAAAAGTCAGTCATATCCTTTTTTTGCTGGTAATGTTTCAGTATATCTTTGCTTTGGACCTGATCATCTGTCAGTGTGACCAACTTGGATGAGTTAACTGTATATGTATAAATATGTTTTATAAATGGCATAAATAACCAAAAAAAAAGTAAAATGTCATTAAATTTCTTCCAGAGAGATGTCACTATTTATTTGTTTTGGGGAATGTTGGTTAGTTTTTTGGTGGTTCATTTATGTGCCTCTGCTTATTGTGTTTCTGGGTCTTTTTGTTTGGGTTCTTTTTTTTTTTTTTTTTTTTTTTTTTTTTTTTTTTTGGGTTTTTTTTTGGGGGGGGGTTGGTGTTTTTTTTTCTCATTTGCAGAAGGTTATCAGGTAACATTTTCTGCTATCATTTATTTTAGTCAAAAGTAGTTTTGTTAAAACTTAGCTGTTAGTAATAGCAAGAATAAACATTCAAGAAGTAAGTTACTAACCTTAACTTGTGTAAACCACAGTAAATCTAGTAAGACTGTTTGATGAAGAGAATTAAGCCCAAGAGTGTGTGCTAGAGGAGCTTGCTTCCTTTAAAATAAAGTTATTTTGCTCTTCAGTTTCATGCTCCATTAATTTCTGTGTGCTCTGATACTCTTTTCTTGACTGTTACATCTCAGATATGTAACCCAGTTTTCCTGATGACCTCTGAAGATTCAGAAACTTATGAGTGTTTCTAGCTAGCAGTCTTTTCCCTTGCTTGATCCTTTCCTGAGTGCTGGTATAAGTTACTCATGTGTTTGGGCACTTTGGCTTTTCCTTAAGGAGTTCTTCTGCTGGTTGAAGTATTATGGAGAGGAATTTGGTGGCTTGCTTATTAAAACAGCCAGAATGATGTTGTCTGGGAGGAGAGATGTGGTTATGCTGTTGAGGTGTTCATGGCTTGTCTCATGGTATAGAATAAGTCTGACCACTATAATCATCTTTGTTACTATATATAATTAACATGTAGCATTAACACACATTCTCTGATGTATTTGTTACTGCATTCACTTTAAAGCACGCTCCAGTGTATGTTCAACCCTTTTCTTTCTGATAGCTATGAGTTGTGACAGAGATGCGAGGGCTTTTAGCACTGAAGTAGCACCATGTGGCTTCCAGTTCTGTCTTTGCTTCCGTTTTCACCAATTCATGAATAAACACTGTGTGTGGGATCTCACTTTCATGCTAGAAGGAGCATCAAAACCTGTAGAATTTGTGGAAATGTTTGTTTAAGAGGACTGTGATTGTAGATGTTGCAGATTGTTTAAAGCTCTCAGTGGATTAAATTGAAGAGTAAAAGGCATGACTGCCTTTAGATGCTACAGGATTTCTGTTAACCAAATGCAATTGTGTTGATGTTAAGTACAGAAGGAGGTTAAATACAAAAGCTTGTTCAGAGATAAGAATAATTTTCTGCTGCTTGAAATCTTTGCAAATGAAAATAAGCCTGGAAGAAGGTTTTTTTTTTTTCCTTTTTTTCCTGTCATTTATGAATGTAATTTATATGATGCATTTTGAAATTGAGCAAAATGAAAAATTGCACACTATGCAGGGTTATCACTTTCTTTAACACAGCATTAATCCTTTTGCTGTTCCTAATACATTTCCAGTGTAGAAGTAGACTGTGATTTAGAGTTGTTTATACTGTTCATGCAATACAGTCTAAGCTGTAATGTACTTCCAGGAGAGGAAACATAAGTATTTCAAAGCTCTTTATTTTATACATCCTGTTAGCATGAGAAGATCACTTCCCCCAGGTGTAAGTTTCTGAGCTGACTGTCATGGCCTGGTTGTTTGTTGCATTTTACAGAAATAGTGTGTTGCCATGACTTTGGGTGTTTGTGTCAGAGTACTTAAGGTAACAGGGCAGTTCTGAGAATTGTAGGTAGGGGTACTGCTGTTCCCCACTTGTATTGAAGAAATCTGAGGAAGGCCTGGATTCTCTGAAGTAAAAATGCCTGCAAAACAAACTTCATTGGGTAGGACGAAGTTGGACACTTGATTTCTTTTTCCCCTAAGACTGTTGCCAATAATACTCCTTGCTCAGACTCTCTAAACTAGTCTAGATCATGTTGGTGAAAGTCTTGCCTTTTGCCAGGATGAAAGGCTCACACACCTACAGATTGACAAAGTGCTTGTATTCAAGATTTATGCCATATTCACAGTGAGAGAAACTCCTTCCCCAGCTAATAAGAAGTTACTTGGTTTTGAGTGGAGGCTCTAAATCAATTAGCTAGAATTTAAAATCACAATTATATTCTAAGAACACCCTGATGAGCTTAGGTGAGTGCTGAAGCTGCTTCATCAAAACCTTGATTGGAATAGATTTAGGCACAACATGTGTATGTTTACAGATGTAGGAGATCTATTAAGATCTCAGCAATCACATGCCATTAACCAAAATTAACTTTAATATTAGTTTTGGAGCTCATTCTGTTTTGTAAAGAAATATTTTTTTAGGAAGTGCTCTAATCTTTGATTTAATGTGTACAAATTAATTGGTTGACAACACTGAACATTTCTCTTATGTTCACCAGATTGTGTGGTTTTTTGGTTTTTTTTTTGAGCTTCTGGGTTCTCCTGGCAAAAATTTCAAGAAGGGTTTTCTGCTTTAGCATTTGAGAGGTGTTTTTTTTTGTACAGCTGTGCCCATCCATATGACAAAGTAATGATTTTTAAAAATGTTCATTCTACTAGTTAATGTTTTTCAGCTTAAGCAATGCCAGTTTCACATTTATATATTTGATCAAGCTTTACCAAGGAGCATAGCTGACTCCAAATGCTCTGTGGCTTCCAAATGCTGCAGAAGCATTTTATAGGCTTAGAACAAAAATGTTATTAAACTGAAGTCTTTATTTAAAACCATATCAATCTAGTAAGTATTTTTTTCTTCTTTTTATACTTACTGAATATTGTCATCCATGCTTTTAGTGTCTTACGGTGAAGAATTCTGTGATTGAAATTATGTTTGTTAGTGGAAGAGTTTTAGCTGCATTTGAGTGTGTTCTTTTTCTTGCACTCATGTCTGCCATAAAAAAGAATGTTAAAAGCTGTTTGACGTGATGCTATAAAACACATAGAAAAAGCACACCATATAGAACTGAGTGTTTTCCATTGCACTGTATTTAGAAGATAAAAGGATTATGGATTGCTTGTGAATGCATGGCCACATATTGAAGAGATTTGCAAAAGCCGGGTTATAAACTTGTGTGCGTTTTAGTTTAATATTTTAAAAGGTTTTTAAAAAGGTACAGGAACAGAACCTATTAAAATCAACTTCTAAATGTGATTCTAGAAATCTTTTCTACTCTGATAGGAACACATTTGGGACTGCTTTAAGTACTACATGGTACTGATGCTTTGAGATGTTACTGCAGTGCTGATTAAGCCTCAGATGCTTTAGTGGGCTAATTAGCTTCAGATACTCTTTGTGTCTTGAGCCAGATCATTGGGGACAAATGAGTGTTTGATTGTAATTTTATAGAAGAAAATATGTCCAGGACATGAGAGGCCAACTCTATTTCATGTCTTCATGTATTTGTATTTGAACTTTTTGTTGAGGCTGTAAGTACAGGTCCCCAGCTATGCAGGCTCCAGGAGCACTGGTGCTTCACAGGCAGTGTTTACAGACATTGAAAATCAGTTAAGTTCATTGCTAAACATACAAGATACACTTTCCTTTGCAAACAAATGCAATCAACCATTACACTCCAGTGATATGGGTAAACAAGGAAGACTTCTGATTTAAAAAGTGTAGCTCTCCTGATAGTTCATACAGTAATGCTTTCACTTTTCTCCTTGTCAACCAAAATGGGACACAGGTATCATAGAATTGTAGAATATCCAGAGCTGGAATGGACCCATAAGGATCGTGCGGTCCTGGCCTTGCACAGGACAGGCCAAGAGTGCCTGAGAGCATTGATAAAATGTTTCTTGAACTCTGTCAGGCTTGGTGCTGTGAACACTTCCTTGGGGAGCCTGTTCCAGTGTGCAACCACCCTCTGAGCGAAGAACCTTTTACTAATACCAATCCTAAACCTCCCCTGACACAGCTTTGTGCCATTGCCTTGGGTCCTGTCACTTGGATTTTTTCAGCATATTAGTGCACGAACTTGCAGGCATGTATAACCATCTGAAACCTGTTTTAAGAAAATGAGCAACACTGAAAAGGATATCTAATTCTCATCCTGCATTGCTGATGTTATCATTAGTTAAAAACCGAAACAGTTCTTCCCTCTCCTCTCAGATGGGGTCAAAATGCATAATTTTAGGAAACCTCTTCAGACAGAGTTAATGAAATTAGCAAAAGTAAGGATTGGGCTTTCCTAGTGTTTCTCACGCTGTTCTGCCATATGCTTGCATTGGGGATACGGTGTTCTCTTGGGCTCTTAGTGCTGGTGACCCCCTCTTTGCTGAGACCAGGGACAGATACAGCAGAAACTGTCAGGAAGATGGAGACACTGTTTTGGGTCAGAAGTTTCAGGTTTGTTGTGTTGCTTAATCAAGGGCTTTAAAGAGGAGACATTTGAGCAAAACTGTCCTTGGTTTCCTATTATAGCCATGTGCACAAAAACCATGTTGAAATCCATTCAAAATGTCTTGCCTCTTTTAACAGGATGGGGGACAATGATTTCTCGTGACCAAGTTCCTTCCTTGATTTAACTCACACTTCAGATTAGCACCTTAACCTCTAGTTAGTCCTTACAGGATTTGGAGGGTTTTCTGTTCTCTGCTCAAAAAATGGGCTACTAAATAAAGACTTTAAAAGTCTCATTTTGGTTGTGGTATGCAAAAGAATAAAATCCACTACTGTGTGTGTGAATTTAAGGAATGTGAATGGAATCAGAATATTAACAGTTTGTAAGTCAGCATGCCTTCAGGTGGAAAATGCCCCTATGGAGTTTGCCAAAGCAAAGAGCTGGTGACAACTCCTGAGGAGCTTGTGATTCAAACAGTGGTGAGATAGTAGACAACTGCTGGAAACAGCAGCAGTCTGAGACACTGTAGTATGTTTTTTTATTGCTTCAAACAGTAGGCTGTGTATATTTTCTTGTCCTTGGAACAATATTTATAACTTATCCAAGCAGACTGTGCCCAGTAGTGGACTACTGAAGCTGAACTTTGTGTTGCAATTAATTTGGGGATGTGCAGTCGGAATCCTTGCTCCTTCTGCCATGTGACATTCACCTCCCATCTGTTGGGGAATTTCTTGTTTCTTTCTCTTCTTAAGAGGTAACCAAATAACTTGCTCCAGCACTAAGAAGTGCAGGAGATACTAAGAGATCTTAGATTTGCCTCAAATAAGCAATACCATTACTGAGAGAGGATGTAGTATTAATTGATGCCCATTAAAATAACATGGGACAGGATGAGGACAGAGCTTTGCTTGGGTTTGTTTGCCTGAATACAGTCATAAGAAGTGAAAAAGAATTGAATGTTTTATTGGTTTTGTTTGTTTTCCTTTTTCCTCTTGCTCTTTTGAGCTTTTAACTAGTAGACCAGAATATATGAAATACAGTAGAATGATGAAAGAGTGATTCAGCATTACAAATTGTTAGCTGGTTTTTGGATGGGTTATATGAGCTTTACAGAATTAGTGTGTCGCATATTATGTGTCCCCCTATGTTGACAGGGGTTTTGTTTTACCATTTCAGACAGATGAATTGAGCAGAAAAGGTTAATGATGTGAGTGCTGGAAGCAGGTGGTTGGTAGCTTTAACTATTTACCTAATTAGCTGCATGTTGGCTGTTGTCCTAGCAGGCCTGACTTTTCCTAGGGAGGGAGCATAGGAAAACATGCAGAAACTTGCTGCAGCAGGACTAAGGCAAAAATCAACATGATCTAGACTTGTCCTTACTGACAAGTATGATTTTATTTGTTTTTGATTCAAAAGATTATGTACTAATGCTTTATGGGTGTTTGTCCTGAAACAGAGAATGCTTGCTTGTTCAGGTGAGCTTGAGTGTCAAAAGCATTTTCTCTTATACTTCTGAAAGCATTTTTCTTGTGGTTGTTGGATGCTAACCCACAAAGAGCAAAAATAGTGCTGGTGATTTTTTTGTCTGTATTCAACAGAGCTCTTGTTTTCACATTGAGTTTCATTGTAATTCCTGTGTCTGTTTAATGTGCATCTGCAAAGACTGATGATATACTGAGGTTTTATTGTGGCATATTTAGTCAAGGCAAGTTGGGATACTACCAGTGCAGCACAGCAGTTCACGTTTGGCATTGGGCATTGTACACCTCAGCTGCTGACTTGACCCTTGGTGCACCACTCTTGGGAGGGACATGAGCATAGACAACTGTTCCTCTTGAATTTAACTTTTTTATCCAAATGTTTTTCTGTACTTGTAAAATTTTCTTTTTAGCTTTCAATGAAAAAAAGGGCAGAAACACAGGCTAACACCAAGACACAGTTGACCACAGAATTGTTTCATTCCAAGTATGTGCTTGAATTTGAAACTTTCCTAAGAGATAATGTCTGGTAACTACTTTTAACAGGATAAATAGTCAACTTTTTTCATGTATTGATTTTACAGCTCCAAGCATAATGGAAACTGATGCTTGTTAGTGGCTCCAGGTACCAATATAACACAAATACTCAACAAGAAATTTTATATGTGTTTCCTCCAAGTAGGAATAAACCTATTGTTTGCTTGGGTCTATTATATTTTATTAGCATGACCTCAAGGGAAACTCAGTAGTAAAGAAGCAGAGGCTCTTTTTTTTACAAAAGTACAATATTAAATGAAATTGTCTAAAACACAGCAAAACTCAGTGTAGAAGCAATCTGTGATTACCTCAATCCAATTGGGTAGCATGGATTTTTTTTCCTAAATACTTCATATGCCTCCAGTTTTTATTTTGTCTCTCCCTGTGCTTTTTTAATGTAGCCCCTTTCCATAAAAGATGTCTATTTGTATGCTTTTCCTTGTATCAGTCATTAAATAGGAAAATTTACTTTGTGGAGTTGTCAAATTGATACCTGCAACTCCAAAAAATGAAGATGAGTGAAAAATATTATTTAGAGACACAAAAGATGTAATGATGGATATATCCTAAACAAAATGAAGAATTTTCTTTTACATTCTTTCAGAAAAAATACCATCTTATACAAGGAAAGCTGCAGGAGATGGGATTTTTACTTCAGATTGCTCTTCGCTTTAAATACTGCCCTTTTAATACATAGTATCTGAACTTGAAATTATTCTTTCAGGTATTTCTTTTTTTCATACTGTTTTTCTTGCTATTACTAGGAGATCTCTTGTTTAGCAAGTGTTGGACACATTTCCTAGCTTAGTTATATGAACTGTGCTGGACTGAACCAGCAAAAAGATTCAATCTGTTCAAAGGAAAAGAAAAAAAATAGAAGAATTTTTGAAATGGATGAACTTTTTTACACAAGAAATTGAAGCTATGGTTCTTTTGTTTTTATACATATAAAATTTATGTGGCCTCTTTTGGTCCTATAGCTTGTATTTATAACCTCTGAAATTGACTGTTTATGTATACATGGATGTAACACATACATAACCAAGCATTATAGAAAACAGGTCAAATGTGGTTTTGCACAGGCTTTGTTTTGACCTTCCCTTTATGGCTCAGCAGAGTTGCTTCTCATTTAGTCCTGAACTAATATAAATTCAATGTATGGTAAACCTGGAGCTTCAGAATGTGGTAACTTTGTAGGATTCACTATCACAGAATCACAGAATGGTCTGGGTTGGAAGGGACCTTTAAAGTTCACCTCGTCCAACCTCCTGCAGTGAGCAGGAACATCTTAAACTGGATCAGAGTCCTGTCCAGCCTGGCTTTGAATGTTTCCAGGGATGGATCTTCCACCACCTCTCTAGACAACCTCTTTAGTTTAAAACCATTATTTGTGTCCTCCTGCAACAGGTCCTATTACAGAGTCTGTCCCCAAACCATTACCCTGTGTCCTATTGCAAGAGCTCCTATTACAGCGTCTGTCCCCATCTTTCCTATAAGCCCTCATTACGCACTGAAAATCCTCCTTGGAGCCTTCTTCTCTCCAGACTGAACAACCCTCACTCTCTCAGCCTCTCCTCATAGAAGAGGTGCTCCAGACCTCTGATCATCTTTCTTACCTCCTCTAAACTTGCTCCAAAACATCAGGGACCTTTCTGTGCTGGGGACCCCCAGAGCTGGATGCAGCACTGCAGGTGGGGTCTCACCAGAGCAGAGCAGAGGGGCAGAATCCCCTCCCTCACCCTGCTGGCCACACTGCTTTGGATGCAGCCCAGGATACAATTGGCTTTCTGGGCTGCAAGAACACATCGATGGCTGAAATTCAGTATTTTATCCCACAGCACCCCCAAGTCCCTCTTGGCTTCCTCTCATGAGGCAAGGGATTATTTGCTTCGCATTTGAAATACATTAGTTTTCGGTGTTAATGGCATAATGCAGTGCTAAAATATCTCTTGAGCAACATGTTTTTTAAGTCAACAGTTCACAGTTTTTACATCAAGCAGTGCATGCTCTTGGTTTTGTGGTTTCCATTTGTATTTCACAAAAAACACCAGTTGAGCATGCTTGTTGCAAAATTTTAAAGTTAAGCTATTGTGAAATGCTGCTTAACATATTACAATTATTGCAGGAAGGACATTTAATGAGAATAAGCCAGGTATTGCGCACTCTGTTGTTATGATTCTTTACTGATGTTGTGGTTGAGATGCAGTGAACTGATCTTGAATTTCTTGTGACTATTGCTCAGAAACCACATGCTAAGATGACATTGTCATATTCTAAGAAAATGGTCAGGGAGTATGTTTGGATTGAGGAGAATGGGCTGTAACTGACTTCCTCTAATGTCCTAAATGATACTGCTTACATAACGAGGTTTCCAGCTGGGAATCACTGCTTGGTGCAATATTTCCATGTGAAGAGAATATTTCTCTTTCCCCCGCTCCCTGCTGGAGCTGTTGTGGTGATGCAGCTGCTACCAGCTTCACCCCTTGCCAAAGATGTGGCTTTGCTTTGTGGCCTCATGGGCAGATGGCAGGTAGCAGGATGGAGAGAGAGAGCAGCTTTATTTTGTCTTCTCTTAATATGCTTCAAGTAACTTAGTGATGGTGATGCCACGTATTCCTTTCCCACCTTTGTCTTTCCTGACAGGGACCTGCAACTGTTTGCAGCCTTGGTGCTCTTTTTTTCACCTTTACCTACTGTCCTGAGGATTTGAGGTTTGAAATAGAATTAGAAAATCATTACATCACTGTTTGAGGGGTTTTTTTACTTCTCCAGTGATGATTTGTAATGCTTTTCTTCTTGGCTTCTAATTTTGATATGTTTGTAATAGGAAGAGGCAAACCTTTTCAATAAGAATATTTTTCCTTGCAGTATTTTTACCAAAGTTACCTTTTTCTCAGCATTGAAATCTGAAGTTGCATAATAAGAGGTTTTGTTATTGACCCATAGTAAATTTGGATCGTGTTGTTATTTTTCCCTTGCTCGGCTTACTTTTTTTTATAAAGACACTTACCTGTAGCAATGATGTGGACACACGGAACCATTACCCCAACCATCATTTATTCAACTGCACAGGGATTCAGTTTGCATTTCTGAGGAAAAATATATATTGCTATGTGAATGCATACAAAAGGCGAGCGTGGCTAGTAGCTATTGCAAGCTGATTTACTAGAGTTGTAGTGTGTGTCTCTTGCTTTTAAGAGACAGGGAAGACTCTGAATTGGAACCTGAAATCCAAGTTGAATCTGTTTGCATAACCTTTTATTAGATAAGTGATTTCACTTTATCTTTGACTAATACATTGGATCCCACATAGGAATTAATGGCACGGTGCTGTAATAATAATGCAACAAAACCTGATGAAAGATCTGGGGAAAGTGATAATATTTTGGGAAAAACGATTACTATTATTAGACTTGCTCTGCCCTCGCTACCTTACCTGACACTGCACAAAGCACAAAACCCAACTGACAGAACAGTAACTCCATCAAACACAGCAGTTTTACCACCCACCCTGTTTATGCCCAGCATTCTGTCTTCTTACAAGCTTCCATGGTCTTACCTGCTGACGTTTGTATGCCAAGTAATCAAGATTTTCCAGATCTTTTTGAAACTTTTGGTTTCATACATAGCTGCATACTCACAGGTAGGGCTGTTTACCAGGATATCCTTGCAGGTGAGGGGGATAAAAAGATATATTATTCGCTGGGGTTGGTGAATTTGAGTTCCACCAGCACTAAAAATTATTTTCCTTGTATTTATTTATCTCAGTTAACTATCCAAGAACTGTGAGACAGGCGTGGAAATAAAGCAGCCATCTTCAGTTAAAACAGCTCTCCATGCCTGCAGATGAACAGCTCTGCTTCTGGACCTCTCTTCCTGAGCTGTTCTACAAGGCCATTGCTCTCTGTCATCCTGTATAATCTGTCCTTAAGATTGAAAGGAGAGCTGAGAACACAGGTAGTTCAAAGGAGGCTGTGCCTTATTCAATACCTTAACATTGTTTCTGGTACTTTGTCTCCTAGGGATCCCAAGGCTTTACAAGATGAACCCAGGTATTAGGAAGGCTTAAGTTAAATCTGGATTGTAAGGAGTTTGTGTCATAGATGGAGATCAAGAAAATACTCAAAAATAGCATTGTTTTCTCTACTGTATTTAAACAAACTGCTTTAATTAAATTCATGAAACTGTTTAAATATTTCTTTAAAATTAACTTAAGCCAAATATGGTTGTTTATAGTTTTTTATATCGGATATAATTATGTTGAATTATTTTGTTCAGGGATATTAGCATCCATGCAGGTTGAGAAGTTAAGTATTTACAGGTGTAACATACAAATATGGATCAGTAATTCCTAAGGTCTCTTGTCTGTTTTCCTTATCAGAGTTGGTTGTGCTCTGAGCAGTCCCCCATAGCCAAGCAATGACTAACACAAATAGTCCCTCTTCATTGCTGTAGGTTATCCAACTTCCTTGTTGCTATTGTGTGTGCAAAAATAATAGTTCCTCATGTAATTTAAGTAGACTTTATTTGTTGCTTTACTCTCTCAGCACATAAGCACAGACTGGTTGTGCTGATCTGTGCATTCATAATGTCCATAGTTGTCTGCAGAGAAATCTAGCAGAAAAAAAAACCCAAACCCAAACAAACCAGGACCAACAAACCCAAACAACAAACAAATCAACCCCTTCTTAGAATGAATCGTGAATGGCCTGGGTTGGAGGGGACCTTCAAGATCACCTAGTTCCAATCCCCAAGTTCTTCTGTACTTGTAATACTGCAATTAGAGTAAACACTGCTACATCAAGCACTGCAGGTTTGTATATTATTTAAGCATGTTTTTATATGTAATATAAGCAAAAAATGTATATGTCTCTCTGTGTGTATATATATCTCAATAAAGGTTCCTGATTATGTGCTAGCTTTATATCACCTAAGGATATTGCTATACGTCTCTTTGAGAATAAATTTTTTTTTTTTTCAAAAGTGGTATAATTGGGAAGGATTAAGGCATTACATTCTTATGCAGAGTAGTTGTGTCTGGCTTCCACTTCTTTATGGATGTAGAGAAAGCTTTATTCTGTGGAAGTTACGTGACTAACTCTGACTCTAAGGAGTTACTACTGAAGAGACCAAGGACCTTCCCACTGTGCCTTCCAGACTTACCGGGTGGCCTTGCAAAAGGAGATACTGGGTTGATAAGAGTCACAGCAATAGGAAACATGGGTAGCTTTGTCAGCAGTTACAATTAGCACTTTGTTATGGCAATTTCCAGAGAAGTCATGTGTGAAACATAAATTACAGGTCAAATTCATACTCAAAATATTTTCCCATAAACAAATCCATGATTTTTGTTGTTAGGGGTTACTACCTTGGGAGTCCTTATGAAATTTGCATCCTTGTTTAACTCTCAATTGAAAATATATTCAGAACATGGAGGGGAAGGAATCCTGATAAGATGCATACAAAGTCCACTAGGAAGTACTACACCTATGCCCTAATGTTGAATTGAAGTTGTTACTCTGTGTTGATCTAATGTTTGATGTTAATACTTGAAAAGTGCTAATGAAACTACCTGGCACTGAGCTGTTTCATCCTGTTTGCTCGCTTATGCAAAGGATCTCAGATAGCTTACAGAAGTTACTTAGTAAAGACTGGAAACAAGACACTGAAAAATCCCCATCCAGCCACTTCAAGAGAGGCCTGGTATGTTTGATACAACCTTATTTTCTGACATAAAGTGATCTCAGGGTAAATTGCTGATGTACTTAACTCCATTTCTGGTCTCAAGGTAAAATTTCCTCAAAAGCTGCAGACTTAACAAACCTTCTGCTCCTTAACTCCTAAGTTCCAGTGACTATTAGTAATTCAGAAACATGGGCAAAATTAGCCTTAATTAATCTTGTCAAATTAAAAGCAGAAATTTTTTGTTGGTTTGTGGAAGGTGAAGCAGGCACCCTGGTTCATCAGTGTTTATCTCATGATGGATGTCAGGTGATTCCAGGAATTAATTTATGTGAAAGATGTTAGATCTACATTGTCTGTGATGTTATGTACTGACACTGAATTATTTTTTGTAAATGGCAACATGAAACATGTGTTTTAACAGAAATATTAAGGAGATTGTGATAGTTTCTTCTATGGTACCAATTATTTAGGAAAGTTTTAGATTTTCTTATAAATCTCATGTTGTTTCCTCTGTCTTGTTAGTAATTGCACAATTTTCTTGGTAAATTTTTTGTGTATGGTGGGCTTAGTGAAGGATGGCTTTTGCATTACATGGAATATGGTAAATCTGTAAACTATGCATTCTTTGAGGATAAGTTTCTTCAAACATGATGGATATAGAATAAGAACTGGTTTTTACTTTTGATGTATTGGTAAAAGATAATTTTTTGTGTGTGTGCATGACCACAAATGCGTCTAGTTGGGAGTAGGTGATTTTCCTTGTAACTCTTCCCATAAAATGTATTGAGGCAGGTTTTTACTAGATCTCTAATATGTAAATTATCTAGTATCTAAATATCTAACAGTTTTATAAAATCAAGCATGGACAAACATTTTAATAAAAGTGTTTCTTTTCTTTTTTTGTTTCATGTCTTCTCTTATATCATAGGGGAGCTATGCTAACATAAAACTCAGCATGTAAAAATACAGAAAAACAAGGGAGTAAATTTGAAATAGGAATGTGAATGGCTGCTTTGTTAGACACAGATTGACTTAGGGGGAGAGAAAAAACCCAGACCAAAGTAATTGTGTTTTACTCTTGAAGTGTTTTACTGTGGCACCACCCTTTTGCCTGGAGTCTGTTGAGCTGAAAACTACCCTGCCCCTGGCTCAACAAAAACATTTCTGATGGTTTAAGACCTGTTACTGCACCTACATCAGACTTAGCAGAGGAAAAATCTGTAGTCAATTTTCTTCCATTCTTTGAAGCATTTCTTTAGGCTTCTATAAAACACAATAAAGGGAATGCAAGTCTGTAAAGTGAAGGACTGAAGTGAAGGAAGAGGTCACTCTGTAGATGTCATAACTAGAATCTGTTTTATAATTTCATACACAAAGCTTTGGTCAGTAGCTATCTCTGCACCCTTCACTCTGTATTGGTGACAATTCATTTTTCTCATAGCTGCAGATGTACAGCTGTAAGGTGTATTACTCAATTTCCAGAATCAAGCACACAGAAATGAAGATCAGTATGAAGAACAGCTATGCAGCCTTGTTTTTGTACCTCGTGACAATCCTTACTTGGTGATTACTGGTTGGTGTTTGCTGAACGTTACTTCCAGTTCCAGTGGAGTAATGCAACTTCCAGGGCACATTCTCAGGTTCTATTTACTGGTATCTAATTCTTTTTAAAATTTGAGAACTCTTGCAGAGGGCATGATTTTTAATGTTCTTATGCTTTTTTCTTACTTTCCATTCCTGTAATATGCAAGCGCTTTACACAAATGGTTTAATTTATTTTCACTCTGTTCTCTGTGGTCAGAGCTTCATGGTACTCCTTGTTTCTTAGTGTTTGGAAACTTAGCAAGCGGGAATAGGGTCAAATGTATCCCCAGGCTTAGTCATCTGATATGTGACTCCCACCGGTTTCATGCTTCTGAGCCTTAAGCTGTAGCTGTGACCTTCCATGCCTGATGCCTCTTGGTGAAAGCTGCTTGTGCAAGTCAGACAGGCTCCACCCAGGGTAGTGTGTTCTGAAGTGAATATAGGTACAAATTTGCAAGTATAATGAATTCTGGAGGAGGAACACCCTTCAAAACTGGGTTGTAGCTGGGTTTCTGGTTTTGTTGTTGTTGTTTTTGGGGGCTGGTTGGTTTTTTTTTTTTTTTGTTTTTTTTTTTTTTTTTTTTGTTTTTTTTTGAGGATAATCAGGGCTCTGCAGTAGGACACCATGTTTTCTCCTTCTGGAAACCACAAAACCATGTTTTCCGTGACTGTTAAAAAGATCATAGAAAGTACAGTTGCCCTCATTACACGCTGGAAATTGATCTTATCCAGCATGGAGTGAGATGAGAGTCATGGAGAAATTTATGAGCCTGTGTATATAATTGTGTTACAAGTGTACCAGGAGGAAGTATTAATGTGTGGGAGCAACCTCACTTGTGACATTTTTGCATTTTGAGTCTTTGACTTTGCCACCTAAATAGTGTGTTTTGCCCACAGTTTTGTCATAAGTCATAAAAAAAAAACCAACAGCAATTTGTTACATAATGCTGTGCTCCATGCATCACTGGAATGTCTTTTCCAGGCTGCCAAGTTGGTTACTGTTCTCCCCCAATACCACTTCCTTGTTCACCTCTATCCTGCATTTGTCCTGTGCAGTTCAGCTGTTGCTTGAACAGATCTGAATCCCTGAAAGCAGAGGCAGCAGAGGCTCACTGCTTGCTGCTTGAGTGGTTGGGCTGCAGCCTGCTGAGTCCTGGAGCTGTGTTTGGAGGGAAAGGTGTCCTGCCTGGCTGTAATCAATGCAGTCAGCCTCTACTGGGTCTTCAGTCTTATTCTTGAAAGAGAGCTGTGATTTCCCAGTTCGGAGAGTTAGGATTTCATGCTGGACTTTCCAGAACTAATTAGATACTCTAGAAAATACAGTCTACTAGAGGGGAGGGGTTTTAAGCTGAAAAATAAGGTATTGGCCAACTGGTAGAATTCTGTTTGTAAGCAATCTGAAAAATACAGCAGCTGAATAGTACTGAATAGTACCAAATTTGAATTTGGTAATCCTAAAATTGTTTTTAAATGACCACTAATAGAATAATTATATTTTTACAAGGAAGAAGGCCAGGAGGTGCAGAGATGTCAGAGCCTTTCTGGCCTCTTCTGCTTTGCATTCACACCCAGTGACCTGTGAACCCAAAGGTTTGACAGGTGGGGAGGGAGATAGTGGGGGTTGTATGTGTTGTTGCAGATGAAGGTGTATTTAACAGGTACACTTTGTTTACCAAATGGTAATGGTTTCTTGAGGAAATAACTCTGTGCCTTCTGGGGCAGTTTCATAACTGAGTGGAATAGTTAAAGCTCTACAAATGGCATTTTAAAATGGTGTTTCATTATAACTAATGAATAGGCTGGCCTACTGATATTGCTCAGGAACAGCTATAGCCACAGTGGCTTGAAGTGTCTCTGTAGAGCTAGTATATTTTTGGTCCTTGAAGATTATATAAAATGGTTAAAGAAAGTGCAATGGATTCTGGGTGTTCCTTGAATTTTTAAAACAGTTACATTATTTTTGAGGATGAAATTGAGAAACACCCCCAGTCATTCATCACTGCCACTTAGCAAATGGAAAGGATGGCAATGGCCTAGGTTTAATCAGAAAAAATAACTACTACTTGATACACTTAGTAGTTGTAAGGACAACATTTAATATGTTTTGGGCTTTTTCTGCTTCAGTTGCATGTTGGTGTGGAAGGCTCACTGAGCTTGAACAATAAAAGAAAAATCTGTCTCACCTTTCATGAGTTAAAGTTTAAACAGTGGGGGCTAACTATCTACAGGTCAGGAGAAACAAAGGGGTTTTTTTTAGCTTTGCACCTGTCAAATGCTGGAAATAATTGCTGTTCTAAAGCAAAAAACCCTAAACACAAGCTGTACAGCAGCTGCTTAGCCCAGAGTGTGGGTATATGCAGGTACCTGGGCTAAGCAGGTTGAGGAAGCAGAGCTTTTGTGAAGGGATCTGTGATGTGTTTTGTTGTGTGGAAACCATGGGATACAGGTGTGGTGTTTGCACAGGAGAGAAGAGCCCGAGTAGTCAGGAAGGGAGTTTGCACTCGGGTGGGAGGTAGGGAAAGCCTGGCTGTAACTTGAGTTGAATATGGCTCAAAGTGTTTTTCCAACTGTCGCATAACAGGCAGGAAGCCTCTCCCCTCGTGGACCCTCCCTCGGTATGTCTTCAGGTTGGAGGTGTAGCCACTCTCCACACTTATGAGTCACATTAGGAAAGGTTTCCTCCACTCCCATGTAACAGGAACAAAAGAATTATATCCTAACACTTCTTTGTAGGCTTCAATTGGTACCCTTGTTTTGCCTAAATTAATGAGCCATGTGGCTCTTCTATTGCTAGAAATCCATTATTGAGCACTTCAAAATTTGGAGGGGATAAAAAAGGTGCAGGTACTGGAATTTGAATGCTGCTCATGGTTAACTCAGCCCTAATTGACGAGGTTTTTAAAGATAGAAAGGTTTTTTTTTTTGTGATTTCCAGATGTTTCTGCATCAGTTAGAGTAACCCATTAGTACTGAGAGAAAATGTAAAACTTAAAATGGTGGGATTGGTAATAATTTACAGGTGATGAAATGGAAGTTGAATTACCTCCACTATTCCTTAGTTAAGGCATGTGCTTGCAGCAGCTTTAGCTTTATCCTAATTCATTTTGATATGAAGCTTCTTGCGTAACGAATTTCCTTGGTGAGGAGGTAATTGGAGGATGCTTGTACTTTTCATTGTTTAAGGAAACAAAAAAGGGAAATTGTCTGATAAATCTGTTGTACTTGCTTATACTAAACAAGGTAGTAGTAACCTGCATCAAGGTTTAAAATGGAAATAAACTGTTAGTCCCCCTTCCTCCACGGGGCTTGTTTTTTTTTTTTTCTCCTTCCTATGTAAAATTACAATACTTTATTAAGCAATGAAACACGATTTATTTATGTAGTCTTGAGAACACCTGGATCCCTAAAGCGAGGTGGCCCAAATAAATGTTGACTCTCCACGCTGAGTTTCTTGCTGTATCTTTTAAAGCCTGACTTCTAGCATGGACAAGAAAAAGGAAACTGGGTTTCAGCATTTGTGACAGGAGATGAGAAAAAGGGCAGCTGTGCTCTCTAAAGGGTTTTTAGCTGTAACTGACCCAGCTACAGGTTATTTGGGAACAAGGAAGATGTTCAAGACTGTGAAATTACAAGTGTTCTGGTGCCTGGCTGTAGCTTTGTTTGGTGGCTTTGTAGCTTGGAGCATCCTCCGTGGACTAGATGAGGACACTGAGAGAACTATATGAGATCTCGAGAAAGAAAACTGTATTTATGTACTTAATTGCATTTTGTATAATCAGCATCTAACAAATATTAATGGATTAATCTACTGTGTGAGGAAGGAAAGTATAATCCTTTTTAAGAGAATGAAGGCATTGGAAGAACTGACAAGGTTCTCATAGGAGTCCCCTCAATTCCAATAACATCGAGGTTTTCCTGCTCTTGTGTATGCCAGAGCTTACAGACAAATCCAGTCATGTTTTTAAGACTGAATTGTATTGTATTGTTTATTCTCATTTTAAAAGAAAAACACAAACACATGAGAAATTTCTTCGTCTCTGCTAACCTATATTGAAGGATTTTGAATTTTCTTCATGCTAACAAAAAGCCAGTGTCTTTTTACTGCAGGTAAAAGGCTTGCTTGCCTAGTGTTTGTTTTTGTGCTAATCTTGTTAAACTGGGAGTTGAAGAGATACAGAAAGCTCTACGTACACTTACAGAAGAGCACAGAAGCTTGTGCTCCTGCTGTTCTGTGCAGCCATGGGCCTCTGTGGCTGCTGGCACTTACATACTCTGTTTCTTCTTGCTGTTTTAAGTCAGATTACTGTCTTTTCTTCACATGTAGGATGGGGATGCTGTGTTTCAATATGTTCATGAAATTCAAGGATGCTGCAGTGCTGCTCTGCATTGCTGCTGTTGCTCAGTGCTTCAATGCAAGCAATACACCTCACTTCAATGCAGTGAAGTGAGGTGTAAAGCCCCATACCTCGTAATCTGATCATTCTTGGTTGACTTTTACTATTGTTGTATTAAAGAATTCAAAGGTGGGCTAAAATTGTGCCCACCTTTATTAAGCTTTTCCAAAGCTTTAGTATTTCAGTGCCAAGTTTATTTGGGTCTAGGACCATACTTTCATTAGATATGGGTAAGGCTTTTTTCTCTCCTCATTCCTTGTCTTAGGACTTAGCGGCCTGTGTGCACCATTCTTGTGTTATAGTAGTAATAGGCAGCCTTGCCTGTACACTGGCAATTTCAGTGCACCAACTCACAATTTTTGGTTATACAGATAAAAAATAGCAGTTGGTTATTAATTTTGAATTTATGGTATTGAGCACTTCATGTTCGGCTGTTTTCTACTTGTTTTTCACACAGAGAATTTACCATAATAGTCAACTGGTCTTAATCTTCCATACCTGTAACAGGTATGTAACCTTCCAACTCTGTCTGCTTAAACAAAGATATACTATGTATTGTAAAGTGTAATCTGTTTGCTCATTTTTTACTTAATAGTGACAGCCTGGGCACCCTAAGTGATTCTTTGCAGGTGCATGGTCATAATGCATATATCAGTGGGACTTCTTGGGTTTTCACCTTATTCAGTGCTCTTTTCATTGATGTGGATGATTTGATGTAGCTCATCCTTACCAGGTATGTGGATGACATCAAAGGAAGGAGACTGTTTGATGGCACAGCAGCCTGTGATTAGGTGGGTCCTCAGCAAGCAGGAGGAATGGGCAAACAGAACCTCCTGAGGTTCAGTGAAGACATGTGTGCCTTGATTAGAAAAGCCTCTACATAGCAGCATGGGCTGGGAGCAGCTTCATGTGTAGGTTTTGTTTGTGGATGATTTGGTTTTTTTGGGGGTGGATGGTTTGTGTATGTGTGTTTTGTTTTTGTTTGGGTTTGGTTTTTTTAAAGAAAAGTAAACTTGTGAATGCTAAGCTGAGTCAACTCTGCGCCCTTGTAATGCTAAATGCCAGGGTCTTGGCTGCATCAGCAAGAACGTAGCCAGCGAACTGGTGAAAAGGATTACTCTTGTTTACTACCTGGGAGAATGGAGCTGGGAAACTGCCCAGCACAGGACTTCTGAAGATAAAATGGGTATCAATGACCTGGAGATAAGATATCGTTGCTGTTTTCAACTGCCTGATTCGTAGCTACAGGGAAAGTAGAACCTGAATTTTCTCAGAGGAGCCCAGTGATAGGACTGGAAGCAGCGCTCTTGGCAGCAAGACCTTGGTGTAGTAATGGGAACAACAGGAGTAATGATTTTATTGTAATTCTGGCTGTTTACAAAGAAAACAATGTTCACGGCAAAAGGGAATAAAGTAGAAGGAACAGATTGCCTGGAGAGGCCTTTGGGAGTCTCCATCCTGAGCCCATAGAATGGGACCATCTCTATCAGGCAGGTTGTCCTGTTTGATGAGCACACAGCTTCAGGAGGGACACACATGGAGTTGTTGATCTGTCACATCAGATCTGCTCAAAGCTCAACTGGACAATTTTGGGTTTCATTATTGAACTCTGGAATTAGCCCAGTTTTAAGCAGGTGTTGGAACTAGATGGGAAGTTAAACGGGACTCTAGAGGTCTCATCTAACCATAGTTTTCCTAGGGTCTTATACAGGTCTCTTGTTGATGAAAGTTTTCAAAGACAACTTTCTATATCATTATATTAATCTGTCTTATGCAAGGCACATGTAATAAAGAACTTTGGTTTTTGACACCAGGAGACTGTGCCAGTTTAGCTCTGGAGTGTGTGTATGTATATGTCATTTCAAGTGTTTTTTTTTTTTTTTTCTTTTTGGAAAGAGCTTAGTTGACTGGGGGTGGGGATGTTTTCTTTTGGCATCTTCAGAAAACAACATTAGTGTCAAAGAGCAGAGCCAAAAAGAGCTGCAAAACAATATTCTTACAAATAAAAATTCTCTCAGTGACAAACTAGTTGTTTGCTTACACAGCTAGTCTGGAGCGCTGCTGTTCCCTTGTTTTTGTTCAAAAGTCCAGATATTGGTAAATACAGTCTTCATAATTTTCCTAAGAAAAGAGTGTAGCAAGATAGGGGCATATACACTTTCAAATGGCCTCATTATTGAGTAAGGCCAGAGTACCATGCCTGTAATGTTGGCTAGGAGTCACAATGGAAAAATGTAGAAGAGTAAACAAGATAATTGTTAACTGTTTACAGGCATTGTCTTCCTAAAAGTACAGTTTTTAAAATGAAATTGCTTAATCCTTAAAGCAGGAATTTCAGAGAATAATTTTTCAATTTACTGATTTAGGATTTTTGCACCTTGAATGTGTAGTTCTTGAGATCCTGATTTTGGGAAGAGGTGGGGATAGGTCCAGAGGAGGGCAGTTGGACATTGCAGGTCCCTGCCAACTGAACTATTCTAAAATACTCAATACATCTTTAACTTTTTATAAGCTTGTTTCTGCCTCTGTGGCTAGAGAATTTGTCTCCTGAGATGTTAGCAGAAATGAATACTCGTAGTCCATGAAGTTGGTGCATTTTATGCTAGCCATTTGCTTCTCTTTTCTGAGTCAAGGATTGTGGCATCCTGTCTTTTGTCTCAAGGGAAGCTCCTGTGTGCCTGGAATATAGTCAGCTATTGGTGTTGAATCCTTTATTATGTATTGATGTCTGGGTAGGGACTTACTCAAGAACAGCTTAGATTTTTGTCTGTTCCTTTGCCATTTTTTTGGTGCTTAAAAATATGGCTCAAACAGAAACAAGTTGGAGTGTATTTGTGTATCCAGCCCACAAGGACAGGTGGCTGATCTGATCTGACATGCATTTAATGATTTAAAAATCCTGTGAGTCTTGACCTGAGGCTCAAAACTAAAAGCTGGGCTCCCACCTCCATTTCCTTGTAAGCACCATCAGCCTGCAGCTGTGCCCCAGGCCCAATTTGGAGTGAGCAGGTATTTAATTAGCTACACATATGCCTCTCAGAGAGGTGCAGGGATAAGAGTCACTTGAATAAGAGTAGAGAGCATGTAAGACAGGCTCTTGCTTTTTTCTGTCTGTACTAGTACTGTTAAAGGCATGACCATATTTCTCACTTTTTCCTCCCTCCATATCTTCACACATGACAATGCTTTGGTATAGTGTCTCTGGGCCTTTGTACCACTTACTGAAATATATCTGCAGTGTACAGTTAAAAATGACTGTAAAGTATCAAAGGAGAATATTGACATGTACCTCAAACTACAATCTAGACGAGCAGTTTTAAGCCCTGTGTCTTGTAAGCAAATGTCCTCCTGCTTTTTGTCGAATTAGTGCCTGCCTGGCCTAACAGCTGCAGGTGATAAAAGGCAACGTTGGGATGAAGCTGCACAGGTGTGCAAACATAATGTTTGCTTACGCTGTTTGCTGAAATCTGAATCCTTCACTACTCCAAGTATTTATTTTCCTTGGAAAACTACATTGTAGTGTAGCATGTATAACACCACATTAAATACTATATAAAAGGTAGGCTGACTGGTCACTGGGAGCAAAAGGGCTGATTTTTTTTGGCCAGGGAGACTATCTAGCTAAGGAACTGCAAAACCATCCCACCTCAATACAGGACTGAAAAAACCTATGTGGAATAAACTCTAATGCATATGCAGTTTCCACTGGAATTTTGTCTTGTTTTCAATACTTTGACTAGTGACCCTGGGAAAGAATGACTCTTTCAGTGGCTTAAGAAGTGCAAGAATTGCATCATTGGCCTGCTACAGCTAAGGTTTGATAAATGCTGTGTACTATCTCTGGCCACTGTGTAAATACATTGCAGCTGAGTGTTAGTGTTGGCTTCACAGGGGCGGTACCTTTCTGGTTTTTGTCAGGTTTGTGAAAGCAGTGAAGTTGGGATGAGCTAGTTATTATTGGAAGGTGTGAGCATATTGTTGTTTCCTCCCTCCTACCACCTCAGCATTCATTACAAGGGTGGGCCCTAAAAGTTCAGGAAGGCAATGTGTCCTCAAAGCATCTTCCTTTCATTGGTGTTAGGTCCTCCTTCCTTTACCCAGACTGGGGGTTGTGGAGGTTAGACTAGGACTTCTGTAGGGTGCATAGTTAGGGCTGAAGAAATATGATCATTCAGTTCCCACATTCCTATTGCAACCCTAGTTCATAGACTATTTTATACAATTTCTCCTGTTTGCCAGGAGGTTACTGTATAACCTGGATGTACTCATGCAACATGGAGATATTTATTTCTTGACAAGAAGAAACAAGTGGGTATTTTCTGGGCTTGGGTTTTTTTCCTGAAGAAGGATAAGTGCTATTTGAATTGAATGGTCTTATTTGGACTTGGCTTGTACATATGATCAGAGTAGTGTGGTAGTGTCTTAATGTAACAAACATTTTATAATGTTCCATTTTATTATACTGCAGTGTTAAAAATGCTGTGGCATGGGCCTGGATACCAGAACCAAGGTCTGAATTTCTTATTTCAATAACAGTTGAAACATTGATAAATATTTTATCTCAAACCGGTGAGGAATTGAAGAATATAATCTGGTTTAGTAGGTTGATTAATTATTCCAACAGTATTTATGCATTATACACTTCAGTTTATTAAATATCAAGTAGATTATGCAACTGTTCTTAATTCTCCTTCTGAGCTGATGCCTCCGACTGAGAACGGGTAAACACTGCAGCAGGCAGAATGGAGTTTAATAGTATTGCAAGAGGAAAGCCAGACTGAAGACATCAAAACATACAAAATTTGACTAGCAATGTTCTTTTTCACATGACATGTAGTTCTATGTAATTTTAGTGCTTCTGCATGTAACATAAGTTTTCTTCAGTCTCAGATTACTAAATTTATTTTAGGAAAAAAAGCACCAACAAACCCTTAATATGTTTTTAGGGGGGTAAAAAGTCTTTAGGCTTCTGCCTCTGATTTTTTTATCCTCTAGCCCTTTCTCCTATGCTATAAACTTTTTAGTTCATAGCCTTTTCAATTCTGCAAATGGTGATGTCCTTTATTTAAAAATAAATAAGTAAATAAATAAATGCAATCAAGAAAACAAAATCCCAGAGCAGACAGTACTGGGGGTTGAGATTATTTTTAGGCATATCTTACTTCCGTCACATCAGTTTAGCAATGTTATATCACTAAAAATATTACAAGCATACTATTAACCTTTGCCAAATAAATGCAAATGGTATTTCAGATTTCGAGATAATGCCAGTGTGAGACTGGCAGATGTTTTTCCCATGTCCCTGTCTGAGAAATCCTGGAGGGAGATGGGGGCATGTGAAGTGTAGTAGTGCCTAGAGGGGTAGCTTCTGTGCTGTCTCCATCCTCCTTGAATGACTAGAGAGGGAGCATTACAATATGCATTTCAGGTACAAACCTATTGGAATTAAATTGCCAGTGAGAAATGAATTGAGTTAATGGAGTATTCAGTGCTGCTTTTTATGGTCTGTTCTCTCCTTCTGTTTATTCAGACTGGCATAGTTGTAATGATGGAATGTTTTTCTTCACTTCAGGTGAACTAAGTAACCTTCCTTTACAGTGCACAGCAAAGTGCGGAAGACAGTAAATTCCTTTCCTATTTAAGGCTGAAAGTAGCTGCTTACAATTTCTTTGGGCACGGGCAGATAAGACAATGAGCAAGTAAAAATTGTTGAGAAATAATACATATTAATGTGAGAGTCACAGTCTGTACTTTGTGGCTTTTCTCTAGGACAGTGTTGCCCAAGTTTCTTGTCTGAGATTGCAAGTGCTGGGTTTTCTCCCTGTGCCCAGTGTGGGCTCCTGCTGCAGTGTCACCTGAGCAGCAGGCAGGGAGCAGCAGGGAGGCTCCCACAGCCCTGGCTGCTTCCAGGGGTGCCCTGGTGCAGGTGAGCAGCTGCTTGAGCTCCCCGGGTGAGTCGCTGCTGTTACATAAAGAAGTAACTGAAAGACGGGCTGGCGAGCAATAGTCCCGTGTCCGTTTGTCATAAAATATTTGAGCCATCTGTTGCTAGAAAAACTACCCCAATCTACCACCTGGTGTTTCACTGAGCATGGGATTAAGCCCAGATAAGCACTGGTTTACTTAATAAATACTGAAAGGGAAAAAAAATGGAGAATGGAGAGGGGGAAAGATGCCATAGTTGTTCTCTGTTTTATTGAGTGCTGAATGAGACCATTTGGATCATTGTCTCCTGCCATGGTTCGTGTGTCACTAAAACCCATTTTCTTTTAATTTTGAAAATTGAGGATGAAGAATAACATTAAACAGCTACAACACTACACAGGGATTGGTATAAAGCATGAGCAGCATGTGATTTAATTTTGAGTTGTGGATGGCCACCTGTTGTACTTCTGTTCTTGTGGCAGTCTGGCAAGTGGCTGCACTATTTTGGTGCTTTTATTTGTTGGGTATGTTAGGATTCATCCAGGAGAGCTGCAGACTGACTGGGTGGGCACAGGCTGGGAGAGTGCCTGGCTAATGGCCTCTTGAATACAAACAGAACCCCAAACTGCTAAGGTTTCTTTCAGTGATCACAAAATGCATCACTGTGTTTCTGTCACATACAGGTGAATTATAAATTCATCATAGGTTAAACTTGTTTCCTTTTGCTAATCATTAAAATAAAAAGGACTGCATTACTCTCAGGTAATAGAATTCCCAGTGCTGTCGCAATACCTGCTGCTTATGCCCTCCTGGAACCAGGGAGGTTCCAGTTCACCAGGGAAGTGCTGGAGTTGTTGGCTTCTTTTGGGAGTAGGCTCAGCTCAAAGCAAGACACAGCTCCTGATATGAGGTTTTTTGTTTTTTGTTTATGCAGGACTTTTTTTTGTTTCTTTGGTTTTTGGTTTGTTTTTTTTTTTTTTTTCCAGCTTGAGTATTTATGATCTGTCCTTCAGAAAAAGCACATAACACTGTTCACCATCAAACCATTTGGATAAAAACCCTCAGCCTAGATTTGACAGCTCTGGTCTGCTGGTGTAGCCCTCAGCCTCCTCTCATTTGATTCTTTCACAGGGACATTTTGGTGCTCCCAGTAATGTGGGAAATGAATATGGAAATTATTTAAATACTAAATAGGTGTGTAGTTTTTTACCATTACATTCTCATGAGTTTTTGAGTTTGGATACTGATTAGGAGGCCATAGGGTTAGAAGCACCTGTTTCTGTAATTTGCTGAAAACTTTACCATAAAGCACCACATATATATTAAGAGGTTTCTAGTGTGTTATGTTTAAATTTATATAAGAATGGAGAACGTATTTACTGTAAAATAAGCTCTAAAGGAAAAGCATAGACACCTGAAATATTTTCAATGCAATAAATAACACAATTAGTTTCTACCTACTGTTTTTGTTTTGAAATACATTGGCAGTATTCTGTAGTCTGTACTTAGATCCTGATAATTTTAAATTAGTTGTCTTCATGTACTTGCTTCTTTAGGCTACAGAAAAATGTGATTTTTGTTTATGAAGGCTAATAATCTTTTTGTAGGAAGTGCAGTCAGAAACAATGAGGAAGACAGTACAATACATACTCCTCTATTGCTATTTGAAAACTTCTTTGCACTTGCCTGTTGTGATTTTTAAAGGAGCCTTATTTGCAGATGTCTGTAATTTTAATATCAGCAGCTAGCTAGTGTAATGTGCTTTTCATTGCAGTTTGTTTGGGTTTTTTTTTTTCTAGTTTTGGAGGTTTGGTTTGTTTTTTTGTGGTTTTTTTCTTGTTGCTTTTTGAAAGTTCTTGCTTACAGAGACCCAAATTAGATGCTTACAAAAAACCAAATTAAACAACCATGTGTTGAGTAACTATCACAAATGCATTCCTGTGTCAGCTTGCTAACTGACAAATGCTGGCCTCTTGTATTCTTGTTTCCAACATTATTTGACACATCCTGGAAGCTGCTGAACTTGAGTCAGTTTTGTCTGCATCAAACTGGTAGGCATTTAAATAGCTTTCAGCTCTCATGTGGATATGGATTATATAAACAAACAATGTTTTAGGCTTGGATGGGATGTCAAGGCATTTCATAAATTGCCTTGTTTAGAAGTTTAGAAGTATCACATTTGTTAGTTAGATCAGATCTTGTCCATTTCCTGTGTTCCTGATTTTGTCCCTTTCCTGTGTTCCTGCTGTGAGCCCCACTTCCTAGCTTTGGGAACTTCAATGCTGGCAGTGTTACAGCTATTTCTCTGGTAGAAATTATGCACCTTGAATCATAACAGCTTATCGACTGCTAACTCTGTCACTCTGTAGGGCCATTTTTTGGAACATGAGGTGGTGTAGCCTGTGGTACCTCAGCTTGTTTCAAAGGGAATTGACTTGCAAACTGGAAGCAGTCAGCTGCAGCAAAATCCTGCCTGAATTATCCTCAAAATAATTCAGCGTATGTGGAGTGTATTGATGGTATGGCTGAGGGGCTGCTTCCAGTACCTGCTGTAGCCCCTTCAAAGCTACATCGCCTTGTTTTTTGTAGCTAGTCAGATAGTATGGCCTCTGCAGCCTCTGTGCTTTGAAGGACGAGGAATTTCACAACAGGAACTTGAGTTCCAAAGGCAGCTAAAGATTGTTGTGGGAATAAATACCAGCTAAACTTCCTTTCTCATAGCCTGAACACATAGTAAGGTTTCCTTCAAGAGAAAACTGAGAAAATGTTCAAACAAGAGAAAAATTTGTGTGGTAGTAGTTTAGTTTAGTTTTGTTTTTATAAACCATGAGTATGGTTGTTAACAGTAGAAGCATAGTAGGGGTAAGATACTGACATTTTAACATGTGGGCAGCTAACATTTCTGTTGGCAGAAAAATTGATAATTTTCTTAAATTACTTGTTGAAAAAAAAAAAACCCTTTGTACCAACCATTATTTTGTTGGAGAAGTCTATACAAATGCACTTGAAGTACATGGGATGGATGTGAAAAATGGTGCTTTACCTTCACTACAAGTCTTTGATAACACAAAAATTGCTAAAAATTTGATAAGAAAAAGGCCTCTACCATGGCTCTATAGTGCTGAACTGTCTCTAGTTTAAAAATGTCATCGTGATTATTTTGAGGAAAAAGAAACAATTTTGAAAACCCTTCCTTTTGATTGATACTGACATCTTGGAAATGCTTCTGTGCAGTTAAATCCACAGTCTTCACTGGAGCAGTGTATGTATAAAGCCTGGATGCTTGATATCTGCTCATTGTCTCTCAGGAAAATTTGCCATTGGGAGCCCATTGTCAATTTATCTAAAATACATGGAAGAGCACTAAAAATGTGACTGCGCTCAGCTGTTTTGGTGTATAAACATTGTGAATAAGCTCCATGGAGTTGTTGACAAGCATGGACTTGGGAAGGAGTGTGTGCCTGTGTTTTTTGGGTGCATCCCCGGGTTATTTCTCAGGTGTCTGGGAATTCTTCATCTCAGACCCAATGGGCTGAGCTTGAAGTCTGGCCTTGGGGTTACAAGTTAAGCAGCTGGCTGGAGCCAGACAACTAACAACCCTCATTTGGCCTCTTACGCATTTTTTTGGTAATTCTTCTGGAAAAGAGAATGTCCCTGACACTTATTTCCTAAGAGGTTTCTTTGATTTAACATTGTAAAGTTAAACCAATCATGTGAGGTAGGTAAACTGAAGTCTGAGTTATTCAAACCCAAACTCACTCCCTCATAAACACAAAGGGTTTTGTTTGTCCCTCACGCCATATCAGAAATGGCATATTGAAGGAGATAGGTTTACTCATCACTTTGAATGTGTGCCAGTCGTCTTTCTGAGATGGAGGCTTTGTGCAACACTTGGGCAGTGAAAGTCTGAATGTGGTTCATTTTGTGTTAGGCAGTTTTTTGGCTCTGCTGGCTCCGATGTTGTAACACACTTAAAGGGAAAGCTTTGTCCACTGAACTGGAAAAAGTAGCAGCCAGTCTGTCTCTGGTTTCGCACCAATCGAGGCTGGCTTAATTTTGACAACAGGATGATGGTCTGGATTTTGGAAAATGGTTTGGTTTTACTGCTTGAGTGACTTTGAACAAGTCAGTCTTTACTTTTCAGGGTTGTAAAATTGTGATAAAGAAAGGATATCCACCTTATGGATATGAGGCTCGAAAAATGGGTCTTGGACAAAGAAAGGATTTATGATCCTCGGATGAAAGCTGATACATAAAATGCAAAGGAGCACCATTCTGAGCTGTTGGGTTTTTTTTTTTTTTTTTTTAATACGAGATTATTCTAGTATGCAATGGGATAGTCAGCTCTAGCATATCATGGCATGCTGAAATATCTGTCTGCTATGTATGGTTACCAAGCAAGCTTCCATAGTGATGTTCAAGTTGAGCCTTTTGGTAGGGAGGGGTTTTATAAGCCAGAAGGCTACCAGGTTATTCCTAGACATTACAACTTTTTAAGGGATGTTTCAAGAGATGGTTATTTATTTATAACAGAGAATGTATTAACTCTTACTGTGATGCAGTTAACTCTTTTGCAAACAGTGAAATTCATTAAACTTAACAGCCTGCTGTAGTATTTGAGAAGATAATTACAGTCTTTTGCTTGGGAACAGAGCAAATTGTCTTCAGAAGGTGGGTTTTACAGGCACTGGTTTGATTATATTTCCACTTGCCTCTGGCATGGTTTCTAGCAGATTTATCTTTTTTTATTGTCATGCCAGAGAACAGCCTTTGAAATATGCAATTTTGTGTAAGCTTAGCAGTTTCCCCATCTGTCCCACTGTTCAAATTTGAATTTTTTAACTTCCAAAATAAAAAGTTCATAGCTTCCATTAGTATGACTGTATTCTCTAATGCTGAACTATCAAACAGGGCAGAGAAAGTGAGGATTTTTGCATCAAAATTAGCTATATGTATTCTCTGTGTGGGTAGATCTGGTGAAAATTGCAGCTCCCAGAAGGGAGCCCACAACAAAGATGGGGCGAGACTACTTGCAAGAACATATAGTGACAGGACAAGGGGAAAAATGGCTTCAAACGGAGACAGAGTAGGTTTGGATTGCATGTTAGGAGGAAATTCTTGACTGTGAGGGAGTTGAAACACTGGAACAAGTTGCCCAGAGAAGCTGTGGATGCCCCATCCCTGCAAGTGTTCCAGGCCAGGTTGGATGGGGCCCTGAGCAACCTGGTCTAGTGGAAGGTGTCCCTGCCCATGGCAGGGGGGTTGGGATCATTAAGATCACTTCCAACCCAAAGCATTCTGTGGTTCTATGATTTACATTGCAAACAATTTTATTAATTTTAAATTGTTATGGTTACTGTGCTTTTGTTTCTCACTAGTACTTTTCTAGCACTTTGCAGGACTTCCAGCTAGAGGTTCAGACAAACTTACAGATAAGAAGAGCAGCTTCTTTTTGAACTGATTTTAAGCTTTTGGCTTGGCTATTCCTGCTTTGTGTAAATGCAAATGTATCCAGAAATGACCCATCCCTGCATAGCTGGACATATGAGCTGACCATCGATCTGTTGGTCACCCTCCCATTTTGCAAGCCAGAATTGCTTTTGGTCAAGAAATGCATTCTTTCCTGTTCCACCTATGTCCTCTCTTCATCTCATCTGTATTGCTTGGTGGATCTTATCATAATCACTCATTCAACTGACCACCAGGAAGGAAAGACAACGACCATGCTTTATAGAAGTAATCTGAAAGATCTCATCTTCTGTCATCTGCCTTCTCCTTAATGATAACCACAAACTCTAGAAATACAGTTCTCTAGAGGCCAGATTTTCAAATCTGTAAGACCAAATGTAGGCACTTAAAATTCCCCTTTAGGCACAGGTTTTCATGGTGATGATGGTGAATAATTATGGTCTTCATCTCATTTTTTTTTCATTTATTTTTTTCAAGCAATGCAAGTAATGAACATGATCCATTTGAAAATGGTCACTGGGTAGAATGCTTAGCAGCTGGTCCTGCTGGAAATTTTAGTTTTGCATATACACTGGTGGCATGTAGACTTAATACATCAGTGATCCTAGATTCTCGTGTGTTCAATTGCTTACCTACAACATACTATAATTAGAAATTTTGTCCATTTTTGAGTGGGAATGAAGAGAAGGTAGAGGGTAACTGTATGACAGAGAGATGTTACCAAATAGATAAAAATGCTATGTTTCTCTATGTTAAAAACAAAGAAAAACCTGCCTGCTGATGGGGTCTAAAGGAAATAATTCTCGCCACCCTGTTTGTGAATTTTGACAACGTACTCTTTTCCTTTCAGTAGACTTTCTCATTGGGCATCTGTTCGCATCCTGTACTTGTTTGTGTTTCACTCTGAGTTTCTTGGAGTACCAAAATTTAGCACAGGTAGAGAAAGTCAAAGAGCTGGAGTGAAGGAAAGTAAGCAGTAAGGTGGGAGGAAATGGGCTTTTAGACAGTGTGCTCTCTGAATGAATTGCAGGAATGAAGTAAGCACTGCTTTTGTTTGCCTTATTGTACATACAGCATTAGAATAGGAGTATCTGGACAGTACTGGGCAGACCCTTTATTCAGGAGTTACAGGAAAAATGCGTTTTGAAAAGTTCATAACCCTCACAGTGTGTTTATGCTTTGAGATAAACAAATAAATAGTAATTTAATTGTTCTGTAAAATATTCTTTACAAATATTGCAGGACATAATATTCTTCTAGCAGCACTGCTTTTATGTAGCAAACAAAATTTTTATAAAATGTTAGTGCCTTATTAGATACATGAAAAGTCATACTTCTTTGACTTTAATTTGTGAGAATTGTCCCTTATCACGCATTTTGTTCTTTTTCTTATTTTGATATGTATCTTGGTAAGATACTGTCTTTTGTTTGAAATTTCTTGCAGTATTAAGCCAGTGGCAAGTAACTGGTGACAGATACAGACCATATAACCACTCAGTGAAAACATCCTGAAGGAAAACGTTTTAAATTAAGCTGAGTCTGAAATTACATGGATGGGGTCTTAAAAGTCTTGTCAGTGATAATTGCAATTCTGCATACCACAGTCTTAAGAAAATGTTAAGTCCTTTGTACTGGTTGAACTGTGAAATGTAGAGCACTTGTTATTCTGAGTCTCACATTCTGAGAACTCTGTCCACTTTGGGGGCTCAGTTAAGTGTACCTGTTACACAGCAGTCTTAAGTGAATGTGTGAGATACAGCCTGGTTTTGTGCAGAGGATGACTGCCCTACTCTCCAGGAAATAATGTTACACTGCTTGTTGCATTTTTCTCTTATTTTACACATTCCTAAATGTCACAGAGGTAGTAAGTCAACAATATTCCATTATTTACCTGTAGTGTTTTAATATGTCTGTAGGTGATTTTGTGTACTACTGTTGAAATATGTTGTTCCCCAAATATTTTACTTCAGGTGAAGACTTGTGATATTTCTACTGGATTTTTTTTTTTTTTTTTTTTTTTTTAACAGTGTGTCAACTACTTGTTCTGGATTTTGGCATTAGGCTAAAAGCCTATGATGGTACTCTGTAAAGGTGGAAAGCATCTGCAAGCTCTTTTCGGAGAGCCTGAGGGACTCAGGCTGTACAGCATTGTAATTGAGTTGCCTTGAGTCATTCTAGATTTTCAGCCTGGAGGGAATGGATTCCAGAAGCACTTGTGAAACTTGAAGGCAGGACGACAGGTCTCAGTAGGCATTGGTAAATCACTAAACCTTTCCTGTAATATACTTAATCCCTGATATCTTGCCTTCTTGGCCATCCTTGTTTGCATCCCTGCTGCTCTATCCATCCCTGTATCACCTACTCTTTGTACCTGGCACACTGACAGCAAGGGTGAGTTTGATGAGCCTTCTAGCTATGCCAAGCAATTCAGAAGTGAGGGTGAAATGGGGAGCTTCCCACAAGTATCCAAACTAATTTTCAAAGTGTTCTTTGGAAATACTCATGCAATCTCTTCTGTTGGTAATGGGGAACATAGAGTGAGTGATTTTAAATGCTCATGTCTTTTTGAATATGGAGTTTTGATGAAAAATGGTCGAATGAGAGGTCCCCTCTGAGTTTAAGCTTTCATTTAATGTAGTAAACTCTTTTTACTCAGTAGTTACCTCATCTTTATTGGAATCAGTGTAACAAATAACTTTGATTATAAATAGGATGCTTTTAGATGATCTTTCACCCAACTGCCAGCACATGTTTCTGTGTGCTGAAATGATGTGTTTTGTATTCTATCAGTAATCCTTGATTAATTTAGAGCAATAACTTGGATGCAAGTTTCTTTCTCCCACTCTTCCTTCATTGTAAAAGTGGATGAAATGTTTCAAGAGTTGGAATGGAGATCAGGTGTATTAACAGAGAATGCTCTTGACTTAGGTTACAGGATTACTGTAAAGACTTCAGGTCATTCTTCATTCATTGTCCCTTCACTCCCTTCAGTCTTTGTACAGATAATGTGCCACCATAAGAAGTGGATAATAAGTAACCAGGTAGGCATGAGGAGATTTAGTATTTAAAAGATCACTTGAAGATTTAAGTGAAAGATATTGTGTATTGCCTAGACACACTGTATTACCACTGAAAAGGAGTATTTTAATGGTCCTGGTGGTTGTCCACTTTTCCATTTTTTTTCGGATGTTGATGTTGTGAAATACACTGTTGCAGAAGGTGCTTGGTAACTGTGCTACCAGATAGTTTCTGTACAGGGTTACAAAGCTTTTCATTTGTATTGCTTGCTTACTGAGGCTCTTTTGTTTGTCAGTTCCAAGACCCTATTTTTTTGATGGGAAGGAGATAATGTGAGAACCATCACAAGTCAAATAAAGTAGGTGCCCTCAGTTAGTGCAAGAGGAATTCAAGGTCTCTTAAATTTGTCTAATAAACTTAAAATAATAAATCTTAAGTATGTTTAACAACATACTAAACATGCAAATACAAACTGACATGACCTCTTATTTTGTTTTACCAGTTGAGGTTGATCTCAGAATTTTTTCCCTGAGGCTAGCTCTTGTGTCCAGTATTGTTGAGAGGGTGTCTGAGGGATGGTGGGTTTGTTTTCATGTAAGATTTCACAAATTACTCTTCTGTGCCACATTGTAGCTTTATTCTTGGTTTATCTGTAATCTGATAAAAGGGTTCCTAACTCACTGTGAGTTTCAAATGTAAACACTGCCAGGTCTGAGCTGGAAAGCAACATTCCAGAAGCTGTCCACCCCTGCAGGAATGGGGTTGCCCCCCTTCATCTTGCTACTTTAAATTGCCAAACAGATTATCAGATCCACCTTGCTGTGAGACAAGGAATTCTGACCTGAGTTAGGTGAACCCCATCAGTCAGAGACCACAGATGGCTTCACCTTTTGAAAGAGACCTTGGTTCTAAACCAAATTGACATAAAATAGTTTCTACATTAGTTTCTCTAATGTATCCCAGGTCTTAGGCAAAAAAGAACACAAATGTTGAGCTTTTGCATTCAGAATAATAAAAATGGTGATTACTGCTTTTTTACAAGATCTTTCTGGCGAACTAGAAATTATTAATTCAGCTTCTGTTTTTGTCTTGTGGTATTACTCAGGTACTTGGCATACTGTTTTTCTTTTTAGAATTGGATAATAATGATTATGTGAAGAAGTTACTTCACCCCCCTCGCCTTTTCACTGTTTACACTTGCAAAAGTATGTGTGCACATAATAAATACTGCAAAAGGAAAATTTCTTTTATCTGGTATCTTTTGTACCAGGAGGATGCGGAGACACAATCTACCAGGGCATTCCTACAAGACAAGGAGGAATGGCTTTAAACCAAATGTGGATTTAGATTAGATATTAGGAAGAAATTCTTGACTGTGAGGGTGGTGAGGCACTGGAACAAGTTGCTAAGAAAAGCTATGGATGCCCCATCCCTGGAAATGTTCAAGGCCAGGTTGGATGAGTCTCTCAGCAACCTGGTCTTGTGAAAAGTGTCTCTGCACATGACAGGGGGTTTGGAACTAGGTAATCTTCAATGTTCCTTCCAACCCAAACTATTCCATAACTAAATTTTTTTTTTATGCCATGAATTGTTCTTTAGTGTGGTAATATCTTAATGTTTCACTAAAATTTTCAGAGCTCAGTTTAATTCGTATTTAGTGAGCAATACTTGTGAGTGAATGTCAGTTGTTTTGGTACGTGGAAGCTTTTGTTTTGCTAATGATGTCTTCTAATGGCATAGTTCAAGATAAGATGTTGACGCTTTGTAACCATAGTTCAAAATCATCTGGTATCTGTCACAAGTCTTCAGCAGTTTCATTTTATTGTAAATACTGTTTTACTAGAAATAAGGCCAAATTTTCCAGCGGCTCACATGTGCAAGAGTTAGATTTCTGTGGTTTGTGTCAACTGGCTTTGTAGCTTCTACTTCTCCTGGTTGAGAAAAGTTCACTCTATCCAAAATCCTTGTGAAAGTAATGGTGTCTGAGATCCTGCATCAATAACCACAGGCTTCTGAGAGGAATAGAATGAACTTAAAATGTTCAGACAGTTGATGGTCGGTAATTTTCTCCTTTAGGAGAGGTTGTTGATTATGTAGAATATGGAGTAATAAATGTGTTAACCATTCAAGTATGTTAAATTATTAATCAGAACTGGTTTGGGATAACAGATGTAAGAAAAAATGAACATTTTCTATTATGGCTTACTTACCCATGATAATTTCAAGCTTTGTGTGGTTTTTGTTACAGCAGGTAATTAGAAACTTCGCTGCTCTGCTGCTTCCTTTTGCTGCAGGCGGTGCTTAAAAATACTTGATACCATACAGTGGTGTTTGTGTTTCTTCTCAAAACATTTACTGTCTTTGGAATATTTTCTAAACAGCATTTCTTAGATGTATAATGGAAGAACTTGGGAGGATTTAGCCAGTCAGCTTCTCAAGCACATAATTTTTAAGGAAAAAATCAGATTTTTCTTGAAAGCAAATGACTTGTTATATCATGGGAAAACAGCTACTTAACTATCAGTCTATAATTTCATTAGTTTTATTGTTTACAAAGAGTACTTTTCTTTTGTTTAATCTTGGACAAGTAATAGTTTCCTCAGCTTCCTAAAGAGAGAGTTTTTCTTCTGTCCCTATGTAAAATCACGATCTGTGATGATGTTATGAGAATTTCTGAAATTCATACTATAAACCCATACAATTTTACTTTGAGGATGTTGTTTTACTGAATTTCCTAAGACCTTCACTATTTTCACCCTGTTATCATAGCTAACCAGGTGACTTTCAGTAAAACTGGGAAGCTCTCCTTCCCTCCAGCTACCACTTGTGAGGAGTCCTTGTCAGTATTAACTTCTCCATCACCCTTCCAGGAAGCCTGTTTGTAAGCAAAGATGTGTCTTGCTCCCCCATGCTGATTAGCTTTTACTGGGAATGCAAACAAACTGGTTTTGCTATTTTTATACGCAATAAATGGGCAACTTCTGCTGGAGTGAGATTTGCTTGACAAATAGAAGTTCAGTGTTACAAGGTGCCTTCCAACATGACTATTTGTCCCCTTACCTGTTTGGACTGTTTGTCTGGTTTCTGAACTGAACAGTGTTTTTCAGAAACCTTAAACCATCACATTTAATTATGTCTATATTTTTACCCTAAACACTTTTCTACCTATAAGAAGGTGATAGCTATTTTTGAACTGTCAGGTAAAGATGAAATCATAAATGGATTTCAAACGGATAGATTGAGAAGGATTAGGGACTTTATGAAGCTGATTATCTTCAGTGGGGATTATCTCAGTGGGTAATGTGTTTGTCATTTGGAAAGAAATAAAGAAGCCAGTAAATTGTCAGAGAAGAAAAATTTAGACCACATTGAGATTTATGTGAGAACAGTTCCTTAGCTAGTCCACAATTCTGTTATCAGAAAGAGTGAGGAATGTGGAATAACGGTCTGATTGGGTGACATTAAGGCAACTTTTTTAGATATCCACAGGAAAGTGGAAAAAAGTTACAAGATGAAGGGTAAAAAACATAGAATTTAGGCAAAGAGACATTAATGTTATTAAGGGAAATTTTATGGTGCAGAGCTGTAAGAATAAGTGAAAGGCTATGTGCATTAGAACTAAGAAGAGAAAGCCTACCAATTTTATAAAGGATGTATATCTATTATATAGCTTTAGTATTTCCTGTACAAATTTATACAGAGCATGTAAGTGCTACCTTTTTAAAATGCCATTGGCTATGGTAATAACTGATGGATGTTAAATCAAGCGTCACAATGCTGAGAAAGTTCCATTAGACCAGGGCAGTGCTAATATTGGAATAATAATAAAAGAATCAATAACAACAGGAAAGCAAGTTTCTCCAGACTGTTGATATGCTTATAAGCTCTCTTTGTCCTAGACAGATCTGTAAGCTAAGCAAAAGATTAGTGCCCAGAAAAAGCACTGTTTATAGTCCATAGAGAAAACTATTGTTGATAACCATGGAAGAGGCATCCAGTGTTACTTGGGCTTCCATAGAACTGCCAGTCTGGTATTATTTGTGCTCTTTCTGGGATATTGGTTGATGATCATGTGGCAAGTGGAGTGCTGCATTTATGGAAGGAAGGGTATGTACTGCTGAGGAGTCTGAGAAGAACAGGAGAGAAAAGACGGGTTTTCCAACAGTTCCCAAGCACTTTCTGTAGTACAAATAGGAATTGAAGTATGTGTTTTATTGATGGGATAAATTCTGGAAGATGATACCTGGATAGACACTGACTGTAGACCATAGCCTCAGCAGTGGTTTCTCTAAATTAGCATTTGGTGACTTCTTTTTGTAGTAACAGTCAGCAAATACTGTTGTCAGGAAAACATTGGCATCTTGAACTGTTCCTTTCAATTTATGCATCCATTTTATTATATTCAGTTTTGTAAAAAGAAAAATCATAATAAAAATAAAAATGTTTTGTATTGTATTGGGCAGTATTAAATGAAGTAAATGTGTTGCAGATTCTCTAATACCAGGAAGTAGACTATTAAGAGTGAGAACGGTTGGTAATATATTAATTAACTGTATGTAAGTTGAGAACATGGAGAGTATCATTGTCCATTCTGATGTCAAGGTCAAGTGTACGTATTTTAGAATACAGAACATGAAATTAAGGAGTTGGCTTGTTAAAATTTATAACTTTTGAGAGTTATGTGCAAACTCTCAAATTATTCATGTACTTTCAGAGCTTGAGCAGTCCTGTTGAATGTTATAACTCATTGTGAACGCCATGTGTGCTCTGGTTTTGTGCTTTAGAATTGATAAAGGGAATGTATGAATATTTTAAAATATTTACCTGTGTGTTCTCCTGGGTTACTTTTTAAAGCAGAAGTTGTTAGAGGCAAAGTTTGGGAGAAGTTTGCTGCAGCAAATAATTCGTGGTGTCTGTCTTTGTGTTTTCTAATTTGGTATCTCTTTTATTGACAATGTGATTTTCTGATACTGATGACATTTCAAACTGAATGGATACACAGTTTATCCATCCCAGTGTTATTTTAAATACAACTATTTTCACGGAGCAGGATGAATAGAGTCATACAGTGTCTCTTTCAGCTAACCTTGCTTTACTTGTAGGTCTTGTCTGAGTCTGCCTAATTCCCATCAGAGGGAAGACACTCTTGCATGGAAAATCTGATAGCTTTTTCAGAAAGTGGCAGAAATAAATTGATATATATTGTGAATGCAGGTGGAAAGTAAGAGCAATTTTTGGCATGCTCATGGGAATGGGAGGGAGAATGTAGCTGTAACAACATTTTAAGGAGAGTGCATGGGGAATGAAGGCTCTTAAGTCTTCTGAAGGTCACCAGAGTGGATCTGGCCTTCACTTGACCCATGATCAGGGCACAAAACAGGGTAAAAGCTTTAATTTGAGGAAAAGAACAAAACAAAAGACAAATAAGCAGTTAAGCACTGTTTAGCTCTATGTAAAGGGTATTATTAAAACCAGGTTAGGAGCCTAAGATGTTTGCTCCTTGCTGTTTTATACTGTTAAATTTAAGAAACTTTAAAAAAATCAGGTTGAGCTGTTGTAATAATAGCAATATAGAACTTACCTTTTTACTTCCGTAGTTGTGTAGTGTATTTTGGAGTTTAAATGCATGTAAGCTCATGTGTGCTGTCCCTTACTGAAGAATTAAGCTGCTTTCTGCTGATACAGGTAGGCCTGTATCTTACACATATGGCAATTTGTATCATCTTAAATAAGGTTAACATACACTTCACTCCCCTGAGTTCTAGGGAAACCTGGAATGTGTTGTCTGATAGAAGAGATGTGAAAAATTGATGAATGGGACACAGATTTTGAAAGGTGTTTCAGGGAGTGCAGTGCTCCATTTCCTAATTGTAGTTTTATTCAAAAGAAAAGCTCTGCCTTCCTCTGGCACCTGTTTTAAAGACAAACTTCTGCTTGCTGACAGGCAAAGATCTTCTGTGTGCAGACTATTCAGAAAAAAAAAAGGCTCAGTTGCCTATTTAATACTTTGAATCTTTGTATAGAGGCTATGGTAGAAAAAAAAATAATGATGTTTATTAATGAAGTAGTATTTGAAAGAAAAAATATTGTACGTTTAGTGCAATCAGAGTCTGAAAAATGTACTTGAGTTGCTAGAAAGATTTGGAAGAAAGACACGAGAAATCTTTTAGAGCAAATTTCAAAGGCGTAAGTTGTGCAGTTAGCACTTCTCCCACCCTCTCAAAATCTGCAGTGTTTGGGATACATAAAACAGAATTTCTTTGAAATTGCTGGTGGGAGCAGAGGGATTTCTTTTGTGGAGTTTCATAACAGAATGACAATTTCCAGTGAGATTCAGTAGAATTTTGAGTTAAGTGAGCTTGATGCAGAGCCTTGCATTATTTAGTATAGTTTCCTGGTGTGAGGTGTCTTGAAGTCTGCAGAGATGTATTTTGTATAAAAAATAGAAATTAATTAAAATATGAAGTGGTTGCATAGGAAATGCCCTTTAAGCAATTAATATTTCTTAGAGGCATTTAAAGGTTGATACAATCATTGTTATGAACTATTTATATGTCACAGAGAAACTTGAGGGTTACAACTTTGGGGTGAATTTGCTATGTGTCTGAAGTCCAGGGAAGGAGCTTTAATGAGGAGGGCCTTTTTCATTAGAGTTTTAATATAAACAGATCCATTGCACAAGGAAAGTCTGGGATCCCCACAAACATGCAGCTGGAGTCTGCCTCCATTTCCTGTACTCACCAGTGGGTGATCACACTTCAGAAACAAGACTGAGAAAAAGGTCAGAGATAGTTACAGAAGCTTTATCTGTAAAGAACCAAGCTTATTTTGCCTAGGACTTGCAAAGTAACCTTTAAAAATTATTCATTACTCTTCTGATCGATTATTATCTCTAAAGAGATCAATAACATACTGCACCAAGGCCTTTGTGCTGACCTTCCTGATGACTGGGATGGGTAACAAAGCTGTGAAATCCTGGTGAAGTGTTCCATGTGGTTTACTGTGCTCAGAGAGTTACTGCTGCTGGTTATATACTGCATATGTAGTGCTGTGCAGTGTTGGACCCTGCTTATTCTTCAAAATAAGAATATTCCATCTATGTGCAGATAAAGGAGCACTGTAAATATGGTGGTATGAATCTGATAGAATTAAATTTTATGGAAAAATTTGGAGGGGAAAAAAGGAAATAGAGCTTTAGGAGTGAAGTAACTGTTGTCACATGCAAATATTTATGTTCACTCACACACAGAGAATGACACTGATCATACTGAGTTGGAAGGGACCCGAAAGGATCATCAAATCCAACTCCCATCCCGGCACAGCACCATCCCCAGGAATCACACCATGTGCCCAAGGATATTGTCCAAATGCTTCTTGAACTCACTCTGTCTTGGTGCTGTATTCAATCCACATTGGATTGCTGTCTGTTACAAATGAAAAGTTATGTTGCTAGAATCCTTTGAATTGTTTTGACTTTTCAGATGTGCATGTGATCTAAAAGTTATATGAACCCATACATTCATTATTATTCCTATAAAATGCCTGGCGGTGTATTAAACTTCTAGAAGATCATCTATTGTGAAAACTACTAGAATGATAACTTGGTTATTTTAGGAAACATTCTTAGGCAAGCTAATATGCTTAGAGAAATTGCCCCTTCAACTCTGACAGAAGTTACAATTTTTAGCTCTCTAAATAATACATTTTGCACTAGATTTAGATGTCTAAACTGGTAATTTCTCAGACCTACTTCTAGGACTTGTCTTTTTCTCTTCTTCCTCTCAGCAACTACCCAGGAAATGTTTTTCCAACCACAGACATCAAAAAGCCTAAACCAGAATGGAAGTAAGTGTGCTGCATAAATTGTAAGCAAGGAGCAGATGTAGCTACTCTGATCAGTCCCACCTCACAGTGGGAGCGCACTAAAGCCATCTTATGCTGCTTGATGCACTTTTGTGCTTCCACCTTTCTAACAGCATCTTCTTCCCTTCCCCTGCTTAAGCATCAGTGACACCAACTGAGTGGAGAATTTTTCAGCACTACAAGCGAAAGTGAAGTGCAGTTGTCATTCATGTCACCCTTGATACTGTAGTTAAAAATGCCTGAATAGAAAAAGACAAAATAATTTTTTTTCGGAAGCAATATTACACTTTTGAATCTATATATGTAACCATAGAATCACTTCAGTATCTGAAGGAAATAAAATTGTAATATCTCTTCCATTTGTATTGTAGTGTGTGGTGCAAAGACCTCCTAAAGCATAAAGTTAAAGCAGTGTAGGAGTCTGTTGCTTTCAGGGATTGAGATGAATTTGTGTGAGCACAGAAACTACTAAGATGTTCTAGCAATACAAAAACGATACAAATAAATTGTATGTCAAAATGTAGTCCATGGAGAATTGTTAGGATCTTTACCATTCTTTCAGGTGTGGTGTGAAACAATGGGAAATTAAAGATATCAATGAAGAGTTAGTTGACACCTCTTGATAATTTACTGAGCTAAGGTTGGTGGCTAAGTGGCCTGTTGCAAAGAATGTGGGATGTATGGTGAAGACCCAGAAACATGAGCCAGCTTTCATGAGTCATTCTCAGTTGTAAATAAGTAAAACATGAACAGGATATTGAGAGGAGGCATTTATTGTTCTTTACTTGGTGGGGCTTCACCTGGATTGCTGTGTCTTGAGTGTAGCCGAGGCAGTTGAGGGATATGAGCAGGTCCATTGGAGAACTGCTAAAATAATCAGGCATGTAGAGGCTAGTGGATAATTTGTGTTACTGTTCAGGTCCTGTGATCAATTCTAATCTGTTTTGATTAGGAAGAGCTTGCTGGGCTTTATTGAAAAAATTTAAAGCAAACACAAAACCCAAAGGTTAATAAAAATGTGATACAGTGCAATTTGGACAGAATGAAGGTTCCAGTGTTGAGGAGTGAAATATCATTTTTTTTTTTTTTTTTCTTAATTTTCTGCTCTGCTCTTTGTTGCTTTTTTTTCCCCCTGTTTTATCACACTATGTTATAGTCCTTTTCTATTTCATAATTCCTCACAAGAACTAACCACAGTGGGGCCACTGGTATAGCATTTCCATAAGGGAAAAAGAACATGCAGCTTACTGTTCTGAAAAATTACTTCATTGAATTTTATTTCTTTTCTTTGTTGGATAACTTCTGACAGTCTTTTGTGCACATAAGATGAAAACTATATTTAGTGGCTCTCAAGGAGTTATTTTTGTTTCTTTCATGTAGTAGCTGTAGCCACCTGATTTTGAGGAAAAAAAAAAAAAAACAAAACCAAAAGCCTGGATGTTCAGAATTTTGGCTGCCTTTCAGGTCTGTGGTTTTCTTCCTCAGCTGCCCTGGAAGAGTCCAAGAAAAAATGAGCTGGCTGTTAGTTCCTTTGTTAGCCTTGTTTTTTTAATCAGAATGTTCCATGTCAGACATGCCATGGAATTGTGCCGGGGTTTTGTTCTGATGACTTGGTAAAACACTGTTGGTATCATGTAGTGCTCTGTGTGTTTAGTTCATGTAAATTCTGCTTTCTTTTTCTGGATGTTCACCGTCCTTACCCTATGGAAGAAGATTCCTGGTGTATTATAATTAGCAAAAAAAAATGGAGAAGTACCGCTTATAGAACAAATCCTTTTAAAATTTTGTAGGTAGCTTGTTAGTGAGAAGCATCCTCTACCTCTGTGGGGCAGGGGAGAATGGATTATTTAATTTTCATTCAACAGTAATTTCATTTTTTAGTCATTGTATCAACAGGGTTTTCTATTACAACCATTGGCCATGCATACATATAACTTGAAGCCTGCCTGTACTTTGAACCTGAGAGGCAGTGTAGTATTTCACACATTAATTACAATCATTATTCTGTGCCCTAAACTGCACTCCTTTTTAAAAAAAAAAGAGATTAATAGAACTAAGAGGGGGGTGAGATTGGGAAGGTGAATAGAATAAATTGTCAGTTAACTAAATACAAAGGAGAGATATGCTATAAATGCTATGATAGAATATTCTCATTCCTGCAGGAATATATGTTGAAAGAACAGAGGAATAGCATAAGGGCTGTGTGGTTGATATAAAAGTTCACAGTTATGATTTTGACTTCCATTTTTTTAATCTGTCAGAAGTTTACTGTCACTTTCCAAGTGAATTTATTTGAGATTTCCTTTCACTGTTTTTGAGACAAGTGTACCTTTTGATAGTCCATCTAGATATGCAAAAGTAAATTCCGAACAGGATTAAGTTTTCCAATTTGAAGGGGTAGCATGAAGTCTTGTTTTTTTTGGTGTAGTAGAAAGAAGTGAAAATGCTTGCTCTTAAAGAAGGAAAGTAGTTTCAGAAGGCAAAGAGAAAAGACAAAATTGCTGCTAGAGCTTTGGAGTTATTTCTGCTTCTGAAAACTCTCTCACCATTGTCGCTTCTTAGATTCTTCTGAAGAAAGGCTTGCATGAAACTGGAGATGTAGAAAGACAGTGAAATATTTTTACAACCCTACTACAACTTGTCATCTCTCTGCTAAAGAACATAAAGATTCAAGGATGTTCAGAAACTGCAAATTTTTTTAAAGGGCAATTCCAGTTTCTGCCACCTCCATCAGCTCCCTGGTAGATTGTCTTCTAGCAGCCTCTGCTTTTCAAGACTGAGTGGGCAGAACTTCAGTGTATCTGGTACTCTGTGCCTCAGAGAAGTTGAGGGTGCTCGTGCTGTCAGCAGAGGGATAAAGAAGAGCACTGAAAGGAGGGAGGAAGAAAAGGAGCTGAGGAGCATAGTAGTATCTCCTACCAACAATGTGCTTGAAATCAAAACTCATAAACCCCAGATTTGTAGAGCAGCAAAGGCAAATACTTGGCAATTTTATCTGAGGTATGGTGGGAGCCTAAACGCTTGCAAAATACTGTAGAAAGAAATTTTCTCTCGACGTTCTAGCAAGTACAAAAGCATGGATGTCACCTGTGTTAGGCAGTGAAGGTTTGTCAGTGCTCAACAAGTCCTGGCAGACAGTGCTGTTCACTTGACAAGAGCTGGGGGAGGTTTGAACCTGTGAGTGGGTGTCTTGGCACCCCCTGAGCAGATTGCCAGGCCCCAGTCTGCTCAACAGTCTTGGGGGGACAAATTCTATTTCTAGTATTTTCTGTTACATGGCAAGGTCCCTCAGTCTTCTCAATAAACAGAAAAAGGAAAAAAAAATCCAAACTAACAACTTGGTAATTACAAGAAAAAAAAAATTAAAATATATATGCTTTTTAGCCAACAAGTTAAAATCTGTCTGCCAGCAGCCAAGATGAATTTTTTTAAGGAGCAGATTGTCATTAATTACACTTTCCTTTTAAGAACAGTTGTAAGGCTGATAACTTCTAATTATGGGTTTTGCAGATTTGCTTAAAGTTATGGTATATTGATTTTTAAAAATCTGTTTTCTTAATCATCTGTAGGGACAGGAACCAGCATGTAACCATTTTTACCTAGCCTGACCAAAAGACATCCTGGAAGTTTCTCTCTCATGTTGATCAATTCAGCCTTGCTTGGGGCTACAAAAATTACTAGCCAGGGCCAAGGTGAGATTGAGGATTTGTTCCTTCATCCCATCCTCTTCTTGAATACATTCTGGTCTGATTTTTCAGTTTGATTAAGTCTTTGAACTATTAAATTGAAAGCCTTTGCAGGAAGAAAAGACCATCCTTACCACTAATATGCTATATTTGTGTGAGTAATGACTGCCCAGGAATAGCTGTTGCATCTTTAATTGCTGTCTATAAAGTTACATTTACAGAAAATTTGAGTAAAACTCAGGCACTGATTTGACTGGGTCTAGAGTTTCAATTCAGATTGCCTTTTGCAGACAAAGCTGCAGTCACTTCACCTGCATGTCAGGTAGTTGGGTGAAAACAAGTTTCCATTCATTTCAGAAACCTGGGGAGTAATTTGGTATGTAGCATGTGAGTCTTGGGGTTATTCTCAAAGCTGACATTTCACCTGCTATAAAAAACTCTCTTAGGGAAGGATATTTTTATGCTTTTATTTATTAATTTTTGCTTGGAGCATGTCTTTACAGCCTCAGTTTGGAGTTTGATGGAGCAAGCATTTTTATCTTTTTGAAGTACTTTCAGAGAAGACATGCTCACCTTTGTCAGAAGGAGGACGTGCAACTTATTTTTGCCCTGGAATATTTGCATGCTACCTGATGGTATTTGCCACAGGAAGTGATATTTGGCAAATTTGGTGGGTGCAGCTTGGCAGTGAGATGGCCGCTTTGCTAAAGACTGGTCCTTCAAGAGCAGTTCAGTAAACTCCAATAATCAGCATAAACATCCTCAAATGAACTTTGCATCTTTACATGCCGCACAGATAAATTACAGTAATTTTTGGGGGGCTGTGGAAGTGCACAATGAAGCTGACATGCCTAAGCAGACTCCTGAGTGGTTCTGCTCTGATTAATAATGTTGACAAGCTTTTTAATGTTGACAAAGTTAGTTTCCCTAACTTTGAAAGCAGAAAATTTATGAGTTTCTAACATCCTTTCTGCTTCTTACTCACCCACTCTGCTCAGCATATTGCAACCTCAAAGGTTTCATGAGACTTGTTAAGCTCACTAGAGATAAAACAAGGAGTTCCCGTGTCCTTCTCTTTTTTTTGTTTCCTTCCCAACAGCTTTCGTTATCCCTGTTTTGGTTCTGCTGCATCCCTTCTCCCATGAGCTAACTTAATGGGACAGAATGGTTAAAACTCCCCAGTCTTGGCTCAATAAATTTCTCCTATATCAATGAGTTAAATGGGGCTGTGGAAGGGCCCAGTGAGCTGCAGAGCTTGGAGCAGAGGAGGAGTGATACCAGATGGCCAGAAATGAGAAAGAGGGGGCGTTGAAGTTGGAGAAAGGTAAGGGCAACAACAGCAGCCAGAGAGGATGGGAAGCAAGCCTTTGGGTACTAATGAGACATTACATTCGCTCAAAGCCTGTAAAGCCACGATTTAATTACCGTTTGTAATTTCTCAAAAAGAAAAGAGCTGTGTGGTTTTATGGATTTTCAGGAAGGTATTCCAAATGCTGTACAGGCACCATCTTTTCATTCCATGGATGTTGCACTCTCTTTAAGACTTGCGGCTTTCTGCTGATTAATTCAGCAGATGACAGAGTTGGAAGATCTTTACCATATTTGCATCTTCAGCCAAATAGCATTTCTTTTTCCCCAGAGACATCACAACACCATTTCTACAGCCTGGGAAGTGGTATCTCCTGAATTTTACTTTTTATAACCATTGGCAGCCTGATCTCATCATATACCCAGCTAATACTGTATTTAGCTAGAGCTGCTGTAGCAGAACTTCTTCATGTATACTGACATTTCTTTGGTCACTTCTAGACACAGAGCTCCCCTTTCTTTATGGCTTCACACTTTTTTAAAACACCTGATAAGGACTGTTGTGAATTGTGTGTAACGGGAGGCAGTGGGAATGGTATGAATAGACTACAATGATGCATTGCACAATTCCATTTAAGTATACACATCTTATGGGAAAGTTGCCAGGTTTGTGCAGGTACAACACTAGGAGGTGAGTGCTGCATTTGGTGGGAATAGCTCAGGGATGGTCTGTTGTCATTGTGGGAGTAGAATTGAAATAATTGCTTTTTCGTTTCAGATAACAAAGTTACTTCCTGTTGTACTTTAGCATTAGAAATAGTTCTTGTTTTATGAACATTTCCCAAGTGCTATCCATACAAAGCTGAAGAAGCTCACTGTAAAGCACTTTCCCCCTTAATTTCTTGCTTTTGTTTAAAAATTCCACTCTTGCTTCTTCTCTTACTTGTATTTGACTGTTACTTTGTCCTGCTGCAGGCAACCTTCTGCTCATTGTTTACACGCTTCTTCATTATTTAATTTCACAAACAATGGGTTTTGGAGGAGAAAATGTGGGGTTTGCAGGCAAAATACTTGGTCTCCTATGGTTTCACATATCTGGTACTAGAGCAGCACTTTACAAATTGCATGTTTCATGCTGACAAGTTTGTAGCTTATCAGCTTTCCTCCCTGCAGACCAGACTGCTTTTTATTTCAGAGGCCTGTTAAGCCTTCCTCTGCAGCTGGGATCCCTTGGTGGGGTGTAGTGGTGGCTCCCTAAAAGCTATGAGTTACTTAAGAGTTCGCAGCTTACAAAAATCCAGTGGGCAGCTCTGCTTATGGAAAGGGAAATGAGCAGGCAAGCAGTGGTGGCTCCTCTTGTCTCTAGCAAAGAGCAAGTTAGCAATTACTTTCAATATCACAGATTGTCTTCTGTTGAACTTGGCCCATCTTCTCTGCTTTCACTTTCTTATTGCCTTCCTTAGATTTGAACCTCAGGGAAATGTCCCTAACTTTTTTCTTTTGGTGGTTCCATCCGAGTATCTGTGTGAGTTATGAAAAAGTGGAATGGCTTCCTCCACTGGCTGCCATGGAATCCAGCAGTGTTGCTATACACAGAGTTCTGATGTAGCAAGTGCTTATGGGGAGCTTTTTTGGAGGGTGGGAGGTGTTTCTTTGTCTTTGTTGTATTACTGGCTAAACTTTTGTGGAGCTTAAAAAATAAAAATTAGAGGAACCATGCACCAAACTACATAGAATTTGTGAGAAAAATATCCCTGTTTGGGAAGGTTCCTAACATAAATACAAGTGCTCATGAGCAAGGCAGAAATTCTCCAGTTACATTCTCAAATCTGCTTTTTAAAGGCAGAATACATGGAACATATTTCACTATCTCTGCAATGGAGTATAAATCTTGTGATCTTGTGTGAGTCCTCTGCTGTATGCAGCACTTCATGCTCCTGTTTCCCACTTGTTTTTTATTTCCCACCCATTAGTTAGGAAGTAGCTTGAATAATTCCTTTCTTAAAAAAAAAATTGCTCTAATTAAATTTGTATTCAGATGTATATCTTGCAAGTAGCTTTTAGAAATGAGGATTTCTAGAAGATGTTTCATGAGTCAATTAAATTGAAAGTTCAAGGTAAAGTTCATGTAACTTAAAAATAGAAAGGCTTCTAAAAGAGAAGATGTATTTATTCATGCCACCTACTAGATTCCATGAGGTATTAGTCTCCTTAATATTCATATTTTTGAAGACTAAAGGCTCTTCTAATACAGTTCTCATGCTAACTAGATTTCTGAAGGATAATTTTTGCAGGCTTTTGTTAATATGAGTAGGGCTCATTAAACACTATTAAAAGGAGGTGACAATATAGCACTGGAATGCATATTTTGAGTAGTGGTTTCTTGAAAATGAGGCAAAAAAAATAATTTCCTTACAATGGCTTTTCATTTATGGTGGGTTTTACGTATTGTGTGGTATATTATGAAGGTAATGAAAATCTGCTATGATTGAAAAATTAGTTCTGGCATTTCCACTTAATTGCATTTAAAAAAAAAATCTCAGTGTACAAAATTCTTTATTCTGTAGAGACCTGTACAACTTTTAAAAAGTTAAGTGAAGGCAATGCTTCTTATGAAGAATATTCATTTTAACTTTTTCCCCCCGCTAGCACTAGTTATAGTCCCAGAAGATATGGCAAAATGTTAAAGCTGTGAAATAACATTAAAATGCCATTTAATGTGTCAAGGGAAACTTTGTTTATTTTTTTTCCTCTCAGATAAAAAGACGTGAATAAAAGCTTTTTCTTCTTTGGTGCTCACAGGTTTTCAAGTAGATGGAGCAGGCTGTTGCTTGCAGCAGATTATACCAGATGCCAAGTTGCCTAGGGATGTGTGCTTTGTTTGCTGGAGACAGGGCTTATTGTCTTGCCTCCAGGCATTAGGTTGAGTCTGTTAGACTATATAAGTAGTGATTTTTATCCTTTGAGTTAGTGGAGTGTCACATGGTGCTATGTGACACTTTTAGGCAATGCATGAAGTATGATTTTTATTTTGTTATTTTTTCTTGGATAAGTAGTAGGTAACCTCCATTGAAGTTTTGCAAAACCCTTCAGTGTTTACCACTGAAAGAAAAGAGGGATCACAGGTTTTGGAGACATGTTTCTATGTTCTGTGCTGAAGAAATAGACTAAATTAGTGTCTTATCATAGTTCTTTACCCACAGAAATATTATCAAGGAAGAGATAAGAAGATGTGCATTTATATTATACACTTAGTGTGCAAGTAGAGGACCAACAAGGTTCTGTATGATGAATGTCTGAACATTTCCTGAAAGTTCCACTAAAACAAAATCAAATATCTTATAGACATTTGCTGCATTTATATTGGATATGAAGTAACAGTCAAAATCTATTTTCTTGTTATTTCTCACCTGTGTTTGTTTCTTTCCTTTAAAATACCTCATTTTAGTGCAGCATCCAACACAAGGTATTTGGCAATATGGCCTGTGATCTCCTTTATTATTACAGTCTGTGTGTTATTATGAGCTTTCATTTGAGCTGTAAATTGTAAACAGATTTGTCCATATAACAAGTGTGGAGTGAAAATTCTGATCAGGGAAACTGTCTGTGGTACCACTCTGGGTTGGTTTGGGATTTTTTTGTTAAAATTGCCATTGCTGGAAATAGACAGATGGTCATTTAGCATTCATGTGCTTGTTGAACATCACTTCCTTTAGTGCATTCATCTTGGAGACAGCTCAAGAAAGCTGAAGAGTATAAAATTGTCTAAGTACCTGTGTATTGTGGATATTTTTTCTGAAAGGTGTTATGACGTGTCTTAGCCTATTCCAACATAAAGTTAAACACTTCATGAATTCATACCTTGCTGGAGAAAAGATTCCAGATTCCAGTTTGACAGAAGCCTGCCAGGAGGTTGTGATACGATATGCAACCGTGAAGGATCGTTCTTGAAGCAACCCCATAATATGTTAGACCTAGCCGATCACCTAAACTTATTCAGCACTTTTCTTTCATGTTTTGCACATTGCAATGCAGTTGTTGTGTTGGTTATTGTGCTAATGGATGATCTTCAAAGTTTGATGAACATTGGCAAGTTTTGCATCTCACTGTTTTGCGTGCAGCTGCTAGTTCTGTGCAGGCCTTCCATTAGTTTTGAGACTTAGTGCTGGCTTAATACTCACTGTTGAATTCAAAGTGAGTGAAAATGTTACTAATGAAATGAACAGTGTTAACCATTTCATTTTAATGTTTTGATTTCCTGCTTGATGCTAAGGTAGCATTAAAGGTAAGGAGTTACATAAGGTATCCAGACAAATGTTTCTCAGCCAGAGGCAAGTACTTAAGGCTTGAAAGTGCTCAATATGCTTAAATACTTAAACATTTTAAAGCAACTGCATATTTCAAAGTAAATAAATGTTTTAAGTACCCATCAGAAGACTGGTGTAACTGGTCAATTCTGACTGGTGCTGCATAAATGTAGCTACATATATGCTACATAAATGTTCTGAGTTAAGGGTTCCTGCCTGTGTCCTGTCCTCTGTCCCTTGCATTCTGTGTAGCTTCTTGAATCGATGTTAATTACTCTATCCCATCTTTCTTAGCCAGTTTCTTTTCTACCATTTTGGCAAGTAAAGTTAAGTGAACTTGATTAGAGGTTTCAGGGTTGTGTTTTTGTCCAAGATATGCAATGGTCATGGTCTCTGTATGTACTCCCCAAACTGAACCAGGTGTGCTCTAGCTTGAAATGGGGTTCTTTTGGTGTGTTGGTTTGTTTGGTTTCTGAGGCTCAGACATATCCAAGTTGCTTCTGATTTGGTGAGGTCTTCATTGTGATTGCTTTCTGTTGTCACATGCATAATATGACTGTGTTGTAGTTGAAAATGATAACTAAAAAAATATTGACATACTGTTTGTCCTTCTTTAGGAAAGCCCAACAAGGGAAGAAGAAAGTTGTTCTAGCAGGTTGTGTACCACAAGCCCAACCTCGCCAGGAGTACCTGAAAGGCTTGAGTATTATAGGGGTATGTATCTTTAGAAATCAAAGGTTTTCATGAATGTTTTCAATATGTTGATGTCAATATCTAGACTCTTGGAAAAAGCAGTAGAGAAGCTTCCTGCCATGTCCCCCTCCTGTTCATCTTTTTGCATTATACAACATTTAAACTTTTCCTTCACTCAAGGGTGATTTGATTTGGCTGTGGTATGAGGGGAGAAAGAAAAGGATGCTGTTGTTGGAACTGACTTCCAGTGCCCTTTGAAGCCTGGAAATTTCCATGCTTCATCCAGGATGAAGGTATCAATTACCATAGTCTTAAGAATATCACAGTTTATTTGCTCTAAGACAAGCCTTAAGACCTTTGTTAAAATCAGTGGAAAAAGTGTAGGGGACTAGAGCAGATGAGGGTTTGGTGGTTGTTTTTTTACTTCACACTATTAAGCAGAATGGAAAATAACAATTATTATTTTCATTAAATTTGAGGCAGTCTGAAGAGTTAAATCCACTGGTGACAGACTTGTTAAACTGTTACCAAGCTTTACCTTGAAAATGAACCCACAGAGCATTAACTTAAGTAATAAAATGTTTTCAGTATTCTGTGGGATGTGGTACTACTGTATCATTGAATCACCTTTGGAAAAGAAAAAAGTAAAATGGGTGAATGGACTTCCTCTTTGCTCAGAGGCCACAAAATTATTGATCCATAATTGGTTGTTATAACGAGGATAATAATACCTACACATATGTAGACAGAGGGAACAAAAATGAGGAAATCACTATCCTTTGACCAAAATTGTAAGTTGATGTTTCAGTTTTGATGAATTTAACCTATTAAAATTGGGAAGTTTGATTTTTATTTTTTTTAAAACATTTCCCCCTTCTTTTTTAAAATTTTCTTTTAGGTAACATGTAATTTCTGAAAATTTACCGCTTCTCATCATCTTCATTTCAGTACCTAGAACCAGTGTTTCATGAAAAATATTAGTATTTTTTGCAGGAGGATTTCTGTTAGGAGATGAATTAGGTGTTAATGCAGTGTTCCCAAGTACTTTGAAACTAGACCTGAAAATACTGAAATATAGTCTTTGCAATAAGGACAGTGTCCTCTGGCTGTCATTGCTGTCATAAAATTTACTGTGCTTTAAATAAGAGATCCCTCAGCTCAGAAAGGTCTCAGTCTTGAGGCAAAACTATTAACAAAAACAAAGCTAAGAGCATATTATTGTCTGTGTTTTCAGTTGGTACATTTAAAATTTTCTTCCCATTTTATAAAGAATATATGTGAGAGGGTGACTGTATTTAAAGGACAAGACTTGTTATCTTACTATTGCAAAATATTTTTGAAAGGCAGTTTTTTCAGAATTAAGAAATAGAAAATGTTCTGTTGGCAATAGGATATTGATTCTACTTTAAAATTTTAAGCATTAAGGGTACAGTTTTGAAAATCTTTCGTTAATACCAGGTTGGTCTTCATCTTAGCTGAGAGACATGGTTGATTTATTGTTGCTTATATGAGTTCTGCTGTTTTCTCCACCCGCCCTTTTTTTTTTTTTTCTCTTTTTCAATATTTATTTTAAAGGACTGTGTTTTCTGAGAATATGTTTATTTACCAGCAATTGTAACTCCCTCAGGGTGGCTTTCTAAAGGCAGTGTGTCAGAGTCTCTTCTGCTCCTCTTGTTAGGATGGAGGAGGAAGTTGTGCTGTAACTACCAGAGAAATTCTAGTAAACCAGAGCTTGTTTTGATCTGCATTTGAAAAATACAGGACTGAACTTCCACTGTTCTTTATTTATTGCCTGATTTGGGCAGAAGGAAAGGAAGGGCAACTTCATATCCTTCTTACCATTTGTGATGTTACTGTGCTTCTGTATTTCTTTAAAGTAATTGCTACTTTATAATTGCTACTTTTTAAACACATATATATAATGTGGGTTGAGGCCTTGCCATAGGCTGTGTGTAAGGCAAACCATAATGTCACATGACAAGGTGAAGGAGCTCTTTTGTGGAACGGGGAAACTCTAGGCAGTAATAAACCTGCCAAGGGTGTAAAGTACCTGAAGCACATAATGATGCATTACAGAGGTTCACAGCCAGTTCCCCTCTGGTGGTTTCCAAAGCTTACTCCTTTGTGTTTGTGGTGTACTCACTTCAAACTCAAGTGCTTGTGCAGTGCAAAAAGAGACATCAACTCTCCTATGTAGTTATTCCTCACTTTTCATTTCTAGTTGCTGAGAAGTAGGATGTGTGACTGCTAATTGTTTTGAGGGGATTATGGGGGAAGGAAAAGGAGACACAAGGGGCAATGAAAGATTTAGCCGACAGCTTATGTTTTGGGACCCATGAATGGATGTAGGTAATGGTAGTGTTTCTTCACTTCCTGAGCTGCGTACAAGAACATACAAAACCCTTGCTCCCTGTGATAGTTGAATCATTGGAATGGTATATTTTATTTCATTGACATTTTCTGGAGTTTTAAGATGCTTAATCTCCAAATGATGCTATGTATTGGAACCCCTGGTCAGGTTGCTGGGAGTTTATAGATCTTAAGAGGCTTCACAAAGCCCATGTATCTGTGCTTTGAAATCATCAAACTTGCTGTGCAGACTGAAAGCACAGGGCCTAATTCACATATGTATTCCATTAAATGCATACAATATGTTGGGGAAGATGAAATAGCAAGGCCCTATAAATATGAGGGCCTGGCAAAAGAATCAGAGAATACAGATATCGAGATGAAAACGAGGTTTGAAATACCAAACCTTCATTACTGAGCATCCCGAAAACAATAATGCAATCCCCCCTTTCTGATAGATCCTAAGGTCAAATGGAATGTCCTGTCTCACCCCCCAATGTGTGGTTCATCCCATACCTGTAACCCTCCCCTGAAGTATCCAATGTCTGTAACCCCATTGGCCCAAGTCCTGTCCCAGCCCACCTTGAAGCCCCCTAATAAGGTGTGGCCGAGGGACCGGACGCTCTCTCTCTCGGATCTCCCTGCTGGAACACCCACCTGGCACCATCTCTCTCCCTCTCTCTCCCCCCGCTCTCCCAGGGCCTGCCACGAGTTGCGGCTAGCAACTCTAAGCAGGGCCCTTCATCCTTTACAATAAACCATATGCTCTAAAGACCGGGCCTCAGAGATCCTGCGTTACCACCCACCCAAACCGTCCTGGAGTCCAGCAGTCCCCGCACAATAGCTCCACAGGTGAGTGAATCCTGAATGAGAACTCCAATTCTCCTTCCTTCTCTATCTTTCTCAGTGTAACATCTAGCATCAAAGACCTATCACCTTCTGCCATACTCCCATCACCCAAGGGAAGTCTGTCATGCCTAATCTTTCATCTGCACAAACGCTCACAACCAATCCGGTGTTGCTACTCTGGAAGGCTGTAAACCCCCCTTTGCTGCAGCTCTCTTGAGTCAGAAGGTGCAGGTCCCATGCGTGGTAGGGCACTGCAGGCCCTTCAGCCAAGGTGAACCTGAAGTCACTGCTCCCAGGAGAGGTATATAGCTATGAAAAGCCCTCTGCCAAAGCTCGTTGCATTCTCCTGACCTCCAACTAACCCTTTTCCCTGGCTATTCTACTGTATAAGGCAAGCTTTAAGTAATTTTCTTTTCATATCCAGTCTGAAACTCTGGAATGTGATTAGTGGGAATGCTGAACACTCCCAGCAGCAGCACGTAACACTAGGAGCACTGCAATAAAATAGATGGTGCAGCATAAAAAATGCTAAGTGCATTACAAAAAACAGGCACTTTATTTCTCAAGCTCTACACCTGTAATTGGTATACACTTTTAAGTTTAATGTACCTTATTCCTTCATTTGTAAAATGCTTCACTGAGCAGAGCTTCATCAGTGCCATTGTGAAAGGAAATCACTGGAACCTTACCAAGATGCCAAGTGTCCGTACATCCGTACTGCTTTGGCCTCATAAACGAGGAAGATGGTATTTCTGTGGTTCAGTTCATAAAAGTTTCAATGATGTTTGCAAAACAGAGATAGTGATACTTGTCTACCTTGCAGCATTTATAAGGCCAGACTGCATTCAAGATTGCGAGCCTGTCTGCTGCCCTTAAAACAGAGCCTTGCATGAATGCAGATATCCAATATGTATTTCATGAAAGCCAAATTTGATGGAATTTTACTCTGAATTATTTGAATTAGCAGAACTTCTTGGAAAGCATGCTGGAAACCTGGGAACAGGTGGACACTGTTCATCTGTAATTTATGGCTAAGAATAATTTAATACAAATCTCAGCTGGTCGGCTTTGGCTTTTTAATTCCCATGTTGATATTCATATAGGACACTTGAACCTGGGAAGTCAGAAAAGAGTGTCAGTTAAACACCTGCTTTTAAACTGAAAATTGGATGTGCAAATAGAAAATGTTCATTTCTACAGCAGTTATGTACTATGCTATAAATCAAAGGGTGTAGCAGTTAATTTAGATAAGAATTATCTTTCAGCTGTGTCACTGTTCAGTAATGAAAATCAGTTGTTTATGTGCATCTCTGGGGTAGTCACCTTCCCTTAAAGTTTGTGTAGATCCTCCTCTCAGAATACATTCCTAACCCAGAGCAATGCCCATTACCATGGTCGGTATTGTCAGCAAAGATTTTAAACATAGATGTTATCCCTCTGAAGCCAGGGTGGCTAGTCACATGCCTTTTGAAGTTACGTATTAAGCCCTAGATTTATCTTGCCTAAGTGCTGTAATTTGAGAGTCTGTTTTGCTCAGCTCTCTTTATGGTCAATGACGATAATTATCTCTAAAATAATTTAGATTTTTAGAAGACATGAAGTGCCTTTTGAAGCCCTGTATTTCCCTTTTACTGGCTTTAGAGAGGGGATAGGCTGAGTAGTCTTTTAACATCCAGCATTTGGCATAGATCCCTAAACAAGGTGAGATGAAACTGAGAGTTGGTGAACTGGAGTTAAAATCTTCAGGGTTATAAACAGCATGTTCTAATTACCTCAAATAGACTATTTTATCTATGTAGTGACCATTTTGTTTCTTAACAATGTCAATGAGAATCAATATATAGGGTTTTTCCAAGATGAGAAAAAAAGATTGTTTTACTTCAAGTAGCTCTGTATAGATATTATGCTTACTCCTAGGGTGTTCATATTGGATCTTAGGAAAAATTTCTTTATGTAAAGGGTGGTTATGCATTGGACCAAACTAGTCAGGGAAATGGTTGAGACACAATCCTTGGAGGTATTTAAAAGTTGTGTAGATTTGGTGCTTAGGGATATGGTGTAGTGGGGGGTTTGGCAGTGCTAGGTTATTATGAATACAAATGATTGCTGAGCTGCACTTATGCCTAGCTCTGATCCCACCAGGAAGGGTCAAAGATTTTTCCTGGCCTTTGTTTCAATTTAGCCTTCATACTTTGATAAAACTCTTTATCCTTTTTATCCTTGCTTTTTCACCAGACAGTTTCCCTCAGCTTTCAGCTCTGTTCTGCCTGTGGCTCTTGTTCACCTCCTAAAGGAGAACCATTTGAAGTGGACAATGAGGTCCAAAATGTACTTAACTATGCTGGAACCAAGGTCCCACAAGATCTATGGAACCAAGTGGGGTGCACTAACCACACCCAGCAGTGGCGTCCTGCTGTCAGTCCTGGGGGGTTGTTTTTTTGAGACAGTCTGCAAAGAAATGTTGAGGAATGGTGTTGCTTCCCTTCATACACCACCAGGATGTCTTTCTGCTTCATGGACTTCCTCATGCCTGATGGAGAGAGACATTATTGGAGCTCTGCTCTGAAGGTTTACACATATCTTAGATACCAGTCCAGAATTATCCATAAGGTTAGTGAGACGTGAGGAAAAGCATCCAGCAGACCTTTATATATTTGAGAAAATTTCATTACTATGACTTTGCAATTTTTTTTACTTTTTCATCCCCCCCGCCTCTTTTCTTTTTCCCAAATAAGAGTTTTCTAAACCTTTCCCTCTTTTCACTTTAGGTTCACCTCACATTTTCTAAGATACTTTTATCTTCATAACTGCAGACTGGAAGCATTCCACATTTTCTTCTTGAGCACCTGGGGGCTTTAGGGGGGCTTGGGGGGCTTTAGCCAAATAATTTCCAATATCAAATGAAAGATATTTAACGTGGGAAATAACATGTAAGGCAGAACAAACATTCATTTCTGGGTGCAGATTGCATTGTCTCTCAGACCTATAATTTTAATTACTTACATGAGCCATCTTCTTGACAGACATATTGAGAATAATTTAATTTATCCAACCAAATGAGGATGCAATATAATAGTTGGTGGGTTTTTTCCATCTTTATTCAACAGGGGATTTGGAGCAATGCAAAAATTCCTCAGATGCACAATGCAGAAAGTAATTGGTGGCTCAGGTTATGAACCACCCAGATTGCTCATATTTTAAATTACTAAAATGGTTATGAACATAAACAGTCTAGTAGTGAGACATATAGCAATAATGTTTTAGGTAATATAACACAGACTTTGCTCCCTGTCTGTAGTGTAGTTTTAGATGTGTATACTTCTATTTTCAAGTGGATTTTTTCTGTTTATTTTTAAACATTTAGTAGAAAGTACATATGTTAAATATCTTGAGTCATAATTTTTAAAACTATCCAAAATGGACATATACACAAGTATGTAAATATGCATGTCTTCCATACAACTGCTTATGTGTGCTTTCTGTACAAGTTGATTGCTAGATATATATGTCTGTAATGTGAATGCTTGTGATTCAGAAAATTATTTAAATCCATTTATTTTTTCAATAAAAATATTAAAATGCAGATATTAGCAATAATATAACTTAATTTCTAGAATTAATAATTAATATACTGTATTAAAAAATCTAAAATAGTGAACATCCCTATTTTAAAAGTCTGTATTTCAAAAGATTAAAAAATTAGAAAAATAAAAATACTTTGACATGGACTTGATCCAACACCCAGATGAGGAAAGAAACTGACTTCAGTTGGGAATTTAAAATCAGACTCCAACGATAGGTGAGGTTTTTTTTAACTTCTACTAGACAGATTGGAAAAATGAATGTGAGGCAAGATTGTGCAGTCTTGTATTTACAGGAAAAGACAAACTCGGTGGTTTAGGGCAGAAAGACTTACTGGCTTTGATACAAGGGATCCAAGTTCCAGACCAGGTTGTTGCAAACCAGGTTCTTGTCTTGAAGCCTCTGCAACTTGTGCTTTTCTGCTGGTTTTAGAAACAAGCTGGAAAAGAAACTCCAAGGGAAAGACTGCTAAAATCATACTGAATCTAATGTAATGTACAGCTTAGAGAACCAGTGTTTAAAAAGGAATTATGGAAAAATTACAAACAAACTGAAGTGTGACAAGTTGGCTTTTCTGCAGTGTGTGTAAATATCTATAGTCGAATTACATAGAAGAGGTGGTTTGGATGAAAGCTCTGGAAAGAATCTCAGCTTCCAGAATTCCTGAGTGTTTAATTTTTCAGTGTTAATGTTGATTCCTCTTAGTTTATATGCCAAAATCTCAGCAGTGTGTTGGCCATTGACTTTAAATAAAGACTAATACATCTATTAAGAAATAATTGAACTATTTATCTCATTTTTGGTGAATTTTGGCAAATGTAATACTAAAACATAAATTTGTTGTCCTTATTGCAGACGTTGTATAATGATCATTAAAGATTATTCTGTGTTGTGAATAGCTTTTCTCTCCATTTCCAAACACAGCCTGCATCAAGTTCAGGAGAATGTCTTGTTCTGTTAAACTTCACAAAAGTATTTTTTATTTTCTTCCTATGTTCCAGTGTCTTTCCCCTCCAGTACCTCATTCATTTTCTCCCCTATATTCTACCCTGACAGTATCCTCAGCTTTTTGTTGTGTTCTCCACCATCCACTATTTTGCTGTGGAGACTGGGGTGAGGGAACGCTTTGGCTGTTTGAGCCATCCAGGTGCTGAGTGCCTGGTTCACCATTGCCTGTCATGGACCACGAACAGCACTTAAGGCCTAAACTCTTTTCGAGCAATCTGGTGATTATTTGCCAAATTTATGGGAACTTGCCATTTTTGAGGACAAAATTTGGTTTAAATTCAGTGGTAAATTTTAAAGTTACTTTTGGCAGATTGACTAAGATCCACAGAGAATAAAAATTGGCTAAAAACACAGCCCAAAATTCTTCACTACCCCTTAATCCAGAAGAAGACACTCTTGAAAGACTAGTTAATATGAAAGTATGTCCAGTTGTTGACTACTTAGGTATTTACTTTCTGACTTTTTTTAGGTTCAGCAGATAGATCGTGTAGTAGAAGTTGTGGAGGAAACTATTAAAGGTAAGCATCACGCTTGAACTAATTGCAGCTAATTGGAAACATTTAAGCGTTAGCAGAAGTGTTGCTGGTGTGTTCTTTTTCACCCTGATACTTGCTTTGTGCTCTAGCTGAATGTTTGGACAGTGCTGTTCTTTGTCATGTATACTTTGTATAAGTGATAATTTCAGAGATCTTTCCTATACGGAGCTCTGTGGGCTGTTGGTTTCATAGGTAAATAATCAAGAGGAGACATCAAGAAATCATTTCATCAGTGTAGGTTGATGTAGAATATTGTATAAGTCTCCTGCACTATTTTAATTGAGTGTTACACTTCTACTTCCTTTTGTTTAGTTCTCTGGTATTTCTTCTTTTCCGATGCTTTGGCTTACCTCCCTGAGCTCTTCTCAGCAGGGCGGATAAATTATCTTCTGGTTTAATGTTCTTTTGTAACTCTGTTCCTTGTTCTCTCTGGCTTTGTTTGTGTGTGTACTCTTAGTACTTTGCAGTGAAGGAGGGAAAAAATCCAGTATTGTTTCTGCAGCCTGACCAGTAAACATTTGCTGTTAAATAAATAAATTTGTCTGGGTCTTTCTGGGTTACCTAGGTTTGTCTCCATTACTTATCAGGCCATAAAAATTACTGCTCCATGAAGCTTTAAATTACAAGGTTTAGTTTAATTGGCTGCACTTTCAATATAAACAAGTGTCTAGTCCACAAGACATTGTCAGTAACTTTAATGCCGGAATATGATTTTTTTTGAAGTACAGGATGAAAGTTTAAAGCAGTGCAAATTTTTAAAAGGAACAAAAGCTTCTATCATGAAATTGTGTAGTGTGGTGTAAGGCTTCTAGAGCTTGTGGTTTGAAGACCTTAAGATTTCATGTTGCTTTGAATGCTTTCAGGAGTGAAACCTGTACTTTTATGTCCTCCCAACCAAAATTTTTCCCAGATTATCCTTAACTTACAGCATCTATTTTTGGGGAGTAGAACCTACTTTGCCATACAAAGAAAGAAGAAATACATTCAGTACATATTTTTTTATTTAATAAGCCAAACTCTGTTCCCAGAAACATCATGGTGTTCATGACAATATGTTGGAAATTATGATGCTTCATGATTTTTACAACGGTATTTTATATCCCTATCTGCTTTTTCCCAAATTTTACTAGTTCTTAAGGGAGTAAGATGATAACCTGGGTCAGCATGCCCTCCCTTTACAAAAATGGGGTTTGTAATATTTATACTGACTCCAGATATTACTGCCAATTTTTTGATAACATAATTACTCAGGTTATGGTGACTGAATGTTAAAGAGTACATATAATCTAGTAGCAGCTGTTAAAATAATGATTTTAACTGAATGGATTTTTCTATTGCATTTTAAACATTGATATAATGCTGGAAAATAATGTTCATAGCAATGTTAATGAACACTTAAACTTTAAAAAGTGTGAATTTTTGGAAGGATTTTTGTTCCTTTCTAGCTTACTAAAAGTGATTTGAATTAGAAGGAGAAAGTGAGCTGCTGAATTCCATACATAGTGCCAATTCCATCAGGGATTTCCCAAAAGGTAATGGAACACAGGATGTCTGAAGTTTTATTGGGAAAAAAATGAACAAAAACCAGCTCTCTGTTTTGAGAGAGTCAAACAGAGATGGTCAAGAAACTGAGACTGGATCATTTCTCCTCATAGGAGAGCCTGGCAAGGCTCAGGGAGGGGGAATCACATCAAAGTATATAAATTCCTGAAGAGAGGGTTCAAAGAAAAGTGAGACAGACTCTTTTCAGTGGTCCACAGAAAGGACCAGAGGCAACAGGCACAAAAAAAGCACAAGAGGTTCCCTCTAAACACCAGGAAACACATTTTCGCTGTGAGGATGACCAAGCACTGGCTCAGGTTACTGAGGGAGGTGGGTGGTAGAGATTCCATCCCTGGCTGTATTCAAATCCTGTGGATATGGTCCTGGGGAACTGGCTCTCCGTGTCTCTCCTTGAGTGAGAGGGTTGGACAAAGTGGTCTTCAGTGGTCCTTTCCAACTATAACTCATCTGTGACAATAAAACTACAATTGGAAGGAGAATCAAGTTGGCAGAGTTCACAGCATATGATAATGGCTTACTTTGGTAAAAGCCAGCAATAAGAGGAGCGTTTACTTATATTTCTTTAATTTACTTCAAGAAGCTGCATTATTTTATGTATTTTGGAATCATCTACTAATGGAGAAGAATGTGAAGCTCTTTTTTCTTTGTGTTTTATGAAGAGTCTAACTGTGAACTTCCATTATCCAAGTGAAATGAAATACTTTAGATAACAGGACTGTTGATTGGAGTATTTTATTATAAAAAATAAATACATGGTAGGAGATTAAATTAGTGTTTGATCAAATGAAATATAGTCCTTTGTCTTCACGAGTCTACATTGTTGGTAACAGCTTCTGAAGCTGCTAATGCTTTCAGGAGATACAGGTGGTGTGGGACAGGGGATTAAATAGGAATTCTGAATTCAGAGCCAGCTTACACCTGTGACTTTTAAGTTGACTGTCATAGCTGTATGACACAATTTTTTTCACCTTTTTTTTTTTTAAGAAAAGCTAAAGTTTGCATGGGTGGAATACTCTTGTAGTGTGGTTATATATATATTGAAAGCTTAAAAAATATTCTATATTGAATGTTTAAAAAAAATTCGACTGAGTAAGTGGAACTTCATAGTGTCTATCCTCTGTAGGACAGCTCTGTAGATTGGTCGGCCTAACTGAGTTGTCTGGATTTTCTGTCCAAATTCCTGATGCTAGTTTTAAGCCTAAAAGTCTAGCTTTCCCTGGCTTCCCATTTCTTAAGTGGTATCTTAGTTCTTTCTTGGATGCTTGAATTTTGTAGTACACAGTTTACAAAAAGGGAAAGTTTGCAGAAAGATTTTTTTTCCTTATCCATTTTTTTTCCTAATAGTCATCTTTTCAGTTTTTCATAAAAATGGCTTTCCTGTTGGATTTGGTTGAAAGCTTGCTGCACTCCCAAAGAAAATTGATTTCTTGGAATTATTTAGAACTCTTTGTATGAAATATGAAAGGGTTTCTTCTAGCTTTATTTCTCATTGTTAAGGTCATTGTCAGGAAGACCTTTTCAGAACAATTCCATTTTGCTTGGTCAAGAGATAGTAGTTTCAAGAAATATATCTTTGTGGTGGTCTTTACCACATATGTGTGAAGACAGTGTAATTGTTAGTTCCCAACTCTCCATTGATAAACACCTTTTATGTGACCTTATCTTTTTATCCTGCTTCATCAGAAAATGGAAAAGAAGGATGTGCACATTTGTTGTTGCACTGACAGCTAAAAGAGAGAGAGACTTTTAAGAGGCTTAGTAATTTCTCATTTTTATGCCATCCTAGCTTTTATCACAAGTATTGAATTGAATCTTTGAAATTTCGTAATTAGCAGGTAAATTAGCAGGTAAATTGTCACTTCCAGAAGTGATCTTCAATAGCAGTGCAGTATTTGTATGCAGGTCATGTCTAATTAATATTTATACTATGTCCCAAGATATATTTTAACTAGAGGCATCTTCATGTACTTTTCATATGATATGGTAATTTTTAATCTGAAACTTCTATATTGCCTGTGAGGAACTAGACAAAATAATTCATTCACAGCCTCAGAACTGAGTTTCTCAAAGTGATGGCCACAATTTTGTAGCCAGTGTGTCTCTCAGTCTTCCTGATAAAACAGAATGATTTTGTCTTGCAGGGTTCTGATTTAACAGTTTAGTAAACCTTGCTTCATCTGCACATTACCCAAATTTTAAGTCTAGATTACAGCAATTTTTACAGCACTAGGGCAACATACTCTCTCATGTGCTTAGTTTTCCAGTACGGTGTTATGATGACATAGAATGTTAGGAAAATCTTGCTAAGGCATTGTGGTGTCTGTGAGCTAGGCCTATAATTATAGGCCTATAATTGATGTGTGTTGCATCACTTAGTAAAATTTCTGTACAGAATATAAAAGTTATTTGGGATGACCAGTATGGTCAATGGTATGCCCCAATAAGCTTAAGATTTGTCTTTGGTGGGAGCTGAAGAATGTCTTTATAGTGACCGCTCAAGTCAGCTTTTTATGAATCACTCTAAAATCTGTCTTTAAAAAAAGCCTGTCTGTGTATACAAGCTTGGCTATAAACAGTTTACAGTAGGCAAGAGAATACATTTGTTCTGTATTTTAAAGGAGAAATGCTTAATGGAGAAATTCCTCTTTTCTGTCTTTGAATTTAGGTCTTCAGAGATTTAGGTTTTCCCCCCTTCCTTTCTAGACACGCTTTCAAATCCCATGTTATTAAGGGTTTGTGGGGGTGGGAGGTGTGGGACCAGAGTATTTGTGTACAGTCTGCTATTAGCTTAGGCCTTAGGGAGATGAGGGACATAGGTTGAATTTAGTTTAGTCCACATTGTGTCTGTCTAATGCTTTCACAAAACATAGTTTTACAATGGGTCATTAGACCTGATTATAAAAAACAACCGAAGGAAATTACTTCAGGGTTGAGCCCTTTATACTTAACATAACCTTTCTCAGTTTCAGTCACCTTGACCTATCTGGTGAAGTTGTCCATCCATTCCCAGTTTAAACATTGACCATTATTTGCTCAACTGTTTAATTGTCCTCATGTGGTTAGCAGTTATGGATTCATGATAGTTGCAGTGTCTGTCTGTATGAAAAAGAGATCAATGATACCTATATTATATATAGGCTGCAGTGTAGAATTTGTACTGATTGTCCACCTGAGAGTGTGTGTATATATATGTATCTGTATGTATATGAATGCCAGAATATTAAATAGCATTTGTATATGATGCTTGATTTCACTATAAACTGCTGGTAACAGTAGATGAAATAGTCTCTTTTCGATTTCTATGACTGTGGGAAGAGTAGCCTTGACTTAAGAAGTTGATGACAGGCCAAATGAAAAATAAAAATTGGAGGAGTCGGGAGTTCCTATTTGGGGAAAAGTATCATTTGGCTCCCAGTCAGGAAACTGACTGTTTGTGCCAAAATGCAGCTTAAGGAGGGTCAGAGGGAGGGTAGTGGCCTCATCAAGTCCCTGTTTCTGTTTCTCTCTCCTTTGAAAGGACATAGAAAGGGGGGTGAAGGGGGCAATTTTGGGTGGGTTGTTTTATATATTTCACTCTGTGGTGGGTTGACCTTGTCTGGCTGCCAGACCTCCACCCAGCTGCTTTCTTGCTCCCACTCCTCATGAGGGCAGTGGAGAAAATAAGATGGAATAACTCTTGGGTCATGATAAGGACAGGAAGATCACTTACAAGTTACTGTCACGAGGAAAACAGACTCGACTTGGGGGAAATTAATTTAATTTATTGCCAATTAAAAATAGAATAGAGTGGTGAGAAACTATAGCTACCTTCCCCCACCCCTCTTCTTCCCATGCTTAGCTTCAGTCTCTCATCCCAGACTCCACAATCTCCTCCCCCTAAGTGGTGCAGAGAGATGGGGAGTGGAGGCTGCGGTCAGCACAGTAATACAGCCCCTCTGTGCTGATTCTGCTTCTCCACACTGTCCTCCTGCTCCAGCCTGGGGCATTCCTGTGGGCTCTGGGGATCCAAGCTCCAGCAAGGGTCCTCTGCAGGGGATGTAGTCCTTCAGGAACAGGCTGCTCCAGTGTGGGTCCTCACAGGCTTCGTGCACTTACTGCCAGGAGCCCTGCTCCGTGCTCCTGCTCCGTGCTCTGCCGCAGACTGCGGGGGATGATCGGCTTCGCTCTGCTCCTCTCCAGCGGCTGGCTGTAGGGAATCCAGTGGGGCACCCACAGCACCTTCCTCCTCTTTCTCCTCCTTCTCCTCTTCTCTCCTTGCTGCTCACAGGGCGTTCCCTCATGCTTCTTTCCTCGCTGCCAGGCAGTGTTTTTCCCTTTCTTACACCTGTGACAGCTGTGGAGTTCCACAGTGCCCTGTGGCAGGGCTTTTGGAGCCCAGGTGGAGTTGGCTGTGTCTGGCACTTGGCAGCCCTGCCCTCTCCTCTCAGAGGCCCCTGCAGCCCCCTCCACACAGCCCGAGAGAGTACCACATCCCTGTGATTTTTAGGAGGTAGAATTGCCTTTTAAACTGAGGTTGTGGGAAAATAAAGGCATTAACTGGAAAAACTGTGTTCGAGGCAGTTTGGGTAATGCCTTGAGCAACCTGGTCTAGTGGGAGATGGACCTGCCCATGGTGCAGGGGTTGGGACTAGATGATCTTTAAGGTCCTTTCCAACCTCTTAACTTAAGAATTCTTTGATTCTAGGAACTTGTGTCAGGGGCTGTGTTTGACAGACATAAGAAAGTTGGGTAGGATTGAAATAATGTTTCCAGTGGGAATACACAGAGCTACAGTGAGTCAGGAACTTGGGGCCATGACTGTGATTAAAGGATTCACCCATCAGTAATTCGTAAGAGTCAGTCACTGAGATTAACGGCATAATGTGATACATGTCACCTGCCTCTGTTTTGTGTGCCCTGGATTGGAAATTTTGGAGATATTGCTATTTAAACAAAATTACAATTTTTTTGTTGTCATCAAAGCATTATGGGTAGAAAGAGTGTCATTACTCAAACAAGCCTTTTTCCCCCCCTTCTGTTATTTAAGAACTACTTTGATAACAAGCATTGGCTTATAAAAGATCTGGCTGGAAGGTGTCCCACTGTATGGATTTTAAATGAAGGTTTTTTCATGTGGCCAGATGCTTCAGTGAGAAGACCAGGTTGCATTTTGATTGCCCCTTTCTGACTGCTTACTAAAAGTGTGATGTACTGAAGGGTACTGATGAGTTCCAAATGGCAATATCATGATCTGTGCCATTATTAGTTCAGAGAGTTCAGCTTTGTAGACTGTAAATTAAATAAAAATGTGGAGCATGATGAGGAATATACAGTAATTGTGGAGAAACTGTTTATGCAAAGGCAGACTTTAATTGCTTTTGTAAAACATCAGTAATTATGTGGCTCAACATTAAAATCGTCTCTGCTGGGCCAAGAGATTTCTGTTGCCATCAACCAGTTTTTGCTCTTACAAGAAAGTTTATTGCTGTTTTTGCTGTGTCTGTTCAAATGCTTTTGGATATGAAGGGACTATTAGGTATGTGAGATGATCTAGGACTTTAGATAGGTTTAGTAATTATTTTTCTCAGTGTAGTTATTTCATTGATTTAATTTATAAATCTGATATAACTGACTGTCTTTATTATGACTATCACTGTTATGACTTTATTTTGTTAAGTAGCTCATAGAAATTGAATGGGAGATACACAGTGCCACAGAAGAGGAAAACAAGCAATTGGGGGAAACAGACTGAAAATCTCAGTAGCACAACTGTGATTGCTCATTATTAAATGAGCCTGTGATGTGCAAGCAAAAGGTGCCTTTTCTTCCAAACCCGCATGTGCTCTTTTCCACGCTTTGAGTGAATGACTATCTTACAGCATCCCTATTTTTCTGTCCTATTCACATTGGTTAGATTCATCTGAATTTAGCTCTCTTAGAGAATCCTCGTGCCTGGTAAATGTAAAGGGTACCTCATGATTTTGGATACAGTGAGAAGTTCAGCTCAGCATTTCACTGTAAGGCTAAATTTGTTCTGTTCATCCTGCACACCCCAAAACATTAGGCAAATTACTTCTGCTGCTGCAGCTGGCTCTGACAATCCTGCTTTCAGCACTTCCCTTCCTCATAATGCAGCCTGTTTTATCTGATTCAAAATGTCTTTTCCCGTGGAAGTTTCTCTCCAGGATCTCCTGAGGTTTTGAGCAGAATCTTTGATCCTAATCAAATGCATTTCTTCACAGAGAGGTGAGGACGGAGGGTCAGGGAAACTCTTCCTGTAGTCGATTCTTAGTATTGTCCTTCTGGGCTGTGTAATTGTGGCTGGCATTTTGAGCTCACAGGAGATTTAACGTTCAGGCACTTTTTCAGAAAGACAATAACATTGCATGATCTCAGAATAAGTAGGATGAAGCTAGTGAATCCTGAAAAAAATGCAGTAGTGCTTTAATAGGGTATTTCAAGTGCTTTTGCTGTGATAGAGGAAAATACTATGGATGTGTCAGAAATGTTCTGGGACACTTATATTCTTAATTTAACTTGGCAAAATTTTTACATGGACAGTAATTCCATGTTAATAGTTACCTCTTCTTCCGTATGACTTCTTGTACAGTGCGGTTTTAGTGCTTACAGATATTGTTATGATTGAGTCATACACTGGAGACATGCCAAGAATAAAGAGATATTGTATGTTTAATGGAGAGAAAGTGGTGTATTAATTTTAGCAATATGGGACACCTGTGGACCTTTTCTACTGAATATCTTGTTTTTGAAATTACATTAAGTGAATCTTAAAAATCTCCTGTCGTCACCAATGTGACACTCAGATTCCAGAGTCTTCCAAAGCAGTATTATTGTTGGATGCTAATTCCAAGTGCAACACTTAGTAGTTCTCTGTATTTCAAGCTAATTACAAATGTGCTGTATGCTTAGTAATTCCTTCACATTTCTATGAAGCTTTTTGATTTGGTATAGGGTGGAAAGCAATCTTTTTATGAAAGAGTTTTGAATGCAGAGACTGGATCAAACATAACACCAGCTATCAGCATCCTAATGGGACTGGATGCCTGGCCCAAAGCACGGTGCAGTGAAACACAAGGAAAGATCAGTAACTCTGACACCATTGGTCTGAATTATTCCCTGTTCCTGTCTACACCAAATGAAGGAGTTTGGCTGTTACAGAACATTCCCATCTTCACTGATCTAGAAAAGGAATAATTTATATTAATTGCTTGGTCAGGAGCAGGGCATATACCTTTCAGTTAGGTTTGGCTTTTCTTTGCTCCCTGAATTTACTTGGGACAGGAAATGCCAGTGATGACATTCAGGAATGCCAGTGTGCTGCTGGCCAGCTGGTGTTGGTTTGGATGGGAGCTTCCACACAGCAGAGTCCTAAACCAATTAGTGTCCTTGTTTTTGCACTTGTGTGTGTTTGACAGCATGTGATTGCTCTGGGGAGCTTGGGAATTCCTTTGAAATCAGTCATGTCTGCTGTGGGACAGCATGTTTGTGCTGCAGGGCAGGGAGAAAAGATGGGAGAGGAACTTATGATCTGCCCATGCTTGATGCTTCTTTCAGTCTTTATTACTGCTTTTGGTTCTTCTTTGCACATATTCCTTTACTTTTTCTTTGAAGAAATGCATTATGAAGAAATGTATTACTTTGTTTTTCCTTCATATGCTTTTACCTTCCTTTCCTTAGCTACACTGCTCCTATGTGCTATTTTATCCAGTGCTAACCTTGAGGAAGGAAAACTCTCTATTCATTAAGAACCAAACAGTGGTGGAAGGAAATGTGTGCAAGAGTACACAAAATGTGCTTAATCTCGTTCCTTAAAGATGCTGGAGAAAATCAGACAGGTTGGTGAGAGACATCTGAGAAGTACAGAACAGTGTGCTGGCAACTGTGCTGAGGAAAAAAGTCTTTCAGGAAATGGTGAATAACCTCTAAGCATAGTGATGTAACTGGGAAAGGGAAAGAGTGGGTAACAAGCAAAAAAACAATAGAAATTGTTGTTGCCAAGGCTGGGGTTTCCTGCATCTTTGAGGATTTTCTGTAAAATCGTGGTTTTCAGCTGCTTGAGATATCTGCACTGAACTTGAAAGCTAATAGCTAAGAAATCTTATGTCTGGCTGGGAGTTGTGTTTCAGAGTCACACTGTATAGCTCCAGTGGGGTGTGCAGGGGTAGGGAGGGACTCTCAGTGGGTGCCCTCTTCCATCTTTCAAGCAGATGTAATTTCCCAGCAGTTGTTGAGGAGTGCCAGCCTATGGACAGAGTGAAGCTGACTATTTTTTAAACATAATATAGATCTACTAGTATCTGATATGATGCTGATAGCCTGGTAAAGTTTACTGAAATTTACTAAGCCAGGCTACTTCCCCCTGACTTATACTTGTAATAAACTAGGAAGGTACTAGTCCCATTTGAATCTGTTTGCTCTAAAATCATTAGCATGCTTCTGTGGTTCTAGGTCACATGGATATGATGTTAACCTGAGGTTCACAGGACATTTAATGCTATAATCTTATGACAAAGAAATTCCATTACCTGTTCCCTTCATATATTTGTATTTCAAGATTGGGCCTTCTCCATCAATCCTGAAGCACATGCATTTATGATTAGAGGTATATGTACGTGCCATTAAAACTGTGCTACTTCTTTGTGTCCTTTTTAACAAGTGAAAATAAATACCTTGAAAATATTTTCATTTTGCATACTGAATGATCAAATTAGACACATTTAAATGCCCTCTTTTAGACTCTTAAATAAGATTTAATATCCTGATTAATTTATTCCAACCTCATCCTTCTTGCAGATAGTGCCAAATAATGTGAATTTTATCTACTGACTTCTATATAAAGATGAGTTTAATATTAAACAGTTCTGAAAACTAGAGAGCTCTGCTTCATTTTAAATTGTTCATAGCTTGATTTCATTTGCATTTGCTGTGAGTGATTCTGCTCTGCAAGTGTCCTTGCTAGACTTGGTTAATACTTCTGTTATGTTTAATCTGTATTAATTATCTACTAATTAGTGAAAAACTGCTCTGACACATGTCCTAAACCACTAATTAACTTTTTCAGGTTTTGTTTTGTTTTTTCTTGATGTATTTTTATCTACTGCTAGACTGTGTGGAAGTAGGAAAGTTATTTTTATAGGAGAAGCAGTTAATAGGTCTGGATCATTTAGGCTTTCCTATCTAACCTGACTAGATCTGTTTGTCTTTAAGCCGTATTTCAAAGCTTGTATTGTAGAGTGAGCCCTCAAAAAAGGAGTGGTGTGTTTGCTTGATATCTGAGATGGAGCACTATCATTATGGTTAATAGACTTGTGATTAACTGAGTTTTCAAAAATGTTGTACAAAACTTTAAAAAAAAGGAAATAAACATGAAAAGAAAGACTCCTTTTAAGTTCGGGACACCTGTTTTGCTTAGATAAGTTATGAAACCTGTAAAGTCAGAGAGAAGGTAACTTAATCAGATAAAATGCTTTAGAAGTAAAGCTTAATTGCAGTGTTTTGTCCTATTCTAAGCTTTGAAAGGAGGTCATGAGTGAGATTTAAAATTACTACTTTTTTTGGTTAAACTTGATGTTGATTTGGGCTTAATAGTGCTAGTTGGACACCAGCACTAAATAAAAAAGTGATTTAGCCTTTTCCTAGTTGGAAAATAGGCAAAATATTTATTTGTAAGTTTTCTTGAAATAAGTATGAGGAAAAAAAGATTTACAGCATGTGAAAAAGTATGATTCAGTGTTTATCAAGTTATGTTTTATTAATAGTAACACTTCTGTAAACAGATGCTTCAGTGATTACTTAAAATGGAACAAATAGTCCTTGTATGGAGTAGAGGGAAAAGGATTTAAGGTCACAAATACTGTATTTGAGGGAGTTTTCTTTGTAAAAAAAATAATTAAGTGTGCCTGCCACACAAGTCACAGTAGTTGGATGTGCGTGTGCTGCTTGCCTTCTGGAAGTATTAAACTCTCTGCTAAAACTCATCTCCCACTTGGAGGCATTTTTTTAGCCTCTGGTGTCTGGACTGAAAAGTACAGGCATGTTGTTATTCTTGAGTATCCCACAGGTCTTATGAGCCTCATATTAATTCAAACTTCAGTGTCATTTAGGAGGAATATGGGAAGTGTATTTTATGTGAGAATAAGCTGCTGTTTTTGATTGTCAGGCCATAGATTTCCTGAGCTCAAGGTCGGGGTTGGGATGGGTGTTAACATCGGGTGGATCATGTGGGAGATGGTCACAGAGCTGAGGTTTCTTTCCTGAATAAAGGAAGTCTCTGATTATAGAAGCAGCTCAGTCTTATTCTTCCTATAAGTTATATTCTATCTGTGGAATGGCCTCATCTTGTGGAGTGTTTTTGGGGGTGATTGCCTGTTTGAGGACTGCTCTCAGTATGAGAAAGGGAGAGCATGAACTAAATTCCTGTTAGAGAGCAGTTACTCGCGTGGCTTCTCCTTGTGAGGGTCTGTGTTCTGAGGAGATGAGGCCTCCCTGATTATGCACACTGAGATATTACCTGGGGAGGAGGGCAGGTTGGTTTTGTGGTTTGTTGTTTTGATCTTGTTTTTTTAAACTTAAGAATGGTGGTTTGACCCTAATTCTAAGTGTGTGAATTTTAAATTTTGGGTAACTTGTTGTTAAACCTAATTGTTTTAAGACTACAGTGAATCGTTCCACTGTATTTTCAGCCATAAATCCAAATACACCTTTAATATGGCAGTGTAGCTGAATATTTAAAAATGAATAAATTGGTTTATTCCAAATAAACCACAGTATTAAGAAATAAAAAAGGAATGTTTTCTGTTTCCAGTTTAACCCACTCACTTTTGTTATACAAGTAAATAAAATGGTGCCATTCTTGAAGCTCCTCAATGAAGCATTAGATTAGAAAATAATGGCTGGTATGTGAGACAAGGATATTACTGTTATTCTCAGGAAAAGGTAGAAGTGAGTTATTTAGCAAATGCTGGTAGCACAAGCACCATATTACTAAATTCACCACAGGATATAATGAAATTTTGTCAACTGCAACTGCAAAAGTAATGTCTTTTATTTCCTGTCAACATTATGGTGTCTTCTATCAGTATTAACCATTAGGTCTCCTATTGGTATTAAATTTGATGCTATCAGGTCAGTCCTGCTCTCTTGTTCATTAGATCACATTTTCGATTTAGAATTTTTATGTATCTTTAAAAAACTTGAGGAAGATGTTATTCTAGAAGTAGTTGGGTTTTTTCCAGGCTGTTGTTGCCATATCAAGGAAATGAATTAAGAGCATGAATGCCACATTATTCAAAAATTAATTTATAACTCCTCAGAACAGGCAGTGAAGAAAGGCTTTGACTGATGAAGGAATTAATTTTGTAAATAGCTGTTGGTAACATAAATTAGGAGCTTTGATGTAACACAGATTTTAATTAATTTGAAGTGGTCATAGGCTTTGCTGTGCTGGATTTAGCTCAACTTGTACTTTATAGTTTCATGCATTCCTCTCACCCGCACACCCCCCCCCCCACACCCAATTTCAGGGTTAGCTTTTTCTTTCTTGAAATATTGGATGGACTGAAGCTGTAGAGTTTACTATCGGAGTTTTCCAAGTTCAACAGACACATGCTTTCTTTTATGCCAGTTTGAGTTATTGTTTTCCAACTCTGTTCAGGTATCTACCATTAGCTTTCACTTGCTGTCTCTCATCTCCCTGTTCTAGGCTTTGTGGAGTAAATGATACCAGTCTTACACTTATAACTTGGGAACACTTTAGACTACCTTATGCAATAATACACACAATTGTTTTGATTCTTCATTGTTCTTGCCTCAAAATGTCAGCAAACCCTGTCATTTATGCTCTTTAAATATAGGACTTGTCATGGCATGACTGATGTTGTAGGCAGTTGGTGAAATTATTTGTATTTTAGTCCCTGAATATTAATGGTTTCAGGAAAGTAGTTGTGAGGCAGTTTTCTGACCAGTTGTCCTGGTGTGGGAGGAATATATGTAAATCTTGGTAGTCAGCTTAACCACGGACACGTGAGGATATGCTTCCCAGCACTTTTAGACTTACACAGTCAGGTAACCTTGAAATGTGTTGGTTCTCCATATAATAAGCTAAAAAACTATTTAGTTGTTTATTACCTCCAAATTTAGGTTTGAATTAAATTTTTTGGGAAGGATCATTTGATCCTGCCATGCAACTAATTTAAATATTATTGCTATGTTGCTATTTGCTAGAGAATCTGAAGATGAGGCTGCTTAGATAATTTTAATCATATAAACAGAAAGTGTAAGTGTGAAAAGATAATTGGATGAAATAATTTGCTCATTTTAAGATGATTTATTTTACCTGTCAGTGTCTCTTTATAAATGCTCCAGATGATGGAAATATATTATTACATCTCATTCTCATTTTCAATTTTTGAAATATAAACACTACTTCTGAAGAAGAGCAAATCAAAACAACTATGATGAGACTTCTTCTTTGTAATGACTGCATTTATTTGTTTAATTTGAAGGTCATTCTGTGAGACTGCTGGGTCAGAAAAAGGATAATGGAAAACGTTTGGGTGGAGCACGGCTGGATTTGCCAAAGATTAGGAAGAATCCACTGATAGAAATAATTTCCATCAATACAGGGTAAGAATCTTCCAAACTTACAAAACATTCAGTAAAGCAGAAGAATTCCTTTTATCTCTTTCTGCAGGTCTAGTGTACTACTCATAAGCTACACAGAAGGAGGCAGGATGACCACTTTTAAATAGTTTAGGATGTTAAATTACATTAATTTTGGAAAATAAATCCCTGCTTATTTGGTTACGAAAAGAGCATTTATAAGGTTTTTTCCCCCTCTGTGATTTTTTGATTTCTAAGATGGTAGTTCCAGAATATTTTTAGCAACTCATTAAGATCTGTCTGATATGATTATCAGCCCAGATGTATTAATGGCTAAATTAGATATAGTTACTTCTGTCTTGCTCCTCTAACCTATTTGTAAAGAGTCATCGTGTATATAATTTCATTCTTATATTCATTTGAACAAGCTACTCTCTCCTGTCAATCAACTCTGGATGCCCATTTCCCCATAAAACTACAAGCATTTTTCTGTCCTGTACTCGTACTTTGAGGAATTCTATTTTTATCTTCCTTCCCTTGCTGCTTTCCTTTTATCAGTGCCAGTTGGTATCCTTCCATTTTGTCAATTTATTAAAAAAAAAAAAAGAAACAAAGCAGCAACAACAAAAATCACACAAGTCCTCTTCTGATTTTCCCATCTTCTCCAACTTATGTAGTAATTTCCCTGGTGGTTGAATTTAAAATGCATTGCTCTGGGTATCCCAGGTAGGTGTGAATTTACTACCTAGAATGAAAAAAAAAAAGTGGTGTATCTCAGGTCTGAGTTTAGATTAGCACATTAATAAACATTTCATAGAGGAGTTTTGATAATATCTTCTTTCTTACTTCCTTGTCTTTTAGTAATGTGGCCTTCAGAATTGCTGTGAAACCTAATGTGCTGTTTAGGTCAGAATACCAGTTCAAGTCTTAGTGTGGTTACTTTTTCTTCCTCTGTCTCCTGGTAAATATATGTCATATTGCTGAATTATAATACCTCTTTAAACTGCATTTTTCTTCATGGATTGGTTTTGAAGTCTGGATATAAGCTCTTCAGTGTAGTTACTTCAAGTGTTCTAAATTCTTTACCTTATTTTCTTTCCAGTGAACATCTTGATTTTGCCCATCAAAATCTTCCTCATTATTAAAACCATTTTTTACATTTGCTGTGTCTGACTTTCAGATGGTAAAAATTTTCCTTTTCCATTAATATTTATCACAGTGTAATGTTATCTTTCTGGTTATAAATGTTGTCAAGATTGTAAGCTAATTGAGCTATGGTCTTGTTCATGTCTTTTGATGTATAATAATGAATTTAAGATAGGAAAATTAGAAATACTATTATTTCAAATATCAGATTATTAGTAGTTTAATTACAGAGGTTAATACAAGGGTACTGTAGGGTATTTACACTTAGCATTAGGTGACTGATGAGGATAACAACCATTTGAAACTTTTTAAAAAAATCTATTTTAAACAGACTTTTTTTTTTACTGTTTGGAAAAACAATTACTTCCCAAATTGATCAAACTGCTGACTGTTAACATCTCATAAGAAGTTACTCTTAGAAACCCTTTCCTTTAGAACCTGATAGTTTACAAACAAAAATTACATTGTATAGTAGTTCTTGCTGTTCTCAGGTCAATTAAATACCTACTTTCTACCATAAGACAATATAAAAAAATACTGGAAACCACGAAAAGCATATCTGTTTCATGGAGAATAAAGTCAAATATGACTTGATAAGGCCAAAGCATTCTTAAAGCCTCAAACAAACAAGTTAGTTGTATAAGGCACCTAAATTAACTACTATCTCAATCTACTATCTCAATCAAATCATAGCAGTTCCACACTCAGGACCTAGAGTGTCCCAGTCTACCCTGTCCTCCGAAGTTCGGTCTAATGGCACAGTAGAATGTGTGCTTTCCTCTCATGAAATACAGATGCTTGGGTTTTCATGTCTTTCTCTTCTCCTTCCCCCTTCTCCAGCTGTGTATTGCAGGTGACTTTTCTGTGTGTTGGTGTGGGTTTGAAAAACAAAGCATAGCTTTAAAAGGCAGCAGTGCGCAGCAGTTTTTGAAAATATAAAAATGTAATGAATGAAGAACAAGACACAGACTGTGTTAGTCACTGTGATTTGACTGTGCTAATTTTATCAGCTGTGCCTTAGTAGTCTGGTTATGTCAATTTTTGTTACCAACACCACATTGGACCACTGAGTTTTCTCTGTGGAGGAACCTTTGAAGATTATTTTTGGTACAGTGATCTTTATTAAGAGGTGAATTTAGATCAGACTAGGTGGTTTTAAAATAGTAAAAAATACTTTGTTAAAAATAGTGGTTTCCTCTTTTGAAATATTTTTGTCTGATACTGTTAAACGATAGCACTTGGGAGCAGTATGAGCGGGGCTTCTCCATGAGGGAGGCTGAGAAGGGGCGTGAGGGTGCCAGCAGCACAGGCAGTGCCCACTCCAGCAGGACATCTGGGCCCACACCTGAGCAGTGTGGCAAAGCTGGGGTCTGGAAGTAGGAGCCATGAGCAGCCCCAGACATGGAAAATTCCATAATCATAGAATATGCTGTGTTGGAAGGGACCCATAAGGATCATAGAGTCCAACTCTTCGCACTGCACAGGACAGCTCTAAGAGTCACACCATGTGCCTGGGTGGTGAAATGATCACCCACAGCCTGGGTCTGAAGAGTACAAATAATGCAGGTCTGAGGAGATGAGTGCAGGACTGGAGGCAGGCATGGTACTTAAGCTCAAGCCAGGTCTGGGAACAGAAGCCTGAGCTTCACTGGGGCTTCTGGTGCAGAATAGGCTGTGGAAGCAGCAGCTGAGGCTGGGCAGGTCAGCGAGGGCCTGGGGGTGCCCATGGGGCTGTGACAGGTGGTGCTGAATTACCATTTCCAGCCGGGGTTTTAATGAAACCTTGGCCTTTTCTGTAATTCTGTAGGAGAAGAAAAGGCTTATTGGAGCATGTATATTTCCTCCTCCTCAAAGCACTGGAGTCTTCGATGGCTCACATTAACCCCTTTCCTTCTTCTGTAGAATGAATTCCTTTATGTACATAGACATCTGCCAGCTGGAACTATTCTTCTGAGGGTTCAGAAGGGCCACTTAATTTTTGGGAGTCTCCAGAAATGCTGATTGTTAAGACATCTCTCATCTGTGTCTTTGTTTTTAGCTCAAGATGGTGTCAAATTTGGTAATTTTGACTTAAGATTTCTTCTATTGATTCCTTCTTCTCTCAGAAATGGACGAAAAAATTCCTGACCCAAAGATTTCTGTCCTTGTATAGTAGCTGTGAACTTTTTCTGTACTTGTCCAAGCAGAAATGCATGCCTACATATGCACACGTTCCTCTGTGTTTGTATTGCCCAGACTGCTGCTGTACATGAGTGTCCGCAGCTGTTTGTATAAATCATATCTGTCCTATCAAGGGACAGACATATTGTGTCTCCACTACACTGTGCAGTCTGTAACAATAATAATTAACATTAAACCAAAACAAAACCCCACTAGGTGTGGAGTATCTCTGAAGATCAGGTGCTACTTCTGTCAGTCATGAGCCAGCTCAGAGGTTTTACACAGTGACATGTTTGTCCTTAAAAGGTGCTGCTCTGCCTTTAAGGGACCTGTGTCTTGTTCAGTGTTTAACACTTTTTTTATCTTTTTTTTTTTTTAAGTAATGGACAGTTTTTTCCTACTGTTAATTTTGATTGTCCTGAGGGTTGTTGTTTTCTCATAGAGAAATCCAACCTATTTGTTTAATTTACCATGACAGTTGGTGGTTTCTGTCAACACACTGTGACTCTAGAGAACAGCTCCCATCCCAGGAGTGACATGTTTCAGAGTTTCCAACTATGTTGCAGAGACTAATGGTCAGTTACTGGAATGGAGGCACAGGAGATTTACCAGACTTCTCTGACACGCAGAGATATGTTAGTGACTCTTCATTTTTCCCTATGTAGTTACATAAGAAGTCCTTACCATCCCAGTATCCCATACAAGCTGTAGATTGGCCTCTGTAATTTCCTCGTAAGATATAAGTGACCTTCCTGTATGGTTTGCTTTCTCTGTTATGATTTAGAAAACACTTTGCAATAGTTTTCAAATCAGGGCTTTTTTTTCTATAAAATAGGCAGTCAAAAACCAGGGATTGTCACAGTCCCCAGATAGCTGTCTTAATCTTAGAATATCCTGCAGTGATATTAGTAGATCTGAACCTAGAAACAGTGATTTGTTCCTGTAGTCCAAAAAAATTTTCTGCTTTGAATTAAGGCATTTTGTTAAATCTTGTCCAGTTTTATTTATGTCATTAGCATATATTGTACAGGTCATCTTACCTGGAACAAGCCAGGTAATAGTAGTAGAAAAGCATGTTAACTGCTGTTTGGAGAAAAGGCATAAATTTTTAAACTAATCTTCTAATGTGATTTTTCTGTTAGTTTGAAGTAAGAAAGAGAAATGTTCTCAAATTCATTTTGTATTACAGCTTCATTTAGGTCTAGGGAAAAATCTTTTTCTCCTTGTGGTCTCATCTTCATTAGTGCTAGTTTCATAACCCATGGAGCCACCTAAACAGCTCTCTTTAATGGGATCGAGACTTGTTTTTCCCTATGTTAATTAATTCTGTATCTGCTTTGTTGCTTGGACTATTGCTCATGTATCTTTGTTGTTGGTATGAATTGAACTCCCTTAATAACATTTACATACATTCAAATATGACTTTATTTGTGCTTTTTCTGGATGCCCTGGGAAGCATGAGAAGAGTATAATATCACCTTAAAATGAGCCCACACTAGAATTTACTGATGGGTGGGTTTGCATATAGGTCTATTGAAGTGCTTTCTGTGTTCTTTTTGGAGTTTCTACTTTTTCTAATGGAGTAGGAAAGTTACTACACTGCTCATATGACTGGCTAGAGAAGAATTAAAATGCCCTGAACAGGGAATTCAAAACCAAAATGAACATAGCATAATCTCAAAAATGAGGAGAGTGTCAACAGAGATCAAAAAGAGAAGCACAGGGCTCTGTTTTCCTGCTCTGATGGAGGGAAAAATTTTGCTTCCTATTTGATGCCAGTATATGGATAGATGTGTAGAGTCCAGTCAGAACAGTATTTATTCCTTTGCCAGCATAAGATACTTCACTGAGAGATACTGAAGTCCTTGGGAACACTTCAGGATGCTTCTGCAGGTTTTTATTAGTGAAGTGGGCATCTAATTATACCTGAATATGGTCTAGCCAGTCTAAAGAGTGATTTAAAATTAATATTTAGCAAAGTAGTACAGAGATCTACTAGCATCTATTAGATCTTTTTCTAATTACAGTAACAAATTGTTGTTTATTAAACAAAAAGAGGCCTTAACTGTGACTGTTAAATCCCTGAGCTCTTGCAGTGACCTGTGTTGCCTATCCAGATTTTTGGCTAGTTGAACTGTCTGAGCTAGATTTCTACCTTTTTGTGGCATTTAGCAAACATTACCTACACCTTTGGGTCCACCTTTGAAAATGCTTTGTTCACATCACCTCTGATTTCTTTGTAACAGGGATGAATTTTCTGGAGTCACCATCTTGAAACTATATCAAAATATCTTTGATTTCTCAGATAAGGATGTTGTGGCTTAAGTGTGAGAGCATGTGTAACCTTTCTGTATATTGCCTTTCTGTGCTGAAATTTGTGGGATATTTCAGTAATAATCTCATCAGTTCAGCAGAACAGCCATTTCTTCGACTTTCTGTGTTAATTCTTGTAACTGAAATCTATTCCTTAGTACAAAGTTATCTCTAGATAAAAACATATAGAGAGATGGAAAATTAAAATCTTTCTGGTATGTGAAAAATTGGATCACCTACTGTTTGACAGTGATAACTTGCTTTTTTGGCAACTGCTTGCATATTTTTGTCTATCCAGCTATGACACAATGTTTTTGAATTGCCCTCTAAAATATTACTGTCCCCATTTTGAATGAACAGTGAGTCTGAATTACAAATCTGCTTATATTTTGCTAAAATCTTACTGAGTACTTACAAGGACGAATTCCACATTTTCAGTTTACCCAATTTAGTTTGTTTATTAATAACATACACTTTTTCTGTATTTTAATGCTTTACTTTTCAAGTACTCATGTAAGTGGTGCTGAAGTCAAAAGAAGATTTTGATTTTTAGAATACAAAATGAGAGCATATTTTGATCTGCATTCATTATTGTGCTTAGAGAGGCAAAATATTATTTCTTTGGATTACAATAATGCAGTTAGTATATAATTACATATTACATGCACATGTATTGTATTTACTTCTAGTGGAGTTCAAGGTAAATGCTTAGAATGAACTCCCCAGGAAATATGAAGCTATATATAATTACTTTGGCCCTACCTTACCTTATAATATTTAAATAGGTACTTTTCATAACTGTTTAGCTCAAACATTGATGACACACTAGAGCCTATCATGTCAGTTACCCTCAGAAGCAGGGAAGGTGGAAAATCTAGGAAGGTAGTGTATGTGTTTTTGAATGGAAAAACACATACAGGCTCTGCATCAGGCTTTTTTGTTTATATTTCAAGTAGTCTTTGCATGTTCATATATTTAGATTTTGGCTATACTATCTATCAAGCATGTATTTCAAATGTGCATGTAACAGATATTAATCTGTTCTGTTTTGGCACAATTCACAGAACAATTTACATAAAGAAAATTATGGGTGACATAGTTGTGTGTATCTAGGCATTTTAATTTTAGTAATAAAATCTGAAAACCTAGTAGTCCAAAACTTGCAGAAACCACATTATTGTAATTGAGGGAAAAGGAAAATCAGTTGTTTACAACAGAAAGTCCTGACAATCTACTTTTTTGCCTAAGGTCTTTTTCCACTGCAACTTACTGTAACTCACATCTAAGGTCATTATTTCTTAATTAGATATTTAAATAGCATATTGATGACATTCTCTGAAAGATTTCTCTCTTTCTCAGTTATTAGTAATTTCTTGCAATTGCAATTAGTTATTTCTTACTACAATTACATCTGTAGAAGGTATATAAAATTATATGTAATAGTCTGTTTTAAAAAGTGCTACAAAATCCCTAGGTGCTTCATGGTTGCAATTTCACTAAAAACCTGGGAAAATTGTATTGTTTATAATAAAGAGGTGATCAATCAGTGTGGCTCGCATTCTGATTTTACCAGCTTGTTGATCTTTTAGTCGTTTCTGTTCTGTGTGTCTATCCTGCTTCTGTGTCCCCATTGCTGAGAATGTCCTTGCCCACTGTGCTTCCTCATGCAGAAAAGTGATGTGTTTTACAAGGTAGTTTCCTTCAGTAGCTTATGCAGACAGGTAATTTAAGAAAGCAGGAAGGAAAGTAAGTGGATTGGACCAGAAAAGGACCTCCTGAGTAGCTTGATTTCTGTTTTCTGCAGCTCATTTTGTGGCATGGATTTGCACCTCCTTCAGTGCCAGAACCTCCATCTGCTGGTGCAGCTTGCAGGGGTTAATTGCTCATGGAAATCAACAGCTGAGGGCAGGAGGAGGAGGTAACCCTTTCTCTCTCTTGGTGGAGGTACTTGTGGTCCTCCTCATCCCACAGAAGTATCAGGCCTAGTCATCTTCATGGGACTGTCTGGAGTTTAGTATGATAAGTTCCCTTCTGCTATGGGAAGGTGGAAGCTGTTGATACCTTCAGTTCCTCCTCCCATTGCCTATGGTATTTTTGCCATCTGTGTTGAGCTGTATTATACAAAATTGCTTTGATTAATAGTGAATATGATGCAGATGTTTTGCAGATCCCTCTAGAGTAAATGTCTGCTACCATGCTAACCTTGAAAGGAAGATGATCTTGAATTCAAGATGATCCCTCACAAAAAAGGAAGATGTTTATTAAATACCTATAATAAATATATAATAAGGATAGAAAATTTTCACTAAGTATTTGCTTGTAAGAAACAATTTTTTCTCTTATGCTTTTAGACTGTTGTTTCTCAGCTTTGTACATACCTTCATGATTTCTGCCACCATTACTCTCTTTATAATGCTACTTCTTTCTCATTTTTGGAGTCTTCACTGCTTGAACTCACTTCTTTGAATTTCAGTTCTATCTCTGGGATTTCAAGTACAGAAGTTGTGAAACCCCTTAGCTATAGGATCTGAATTTCTCTGATGTCATGCTGTCTTTTTCAATGACAAAGGAATCATGAACTGGGCTCATGTATGGATGGATTAGAGCATGATCCTCTGCCAAGAGCAATTCTGAGAGAAAAAAAAAAAAAAAAGAGTGTTCAAGGAGTCTTTAAAGGACTTTTCTCATTAGTACGTCAAATATCTGTAGTCATGACATCATTTGTGGTATGACTGAAAATCTCATACTCATTTCTCAGGTTGTATTTTTCATTACTGTTGTTTAATGCTGTTAGAATGGCTCTAGGAGAAGCATGTGTTCAATGAACAGCATGCATGTTCTCCTTTCCAATAAATGCTTGGCCAGTCCCTCATTAAGTTTGCTGGCATATGACACCTAAGAATTATTCCTGTAAATAGGTGTTTCTTTGGCTTTCTTCTGCTATTCAGAATGACATACTCTGGCAATTTCATACTAGATTTTAATACTGCCTGTATTATAATGTAATGGAACACATATATTTGATTTCCCTGTTGTTATGATGATGGATTTTGTGCCAGTTGCTTCAATGGTGCTATTTGATGATGTCAAAGTAAAATGACATCTAAATCTGCATTGTCCATTTGGCTTTTCTCATAAGTCATACGCAGTTTTCATGCAGTGAGGTTTTTCAGTGGCATCAGAAGGTACATGTTGGTAAAGTTCTTTGCCATAGGCAAAAATCATTATGACATTGTTTGTACACACTGAGCACTACTGGCCTGGAAATCTTTCTGTTCAGTGTTTTGTTTCATGCTACTTTGTGAGCTCTCAGTTTGTGAAAAATGCTGTGGTTAAATACATGTAATACAGCTATTTTTTCTGGGTCATGAAAACTTCCTCTTTCAAATCTACTGAATTACTTCTGCATCGAGTTAAAAGAAAATAGTTTGTTTTGATTGTTTCCATTTTTGCACATTTGCTTCCCCTGGGTTATTTCCTTCCAGCCCCACAGAACTGAACTGCATAGTGCCACCATGAGTTTAAAATTTGCATCAGACCTTCTCCTTATACATTTTTATATAATTCCTTTTGCTTTTGTACATCTCATCTTGAGAAAATTTGCTATTTCACAGTTCATTTACGAGACTTAGTAAGACTCAAAACTTGCCAGAAATCACTGTGCAATTCTCTAAACTCTAGTATACCACACAACTTGTAAGTCAGTGAGAAAAACAGCGGTAATCACATGCTCCAACTGCGTCATCTTGTTAAAACTTTGGGCAGCTCCAGGCATTTTTGTGCTCCTCTGTCACTAGGTGGCTTCCCACAGTTCTGTGCAGTTCTTTGACTCTCTTAACCCAAAAGGAAGATCACCAGAATTTAACACAATCCCCAGTTTTCAACTTAAACTATGTGGGGGAAAGGCTAAGAGTCGTGGGGGAACACCAAGCTTGATTTTGCTTTGTGTAACTATGATATGCAGTTTCCTGCACTTTCAGCTCAATCCTTTCAATGCCACATTCCTGATTATTTCGAAGGCTGATTCAGAAGATGAGACAGCTTTAACATCCTGGAACCTGATTACAGGTTAGCACAGAGTATTGTAAGGCGACTTCCTGCCTGCCTCTTTGGCAAATGCTTACTCGCAGAAGTGGTTTTGGATCGCACAACAAGCTGCATTTTGTAGTCTGTCTGGGAAGAGATTGTTCTGAAGTTGTTTGCAATTTCATATAGCCATAATTCTGACATCACTATGCTCTCTGAGGTTGGAGAGAAATTCCTCCCTGTTGAGCAGAGCATTCATCTGTGTCCCTTTTCTTAATGCCCATATTTGTATTTCCTAAGGGAAATCTGGACAAAATACTGAGAACCACTTTATTCATTTATCAGATTACAGTAAAGACTGGGAAGAAAGCTCCTATGTCAAACTTACAATTGATACTGTGTTTTCTTTAGTCACAATTTTTCATATTAAAAATCCCCCAAACTGGAAAAACAAGACATGCACTAGAGAATCCATTGTTTTTCAAAAATACTGTCTTGCTGAATGTTAGTATGAGAAATGCCTGAGCTTTTATGTACTCATAGTTCTCGGTGGTTTAGTGGTCTGTTTTTTAAAGTGTTGTACAGCCTAAGTGTTTAAAGCTAAGTGCTCATGCCTTTGCCTTTACTGCTCATCAGCACAATCATGTAACTTCTAGTTGCCTAATAATAAAACCAACTTATTTTGCTGTCATCACTATGACATCTTAAATGTCACAAAAAATGAAAGCATCTTGTCAAAGGGTCTGACTGAAGTGTCTCTTGTGTCCTTTCAGGTCAAGGTGGATTTTCTTTTTGGAGACCTGAGAGGGAAATGTGTTAAGGGAGGTGTCAGAATAAGAATCAGATTTGGGAAATGTCTTGAATTTGTTCTTAGAATTGACCTAGAGAGAATTTTAATGGAAAAGGAGTTTTCCATGAACAAGATTTTTGAGCTTCAAAAAAAACCAAAAACAAAACAAAAAAAAACCCACAACCGATTATTTTGCATTACCTATCAAGTACACAAAAGCATGTGTTTATGATAATCTCATTGACATGTATGAATTTGTAGGATTTGAAAATAGGGAGGAATAGGGCATTTAAACTGTGATCATATGTATGGAACATAAGAGCAAAATCACTGAGAAAAGGTACTTTAAAAAAAATCCAAGCAAATAATAAATGAAAAGTCAAATATTGAGATTGTACTTGGAAGATAACAGGTGGCATAAAATCCAATGTAACGTGTTCTAAGATTATTAATATTATTTCAAATGTTTTGTGTTGGATAGTATCTTTATATGACTTATTTATATGGAAAAGAAAAAAAATAGCACTCTTTAATTCTGATATTTATGCTAAAGTTCAAATAAGCTGTGAATTTTGAACTTATTGGATTATATGACCCTTATTTTTTAGATAATTTACATTATCTCTGTTATTTCTTTATCTGTTAATGTTATTGAAGAGTCTCAAAATTTGTGTATTTTCTGTATTATTATTCTTGACTGTCATTATTTAAAAAGATCAAATACCTGATTGCAAAAACAAGTTACACTGAATAGAGTAATAGTTTTATTTGTGCTTCAGATACTAAAAAATGTAGGATGTTTAGCACAGATCTCTGTGTTCCTTCTCCTTTTGCTTTTACTGCAAGACGCATCTTATGAGACTGAGTGTTTACACCAAGGATAAATAAATTTAAAAGAGGCACTTGAAGAGTCCCCTATCCCCAGTTGTGCAATTTAGGCAATAAATGGTAAATTTTTGTGGATGTGCAAAATTTTTTTCCAACAAGGAGTCTTAACAAAAACCTGTTGAAATATTTGCTTTAAATTTTCTTTTGACTAGTTGTTTTAGGTTTTTTTTTCCATCGTACCAAAATGAATCATATCTAACAAATCACATGTGTTTTCACTAACGAACTACTGCTACAAATGAGATTGATTTCCTGAGTTTGAGGTCTCTTCTGGATCATCTCTTTCTGGGCAAGTTGCTGCTTTAGAAACTGAGGGTACTCAGCAGATCATGAAAAATGCTGAGATGTTTCTGGACTCTTCTGCTGCAGAGATCAGTGTAACAGTACTGTGCTAATTCAGGGGGGCTTGCAATGTCAGGGCACACAAAAGCTAGTTTACTTTCTCTGTCAGCAGGATACCAATTATGGGAGTGTGTGGAAAACCATGTCTGTTTTGTGTTTTTACCTAGAAGATATTTGGGCTTTTTTTCAAGTAGAGAAATACAAATGCAGAAGTGAAGATTTGAGAAGTGGCTGGAGTCGGTTCTACCCCAACTATTAATAGTTGTGGTTGTGATTGATTAACTGAACTGGATAATTCCCTGACTAGACAAGATCTTTCACATGGTCCTTCTCTCTTGATAGAGATCACCCATTAGTTCCCTTGTTCAAGTTGTCATCCTTGTTTTCCTTTAGACCAGACTCAATTGAGAGGAAAAAAAAGGTGGCAAAATGAGATCTTAGATCCATATTTGGACTGTAGTAAAAGGTAGTTGTATAACTTCTTTCAGCATGCTAGTTCTGCTGAGGAGTGTGGAGTGAGGCTTGTACAAGTGTTCTGTATTCCCTTCTGCTCTGATGTATAGCAAGAAGTACAGGAGGCTTCAGTCAAGTGCTTCTCAACTACTGTGTCTAGAAAATTAGGATCAGATGTTTCTCTCTATCCCTATGAAGTGTACTGGTAGATGAAGCTCCCCAAAGTAAAAGTTTACATCAGTATGTCAGGTGTTCGATGGAGCTCCTGACTTGTGTTTGAATAAACCATCTTTCCAGACATGAAAGGTCTATATGGAATGAGCCTAAATTTGACAGTTATAGTTAGCAGTGTAACATTAAGTCATGTATATCATCATGTGAAGGAGACAGCTCTTTAGACCTCTGTTTAATCTGTTCTTTTTCCTTTGGTTTATTTACATCTTCAGGGACTCATCTTGTCCTGTATAGCAAGAATGCGAATCCAAAAGAAATAGTCCTGGCATGATGAAAGCGGAACTTTGTGTGTGATTCTCGTTAATGTCCTTTCTTGCAGACACAACTGCAAGTCTGAAAGCCGCTGCTTTCCTGTTTGCATATCATTCCCCAGGAGTCAAGAAACCAGAGTGCCTGTTGGTGGGATTGTGTCAGTGTTACTTAAAACAGGCTTTATCCTTACAAATGGAGTTTAGTTGTCTGGCTTTTTTGGAGCAGTGAGAAATTTTCTCTGATGCTGCCATATTTGGTTTTGACTTCAGGGTAAAGACCTCTTGAAGAGGTGATGGTAAATGAAAATTTATTGTTAAATTTTTTTACCTCTTTTGATGATTAATTGTAATGATTAATTTCTCTTTTCAGAATTACTGTTGGTTGACCATTTTAGGGAGATTCTTAGTTTACATTAGGAGTGGTAGGGGACTCTTAAGTCTTTACTCTGTATCTTGAATACACTAAATAAAAGTGAAGAAAGAAGCCTAAAAGAACATGTTATGCTGCTGGGAATATGGTTAACAGCTTTGCTTCTGAAACTTAATATCACCACTGACAACATCATATATATTTAGTAAAACACAAAACTGACAGCAAGGTCAGGCCTAAAATATGAAACTCTGTGCCATGCATCTCCTTACCTTGAGTTTAAAATGGGCAAACCACATTTTTAAGGCTTCTTTCCCCAAAAAAAGAGTTCTTGATAAACATGAGCCAGCAAAGGTGACCGACAGCCTACCAGGCTGCACTGAGCAGAGTGTCTCCAGAGAGTGGAGGGAGATGATCCTTCTGCTCTGCCCAGCCCTCAGGGAACACACCCGGGGTACTGAGTCAAGGCTGGAGCTCTCTGATAGAGAGAGATAAAGAGAGACTGGAATAGGCCCAGTGGAATGGTTGTGAAGGTGAGCTTTTCTGTCTATGCTTGGATGTGCCTAATGAGGACAGGGTCAGGCTGTTCTTAGTATTCTTCAGAGACAGAACAAAAGGTAGGGGGCACAAATTGAAATATAATAAATTTTATTTAAACATATGAAAAAGCTGCTTTTACAGAGGAGGTGATTGAACTCTGGCAGAGGTTGCCCAGAGGTTGTGGAGTGTCCATCTTTAGGGATAATCAAAAGCCACCTGGACACACTGTGGTTGCTGCTGCTTTGAGCAGTGAGGACTTGCACCTGATGATCTCCAGAGGTCCCTTCCCACCTCAACCACTCTGTGATTCTGGGAAATTTTAAATAAACAGCAACAGGAAAACTCATGAGGATTTAGATACAAGCACTATGCATAATAATGGACTTGCTTAATGCTGATGGAGACCCTTACTCCAGAGATAAATGTTGTGGTTTCACACTTTAGAAAGTAATACCCTAAAGTAAGGGTTTCTTGTCCCATGCAGAATGCATCCTCATTTCCTGACTTAAAAGAATTTCCTGTGCAATCCTGTAGGCCTGGTCAGCCTCAGGAAAGAAGAACTCATATTTCCAAATTGCTTGCCTGCTAGGCAGAATGAAATATTCCCACTGGAAATATACACCCCAAGCTTCTGTCTCTGTAATTTAACATGTTGCATTTCATCAGTTAGGTTTACAACAAGAGCTCAATGCTTTTTAAAGAAAAAATATTTTTTCTGAATTTATCCTTCAAATATATGTTTTTTTATTTTTCTATGTAGAATTTTGATTTTAGGGTCTATTTTCCACATACTGGATGAGATGTAAGGTTTTAGCTCTTTTTTTTTTTTTAGGAGTTTTGTTGATGGACTTTTGAAAGGGAGGTATTAAAGCAAAGGTCAAGTACAAAATTGTCACTCATCACATGCTTATCTAGCTTATTTTTAAACTAATACACAAGTGTCTAAGTATCACATGCTCTTTCTTGCATTGCAGACTGGTGCCAGTCCTGGTGTCTTTTTTGTTTTTAAGAGATAAATGTCTAGTGGTTTTTGTTTGCAGTGACTATGGTTTGTGAGTCATGTATGTCATATAATGTTGCTTTGTTTCTGAAGTTTAATCGTTTTGCAGAAGGTAGATGGAATCTCCACATTTTAACTTGGTATTAGGCTGAAAACTGCAGCTGGGGAATGTTTACTCAACGGTTTGTTTAGTCATTCACATTCCTCTTTTCTAACAGTTTGGTTTAGATCATTTGTTAAAGAGCTTAAAGAAGAGCTCCCTTTATTATTGGTGCAGATGAGTTTTTTTTCTGCAAGTTACAGTTTTTAGCTGATTTTCTAAAATTTATTTTTCCTTTACAAAACTATCTATCAGTTACTTTTAAAAATTTTAAGTATGGGTAAAATAGTGTAGTGATTTATAACTAGTCAAATACATATTGAAACTTTTGTCTTTTGCTTTAGATATAGTATAATTCTTCAGAAAAATAAAATGTAATAACTTTTGAGATACTGTTTTTAATTTACCATTTAGGAATAGTCTAGAGGACAGTTTTGTGCAATAGAGAGAAAATATTAGTAGAGGTTAGCCTATTTATGGAAGTATCAACATCCTTAGGAAAGCTCAGCTTGTGTGTTCACCAAGCACACTATAACCATGTAAATAACCTTTGATTCCGACTAAAGGGTTAGAACTGATGTCTTCTCTAGGCTTGGCCATTTTGCTTGAACAGAAGGAGCAGGATAATGTTGTGCTTGTTGGCTTGTGTTGGCAGTTTGTAGGTTTGCAGGGTGTCTTGCAATATCTGCAGCTGGTCTCAGTAGTGTTTTCTAGACATGTTAAAATCCTAATCCAGCATTTCTTTCTGTGGGAGCAGTGAATGTACTCCATGTTTAGAGACACATGTATGTGAAAGCACCAAAAAAGCTTCTACAAGCTTGTTTGTTGTAGGTTCCTTTCTCCTGTAAACGTTTCACTCACTCACTATACAACTCCTGCATCTGTGCTGCAAGTCAAGCTGCTGCAGACACTTTTTAAGCAGTTAATATGTAACACAGTCATTCTTTGTGGTTCAGACAGCTGCTGAACTTACTGCTGAGACTATAATAGGAATTTTCATCCTTGAACATAACTAGGCCTTCTTCCTGTATTGCTGGTTCATTCCAGCAACTTACATATTTTTGAGTGTTGTTTCCTTGAGTGTAGTGTCAAATATAGGAGTGAAGCCATACCTCTTAATAAAACAAAAGTCAGTTAAACAAAATAGGGAGTTACAATCACAGAATGGTTTGGGTTGGAAGGGACCTTGAGGATCACCTTGGTCCCCCCCTCCCGGTGTCCTCAGGGACAACTTCCACTAGACCAGGTTGCCCATTCAAGCTGGCCTTGAACACTCCAGGATGTGGAGCATCCCGACCTTTCCTGGGAGCCTGTTCCAGTGCGCCACCACCCTCACAGTGAAGAATTTCATCCTTATATCTAATCTAAAACCTACTTTTTTCAGTTTGATTTATGTATATTCCTTTAAATGGCACTTACTGCTAGTTAGGTCTCAAAGGTAATATTGCTCTACCTATCTCCACTTAAAACTTTGGTCTGTGCTGTCCTCCTGCTCTTCTTTCTTTAGGAGTTCAGGATTTATGATATGTCTTATGCATACGTGAAATATTTTATGAATGTTGTTGAATATTGTATGCTCAATTATTTTCTTATGCAAACAATATGTGGGGAAAAGTAACATTCTCTTTTGAAGTGAAATTATGACAGTAATACCATAAATACTCAGTAAATACAGTGGCTTTAATTTTAGTCTAGAGGAGCTGAATGGCTTGATTTTCCAAAGGAATACTCCTCTGTGAAGCAAAGCTTAGAGACCTATCTCCATCATGTCTTGTGAGACTGGAAAGTTTAATTCTATAGTTAGCATAAAGTGCCTTAGACATGAGCACACACAACAGCTTACTGCACATCTTCTCACTGGGAGCTTTTCTTTTTTGTTTATGCAATACATTCAGGTTCATTCCCTTCCTCACCCCCCATTCTTTTCTTTTACGTGTGGTAAAGGTGTGTTTGCAGAAGAGAGTTTAGGTTTTTTGGGATGAATTCAAGTTGAGTGATTCAGAAGTTAAAATATGGCCAGATGTAACTCACAACAAAACTGATAAATTTATCCTTTTGTTTTTGGTAAGACTTATTTACATTTTGGGTTGATATGAACATTTCAAAGGAATATGGAGAGGCACAAATATACTTCTCCATTCATGGAACTAAATTATGGGCACACATCTGCTCACACTCATACATGTGGACACAAACATAAACCTGGAGCAGCAGAAATCCTTGGTCTCTAGGAAGGAAGAGTGTTTTTGTGAGGTTCCAGCGTCTCAAAGAGATGAGATCAGCTGTGGTGCAGCTTGTTCCAGTACTTGGTGGCTGTCATGGTACAATACTTCCTTCGCTCTGATGGTATTTTCCTGTTTTATAACTTGTGTCCATTGCTTCTAATCCTGAGACTTTGAACCTCCAACAACACCCTGGCTGTGCCTTCACTGTATGCTCCCATCATCTGTTTGTAGACAGCAGTAGGAGCTCCTCATCCCAACAAGGAACAAGACAGTTTTCTTCACGAGGTTCCTGTTAGCACCTTTCTCCAGGCTATTGATGTCCCTCTGAATAGCAAACTCGCCTTCCAGCATGTGAAGTAATCCCCCCAACTCCACTTTTAGATTTGCTGCAGATATATTACATCCCTTCACCTATATTGCTAATAAAGTTGGGAGATTGGAGTATCCCCAGCATCAGTCAGTCCCTGAAGATCACCAGTCACCAGTTAGACTTCGCACTGCTCACCGCATCCCAACAGTCCAGCCCATTTTTAATCCACTCTGCTGAACACTTATTCAATCCATATCGCAGAAGTTTGACTTTACAGATTATAGAGGAGCCTTGCAAGTTAAAAATAATTTAAAGAATCAAGTTTCATGACATCCCCAGTCTTCCCCATCCCACCAGGTCAGTCACCACCTCTTTGTAGAAGGCAAGGCCAGTTCATGCCTTTCTTCAGACAACTCAGCCTCTCAAGGAAAATGTCTATTTAACCCATGTCTATAAAAGCACATAAACATCTTGTAGGACGATGTCATCAACCGTATTTGTGAAAGCAGGGGAGTAACTGGTTTGTATTCCTTGCTAAATCAGCTTGTTGGGTCTGTTCAGCAGCCCATAGGCACATCCTGCAAAACTCCCTATCATTGAAAAGGCTGTGTCTTTTAAAGAACTTGGTTGAAGCTGAAAAAATAGTTCAAGTCAGCCATTGCAAAGAAAATGTTGTAGCCGGATGGAGATCTGGAAATATGAAAAAAGCATCAATTTGAGTATTGACTAAGGCCTGTAAACAACTGAATTGCTGAGCTACTTTGTGTTTTGTCTGTCCATTCCTTTTAATTGTTAAGTCTTGCTTTGGATGACTAGAGCTGCCTGTTGTGTATTTTCCAGCCTGTAATGTCTAGAAGGGTATTTAGACCCTGCATCCCCAAGAGGTTCTGTGGCTGGTTTTTAATGCTCTGATTTATGCATTTAGTGCTTCAGTAATAGTCTTTCTGATTTTCTTTTAAATGACTGACCGTAACAATCTGAGTTGCAATGGAAGTTTCGAGGCAAAAAAAAAAGTCATCTTAAGTCTAAAGCTCGTTGTCCATCTTAGTGCTTTACAAAAAAAAAAACCAAAAAACTAGCAAATTATGGTTTCTGTCAGAGCTGGCAGCAGTTGAACTGGAAGAAAAATACTACAGACTTGAGTAGTTAAAGAGGAAATCAAAGCATACAAACACTGGCCAACGAGCTTGGAAGAATGTCAGACCATTCCAGTCACTGGGACATGAGGACACTGCAGGAGAGTTACAAGCATACAGGTTACCAAATGGAAGATAAGATGAACAAGTTAAAAAAATGGCAGGGGAAAAATCACTGGAAAGTAGAATAAAAGATATGAGGAATTATTAGAATGGGAGAATTTTAGAGTAGTAAAGCAGATGGAGGAGGTGATGATCATTAGTAATGAAAAACTAAAGTTTCATGGTTTTCTGCACTGTCACTAGTTTAAAAGTCTGCAACATTCAAAGAATAACATTACAAAATAATGAAAATAAAATAATTCATAACTGTTTGTTAAGTAAGAAAGTTATGTCCATGATCGGATTGACTCAGCTCTGTAAATGTGCAAAAAGGGGATTAATTTGCTTCTGAAAATTCCTTTGGAGACTCTTAAAGGCAAACATAAGGGCCTTGGTTTAAATTTCCATTTTTAAAAGAAATCAGTCTATGCATCTTTTAAGAAAATCTATTTAAATCAGTCCATTAAATTGCTTGGGAAATCTGTGATTTAGGATTGGGAAATTAGTGTTGAAATGTGTGGTATTCTTTCATTTTACATTGACAAAATAATACATATGGAGGGATATGTATTTGAAGCATGTATGTATCTACTGCTGCACAGACACTTTTATTTCCTGGCAAGAATAACAATTTTACTGCAAGACAGAAATGACATTTAGGAGCAAGAGCATAGTATTAATTGCTTAGATCCTTGTCCACATTGGAGTTTCTAACAGTCCTACTGATACCACAACCAGTAGGACATTTTGGGGCAGAAAGCTTTGTGTGGATGCAATCATTCGGAAGGGGTCTTTCTAATGATGTGTGAAAGATGGGCTGGAAATAAATCCCCATAGACCGATGTCTATAGAGCAGGTATTTGTTTACTGCAGTGCTGGTGGTGAGGGGGATATCTACACCTGACTCACCCACCATTGTCAAGTGCTGCGGTGTATTTATACAGTAAATATTGCTTAGTGTCACTATGTCACTACAACATCATCATGTAGGCTCCAGAACTAATTTACATTGTATGATCTCATGGTTATAAGTTCTTTTGCACTGTGCTTGCATCTCCCCAGTTTGGGGGTCGTCAGGGGTCTTTGATGCAGGCTTCCAAAGTGTTCGTCATAGCTGAACTTTTCAACTTTGTCTTCAGAATATGCACAGTTATGGTGTTCCTTTGTCTGTCTGTTCTTAACTGGTCTAAATTCTTAATTTTGTATCTAATTGGCTTTGCACCTGCCAATTTTTCATTAGTACTATACTTATCTATCTCTAAAGCTATCCACCTGGTGAGTTTTTTTTTTTTTTTTTTTGTCTATTCAGCATTAAGCAACTAGTTAACCATATTATATTATATATTATATTGTATAAAAAGTTATTTATATCAGGTTATATAGGTAAAAAAGGCTATGATTCAGGTTATATTGATATCAGGTTATATAGATATATAAAAATGATGGTTTAGGTTATCTTGATATCAGGTTATATTAATATCTTAAAACTCAAGCTATATAAGCACCTTGTAACTCTGACTTAAGTTACAATTGGTGAGTTTGTTTTTATTATGCAGTTATTTCCATTATTTTACCCAGACAATTCAGATCCAGTTTCCCACAGACATTTTACAAATGCTTTTTTGGAAATTGGTCTGATGGCAATCTCAGATAAAGTCTAAATTAAGCCTGGTAGTTTTAGTGCTGCTGAAATGTAACTTCCCTCCCCCCCCGCCCTCACAGGATGTTTTGACCAGTACAAAAACAATACCTTTTATCCCATGAATCTGTGTGGTACCTGCTGTATGTTACAGAATTAACTGCAGCCTAATGTTTCCTGTGAGATTTCACCACTCTAAAAGGGTCTGTCCCAAAAGCCATTCAGGAAGTAAAAACAATAGCTCTTGTCACAGGCAGTGGTCTACTTTTCAGCCATGTTTTCTGTGGGGTGAATAATGTTTCCCTGCTAATGTTGTGAAGATGCATGGTAAATGAAGTGGATTCATTATAGGACACCTGACTCCCTTTAGCCTCATTCCTGAAACAGAACTTTAAATGTGCTCATTATACACACCCACACCCCTAAAATTCATAATTTTAATTTAAATAGTAGTATTTCGTTAAAAACATGGAAAACTTGATTTTTAAAAGGTTTTGAAATTGTTCATTACTATCCCAATTATGTTTTGCAGCACATTCTGTGTAAGTTTTGCTAAGTCATCTTCCCCCCAGTAGAGTATTTTAAATACAATTATACTATTTGTTGCTTTAAATACTAAGGCAGTTGTCAAGTCACAGCCCCCTGCAACTTTATAAATTAAAGCAAGTCTCCAAGAATTCTGTCCTCAGAGGTCATTTTCCAGCCACTACTGTTCATTAGGACGATCTGAGAGTAACAGTTCCTCATGCGTGATGATAAAGTGATGTTGAGCTGTTCTACTGCTGCGTCTCTGGGATTAGCTATGAGCAGATTTCTAAGAAAGTATCTTTTTTATCTGAGATTTTTCTGCCATAGCTTTTCATTTCTATCCCCTTCATTACTGCTGTTTGACTGAGACCAGGAGTCATCATCTTCTAAATATTATTGCTGTTTATGAAGTGCTGAAAAAATTGATGACTTGTACTTACAACGCCATGGCATTTTCTGCTCCATGCAACCACAGAACCTCATTTATCTACCTGTGCTGTTTTAGCTGAGTTGCTTTCTTGATATTAATGCCTGTCTTAATCTGCCCCCAGACTGATTTCTACATAGCCACACAGCTATCTGGAAATACCTATAAAATAAGTTACATCTCTATGAATCACAGGGCTTTAGATTGAATTGTATAGAAAAAAAATGCAGTTTCCAGTAAGCATCAAGCACTGCACTGTTTTGGGTCAGGATGGGGAATACAGATGTGTGCACCTTAGCAATGGGATGTTTTATCTTGTAATATCAATTTAGAATGCCTTAATACATTAATTCAGTTGCAAAACTGTGTGGCCAGAGTAACTAATCAACAAGTTCTTTACACAAACACTGAAAAGTGCCATTGATGCACTTGATGTTAAGTCATTTGCTTTGAAGTCAGCAAGGTGAATGTAGGTGATATAACTACACAGCTGTGACCTTTGAATCACCTGCACTTGACTGTAGGAATTCAATTTCAGAAAATGCAAATATTTAAAGTATGAAATTAAATCATATTATGGCTTATCAAACCAATGGAGCTGCCTTCTCTCCAAATTCCTTTTGATTAGTAACTAGTGAGATATTACCAAATAAAACACTGGCTTCAAAGATCTTTAGAAGAAGAAAATTTAATGCACTTTCTTGCCATTTTGCAGAGCATGGCATGGGTAGCAGAATTAAAAAACAGCATCTCATGGTGGCATCCTAGTTTGAGAAAAATGTGTGCAGTCCCATGTGTTGTATAATATTGCTTGAAGGGTCATACTATTTTCTACTAAAACTCTTTTGAGAGACTTTTTAGGCTGGCATTGCAGTTTCAGAGGACTTTTATCACAGCATATCTCTAAAATACTTGGCTACTAAGATAAGTTCAGACAAGTCCTGTTCTTATCATATAAAAAATGTTGTAACCTCAAGTGCATGTGTGTACCTGTGGCTGGTGTCCAAGCTCAGTCTGAACAAGCTGGGATACCAGAAACTGTATTTCTGTAATAATGTGGTTTTGCTGCTTAGACTAATTAGCCTTCAATGAGAAATTGCTTGCCACTGTTTCAAAAGTATTTTAAATCCTGAATATTTTTAAAGTGAAAACAACCTCCCATACCCCAAATATTTGTCAGGAAGTTATATTCCCCATCATTGTGGGTTGAAAAGCTTTATTGTAAAGTGTGCAAACTTCAAGAAAAAGAACAGTTTCTGGAAAACAATTCAGGCATATTAGGCACGCTCCCCATTTTTTTTTTTTTGTTTTTTTTTGGGTTTTTTTTTTTTTTGTTTTTTTTTTGTTTGTTTTTTTTTTGTGTTTTTTTTTTTTTTTTTTTTTTTTTGTTTTTTTTTTTGTTTCCTGTGAACAACTTTTTTTTTTTTTCCCCTGATCCATTACAGTGATGCTTGAGGGAATTTAGATATTTTGGAAGTAAAAGTAGACTTTGTAGAGGTTCAATGCGAAGAAGTATTACTGGCATTTAATTCTACAAATACAGTATGATATTTAACTATAAGTATAGTGTCAGTGTTGTTAGGTTTTCAAAACTTGGTGTTCTAAGCAGAAAAACATTTGTAGAATTCTACTAGCTTTTGATGAATAATTTGTGACTAGTATCCATCTTTTCACCGCTGGCAGTAGGTATTTTGTGTATTTCTTCTGCTCAGTCAAGCCTGCAAAGGGAGTTTTCTCTGTATTCACACTACAGCACCTTTTTGTCAAAATTACGTTTGATAGAAACTGTAAAAGTATCTTTTAAAAGCATAAATTTCTTCTCTAACCTGTATTTTGAAGCAAGCAAATGATGTTCCCCTTTCAGGAAAACCATAGTTTTAATACAAAATATTCTTGGCCTGGAGCTATTGAGACCACCTGAGGAAGGCTGGTGGTAGGTGCAGAGAAATGGTGTGGGAGACAGTGATGAGCACTTTCCATGTTTGTACTGATGTAATGTGCAGTGGCACCGCCATACTGGCAGATTTTTTTTTTTTTTTAAATAGGGCAAACTTCATAAAATTTTGAATATGTATAGTTAGTCAGATCTCATAAGGGCAAATATTAGTGTTTAGTGTGAGTTATGATTAATTATTTTATGCAAATTGCCAGTTTGGTACACCACCTCAGGAGCAAGCAAGATTTTACCATATTAATCCAGATATTGAGGGAACACTTCCCCAAGACTAACCACCTGCAGAGTAGCAAGAGTAGCAGAGATCTTCTATCATATTATATATATATATATATATATAATTGCAGCATCAAGACCATCTTGCTCACAGATGTATGGTCTTGATCAATCACTTTCAATTTGAGTGACACATGCACTAATGGCTCATCACACGCTGTAATTGATCTGTTTTCTGATCCTTGAATGAAAGATATTTTATATTTTTCATATCTGAGGGTGGAATCTTGTCTTGACTAAACTTAATGGCATAAGCCCCATTAAGAGGAACCAGCATTTTTTTCCTCATGTCTGCACTCTCATGCTCGTCTGCTGCTGAAATCCACTGAAGGAAAGTCTTTATTTGTCTGCTGTGTCATAAGCATTCTTACGCATGATTAGTTCCATCTGTAAAGGGGAGACTTCCATGTTAAGTGTGTGTTTTATGAGGAATATTACTGTTTTGAAAATGAAGCGTTGGATTAGTATAATGTACAGCATGAGCACATACTAGCTAAACATTGTAAAGACCTCTGTTACCTATATCTACAAGAAAATTTTAGGCACTTTACCAAAATATTGATGGTGCTCAGTTTTCGTAGCATGTTTGGAAAATTTTTTAATTAGCCATATGGTAGTAATTTATCTGTGGATAATACTTTATCTTGCTGTGAATAGTTCTGTGTATTGGGCACATAGCTGATTAAAGGTTAATAATTCAAAGCAGAAGGTTAATAATTCAAAGTACCTTAATCAGTTTAGTATGTTGGAAAACCAGGACTCAGTGTTTTTTTTTTCTGGAATCACTATAAAATTTAGCCAAAACATATTGGCAATTACAAATACAATGATCATTAATTACTATTTTCTACAAATGTCTGTGATTTCTTTGTGCAAAAAAAAAAAGGCTTTGACCTGCATTAATACAAACTAACATTTACAAACCAGCTATAAATGATTCAAGAATGCTCCCAGTAGAACACAAAACAAATACTCTTTTGCAAGTACTGGCTTGGCTGTTTAGTCCTGTGTATTTGAGCTACAGCTGTGGGAAAGGCTAGTTTTTAAGGAGATGTTGGTTTTAGGTGATCCACTTGGTGGTGGATGCCCCTTAGTAAGAGGCAGTGTTCAGGTTCTCAGAGTTCCCAAAAGCCTTTTTACACTTGATTGTCTGTGGTCTGAGTATGTGGCAGCATGGACATATGAGTAATTTATTATGCTGGAAACTTGGAAAGGAGGCTGGCTTACTAGGGAAGAAACCACTACAGATCATTGATTATACTTATGGTTTGTTTTAAATTTCTGTTTTCAAGAATTGGTAATTCTTATATCTATGAAAAGTGCTTAGTTCAGCATTTTTACAAGTAGTTTAAATCTGCATCCTTTTGTTGGTCAGTTGTAGACCAGAAGCTTATTTCCTTTTCCAAGTTGCTATTAACAAATACAGTACAAACAGGATGTAGAAGTTTTGTCTCCTTTAGTTTGCTTTCTAAAACTGATTCTTTTTTATGTTACATCTAAGTCTGTCTCTTTCTGGTTTTGTTATATCATCTCTTTCAGTACCAAAAAAGCAAAAAACTAAATAATTTAGACGTGTCCAATTTTTTTTTTTTTTATAGTAGGAGTAAGTTAATTACCACAGCAAAACTTGAAAAAAGTCTGCGTCCAAGTACCAACTTTCAGCTTCTACCCCAAAATAAATCAACAAACCCTCTGAAGTTGTACTTAAAGACCATAGTGATAAATGTCTTGGAAACAATACCACATAGTACAGTGAATATTTGGAAAATATAATATTGTGAAAGTATTGGCAAATATCATAATAATACTGTGAATATTTGGAAAATTTCTTCTTCTTCTTTATTTGTGCATCTTTCTCCACATTTCCATGCTATCTTTATGACAGAGTTTACGGAAGTACCATAGAAGGGCTGCTGTTACTGCATTTTTTCAGGTAGCACAGTCTTGTAGGACAAGAGCATTGATTGAAAATGTGAAAATTATGCTCAAGGTTTGGAGATTAATAATTTCAGTATTTGGCACTGTTGCATAGTACTTAACACTTGTAGTGTTTACTGTTTTTTCTGTAAAGCTTTTCAAATATGTCTACCCCAATCCAGAGCAAAATACACAGTAAGGAATGTATATGATTTATGTATAAATATATAAGGAGAGGAGAGAAAGAGGTGACATGGTGTATTTTATAGATGCACTATACATGATAAGGGAACAGAGAAATTCTATGTATATAGCATAAATTATCCTTTTTACTCTACCTCAACACCACTTTAGATTTTAGATCTATTTAGATTTATTACACAGGAGTAAGTTTAGAAGTTTTTTTTTTAATAATATACTAATATTACAGTTTTTATCAATCTTAGGATGAATTGACACACTTGAAGGTCTACAAAAAGCATTGTCTTCATTCAGGGTTACAGTTCAAGGCAACAAAAAATTAGTGATAAAGTTTTTGTTGGAACTCTTAAGGCAGAATTTGCAAATTTAAAGAAATTATGAAAGTTGTTGTTGTGTTTTCTCTGTGTTGTTTTTTTTTCCCCAAATCCGAGCTTAAATTTGAATCCAGTAAATTTACTTTATCTCAAGAGAAAAAATCTTGGTGCATCCCTTTGTTACTGTTGACTGACAGAATTCTCTTCTGTGAGTGAAAAAGCCAGTATTAAAGTAACCTCCTGTTCAAGGGGCAGGATTGTTGTAGAAACATCTCTTCTTGACCTGAGAAGTTTGACAAAATAGCTGGTAATTTTATTTTCTTGGGGAATACAAAGGTTAGTGTAGTAAAAAGGTTAGTACATAATATCACACCTTTTGTGTTTTGGCTCCAATATTAATTCTGAAACAGATTTAATGTTTCCTTGACTGATCCATAATGCTTTTTCTCTGTGTAGCTGTGTGGAAAAAGGCTGGTTTAGCTGAATGAATTATGTGGAGGGAGAGGAGTGTGACAGTGGTATGTCGGGATGGGAGCTTGAAATGAAGTGTTGGGCTGAATGGAGAGTTGTGCTTTAAAGTAAACTAACAAAAAAGAAAATTGAGAAAAGAAAAAAAAAAGGAGGAAGACATGCTTTGCATAAGCGGAGCATGGAGAGAAAGAAGTACCCATGGGCTTTGATTGAAAGCCATTTATGGCACACTTTAGATGACCGTGACCTAGAAGAAAAACATTTTCATTTGCTGTGTAGGTTACACAGACAAAGTATAAACCAACTATCTGCTTACACTTTCTGGATTTCAAGTGCTACCTTTTAAACATGCTTCAGATCAGTTGTAATGAAAGGCTTTTGATTTGCAGAAGAAAGGTGAGATACATCTGATGAATTAGTTGTGTTTGGATGGCAATGAATCACTTATTTGGAGCAGGTTGTAAAGATTCGGATTTAGGATTTCTTTCTATTTTTACTAGCCAATTGAATATTTTACTGGCAACCTTTTTCATATACATTTTTAGTTAATAGAACAGTTTGATTGCAGCTCTTAAGCAGTATATTTTAGTTTTCTGATCTGAGGTGAATGCTAAAATCTGATGTGTTGGTCTGATAGGCCCAACAAATAATAGACATATCCAGAGAGAATCACAAACTACCTAAATGTTCTCTTGCAGAACTTAAGATTCTGTTGAATGGAGAAGGTCTTGGGGCTGAAGGATGTGCAGTGGCAGAAGGGCGACTGAGCAAATGTTCTGGGCAGTGTTCTGCCCTTCCTGAACCCCTGCTTATGCAAATGAAGCAGAACTAACATGCGAGGGGAGTTTTTGTGAAGAAAAACCTTTGGAGTTTGCAAAGCACTAATCACCTTGTCATGGAGATGCCATACATCATAATTGAAGACAAGATATATCCAAGTAGTAAACACAATCTTGGGGCTGGTGACTTCATCAGAACCTACCCGGTGCTATCTTTGCCTTTCTGGTATTGATTTGAAAGTTCTATGGTATTAGTTCCAACTGTGCTGTAGTTGGAACATTTGCCTTTTCTGGTACCTAAATGTTTTCTTGTCCTGTTTAATATCTTTATTGATGAGGGGATCAAGTGCATGCTCAGTAAGTCTGCAGACGACACTAAAGTTGGGCTGGGGTGTAGATCTGCTGGAGGGTAGGAAGAGTCTGCAGAGGGAGCTGAACAGGCTGGGTTGATGGGTAAAGGCCAGCCATAGGAATTTCAAAAAGGCCAAATGCTGGGTCCTGCACTTGGATCACAACAGGCTGGGGGAAGAGTGGACAGAACACTGTCCTGTGGAAAAGCACCTGGGGATGCTGGTTCACAGTGGCTGAACATGAGCCAGCAGTGTCCAGGTGGCCAAGAACGCCAGTGTACCCTGTCCTGTATCAGCAATAGCATGGCCAGCAGGACCAGGGCAGTGATTATCCCCCTATATGCAGCACTGTTGAGGACACACCTTGAATCCTGGGCTCAGTTGTGGACTTCTCACTTCAAGGAGGAGATTGAGGGGCAGGAGCATGTCCAGAGAAGGGCAATGGAGCTGGGGAAGGGTCTGGAGCACAAGTCTGATGAGGAGCAGCTGAGGGAGCTGGGGATGTTTAGCCTGGAGAAAAGGAGGCTCAGGGGAGGACTTATCACCCTGTAGAGATGCCTGAAAGGAGGCTGTAGCCAAGTGGAGGTCTCTTGCCAGGCAACCAGTGATAGGGCAAGAGGAAATGGCCTCAAGCTGTGCCAGGGGAGGTTGAAGATGGACATCAGGAAGAACGTCTTCACTGAAAGTGTGGCCAGGCATTGAAACAGGCTGCCCTGGGAAGTGGTAGAGTCTCTATTCTTGGAAGTGTTCAAGAAATGAATGTAGCACTTAGTGCTGTGGTTTGTTTGATGCAGTGGTGATTGGTCAAATGTTGGACTTGATGATCTTGGAGGTCTCTTTCAGCCTTAAAGATTGTATGATTTTATGAAGCTGTGGCCTTTTTATTGTGAAAATGGACAGAATTCATGGTATTCTAGTAAGCATGAACAATATAAATATTTATAATGAGTTTTTTGATACTCTGTAAGGTTTTTTAGGGCTTAGGTTTAAATGCCTTAACTTATTAAAAGCTAGAGCAATATCAGCTCTAAAAAGGGGAGTAGGGAAAAAAAAGCACAACAGGCTTACGATGAGAGGTAGTTTTTGTTGGTTTTGGTCTTTCCGTCCTTGTATTCTGAATTAGTCTTTAGTATATTGTCAGGTAAATTAAAAGCAATCACATTATTCCTTCCTTTTCTTGTAGGAGTTTTCATTAGTCCTCAGTCTTTTGTGCCAAACTTTGTGTCTTTCTAGTTGGTGATTCTGTCTTCATTGCATTGTTTGTTCTATTTATACAAGCCAAAGGAAAGCTAGAAAAATTAATTGAAAGGTCTTTTCAAATGTGCACACTTTGAAAAATCTACTTTCAGTCTTTCAGGACTTTTTACCTTTACTTTCTTGTTCAGGTTGGGTTTTTTATATAATAGAGTGATCGAAAAACTGGAGATTGATCTTTAGTGATAAAAAATTATTGACCCAATTATACCTTTCTCAAAAATATTTAAATTCCCACTCAGGTTTTGTATGTGGTTCCTACTGTTTGTTTTTCAAACTTTCATATAAATATGAAAGATACTTTAAGAAGTTAGGATAGCAAAACGTTTTTCAAACTATTCCACTGATTTAAAAATGGAATAGTACTATTTTCTGATCATAGATATAAAAACTCATTTTTCCAGAGGTACTTAATAAATCTAGCTGTGCATATAAAGGCTTTCCTGGCTAGAAACTGAGTATTTTCATTTTCTGAACAGGTGTCTCAATGCATGTACCTACTGTAAAACTAAGCATGCCAGAGGAGATCTAGCAAGTTATCCTATTGAAGAACTGGTGGACAGAGCCAAGCAGTCTTTTCAAGGTAAGGAATTTTATCTCTACAATAAAAGTCAGCCACTGAAGCGTCTCTGGGCTTACCTTCACACATAATGATTGGGGTACAATATGACTCTGTGGTTATTAATAGTCATAGCTGTGTCTCGTGGTGTCTTTGTGGTAGAAAGCCATGCTTTTGTTATAGTCTACACCACTATTTGCAAAATGCAGTCTTTTAAGGAGTATTTTATTTTGATTTTGTATTGTTCAAGTGAAGTTCTGCGCGTGGATCTTTTGGAGGTGATGTGGAAATGGTAAAATTTGGTCATTTTACTTTATCTCTGATTTCTTAAAGAAGGTGATAGAAACCTTTTTTCATTCAGCTATGAAAATTTAATGAGCCTCCCAAGGATTCTTAAATCCTATTCAGCAATACATTGCTTTTGCTGGTAATTGATTTAGTGGAGATATTCTGGGGTGTTTCTGAGACCCATACAAACCTTTTAACTTCAGTAGGATATTTGTTGTGTCACATGGATTCCATCAAATACTAAGTTTTTCCTGCAGTACACTATGGAAAGCTTTAGGCAGATACTGGACCTAAGGCTAGTATCTGCCTAAAGCTCTTGTATTTGTGTTAGTTACGATAGCTTTATTGTATCTTAGTATTTGTTCTTTATATCTAAATTTTACCTGTGTTTCAAAAATACAGATTTTCAAATTATGCCAGTATTCATTGTAAAGGCACAGGTGGTGTTTATTATATTTGTGTGCCATTTTGAAGGACTGAAATGTGCATTAAAAATACTCAGGTAATTCTGGTGTAACGGCTCCTTCCATCTTTGTGTGGAATACTTTGAATCAAAAGGAGTAAATGCAACATTTGATGTCTTATCTTCTCTGGATTCACAGACAATACATCCCCTGGGCTCCGCTTACGGCTCTGAGAGTTGCAAATGTTCTAGTAAGAAGTCTCCAATGGCTGAAAGTGTTTTTGAATCTATCCTTATTTAGGGATCCATAATGAACCTTACTTAGGCCTGTGATAAACTTTTGTCTATTCCTATCAGTTGTGTTCAAGGAAGACCCTTTTTCCTAATCAAAGCCCATGTTGACAAATTCTAAGTTCTACACACAGAAAGTTCTCGCTTAGGGTTGCAAATGCCCTTTTCTTTCACTTATGTTAAAAGCCAAGTACCTCTCTTCTGTGAAGCTCACCTGTGATTTCCATTAATTTTTTCTTATTGCTTAGGTTTGTAGAATTAATGCTCTCGTTGCTATGGATTGGATTGTCTGTTAGGATTGTTTGACAGGAATCCTGTCATGTCAGATTTCTTGGTTTAGTAGGATAAGTTTCTAAAACTTGTATACATACTGTGAAATAATCGATAACTGAAATAGAGGATACATAAATACGTTGTTATTTTGGTGGAGAAGCAGCTCAGGAAACATTTTTCTGAATGCTAGGAGTTTTCAGTAATATAAGATTTTTTTGAAATTGGCAAGTAGTTACTGAGCAGGAGACAAGCTGCCATTTATAAGTGGCATAAGAAGTGTTACTCAGCACTGTATAGCTGTTTAAAGAAACTTTGGACTATCCTTCAAGGAAGTATGACAAAGATGGGTAATAAGTCAGGATTATGACCATGTTTAAGTTAACTATCTAAATTTAATTTAGATCTATGGCATGTGTGGAAAAAAAAAATATCCCAGACTTGTCTGTCCTGTTGCAATTGTACGTATATACTATAAATTGTATTAGCATAAAGATATATCTACTTGGCATAACAAGAAAGAAAACTCAAGTTTTGTTTGTCTTTGCAGACAATGAATGTGAAATTTTGGAAAGTATTTTGAACCAAGTATTGTACATTTGGATTGAAAAATGAGTAATTCAATTCATGTGTTGTACTGTGGCCTTTATTATAAATATTGACTCTTTCAAAATAATTTGATTTCTAATGGAAAAAGTTGCCCTTAAGCTATTGTTTTGAAATTTCTTGAAGAAATGCTATGACGTTTCTCACAGCAGGCATCTCCAGGGAGTTCTGTTCTTGTTTGGCCTTACACTACTACCTCTGTTAGAGGCCATGAGGAAAGAAGCAAGTATTTATTCAGTTGTAAAATGGCTTTGCCTCCAGCTTTCACATACTTAGAAATGGATGAAATAGTCAGATCCTTAGTTTGCAGTGCATGGAGAATTTATTACTGCCAGCTTGCTGCAGCTGTGGGCTGCAGAATCTTCATCAATCCAATGAAAGACTTTAGCAATTCAAAGCCATTATTCAGTTTTTTGCTGAGTTACTGAGCCACAATCTCTTCAACAATCACTTCTGTTTACACAAAAGATATATTGCTGAAGCTCTAGTTAAAAACAGAGAGGTACAGATGTGCTATGAAAAGTTTTTCCACTTCGAAAACTGATTAAAAAGAGATGGCTGAAAACACCATGATTGAACAAATATTAGCCTATTTCTTGTAAATTTTCAACCTCTAAAATAAGCTCTTTTTCTTTTTGTATGTTATTTTAATATCTTAAATTCAATGCACTGTGCACAAAAACTGTTGTAGATTTCTAGTACATGCTGCATATTTTCATAATGCCTTGGACTAAGTGTTAAGGTGTACTGAAACTGAGAAGTTTTTGCATACTTTTGAATGGCCTCTGACCTCCATAATAGTTTTGAAGTTACAAGTCACATAAACTTGAATATTTCACAAAATTTCATTAACAAAATAATCTATCTCAAGTTGAAAGTAATTTGTTGAGTTTTTTCATTTTTAACTTTAATGTTTTTTCTGTGAACTTCTACTGTAAGTAGTAGTTTAATTTTTTTACACGAGCAGCCATGTCAATTCAGAATATATAGCAGAGTTCTGTAAGAAAGCTAGTAAAAGAAAAAGTATTGTGAAATACAGTAAAGTGGTCTTTAAGTGGAGAACAAATGTCTACTGTTAGGTTGTTTATGCAGAGGTTTTCTACAGCTGATTGTACAGCGCTTTCTTTGTGTCATCAATTTATTAATAAGTTTTTTTCAAAATGTGCTGTGTCATGTTCAGTGCTGTATTTTAGGGGATTGCATTTACTTATGAGAGGGCTCTTTCTTTCCTGGGTAGAGCAAGTTTATTTATAACAATGTGGTTTTGCTTAGTACATAAAGTGGAAAGCTGGGGGAGCTGCCATTAGTGAACAGATCCAAGGAGACACAAAAGTTAAACAAGCCTGAACTTTGGATATTGTGTGGAGTGGTGTCCTGGGATGGCTTTGGCTCAATTGCAGGACTCAAAATTGATTTTCTTCATTAAGTGGGACTTCCATTATCATAAAACCCCTTCATATTCTGGGAGGCTTTCTGGGCAAAGATAGTACTTTATATTGCAAGCAATTTTGGCTCATTCAGCAAACGAACTTAAAAATACATTTTTTTAAATGGAATTAGCTGTTATTCATTCTAGTTTAGAATTAAAATCTTCTGTACGTACCACTACAAAACAATGCTTCTTAAGCATTGCATGTCTGTTGCAGTTGGCAGGGAATATACTGCTGTTAAAATATACACTGTATAATTAACTACTGCCTTAGCTTACTTTATGGTAGCAGTCAGGGTGCTCAGATCATAGTCAGTCTTGTTGGGAAACACTGTTCCTCAAACTATGTGGAACAATTGCTTCTGGATGGATAATTGTAGTGGCAAAATATCGATTATTTTTATGCCATTATTAGCAGGTGGTTCACTGGCACGAGGGATGTTGAGTTCTGAATAGCACTTCTGTTAGGAAATCTTGGACAATATGTAACATTACAAAGCAGGGGAGTACCAAAACTAAGATTTGGAGTCTTGAGTTTCATTAGTTGCCTTTAGCAATTATCCCTAATCTGGTAGACTTTGGAGTGTTGTGAGTTTAAAGGAGATTAGTGTTCAGTATTTTTCTCCATGCAAGTTTGCCATAAACAGGTGTTTGTGGGTGATGATAAGGATTGATTTTATGTAATGTGATTGGTTTCCAGAGCTTTTCAGATGACTTTGAGCTTTGCTGAGGATCTTTGGTTTTAGCAGTTCCGATGAGGTACTGTCAAGACATTCTGCTTTATTCCTAGTAGCTGTTTTGCCCCTGCACAACTACCAGTAAATTCTCTCTATGATTTCAGGGTAGCTGACAGTCATGAAAGGACAAATATGAAGTATTGGCAATGTTTTAGTTTCCTATTGGTTAGCAGAAGCAGTATCAAACCAGGATGCTTGGGCCACACTCTCGGTAGGGAGGGGGTTCGATTTCTGAATACACTGACAGAGAATGGGTGTCCAGTTATCCAGATGGAGCCTGGGCTGTGCTCTCAGGGTCCTTCCAGAGTAGAAACTAACACTGTAGAGAGCACTTGTAGCTGCAGATCTGACCTAGAGAGACAGAGAGGAAGGAGAATGATGACTGTTTATCTGCAACAAATCTTTTCTGTCAGCCTTTTTACTGACTTCCAGGGAATGGAGACTGTACTCTAATATTGCTCCTGAAGTATAATTTGAAATTGCATTACAGGGAGCTTGGGCTGCTGTATTTGAGACACTTTGATAAAAAACCTGTCTTTGTTTTGCTCTGCTTTTTGGGTATGGCAGTAGAGCTAGGGTTTTTTTCATTGTTGTTCTTAAGTTGATTAAAATTCTTTCTGTATCGTTTTTTGTGTCTTATGAATGTTTTAAGTTTTTTTACTGCTGACTTTGCTAATGCACAGAATACTTAGGCCAAGATAAATATTTTTGTACCAGCCTGTCATTTCGTAGTTAGATAGGATAGCATAATTAATTAGTTTTCGTTGTCTACATGTATTTTTTTATTTTTATTTTTTTTTAGTTATACTCCATCAGTAGTGAGTAGAAGCAGCGTCTCCAAGTATGTGAGAACTACTGTGTAACATATACAAACACATATAACCAATGTCATATAGCAAAAAGATATTTTAAGGGATAAAAATGTCTTTTCAGTAGTAAATTGCAATATTGGAAATATTTTCCAGCTTCTTTTGAGTGAGCAAATTAGTTTAGTGAACTCTGAAGGAAACTCCCTGTCATCTTCTTGGTACATTTTTTTACACAGTGATGTTGACCACTATGTTACTATTATTTCTGTTGTCTTCTGCATGTCCTGTTGCATAAAAGATTCCTTTGCATTATTTTAAATTTTACTTCAGAAATGTAGTGGCAATTACGTAACATTATTGGTGTCTAGGTTTTTTCCTCATTGCTCTCTCCAGCTTTTTGAGAAGGAAAGGGAAAGAGAACAGTGTTGATCCCTTTTCTGTGGCATCCAATGTCAGGACACATGGGAATGGCTCAAAGCTGCGTCCCTGAGGGGAGGTTTGGACTTCATATGAGGAAATATTTCTTTACCAGGAGGTCACTCAAACCCTGAAACAGGGTTCCTACAGTGGTGGTCAATGCCCCGAGCTGCTTAGTGTTGAAGAGGCATTTGGACAATACCCTTATTAACATGCTTTAAATAAATTCCTCCATTCATTTTATTATGACAATTAAGTACTGTGAAAATGTATCTGTGTGGGTTTTATGCTAATCTTTTATTTTATTAAAAATTGTTGAATTTAAAAATATAATTTTTCTCTGCATGTTTTTCCTTCGTTTTGCATGTTTTACTTGGCCTTTTGCAGTTAGTGTTGAAGCCTCCTTCTGAGATGGCCAGATGTGAGCTGACTTTGAGCCAAAAGCCATGTAGCCATTCTTGTGCATTTGTAATGTCTTGTGTGTGCAGTCAGTCCAGTGCTGTCAGAATGCTTCAAACCGATTGCACATGCTGGGTGATAGACTCATGCAGAATAAATTTGGTGCTTTCAAGATCTGTTGCCAAAGGCTGATCACTCTGCAGTGCACTTGCAGTATGTTTGATGTTGTCATCAAAATATTAAACATACTGATCATCTCTGTGCCCTCTGGCCACAAAGGATTCTGGGATTCACAACATGCCACTGTTTTTCACAGAAACACTAAGAATCAGCAGAAGGCTTAGATTTAGTTTAATATGTTGTTAGTATTTTCATTAAGGGTGTAGAACATGGCATCTTCTAATTTTATGGTTGCCAAGTACTTTCAGTAATACAATCTTGCTTCCATTTCCTTATAACTCTGTCAAACTTTAATTGATACTTCTAGTTAAGATCATCAAATTATTTGCAAGAATTACATTTGGGAAAACATGTTATTCCTGACAAGTTTAGAAACTAGAAAAACTTCCTAAAAAAGTTATGGAGTCCTTCTTGCCTTAGTGTGTAAGACCAGATACTTTGTCCTAGGTCCTTTTTTTTTTTTTGTAGGCAGAAACATCCTTCTCTTTTGCTCCATGTATCACTTCTTCCACAGTTCATATAGGATTTAGTTCTGTCAAACAGCCTTGTAGAGCAATCATGCTGTAAGAGTTAATTTGCAAAAAAATCATGCACATGCATCAGTTAAGACACAAATGAATCACAATAGCTTTTGCAAGTATGCAGCATAGCATACAGAGCTGTAATTGGGCCATTCACTTTAAAGGAAAACCACTTTGTCACTCATTGCCATTTGTATAATTGGGATTTTATTGTGTAAGTATTGTGTACCTGATTAAAAAAAAAAAAAAAAAGTGGCCTCAAAGAGCTTGTAATGTAGCAGTGTAAACAACTGAAGCAGAGTAACATATGATTGTATTCAGGATAATAGGTGGTTGGTCATTGTATTAACTGCCATGGCATTATCTCAGGTCTTGTATGGGATGACAGAGGAAAGTTTGTCGTTTAGGGAAGACTGGAAGGAAGATAATGCAGTAACAAGGAGTGGTCATTCATTTAACAAGGAGCTGTCACCCTAGAATTTGCAAAAAATCATGTTTCCATTAAGATTTTCATCAGGAGTCAAAGTCTCCGTGTGCTGGCTTGTGTTTCTGAAAGTAATATTTTCTTCTCTGTGGAGATTATTTATCAGCTTCAATAGCTTTAAATAGATTATTTGGATGCCTTGAAATGTTTATCATGTCATGGTTATCTTTTCCAAAACATAAAGCGTATTAATGCTGCAACATGAAATAAAAGGATTTTTTTTTTTAAATCTGGACAATTGCTGCTTCAGGATGCTGTTCTCTCTCTAAGTGTTGCCAGAACTACATAGGTATTGTCCAGAAGCTAACTTGCCAGATAAATTGAAACTGCTGCCAAAATGTCTGGTAGCACGATGAGATAACCTTTTTGTCTCTATCAAACCTATTCTAGTAATGCTCCTTTTTTATGAGGTCTTTTGACTCTGCATGGGTTGTTGTAGCTTACAGTGTTGGAAATAAGGATTATAAATTGAATACAAGAATGCTTACTTTGCATGCCTGACTAAGAATCCTAGAGACAATAAGACTCCACTAATCTCTTAGCTTTGGAAGTTTCAAGAACCAGAAAAGTCTGTCTAACAAAGGTTGTATTTTTTCCTTCAGCAGAAAGAAAACCCCAATTTTTGGTCACATTTGCTCTGTGTAATTCAGTCTTCTCATTCCTTTTTATTTTCCTACTCAAATATTTGCATTTGTGCTGTTAAAATTCTTGAATGACAGCCAGCCTGTTTAATTTTGTATTGTTTTGAAAAAGGTGCATTTTATTTTTGTTCGAAATAAAAGTGTAATAGAAAAGAGCCAAAGCAAAGATGTATACAGTTCAAATTACTACTTTATCTTTAGCCTTAGGTTGTACTTTCAGCTGTACTTTCAGCAACCACTGCATGTAGAAGGAGCATTTCTTAGCCCCCCTTTCCTCCTTCATCCATCCTCCTTGTTGCCCCCTTTTTTTTCCCATCCTTTCCTCAGGCCACCTGCTTTTTGGCTAGGAGAGTGTTCCTTGTGTGAATCAGGCTGGGGGACTGATTTGGGGTAAAATGGAATGTGTTTTCAGAAACCTCTCAGGGTGACATTAGTAACTGATACAAGTTGAATATTCCCAGATGCTGACATTATGGAAGTACCACAATTCTGCAGTGTCCTAATGAAACTTTCCTTTGGAGCAAAGGACTGGAGTGTTGTCTGGGAAACCAGATGTAGTAATCTGCCCAAGCTTCTCTCTCTCATCACAGAGCTGCTCTTTCCTAGGCCAGTTTAGCTGGCTTTTGTGGTGAGAAATGGTCCTACAAAACTTCATGTAATACTGGACACACTGGGATGTATTCTCTCATCTTCCAAGGACAGGAGATACCTGTCCCAGCTTAACTGGGGAAGGGGAAAAGGGGGTTGAAACACACTCTAGTCTTTATGCTTTTTAACAGAATGTTTGGCTCATTTGTGGCTTCCTCAGAAATGCTCATCAATCTGACGTTTGCTTGAATTAATTTTTTTCTTTTCTTTGGAAAATGTGTTTACATTATACAAGAGTAGTGTATGTTATATTCTTTCCATGCTTATTTAATGGAACAGCAGCAGAAAAAAATCTGGGTAGAATTACTTGCTTGTTAATTTTATGTATAAATTTATTTTTGTTAAGTTTGCATTATTTGAAATTGAGTGTAAACCACAGGATTCAGTAATGTCAAAGCCAGTGGTTAACTCTTTACCAGGTAGATTAAGTTGGTTTTGTGTGTATTTAGTCTTGAATTTTAAAAGAGTTGGAATTAAAGCATGATGTATTTTAAAAATAAATGTGATTTTCAGAGGGGAAAGGTTTTTATCTTTAATTTTGTTTGAAAGTATAAGTTTGGTTTTATGTGACTTCTTAATCACAGAGGTACTGGAATTTTTTCACTCCTTGTAAATATTTGTTCAGCTATAGGAACTTGTATTTCTTTGATAATACATATTTTACTCATGTATTTACTGCTGGTTTTGTTAAACTTGGATTAGAAATACTTCCCAAACATTATAAGAGTTTTGCATGTTGTGCTGCAATCAGCTGCCTGAAGCTTTCTATAGCTTCTGTGAAAATATCATGAGCAGTTTCTACTGTCGAACAGATTTGGTAAACAGAATCCAAATCACTAATTTAATAAATACAATGCACTGTGTTGCACCATGCATCTATCAAGCTGAAGTCATCTTTAATGTGTCCAAAGGTTTTATCAGAATGCAGCAAGATTCCTTTTATCATGTGGTAATAGTCTGCTGCTGGACAGCTTGGCCTTCTGTAGGAATCAGCCTTAGCTGTTCTGTGCCACTGAAACCTCCTACTCACAAGATTACTAAAGATCTTCTGCTAACTTCTTTTTCTTTGCTCTGGAGATGTGAAGGAGAGATTTTTAAAAAAATTGGAGTTGTGACAGAACTAGGATCTCTCAGCATAAATTTTGCCCACCTCCTTTCTGTGTTTTTGTTCATGGACTAAATGAGTTATGCATGCCCCACTACCCCTTCTACTGCAAGGTGACCAATGTGGTGACTACTTAAAATGAACAGCAATGCTGGATATCTCAACCCATAGCAGGTTCCAAGGCATTAAGTGAAGCTAGCAAAGGCCAGAACAAATTGAAGTGGGATTCGTAATCTCATAGTGTGGTTAAAGCAGAGAAACCCCCTAGCATGGGACATAGTGGAAGTTTGAGCATTTGGAAGAAATAGGACAGAGGCATGGAAGAAGAATCAATTTTTTTTTTAAATAATAACAAATCTTATGTCAAGTATTGCAATTTTCTGAGTATTCAGCAAATCATTTATGCATTTATACTCTCCACTAAGCATCCTGTGGGAGAAGTCTCTAGGCTAAGCTGACTAATGGTCTTACTTGTGGCTATTCTTAAGCTGTATTTCAGCAAGTCACTCATTTCCCCCAGTGTACTTTATATAAAGTGTGCCTTATGCTTTTAGTATTGCTCTCAATCATCTTTTGTAATGAGGACTCACCTTCCATGTGGAGGTTGGGTTTTGTGGTGATCCTCTGGACATATTGTGCAATACCACTGTGACTCAAGGCCATGCCATCTCTGTATCTAGCGCTAATATAAGATTGTAACTTTTGAGATTAATTTAATAGGAAACTAAGAGCTGTTTTGATCTGAGAGAACTTTCTTTCAAAGACCTTTAAAAGTGTTATGTGATTAAATGATAAAGATGCAATTTACAGAAGCAAGAGACTGCAATATCAAGCAACTCAACTCACAGCATATCTCAAGTGTAAAGCATAAGTTATAAAAAGAAATTGTCTATCTTTCATGCTGTAGTCAGTGAAGTTGTAGTGAGAGTAAAACTCTGGGTGGTGATGAGCCCGGATGTGACAGGGAGAGAATGCTGAGAGACTATTAAATGTAATTTATAAAAAATAAATTTGTAGGCTTGGTCCCAGAGATCAGATGGATCTCTCTCATGATAAACTGTTGTTCCTTCTTTTTTTTTAACCTTCCCTTGAGTACCTCCTACTGTGTTAAGGCAAAAGTCAGTATGTGCTAAAATATTTTGATGCCAGCTTTAGACATAATGCTACAGTGATTGTGATCATGAAATAACAGGACAGGACTAAGTAGAAGAAAACATTACTTGCATGCTGCCCTGTCATCATTCACACCATGTAATACAAAGACCAGTTGAGCAACACTTCTTTTAAACAAAATGTATTCTGCAGCTTTAGCAGCCTTCTGAAGGAAGAGAGTTATATTGGATGCATTAGGGGTTTTTTTCATTAGACAAGACATGGCTACAGTTTTTCTTGTCTTAAAACCCTCTCACATGTGCAAGTGTCTGCATTCACAAATTTAATGTTCTTATTACATTCTACAGAAGTGACAATTTAGGTGTGTTTTGTACTGGTACATATTAGGGAGCTCTTTGGCCTCTCTAGTCTAAATCCAAAGAAAATAGACCTTAAAATGCACTTAAAACGCACTTTGTACAATTTGGTAAGCTCAGATATTAGAGAGATGGCTTTTTTGCACAGTTTGGTTGTATGTGGAAATAGATTAGGAGCAATCATGATGAATGACACAATTTTTTTCTGCAATATCACTCCATGAAAATAAAAGCTATGATTTGTACAGCTATGTGGGACTCCTGATGTGCACGCCAGGGTGTCTTGATAGCTTTAATACATGCCTTTTTAATGCTGTGTATGTTGTGCAAAAGTACTGAAATCTGAAATTCAAATATTGCACGTAAGCTAGGTATAAGAGCTGTCAGTGAAAATACTTGAGAACCTCTAGGAAGGCACCTGTGAGAACAAGTTGTTTCTGGACAAGATGCTTCTGCTTTAATTTAGGATAACTGTGTTAGTGACCTGTTCATGGTTTGTTTTCATATATGGGCCCATGCCCTAAAGAAAAAAAAGGAAAAAATAACACTTTTGTTCCTAGTTTATTTGTAAACCAGGTCAGATACCCTTGATTAGCTCTCATCTGGAGCATAATTTAAATCCTGACAGATTGAACCTAAACAGCAGGCTTTTTTCAGATCAGCCAGAAGATGGGGAGGGGGGGTTGGAGAAGAAGAAAAGCTATTTTCAGTTCACAAGCAGTACAACAGTGCCGGATAAATCTGCAACTGTTAATGAATAGCTATTTCAAATATTTACAGGAGGCAAAAGAAAAGAAGATTGGCATCCAAGGCAGCTGTGCCCAGGGAGATCTATTAAAAATAAACGTGATAAATGATGTTCAAGTGCTCATAGAGCTGTCAAATATCAGAGGTACTCAAAATGGAAAGTGTTTATACTCTATGGCCATGCTGCTAGGCATTCTGGACACAGATATTTTTTCCAAAATTTTTTGCAAAATTGACTTAGCAGATCAAAAGGGGAGAGAGGATCTAATGCAAAACTTTCCAGAGCCTTTAACCTTTTGCTACATTAGAATACACAAGTACTTATTTGCTGTGTAGGTGAGAAATTAAATTCTTTTATACATTTAATTATTTCCACGAGAACCCATTTCTTTGGTCTTGATTTGTAATAAAAAAATGCTATGAGAGTTTATGCTTGTAACAAAATCCATTACTTATTTTTATGATTCTTTTGTCTTCTGTATTAGTGAATGATAATGATGAGGGTCCATGAGTGTTGCACTGATTTTGAACACAACTTGAAAAATTATATATACATAGTAAACTATGAACTTCATGTGCTTTTGTACCCAGAGACTTTTTCTCAGGTAGTCTAAAAGGTATTTTTATAGCAATTTTTAGTTCTGAATTTAATGTATGTCAGTTGACTGGAAACTTTTTAGCAGAGACATTTTATTTTTTTTACTTCACTGTGAACAGAGTTTATCAGAAGCTGTCAGGCTGGTGACAAAAAAATTTGATGCCTTATATGCTGGAGATATACCAAGTGCAAAGGACATGAAAAGCATGTCATTACTTACAGGATGCTCTAGTACAAATCACATTTTTCGTCTGTGGATATTGCTTTCTTTCCTCTTGTAATTTATTTTTCCCTTTTCAAAAATGAATTATAAAAAGTTATGGTAAAATTCTAATCCATCTTGTCTTAGAAATAAGTTCTGGTCCTGTGTTTGAGGGGTAAGCAAATTGGAGTACATATAACTCATGTATTTGTAGTGGAACACTGCAGCAGGCCCATCTGTTACAGTGACATGGATTGCTGACTTGAACGTGCATAAACGCCTGTCCTTTAGAGCTGAAGTTCCCTGTGGAATGAATATTGGCTGTCCTGTGTGAACCCATTGTGGAGAACAGGCTAAATGGTGTCAGTTTTATATTTGGTGTCTTGAGCTTTGGAAGAGCTTCTTAGTTTAAGTGTCTGCTGTTGCGTTGTCACAATGATGAGGAAGAAGAAATTTGAAAGTATCTCTTTCCTTAACCTGAAGACATCTTTATTGTTATGGAAATGGCTTCATGGTTTCCTCAGAAAGTAAGCTGTAGCAAAATCTGCCAGATCTACTTCTTATCAAATTGCTGTAAGCAATGCATTGATGGTGGAAAAAATGGGACCTACCTAAGCCTGAAAATTTTCCTCTTTTTTCAGGTTTTATCTTTCCATGCAATAGCAGATTCAATATACCACTTTAATGTACCACTCCTTAACAGCAGAGTTTCCTAAAATGCTCAAAGGAGACAGCAAACTCTGGATCAGTTTCCTTCATATGGAGACATTGTAGGTCATTGGGCATTGATTTGAAAGTTAAAACAGTGTTAGGTATTGAAATGATTGTAGCTGTCATAGCCCAACTTCCTTTCAGCACCTGTAGTTAAGCATGCCTGATTGCCTGATCTTCTAAATGGATCTCTTGCTAGTTAAACTACTTTTGTTCTTTCAGGACTATAATGCTGTGCTGCATGGGGTACAACCCCTGAGTCACTTTAGGACACTAATGTGTAAATATCTCAAGTGAAATTTTGTGTACTGTGTAAACCAGACCTCAGAAATTTGTGAGACATTTTTTGTAAATTTTAAAGGAGAAATCTCAGTTGTCTTTGTCACCTTTGAAAAGTGTGTGTGGTTTGAATAAGCAGTTCTCATCTACCTAAATAATACTGCCCCACTAGGAGAAAGAAGGGGCATTTTGGAGTAGAACAAGGTGTTGTCCCTTAACTAAATTTTTTGAAGGTTTGCTTTGCAGTTAGCTCATCAGAATCTAGACTGTTTAACCTTCTGTATGTGGTAAAACCTCAAAAATTTCCAAATTACTTAAGGGAAAGAATAGGTAATGCTTAAGGAAATTAAGCTGTTTGAAGGGTTTGATAGACATGTGTATCAAAATAAAATTTATTGTATATAGATGAAACATATATGATTTTTAATCTGTAGGAATACTCTGGAGGGCAGGAAAATCTAGTTTATCCAGCTGCCTTTTTTTTTTTTTTCCCAATTCCTTTTTGGCTGTACAGTAGGAATCCTACTCATTACAGAGTAGGCCTTTTCATTGCCTTTGGATAAACAGTAAGCTGACATACTTTTTGAACAAGAGTTGAACATTAGTAGTAGCACTTTAAAAAAAATTTAATTTTTAACCTGTGGAGTCTTACTGAAAGAAAGTGACAAATACTCATAGCAGTCATTTAACAGAGGTCTATCTTATGCAAGTAGTATGTAGTACTCTTCAAATAGTAAAGCTTACCTTTATGTATTTAAGCAAAAATTTCTGTGGGCTGCATTACTGATAGAAGCTAATGTTTTATTAGTATGTGATTCTCCTTCAGCTGTTCTCAGTATTGTTATTTAAACATAGATGACATGAACAGAATTTTGTTAGAGCACATTTTATCATAGCAAAGCTTAATACATAGAGCTTCTAATTGGAGAACGTGAAAGAGGAAGGGTTAATGAAGAGATCAAGGAAGTTCAGTTTCATTACCAGTAGCAAAGACATTTTTGCTCAGAAACTCTGGGGTTTTTAAAGGCCTTGTGGTTAATCCATGAAGGTACATTTAATAGATTTCACTGGAAATACATGTACTTGCAGACTGCTTCAATAATTCCTGACAATAAATGTAAATATCAAGTGCATTTAAACACTGGAAGGGTGTAGAAGACTTATCTTCTATCCTTTAGTACTTTCCAGTTTCTGCAAATAGAGTAGATTATTCTGTTTTCCATACAAGAAGCTTCTTATCATTCTTGGGTGTAGAAAGGAGAGGGATTCAAATGGCAAGTCTGGACAAAACTTACAACATCATGGGAGTGATTTCTTTGGACGTGTCTGCTGCAGCTCCCCCCACCATACTCCCTACTGAAAACAGCAAACATTATCTATTATGTGTGTCACATCTGCCACGGGCAGATCCAGCTAAGCTGACTTCAGTAAAACTACCCAGAGCACTTGTGTAAAAGTAATTAATGTTGCCCTGCACCAGATTTTCTGCTGTGAAGAATACTCTCTATTATTTTTACCATTCTGTTTCTTTTTTCTTCTTTGTGAATATGCTAGTAGCTGCATGTGGCCATATTTTTCCCAGGATGCAGCAGTGAGACAGAACAGTAGTGTTGCAGAAAACCCTTAGTATCCTGAGCAGAGGCAGAGAAAGAAATAAAACTAGCATTAATTTCTCTGTTGCTGTCCTTTCCAAAATCTGAGGAGTGGTAGCTGGATGGCCTTGAAAATGCAGAGAGGTGAAACTTCAGCTACTCAGCTTCCACTGTTAGGTGGAAAGTTTTTTTCAAACACAGGGATAGAAATTTTCTTGGAGGTTTAGTCAACCAGATACCATGAGAGTTTGAATAAGGAAGTATAAGCAAGTGGATTTTCTTTTTAATGCTTTGTTAGAGAACAATATGCAGTTCTTTTCTGAAGAAGGAGAAATAAAACATATATTAAGTATGTTTGGTCCATTAAGTATTCCAAGCAGTAAAGGTATCATAAAACAAATAGTGTTTTTAAATTTCTAGTGCACTGTGGCAAAATATCTCTTCACAGCAAATAAGAAAATGAAACTTCTCTAAGGTTACTAAAGTCCTTTTCATTCTTGGTTATTATAAACAATTTCTTTCACTGTAACTTAATTTTTAAAGTACCTAAGTCAGTATTACAATGTTAAGACATGGATAATTTTAAAGGTTACAGGAATTTTATTGAGATGTAAGTAAGTTAGAGCTGTGAAGATTTTTGTTTTTTCCCAGCCCCATCCCCACTGCAAATCTTGCTTTATAAAGCTTTTATAAAGCATTCTTACATGTATTTTAATGCATTTTAAAAAAATATTTAATTATTTTAATTTACATATTGGGCTTGCATAGTCTCCTTAAGTTAATTGTTTCATTTCTTCAGCTGTTCCTAAATAGCCATTGTGCTGATCAAGCACTTATTTCAGTATGTCCTTGATAAAATTAATGAAAGCATCTGTAGAAGCAGCGACAGCAGCTGCAGTGCCTTATGGAAGCCAACTTCTGCTTAACATTCTGATAAAATAAATAGTTTTGTGCTTGTGCTGGAAGCTAATGCTGGCTGGCTTATTTACAGCATAAAAAAAGTTGCACCTGCCACAGCTAGACCAAGCACTGAGGCTTGCTGATTACATGTTCTTGTTAGTGTCATTGTTATTGGTAAAATGGGAGTGATGTCATCCTTATCAAACCCTACTGGCACCCTACAGAGTGACAAATAATTTGCCCACTGCTGTTTATCAGCATGGGCCTTGTTTTAGAAGTGACGAGAGTGCTGAATTTTCACAGTTGAATGCTGTACAACTGCAGAGGTGTATGAAAATGAAATGGATTGATACTTGTAATCAGTGTGCATAGTGATGGTTAAGGTGTAATGAAACATAAGTGCACATTTAGGGTAATTATATGTCTACCAGGTGGGGCCCTGGGGCTTTGCCTGTATAGAAACCGCTTGAGGTGGCAGATACGCAGGAAGAAGTACTGCAGCACCATCTGCTTTTTTCTCATTTCCTCATTAATTCTTCTAACCCCCAAGCCTGGACTGCACAGACTTAAGCAGCCCTTGGTCTGTTCAGTATCATGTCTCCTTCTAGTTGGGTATAGCCCCAAACACTGGACTGGATGTGATGCAAAACAGCAGCTCTTGTGAGTAGAATGTACTAATACACCCTTTTGGAGCTCGCTGAGACATATGTTGCATTCTTCTTAAACCTTCTCAAAATGGCTTGTAGGAAAATGTGCTCGTGTTATATTTTAAGGCAGTATCTCATACTCAAAGGCTTTGTGCATATATGGGTTGTCTATACTGATATGTCTATGTCTTAAATGGGTGATGAAAAATACTAAAAATTCCTCCAGACAGGCATGTATTTTCTGTTTATTGGAGTGGAAATCTGTAAACCTTACATTACTTGTATTTATCTTACGTAAGTAATGGGAATAAATGGTTGTTAGTTGAAAACACTGCAAGTGTCTTTTGCTCCTTGGAATCACTGTACAGACTAAGAAATGAGAACTGCCATTCATTTATGGTAATTACTAAGGGAAGTGGGGATGTGTATTTTCAAATTTAAAAAGGGAAAAGGTGCTTGGTGCCTCCAAAGACACCGTTCACACAAGAGCACCAAATGTTCCAAATGTGGTAGATATGCTACACGTGCAGTTTGGCTGCAGTCTCATGTAGAGAAGGTTTAATGTATCTCAGATGCCCTGCATTCATCTGTACTTGGTAACTGATCTGTGCTTGTGCATTTACTTGGCTGAGAATGTGCAGTGTTTTCAAAGCAGTTACTGGACTGAGGGCCATAGTCTGATTGTATTATTGTGAAATGTTTTGTACTTGATATAGCTTTTCTATTTTAATGCATCTTTTATACATCTTTGACATTTTGATTAATCTCACTTTTCCCTTGCTGAATATAGGTCATTATACAGTTTTGCACTGTTTGTTCCCTAATAAAATAAAGAACATTGCTGAATCTGACTTTTAAAAAATTTTAATAGTGTGCCCTAGGGTCAGGCTCGTACTTGATGTAACTGCAGGGAAGTCAGTGGAGTAATACCTTGGACGAGTTTCACCGAGCTTTTAACTGGAGCCTGACAGTATTTAAAAAAAAATAAAACAAAAATTATCTGTCTACATATAAAAACATTTTGATATGTCTGAGGTAGCTCCTGGTAGCTATTTAGCTTAAGTAACCAAACAAACCCAGATTTTGGAAGTTAATGCTGATTTACATAAGCTAATGCTATTTATGAGTAAGCTAATGCTATTTATGAGTTAAATACAAAAAAAGAAAAAATCACATCTTAAACCATTCAGTGAGAGAAACTATGGAAATTTTAAATATAGGTATGTGTACAAGTAGAATGATAATCTATGCTGCACATATAGAGAACATAAAACCTTAATCACTGTAAACTTTGAACAAAAAAAATATTTATGGATGGCAAAGATATTCAAATTTATCAGCTTGACAAAAGCCAGTCAGTTTTGAACATTATTAAGCCCTTTATGTCACTTCTAGGAACCCCTGCAGAATGAAAGCATGAGTGATCAATTTTTTAGAATTAACTTGGTGGCAGTCCTTTATCAGATGAATGCATCAACATCTCATGGCCTGGTGGATAAATTACCTCTGCAGCCTGTGACCTGAGAGGCTGTACAACTCTTGGATGTGCTGCTCTTAGTATACTTAAAATAGTTCTTTTGATTAGAGTACTGGAGTATTGTGTTTATCCCATTGATCTTACTAAGGTAGAATGTTTTGTAACACTCAAGGGAAACAAGGTTCAGGGTTTTTTTTGTTCTGCTACCACATATATTATTTTTTCTCTCCAGGGTATGGGGTCCAAGATGATTCTTTTGATCTTCTCCTTCTCTAACAGCAACCACAAGACAGACACCATGTTTGCATGAATTAGACTTTTTAAATGGTCATTGGAGTTGATGATACTTTAATGTACAGGTGTCCACCACATATGCTTGCAGAAACTCTGGGATTCCATTTACCCACTTACCTTGTCTACATTGTTACGCTGTTGGTGATCATAACTTCAGAGACCGAGAAAAATGTTGGCTTTTTTACTGTTCCCATAAGCTACCCTTAGAATTTAATTTTAATGCCTGATGTGGACTTGGTGTTCAGTTAGCTTTTCCTCCTTCTTTCTGCCTGTTTCATGCCTGGTGAGAAAGGCATAACTGCATTCTGTTTGTGAACTTAAACCAAGAATTATTTTGATTTGGGGGTTGGGGATGAGATTTTATTTTTTAATCAGCATTTGAAATATAAAAGGTTTTGACTTGTGTTGTTTTGGGGTTTGAATGTTTGTTTTTGGGTTTTTAAAGAAAGGTTTGCCAGTGAAGTGCTTACACTGGGCAAGAAATATCTAAAGTGTTTCTGTCCTAAATTATGGTAAGTTCAGTTTTGGATGGGGGGACAGGGGGAAATAGCAGCCTGTTTTTTTTCAGACAGGACCTTCGTTTGCAAGATTTTAGTATACATATTGTTTGTCTTTTAAATGCAGTTTCTACCTCAATCCTGTCTGCCATTCTTGCCTAGACAGACACATCTCTCTCTTGTGAAAAAGAGCTTATTTTGTCCTTGCAGGCATAGGCCTCTGGAACTGTTTCTGTTGGCCTTGGTTTGTGATATGAGGTGGCAACTGTCAGTAGCAATGGCATTTCCAGGTTAAATGGAAGCTGCAGCTCTTGAACTCTGGGGATCTTTCTTCTGCTTCTCCATCCTCCAAAGTATACGTGTTGTGTTTTTAAAGATCAAGATGAAGCCTTTAATTCTATAGCAGCTGATGAAAGAGCCAACAAAAACAAGCAAACAAACAAACCAAATCAAAACATAGCTTCAAAACATAGTTGATTCTGGCAAACTTCTAGATTGGACTATAGTGGCTTTCACTCATATTGTGTTCTAAGGACAAAAATAGCTGTTACATTGAAAACTTTCAGCATAAGTAACTTAAAGGAGATTTATTCTTGCCTAGTATCTGTAGGGTCATCATGAGTAAACTATCCATTACTGTGCAGCTTCTCTGTGTGACTGACAGCTCAATTGTTATAAATGCTTGGTGTCATTATTGAAAAACTTGCAATAAATCTGTTTATATTTGTTTGACAATATATTTAAAATTTTCTGTCGTCAGTAGAGTAATTATATGAGTAGTGCAGATAAAGCTCATGAAATGATCTGACAATAAGAAGTGAAACCATTTCCATCCACTAATGCAGAGAAAAAACAACTGCAAAGGTGATGTTAAATTTGAAACATAGGGCTCTCTTGCTTTTGAGTTGGACACGAAAACCTGATGAACTGCTGGGGTATGCTGTTCTTTAAGCCTGCTCTGAGCAGCAACAAAAGGTGAGAGAAGTTATGATGCCAAGTTAGTGGGAGGAAAGGTATGTATGGGAACAAGAAGGGGAATGGACAATGCTACAGGCATCATGAAGACAGAATATGCTGAGTTTCTCCAGGCCTTGAGAAACGCATAAACTGGTACTCACTGTTTTTTTTTCTGGAATTCTGTACTGAGATGTTTGATATTTTGGCAAGAAAGAAGGGTAGGTGTTATTTATGCCTGCTTGGTTTTCTGGATCTTGGCAATATGAAAAGTGCTCAGTTCACAATAAAACACACAATAGACTCTTCTAATTATGAATTACTGGTTTTATATTGAATTGCATTTGCTGGATATATTTCTGTAACGGAACAAGTAAAAGCCCTGTGCCTGAATAGATACAAAATGTGATTCTGTCTTCTCCTTATACTTCTTTTGAATAAGCAAATTTGAATAATTTTGAAATTCTTCTGTTGGTTTTCTGTTTTTTTGATAACCTTAACTTGACACCTGTCATGATGTCAAAACTGACTCCTGTACTTTAGAGTAACAGCTAATTTTTAAAAATTATACTAGCAATCAATTTTAATAATAGGTTTTAATTCATAACTCTCAAATTATAATATTTAAAGGTGTGTGGGACTCTTAGCATGCCAGAATTGCTTGTGTACTAGATGAAATTAATTTAATTCTGAACATGTTCCATATGAATGTAATGTAATTAGTTGAGATGGATTAGTTAGTATATGTAAGTATGGAGAATGAGCAGTTTTAAACCAGAAGAGGGCAGCAATGATATAAAAAAAATAATTTTGGCTTAATTACCTTCCTTTTTCTTTTTTGCCAGTAAGTCACATGTATGTGCTCTGCTAATTTTTTGGACAGACTATAAGATTAAAGCAGCTTGAAAAAAAGTCTGTTAATACCATTGCAGTGGTTATTATTTCAGTTTTATTTCTTTGAAGAGCTTCATCCTGCCAAAAGGTGTTAACTTGAAGAGTACATGTAGAGGACCTGCTGACTTCTTTTCTCTAAGAGATATTTCTAATATGAAATTTTTAATTATTATGTTTCTGTGGTGATTCCTGATTTTACTATCTTGGTCCTTAGATGATTTAGAATAAAATCTTTCCTTTTCTACTTGTCACAATCATATTAATTTTAGGGAATTAAATGTCAAGCTTCATACTTTTTGATCTACATGTTGTAGGCAGTAAGCTATGCTGGCCAAATATGTAGTGTGGTACTTTCACGACTTCACTGTAATCAGAATGTGACTGTATTGCGGAAATGTATCAGAGTATATAAAACAGTATTAGGTACCTGTGTGTAGAATGGGGCCATATTGAATGTGACATAGTTTCTAGGTAGGCAGGACTAAAGTTTACTTGATTGTTTCTGATAATGCATTGGTTGTAGGAAAAAAAATGTTGTGTTCTTTTTGGAGTATGATCTAAGAGGTAGTGCAAGGGGAGAGGAATAGTTTAAATTTCCATACATATGGGAGAGTAGGTTTGTTGAGGAAGGTGATGTCCTACATATTCTTATTATAGAGCAGAGCTACTCCTCAGCACTCAAAAGTGCTGATATGGTTTTGTGACTGAGGGTGAAGAGGAGATAGACAAACAAGTCTGCATTGCTTATTTTGGTGCTGAGAGAACATCTGAAGAATAACTGGAGCTATTTTTGTGGCATTAGCAATGTGTGGGTACTAAGGGTTATGGAAATGCACATCTTGTGTACAATTAATTGATTTTGTGGAAATGTAAGGTTTGAACCTTCTTTTTTCCCAGTGCTCCAGTGCTGATCCAGATGGGAAAGAAATAGCAAAAAACTCTTCAAGGGTCCACACTGTAGTCGGAGAGAATAAACTCAAATGTTCACATGCTACAAAAGAACTGGAATACACAGAGAGTGTTGCTTCACTGTCTGGGGAAAAATTAGCATTTCATTTGTATTAGCTACTTCTGTTCTGGGTTTAGAAGCTGACTCATTGTCTGAATGCACTAGAGAGCTTCTCCTAATATGTTAATTTTAAAACTAGTCTATGTGGTGATTGGTATCCTTAATAGTTTCCTGAATCTGGTACACATTGCATGCCATCATTAAATAGCACCATGCATCCAGGTTGCTATTGGGTATGCCCACTAGAAAAAGAAGTACAAACTTATTCCTCCATTGTTTTGGTACATGTAATTATCTAAGCTGCTTCCTGGCTAGACTGTCTTAGTCCTGTGTCAATCTTGACTAAGACATGACTAAGAGGAAATGTAGAAATCAAGAAATCTTTGAAGATGTTACAATGACAGCATTGTTTAAGAATCCTGACCTGTGTTACTTGTCACAATCATGCTTGTGATTACTTCTGGGGAATTTCTGGTTCCAGATTTCTTATGCAGACAAGGCTGTAGAAGGCAGAAATATGTGCTAGTATGGCACAAAAACTCCTCCCAGTGGGCAGTCACCTGCTCCCCGCAGGTACAAGCTAAAGATGAAATAATTTAATATTAACCATAATGTATGCACAGTAAGACAAACTGGGCACTAATACAAGGAACTATTGAGTGGCTAAAGTCTTACATATTACTACATGCCAAAGGCATGAATTCTTTCAAAACTACCTATCCATGTGTCTTGCAGCTTTTAATTAAATCCTACAAAATTGCAGCAAGTCTTAAATGTTTCTACTGTTCTCTGAATTTTGCTCTTCCATTTTAAGTAGTGGGATTTTTTTATTTTCAGCACAGAGATGCAAGTTGGATTTTTTGCCATTAAATGAACACATAAAGGAATGAAGATGTTGGTAGACTTCATCTGATGCTGTGGATTTCAGTCTTAAAGATGCATTTGACTTTAGTGTGTAATTAAGCTTGTTTTCGCTTGATGTGCGTAAGTCTGTATCTTGCAGAGTTCTTCAAGCTTTTTGTCAAACTGACAGAAAATGGCACAAGAAAACAGGATTTCAAACACAGTGATGGTTATTTACCATGGTTTCATTTTTTAAAATTACATCGTTTGTTCCAATGGAATTGCTTCCTGGCTTCTCTCAGTATGCTATGCACTTAGGTTACTTACCCAAGATGTGTAGGAATTAAGAACTAAAGCCCAGTCTTCATTGACTGCAAAGATAAATAATCTTATTTAGACACCCAAATGAGATAGTTGAAATCAATGTAAATCCATCCGTTTTCCCCAAAGTATTCAGAAAATTCCCTTGCAGAATTTATAGATGAAAATAAACATGACACTTCATAACATCTTGCCAGACTTCAAATAACACCTGAGGTGATGTCATGTTTTCCTACATGGAAGCTGGGAGAATTTTATTTCCTAGAATCACTGCAGGGTTGAGGCTAAAGGCACCTCTTGACATTCTCTGATCCCAACCTCCTGCTCAGGCAGGAACAGATTTTTGAAGGTCTTTCTTATGAAGGGATCTTTTCATCATCAGCTGGTTTAATCTAAGGCATGTTGCAGCTCTTAACTGCAGTGCAGGCTGCAGAGCATGTTAACTTGTTCACTCAGAAGAGGTACCTGGTTAGATATAGCTCCCCACATTCCTGGCCAATTTACTATTAGGAATGTATAAATTACAGATAATTTGGTATTATAAAGTGAGAGGAGTTTCTTTAGATTGGATTGTGATATACTGTTAAGGAAAGAATATATGTTACTACTATGTAAATGCATAAAAGTAAATGAAATTTATATAATCTGATTTTTGGAAACATCCTTTTTCTAATTGGATTACTGATTGCAATATTTCAGGTTTAATTGCAAGATTATTTTTTAATTTCTTTTCAAGTATTGTATTTCTTGTTTTCATGGTTTCCATATGAAATATTGTTGGACACTTGGAGCATATTTTCCTGTTTTTGCTGCAGTAATGATAAACTGAAATTTATCATTTAAAGTACTCTGTGACAAATATATTCTGGTCTTATCAGCTGCTTTTGGTTACTTAGCCATTCAGAATTGTCCATGTAGCTGTTGGAACCATGCTGCAACTAATATATGTAATATAAGTCCTAAATCTTTATATTAAATGCTTAAAAGAGTTGGCTTGCCGATTTTGTATTATTATTGATTACACTGTTTGGACTAAGGTATGTACTTGAACAAGGTAAATTTCATATCTTTTACACGATGATGTAAAAGCTATCTTCCCTTGGGATCTTAGTGGTTTTATATAAGGTTTGAGTTTTCTAATAGTAAAAGTCTTCCCATGTGCTTAAGTGAGTTTTATTTAATTTTTAGTGTTCTTGTGCTTCCACATGTTTTTTCTTTTTCCTTTTAATAGCATCTAGAGATTTTTTTTTATTTTTGTCCCTCTGGAGGTATCAGTTATGGAATGATGTATTTGTGTCATTTGTGCTAGGGACTAGTTTAAATGGATGCATTTTATAATTAGTATAGCTGGGAATTTGGTCAAATGCACTGAAGTGTGAGCTGGGTTTACCGTCTCTGCTTGCCACTTTGAACAAATGTTTTTCAGACAATGCGTGCTGCTCAGCCTCTGGGTATAAGCAGTTACTGCTCCCTCTTCTTTGTCAGACTCATAGTGTTAAGGGTGAAACCTGACTTCTTTGTTTTAAACTCAACAGCTTTTTTCTTTTTTTTTCTTCCCCCCCCCCCGCCGGTGATGGAAGCGTGAGATACTAGATCAAAGGACCTTGGGTTCTCTTTCTTAATCTGGAGATACTTGCTCTGTGATTCCCCTGTAGAAAAGCAGAGGGCTTTGTTCAGTTACCTGCCCAAGAAAAAAACTCATGGACTTTCAGGCAAACAAAATCGGTCAGAGCTGTAAGTGAAATAATTTAGTTCATTAAATGACATTCATGAAAACAACATCCCATGGAGCTGTATAAAAGTAGCACCTGTGGCCATCGTGTCTGGTTTGGACTTTTGTTGTTGGTTTTAGTTTTTGTTTTCTTTTCCCCTCTCTTTTCTAAGTTGCCTTAGTCCTGCACCTTTGCAGTGTTTAGGCCTGGTTGTTAATTTCTCAGTTTTGACATATCCTCCAACATTTCTGGTTTACTTGTGAAAGAGGAAGACAATCTTTCAGCTCTGTTCAGCAAGGACTCTTGACTATGGCTGGCTGGAAAATGCTTAAAAGTATTGTTGGCTGTAACATACTATTGCCAGTAATACTTCATGTAGCAAGAACTGCATGTGACAGACAGTGCATTAGAAGGGCACCAAAATGAGCACAACACAGTGATGATTAAACATCTGGCTTGGAAAGAGGAGTGGTGACATCTCCAACCCTCTGTCTGTTGCACCTAAATTATTATTATTTTTTCTTGAGAACTTGTTCCAAAAATTGTGCTCACTGTGCAATTTGGGCATAGTCAAGCAAAAAACCTTCTGTGGTTTTTAAGATCAAGCCAAAGGAAATGTTTGAGCACCAGCAGCTGGCTTTTCCTCCCCACAGTCAGAGTGATGATTCTCTGAGTGTGTTTTGGAGGAGGCACTGAGAGGGCCGTGATGGGCTGGTAGTTCCTATGTGCTGATGTCTAGTGAGGAGCAGCCTCTTTCAGCTGGGTGTCACGGGCTGTCCCCCAGTGAGCCAAGGGCAGGGTGGGCCCTAGGAGCTCCCTAGGAGCTGCTGCCAGGAGCCTGCGGAGGTGCTGGGAGTCGCTGGGTGCTGCCCGGCAGCCTGACCAGGGCTGGAGGCAGCAGGTGCTGCAGGGCTCTGTGCCCCTTTTGTCCCACACCTGCCGCACACCAGGTAAGTATAAACAGCTGTCGGATGTAAACCGGGATTAGCCGGTAGGAGGGCCTAGCCCTGACCCAAATATCTGCTTTTTTTTGTCCCCCCACCTCCTCTGTGTGCAGCTTGGTTTTATTGGCTGATTTGAACCACAGCTAAGAGAGCACGCAGGCCGTGGGGGAGAAGGGGGCTGGCAGTGCCCACTTGGGCTGGGAATGTTCCCTCTGAGGCACGCGGCAGGGCTTGGAGCTGGAGCCTGCGTGCTTTGCAGGGTTGCCAGGCACTGTGCTCACCCACAGGTAGCTGGAAGTTGCACCACCACGTTGAAATTTTCAGATAAGCAGCCAGCCAGTTGTTTAACTTAGAAAACATTAACTTCTTTGTGTGGCTTATGGCAGTGTAGCAATAGGTGGAAGGGGAAAGAGAACAGAATAGAAGGCAATATTGCTTTATTGTTTCTATAAAGGACTGTGATTGCTTTGTTTTCAATACCGAAGAGACTTTTTGCTGTTACCCTTCCCTTATGAAACAGAAGTACATTAATGATAAACAGTTACAGTGGAAAAATATATCACTGCTGTATGTGTACTAAGCATAGGAAATACCACTGTAGGTCAGTACCATGGCATAGTAAATGTTTACTTTTAAAAGGCATCCACTTCTTGCAACTTCTTTCTTAATGCATAGTTGTGTAAAAAGTGTTTGTGTATCAATAGTACTGTTTAGGGAAGAGTCAAACGTAGACAGCCAGTAAACCGCAGGAGAATTCATTATGCTTCAGTTTAATGAACTTTATAATTTTAATGTCTTTGTCATTGGGACTTTGTAGGTTTTTGCACATCATTCATATGTTAAAGGAGCTATAGGTGTAATTAACTATTTTAAGAGTAAATTTAGAATAAATTCAAAGCAAACTGTGTCTTTCTTGAGCTTCTTTCTGAGAGCACTGCAAACAGAGAATTTTAAAGAAGTGGGCAGTGAATGGTCTAGATGATTAAACCTATCTGGTGTGTTTGTCACTGTCTCCTTCAGAATATGAATAACATATGAGGGAGACTATGATTCTGCGTAGAGTAAATGCTACTGGCAGATAGATGCAAGAACACAGAGCAGCAATCTGGAAAACTAGTTATTGACAGTTAACCTGATTGTTGAAACAAAAGTTCTTGAAATAAGTATATGGACCTGTTAAAATGCTGACCTATTAAAATGCTGAAATATGGTTGAAACTTAGTGAAAATTTGATTTGGTACCACAGTATTTGTTTAGTAGCTCAACAGGTTGGAAAAGAGTGCTGTAGTTACAAAGTTGATAGTGTCATTTGTAGGCCTATTAGAAATAGATTTGAAAAATCAGTATAGAGTAAAAATGGTTTAGGACATTGAAGGAATTCAAATAGATAAAAAGAAGCAACTGTTCTTACATTGAATTTTACTCTAGTGGATAGTCATGGTGGGGAGAGTCCCTAGAGGACCTGAAAAAAAATCCAGAAAGGAAGGAATCAGACAGTTAAACTTCCCATTTGGGGTTATGTTGTCAGTCTGAGTGAAAAAGGAAGGAGGAACTGGTTAATCTTAAATTTGATTTTTATTAGCATGAAGGCAGGTGTGTATCTTGATAGGGTGTATTATCTGAGAGAAATAAAAAAAGGGAGTTCTTAATGCCAGGAAGCTACATACATGCGGGCACAGAAAATGCTTAATTTACAAAGTGTAAGATAATAAACAGATTCTAAGGCAGTTAAAAGTGACTTCTTAGAAAAGTCATTGAACAGTTTTAAAAAGCAAAAACAAAGGAAAACCCAATGATTGGAAATTCACAAGAAGTATCAGAATAGCAGTTGCAGACTGATGTCTCTTTTTAAGTGTGAATTCAGTATGACATGAGGCAGACTATTTCTGGCCCTTCTCTCTTTACCTGCAAGGGCCACCTGGAAATAGCCAGGATACTTCAGTCTCCTGGCCTGTTCAGTTCTTAGTGCATTGACTGGAACTACTGGCCCAGTGCTAGATCATTTAATCATAAATCAATACTTTTTAGATGCCCTTTAGATGCTTTTAACACTAATTGAGGCTTTGGTCACAGGTTCTAAGTGCCTTATTTAGAAGTCCTCGAGTTCTGGTATTCAGAAGAAAGTGAAACTATATTAAAAGGCAGCAGTCATGCATAGTGCTGTCCTGTAACCTTTTGGTCTGTTTCTGTATAAAAGAAAAGTGCACTGATAAGTGCAGTTAGTGAGAAAATAACTTATGTTTTTGTTTCAGAGTTTCTGCTTAAGGGATATCTGTTTTATTCAACACAGTTGAATGATCCAGTTTTTGTTGGGTTTACATTTGCAAGGAAAGACCTTAATTTTCCTTACATTTATGAAGAAATGCACTTTGGCTCTGTCTGGGTGTATTGGTTCCTCGAAATGAATTGAACCAAAATGTTCTGTAACAGTGGACGTTTCACATATTCGGAGTGTGAAAACAAGCAGTTGTCTGGCAATATAAGGTAGCAGAAACATCTAAAATGAAGGTAATGGTATTTTATCACACCTCATTCTGTACAGATTATTGGCATTTAAGTTTGAAAATTAAAATGCATTTTAGGCAAATCCCTGTGCCGTGTAAATTGACAGGGTTTATTGTAACCAGGCTCGTGACTTGTTCATAAATTTTGTGATCTGTTATGTCCTGTTGCTTTAAAAGAACTGTATATTGAAATGTAGAAATGTAATATATTCAAGCGCTTGCAGGTGCAATAAATACATGTGATGCCAAAAAAAAAAAGCAAGTAACTTTTACATTTGAGAGGAAGACAGTTGCTTTCAAATACAGTAGTAAGACTGATTATGGTGCCATGTGCTTACTTGAATTGTTTCTTTTCAAGCATCTGCTCCCTTACTGAAAATGTATTTTTGAACACCTGCAGAGCACAACCATTTCCCACTTCCTTCCCACATAATGGAGCTGTATTTGCTAATGGTTCAGAATCCAGCACACCCCCAGGGAGAAGGGGAAGGCACGTTTTGTTTTTTATCACAGTGAGCTCTGCTGTGTCAAGGAGCCTACTGTGATAATCTCCCTGTGCAAATGCTAAAACTCATTGTGAGGTGTTTGTTAGGGGTAGCTGCAGGACTTAGCATCTAAAACAATCCATTTGTAGGTGCAAATTTATTTTATCCAAACTTTAAAATTTATTAAAGCTACCCAAGGATCATGCACACTGTCTGTCATAAACCACAGGGAATTGTTTGAATGTATGCTGGAGTATGCAAATTTCCTAAAACCTGAAGAGGTAAATAAGCTTTGTGGTAGAAAGCATAGCTGACTCTATGAAGAGTTGAAGTTTGTAACTACTGGAAGATACATGGGAGAGCAACTCTCTATTTGTCTTAGACAGCAGACGTGTAGATAGGTTTTACTGCTCATAGAGTATTATGAGTAACTGGTGTAGGTCAGGTGGCAGAAAATTTACTTGTTTGGTTTGTAGCATGCTGACATTTAAATTGTTGGTTGTTGAGGGTGCTACAGAGCTATTAGCATATTTTTGATGGTTTGTTGCCTTTTTTTTTTTTTCCTTTTTTTTTTTTTTTTTTTTTTTTTTTTTCTTGTTTGCTATCCTTGATCCTTAAATTTAAGAATGTGGTTTCAGTGGAAGTTGTTTGGGGTTGTTTTCTGCTGGTCTTGACAGGCTATCCAGTCATTATGTCCTCAGGTTGTCTTATGACAAGATGTTTATTAATACTGTTTACTGGCAACTAATGGTTTTGAGCAAGAGAATATAGAAGCGAGTGTGTAGGACTTAAGTTGATCATCAATTTTGCATCATACAGTAGGCTTTGTAATGGCTAATATTTTTTCAGTGTACTATTTTGAATCTCCAGAGACAGTTTGTCCTTACCTGCCTCTTAGTTTTAAAGGTTTAATTGTCTCCTTTGGGCTGATGTTTCAATTCCTTGTCAGGCCTATGCTTGCATGGTTAAAAACAAGCAAAAAAACCTTACGTATCTCTAGCTGCACCAAAACCCCCAAACCTGTCCATACAAACATACAAATGTAATTTTAATAGAAACGACAATAAAAGCTTCAGTATAAACCACTCAGTTCTGTATGATCTTCTTAGGAGTGTCTGACTCTAGTGTAGTTATTATAGTAAATCATAATTGTATCATTGTTACCTTGAAATATTTAATTGTAGCTAACATAAGACCTAATAAGAATAAGAAATGCACAGTATATGCAATATGTAGCTCTTTCCATTTTCCAGGATTTTAAGCTCCATAAAATTCATGTTAGGCTTTAGCATTAAATGTGTTGATTTAATATTTCTGTTTACATAAGAAGGGGTTTTCACATCTATAACTGAAGTGTTGATCTACATATCACTATCTTTGTGTTGGTTCCTCATAGATATATTAGCTTTGCATGTGTAAGAACTGCTAGAACTTCACTGTAGCATAGGCAGATGCAGGATTCAGACTGTCCAGTTGCAGATGAACCTAAATTGAATTAACTTGAGTCTGCCTTGGACTGACTTCTCGCAAAGGAAAATTACAGCTTATGAGGTAACTGATATTTATCTGAGTCCTGGCAGAACACATAGACTTTTGACTGCATGTACATTTATAATGCATAGACAGATGAGTTTCTTTGGGTTTTATTGTTGTTGTTGTTGTTTTTCTGCATTTTAATTAGTGTCATTTCTGTAGGAGGTATATATTGATAATTTGTATATTTATATATTGGAAATACTGTAACATTTAGTACTTCCAGCGTTCCCTCTCCATTCAAAGCAGTAAAGTCTTGGCTTTTGTGAACTAGTATTTTGGTAAGAGCATAGGGAACTTGTGACATTGTATCTGTTGCTATTTTATGGCAATAAACTGCTCAAACTGGTCTCTGTGACTGCTTATTGCAGTACTGTTTTTTTCATGTGTTTCAGATTCTCCTTAGTAGGCAAGAGTTTCATTAAGCCCACCTCTTTCTTTCTATTTTCCTGTGCAGTTGTCCAGGATTTTTGCAGCTGTACATAATGCATGGTAGTTGTACTGCTGTCCATCTTGTTGTTATTGCACTTTAAATTTGCAATTTTCACAAGCATTTTTCATTCTAAATTTTCCTTTTCAGGTAAATTTTCTGAGTAGCAAAAGGAGGGATTCTGCTGGAGTCCTGTGAGTCTGCTGAAGATTCTTTGGCTCAGGAGTACATCTCCTGCCCCTTCTGAATTCTACAGGGCTTTTTTTTAAGTTTGACGAACTTCAGCAAGAGCTTATGAGATTGTGCTGCTGGCTGTGGAGCTCTCTGAGTAAATTTGTGGGCTTCTCCTTCAAGCATAAAGGACTTACTAAAATTTTTCTGTATTTTTTTTTCTTTTCTGTACTTTCCTGTCTCCATCTATGTAAAATGTCTTATGTGGAGCTGATAATTATTTGGCCAGCTAAAATTGAAAATACTTGAGGGATAAATATAAAATGCTTCATCACACAGGTCTGCTGAGCTGTTAGATTTTCTGAAACAAGTTTTTCTGTAGTTCTTCCATATTTGCATTTGTAAACTGTATCAGACTTTAACCTCATTCAGTAACAACTTGCTTTAACAACAGATACTGACATGCTACTTTTAATATTGTTTCTACCACTTACATTGGTCATAACTCCTTTAATCAGAGTTGGGCTGTTGAACAATATTAGCTCTTGGTATGCTGGGTCAGCAGTTTCACAAAAACTCTGGTGAGGCCAATATATTGATGGTATAGGGGATTCCTTTCTCCCTGCTGAACCTGAACATTTGCCCTCAACCTTGTGGTTGTATTTCCTCTGTCGGAATGGAAGAGGGGGAAATCAATAAAACTGGTTGTTCTTGTCCATATTCACCATCATCCGAGCTTTAAGCAGTTTGTATCTTAGTTTGGATAGGCAAGAAAAAGATATGTAATTGGATTTGTAACTATACCAACATTATTCGTTACCTTTCAGGCCTCCGTTATTTACTTACACCATTTATGCACCTTCAGTGAAATCAGCCTAGCTGTGTGTCTAGTAACAAGCAAATATTTAAGTATGTGACTTGTAAAGGCATTTAGATTGCTATTTGTGTGCAATTGCTTTTTAATTTCATTGAAGATTACATGATTGAATACATTTATAGATCAGTTATTGCACAGGAATGACAGGCTTTTTTAATTGTCATACAATAAAAGTCTTCTCCATATAGAAGAAAAATATTTATGCTAAGATTAAATCTTGTCAAAATATGGTCTCAAAACACATTTAATACCAGTATATTGGGACTTCAATGGCCATATATTTCAAATAGTGTGAAATTTTATTCAATATTGAGTCATTAACCATTTCCTGGTTTACTTAACTTGGATTTTTATTTGCCAAAGCTTGGAACAGGAAAGAAACTTTTATGATAAAAATGTTTCATTTGCCTTTTTATATAAAAAGAAATTCTTATGTATATCTGCCTGAATTCCAGTATTAAGAAAATGAAGTTTTGTAAATTCAAGAGTTAATTTCATGTCTTGGTTTGTTTTTCTGAGAGGGAGAGTGTCTTATGAGGCGCTTTAAATACTTGATGGGCAACAGTAGGGCTAACAGATTTTGAAAAGTAGCTTCTGCATGAACTCAGTTTTTACTGTCCCAGTCTGTTGCCCATTTACTTCACTGCCTTCAATATGATACAGTAACAATGACTGGATTTCCAGCTATTTCTTAACATTCATAGGCTTACACACTGAGGTTTGGTCTCCCAGTTCACTGTAGGCATACAAAGATTCAGAACTAGTTTTTTTAGACTTGACTTCTTACTCTAAAATTCTGCTAATCACCTAATTTGTGTAAAAACCTTCAGGGAAAGTCTTGACTTTAGTTACGAGATTTAGAATTTGCCCCTCACTGCCAGGCCCTGTGCATCTGACTTGTATTTCCGATCAGTTGTTTTTAAGGTCATTTGTGCATTCCAGAAGTGGTGCTGACATTGCAGGTGTCTCCTCAACAGAGTGGTCTCTCTGTAGAAGACTGTGGCCAGTTTCTTACTAAAATGTAGCAGTTGTATTCTCAAGCTGCTAAGAAATTGCTGTGTTATATTCTGCTTTTCAGATTAGAAAAAAAAACTTTCAGGAGAAGTCTATTTTCTTTGTAGAGCATACAGACTTATTTAAATTATATATATAAAGAGAATGTGTGTGTTGGTTTTTTTTTTTCCTGAGTGAAATGGTCACTTAATCCCAGAAGATTTTTTTTTTCCTAGGATGTAATTAATTACTGAAGGCGAACTCGTACAATAGAAGCTATTTTGAAATCTTGATTATAGTGTTGATTATATTCAATTTACAGGCTTCTGGACATGACAAAATGAAGTCTGTAGGTTTTTTAGACACTGAAAATTAGATCTATAATTAGTCTGTTAGTGTCATTATTAAGACATTATTGCCTTTTTCTTATTGATCAATGATAAAAGCAGAAATTTCTTCTTTCAGAAGAAATTATAATATTTGTGATCCAGCATTTTTAATGTTAATTTGTCATTTGGTGTCACTGGAAAGAAACGATTTTCATTGGAGATTATTTTCTGGATTGGACTGGAAAGTGTGGCTTTATGCTTTATTATTTTTATAGGGTGGAGAAGTTTTCCTGGTCTGTTTCTGAAAGAGGAAGAAAAAAGATCAAAGTGAAATGCTTTGACATTTTTCCTGAGAAAAGACCAGCCTACTGTTTGATAGGTTTTATGTTTTTCTCTTGCTTGATGATTGATGCTTCTCTGGTACACTGACGTGTGTCTCAAGAGCATAAAAGTGAGGGGAGGATGGTGCTAATATTAGATATCATTTGAAAAGACTTTGTGTGATCATTCCAATGTGTTTTATTTTTCTGTCCATTGTTTATCATATATTTCTGAAGCCAGGAAAGCTCTTGTGTTCCACTTGGTGAATATTTTTCTGGAATGTTTCTCAGTGAATTGAAACAATTTGTGTAATTAGTTACTAATCTATTACTCTAAAGGATTTCTTTTTTGCTACAGCAGTGGTTTCTGCTCCCTACTGCCATGATTCCATGAGGAATCATTTTTCTTAAGTGTCCCTTCAGTGTAAGAAACTTTGTGTTAGGAACAGTACATTATTTTAATATAACCAAGTTAAGGAAAATATTGGGTAAAGTTTCAGAAACATCTGTAATGACTTAAGAACTTAAACCATTAGTAGTTAGAAAGTGGTAAGTACTAGAAGGCCTATCAAAATCTTACCTTGTGTCCTTGGAAACTTTGGCTTAATTTTTTTTAAGTTGAGAAAGCATCAGATGTTGTTGGCAATATTCTCCATATAAAAACAGTGGTGAAAAAACCCAACTCCTACAAGGACAAAACCCCAAAACAGTCCAGATAAAGAAACATGAAAAGCAGCAAATTTGATAGTTACATGCACTCTTTGCTGGTGTTATTTTTGGTAGGAGCAGATTTTCAGTGCTTGCTGAGATTTACATTTTGCATTTCTCTTCCTGTGTGTATGACTTTATATTCTGTCAGCGAACAGGTTGACATCCTTTAGAAATTTGAGAGCTGGTGTTGGCTCATTCACATATCTTCTTAAAACTGTGTCAGCAAAACTTTCACATTCTGTTGTCGATCCGCAGCATGGGAACACTGGCAATTCAGGTTTGTAAATCCAAGTGTTGCAAATTCATCAGCAGGCAGCTGGAGTAACGCCGATGTGTGTAAGGAAATACTTCAGAGAGCATTAATATTTGCAATATGGACTGTGTTTTTGTAATCCTGCTTGTTCCCTCTCTCAGGAAACTGATGGGTTTTCATGGGTATGGCTGAAGGAATGGCCAGAGAAACAACAAAATGCTTGGCAGGGACAGTGGGGGAAGGAAGGTTGAGTTAGACAACTTCAGTTTAATTGTGTTAGTTTAGCTTGAGTGAAAGGAGAAGGAGGTGAAAATAGTTGAAACTTAAAGGTCTGTTTTGCTGTAGAGCAAGACAAGAAGAATCTCCTTACTACAATTGCATTTAAATAGACAGAAAAGGAAACCACCAGAGGGAGATGCAGGGTAAAAGTAAGGTCACTTTTCCAAGTGAGTAGTAAATCGAAAACAAGAATTAAAAAGGGTGGGGGAGGGGACACTGTTTGCCCAGAACTAGTTTAAAATGTTTCAGGGAGAAACTAACAAGTTTTTCATTGACAACTTATATTAATACAGTATTTTATTATTTTTCTAATGTTAGTTTGTTTCAATTGCTTTTATTGTGATTATCACCAAGTCTTTTGGGAAATTTATATTATATTTATATACTTATATAAAATTTATATTATATCACTTTCTTTTACAAAATACATCATTTTGAAGTACTAAGTATTGTGAATATATAGGCCTGTTGAGGATCTCTATTGTTCCACAAATCAGATAAAATGCTTCTGTCCTGGATATTGACCTGGTGGGAAAAGATTTGACTTTGATTCATATGTCAGCAAAATTTCATACACGCCTGATATTATTCAGGCAAGAATAGTTTTCAGAATATATGTTTTTCCAGTTCCTCTGACATAAATATTCTCAACGTTTTGGATGTTGAGAATACCATCCTTTGTCTTTGGTATTCATTGGATTGGGTTCTCTTAGTCTTCAGCGCCATTTTTAATTTCCAGCAATATTAGTGTTTTTACATAAATAAGCATTTATTTGAGATTTGTTGACTTTTTTGAGTTCTTGTCACCATCTTCAGCTTAGCAGTACCCAGCCTGGTGTTCTCTGTCACCTGATTCAGCACTGATTCTGCTTTTCCTAATTTCTTATAAATGGGAGAATTGACACTTTACGGTCTATAACATGATGTTTGTAAATTCCTTGGACTAGCAGAATCATGTAAGGGTGCAGTCATGGTATCTTCTCAGTTATATGTCAATGTCCCTTTGATAGGAATAGTGTCCAGCTAGTTTATTCTAATTTGGCATAAAAGTAAGTACAATTTAGCGCTTAAGCATTACTTTTTCTGTAAGTTGATCTCTACAGGCACTGCTTATTTAAAACAGCAAATTATTGAGCACCCCTTCTTTAAGTGGCCTATGCTGCCAGCTGTGAGGGTGCCAAAATTTGTGCCTCCACTGTCAGTCTTCATCTCCCTCAAGGCAAAGACTTCTACTAGGACAAGAAGAAACCTAGTTTTCAGATTATACATTTGAGAGCATTGTTTGGGGTTTTGGAATTTTTTTCAAGTGATACAATGGCTTAATTCTCCAAAATTATGTTTTTACATTTCACTTGCAAGGAAAGAAAAGCTAATAAGCATTTTGGGAATTTAACATTATAAAAAACCGCATAGTTTGATTGCTTCTGGCACTTACAGTTATTAACTGTTTTACAAATATCTCGAAAAGGAACTAATATCTAAGTGATAATCTTTGACATTAAAAACTTGTATGTGTTTTGAGTGTCAGTGCATTGGTAGTTGTAGCTAGATGCTTACTTACTACAGCTTGCAGGAAACTCATTCCAAATTAAAGTAGTTAAATGGTTTTGTTGGACTAGATGATTAAGTTTAAATAAGAGAGAAACAAGGCTTTTCTTCCAAAAAGAAGACATAAAGCAGAAAAAAAATGTTAACAAGGTAATGAAATACGGAGTTGTATCTGTTGTAAAATTAATGAGTTTTCTGGATTTTCTTGTCAGCAATGCAAATTAAGCCACTGCTATCTAATGTTCTTGAAAGCGGTAATTTCCTAGTTCATGGACTTCTTTAAATATTTTGAATTAATTGTAGTGAAGATGATAAAGAGCAGTTGCTCATCTCTATAGATCTTAATTTTTATGATCTGCTTGATGGGTCTGAACAACTAGAGAACATTTTTACTCTCCAGGGTCAACAGTAAATTCAGATTTAGTGCTCTGAGCACTTGGAAACACCAAATTCATGACCTCTGTTATTCTGTGACTTTTGCATTCCTCCTACTCTGCCTCCTCTCAGATTTTCTGCATGGTCAGGGTTGCTCATTTTTATTCTCCTTCTTCCAAAGATTACTGTGTTTCCCTCCCTCCTTCTCTTCCTCCCATTTCTGGTGTTGTTTTGTTTTGTTTGTTTGTTTGTTTGGTTGGTTTTTTTTCTCTTTTTTTTTTCTTTCTCTTTTTTTTTTTTTTTTCTTTTTTTTTTCTTTTTTTTTTTTTTTCTTTTTTTTTTTTTTTTTCTTTTGTTTTTTTTTTACCAGCAACCCATCAATATATGCTTGTGAGTAAAACTGGGAAAACCAGACATTTCCCATCATTTCATATTGCTCTGTATGCTCTGTATTAGAATCTAATGCTGCTTCAGGCTGAACTGAAACTTGTTAAGGGATTTGAAGTGCTATCTTGATTATCATCTTGGACCCTGTCACACATTCTTCTGTCTCCCAGAAACTGCTTTCTGTTAAAGATATGTGTCGTTACACATGTATGTATGTGCTTGTATGTTGTACATAGCAATGGCTGGTAAGAGAATCAGAAATAATTTTCAAAGCATGTATAATAGGATTTTTTGGTTTGGTTTTGTGTCCTTGAATGAAGAATGATTATAAACCTTATTTAGTGGATGATCCACCTAGATTCCAAGACTGTGGTTTGCATATGGTACAGAAAATATATTTGGTATTATAATCTCAGTAAATGAGCTTTTAAAGAAGTAAGTGTATCCAGAGAGGAAGAGAGTAAGGGAGAATAAATGTTTGTGAATTTTTGAGAAAAAGAAATGTAATGAGATTTAGAATTTATATAAAGTATAAATTTTATCATTAATTGCAATTTAAAGGATTTAGATAGTGGCAGTTGGATTGGGAAGGCTTGAACTGGGCAGTGGACAGGTATAAATTTGATCTGTAACTTCTCTTTTAAATAAAATTTGGTCAAGAGTTTTGAGTTTTAAAAATGAGAAAAGGAGCATCTTCTGATACTGTATGTAGGCAGGAATAATTATAAAAATCTGATAGAACAATTTGCCTAAATTTCATGTGCTTTAAAATTAATTTGATTTATTTCAAAAGGTTACTATAAAAATTAGGACTGTCACTTACAGTTACAGGTTTATTACTGTATGTATGTTTCTATTGGTGCTTTCAGAGAATTATGAGATCCTGGCTTTGAGAAATCTGCAAAACAACTAATGTATGTACATGTCATATAAACACATTTATATGTGTATGTGTGTGTATACACAGAAGTAATGTCAGCAAAGGTTTCTTCAATGAATCTCTCTCACACAAATAATGTTAGGGTTGGTTTCTTCCTGGTGAATTCCTGTATTTGTGTCATGTTTGCATCTTCATATGGAGTTAAGCATCATCTAGATATACAGTTCCATGCAGGATTAAGCATTGTTTTCATACTTGTCTTGGATTGTTGTGTTTTTTTATTTTTTTTTTCTACCAAAGGCATGAGATTTTCTAGAAAAGAACTGTTTTTCTTACAGAAACAATACTCACTTCTTATTTACTGATACAGCAACACTGTAGGTTGGAGTAGAAAAGTATGTTCTGATGTTACGTACCACAGATGTATTTCAAAATATTTAAGAGGTGTAATTGTGGGTTGCAAACATACAAATATTCTTAGTATTTATACTTTTATATATAGAAGTTTCAGCTATTATAGGGAGTGAATGTGGTAGGGTAAAAATAAATTTGTATCTTTTTTTGTATATATCTGTGTATATGTATCTGTATGTAAATATCAAATACAGGCACACAGAGCAGGCAGCCTACATTGCTAAGCTCCTTGTGAATGTTTAAATTTGGAAATTTTGTAAATTATATACAACTACTTTTCCAGAAAGTGCAAATGTGTGAAAAAACTGCCAGGATGTGCTTTGTTGACAGATTTGCTAATGCAGTTGTCTCAGTGATTTAGTTGAGGCTGTATGTCAGGCAGCCTGCAAAACATTTGCTGTGGGTTTAGTGTCATATGATGTCTAGCGTTTTTCAAAATTGGGTCGTTTAATTATTCACCCTTTTAAGCCCCAACTTAAAATCTTGTACAGAGCTTTGTCTTCTCAGTTTTGTCATTGTAAGGCTTTAAAGAGAGTGGGGAAGAAGGCTTTTACTGCCTTGCAAAGAAGCAAGTCAGAAAAAAAAAAAAAAAGAAAGATTCTATATATGTCTTCTCTCCAGCTGACAGGCAAGTGTCTGTTCTGTGCCTGTGCACACATGAGATTAGGGACATGCTCTGTATTAAGGCTGTTGTACAAGGCTTGCTATATCTTTAATAAGGGTGTCATGAAATTTGCCTTCACGTTCCTTTCTGATTCATTTAGTTGAAGAGCAGAAGGAAAGTGTGTGGCTCTGCCTATGGTTTCTCTGCCATTGTTTACTGTGTATTATATTGTGTAATCCGTCAGCCAATTTTAATTTCACAAGCTACTCATTGTGTTTAAACAGTGCGTTTCTTATATTAAATATTTATGGAAGTCTTTGGGAAGAATACATTAAAATGGCAGATGGAGGTCGTTTCAAGCATTCTCTTGATTGAAGGCTGGGGACCCCTGTGAATTTGAAGTCTGCTTTCAAGGAAAGTTCACAATGTCTGATTATAACCCAGGCAGGCAAGAATTCCACCAATTCCCTGCACTGTGATTTCAAAAAGCAATGGCTGCCTATAATCTTCATGCTTCAGCACCTTTCGTTTTGAAATCATTTGCAAGTGCACTGAAGAATGGTGAACAAAAGCATTTACAGTTGTATTGCTTATTAATAATTCAACAGATCTGCAACTTTTGCACATTACGATTACTTTACTCATTGATTGTTAACTACTAAAGCTACAAGGAAGATCTGGCTTTTGGTGACAGAACCAAGACGTGCCTTTTCAGACTCACACTGATAACTGGGGACTTTTGCAGGCCAGGTGTGAAAGGAGCCCAGCAGAGGGGATGATGTTATGTCAGGCAGGTGAGCTGTCCCATGTCCTCAAAGGTTGCAGCTGAGGTTTGCTACTGCTCAGCCTCAGCCAGCTGACCTTGCTGCTTCACATTGCTGCTTCTCCAAAAGATGCCATGAGCGTCCCTGCTGATGTGCAAGGACTGATTTTGCTTTTTTTCTTGCTAGAAGCTTTTACTCCAACACCTTTTCCTTTGCCCTAGTGGAAATATTTTCAATACCTATATGCATGAGAAAATAAATTTAAGTTGGTGTGTTTTCTAGAAATAAAAATATGGTATAGAAATTGCAGCCTTTTATACACACTTGAACTAATAAGACTAAAGGCATATCCTGGAATTGCCTTTTTTTTGATAACTTTTTAAAAACATACGTTTTTAAAAAAATTTAAAACTATAGAGAAAGATTTAGGAAAGCTTGCAGTAAGATAACTCATAGACAATTTTTAATGTTTTTATTCTTCATTAATTTATAAGCATATGCAAATGTGATATGAAATTGATGTTGTCTCAAAGGTGAAAGAGAGATTACAGACCTGCTGGCATAGAGAGACAGAAAAGGTCCACTAGGATATATTAATCATATTTTTAAAAACAAAAAAAAGCACAGCAACCCCAAAACAAAAACAAAACAAACCCTCATTAGAGAGGGCAAAATTTTTATCAAGCTTCAGGATACTAGCCATTTAGGAAAGTTTCTTTGAGAAAAATATAATAACTAATGTGTTAGCAGCTAGAGGAACCTACCTTTTGCTCTTGTTATTTGCTAGACTAGCTCCAGTGTTTTCTCAATGTAAATGATATTAATTTTTGTTATTTGGACTTTTTGACATTGCCACTTAAACCATATATATGCTTTTGCTAATCATACATTCTGAAAAGTTCAATTGTGAAAAAATCAGTTTTGTCATTGCACATTACCTTATAGAAATGTATGCAGAGTGTAGTAGTTATTTATTTCATATTGGGAATATTGTGCCCATCAATTTGACTGAAAGACAAAGTTCTTGCTGCTAAGAGTCTGTTTTCAGAGCAAACAGCAGGTAAACACAGCAGGAGTCACTATACCCAAAATGTAGGCAAATGAATTGACCCTTCTGGGTTTTGTGTAGACAAATGAGACATTCTTATTACTTCTGCAACTACAAATTTGGTTTCATTTTTTGTAATTATTCTCTGTCTATGTGAATCATTGTGGCAGCTGTGTACTCTGTGCAGGTTGGGTGACTTAATCATATCTCTTGACCTTAACTAATACTGAAATCAAGGAGGATGTGCTACTGATGGAGGATGTTACCAATAACGGGGCAGTTTTGGAGTCAATTTTACACCCTTGGAAGTTCTTATATCTTAAGATTTGATTCAAATTTAGAAATTTCATACATTTCTCTGAGAAGTTATGTGTCTATCAGGTTTACAATTTTGCCTGTCAACCTTTTTTTCATTTATGTGAGTATAATGTGGTTTTGTTGTTGTTTTTCTTTTTACTTCAGAACTTTGTGGTTTTACTTTGAATTTCTTTTTGATGATACATTGGATGCTTTCAAGCTTCCTGAACACATGGATAATAAAGTTAGGTCTGAATTCACATCTAAGAAAATAATTTCCATAGAAAATTGAGGGAGAAATTTCTTATGCATGAAATTTAAACTGTAATTCTAGCATTGTTTGGCCATGTTGCTATAATATATTCACTGTAAAAACTAGAAGCTGTGTAAATAAGTGAGTGGCAGTTGCCCTAGGCAGAAATTTTTACTGATTCAATGAGATAAAAGTAATTAAGAAACATGTAGACTGATGGGTAATTAAATCCATGGGAAGCGTTTTGTAACTAATTACTATGTTCTAATCACAGATTGCTTTCTATTTGTCAAGGTAAGTGTATATAATTACACAGTTCCCATTTTCTTTCATCTAAAATCATCTCAGTTGGATGAGTATCTTTTAAGCAAGCCCAGACCTCTTAGTTTTGGCAATTCTTTTTCCTTGGAATAAAACAAAGTGGTGGTCGTCTTATTGCCTGGATCCAGGTGGCACAGTTGTCTGCACTTAGCACTGATGCTCTCTGTCATGCTTGTATCACGTCATGCTCTGTGACACGTCATTCTCATTGCTCTTGGTGTTCCTACTCTGTTTAGATGCCTAATGACATTCTGGTACACACCACTAGACTGAATTGAAACTCCAGCATTTAGGCATCTTTTCGTGTCTTTGTCTCAGCTTTCCAAGTGCAAATGTTTTAATACTTTAAATAAAAAGGTTTCCTTCTGTTAAGAAGAGTGATATTGTTTAGGTAAAGCTTTGTAAGTTAAGTGCTTAGGCAGAGCTGAGCTGCCTATTTTCCTGATGTGACATTTCAGTTTCTCTTTCAGATGATTTATGTTTTCAGCCTGACAAGGTGTTTGAGGAAAATATAACTCCATATATCTCTACTTGATTTTGCCTTAGAAAATGGGATTCCCCAGTATGTCTCATCAAAGCCCACATTTCCCTTGAATTCCAAAGCCTGGAATAGAGAGGATATGAAAAAGGAATCTTTGGAATTGCTGTTCAGTACACTGTCTTTTATTATAAAATAATGGATTCATCTATAATCAGTGTAACTTGCCATTTTCTCCTGCCTTTGGTTACACCTTGATGGGTGACTGCAGTAGGTATCGTAAAGAAGTGTTGCTCTGTTGTGTCAGGGAACTGCCAAGAATACTCAGTAAGCTTGTTCTGCTTTTCTCCAGTGGTGGTCAGTACTGGATGCTTTGGGAACAGTGAAAGAAGCGAGGCAGCTCGAGGTGAGGTTCAGCTTAAGCCTTGCATGACCTCCCAGCTTCATGGGCCCTCCCATGTCAGAGATTGCAGTCTGAAAATCATCTTTAATAGCCTCTTCTTCATAAATTTTCTTATAGACTATTACAGTTCCAGTCTCTGCAGCAGCCCATACAACAAATTTCATACTTTCTGTTTGCAATGATCAATTTTTCTACTTAAAGCTTTTACCCAGGACACTCATTGGTTCTATTAAGTTATGGAATCTGAAATACTGAAAACAGGTGCATTGTCATTTTCCTGATGATCTTCTTGGCAAGCTTAAGGTTTTGTACATGTCTGTTGTATTCTCCTTCACCTCTGTCATTCTCAAACTGAATTGTGGATTACTTTGTCTGTTTTCTTGTGTCTACTTTATTACAGTCTCTTTTTTGATAACTTTTATGAAGAAATGCCATGATAGAATTCAGAATTTTGAAATACCAAAGTTGTGTGAAAAGGCATAGCATTCTCTTTGCCTTAGTGTTGTATTCTCTTTTTATTCAGTGTTAACATTCTGCCAACTTTTTTTTTTATTAGTGTTAATTAGTTAGATAATGCTTTCAAAAAATAATCTAGAGAAAATTTATCTTCTTTATCCAGGCTGTACTACATAATTTTGAGCCCCTCTTTTTCCAGGTTTCTTTTTTTTTTTTTTTGTGGTGTGTTATTTTGTGTTTATCTGTACAGGCTTTCGTTGGCTATGTTATTATTATTATCCCTTAGTTTATTATAATCTCTGCAAGTTGTTACAACGAATTTAATTTAGACTTTTTGTGCATAATTTTATGTAATCGTGAATTTTTCTTGTTTTCCTATTTCACAGTTTTTTTCAGGTTGTTTGTCTCTTTTAACACACCAATCCACATACAAATGTGGTAATTTCTGTCTATTGTAAAAGCTGGCAAGTTATTTCTAACAGTTGCTTCCTGTCTGTGTAGCAAGGCAAGCCACAAGAGGCATCAGTCCTTCTACCCCATGAGATATTACTTTCTCTGCAAGTTATTGGTGAAGGACATTTGAGAGCTCTTTGGAAATCCATATGCACTGTTTTGTCTCTATGTTAACTGAACTATGGAAAAAGTATAATAAACATAGGAATTCACATAAGCATAAGGATTAACACTGACATAAATACAAGTTGCCCTTAACGTGACAGGGAGTTCTATAAAGAATTTTGATAGAACGGTACCAGAATAAAACGTAACACTCACCTTCATATAACATGCAATTTGGGACTCAAAGGTATTTAATCTCTTATGCTTTAAATTCTTCATAGTATTTTTAATACTTAATTTTAAATACTTAGTTTAAATACTTAATAGATGCATTCTTTATGCAGAATGATTTTGCAGCATATCAGTTTTTAAAATGAGCCACAGTGAAACGTGGTGTGGCTTGCACTCTTGCATCAGGAGTGGAGAAGTTAAATATCACTCACGTCCTTTTGTATAGTGCAGGTCTGATTTGATCTGCACCATCCCAGGCTTGAACTTGGAATTGTAGCTATTACGGAGCTTTTTCTAGATCCACTTTATCAAATTTGTATGTGTAATGAAAACCACTTTGCAGCACCTGTGACAACTGAAATTGTGGAGCCGGTAAGTTGAACAGAGTAGCTACTTCTGTAGTAGCTGAAAAGCTACTGGGCTGATCTTGAGAAATGAGAAGTTGATTTAAGGGGAAAGAAGCCTTAAAATGAACAGGCAAAAGATGAAGTTTTACTTGCAAAGCTAACTGAAGCTTGAAGTGAGCTCCCGGAGACAGCTTCAGTCTCCTACCACTCTTGGGCCTTTGTACTGGCTCCTATACTGCCCTCTCTGCTAGGATGATGCACTGAATGGCTGCTCTGTGAACATCTGGAGAGCTGAACTGCAGTAGCCTTATGAGGATGCAGACAGATTAGGTTTAGTCATTGTTAGTCAATTAATTTCTTTGTCCTTCTCACTGCAGGATGGAAAAGAAGAGAAATAGGTGGCTGGAGAAAAGTTGTGACTATTCAAGATGCCATGCCATTCTTCTTTGCTTTGTTTTCATCATCTTTTACTCCTGGATACATCTTCCCATTCTTTCTAAGCAGCAGTTTACATTGGCCAGTGTCAGGACTGTCCACTGTCAAATACTCTTCCTTCCAACTACTTTTTCTGATGACATTGCTTTCATTACTGAGGGGCCAAACAAGAAAGATGTAAGAAAGCTGTTACTCAGCAGAAAACTTAGCAATTAAGAAAGAATAGGGGGGAAAAAACATGGGGAAAAGAAAAAGTTTGTCTCCTCAGCTTACTGTTTGATTTTGTGCAAAGATAAGTCGGGGACATAAACTTGCAGCATAGAGGAGTGTGAGACCACTGTAGATCCAGATATCCTTTTAAGATTCTTGTAGGATAAGACCCTTAGAAGAAAAACAAGGGCTTGGAAGAAGCAGAACAGATTTAGCAAGGCAAGTAGACTTGATTGTCAGGCTTTGTCTGCAAAGAAGTGCTCATGTTTGATGAAGAAATGTCTACTGAGACTTTCCTTTATGCTGCAGCAGTGCTGAAACTGATGTGTCATAAGTTCAGTCTATAGAGGTGGCTTAGAAGGGAGAAGTGGAGGAAAAATAATCTCCTGGAATAACTGCTCCAGACAAATTTGACTTCTGAGAGCTATCATGTGTATGCTTTTTACTTCCAGTATCCAAAATGATGATACAAGAGTGTGATTTCTAGAAAAGATGCATTGCATTGATGTTTATACTGGCACTGGTTAGTCATATGTATTCCTACCATGTTAGAACTAATTATGGTTAGAAGAAAATTTATCTACTAACCTTTTAGTTATAGAAAGAGACATGAGATGAAGGGCACTCTATCAAAAGGCACTTTATTTTCTTATTCTTAACATGCATTAATTATTTGAAATAAAAAATCTCATCTCCATTGGGTGACAGCCATGAAGTGTTTTCAGTATAAAGAGAGCTAGTCAAGTGCTCTTTGTAAGATAAGATTAATGTTATTTATTTATTTGCTGAGATCATTCAGGCTTCAACAAATAATACTAACATTACAGAGTGTGATATGATTCTTTTTAAAGAACCATTTTAAAATAAATTAGATAAAATATAATCAGACTACAGGCACAGCTGCAGCATAAGCACACAATCTAGCTTGAAATAAGCCACCTTTTTTTTTTTTTTTTCCTAGTACTTTAACTTCAGCCCATAATGTTATTTTTCAAGGTTCTCTAGTAGATTTGTTTTCCTTTAAATAAGTGTCTGGGATAGCTGCTGCAAGCCAGGTCACTTTGACGTGTCCAAGCAAAAACAGTAATGCAGGATGTATACACTGGTTGTATTATTCCTTTAAATTAGCACTTTGTTTAGAACTTCATGCAAGCAGCAAATTGGTGATATATAAGCCATCAAAAACCTTTCAGGTTTCTAGTATCGTCTAAATTGGATTGTATTCAAGTTAATCTGAGATTAAATGCATTATTGCTTTTACATGGAGTCATTCAGTCACTCATGTTTCATAAATCTGCAGACAAAATATTAATCCAGTAATTGCAGCTATAGTGAAGTTGTTTATATTTTCTCTCACTGACTTAAACAATGCTAATTTCCTCATCCTGAGTCCTATGAACTTACGGAGACATAATAGTGTTTTAATTTATGTTATGGAATTTGAACATACATCTTAAGTATAACATTGGAATGCTTCAGATTAGAAATTAGTGAGTGGACCTGAAGATCAGATGCTTAAGTAAACTACCTTTTTCCTATGGAATAGACAGGCAGATATTGATACTTTGAGATTAACTCCACAGAATGTCAGTAGAGTTCCTTTAGAGTAGAAATAACTTCAGCCATTCCTTCAGTGTATTTATTCCCTGGATAGATGTGTTCAATCCTTATAAGCCATGTACATTTACCCTTCTGTAATAAGGTTTCTTTGAAAACTTGTGCTTTGTTTTATTTTCACAATGCTGGTGTGTTGAATTGTGAATGCACTTGTGTTTTTTTAGAATATCTGTTTATTAAGAAACACAACTTTGGAACAAAGGCATGTGTCCTTATGTTTCTCTTTGCAGTTCAAGGTGGGCTAAATAACAAGATGCTTGTGTTAGTTCTTTTTCTGACAGATATTTAGGTGGTCCTGTATCTTCCTATTAAATAATCGGAACTGCAAAAAATTCTTTACTGGCAGTCTGCACCTTGGCTAATTGGTGCTGAGGATGTCACTAGTCAGATTCAAGGACTTCCTGCTGCTGGTTTCCCAAGTTACAAATCAGAATTAGCTGCTGACAGCCAGCCAAATAACTTCAGCAAATACTTAGGACAATGGCAACTGAAAGGCACCAAGTCTGTGAAGTAAGTCAGTGGTTTATAGGCACTGAAGCATTCCTGAGGATCTCTTAAGCTGAGCCACATGGTGCTCAGCTAGGAAGTTGATTGATGGTTTTACAAAGAAAAAAAAATGTTTATGAAAGAATGCTTTTCTTACAGATTATCCTGCATTAATATATATCTGATGTGCCTGGCAATGTTTCAGCAATTGGATGTTTGCCAAGCCTTGACACTTCTGCAAGAAACAATGAAGTTTGTCTAGCAGCACAGAGCGTTTTGTTTTATAATCCTGTTTTTAATGAAGCTGATACTTCCATAAGTATTATCCTCTAAATCAGTAACACTTGTACATTGTGATCCTTACGTGTTAAATGTTTATCTGAGCTAAAGTGGAGTCCATTTTTGCAAATTTTTGCTTCTTATCCAGAATTGCTGTCTTACTATATCATTCTGTTTCAGTGGTTGGATGAAACAAAAAAGATAGCAGAAGGTCTCATGTGAAGTTGAAGAAGAATTACAGACCATGTACAAAATGTTCCAGCAAGGTGCACTGTTCATATATCCCAAAAATACTCTCAGAGGTGTTTAAATGCCTTTGTAAAGACCAGTGCTCAAGGATATCAATGAAAGCTGAATGCATTTGTAGATCTGTCTGTAGTAATTTCACAGAACTAGACAAAAGTTTGGTATTAAATATCTTTATTTGACTTACTCACAAGTGATTTTTTTTGTGTAATTTGTGCTGTTAAATATTTGCATTTTGTGTGCTGTTTTATAGAGGGGAAAAAAAGCATTAATGTGCAGTGGGGAGAATTATGAAATCCTTCCTCTCAATCTGGGAAGGCAGCAGAACTTAGTAGTTCTGAAACTGCAGCACAGAAATTGGTCAGGCTATGGTTCCCTTATGTTAAATTTATAATTAAGGCCTGTAACAAATAAATTATTTTACTTTGAAATTTGACTTTTATCTAGCTTCCATAACGTCACTAGTGAATGATTTTTTTTAAGCCAAAATGATTAAAAATGATTGAAAAATACGTGTGCTTTCTTTTAAGAGAGAAGTCTTTAACAAACCATCATTGAGGCTGAATTATTTCTCATTACTAGCAGAGAGTGGTTCATTTAAATTGCATTTAAGGTCATAGACAGGGCAGGTTGAAGGGGAGGAAAGAGAGGAGATATGCATTGTGGTTAAATGTGTTGGAACAAACCTGCAAAATAAAATACAGACTGTCAGATAGTCTCAATATTTGTTCTGTCATGCATAGAAACATGCACACAGAGAATATGCAGAAAAACTATTGCTCCAGTGGCTTGCATTCAAGCATATGGTTTGATGAATTGCTTGGAGCCCTGGTGATAAAGAATATTAACAACCTGAAGACGGCAAATCATTTAACTGCCCCATACTATTGATTATTGTCACATACTATTCTTTAGGTTTAAGTAGAAGTAAACTGAAGTATTTGCACAAGTAATTATAATTACAAGTTGCAAATACTCATGAATCTGTTCTTTTATTTATGCAATGCTGGTGATATTTCTTTGAAGACCAGCTTTTTGTGATGTGATACAGCCTTTCTAGTTTGGTGCCCTGTGATGATGATAGACTTCCCCACCAGTATGAACCCCACTTTTTTCCTTGTATGATATTCCAGGCCAGTGGCTATACCCAGATAAACTGAGAGGCGGTCCTGCCTGCTTTCCCTTGAAGTGGGACACATGCTTGGGGAATGCTTCTCTGGCTGGTTACTGTTGTTCATTAAACTTGTGGAAACTTACTGTTGGTGAGAATTCTATTTTTCTGCCCAATTTCATAGAAATTGGTCAATGAATTCAGAAGTCACTGGAATAGAATGATATACGCACAACACAATCATGGAAGCCTTGTTTTCTTAGGTATTCTTATTAGATCTATAGTTCTTAAATACAGGCTTAAGGAATCTGAGTCCACATTAGAGATTTGAGTAGGGAGATTCAGTTAACAGTATTGGCATCTACTAACTCTATTCACAGTAAAAGCAAAAGAGAAGTTGTTTTTTAAAAATAGAAGCTGAATGTTGTCCATTCTTCTTTATTCCTAAAACCCACTATGATTGATTTAAACTAATGTTTCATAAGTAAGAGTGGCATCAAAACTCCTGTTTGAATAGTAACTCTAAAGCTAAACAACTGAGAGAAAACTTCATAGTAATTCCAAGATGACTGGATATTTTGTTCAGCTGGAGGAAAGGAATGCATTTCTTTTGAACATTTTCTTTTAAGAGGTTTTAGTTTATTTTTCTGTGCCAATCTGTAGTTAAGACTCTGGTGTTATTGAATACAGCCTGTTTAGCTCATTTCTCCAATTTGTGTTTGTGTTCATGTGTTCACACTCAGTCTTCAAAGGCTTCTTTCCCATGGCTGAGTCTCAAACAGTATCTGAGCTGAGATACTACACATGTGTCAAGAGCTTCTCTCTAGGTTTCAGGGAGGTGTCTTCATCCTGTGCATCACTTTAGGGTTTATGCTTATATGTTTCACTGTATTCTGTGATCGGTATTTAGGAATTATGGCATCCTTTTCATTTTTCTTTGAGGTAAGTGGTTGAAAAAGGTAATTGCTCTCATTATTTTCAGAGGATGGAGACAGGAGAGAGGAAATATTAGAAGGAATCTTTCTGAAAATATGGTAAACTCACAAAACCGCTTTATTCCCATGTCTATTAAGCAATTGTTTCTGTTCATACAAAATGGCTGAAGGTATATAACACAATGTAAGTTGCAGCCAAATTGTTGTTAGTGTTGCATAGGGACAAAAAGATGTCTTATGGTACAAATTGAGAGTTACTATAAGCTCTTTATTAGATTATTTGGATATTACAGCATATGACCCAAGGCTAAAGTTCACGTTCTTAAAAAGAAATTATTGACAGTCAAGATATGCTATTTAAGAAATGACAATTTCCCCATTTCTGAAACAGACTAAAACCAGACCTTTCATTAGGTTTCTTCTTTTTTCTAGCATTGCTAAAGCTTGTGGCATATTTAGAAGTGAGGAATGGTGTATGAACATGCAGCAAGTTTCTTCTGCTGCAGGGCAGAGTATTTTATAGTACACGTTTTAATTTTTTGGTCGTACTTCGGGTTGGATATTTGATGACTTTGTAGGGTATTGTCTGTATTTTATTTCTTTATGCAACTTAGTGATACGCATTTTGCATTTTTAGTAAAACTGCTCTGCAAAATATCCCATCTATCATTACTGGGATACATAAACAAATGCAAAGATGTGCTCCTTTATCTGTTGGATCATATTTCTTTCAGAAAAAATGAGAAACATTTTGGAATGGCATTTGTGTTTGATTTGTGATTCCTCTAGAAAGTTTGGGCTGGAATTATTTTCAAGGCTCATAGGGTTCTGAAAGAAAATGATTCTTTTAGTTCCTCTAAAAATAATGTAGTTGTGGAATTCTGAAGCTTGATTGCAATCCAACGATTACATAGATTAGTCATCAATATGCTGTAGTAATGTTGTGCTAAGTGTTGAAAGGCTGAATATTTTACATTTTAATACAACTTCTTACACATGTCTATACTAACTGGCAGAACTGGTGCTGCCTGGAAGAATTTTTCTTCAATCTAATTTTCCCCTGCCCATAGAAACTTCTGGTATGCAGTGGCCAAGGGCAAGAGCACCATCCCAGACAAACTGCAGCACTCGCCCTATAACCCCTGGGACGTTCTGCGTGTTCCTCTCCCAGGGACATGTCCCTGTAGCTGTGCGTGAGCACCTCAGCCAGGCTTTGGAACCTGGCCTTTGCTCCCTGCTCCACTCCTTTCTAAATCAAATACACATTCTCTCTGGAGTCACCTATAAACTGGTGCTTACACAGGCCCCTGGCAGGTTGGATGAGTCTCCTGAACTCTCTGTTAAATGATGGAAAAGCCATCTTGGGAAATGAAAGACAACAAAAGAACAAGCAACAGCAGCATGATTCTTCAACTATTACAACTGCTGTGCAAAGAAGTAGTATTTGAAATGCTATTACCTGGTTTGAAGGGAAATGTGATCTTCTAGTGTTAGGGATAAGTCATTAAAGAAGTCTTTGAGACAAGACTTTCCTAGTGATGAATCATCAAGATTTCCCTAGTGGTGAGTTTCTAACAGTTAATGCAGCTGAACAGGTGTTCTAAGATTTGCAAAGTTTGATACCTTTATAATTTTTCTCCTCAAGTTTCATTGCTGGATTGTTATTACGGCTTGGGGGTCCCCGGGGGTCCATCTGGCCCCGGGACAGCAGTAGGTGTCCCGGATAGCACTGTGCTGATGAGGCGCAGCCTGTCTGGGCCCTTGGGCTAGCTCCGAGCTGCTGGCTACTTTAGCGAGCACTTGTGGAGTGATTTCAGCTCTTAGTGATTTCAGCTCTGTGCTCACAAAGTGCCTCAGCAGACACAGAGAAGGAAAGAGGTGAAGGCTGTGTGGAGTTCTGCAGAGATGTCTTTATTGGCAGCTTCTGCAAAGGGTTCCAGTGGCAGCTCTTCTGTCTGAACTGGACAATGATATGGTTTTATATAGGCTGTTGACAGATCAGGATTTGTCCTGTGGCTGAGGTCGAGGAGAATACGACCTATAGCCTTACAGAGAGATAACAGGGGTCTGGTGTGCGGAAGAGGGGTAGCTCTGTTCCACTCATCATGACTCTGCATTTCTTATCTTAGTGACTGCCATGGAGGCCTTGCAGGGCCTCTGACTGCTACAGATTGTGTCTTTTAGAACTGAATATAGGCTCTAAAGGTGATAGTAATAAGTCTGAGGAACACATTTCAGAAAATTTTAAGTGAAGACAAAGGTAATGAAAAAGTATTTAACAAATGGATGTTCTTAGATTATTTCAATAATACTTTTTCAGGGTTTCTTTCCTAGTGTCATCTGTTTGGTGGGGTTTTCTAATAGAATATTAGATTCACTAAGAAACCTTTTCTGAGTGACTAGGATTTTGTTTGAATTCTACTCTTTAAAAGACTAAGTAATTTCACTCTCAATATTTTTTGTTGAAGGTTCACGGATAGAAGCTCATCTCTCTTTATTTAGATTTAATTAATGTTCCTATGTTGACATATAATAAGTTCATCAAAAGGTAAATCATTGTTTAGCTTGAGACCTTTAGGAGCATTAATCTGTTTGAGAAAAATGCATTAATACCCTTCAAAGCCCTTGAATGATTTCTCTTCGACCTCTCTGTGGACATCTCCAACACATTTTAATTGCATTCTGCTGATGATATATTTTGGCGGTCCATCATTGAATACTTGAAATAAATTTAGTTTAAGGTGGCTACACACCAAAAAGGCTTTGAGTACTCTGTGGGAATTCAGTGGATATAATTAAAGAACTTCATGATTTAGAACTGGGGAAGGTATATTACTAGAGCAATGCAGACATTCTCCTTTTTTGGTCAAACTGACTCATTTAGAGTTGCAGAGACAATACCTTCATTTGAGAAAATATTTTAAGTAACAGTGAACATTAAGAGACGTTTGACAGAAATCAGGGGATTACGATGTTATTTCTGTCTGTAGACTTTCTAATTTGTAATGCCTATATTCCTGGAAATAATTTTCTCATTTAAAAAAACAGAACAAACAAACAAAAAACCAAAACAACAACCCTAGAAAACCAGAAAAGGATACACACACCTTAGTTTTAGCTTATAGCCACGTGCAGCAAGCTTGGCTTACCTGTAGATATAGGCCGTAATGAATGGATGCTATTATCTGTGCTGTTGAGAGAAGGTAACTTTATATAAGGATTATTATCCCAGAAATGGTATTTACCCTCTGTATTGTTGGCTTATGGAACTGGAATCCCCTAAGTGCATTCCATGTTTAGCTGACCACCTTGCCCTTGAACATGCTGACTCTTCCTTGCTTCCTTGTCTTCTAGGATACATCAGTTTGACAGATTCTTGGGCTACTCTCACACTTTATACAAAGAATGCTCGTAATTAAAATCAGTCTTTTCCCTAAGATTCAGTATTTCCACATAAAATGACTGTGGTATGTTGAGGAATTGATGAAAAACAAAGTAAAACAAGCCTGTCTTTATTAAAGTATTTCTGTATTCTGTATTGCTATTCGAGGTTTACAGTATTATGTCTTGGCTCATAGCTTAGTGTGAAACAAAGCATTTAACACCTTTTTATTTGTCCCTTATGAGAGCACTCTATTCTGAATTCTAGGGTTCTTTTGTGATTAGAACATGAAACATTTTAAAAGATGTCTCACCTAATCCTGGTATACATCACAGAACAAAGATTATTTATTAATTTTTGTTAGCTTTTCAGTCAAAGAAAGACATAAGCTATCTCCTGTCTTTGATTTCATTTTTGAAATGTCGACATTTTACTGTAACCCAACTTATCTCAACTAATTTTCAGCTAATTTTTAAGATATCATCTGTAAATATCCAAAATGTGTTTTCTTTCTCCTCTTGCTGTTCTTATTTTAAAAAGTAAAATAAAAATCCTATAGGATTCAGCTCTTGAAAATGCAAGAAATTTGATCAGAGGAATGCTCTGTGGAGGCTAAAGTTCCATGTCAAATACTTCCAACACACCCTGGCAGCTTGTATGCAAACTCCTGTTGTCGAAGTTTTAAGTCATTCTCCTGTAGAAGTTTATATGATGATAAACTCAGATTCAGAGAGTTATTTAGCTTGGCTACAAACATTTTTAATGATTGAAACTTGGTATGCCATGCTACTTCCCAAGAATTAATCAGTTTCCATGAAAACGTTGTTTAAATTAATCCAAACTCATTAGCACTACAGAGATGGATACTCAATAAAAAGCCTCCATTAATTAGCACTGCGTCCTGTAATATGCCTACAGCTCGTGACCATTTCCTTGAATTTGTGCAGTGTGTATCCCTTTGCATCTGATATTCATCTACAGCAGAACGATAACCCATGTTTTGGGTTTAAAACAGCAAGCATATGTTATAATGAGTGACACATTACTCTCTTTTTTCCCAATGAATTCCAAGGTCATAAACAAGATTTCTTGTATACCTCATTTTGAATTCAGAGCTGAGTGTAGGTTATTTATTTGTGTTTTGACAATAGGCATAGCAATAATAGGTTTTGTTTCTTCAGTTTTTAAGTTGATGGAAATTTTGCTCCTTGTCTTTCAGTAACTAAAGAGTATTTGTGCAGAGTGCTGGACTGACCCTTCTGGTGGACAGTCAAATATTCTCTGCCTGCTTGTTGTACCAGGATAACATGAGCATATCAATATTTCACAAAGTGTATTTGTGAGGCATAGAGTAGAGAACAATAATTCCACGCTTCAGGAACCTGTATTTCTATATGCTGTACAGGGGTGCAGAACAATCTAAACTTATGCCTTGTCTATGTCTTCTGAAATTGCTTTCCTTTGTGTTTAAGTCTCTTTTTTTGCAAATCTGTTCCCTATAGTCACCCAGTCCTTTATGCTTTATGCTTTATTTTCTTGCTGTATGTACCATTGCCTATCATTGAACCTGCTCCTTGAATAATGTTATTGGTTCAGCAAAGAACTAATTAACATCAGGCAATTATGTCCCTGATCATTAATACATGAGACTTTTACTCTGTTAACTCAGGCAGTAGATATCCACTGTCACTGAAAACTAAAGGAATTCTTGTAGGATGTCTGTACTTGGAATGGGAAATTTTAGTTTTATCTCTTTTCAGCTGGCAAGTATAATGATTAAGTGGATTTTTTTTTTTCATTCTTTCATTTATGCAAGAGCTAACCTTCAAAACAGGCCATTGTGTACATAACACACATGCCTGGAAATAGGAGGGTCACAGGCACATGAAAAAAAGCACTGACCTCTCTCTTAAAGAACAATTTCCTCAGCCTGAAAAATAGGACTAACTCATGAAATTCAACTATGCATTTTTCCCTCCCTTTAAAAAAAAAATCTTTTCCTCCTCTTTCTCTTCAAACTGGCTGCAAATCCCAATTTATCATCATGATGTATGGTATCATTAATCCTCCTTGAAAGCAAGATGCATAATGCTGCAGTGTTGGCACTGAGCAAACTTCAGCGGCCTGACTGTCTTCACGCTCCTTTGAGTCTCCCTTGTTGTAGCAGAATGAAACTGGACTCATAATAAGATTAGCTATCATGCTGTTTGCAGCAGCAAGTGACCTATTATCCTGTTCCCTTTCCTTCCCCTCCTTCCTCTCCCCTCTGCTAACGCACTGCAGCTACAAAATGAGCGAGACAGGGCTGCTGGTTTATGCTCTAGCAGTGAGCTGTTGGGAACAGAGGGCCCTATAGGGGTAGAATGACCTCTTTTGTAAGCAAGGACAAGAGTTTGCTTTGTGGGAGAGAGAAACCTTTTATGCTTTCTTTGGTATTTAACGATTAGTTGGCTCTATCTGCTGCATGTGTTTTATCAGGAACTGTCAAACTTTTTTTTTTTTTAATGCCATAGGAAGAAGGAATAATTTAAATGAAATTTTTGGTACTGTTACAAGCTTTCTTATTCCTTGTTTCGAAAAACTCCTACAAAAATACTTCACATATCAATATAGTAGGAGAAGTGAGAAAAATAAACCATGATGCAAATTGTAGAACTGCTAATCCCTACAACAGTCACAGGTAGTGAACTTCCTTTGTAAATGCCTTGGTGGCAAAGCATTTTCTGTAGTGGTTTTGAGACTTTTATGTGATGGATTTAGACAAATAAGCTAATTCAGTGAAACCATATTCAAAATGGTTTCATCAATTTCATTTCTCAGATGCATGACTTTGGACAAGTAAAATTTGGAATAATTGCATTTACAGCTTCTACTTTGTTGACCACAGAAGATAAAATGGAAAGCCACTATAAGTCATGCGGTTATTAGGTTCTTCTATCAGACTTCATGTCTAAATAGAAAGCAGATGGTAGAGGATCATTACCTAAAACTTACTTTGCTGTTACTAAGGAGTAGATGGGTAGTTTCAGTATGCTGTTGTTCTTGTAAAATCTCCAAAGTAACCCTAAAAATTGGTGTGAAAGGTGGTAGTAGAAGTATGTGCATATGTTGTGGTATTGGAGAGGATAAGGGAGGGCTTTTAATTTGTGCAAAACCACAGTGTTTTATTATTCTAACTTAAAAGTAATTAGAAAAAGTTCTTGTTCCTAATGCTTGTTGTTTTGTTTTTTTTTTTTTTCCTTGTAGTTCAGTTCTGATCAGATTTTGTAAATTACATAAAATAACACAAAAATATGAATGTTCTTTGAGGGGAAAAATGTATAAAACATACCTTAAAAAATTTATTAGTACATTTTTATTGAAGTAGAACCAAGCTGTTTCCCGAACTAATTTGTATTGTGCTTGATAACGTATTTCTTCAGCTCTTTTCCATCAAAATTCATTTAAGCTCTGATTACAACTTAGTATGTGAGAGAAAGTGCATTTTACTTTTTGAAAATATAACTTAATCTAACCAAAATCCAAAATATGTTTCATAGTTTTGAAAAAGCAATAACTAGAAGAGTTAAGGGGGCACAAGGTGTAATTATTTTTTTCTATTTTGCAGTTTGTGAATATAGCCCAAACTTTTTTGCATTAGTTTGCAGGATCAGGAATTTGTTTTAAGTTTGTCATGTCTGTACTAAATGATCCTTTAAATCAAGTTCCTGTTATGGCTTCAGTGGGTCTGAGAATTTCATATCATAGATATATACTTATGTATAGCATTTTTATAGAAATACATGAGAACTTTAATCATTTGTTAGAGTAAACATTTACTGAAGTATGTTGGCAAGGAGAAAGAAAAAATGTCTTTTAATTTCATTACTAAGTGTGGCAGACAACACAGCCAAGCAGAATCTTCCAAAGCGATACTGTTCAGTGTTCTAATTTTAAAACAACATGTTATTCCTACATAGGTGGAATGATCTCAATCAGTGTAACTTGGTCTGTATGCCACTTCGTATTAGTTTCCAAACATTTGTTCTCCAAAATATGTAGACCATAAAAGTTACTGTGTTCATTTCCTAAGCACTCTAATATATGTGTCATCCTGTGGGTAGTAGAAACCACAACTGCTTTAAAGGTTTGTGCTGAACTTGGCACTTGCAAAACACAGCTCTAGTTTTTGTACCTGCAGACTGACATGCAGAAGTAATAGAAATAATCCTGCTGTGAGAGGCATCCAAGTGTGCCGAGAGTTCTGGCTGAAGTCATTATGAGTCTGTTCTCTCTCATCCTTCAAGGGACACAACAACCAGGGGAGATTCCTGATGACTGGAAGAGGGGCGAATGTCACCCTGCCCTCCAGAAAGAGCAAGATGGGAGAACTGGAGAACTACAGGGCAGTTTAACCTTACCCTGTATGGGGCAGACACTCCTAGAAGCCACATCCTGACAAGAGGGTGCTTGGGAACGCTAGGCATAGGATGACCAACAAACCATGACCAGCAAACCATGTGTGACTTTTCAGATGGGATGTCTGGCTTTGTGGAGGAAAGGAAAGCAGTAGAGTTGAGGTGTTATGGGGTGGGTTGGTTTGGGGTTTTTTGGGGAGGTAGTCTATTGTTTGTTTTTTTTTGTTTTGGGGTTTTGGGGTGGAGTTGGATTTTTTGTTTTCTTTTGGAGTTTTCTGTTTTGTTTAGGTGTAGTTTGGGTATGTTTACCTTAAATTTGTCTATGACTTCAGCATAGTTCTTAATGTTCTTAGAGTGGTGAGGTATAGACTGGATTACTGGATGGTGAGAAGGTAAAGGAATTTATTGGACTGTCAGGTTCCCAGAGTGGCAATCCATAGTATAAGGTCTTGATGGCAGTTACTAAGGGTATTTTGTAGCCAGTATGTCATGTCTTTCATAACAAGGTGGAATCTGGGAGATGATACTCAAATTAGGGGAGTACTTGACTGGCTTGAGGGTACAGCTAATATTGCAAGGGACATCAACTGCTGGAGAAATGGACTTAGGGTAACTTCATGAAGTTTAACAAAAGCAGGTAAGATGTCCCAAATCTAGGATGAAGAAACGCCATGCTGCATTATGGATATGGAGAGCTGACTGTCTGGGAAGCAGCTTTGCAGCCTTTGGAGTTCCTCTGGGAAAGCTGGTGCACACGAGTCAGCAGTGGAAGCCCTCTGCACTTGCCAGCTGTGCCCCAGCTGCTGTTGGAGAGTGTAGTCACAGGCCCCAGGGACTGACTGATGCCTTGGACTTGGCAATTGTGAGACATCACAGAGAGACTATTCTGTCCATTTTTGGGTGCCTCAGGACAAGGCTGGCACGCTGCAGCAATTCAGCAGAGCAACACTGAAATGATCAGGAGGATGGAGCACATAATAGACAAAAAATGGATTTGTGAAAAGAAAGCTAAGAGGATCATTGCTGTTTACGACTGCCTAATGGGACATATAGAGAAGACAGAGCCAGACTGTCTTGAAGTCAGACAGGTCTTGCAGAGGTAGGATGATAGTTAACAAGTTGGACAAGTTGGAGCACACCAAATTGCAACTACGTACAAGAAAGATTTTTTAACCCTTAGGCTGATCAAATATTGGAACAGATTACCCACAGTGGCTATGGTATTGTTGTCCTTGGGAATATTCAGAACACAACTGCAATTGTAGTAGGTCAGCCCATATTCATGATGTTGTTCAGAGCTTGTTCTTCTGGCAAGCATTAAGAAAATAAGAGTGTACAACCATCTTCCATGTCCTTAAGGCTGTCCAGAAGGGTTAAAAAATAGGTCTTTTAGAAAGAGAAAATACTTTTGAGCATTAATAATGATCCTCTTGAAATTCAGGCTATGAGTCAGTTTGTACACAGTGCATCGTGAGCAGAACTGCAGCACTGCATTTTTCTGTATGAAACCATAAGTTGACCTGCACTTTACAAAACACAGAAAAAAATTGATCCTTTAGGTCATAGCCTGGCAGCTTGCCTCTTTCAGCAGATCTGAACCTAGACCTGTCTTTTTTACTTCAATCTACTTGCATCATCTGCTTGCATGATATCCTGCATTCTCAAGTTGTGACAGTTTAGTGTGAGTTACTGTCTGAATAACTAGGGTTTGTACAGGACTGTGTCCAGCTCCATTCCTTCTGTCTTCCAGAAGCCCTGTATATATACAGATTAAATAAATATAAGGGTTTCTTGGTGAACTGGAAATGATTCCTTCCAAATCCCTCTTAGCATCAGTGAATTGTTCCCAGTTTGATTTTATCTTTCAGGGAAGTCCCTGCAATGGGCTGCTTCAGTGCTGATCCATGTGGTTGAACTGTCTTAACAGGACACTTGGATGATGGTGAATCAATGCTTGCAGAGTACTTCAAAATTACAGGAGGAAACTGATTCCTCCAAATCTCAGTTTCTGTTTAAACTTGTATTATATCCAGATTGGTACAGTGATCTGCTGTTTGCACAGTTCTTCACAATTTCCCAGTTAAGGCACTGATTTAGCAAAGCAATCTAGCACAATACACTGCATCAAGTATATAAATGCTTCCTGCAAAATCCATGCTGAATAAATAAGGAGAAACTGAAATAATTGAAGAGAAAATAAGGTAGGCTAAGCTCATTCTGAGCAATGAATTTGTGTTTTCTAAGGCTTCATCTTTTGCCATGATTCTTTTGTTTTTAAATAATTCTAAGGTTGTGATCAGGAATGGTCAGATTGACTGTCCTCAGACTGACTGTCCTCAAGTGTGCAAGACACAAACATTTATGTAAGGCCTCCCCTTAGCAGATGGTCTTTCAGATTTCTCTGGTGCACTGGGAGAGGTATTTCTGTGGTCTGTGCAGCAGTGCAGACTGCCATAAGAATTCACTGTTGGAGAAGGAATCACAAGGAGGTCAGGCAGTTATTGATAAGCATATGTGGACTACTGAGAAGGTCAGAGTCAGAGGCCTCCCACTGAAGCAGCCTGCAGAGAATTGTGCTGTTGGAAAAGCCACTCTGGTTCACATTAAAAAATCTGCCAGGAAAGAGAAGAAAAATCAGGAGGATTTGGGGATTTAATTTCATTTGTACAGTTAGTTATCAAATGTGAGAATTTCACTGGGATTGGTGTCCAATATTTTAACATCTTCAGGTCTTTTTGTAGATTGAAATAAATTCATTTTTCTGATGGAGTACACTTCTCTTCAGTTTAAAGGATGTTTGGTACTGCCAAAAATAGTGTTTACAATAGTGACATGAAAATAAAGCAAAATAAAAATGCTAGAAGTTTTTATTAAAGAAATTCATAATTTCATAATTTCAAGTGGTCTCTAAACCAGGAATGCACATATTTTGTAAAAGTGATAGATGTAGGATTTCTTTATGATAAGGATTGCTTACCCCACAGAAATGAAATTAAAATGTGATAATCTGCAATGAGTATTCATTATATTGAGACATGTGAGAAAGAATAGGCTCAGAACTTTCTTCAATTGCTTGGAACCTATTCTTTTTCCAACATTTTTCATTCTCAGTAATCTCCAGTTACAGCAGAGCAGAGATCAGAGGCCAACTGTTAAGATTTCTCTTTTGTGCTGGATAGTGATGGCAGAGTTAGAAATAAACCATGAGCTGTGACCAAAGGCAGACGTGTAATTACTTGGATATAGTGATAATTGGCCTTAATACTGTAACAAATGCTTTGAGTTTGCACATCTGAAACCTGCCTTTGGATCAATTTTCTTGTTTACAAAATCAGCTTGCCTTTATTAGTGCCAAAATTGCCCAGTAACAGAGAGGTGAATGATCAAATGAGGTTCACTGTAAAAGAAAGGAAAAAAATTATGTACATGAATAGACAGTGGACTTAAACAGGTTCCTGTGGAGGGCTGGAGTTTGGAGGAGAAATGGGTGGAGTGAAAATGGGAGGTGTTGACTGACTTCATTAATACTGTTTGAGAGGTCTATTGTTTTCTCTTCTTACCTGGTGTAAGTTTAGGCTCCTAAACTGGGGATGCAAAGGACTAAAAAAAATGGCCCAAAATCAGTTGACACAAAACCTCTATCACACACAGTTATGTACAAAGTTGATTTATCCTAATGATCCTCCTTGTAAATATTTATCACTCACGGTAGCTTTCAGTATTTGAAGATCCATTTTGTCAACCTGAAATTGGGGCGTTAACTTTTTCCTAAAATACAGGTGTTCTTCCCCCTCCCTACCTCCTCACCACCCCCCCTCCCCGCCCCAGTAATGACTACATCCTTGGATCTCTCAGCATGCATTATTCCCATTGCTTGTTGTTCAACACCCTGATTGGAGAGCAGATGAGACAGTTATTCCTGCTGTTGTTGATTTACTATTACAGCTGCTTCCTCTTCTTGTGATTTAATTTGAAGTTTCAGCCCACCAGGGGGCTAATGATCCCCACCTATGCAGCTTTAAAAGCTTGCTGTTGTTTTCCACCGGAATGTTATTTCCATTCCGAGCCAGTGATTTATTTTTTTTTCCCCTCAGTGTTCATCTAGTAACTGTGAGGCAGTATTCCATTAGCCATTTTCATGAAAAAAAGAAAAAGGAAATCCAACCCAAACCCTGTGCAACACTCTTTAGATTGAAAGCTTGCAAATGAGAATTACTCTGTTAGAGTAGAAACTCAGCAAATCAGTAAGTTTTGTAGTGTTCTTATGGCTATTGGAGACTCATATAAAGAAACCCAAACTAAAAAAGCCAGGACCTTATAAATCATTTCGATTCCTTACATTTCTCTTCTTTTTTAACATGCAGCATATAAAATTCACTTCTTTTTTTCATGTGTTTCAGGAAAATGTAGGGCAGGCAGCAAACCCAAGAGTATGTTTCATGGTGGGTACTGCCTGTGGTGAGATGAATTCCAAAAACATTAGCAAGTGCACTGAAATCCACAGTGTAATTGTGTCCCGCAGGCAGATTCCTGCTCAGGGAGCTCAGTTTGAGTGTAACTACAAACTTGTGACTGCAAATGGTTGACCAAAGAACACTTAGTACTTCAGGAATGCTTTACACCAGCCTTCTCTCAAGATACAAATTGTAATCTTCCTCACTAAACTATTCTTGAAGCAAAACTTAAGAAGTAAGAAGTTTTCCAGTTAACCTTAAATTTTTAGGCATTTTTCATTCTAACTAATAAATTACCTTGAAAACATTTCTGTGCCAACAGGATTAACTTTGATGCACTGCATGGCTTGCTCTCTGCCATTATTGTTACAGTGTGAATTTAAGAGTAGCAGTCTTGAATTTACATTTTGTAAAACATTTGGTTTTCTAGGTTTATTGCTTTTTATGTGATTAAAGTCAGTGCATGTGCTTAAGTTCTCCACATTTGAGTATAAATTTGTAGCATAAACATTTTACGTTTTCTGATACATTCTCTGCTGGTCCAAAGTGTGTTTTGATGAATTATGCACCTTCTAGAGTTTGATTATTTCTTTTACCAGTACATGATTAGTTTTAGAAGTTTAGCTCTTCACTGAGTTAATGGTATCTTATCTTGCTGTGAATCACAGGTGTTTTCTTCACAGACACCCTGTTTTTGATGGTTTATTTCTTGCTTTGGGGTGGTAAGGAAGGGTAGAGGGGTTGCATTGCAAAAAGGATGAAAGCTGGGCAGGCTGGCAGAAGTGGCTGTGTGAAACCTCAATGCTTTCAACTATTATTAAAGGGTGGTACAATCTTTCTCTCTTTGGGTAGGAGGATATTTTTACCAAATATCAGTGTTCAAGGTTGCTATTTACAATATAGCAACTACAATATAACAATATGCACTACTTCCTAAGGTTCTGATTGATGGAGAATGAAGCATTAACTGCCAGGAAATAGGTTTTCCCGTATTATCACTCGGTCAGGCAGTCGTCACTAACCTTTTCAATACAACCTTAATATTGCATTGCTAATTATATAATTTAAAGAATACAAGATTTTAATAGTTACTACTGTTAATCACAGTGCTTTACAGCTGGTTTTCCTCACTGGAAGCTTACCAGTTAATAAGCTAACTACTGTAATAACCATTAGTGCAAACTCTGCTTGGGTGATGTCTCTTGTGGTGTTTAATGAATTAGGCTCAAAAAATAAAACAGAGTATTAAACTTGTCTGACTTGCTGTAGAGGCAGCACAGAATTAGTCATTGGCTGTGAATGTTAATCACTCCACAGCAATGATAATTTATAGCATTGTTGTAGCACTCTTGTGCTCATAAAATGAACTTAATAACCCACTGCTACCCATGGGATAAACCTTCCTTCTCCCTCCCTCCCCTTTGCAATTGAATACCCAGTCTGGTTGCATAATAGCCATGTGAAATACTGCATTTAAAAGAGTGAGCAGCTGTATGATAAAATAAACAGCTCTAAAACAGATTTGTTAATTATCTCTTTCTTTTATTCACAGAGGGTGTTTGTGAGATATGGCTGACCAGTGAAGACACAGGGGCTTATGGCAGAGACATTGGCACAGACCTCCCCACGCTTCTGTGGAAGCTGGTTGAAGTTATTCCTGAGGGAGCTATGCTGAGGCTTGGCATGACAAACCCTCCCTATATTTTAGAGCATCTGGAGGTAAGGAAGAAAAGGAATCATTTATATGCTGACATGGACCTTCATTGAGTGAGTCAGCATGGAACCTTGTGTGAAATGTCTTTCATTTTAAGCAGTAGCTTAAAAACATAATAGACTTAAAATGCATTTACAACATTAGACTAAGAGTATAAAGCCATGTGCCTGACACAGCAAGTTATTGAGATAATGAGATCTTCAAGTAATTTTGGAATTATAATATTACTGAGATCTCTGACATGTAGGACTTTATTGTAATGATGTTTGTTTGTGTGTGTATCTAGTGTTTCCAAGAACTAAAGGAAATGTCATTTGCAAGTGATGGACTATGGGATTGAATTTTTCTTCCTGCTGCACCTCAGACAAATATTTCCAGAAACACTATATGGTGGTCTCACTCAGTGGTGCATTCATTACCGTATTTTTAGCATGTTTAGAACTTGCATGATAAGAAATATAAATGTAAGTGTATATCTGTGTTTAAAATAAATGTAACAAAGCAATTCAATGAAATGAGAAGTATATAGCTTTGTATATTACTTTGAATTTGAAAGAGTAGCTTATTCATGCAGAGGAGGAAGTGAGTTTCTTCTGAAAAGTAGGTTGGTTTTGATGGATTGTGTCACCAAATGAATTTATTGAAGTTCCTAGAAACCGTTCACAGAATGAACATAACTGTAAAGAGGAGGAAAAAAAGGAGGGAAGGATGTAGTTGAAAATAAATTTTGTAACCATGTGCATGTTTAATACCCAGGTAAGTAGCTGGTATCCATGCTACTTTCCCAAATATAATATAACATTAATAGTTACACTTGTGTTTTCTTAAGATGTCAAGGACAGTATTTTCTCATCAGAGTGCTATTACTGCACCTTTGCCTATTATTGAAGCATGTGGGCCAGAGGAATCTCATCTTGGTAGGAATAAGCAGGTTTTCATTTCACTAGCTAAAGAATTTCAACTGCAGAAAGTTGCAAGAAAATTCCTGGGTTGTTATTTTATTCTTTGGTTTAGCATACACTTCACTAAGAGAGAGTTTTAACTCAGCACACTGAATAGGAGCCTTTAGGAAGCAGTGTGGTAGTGCTCTTGAGAATTTGCATTGTGTCTGGAACTCTTATATCTTATATCTGCCACAAGCTTTTCTTCTTTCTGTATTTTAACATTTTTCAGCATCTTGTACAAAAGGAAATCAAGCTTTTGGCAATTTTCACAGTTAGTTCCTTTGCTTTCATTTTTAATTCACATTATTAAAAGTGTTTTGGCTTAGGCTGCTGGTTTTGTCACAGCTGGTCATTGTATGAGTGTTCTCAAATCTTTAAAAAAAATAGAAAAATCAGTTGCTGTAAATAACAAACTGCTCTGCTGAGATAAGGGGCACTCTTGATATAATCCAAGAAAAGTGGAAAGAATGTTGCTTTCCTTCAATCATAGTAAGTGTGAGCATGTCACAAATCTGTAAATTTATGATATCTAGTCTTTCTGTTTCTAAATTTTCCAGAAGGTGCTGTAGGTAGGACTTATTTTTTTATCAGACTCATATTTAGGAAAAATACTCTTATCTTTTTGAAAATGCATCTTTAGGTGTCATGGCAAAGGCAGAGGAATTAATGCAAGCCTGTTGAAAATGTGTGTTTTGAATATTGCTGTGCAGAACATCTGTTTGTGTGCACCAGCCTTGTGGTGCAGTAGCAACATCTGCTGTTGCTCATCCTCTTCAGTGTTCCATACAGTTTCCAATTTATATGATTTTTCTAAGGATTATCTAATCACGTTTTCGTATTTCACATGTGACCAAGAATTTCTGATCTTGAAATTTTGTGACATCATTTTTCTGATTTGTCAAACTAAATTACTGAAATCTTTTTTTTTTTTTGCTTTCTGCAATTCTATTTAGTCTCCTCTACTCAGTTTACCAGACTTTTCTCTGAAGGATCACTGGGGAATGTAAGCAGTCTCCTGTATATGTTTTCACCAAACAAAATAAACTTTTTATGGGCAACATGCTTTTAACTTTCCAGTTGAGGAAAGGGTAAAACTGTATAAAAAACCAAAATTAAGTGAGAAGCTGATTAACCCTCATGTCAGTTGATTAGGATAAAATCCAGATGTAGATCTGTTATCTCCTAAGATACGAAGATGTGTTATGCGTTGCAAACATCTTTCATTAATTGTTTTAAAAGCATTTTAAAATTTTATTTTAAAATGTTATTAATTGATTGATTTTATTATTCGATTTTTAAACTGCATTTTATTAACTGATTTTTTTTAGAAGTCATCTTTCTAATTATGATGTTGTTTGGCTTTCTGTGAAAAAAATTTACCTGGGAAAATGTACTAATATTGTGTCACTTTTTGTATGCAATACAAAGGACAAAGTCATTCCAATCATGTATCTTTTTTAAAAACCAGACATTTCTGGCATACAGTTGTACACGTGCAATTGCTCGGCAGGGGTTTGTTTCACTTTCAAAATTATGTGTGGCATAGAGCAACAGTAGTCTTCTAAATGTAGAAATTAATTTTGAGATCTGGACAGAGCTTCCCTAGAGACTCAGCCTAAAAGCAAAAATTTTGATTTGTTCACTTTTGTTCCATATTTGTTGGAGCTTATCTGCAGGTGAGAATGTTTCATTTGCCTCAGTGTCTAGGAATCAGTTTCATATTTTCCACTAAGTGGTAGCCAACAGCTCTGCTGTTCCACTGATGGAGGCCAGCACAAGTAGAAGAGGAGGAGGAGGAGGAGGAGGAGGAGGAGGAGGAGGAGGAAGACAACTTCCCTTGGGACAGGAGTGGTGGGATTAGAGCAGAAGAGGAGGCAGAGGAAAGCTGTGGGCGCTTGTAATGGGCATTAAGGCTCTTACTCTGGAAGGCTTGGTAGATCTGGGGGCCTGGGCCAGTGGCCATTTGAACTCAAGTTTGTTTCAGGTGGGGAGTCAGTTTAAGTTTCCATATGATTTAAAATAGCATAACAAGTGCCTTCAGGTACTGCTGTCAGATAAATGCCATTGTGTACTTGAAGATGTTTGTCATTCCAGAGGATACGGTTAATCTCGTGAAAATCCTTACTATGCTTGTGTTGTGCAGTCTGACAATTTAGTACTTCAGTTTTTTATTCAGTAAATATGGTGGCAGTAGTGCCTGTGTAGCATGAATAGTCTTGGGATGAGAAGCAAACACATGTTTTCAAATTATAAATTCTGCATTCACTTGGGCATTCTTGTCTAAAGAGAAAGATATATATGGAACCATGCAGTGTTTTATAGTCATGCACAATATTTGCACTTTTTGGCATGCCGGATACTAACCTATGTCATTACAAAAAGAGCCTTTATCATAATTATTCAGGGTATAATCTAAAGTACTAGATTTTTTATCTGCTGTTTTCTTCAGCCACAGATGATGTCTGTGCTTACATTAGGGCATAGTATGAAGTATTAAGAGCAGATGAGGAAAACACAGAATTTGGTAGTGAAGCCACTATATTTGAATTTATCTGCATTTTGGAGTCTACTTCAAAATAAATGTAATTCTCTTAATTAAACTTTTCCACTACCTGTGATCCAAAGCTGTTTCAAAGACATACTATTAGTTTGAATCCTGCTGTTTCCACTCATGTGGATGGAGTACATTCATGGTGAACCTGGAGTATGGCTACTGCTCTGATTTCCTTGGAAGCTAATTTAGTTTGTCTACTACAAAGTTCACCCTAGACTGAATGAACCAATGGCTGTGAAGGGAGCATGGGGAACTGCATTTTAAAATTTCACTGCTGCTTTCAGTGTACATGTCAAAGTGAACACAGCACTGGCAGGACTTATCCAGCGTGAGGTTTGTTGTTATGACAGAGAGAATTATTTGCTGTGTTCAAAGAAACTGAAGGACCAGAGACTTGAATTCTTGGTCATTGTACTAAGATTGAGAATGGAGTTTGGTTGACCTGCAGGAGACATCCTTAGTTTTCCTCTCAGAGAAAACCTGGCCAAGCAATGGAGGTAGTATTGCATTTTCCAAAGTGCTCTCACAGTCTTAGCAGTCTGTTTGAATGGATACACCATGAAGCATATAGCTTGCTTATTCCAAGGTTGATCTCAAACTGAGATTTTGAGACACACCTTTACCCGGTGTCTGTCCTATCTTAAAATGCTGATGCAACATGACGTTGAGGAAAACTGGGTATTTTATCTACATGGAAGAAGATTTCAGTAACCAATGGAGAGGAAGGGCTGGGAAAAATCCATTAAAACAATGGTAGCAGATAAATGATGAATGGGAATTAGTCTGAAATGTAAAAAATAAGGTGCAGTGTATAGCAGCTTGAAATTAATGTTCATGGCATAGTGTTAGCTACTGATTTTGCCTTGACTGTATTTCACTTTTCCTTGGGTTGAAACTTAATTTTCTTTTTAAGTATCCAGGGCTCTGTCCAAATCACAAGGGACTCTAGATCATCCAGACTGTAAAAGGGCAGGGACTGTCATCTCAGCCTTAGCTCACCTCCTTTGTGGATTTAACATAATCCCAGAGTTGTCTGGGATTTTAGTTCAGCACTTTCTGTGAGTGATGGGATGCTTCCAAATCTGTATAAAGGAGGCAGTTCACACCTGCCATTCCCGTAAGTGCTTAATTTCACATGACTAGATGAGTAGTCGTCTTTGTCACCTGTCAAAATGAGTCTGTCTCAAACCATACTATATGCCATCTGTGGGCTGTATCTCCGTTATTAATTCAGGACATTTGAGTGATACACCAGCCATTGAGATGGAGTCTGCATGGCAGCAGAGCCTTTAAATGCAGAAGGTGTGCCAAGTGTACCAGGAGTTGCAGTAGTATTTCTTTGCTCTTTTGCTTTGATTTTTCGTGTCAGCTCGGTGTTTGTTTCTTAACCTCATTGAAGCTGATACCCTACAGATGGCTTCCTCAAACGTGCCCTGACACAGCACAGAGGAAATTGTTACAGTATTACAGTAAAATTACTAATTCACTTTTCTTTTTTCTCTGTTGTCCTTTTTTTCCTCTGAGTGCACCAAGCATTTTTGAGCGTTGTGCATAAGCTCAAGTTTTGAATAACCTCGAGTGTAAGCTAATTTGAAATGCATTTAAAAAGGGAATAATATGCACACATTTCTCAATGGCAAATAAAAGGGCAGCATAATTTCAGGAATTAAAAGGACTTTAGGGCACGTATTTGCTTTGTTTCTAGTATTATTTTTTGTCATTTTCATAGACTGCTGCTTTTGAAAGTGCCAATTAAAATCTGTTGATTTGACCAGAAAAAATGAAAACTGCAGCATACATTTAAATAAATGAATAGTTAAGCCCCTGACTTCTTATTACTGTGAGTTTTGTAGTGTTTTTTACTCGGTGGACCATGCAAGTTTTTCTTGCTGTAATTACAAAGTTATTTCTGCAAACTGTGTCTGTTTTGCTAGCAGTATAATTGAAAGGAACCTCAGATACTAAAGGGAGGTGAATGGGGCAATTGCCTCCATCCTCCTGAAAAAAAAAAAAGGTGAGGTATGAAGGGATGTTTACTATTTTATTTGGTGTTATGTTAAATGCTTGTTTGTCCTATGGAAGCTGTATGTGCATCTTTGCTTACTCTCTGTAATCCTGCTTTTTATTTTTTAGTACTAAAATAATCTGTCTTTCCTGTTCTTCCTCTCAAAGCATTCTTTGTCTTTGGGGTTTTCAAATATAGCACATTTCCTTTAAATTACTTCTTAAGACAGTGTCATGGGAACATGAGCTCACCACAGAGTCAATGTACTTTTTTATATTATGGAGTTGGGAAATGGATGAATCTCTGCTGTGCTTCGGGATACATTTTGTCATGCCATTTTCTCTAATCTAGAATTTTAACATCTCATACACAGCAGATCCTAACGTCTGTAAATGCTTGGTGACATGTTAGTTTCCAGCTGGTAGAATATGATTTGGCTTAATAAATGTCAAAATAAGAACCCATTTTACTCTTCCTGAAGGTTTTATGCTGTATTTGTGAATATTGGGTTCTCTCAAAAACCTTAGCAAATTTGGAGCTTTGAACAATAAAGGTTTCCTTCCTGACAACATGGAAGGGATTATTTGTGTTGTTGGGAATGAAGCTCATGTTCTTTATAACACTAGTTGAAAAAATGCTTTGAGATACATAAAAACTGGTTTTTATTTATGCGCAAAATTCAGTTTTCCATCATGACAGAATATTTTATGCATGCATCTAGTGCTTTTCTATATTTAATAATTTGTGAATAAAAACTGGTATTGCAAAAAGGGGTTAACATTAAGTAGCACACTGCTTGACCAGTTAAATCTGTGCATATTAGTTGTACCTTAATTATGACTTGTTCATATGAATGTTGCTCTAGCTTGTTAAATTGCCTGAGAATGAAGAGTATTTAAATGCAGACAGATCCACACTCAATCTTGTGCTGAGTGTCAGGCTGTCTGTCAATTACTTACAATCCTGTCTCATCCCAGCAGTCCTTTGGAGCTGGAGCTTACTTCTGGTGAATTACTAGCAGAAAATAAAAATCACCAGTAACTGAGCAATATGTTCAAAGAATGGGAAATGCATATATGGGATACTGCATTCGTGCTAAATAAAAGTAGGATTTTTATCAGTTGCCATGCGCTTCAAGGCATTGAGGTAGAAGCTATTGTCAAACTGAGAGCTTGCATAACAAACTGTGCCATCTTTTTTTAATATTTCTGCCTTCATTGTTAAACAAATAGCATCTCACTTTCCTAGTTATTTATATTATAATAAGTAAAGTTCTACCAAGTATTCTCCATGCTGTTTCAAAAGCTTCTGTTTAGTTTAGATGCATAAACCCTTTTGTTTTCTTTGATAGATGAGCTGTCACATTCCCTATGCTCTGCAGCATCATCTACATAATCTTCAGTAAGACTGCTTGCTTCGTTAGGCTTTGGCATTTGTTTAAAAAAAAGAGGTTGATTTTCTTGAGGTGAAGATTTTCTTTAAAATGAGAAAAAGAAAATATATTGTGTTCTAAAAACTTCAGTAAAACTGCACAGTAATATTTGCTTTGTGTTGTACCACTGTTAATCAAGGAAAAGACATAAAATCTCTTTTCATTCTTGAATTCAATTGGTTTAGTTCTGTTAAATGTGCAAGGGTTACTGAAAAATGTAAATTATATGATATAAATCTTGTCATTATGGTTTGGAATATTTTTATTCTATTTTACTATGAAATTTAGGTCAGCTCACAAAAGAAAGTGATAGTATTTGCCTAAAGGTTTAAGTTTTGATTAAAAACTTCCACTATTTTCCTTCCACTGGAACCTGCTAAAGCAGTTATTATTTTAGATATTGTACTTGCTTGTTTGAAATGAAGGGAAACAATAGAGAGGCTCCCTTGGCACTGCCCTGTCTTAGTACAGATGAGCTCTGGAGGGGTGTGCAATTCATTCTATGTCTTCCTTCTGAGCAGAAACCATCAATTCTTTTCTATCCTGTGGGATTCTCATTTTTGAGCTGGAGAACAAATTCATAGTATGGATGAAACTAGCAATTCATTTCACTCATTCAGCTTTCTGAAGACAAAAAGGTAGTGTGACAATCCTACTTGCCTATCGTGTGTGCTTCTCTGTGCTTTAATTAATTTTCAAGGTTTTATTAGCATAAAGTATGATTAAGACAGAGAGTTATTTAAAGTAGCAGTGTGCTGTTGCAATAAATCACCTTTTTAGGGACCTTCCCAATAGGTGTTTCTAATACATATTGAAAAATGAGTATTAATTTACTTCTGGAAAAACATATTTCATTTGAGGAGTGCTTAATGATGAGAAATTAGAGAGGACCATAGAGAAAATTTAAAAAAGAGTGCATTTTCTTGCATGTCAGAATTAATAATTTCACAAGTAATTAGTATTAGCTCTTTGGTTGGCTGGTTTGAAGTCATTAAACCATTGCTCTAACCATTAATGAAATGTACACTTTACATTAAAGTGAATCAATTTTTGGAACTGGACAAACAGCACTCTGAAGCTCCACAAAGGCTCTTTAGGATTGTAACGATGGCGGCTGCAGCAGCAAAAATAACAGTTCTCATCTTTGAAAGCACTGAACCATTTTCCTGCGTGGTGCATAGAAATTAGTGTGGTATTAATGCTGAAAGTGTCACTGAATCAGCTCTGTTTTGGGGATGTGAAGACTCAGATGTACTTGGGCTCATGGCTCATCACAGGCTGAGTAATAAGCAATCCTCCCAAAGGAGATGCTAATGCTTAACATTTTACCCAATGTAAAGTCAATCTGCTTTAATATTGGAAGCAAATTGTGTTAGGGATGCCAGCTTGCTTATTGTGAAGAATTTCAGGAACCAAGGTTTAAGATATCTGTACTGGGAGTTACTGGTTTTGTTAGAAAATGTGAATAAATGGTACTATGCAAGAAGTTTCTTTTTATCCTTGGATATGACATGTATAATCTTGTGAAGAACCATATCTACCTGTTAACAGAAAAGGAGAATTCTTGATATTTTTGTGTTTACAAATCAGGTACCTAGCATATTTGATGCTGTGTGTTTCCTTTGTGCGTTGACTCATGGGAAGAGATGTGACAAACTTCAGCTGAAGCTTTGGACTGTGAAATACAGTTATTGTATTGTGACATTATCTGAATATCACTTCTTGTGCAGGAACTTGAGTTAGCTTGTGCTCTTATTTAATAAAGGAAGATGTGGCAGGCTCTTCAAGGCATATTAGGTGGTTTCGGTATGGCATGGTTTACCATGTTTTTTTTAAGAGAGGTTTAATACATATTAAGCTGTGAGGCAGGAAAAAGTTGCTTAGCTAGCTATGTTTTGTCTGCTTTCTGAGGCTAGAAGCAGTAGAGAGATCCCACACCTAGGAGAACAGCTGGGAGCAGCTAGGGCTGAGCATATGACTCTCATGGCTAGTTTTCCTATCAGCAAATCACAGCTTGCAGTCTGGTTTATATCCACTTCCAAGGGTGGCCTGAGCTAATACCAGTTTTCTTTTTGGTAATGTAGAAGGCATTTTTCCCATATGGCAAAACAAATTTTTGCCCTCCATCTGGCAAACCGAAGATTTGATTTAAAGGTTCAAATTACATTGGCTAGAATTGCATGGGCTTCTCACTGCTCCAGTGTGACCTGCCTTTATCCTAATGACCAGATAAAGACCTGAGCATGTCATGTCATGTTACTTGGGGGTAGGGGTTGCCACCAAGTTTGCCCATCGTGTGGCTTCAGTGCATCTCCCCTGGTTCATGCACAGATGAGGGAGAGGCATTGCCTTGCAACCAGTGTCCTCAGGGACATCCCACATGTTCTTAGTTTTTTAAAGCCCCATTACTCACAGGTGGTGGGAAGTGCAGGGAGAGTTCCCTGTTCATTCATTTTAACAAAACTGCTCTGGGCTTTCCAGACTGGATCATAACTGTGTCATCATTCCCATGCCTGCATCACAAGATCACATCTGTTCCTGAGCTGAACTGCAGCAGAGGAATTTATAAAATGGGCCACAGCCACTTTTTATGCAGACTGTGCTGGTGGTAGCACCGCTCAGCTTGTGAAAGACAACAGTCAGCAGACACCCCTCATGACATACCCCAAAGTAGTATCTGCCACAAAGGGATGAAGTTTTGAGGGAGTGCCATTTTGTCATGTTTCTATATGGATGAGGATTTCTTTGGGCTTCACTGCTGGCAGAGGACAAAATCCTTTTACTATCAAGCAAGCTATTCACATTATCGTGACTCAAATAGACAGAATTCAAATACTTGGATTTTTGCCTGCTTTAGGTAAGGGGAAAGAATTGCTGTCTGAACAGCTTGCTGGGACTGACATAAAGATGCACAGATATTGATGTTTATTGTCTCTGCAATTTTCTATGGTTGCACACAGTGTCATTGCAAACAGGAGGTGTGATTTTCTGGTTAGGTGGTTAAATTTGTATATTGTAATTGCTAGGATAAAATACACTGATTAGATAGAAATCTTTCTGGTAATGTGCTTTGTGTTCTAATGTACTCCAGCTGCTAAGGACTGGGAAAAAATATTTCATATGTGATCAGTATCCTAAAGGATGTTTCACATGCATTGTTATTTTCCAAATGTAGATGATGCCTATTTTTGTAGAGTCAGGTTAAAACAAATTGTGCTACTTTTTGACCTTTTAGTTCCTACATGATATTTCATTTTTGTGTAGTGCATCCCTTCATTCATAGACACATATCAGATTACAGGGAATAGTGAGAAAAGGCAATCAGCTGTTTCAGTTGTGATGAAAGACAGGAAGTTTCTTTCACAGTGATATAGTTTCAAAATGTTGTTCATTTATTGTTTCCAGATGGAAATAAAATTCTAGATTGTTTTTCTTCTAACTGAAATATGTAATTATACCTAGTAATGCAGAGCACTTCAGAAAAAAATAAATATATATAATTATAAAAAAACAACAGGAAACAGATGTTAATCTTAGAATGCTGAGACACAGTGAAGTAAAAATATGCCCATGATGTCCTTCAAATACTTTTTGGGATATTAACTAATAGTTTTATTCAGTGATGAAATCTGGTATTCTGTGTGCAATCTGTAGTATGGGAAAATCTGTCAGCATTGACTAAGTATGACTGTTAAGTGCAGAGTAGTTGTAATTTAATCAAACCTATGTGGCAAAGAACTTCAGTGTTATTTTGGTGGTAGGGAGGATGAAAGATAAGACTGGAACAGTCTTACCTTAAAACTTCAGGTTAGAACGTGATATTTCTGTCTGAACAGTGCAAAGTTTGGAAGATTGATTTATCCAGATTTCTGATCCAATCATTCAAAGCTTGTGTTTAATTCATTATTCTGTTTCCTTCTCAACAGCTCATTCAGAATTTCTGGTTATAAAAGGTAAATTTAAGACCACCAGCAGTACTTAAAAGGGAATGACAGTGAAACAGTGGGTCATCAGGTATTTCTGTCTTGCATTTGGTTTGTGTTAATAATTTGTGTTGTGCTAAATTCATAAAGTTAATCATTACAATCCTCAAGTACCTGCTGGGAAATCAGTTTGTCAGTAGGACATGCAGTGCATTTTATGTAGCTTTAGATGCAGAAAGCAAGCAAAGAAAGGAGTTCATAGTATAAAGAGCTGTTTGCAACCTCCTCATCTCTAGGAGGAGCTTTGACTGTCCAAAACATTCCTGAATCCCATAACCACAGCACCTAGGCTGTGGTTCCCAGACAGACCGTGTGTGTATTGCTTGTGAATTTCTGATACACATGACAAGTGATTTACTTTCTAAAAAATGCCAGTTCTTTTGATATGGAGTATCTTTCTGAACCAAAATGATGCAGTAGAATAGTCAATAATGTTTTTAAGCTTACAGTTGTAGCTTTTATTGTATGCAGGGACCTGTAGTGATAGTTGAAAAGTTCAGTTAATTAATGCCAGGCATTTTGCATCCCATTGATACAGAACCAAGGCTAATTACTTTAAATGACAACAGTTGTGTTCTTAATCTTGAAAGTTATCAACAACAGTGATTGCAGAAAACATATGTTTTCTTTCTTTGACATGGGGGATAACTGGAAGAAGCAATTCTGATTAGTCTTGTTTAACAATGCCCGTTGGACACCATTGCTTTAGTTCTTCTTAAAGGAAGTGCAGTCCAAAGCTCCCTCTTGGCCACATCGCCCTGAAAGAGATCAACTGTGAGACCAGCAGGATTCTGCATGTTACAGTCAGATCAGCAGCTAGTGGCTTTGGGGTTGGTTGGATGCCTTGGTTTTTTTGAATCCTCTGAGTAGGAAAACCCCTTTTAGATTTTAGAATTTGGTTTTCATTCTTCATACTTCACCATAACATTTTTGTTGTTTAAGGTGAATATGAGAAATAAAACCAACATTTTCATATAACTACAGAATTTCCACGTTTATGACTTCAAAAATCAAAACTTTGTGGTAAAACAAGGTAAGGTTTTTTAAAATCTAACATTTCTATCACAAAGAAACAAACAGACATAGTGAATCTGTTTGGATTTTTGTTCTATCAGATGATTCTCAGCTTTACAAAAGCTGGAACAAAATAAGAGTTTGGTATCTAGAAATTCTAATAAATGATTTATTACTTTCAAAAAGAACTTACAGACTGATCTCATATTGAAGAGTCTGTTACTCAGAAGATGCAAAATTTGAGAGGAGTGGCAAAGAATTTTTTTTTCCTATGTCGTAGGGCAAGTTATTTTTAAGAACTTGGCAGATTTAGAAACACGTTATGAAACATGACTTTCGTTGGTTTCTTGTATCATAAATATGTTTTTGAAAATTGAGTAAAGTACTCAGAACCAAGAGATAAGCAGAATAATAGGCTTGTGGTCCATAGCTTAATTTTCAGCTCATATTTCCCATATTTTACAAACGTATTTGATTACTGATAAATAGAAAAATCACAGATGACTACAAGGATGCTTCATATAAATTACATTCACATGATTTTCTAAAGCTTAAAAAAAAGGTTTTATGTATTTGTTCCTTATGATTTCATTTTTGAAAATATATTCTAGCTGAACATCTACAGTTATTAAGGGCATATATATATATATATTTCTATTTCTATTTCTATTTCTATTTCTATTTCTATTTGAATTGGACACAAAATTTGTATGGATGTATGGTGGCCTTTTCTTCACTGTTTTTTCATGAAACCAGCTATCTCCAGCTTCCACTGAGAGCCATGTTCAGTGCACACAACCTTTCTGTGTGTCAAATTGTGTGTCATTCTGTGTATCAAATTGAGTTTACATACCTCAGATGGAGTATCTGTTGCCTTGAATAATGTACCCACTTCTCTTAGACATTTATGTAATAAGATCTTAGACAGAAACTTTCAAAACTGCTTCCAGAAGTGATTTGATAGAGTTTTGGGTTTTGTACACATCTGTTTGTCAGATGAAAAGTGAGTATCAAGAGAGCATTTTTTTCTTCTTGTTCTAAAAATCAGTGCTTTTAAAAGTTGAGTTCCTGCAAATGAAAAGGCATGAGGATGTCTGCCTTCTCTTTGAACAATCTAGGCCAGCCTTGTAGAAATACAGAGAGAAAATCTAGATGCGTGACTAATATTGCTGATTAATGGTCTGGAAGAATTTGTAAATAGTTGCATCTTAAAAAGTAAATATGGCAGCAGTATGTGGTGTCAGACAGAGTATTTGTGCTATCTGAGAAAACAGGAGAGATGGCCTGAGTGAGCCTGACTGGAGCACACAGAATGCACTGGCAGAAGAGCAGTGCTCAGTCCCAGGCCATTTCCTGAATACCCACAGCTCATGGAGAAAGGGAAAACCATATGTGAAGACCTGGTTTTTTTACAGAATATGGTTCTTTGTCCAAGTTCACTTATTTATTGCAGGACAAGGATTAACAAGCAGTATGGTACCACATTGCACACATTCTCAATGCTGGTTGGTTTCAACTTTAAAAAATACTTAAGCTTTGTTGCTTGATTGTATGTCTATAATTGGTTAAATAATAAAAATGAGAGAAATCAGACCACCATATTCTATTCTCTGTCTCACATTCCTTCACCTTGCCTAGCCTCCCCCTTGGGGGGTTGGTTTGGCTTTCAGTAGGAGGTTTGGTTTTGCATTTTGCTATTATCTTTACTTTTTTTTTCCCTTACCTTTTGCATTTGTATAAAATGTATCATATCCTCTGTCTCTTTCCAAGCCATCACTCCAGTTTTAAGCTGCCCCCTGATTAATTCTATTTATATTATAGCCAAGCACTTTTAATTTCAGTCCTTTTCTCTGAAGTAACACAGGTAACATTTCAGACCAGTATTGGTCTGAAATATATATGTTTGCAAGTGATGAGGTGTACCTTAATTAGCAACTGCCCAACTTTAGGGATGCTTCAATTATAGACATTCTCATTCTGGTATCTGAGAAGTTACTTCAGTCCAACAAGAACGCAACTAACCCTTGCTGTCCTCTGAAAACAGCCACTGTCTGAAATCACCAATCTTCATGATACTTTGCCTCTAAAATTTTCTTTTAATTGTGTAACCAATACTACATGAGGAATGTGATCCTTATCTCAAAGTAAATTTGATTTCATCGCTTTCTTCTTATTTTCTCCTAAAAAAATTGCTTTCAGATATTTTCACCTGTCCCCACTGTTTCAAACTGGGCTGGGGCAATTTAGTATTGTTTGGGTTTTAGAAGTATTGCTGATACTTACCCCATATATTAATCTGAGTTTCCTGTATTATTTTTGTAATGCTTTAAAGCTTCTTTTTTGTTTAATAACTCATAGGAAATGGCCAAGATTCTCAATCATCCAAGAGTATATGCTTTTCTGCACATACCAGTCCAGTCAGCCTCTGACAGTGTGCTCATGGACATGAAAAGAGAATACTGTGTGGCAGACTTCAAACAAGTAGTGGATTTCCTTAAAGAAAAGTAAGTCTACTAATAATTGAGAAAATGACAGTGTTGGGTTTGTTGCAATGTCAAGAACATGTGGCTGAAAACACAATTATTTGCAACTTCATAATTAAGGTATGAAAAAAATGACATCCTTTAAGCTTTCAAAGTCTTTTAAGCCCCTTGATGTGGTTAGACCCTATGCTTGAGCTTTTATAAGGATCTTAAATCTCTGCATGACATGCTTTTAATTTGTCAGTATATTCCTAATCTTTTTTAAAAAATGCATTCTTAAATTATTTTTTATACATAAACTACTATATATAGATTGCTTGAAGTTGGAGTTACTGAAGTTGTCTTTAATGTGGCTTTCGAGCATTGCACACTTTGTGTACTAGAGATGATCCAGCTCCAGCAAATATAAATGGTTTGGTTTTGTGTTTGTTTGTTCTAATAAGTATTTTATGTCCTATATCTTATTCAATTTTACATCAATACAGTAACACTCTTATCTTGCTTAGGGGACTGATGAGTTCTAGGTTAATTTCAAAATTATTTCCCTTAACAACAGAGCTAATTGTGAGAAATGAAAGAATGTATCATTAATGTATTTGCTTATGCTGACACCAAGATGAAAGTCACATCTACCTGCAAAGCTTTTGTAACTACAAGTAATAATTTCATATCCAAGGAAGTATTTTCTTAGCTTTTAAAAAGTTAATAGTGACATATTTTGATGGATATTTCTGCACTGATTGTCCAAAAAACATGTCTGGAGAATAATTTCTGACACTTGTTTGGCTACTTTCTCTCTTTCTGCTTCCTTTGCTTGTGTGCTTGTTCAGTGACTTAAGGGCAGTGACATTGTACCTTTGACTCTTACCTTGCATTAAAATACTGGTACATCAAACCAATCAAATTTTCATAATAATTTTCATAATCAGTTTTTTTGTGATAATTGAAAAATTGAAAAGTCTAGCTATGTAAAACATGTCATCTAATAGCTGCATGGGAATTATAATATGTAAGAAAGAAAGCCAACTGTGACAAAATAGAATCTGTTTTGCAAACTGCATGTGTAATTTGTAGGACATTCCTATGCATCTAGGACAACTGATGGAAATGGGGCTGCTTGTCTTCATACAGGTTGATTTGCATTAATTTTCCACCACAAACAATACCCATGAATTCTTGGCACTAAATTTCATGTGACTGTGGATCAGTGTTAGTTTTTAATTAACAGATGTATTGTATTCCCACGTATCTTAAGTGGAACTGTGTCAGTTTATGTCTTAGTTGACTTGAAGTTGATTCATTATTCTCTTCAATAGTTTTAGCATTGGAAGCTATTACCATAACAGCAGCTGGATTCTCGACAACCCAGTATAGCTGGCACATATTGGGGCATATGGGGATTTATTAAATCATACAGCTCTTGCACACAGCAAAGAGTGAATTACTTAATACCCAAATTTAAAACAGCTGGTCACTGAGCATACAGTAATGTATGTCATACATCTTTTTCCAGGGCATTTTTTGTAGTGAACTTAACAAGGAACAAAACTGGTTTGATGTCTTGATTTTAAAGACTAATAAAGTTTCTTTATCCTGCTTATTAAGAAAATACCAAATTATCTAGTAGTTCCTGTTAGAAAACAGTCTCCAGATACAAGATGGAAAAATCTTTGTACCATATGGCAGCAGGATAAAGAAGCCATGCAAGGTAGAGAAAATGTTTTGGATATTTGAACATGTGTTCATCTGTGAAATGCAAGGTTTTTTCTTTGCGCTTAAGAGCATAGAGTCTTTGTTTGTAGACTTTACTGTTGTGACAGCAGCCAGCTATTACAATCTCATGTAGATATTCCCATAAAGATCTCGGCACAAAATTTGCCAGAATTTAACATGGCTCCAGACAACTCCAGAGCCTAGAGCCAGAATAGCTAAAATTAAATATGTGTTTAAACTACTTTAATAGCCAAAGGGGATTATTTCTACCTCACATTTATCAAAAAGGTAAAATAAACCAAAAGTGGAACCCCCTGTTATCTCCTTTCTCTATTGCTGGAGCCATAAAATCATCTAGAAGCTTCCTACACAAAATGTACAAGGACCAGTAGATTCCAAATGTCACCTTTGTCTCTAGAATGTGACATCTGCTCTAATAATAACTTCACCGAAAGTTTTATTAAAGCAGTAATTATATAGGCTAACCAGCTGACCTGCTGCAGAAGTAAAACCACAAAATCAAGGAATGCTAATGGTTATCAGTTAAGTATTTAATAACTTGCATTCAAACATCTAAGCACATAAAATTAAGACCAGCAAGTAAAAATTAAAGGAAAAAGGAAAAGAAACAGCCATATCATAATTTTTGTTTTGGAACCCCAAAGATATACCAGCTGACTTCTGAATCTTTTTCTCAATTAGGCCAACAAAACTCTCTGGGCTTTTCTTCTTCAAGAAGGAAAAAAAAAAGCTTTTCCTTCCTCTGGAGAGCCATGAGTGACTGCAGAGGTATCTTCTTCAGAGTGGGGATTTGTTTATATCCTGCTGAACACAGAATACCTTATAGAGAGAGATCTCCAGGAGTACTCCAGGCAGAGTACTCTCTATATAGAAACTCACTTTTTTTAAAAGAATGGAGCATTCTTGACACTGTGTCTGTGAAGATAGAAATGTCACATTTTTCCTCTTTTTGAGGACTCTCTGCAGGCATGAGCAATAGAAATGAACTTTAAAAATTAGTACTAATGTTCTAGTGCTGGCTTTTGATACGCAACTCTTTTTATTTCAGAGCCACTCTCCCCAGCCACCTGACAACATTTTTGATTTATTATGAAGATCAATAGCAAAATGCATAGAATATAAAGCAAGAAAGGCAAATCCATTAGACTGTGAAAAACTGAAATACAGAAGGCTTCTTTTATACTTTTTTTTTTAAAAATTCCTTCTACCTTATTTGCACTTTTTTGCACAGAAATTTCAGTAAGTTCGACTATTCAGGAAAATACTGTTGAGGAGTTGATACGCCGATCTACATTTATCTGGAAATCTAATATATAGATATAGATATAGATATAGATATAGAGATATATTTCTTGAGAATTTATTTTTAAACTGTTCTAGAGAGCAACAGCATAAAGCGAGGATGTAGTGATTAAAGTGGAGGGTGGACACAGTCTGTAGGGACTAAGCAAGGACTAGTGCCCTGGTCTGTGATCTCTGGGGACTAAAGTAGTCTGCAGGCACTATTCACAAGACTGATTCCTACATGAGTTTGCAACTAAATATAGGACATTTAGAAATTGCTGCTAAGTGAATTTAATCCAGAGACCAAATTAGTCTTTTATCAGCAAGTCTTCTTTTTGGTGTCATTATATCAAAATGTGAGTTGTTTTTCAAGTGATCTCAACTTTCAAAATTCAGCATAGATTATATTTCTGAAAGGTGATGTTTGTAGTTGCAAAAAGAGCAAGACAGCTTTAATTGTCTTGAAGTTCTTAAACTTAATCCCCTGAAATTTACTTTTGATGATAAAAGCAAACAATTGGAATATATTTGAGTTAAAGAAACCTGAGATCTGAATGTCATATTTTGTAATTGCTTGAATAATCATCAATGTGAATATATACCCGTTAAAAAGTCCTTAGACTTTTAATGTGTTTTCCAAATTTGCTTTTGCTGCCCAGACTATATTCTTTCCCCTTTTTGGTTTGTGAAGTGATTCCAATGTTCATCAAAGATTATATTTATGTCTCCTATTACTGCTGCTTGATAAGGGACGCGTAAACCCAAAATCTAGACAAACAGAAAAGCAAGGAAACATAGAGCTAGACTGAAACACTATACCTTTCTGTTTTGGAGAACAGCGTAATTCTGAGGAAAAGCTGGGTTTGCCTTCCAGTTTGTTTTTGTTTGTGTTCTGAGATAGGAGCATAACATTAATTGTGGGTGGCTGCTGCTGTTCATCAGAGACTGTCTCATAACTCAGACTGGCAACATTGGACCTTTCCAGTATCATCAGAAAGCCAGCAAACTTGGTTTGCTGGCAGAGAAGCCACAGCTCTGTCAGGCAGAAAGTTCTGGGATTTCTTTTCATTGGTTCTCCCTTTTCTATTAAAATCACACCTACTCGGAAGCCCCTTTGAACCTCCATTACTTTTAGTTGTATTCAATCCTTGATTTTTCAGCATACGTAGATACATAATTACTGCAGTTAGAAGAAGGCAGTAAAGGACCTAAAGTATGTGTGCAGTGGAAAATAAATCACAAACTTGGAAGGAAATTTTTCACTCAAGTGCAAACTGAAGACCTAATTGCCCAGCAGTCACAGACAACTCCCTGATGTCCCAGGAAACTAGAGATATTGTCCAAATTGAGAGAAGGTGTTACACAGTTCTTTTGGGACAGCTGGCTACAGTGAGCCTCCCTACTTCCCTGGCATTTACTGAAAGTAGAATCAGAGGACCATGAAAAGAGTGATTTTAAAATAACCATTTACTATTTTTATATGCCTTTTTCTACTCACTTTCAAAATGCAGGTAATTATGAAGTAGACTATATCAACTCCCTCACTTTTTTACAATATGAATGTGTTTAATTTTCTTTCTCAAAATGCACTTCTGTTTCTCAGAGAGAGACATTGTTGAGCTCATTTTGCAGACGTGCAAATCGTGTCCCTAACAAACCTTGACAAGGCTTTCAGATTCGGGCTTTTTTTAATGGGTTTTAGCACATCTGTTCTGTCAGTCTGACTACTGCAAATGCAGTAGTTTAAAATCCTTATTACGTTCTCTGCTAAGAAATTGCTGAGTGTATTTGGTACTTATCTGTAATTTTATACCTCAGTCTCTAGACTCTTCTTTGTACTCTGTCTTTTGTCTGCTCTTGGAGTCTGAACTAATCACTTTACCAAATGTGTCTCTTTTTTTTTCTTATGTTTTAAATTAATTGAGTGCCTTTAAAAAGTATTGAATTAGCACCAAAAGCTAGAATGTGGGTGTTTTTTATCACGTAGTACAAAGATATATTCAAGAGTGTGTCTAGACTTGACCCTCGTGCTTCATGGTGTAGCTTTTGATGGACAAGCTCCTTTTTATCACAGGATTAGTTGTCTTTAATTGTCTTGAAATTTAAATTTGGACTTTGCTAGGTCTATAACCCTTCCTGCCCTGCATTTGATTCACAAGGTCTTGGAAAGAGGTGTAAGTAGGCAAGGGGTTTCAAAGGTGCTGAACATTTGCAGATCCATTAATTTCATTACGATATTATGAATATCAGCATTCATCAACCTGCATTTCAAAAGTATGTTTTTCTTTAGAACTGACTGTGGAGAGACAAGCATTAGGTATTTCAGGATAGCTTTTTTTTACTAACTAATTGTAAGATGACTTCAAGCAAGCTAAATGTTGTTTTAGGAGGGCAGTCTTTCCATTTTGGCCTGTACAGCACTTCATCCTTTTCTCAGCTAATGCTGCTGCACCCTTACTTTTTAGCAAGTAGATATACTTTTCCTAGAGAGGGAATGGAAGGCAGGAAGGTAATATCTGCACATTTTTAATCTTTGTCTTCACTGTTCTAAAGATTGTAATTCAGGTTTCAGTTAGTTCATGGAGAGACCTCTTTACTGCCATGGTTTACAGAATTAGATCTTTTGCCACTTTATGAACTACTAGTCACTGTTTGCTAGCCATAGTCTTTCATGCCAAATGCATCAAGAATATTGGAGTTTTCTGGGCTGTTGGCTCTCAGTTATCTTGTTGTTTGTGCATCTTGTCAGTTCATGTGTGAGGACATACACATACAAATACGGAAGTCCCAAGCAAATCATGTGATGTGATGTTAACATAAAATAATTCCAAATTTACAGACTATTTGAAGATTAGGTGACACCGAATGTAACTTCAACCTGTTTATTTTGGTGGAAATACTGTATAGGAAACTATGATTTCAAAACTTCTACGCTCTGTAATTTTTTATATGAAGTCTCTTTGGATTCTGGAGCAATGTGGGTCTGCATACTGACCTGTTCAAGCAGGATGTGCATGCTTATGGGTTCTCCCATTTTACAGTATTTTCTTCTAAATAATAACTTGTTTTTCTGGAGACAAGAGAATCATTATGAGAAGGTTAGTTTGGGGTTTTTCCTCCTAGTTCTTGGGTTACTGTTTGATTCCCATAGTAAGAACTGGAGGGTGAAGCCTGGGAGATAAAGTGTCCAGGATGAGCATAGCTTGCTGAGTGCAGACTTGGTGGGCACACAAGGCATTTGCAGTTCAAATCCTTTGAAGTCACAACACTGTGACACTCTGCTTTGGCCAAAATTGGGACGAATAATTTTTTGAATGGTTGCTGAAAAGAGAAGATATGTGCCCTGATGAAATGTAAAAGCAATTTCATCTGATTATTATACTTGGCTTACAAGCTGGCTTACTCTTTTTGCTAAATATAAGTAGTGAAGTTGCTTAGAGTGATACTGTCTGTATGCAGTTATGATTAGGCTCTCCTTTTTTTGGGCAGCCTCATCTGCAGCTTTCTTTTGTAAAATCCTAATGTTGGGAGTATTGTTAGACAATAGAGTCGAAATTAGTAAAGTTCATCCAATTCAGTTTCTTAAGTGTAGCAAGATGGTATCTTTTTTTCTTCTTTTCTTTTCTGCCTGAAGGCATGTGAAAGTGTTCTTTGGAAGTAATGATATAATATCTGTAGTAAGGATATAAGGAAGGAATGCACTAGTGGAAATAAGTTTTAAAGTTTTAATATTTATGAGTTTAAATTCTTGTCTGTACTTACTGGGATACTATATTTCTCTAGTGTTTTAAAATAAAATAGCTAAAATCACTTTGGCTTTTTTCTGAATACTTATTTTCATTGTGTTTCACTTTCTTGAAACAGAACTTAGAACCTGGGGAGTGGAGTCTAATTTGTTTTTAAAACAATAACTTTAATTCATATCAACTTGCTTTATAGCAGATTGACTTGGCATGTTATTCTCCGTTTTAATTTGCTCCTGAGCTTTTAAGCATATCCAAACATATATTAAGATGTATAAGTATTTGGGATAGCAAATTAGTGCAGATATAAATATAAGATAGGTGTATACCCTATAGTGCTCAGATGTGCATCAGAAAATTCTGATGATGGTATTAAATTTTCATATTTGATACATTTAAGAAAAGTATTTGTTCATCTCAGTGCATATTTTTTTCAGATTTTTGCCACAGTACTAGTTAATAAATTCATTTTGTAAGCCATGTTATTCTGATCACGTAGGACAATGTGGCACAAAGGAGTTTTTGATGAAGGTGGTAGCTGGCCTGCTGATAAGTGCTGATTGAATCTACATTTGTTGAACTTTCAGGGAAAATAAGTTGAAAAGAATGAAAAAGGTAATATTTCTATAGCTCTTTGGTTCCTTTAGTGGTTATTTTTTTAAACACAAACTGCTTAAATGAAGAAAACTAGGAAACAGAAATATGCAAAGCTTTTCAAACCTCTTTAAAAGTGTAGCTATCCAATTAAAACTGTTGCATTCAAGAAGCATGATAATTCTGCTGCCCAGAGGTTTTGTCTATATATTTATTTGGGGACAGTGGTACAGATTCCTTTGGCTAAGCTCAGTTTTGTGTTCATGTGCATCTTATGTTAGTTTGTATATTGTATTCAGGAATAGATGATTCATCTCTTTTTAAGTAAGAATGAAATTTATAGCTGTGAACTTCATATTACATGGCAAAATAATGATAAACCTGAAATTTAAAAGGTTTGTGCATAAGAGTAGTGGCTATAACAGATGAAAGTTTATTTTCCACAGCTGAACCACTTATCTCATGCACTTATAATTATTTTTGTCTTTTTATTTTGTTTCTCATCATTAAGCAGAGCTGTCATTTTGTTTAGTAGGAGTAATTGACAAAGTACAGCTGTTAAATTACTTCATAACAGGAGGACAACATTGCAAATATGGTTATATGTAGGCACAAGAAGCAATCTACCTACTGGAAAATTCTAATTCAAATGCTAGTTCAAGCTGGAAAATGTTAGTATGTCCAAGCACCTTTCCCATAGGAGAAGAGAAAGCTAGAGTGGCTGATTGTAAGACATTTTGTCTTGAATCTGGATAAAATATTTATTGGCAAAAACCAGAGGCCATCAAAGTGAATTTTATATAAAAGATCAGATGTGATTTTGTTAAGATTTACATTCCTGCTGTGTTTATGTCTTAAATATGGAGTTAATGGCAGTAAGTCATAACATGCTTTTCTGCTGTTGGTTACCTTAGATAATTTAGTTATATTTTCTACAGAATGCAAATTTGTGAGGTATTTTGAGAGTTTTCATCATTATAAGAACAGAAGAAACTGAAGTCTGTCTCTTAACATATGTTTTCACAAAATACAGCTTTTACTTGACAGCATTTAAGTGAAGTACAGTAATTATGACATTAAGTGATGAGATAATATTTCTATGTTTTCATTAATAATGCAAATAAACATTTTTTTCTTAAGGCAAATGTTTGAATAATTCTTAAGAACAAAAAATTGTTTTGTTGATTGAACTAAATGTGCATTCAAACAGTGATTATATTTTTACAATAATAGTAGCTGGGGATTTTTAATTCTCTTTTTGTAATGTAGCATCTCTATGGTATATGCTCCCATCCCATGCATAGAGTTTGCACAGAAATTAATTGTTCCTTCCATTAAACTTCTGGAGTATCCAGAAGTTAACTTTGAGCATCCTCCTTTCACTTTTTAACTCTGTCACAAAAGCTTCTTTCACATCCAGTTTAAATCCTCTTCTAATACTCTTGATGAATTCTAGGTATTAGTTTGTCCTTTCATTTTAAAGTTCTATCCTGAGGTTTTTCCTCCAATCTGCTGGGGTTTTTTTTCCCCCTTGAAACAAGAATGTATTTAATGAGCTGGTATAAATTTGACTTTTCTTATTTGCCTTAATGTTTTCAGGGTTTTTTTAATTTTGTGATAGCCTTCCTTCATAAATAAATAAAATACCTTTACTTTATGAGGGGAAAAACACATTGACTCTAAATACCTTATCTTTCTGATTATTGAGCCCTGAGCCAGAAACTCACAGTAGCATCTTCCAAGCATTTACTTCCTAAATTCAGTGTGTTGTTTTGTCAAGGAAATCACTCACAGGGCAAGTTCAGTTACTCCAGTAGCACTGACATTGCCTCCACAGAAAGCCAGGCTTGAAGGCTTGGTGAGGCACAACTGCAAGATGCAGCTTTTTGCCAAGCTCTGAAACCTGAAGCAGGCCCAAAAAAGTGTTTTTGCTGTGGGAAATGGTGCCTTTGCAAGTCTGATAGATGCTCATAGCCTCAGGGTTATCCTGAGATGCCATTGTTGCACCTTGTAGGCTGCCACAGTTAATGCAAAGTTACCTTTATGACCAAAACAAATTTATTCTGGAATTATTAGCTGTGATTCTGGAGCACAGGATTTTAAAATCTTGCATCTTACTATTTACTTTTGCACATATACAATGAATTTGAGGCCTTTCATTATCTTTTGGGAGTTCACTACCATCCTTGTCTGTGAAGGTAGCATGCATTTTAGCTGGAAGGAAAAAAGAGATTTGAGCTCTCATCGCTGATTTTCCTTTTGTTCCTGCTCTCCATAAAGGCAAGGTAGCCCATGTAGTATTTAAGTCCTTTTCCAAGGTGGCATCCAACATTCAGCTGTTTTAGGAAAGTCAGTGTGCCTTGCTTTTCTCCTTAAACCTCCTGCCTTCCTTTACGGATGCTTATTTTGTATCCTGCCTGCATTTCACCTTCGGTATATTAGGGAAGAGCCCTAAAGAGCAATCTCTGAAGATCTTCTATCTGGTGATGAAGAGTTCAGGCAGGTTAACAGATACCTCAAGCTCTCACAGTAGATGAGAGGAATATTACAAAATCATGAATAGGGTTCATCTGCTGCTTTTTTAATAGCTTCTTCAGTTAAACCTCACACAACTGTGCTTTGCATCATACCTTTATATTTTTTATGAGTGAAGTGGACATTTGAAACCACTTACATGTTTGCTAAGTGCTACAGTGCCTAGCAAAAAGCTGCATTTACCATAGCTCTCCTTCAGTCTTGGTTCATTTAGAGACACAGTGTGCCTGTCTTCAGATTTTCCATACTCTTGGATTATTTGCAGTGACTGCAGGAGTCCCTCTGAGGAAGAGAGATTATTTACTTGTCCATAACAGATTTTACTTTGAGATATGATGTCTGCATGTTGAGCCCTTCCATTTAGCTGTGTTCCTTGGTTAGGTCTAATCAGACCTCTGAGGCGGTCTGGGCCGCTCCTCTTATGACATGAAGTACTGGCTGAAAGATGTGGGCCTGAAGGATGTTTCTTTGGATACTGCTGACATAAAACACATCATAGTTCAGTGCTTGCTACACCACCATGTGATTACATGTTGGTGACGCATCTTCTCTGAAGTGGTCTATAGGTAGATAACTGGTCTTTGCCTTCTCCTTAGAATATTTCTTCTCTGATATTTTTGTTAATGGCGAGCCAGATGCCAAAGAAATTTTTTTATTGTTATTGTTTTCAGGGTTCAGTTTTTTCCTAAAGGGACAAATACTAACATTTAAACCTATTAGGCTAATGGGTATGTTCTAGAAGAAAAATACAAGAAAAATAAAAGAAAGTGAGAACTGTAAAATGCAATGAATATTTTCAAATGTTTTTTTCCTGATAAGGTAAAACCCTAAAAAACCTTTTGAGAGGTGCTTAACTACTGTGTCTTCTACTTAGCTGATAAGAAAACCCAACCTGCTGAAATTCCTGGAACTCCAACACTGGCACTGAAACAGAAGGAAAGGAGGTGTTGTGAATTATGAAGACTTGCAATAGATCACAGAGGATGAAATATTTTTCATTAATGGACTCAAAGGTTAAATCAATAAATAATTTCTGAAGTTATTCCATGTTTTTCTACCTACTTCAAATATGTCTGAAATTCCCACCCACATGGATTAAGCATTTTCAGAATGCTGTTACATAGGTAGTCATTTTGTATCAGTTGCTCAATAGTGTCTCCATAATAAATGAGTTTAAAATGTTTGAGATACAGCCTGTTTCATCCTTAATGATCCTGAACTTCCTTCAGACTGCCTTTTATACCATGCCTTCTGTTTTTCTGAAGGTTGAAAAGCCAGTGTCTGTGTTAGGCCCAACACCTTATACCCAGACATTGGATTTCAGCTTGGGAATTTAGTTTTTGCAACGGCCTTGTGGATCTTGCTGCCTAAGAATTCTTCATATTTTTTGCTGGTATTGCAGAGCCAAAAGGACACTGTTGTGCCTGGCAGACATTTGACAGGTTTTCCAGGTTCTTTAACTGATGTCCAAGGCTGTTGTGGAACATTGTGTGATTTGATAAAATTGGTTTCAGTGATATAGTCTGAATGCACACAGTGCTGTTTCCACTGAATTGACTAGATTCCATTTTTGTGTTCTACTCCCTCTGTATCATACTTTGGGTATTTTATAAAATTATTAATTACATTTAAGTAGGCTTTAGCAGAAAGAGTTCAACTATTACATTCAAACTTGTGTTCAGCTTGCAAAATTGAGTAGTTATAACCAGCTTATTATATTGTTTCATTTGAGACATTTTTTCAGTTGTCTCTGTATTGATTTGATTCAATTCTGCAGTTTTAGCCTGCTCCAGAAATTTGTTGGTTTTTGGGGAGGTCTTTTGCCCTGCAAAAAAATTCCAACCATGTTTGCATTAGTCTGGCATGGGGTCGACAGCAGAGTGAAGAAGGAGAGAAGTGCAGAGAGGAGGCAAATCAAAGGCAATGGGGATCTGAATACTGCAATATGATTCTCTGATTAGAATGTTGGGACCCTCAGGAAAAGCATATTTTTTTTCATCTCTGTCAGTCTTGCTATCAAGATCTCTCTCTTTGTTTCCATACTCATTTCTTTAGTGACAACAGTTTTTGATTTTTTTTCCTTTAGCAGAACTATTAGATTTAATATTCCCATCTGAGGACATCACTGTTGTGTTTTCATGTTGATGTTTTTGAAGGTTTTCAGTTCTCTTCCATCTCCTTCTTAAATATTGCTTTTTTAACTTTTACCAACTCTTTGGGGACTGATGCTAGTTCCTGAGCAGTTGCCTTGCTCCATCCTGATTCTTATTTAGTTTTCAATGGTAAGTGTCCTGCCTGATTTATTAATTGTGGGATCTTCATAGACTCTGTTTGGGTTCTTCATGTGCCAGGCCTTTCTGTCTTACCATGTCAAGACAGAAGAAAATCTGTTTCCCTTAATCTTTAGATATTACTCCTGTGCTTTGAATCCCATTGCTAAACCCAATTGGTACTGATCCTATCTCTTACCTAATTACATATATTCATATGTGAGAAAGAAGCTACTCACCTCAATTACATCTTTATTCATCTTCTACTGCTATTAAATTTACTGAAACCTTATTCCCTAAATACAATTTTCATACATTGCCTGTCCAATGTTAATGGTTCAATGATGCCAAAGAGCTTTAGTTGCCATAATTGGTATGCTGTCATGTCTTTGAATTCTTCATAAAACATACTTTTAATTTTGTCTTTGATGATTCTTCAGTGATAACAGCATATTTTAGTTTTGTGCTAATTCTCTTTTAACTTTCAGTCAATGGCAGGTCAAATCAGGTAACTGCTCACAACATCAAGTTGCCTTAATTTCTTCATGGTATGAGTTTGTTAACTTTGATAGCTTCATTTTCTGGCTCTTTTACTTCTTTACAATGTAGAAACACATTTACATGGTGTGTGCTCGTCAGCATACAGAGGACCTCTGACACATGCAAGCCCATAATATTTCAGGTGACTGCCTTCCAGCCTTTTGAATAGTTGGGGTTTCATTATCTTTTCTAAAGTTCTGGATTTTATTTGGACTTCATTAATGGCTATTATTACTTACTAATACCTCTTCTCATATTGACATGCAGTATTCCTTTTATGTTTGTCTGAATTGTTTTTAAATTTCCCACTTAGTAACCCTACCCTTAGGCAGCTTGAATGGCTTAAGATTTGTGGCTGTGTACAGCCTGTCAGAGTCTTCAAAAAAAATGCACCTGAACTTCTGCACATTTAGCCATCCTTTATTTTATTTAAAGCTTTTGACTGTGACAATATACACTAATAATGAAAATGGTAAGCTATCTTGTCAGTATTAAGGTATCTGTAACTTGGTGACACACTGAAAGTTAAATAGTTCACTGAACTGAACAGAGAGAAATGGATAAGAGCTTCCCTGAGGCAACAGTGTCCATTGATTTTGTATTGTTTTAACTTTGTCATTGGCAAGCTAACAGTCTACATTTAAAATGCCATCTTTTCTTTTCCTCATTTTGCTTCTGATGTTCCCTATATGTAACTTGGTGTGCATGTGTGAATCTGAATGTCCTTCAAAACTTTTGAAGGAATGCATGCATTAATTACTTCAGTTGACCCCAATATTCTAAACTGATTCTGTCTTTTACAAATAAATGTTCTTAAATTACTGGCAATTCTAGACAAAGGAAGCTGCTACCAAAATGTTACAAACATGAAGTGTGTAAGAATCTGGCTGGTTGAGGGCATTCTTCTGAGAGCTTAACTAGTGAAATGAACAGGGCTAATGCCTTTATTAATGTTCAGCTCTTTATTAAAAAGACCAGCTGGGCAGGGGGCTCGACGCAGAGCTCGCCCCCGCGGTGGTAGCTTTCCCAGGCAGCCGAAAGGAAGGAGGCACGCAGAGTCTGTGGCCTGAGGATGAGGAGGCGTGGTGTGCAGAGCCTGTTGCTGAGGTCCAGAACAACAGCTGTCCCTGCTCCTTCCTTGGTGGCAGCACCAGGGCTCTCCATCTCTATCTTCCTGCTTCTCAGAGCCTAATATAGTCTGTTCTCTCTTAGGTGATGGCGACGGTTAAAAGCCAGTCAGGGGATGTGTTTCCCTCTTCCTCAGCTAGGGCATTTGCCTAGACTCCTCTACTGTGTTCAGTTTTTGATTTATATTCTTTTTTTCCTCCTAAAAATACTCCCATGATCCTAAGGGGTTTCTATTTGCATGTTAGTCTCAGAGTGGCAGCGTGGAGGGGTGGGGGGCCGGTTGTCCCCAGGTAGTTTAGAGAAAACAAACAGAGCAATTAGCTAATTAGCATTTCAATATCGGTACTTAGCTAGAGTTAGTAGTTTTCTTTTAGTGTTGCCATGGGAACTAGGAAGGCCCTGCCCGCGTCTCTGGGGAACACCTGGAAACTGTTCATAACAACTAGGACATTTTAGAGCTGATTTCCTGGTGATTTTGCTTTTTCTGCCCAGTGTCCTCACAAGCTACATAGACTAAGCCCATTTCTCCACTTGGAAGAGAAGCCACAATATTTTGCTTTAAATTGTATCTTATTAACTGATACATAAAATAATATTTTATGTTAATGGACCAATCCTGCATAATCTCTTGTTTTCTGAGCTCACCTGCTGTTTGGGTATACCTGAGAACAAAAAAGATACTTCTCACAGCCATTCTGCAACCTTCCAGTTAGCCAAGTGTTTGTTGCTGTTCTTGCTCATAAAGATAGATATTATTTCTGGTGTGATTTCTTTAAATTCAGATTGTTACCACAGAATGTCATGAATGGGATGAGACAGTGATCTGCAAACGGTGTTTGTTGTGTACTATCACTCCAATGGTGCCCATTAACCTTAACAGTCATGCCCACTTCTTTCTGAATATTGTTTCAATTATATTTTTACATGAATGAATGAATAATTCTTTATACATGCCCTTTGAAATATTTACTTCATAATTTCTTTAAATTTATTCTTCAAGGTAAATTCTCTGTTTCCCAGTGATCCAAGTTATATTGCATTATGCTGATTGAAGTATGATTATATTGAAATATAATTAACTTTATCTTATCACGCTTTAATTAGTAAAGCACACTGGATTTCTTTGAAGTTAAGCTCATGGGTTTTGGCTTAATAAGGAAATAGCATTGCTTTTAAGTCTGACGTGTTACCTGTGAAAATATAATTCTGAATCTGTATAGGTGGTGTGTTCTGAGTACATCCCAATCCTTGTGTCACACTCTGGTCTGAAGTGTTAAGACCATATAGTCACATTTATCAGTGGATCATGCAATAAAAATGAAAAACTTTGAAGTTACACTATAGCAGCTTTCAATCTTTGTGGAGTAGGGAGGATGTTATTGGAATTTTAAGCCAAATATGACACTTACTCTGAGAAATCATTTATTATTATTCAAATTTGCTTTTTGCACTGCTGATAGGATTAGTAGTTCCCTGTGCAACCTCTTTCCTGTACATACATTACTTTCTAAGGGGGGAAAAGAAAAGTTTTAGAGAGGTGACAATAATGAGTTTTGGTCTACCAGATACTTGATACTTGAGAGATACTGACTCTGAAAAATTCACACTTAAGAAGGTATAGGAATGTACATCAAAAACTGTCTGGTGTAAAACTGCAGCATTGTTTAGTTAGAGTACATGAACTGTGATTTAAATGCCTCTAGGTAATATTCAGGAAAACTGCTTATGGCCGCTATAGCCTTCCCCCAGACAACCTGCTGCCTGCTCTGTTAAAACTGTGACTTCCAGGTTTAATTATAACAACACCTTCTGTAAGTACTATTTTGATAAGGATGTAGCAAATAAGGTGCTGTGTTTTGGGTGATCAGCTGGTGTGGTAAAAGTTGTGTTTCAATAGGTACTTTGAAAATAGAATCAAGGTTACATTAAATTTAGTGCACATTTTGCCTGTGTAGATAATTTATCTCAATTCTAGAACTATTTTAAGGGATTTTTAGCTTGTTGTGCCTGCATTGTTACATGCTGTCAATGCCCTTCTCAAAAAGGATAGGTTACAATGAGCAATGTTACTATAAAGACTAATGGAGTTTATCAGAGGTATGGTCGATCTTCACACAAAGGAAATTAAAGACTCTTCAGTCTGGAAAATGCTAATTGAGAGAGACTAGAAGAGAGGTCAATAAAATCATAAAGAGCACTGAGAAGGTGAACAGAGTTGTTACTGGTCTCTCCCAGCATAACAATTAGGGGGCATCAAATGGAATTAGCAAATGGAAGGCTCACTGGAGATTTTTTCTTTCAAGTGGTCTTGCTATGGAGGGGTTTAGATTCAAGGAGAGACTTGTTGACAAGTTAATGGAGAAGAAATCCATCAGGAGCTGCTGCTTACAGAAATATCTTTCTCACAAAACCCAGTTGGAAGGGCGAAGGGATTCTGGGGGGGGCTCAACATCCAAAATGCTTCCCTCAGCTACTTCTGATGCCTATTGCTAGGATTAGATTGCTGGCTTAGATGGACCTCTGGACCAGTATGTCTTATTTTCAAGATCCCTGAAACATTGCAGGACTGCAGATTATAGATTGGCAAAAAGACACATTCAGAAATATTTCTTTTTCTTTTTTTAATTAGCATTTGTTAATGGAGCCCTGCTTGCAATTTTTTAATTTGGTTTCATCATGCCAAAAAAGCATGCTAATCATTTTGTTTTATATGCCTGATTTGTGTCAGAGTGAAGAGCTAAATGTCACTGAAACAGACATGGATGAGTCCTCAGAGCCCACGACGTTTAGTATTGGTGCTAAGCATTGTGTCAGACTGAGAAAAAGTATATCATATTCTCTGCTACTCATGGCTGAGAGCCTATTATTTCTGACCATGCCTGACAGCTCTAATGTTAAAATGTGAAGGGTCATAGAAAATTAGTGTAATTTCAATGGCTGCTTTAGTGCAGCAAACATTAAGTCAGTTCCCAAGAACAGTTCCCTGTTGCAACCCTTAATAAATTCAAACTTTATTTTTAGGGATGACCTTTAGTAATGCAAGCCTTGATCCATTGAGATGCTGTTCACTTTTGATGCATCTCCAAATCCCTTTTTTATGCATTTTAAATCAACACATGCTTATTCTGAATTTATGTGTGTGGATAGACGGAGAGATGTAATTTAAACACATCTGTTCAAATATGCATTTCAGATCAACTTGGTGCCGGTTCTCATAATACGGCTGAGTTTTTGACGGGTATTATATCCCTAAAGTACACAGCAGATGGTATTTATTAGAGATTGAATGGAAATGAAGTTTAAGGATGTTGAGCTTTTTGTCTTAAGTCACTCATTTTTTAATCATAAAACAATAATGATCTGAAGTTATAAATCTGTAATGAAGTTCTATAAAATGTTTCTTGTTTGTGGGGAGAGTAGAACACCTTATAGTTGAATTAAGTTGGTCCAAGCCTTAACGGTTTGATTTGGGGCTTTTTTGGGGGGGTTGATTTAATTTTTTTGTTAGTTTGTTCTTTAAAGGAAAATTGATAATGGGAAGTATTATAATGCTTCTCCTAAACCATTTGGGCTGCATCTAGTAGGAACTCTGGCAACCTTCATGATAATTGTTTGAAGTGAGTAAAACCATGTGTACTCTTTCATCCTCAGGCAGTAAGCCATGCTAATTATGAGATATACTTTTTATCTAGGTCACTATTCCCTGGTAACAAGGGACAGCCCAGTCCCTGCTCACACAGAGTCCTCCTCACCTACACCTTCTCAAGCTGAGTTCTGGAAATCAGGTCTGCTTGCTGCCTCCAGGTGTCATTCAGCCCAGTTTCTGAAAGAGCTCTTCTGGGGGCAGGAGGTGGGTTGGGAAAGAACAGTCATTAAAAAATACCTGTTCTCACTCTCAGTTAAACTCTTGAGAGCTGTTGGATTGTGCTTCTTGATCACAGATACAATTCAACAGCCTGTTTAAAGTGACTTAGATCAAAACCACAAATGACTCCCAATTCAAACCCAACACATTAAGCTGCATTTACAAATCTGTTGGACACTGCTGCAGATCCCAAAGGTGTAATGTGTTCTCTATGGAATCACCACCAGGAGCAGCCTCAAGTGCTCTGTAAGGTGTGGAATGCAAAAGGCAGGATATATCCTCTAACTCTGTAGCTGCAAGGCTGGACTTACTATGTAGGTTCTGCTGCCTTTGAAATTTGAAGTGTTTCACTATGAACCACCTCCAAAGCAACTGGTAGGATTTAATGGCTCTGCCAACTATTCTCCCAGGTGTACATACCTTCCTTCAGGGAAATTTGCAAGAATACTCAGAAGAAATATGCTGACGTTTTATTTTTGGTCCTGTCTGGCTTTTGTTTGTCTGTTTTATTATTTTTTAATCAAACCAAGCATATAAACAATATGGCATTGAAATTACAATTTCTTTTTCTGGTTTGTTGTGTCTTGGGCATCAATTTCAGAGAGATGTGATCCAAGCTGTGAAGATAAGTTTTAAGAAAAGTGTTAAAATGATGCTTTTTACACACATAAGCAAAATAGACTTACTTAAACATATGATAGTATTCATTGTCTCAATAGTTGAGTAAAAGTAAGTGAGTTGGCTTATAAATGAACCCATTAAATACTTTTACATGTAGTATCAACATAGTTACCTTTTCTGCTTTAATTCAGCCAAACTGAGGTGAAGGAGAAGTGATTTGTGAGACAACATGGAGTTGTCTTGCACAGTAATAGAGAACATATTGAAATATTTTAAATAAGCTAATTTCTTATATCCTATATAATTCCTATATAAATTTTCTTAAATATTAATGTTCTTGATCTATATAGCTGCATTTTAATAAGGTGTCTTACCAAAGTCTAGTTTATATATGGCCAAAAGGCTCAGTATGTTATCATTTAAGAGACTTTACACAGAAGTGTTTATCACATGCCTGTTGTGATTTAACCAAGGTACTTTCCAGTTTTACTCCATATGTAAATCAGTTTAGCAATTGATATGAGGATTCAAAGGAACTTGTTTTTCTGACACAGAGGTTCTGAACTCACACATCCTGGACTACTTTTAAGCACATATGGAAAAGATTACTAAGAAAAACATTTTCAGTGGATATCCATTTATTAGATGCCTGTTCATCCATTTTGTAATTTAGGGTAAATCATAAATGGGAAAGGATGGAGAAATTCAGAAATTATGTTCAGGTTTAGTCCCTCAACTCCAGACACTTAATTTAGGAATATATTGTCCTGTGCTGCATTCATAGTTCATGGAGAGAGAGAGAGGGAAGTGCTGGAGAATTTCAGAACAGAAACAGGCTAAATTCCTTTCTCAAAGTATGGGGATTTTTCCATGGCTTAATCCTCAGGTTAATCTCCATATAGCCAAGAGGGAAGTGGGGTGAAGTTTCCTGTTGTTCCTAGGCAGTGCTTCCAGCTGAGCAGTCTGTTTCTCTTGTGCTAGCTCCAGTTGATGTGACTCCTCAGTGAGCGATTTAAGTTGAAGTCAGAAATCCCACAAGACTAGGCCTCATGGAGAAAAGAGGCAGAGGGGTGAAAAGGGCTTCTGGAAGACTGTGTGTGGTCACTGGGAACATGCAAACACATCCTTCAGCTCCAACACAAAACGGCACATTGAGATGCCTGGTAGGCTCTGTAAATACACTTGAAAGACCAACTCACCTATCTTCAAATTATTTCATCCATTAACACCATTTCTTGCTCTCTGAATGGGCTTATACTGCAGAAGCATTCTAAAATATAAAATAGTATATGATGCTGAAATAACATTTCAGAGTAGACTGGTTTTATTTTCATAAAAATTAGTTTTTTTCCCTAATGTTTTTTTCAATGCATATTTCTAATTTATGAATCAAGAAGTTATGTCATCACATTTTTTTTTACTTTAATTACTATAGATTACAGAGGGAGTTCTCATACCCTTCTTAAAACTGTATAGTGTTTTCTTCTTATTCTTATTGCTATTTATTCTAATCCAGTATTTTGTTAGACTTTAAGGGATGGAGGTAGCTGGTCTTGCTTAAGAGCAAGTTGGTGGCTTTAAGTAATTTCTGATTTAAGTGTTAATTGCTGAAATGGAAGTGGGAAGAATATATGATCATGCAAAAGAATTTTAAGTGGTCATGTGACTAGCTGAAGGTGATAATTTTAGCTCCTTTACATAATTTCTGCCCTGAATGTGGATTTGGTTTGTAATGGTTACTGCATAAGGAAATGTTTTCTGTACCTAAAACCACATGAAATGGTCCATGTAACAAGTGAATCCTAGACATTTTCACAATTTTGCTGCTGCTTTTCTTAGAAATACTGCTCTGTGAAAATGGAGGTGGGATGGGGTGGGGGGGCGGTGGTCTTACTATTTTATTTTTGGCAGATTTTATCCCTTTTATATTCTTTCTAAGTCACTTGTCCATGACTTGACTTCTAGGCATCAGTCAATTCCTTGGATCTGACTTTTTTCTCTGACCCCAGAGGCTGAATTGGTTCCTCTTTAGGTAGAGGGTAAGATGTTGCTTTTCTTCTGTATTCTTTCAAACACATCTTTTTCTTCCTTTCTGTGAGGTTTGAATATCTGTGCTGTCAGCACTTGTTCATGGGTGTGTTGGCCCTTACAGCATCACACTAAAACAGATGTGTCTTCACTGTAAGATGATGTAGCTGGTTCTTTTTGGGTAGTCAGAATTGCCCAGGATGATGGGGTTCGCATTGCTGGTCTAGTTCAGAATGTCAAAACATCAGTCTGCTTGAGTAGATGGAAGGGATTTATATATGTAGAGGGACATAGGAGAGAAAATAAGTTTTAGGGATGTTTTATCTTATACATGGCATTAATTATTCCTCTGTTTCATCTTGTTCTGAAATTCCACAGTTTTATTGTAAAACATCCCAACTGAGAGGCAACATGTTGTAGAGCTTCTCTCCTACACCCTAAAAAACATTTGTGAAAACTGAATGGTTAGGCTAACTGTAAATGAGTTCATGTAAGAAATGTTACAGGGGATGTTTAGCAGGTTTTGTTTGGTTTTTTTGTGTTTGTTTTTTTTGTTTGTTTGTTTTTGGGTTTTTTTTTGTTTTTTTTGTTTGCTTCAGAATAGATAAGCAGCATTTGGTGTAAAATAATAATATTGGCTGATGCACAAGAACTTGTTTTTATGTAATTTTGACCATATTTCATAGATGGAGCAATTCTTAAACTTCATCTGAATTGAAGTAATGAAGAGTTTTGTGCTGCTTTCTTTCAGGCTGTCAGAGAAAAGGTCACTTTAATTTTCAAGTCTGTATGTGTTTTATATTTTTCCATAATTATATCTTTTTCCTCTCTTTTTTCATTAAGAAATTATGTTTCACATGTGGAACTAATTGTACATATTTTTGTTCATCGCTGCTTTGAAAAGTCTTTAAGAGCTTGATTTTTGTCTTTTTGGACTTTGAGTGAAATCTCATGCTTTTCTCCCCTTTTTAAACTGCTTGTTAAACAATATAATCAGCAGTAATATAAAAATGCACTATGCAATGTCATATTTTAGGCAGTTACACTGGATTGAACTGTAATTAATTGCTGTTGCTGAATACACCATGGTCCTTATTCTCTTTTTGTACCCAGACTTTTCTTTGTGTGTAATAATTCCATCCAGGAAGAAATCTAATTACTCAGATAATTAACACCTTATCAGCAAATGGAGTTCAGACATTTGTAGAGTTTATGAATTTTTAAAATATGTAATTTCCTTTTAACTGAATGACAACTGGTGTTATGGAGAAAAAGAGCATATTTTATTGTATCTAGCTTGATTGGACCTTATAATTCATGTTGCTATAGAAACAACCAGCTCTTTATAAAGGATGGTATTACTACTACCATTGGTAATAAATGCTTTGACTGTTGCCAATAGTGTCATTAAAATGGATAAAATAACTTCATTATAATGGTTTTGTCAAATGTAATGAATGTTCTGTTCGTGTTCTGAGAAATGGCAGCTGATGTTAGGTGGCATTGGTTTATAAAGTAATGTACTCTTTCTTCCATGAGCTTACTACTCCTGCACAAGATATTTGTGGTATGAAAAAATCATGTTGCAGGGTATGGTGCTGCTCTCTTCACTCAGCCCTTAAAGATGAGGAGTTTTATTGTTACGTGATATCAAGCAGAAGTTCATATCTTGATGTTTGTCAATCTTAAGAAAACAGTGGTAACTGAGGGTGCTGAGCCCTCAGCTCTGGGGATTTCTGCTCTTCTGCACAAAATCCAGATTGTGCTTCCCACTTAGGTTTGTTGGATCAAATCCTTGAAAATGTTCAGTTTTATACTGGTTTTGATTTGTCATTCAAATGCCATCTTTTAACCTCAGCTCAGATGATGGAGTCTGATTCAAAAAGGAAATTATAGAATTTGGTTTCTTTGGTGGCGATTTTTCTTAAGGAAAAAGTGAAAGAAGATTCTAATAATATATGACAAATTCCTGTGCTGCTATCTATATGTCCAGACACATGCTAAAAGGAGGGCTAGACATTAATATAAGCTCATTGCCAATACTTGAAGAAAAAAAAAAGTTTAGGGGAAAAGAAATCTAAAATATATCTAAAATATATTTACTACCATGTACAATTTTAGGCAAAGGCAAAGTCAAATTTGTCTGAAGGCTGTTGTGGTGGATATAAGCTATGGTCTAATATTGCACTTAATCAAATTAATAAGAACAGTACTCTGCTTCCTTTTTTGGGGATCTTTTGCCAGCAGGTTTTCCTTTTCCAGTATAACTCATTGTTTCAGGTAGATTTTCTGTCCAAAATTTTTTCTTTCAGTTATTCAAAATCAAGTTTATTCACTCACTATAACCACAGAATTTTTTTTTTCCTGGGGTGATATAGTGTCTAATAAGAAATTATAGTTTTCTTTGGCTATTTGAATGCTTTATTAATGTAATTTGGATTACATGCACTGACATTCACAGTTCTGCATTGTCTTAACTGGATGAGGGGAAGAGAAGCCTTCCATCCATTTCTTTAGGTTAGAGACAGTCTTGGAGACCCCTTCTTAACCTCAAGTGTGAACTTTGCTTGTGACAGTTGCCTTTATGCCATTCACCCCTAAAACAATCTCTCTCAGCTGTTCCCTTTCCAATTGGCCTACAAAAGAGCTGTAGTATTATTTAGATTGGAAGGGACCCCTGGAAGACATCTCATCTACTCCCCCTATTTGAAACAGGGCCAGTTCCAAGTTAGATACCACCAATATTTGTATAGAGTTCTTACTTTTCTCCAGTATTTTCTGCAGTTTATCATTGTTACTGGCAGTGTGGGGTGAACTCTGCATTGTGGAAACAGTCTCATCTGTGTCAGGAGGGAGCACTGAGCACTATGTGTTTCTGCCTCTCTCCAGAGGATGCCTATCATTATTCCCACTGTACACAAAGCTCAGTCTGGGTGCAGGGCCTGACCGCTGCTCCAGTGTCTACTGGGAAAGTGTTCATGGCATGTTCCCACCGTGTCCAAGACTGTGACAGTGGCACAATTTCAACTCAAGTTCTCTAATTTCACCCTCTTCTGTGCATCCTTCTGTGTCTGTGGGCTGTCTCTGTCAGCTGTGCTGCCTTAACCTGATGTGTGTGAGGGATCTGCATATTCAGTCCAAGGGGAACAGTTAGGAAATGTTGACCTTGCTTAAATAACAAGAGAACTCATTGCCTGTGCATTTGTGAACTTAAGTATTTTGTTTTCCTTTTAAAGCAAGGCATAGACTGATGTTTTAGAATACTGAGTTAAAGTTAACTTGTGACTAAAGATGTATTTTTGGGTCCTAAGTCAATTTTGTTCAAATTTGCTAGAGGATATGACATGCCAATCCCCTCTTTCAGATACCCTGTTCTACTTCAATAGCAGCCTTATAAAACATTTAATAATTGACATTTTCTAGTGACTGAGTTTCAAAAGGTTTACATTTTATGGATTAAGCAATCAGAATTCAAGAAATAACAAGGTGTGCTGATTACCTCTAATTTTGATTGAAGGAAGAGTTGATCCAGATGTTTTCACTCTTCTGTCACAATTCTAATCTAGTATTTGCTGCAGTATCTTCTATTACTTGTGCTCTCGGCTGAGCACCAGATGCATTTCTCATTATCAAGCAATGGTGTTAAAATCTTTTTTCCCCCCAAGATCCTTGTAGGTCTCAATTTCTGTAGATAAAGTTGAAGGTTATATGTCGGTGTATACTAGCTTTTAAGGGAGCAAGACTTCTACATGTCTTCAGTTAAGTGTTTCTTTCTACTTCCTTTACAGAGTGCCTGGAATAACAATTGCTACAGACATAATTTGTGGTTTTCCAGGAGAGACAGATGAAGATTTTCAAGAAACTATGAAACTTGTAGAACTGTACAGGTTTCCAAGCTTGTTTATTAATCAATTCTACCCACGTCCAGGAACCCCAGCTGCAAAAATGCCTCAAGTTCCAGCTGCAGTGGTAAGATACATTTTCACATGCCTTTAATACATAAAGTATGTACATGAAAATGTACATTTTCTGCAGAACTGTGCCACATTCAAATGAAGGATTTTTTCAGTCCAGAAAGGGAAATGATGCTAGGCTAGACCACTGAATGTGTTTTCATAAATAAATGACTGTTCAGATTGTGAGGAAGGGTAATACAGTGGTTATACTGAAGATCTTGTCGGCTTTCTATCAAGTTTGGGGTGAGTGACTATCAATAGTAGTTGCTGATTGTTTACGCATAATATTTTTTTTCATTTTAAGACTTATGTGACTCCAGCATTCTCAAGCTTATTGTGAATAATTATGCAAAGTATTAATAACAGTGATAGTCTCTGATTTATTTGTCAAATATTAAATTCACAGGCCACTTCTTCTTGAGATTCTCCTTATGCACTGCTTATTTACTTACTTCAGCCTGCAGGTTAAAGGCCGTTAATAAAATTGCATCTAATCTTTTTCCTTTCCCCTTCCCTTCCTCAATGCTTTCTAACTTCCAACATTCACATCTTAAATTCCAAACTTTTTTAATAAAGAAGGTACATGGCTTCTGATTGTATTTTGCTAGATATAAATAGCTATTTATAAGCAATAATGATAGCAATCATATCAGAAGGCATGGTTTGATTTATTTTAAAAAAATTTGAATTTGTTCTTTTTGTAATCTGAATCTCAAAACAGGAAAGTATACAAGATTGATGCCTGTAGTAATTCAACTCATTACTGTATCATTTTTATGGGCATAAATAACATTTATATTTCCTTTCAATGTTAGGATGAAAACCAGCAATGTAAATCAATTTAAATGAAAAACCTATTTCTTTCAATTTATGTATCCTGGTACACCAACACAAAGTCAAAACAACATATTAGAACGTGTATTCCTTTGCTTATGTGTCTGAAAGTTAAACAACTTATCTCTGTTTACTCTCAGTATATACCATGAATTCCATAGGATGTGTCAGCTGCTGGAGACATAAAATGAGATTATATCTGCCTTCTTCAGTTTGCTGTTTAGTGTAGTGCAGCTTGAGCAGTTTATTCATTTATTATAGACTATCTCATAATGGGAAATTGTAAGTTTTCAAATATAATTACCTGCTGTTGAAGTAGTCTCCTTAGTGTAACCAACTCACAGGGTTGCATTATTAGTCTTGAATGCTTTTTAGATATTTTCATACATGAAAAAAAAGTTCAGAAATGCAATTTTTGGAAGGTAGGAAGTTTAAAAATCAAAACATTGGTTTGTGTTTCAGGTTTGTATTCCTATGCACAAGTTCTTAAGCATGCTATTTTCACGGGAGGTGCAGAGAGCTTAAGTTGATTTACTCACTTCTGTTTAGCTGGGTACTTAAGGGAACACAATCTGCAAAGAGATAAATTATTAAAAGAACATTAGCTGTTCTGTAGTTAGAAGTATTACTTGGAAAATGGTAATTGTCAATTTAACCCAATTTTACATTCTTCCTTCTTTTTGTAACACTAGTTCTTATTGCTTTCAGTGAAATAGAACCTTCAAAGAAGATGAGGCCTCTAATCCAGGGCTGATGAAAATCTGTAATTAATAGATTTTTGTTTCTCTTTTTTCTTTTTTTTTTTCCCTGTAGTCCTGCAAAAATCCTGTGTTGTGAGATCCTTTGTTCTTTCATCTCTTAGTAGAAATGGAGAGCAACTAGTCAAATAGAGCAGGAAGAGCTTGTGCTAATCTCCTATGTTTTATATTCACATTACTTCTAGACAGCAGCTGATGGTCTTTCCTGCATTACCAGAAATGGACCGGTATTTTATTTGTTATTCCTTGCTTACAGTAACTTATGTTTCTCTGCTATGAAAAGGAAGTAGCACACAACCATCCATGTTACGCATTCTGACCCTTTCATCTTTTAATGAAATATTATCCACGTTAATGAATGCATTTTGTTGCATTTGCATTGGGTAAGAAATAGCACATGCACTGCTGTACAGCTGATCTATGCAAGTGCCTCAGCATGCATTGGATCACCAGTCTGAGCTTGGGAACTTGGTGCTTTCATGGGATGTTCATAACAGTATCCTCTGCAGTAGATCTGTTTGTAGCATTTCTTTATGGGAAAAGAATTTTGTCTGTACTGTTTAAAAACAGATGTTGAATCAGTGAGCAAGTTTGACAACTCTTACTCTTCTTTTCTTCTTTGTTATTTTTTTCTGAAAGTTGAATATATTTGCTATGTTATTTCAGTTTTTATATACTTCTGCAATGGACAACTCCATTGCTAGTTGCAGACTGCTCCACTTCAGAGAGTTCTCTTCAGCAACTCTGATTCAAGATGGCTTTGGTGATTCTGTCCAAGAATCACAGCTGCAATAATAACATACTTGTCATGTCAGTTTCCTTTTAGATTAGCTTTTTTTGAAGACTTTACCACTTCTAGAGACAATCTGGGGAGTAGGAAGCATAGTAATATTTAGTACTGTTACATTTTTAGTGGATGATTTTGATGATGATCTTAAATATAATTGCCTTTTGGGAGAAAATCCTCATTTGAGATTATCTGAATAGAAAAAACAATCAGTAGGTCAACATCCCTTCACATAGATAATTTATCACTGAAAGCCTTACAGGCACTGATATTTTGCTAAAAGGGTAGATGACACTAATCCATATGGACAGTTCTGCCACCATAAATTCAGAAAAGACAGCTAAGGCTGCAGGCCTTTCTTATTTCTCCTGGAGAAAAAATGTCCATGGAGAATCAGACATCTGTCTGAATGGTCTCATCATTTCATAACCATCAATTAGATTATGCTTACCATAAATACTCTTTCCAGTTTAGAGAAAAGTTAAAACAAACATGATTTTTGTTTAATAAGCAATTACTGTAATGCTGAGTCATGTGCATGGAAAATGATCCAAGATGTTGTCCAGAACTTAAATGCTATCCAATTTTTTTTCTTTCCTTTGCCCCCATTTTATCCACCTTCTGCTAAATGCACTGTTTCAGAGATGAGTCTGAGTGCTCCTTATGTCCAGTGGGTTGAAAATTCTCAGTCTGAAATGTGTTAACGATGAAATACTACTTTGTGTTTTGTTACTGCTGCTATTGTTGTTATTATGTATCTGAATTTCTCAATTTCCTTGCTGTGTTTGCTTGTAATAGTGTTAGTGCTGATAAGTGCATAACTCAAATTACAGATTCTAGTTAAACTAATAATAAGCAATGTAAGAGAGCATGACTCAGATGTGTCTGGTAGGGGTCTCATATTTAGCTGCATTGCAAAGGATCAGAATAATTCTAAGTGTGAAAGTTGCTTTTTTTCTCTAAAATTAAGAGCATGTAATACCTTACGTTTTTAATAACTTCTTTGGTCTTTATTTTTTCAAGGCAGCTATTACTCATGTGGGGACTTGCAAGATTCTTTTCCCTGTCCTCATGGTTTGGTCCATCCCAATTTCTGAAACATTAGGGGAGATTATCATCTCAGGATCAACTTGACTTCTGTCACTTGGAAATTACATGAGGAAATAGCCATTTTGAAAATAAGGATCTTAGCAAGGTACAATTAGGTTTATCTCTACTGAGAATAGGAGATGGCAGCTTTTTTGAGAGCAGTAATGTGACTGCAGCTTCATGATTACACTGCTATCAACTGCAGTGTGGATTCTAATTTTTCTGTATATATTTTCAATAGTGTAAGAAATTTGGTTTCAATTATATATTCACTTTCTCTTTCCTTCTCTCTTTCTTTATATCACCAGATAATTACGTTGCTTTGAGCTAGAAAATTTTGTCAGTCTGAGTCTGGCTCTCAGTGGCCACAGGATGGAGGTTCGCCAGCTCACTGTCCTGCTTGTGGCCGCAGGGCAGACACGTGCGTGGCCGCTCCCAAGTCTCTGCCGAGACTGTTGAGGGTGACGGTGATTGCTGCAGCGTGGGTAGCACAGCAGAGGCACAGGGCAGGAGGAAACCAAGGCACACGAATAAGGGAGGGACACTTGTCTGAGTCTCCAAAGATTTAATCTCAAAGTGGGGCAGAGCAAGTGACAAGTCTGAACCTGAAGGGGCTACTTTTGTAGGGATGGGGGGAACACGGGGAGGACACAACCTTTGACCAATAGGAGGGCATTAGGGGAGGGGTGCAGGGTAAGGGCTCCGCAGTAGAAGCCAGCACGGGGAGGGAGCAAGCCCCACAACCCAATTCTGCTTCGAGGAAGGGATGAAGGACAGGGAACACTCTAGAACCAAAGGAGTGTGCTATCTTTGACAGACAGGGGTAAGACAAGGGAACAAGGGAGGTATACAGGTGGATTGACATGTGGATTGACACATTTTGGTGGGGAAAACTGTGGTAAACAACTCAGGACTGAACCATTAGGGAAGCCAAATGGGGTACAGAGAACGACCCACTACAAACTTATAACAAGGAATATTAAAACATACTACAGGAGAACAAACTGTAAAATAACAGACTACCACATCAGTCAACTATTGAATGTTTCCTTTAATTCCTCTGAAGTGTCTTACTAATTTTTTCGCTCTGTATTAGTTGTATTAAGCACTGTGCTTACTATACTGAGGTGAATAACCAATTTGCAAACTTCATAACTGTCCTCATTTTGGCTGGAATAGAGTTAATTTTCTTCCTAGTAGTTGGTATGGTGCTGTGTTTTGGATTTAATATGAGAATCATGTTGATAACACTACATGATATGTCCAGTTGTTGTTAAGTAGTGTTTATAGCAAGTCAAGGACTTCTCAGCTCCTCATGCTCTGCCAGCAAGAAGGCTGGAGGGGCACAAGAAGCTGGGAGGCTGCACAGATGGGACAGTTGCTTCAGGCTGGCGAAAGGGGTATTCCATACCATGTGGCATCATGCTGAGTATACAGAGCTGGCCAGAGGCTGCTGCTGCAGGTGCTCGGTCACCCTGAAGAGTTAGAAAACTAACGCACTGTTAGCACACTCACCATTATTAGGAGAAATAAATATCAGTGATCAGACCTTGTATCCCAGTCCATTTAATCAAACCATCACTTAGATCTGTTCCCATATCTCCAAATTACATGAGCAGTACATAATGCACTAGGAGATTTTTTCCATAAGAATAGCATAACACAATATAGAGCTCAGTGTTGTCTGCCAGACAAGTTGTATTTGATCATCTCTGTGGGAGCAGAATTTTTGTGGCCTTTATTCTATAATGGCTACTTATTTTTCTTATACTGCTTTACTTTTACTTCCCTCTAGGAGGTCTCCAAGAAGTTTCATGATACCCTTTCATAACTGAGTGGCTGCAGATCCCCCATATCTCTCTTTGATGTCAATTCTGCAAAGTACTAGAAATAGGCATTCTTGAGTACCAATAGATGCAGTGTTATGTTTAATTCCTCCTTTAGGTTTTCTTCTGTGGGAACTCATGTGCTCTTACCTATTCAAAAAACATGATTATCCAAATATTGCCAAACTGTCCCAGCCTCACTGAAAAATAACCACTCCTGCGTCAGGCAATATTAGCTGTCCTCTGCTTCAGCATTTTTTAACTTCAGGTAGCTGGACAACAAATGGAGTAACATTGCTTGTGCAAGGGACACCTTTAGCCATGTTCAGAGCTCTAAAGGAAAGTAGCACAAGTGGACCTTGTAGGTATCCCATCAAAGAAAAGGCTGGTGAACTACCTGCTAAGCAGACAGTGAGGAAGGATGACAATTGAGGACCACTCTTGCCTTTAAGGATAAGTTTCAGCCTTTAGTGGGGAGTAATGGGGCACACGGTGCTTGGGGAGGCCAGAGTCAGAGCTAAAGCAAGGAAAGAATTCATCTGCTGTCCGATACAGATTTAGAAATAACTTTATAAGGTTTCATGTACTCTGTGATACATGACAGAACCAATGGCACTGTTAAGCACTTGAAGGTTGACAGAGTGCAGCTTTGGGTAGACTTGATTATTTAATGTGATTTAAATGCTCAGAAAGGAAGGTACCATCTCGTTTCTAATTCTCACAGACACAGCAGAATCAGGAATACTTCTTGCATCAGAGTAATGGTGGCCAATCCAAAGATCATGCAATGGGATTATGTAGGGATGTTCTTCTAAAATTAAAGAGGAATACTGTGGAGATAATAAGGTGGGAGAAAAGGAAAGAAAAGCAAGTAGAAAAAGAAACAGTGCCACTTATTCAGCAGTACTATTACTTCAGTCTTTCGTCACTATGAGCTCCCTTGTTAAGTGCTGTGACTAAATGGCATTACATGCCCCAGGAATTGGATGCAGCTGTGATAACTGCTCCTGGTGTATCAAAGGTTCTTGGCCCATGACACATCTCTCCTTCCCAGCACATGCAATAATGCATGGTGTAACATGCCGAATGTTCTTCGTGTGTAAGAGAAGCCAAGACTGACTAATGTCTGAGTTTGACTGCTGAACCTCTGTACTACAATTTGTTTTTCTGCAGTACACTTCTATTTGCTGTTTGCTATTCTACTAGAATAAAAACCTGAGTGAATATTTTCATGACAACTTTGGGACCAGGGAGTTAAAAATGTGAAGACTGGAGGGGAATGTAGACCATGAAAAAAAAAACGAAAATATAATTCTTCATATTTTTCACTGAACTGCTGTAGTATTCCAAGCTAATTCCATTTTCCAGCAAGTTGCTTTCTAGTAGTTTTATTTACATCCATGTTCCCTTACGATTTTTATGAGAACGACATGTGAGGTACTGCAGAAAGCCCTACAAACCACTGCTAGCTATGAATTCTCTCATCTACAAACCCAGTAATTCTTTGATGGGTTTTATTTTGATTGGTGTGTCTGTTGGTTAGTGCCATATCAATGTTGGTTCCTTCTGTTACCTTCTAGATGTTTAGAAATAATTTTGGATTATTTCCTCCCTGTTTTTTTTTTTTTCAGTAACTCTATAAACTGGTTGACCTATGAAAGCCTGGTTCCTCCTTTCCTCTGTTTTAAAGATGGTCAAAACATTTGACTGTTTTTATGCTGTATCTTTAAATCTACCTCAGTGCTCACCATTCAGCATGTGGCCCTTTGGGTTTTTGCAATGAATTCAAAGGGGCATAATTCTCTGTGAATAGGGGTTTTGTGGTTAGACAAAACTACTAAACAGAATTTTACAAGTGTTTAAAGACCATTTTATTTTAGAGCTAGAATCAGGTCATGTTCAAACCACCTTAAGTTATTTGACCAGGTGCTGAAATGAAAATATGTTTTTGTTGTTGTGGGAGACAGTTGAGCTAGTAGGTTTTTACTAGCTCAAAAAACCTACTTTTGAGGTTGAACCTTTTTTGAGAGCTATAAATGATCTGCCTATGGAGCTGCTGAAAATTCAGTTCATAGCTGAATCTGGAGAATGAGTTAAATTGCATGGAAACAGCTGGACAGTGCAGAGTTAGACCCCTGAGAAAGGATGAAAGTATTTTTACTTCAGCCTAGAGCTGGGACTCTTAAATCTTACACTAGCGTAGAATAGAAATCTTGTGCTTTCAAGGAGCACAACTGTGTTGCTTGAGAAAACAAGCCAAAATTCAAAGCTAGGTTGGAAATACACTTAGGAAACCAGCTTAGTTGGTGTTCTACTTTTTAAATTTTTTTTCCAGCAGAAACTGGTTGGAATGAAAATTACCAGCAGCTTCCTCATAAACTTTATACAAATCCAAGTTGAAAATTAGAGCATCTTAAAGTAAAGCACAACTATGTGTTCAATCTAGGCCATATTTTTAAGAAAAATAATTGGAAAATAAAATATGGAGAATATACATATGGAGGAAGAGGTAGAGTTCCTAAACTTCATTGTCAGGCCAAAACTAGTTACAGAATTTGCAAGAATAATGAAACTGCTGTCAACATCATGTAACTTTGTGGACTGATGTTTGCAGCCATGTGCAGAACATATGTTGTATAAAAAACAGTTTTGGAAAGTGCAGTCCTGCAAGATTTGTAGTGTCCATGAGCATTCATTACCCATCCTATTTCCCCTGTGAGTCTGAAAACCCTGATGGAATTGTGAGATTTTTAGTTGCAAGGAAGTTGAAATAGCATTAGGAGTTTTGAATGCCACATACTCCTGTGCTGAATAGAAGGAAAAGGAAAATACTCTCAGAGAAAAGGTAGAATAGCCTTTGATTTTAAGAGAGAAAACAGTTTTATCTCCAATCTACTCTTTATTCTTCTGTCCTGTTCATTGGATCATAATGAAGTGGAAGAACCATGGAAGAAGCCTTAACTGTGTCTTTTTGTAATTTTTGTAATTTTTGCTTGAATTACATTTAGGTAACTTAGGTAAAACTGAAACAAAATGCTATTTTTCAATATGGAATTTTAATTCACTTTATAATCCAGACTGCTCAGAACTAAAAACAGTGCTGAAAAGCAGGTGTAGTAATTAGTAATAACTTAATCCCTGAAACTGGATATGGGCATCAGAACAGAAAATTTTCTAAATTGTGGACTTCTTCAAATGAGAATGTGGTTTAGGTGTAATTTTTTGTGACTTAACACAGAAAGCAAATTAATTTGTATCATTGAGGCAACTAAGCTTGTCCATCATTTGCAAATAATGTAACATTTATGATGGCCCATACAACATGCTTTGGAAAGAAAGGACACTGAAATATCCTGAGGTGGGTTCTTGGTAACCCTTCCTTGAACTTCATCTGTCTTTGATAATCCAAGTGCACTCCCTCAAAGCCGTCACAATCGATCAGGTCAGTGAGTGCTCTGGAACTTGTATCTTCCACTGTTTTCATTGCTGCACCTGCACCTCTGGTCATTGGGCTAAAACTCTTGGAACCTGGAATTCCTGAAAACTTGGAAGTAGAATGAAGGACTGAATAATAGATGAAGATAAAACAATGAGAGCAGTTTTTGTGTGTCTAGTGAATTTGTGTGTTGTAGGTGGTCTCTCTCACACAGCAAGCACTTGAGCAATGCTCCTCACAGTTTGTACCACACCGTACCCTCTTCAGCACTTCTCTTTCTGTTCTTGGAAAACTGGAAAACTTTATGCTTTCAAGGCTGCTTGTGTATGGTACAGCACACAGATAACCTCACCAGATCATAAAAAGAAAAAGAGCACCCTGCAGACAGGTCTGTCCTGGGTTTATGTATGTACTGGGCTTAACATATCTGTAGATACAGATACATAGATAATTTAAAATTACATTTCATTACTAAGAAGCAGTTTGCAGTTCATTATGATTTATATTGTTGTATAACTGACTGCAATAACAATACATATTCCAAAACCAGTCTATCCCTTGTGACCAATCACTTTATTTCTGGTTTAGTGTCAATCTGATTTGAAATATGGCTGATACCCCAGGCCAAGATTCAGCTAGATATTTTGTTCTACAAATTGTTTTGACCTAAGCTGTCTTCCTAATCAGTTATAGTAGCATCCTTAGGAAATATCCACCTCATATAGACTGTGAAATTTCTACATAAATTTCAGATACAAAAATCTATCAGAAGTGAGACAGAGCATTTTATAAACTATACTAAATTTGTGGACCCTCAAAATGAACACGTACTGAAGGCTTTTTCTGAAATTAATAATTGCTTTGTAAAAGTCTTCAGAATAAATTTTGCATAATTTATAGAATCATAGAATTGTAGAATATCCTGAGTTAGAAGGTTATTGAGTCCAACTCTTGGCCTTGTGCAGGACGCTCCTGTCACATCCTGTGTCTGAGAGCATTGTCCAAATGATTCTCCAACTCAGACAGGCTTGGTGCTGTGAACACTTCCCTGGGAGCTCTTTCCAGTGCCCAACCATTCTCTGGGTGAAGAATCGTTCCTGATATCTAACCTAAACCTCCCCTCACTCAGTGTTATTTCCTCAAGTCCTGTCACTGGTCACCAGAGGGAGAGATCAGTGCCTGCCCCTCCTCTTCCCTTCAAGGAAGTTGTAGCTGCAACGAGGTCTCCCCTCAGTCTCCTCCTCTCCAGGCTGAGCAGACCAAATTACCTCAGCTGCTCCTTACACTGCTCCCCCTCAAGACCCTTCACCTTCCTCATGGCCCTCCTTTGGACACTCTCTAACAGTTGAATGTTTTTCTTACGTTGTGGCACCCAGAACAGCCCCCAGCACTTGAGGTGAGACCACCCCAGCACAGAGCAGAGTGAGACAATCCCCTCCCTTGCCCAGCTGGCCATGCTGTGCCTGATGCCCCCCAGGACATGGCCATGGCCCTCCTGGCTGCCAGGGCACTGCTGGCAGATTCACCTTGACATAGACCAGGACCCCCAGGTCCCTTTCTGTGGTGCTGCTCTCCAGAATCTTATTCTTCAGTCCATACATCCAAGTTTGCCCCATCCCAGGTGCAGAATTCAGCACTTTGTTAAATTTCATACAATTGGTGATTGCCTATCTCTCTAATAAAAAGTGACAGGAATAACAAGCATTAATTATAAGATAAATTAAAATATCTCAAATTTACCAGAAGGAATAAAATTCAACAACATTTGTGAAATGTATGGGTTTGAAATGTCTGTATTACATAGCTAATATATGGGAGGTGAGAAGGAGAAAATTGCAATGCACATGATTTAATTGAAAATGTATCCTTCAACAAATTCTTTTCAGAGAGGTTGACAGATGTTCTTATGAAGATCCTAGCTATTTTTTGAAAATGTCTGTATTTTTCCATAAATTAGAATCTATACATAAAATCTAAAATAGATTAAACCATAATAATTTGTGTTGCTATAATCCTGAAGACAGTATTCCTTTAATGTTTGCAATCATTTTCTACTATTAATGATCAGTAAAGCTGTGTGAAGTTTTATATATTTTGCTCTTTCAGACAATAAACACATTGCATGGAGTCATAGAACCATGCTATATTTTTTTTAAAGAATCATTGTGTGTAAAAAAGGTATACAAAATATGAATCATGAATCTACAGTTCTGTTGTTGGAGCTGGGAAAAAGTCCACTATCCTGTAACATTGAGGTGAACTGCTGAATAACACACTATACACTAAATGATATTTTCTATGCATGGATCAAAAATTATTAGAAAGTTATTTCTTAAAGCAAGCTGAATATATGTGAGGGTCAGTAGCTGAAGTAGCACAGTGAGTCTATTTTAATATAGTAATTCAGGTAGGTTCGATCAAAAAACTAGCTACTCCCCAAATTATTTTCTATGCTTTATTATAGATGGGATCAGAAAGACAGGAATAATGTCAGTAGACGTAAGTTAGTGATAGGAAGCAGAGAACTTGTCAGGCCTGTATTGTCACTTCTGTTCTTTCAGAACTTACAGGGCATGGATGCAAGTGCAGAATGAATACCAGGTATGATTTCATCAAGAAATCTGGCTGGGACACAATGTTTTTTTCAGGATAATTTCTAAGAGGGTGATGCATTGAATAACAGAGGTCAAAGGGAATGGTTCAGTGGTTTCTGATCACTTTTTTAAAAGCTGTTTTGCAGGCCAAAAAGCAATCCGCAAACTTTGATAACATGGTGGTTCCAGTGGCTTGTCTCATATCTCTGTTGCGGTTATAGGTACACAAATTTAATACTTTATGGATCCAATGTCCAAGCAAGGGTTTTAAATGTACCTTGGTTGGAGTAGTTGCTATCTCCCTCTCTGGTGTTTTGCAAAGTCATTCTGTGGAGATTAAAGTTTGTCCAGAGGGTGTCTTTGGGTAGGGTGCTACCTGCTTCATTCTATTATAAGAGTTCTGAGTTTGGAACTACCCAAGGCCTTTGTAGTTTTGAGATCACAGATGTAACATAAGGGAAAAGAAAGATGCAGCTTTTTTACTGATCAGAAAATGGATGTTTCTGAAGTCAGAGAATGCCATAACACAAAATGTGTTAGATAGTGCTGTTTCAGAAAAGAAAGATCCAATCTCATGGTTTTGTGTCTGTCTGTTTTTCTGGAGCCTCTGTGCTTTCAGTTATACTGGGAAGGGAAAATGTGAAAATACTTGCAAAGCTGCTTCGTTTTTCTCCCAAAATGTATCAAAATTGTAATTACATTTTTTCTTGATTTGTTAAGTTTAATATGATTTTAAATGAAGTAATTCATTAGATACTGCAGAAGAAGGTAAAGTGGTTTACCAGACTTGTCTGAAAGAAAAACTCAATATTGCTATTGGTTGTTAACATGCTCAAGGATGGGGGTGGGAAGCTTTATAAACTCTAAATTAAATAAGGTTCCTGTGGCAAAATAAAATTGTTTTTTAATTCTGATCAGCAGTATGTGGAAAAGAAATGGGGGACATGATTGGTAAGTGAGGGAACAGAACTGAAATAATTAATCTGATTGCCTTGACACATGTTATTATTCACTGTACTCATGAAGAAAAAGAAGAGTATTTGAACAGAAACAGATACATGTTCTTGTTACTGAAGGCAGCTCTGTATATTAAAATTATTTTAAATCATGTGAGCAAGAAAACAAAGACAAGAGAACTTTGCTGGCAATATATTTATACTGAAACTTTCAGTGGAACTGCTGGAATCTACAAATCTGTCACAGTATTGGGCTGGAATTATTAAGAACTTTGAAGGTGAAAATAGGCTTTATAAAACTGAAAGTGGAATCTAAAGGAAAGCAGTAATACCTTCAGATTGGGAGTAATTTTGTCCCTTTTATTCCTAGATGAAAATCTGAGAATGTTCCATTTAAGTAGCTTCTAAGTTATCTATAATATAAATACCTCAGTGATATTGTAGTTCTCCTTCACAATAAACATTGGAGCCCTACAACACCATGCTTGAAAAGAAAACAAACAAGTTTTGGGCTACATTAAAATCATCTGAAAGACAGGTAATTATCACCTGAATATGAAAAGGTGATCATGAGATAAGTGCAATATACATGTGTGAACCTACAATGTTTAGCATTTGTTATAACTATTCCAATTATAAAATTATTTTTCTAAAGTTTATTCTGATTACAAAAATTTATTATTAGGATAGCCCTACTTTTAGCCTATTTTCACACCATTATTTGCAAAAAAAAAAAAAATTATGGTAGTCAGCACAAAATTCTATGCTGGTTTACTTGTGCAGAAAATATTTTAAATGGTTTTAGATTCCATCTGTATTACAGGGTTTGTCGGGTTTTTTTGTTGGTTGATTTTTTCACATTCTGTTGTTCTTTAAATCATATTTCATGACTAAAAGTAGAATAACAATCCACAGTATAGTCCATGTAAAGCATTAGAAAAAGTTTTATTATTGCTAAAAATCAATGCACGAGAAAAAGAGTCAAAACAACAAGGTCACTAACTGAGCTTTATTGGTGTATAGTCCCAGACTCTTGTAAAAGTAACCTTTATTGTTACTATGCCTTAAACATATAATATGCATATACTGGATGACCAGTATCCCTTTTATAAATCCCAGTATTGAAAAATCTGAGACCCAGCAAAATGAGAGAGAGAAAGGAAATAAATAGAGTATAGTGTGTGTTACTTGCATTGCATATCTGCTTCCAGGATGGGGGAAATAATGAAATTGTGGTAATGTGTTGTTTCCTCTCTACTAACATTGTCTGTGTGTTCGTCTTAAGAAATATCATTAGTTGATGATGGTTTCTGGTTCTTATTTTTATAAATAAATTGGACACTACCTGTCTTTTCAGAAGAAGTTAATTACTTAGGTGTATTTTAGTAACAAGCTTGAAATAACTCACTTAGAAAAAATATTGATTTATTTAAGGAAAACTTTCCATCCTGGCATACTTATATATACAAGCATATATGGTTTTATAGTATTTAACTCAGTCCTGCAGCAGCATTTTAATTAATTCTTCATCAGATGTTCACATACTTTTCCTGATAAAGATAGAAAAAGTGTCTCCTTTTTATCCCCTACATAGTGTGGTATTTTTACAACTTTTTAAAACAGAAAACTGAAAATCTGTTTTTACAGTCATATGCATATATTTTTTTAGTGGCTTACATCAGTATAGGATCTGAATTTCTCTCTATGTCGTCTCCCTGAACTTGTTTCTTTAAGTGCTGCAAACTAAGTACTATCTATCACTATATGGCAAGCCTGAGAGAAGTACAGGAATAAACTATGAGTCTGGTGTTGCTATCAGACCTGGAAGGTCTTTTCATCCTAATTTGGAAAGAAAAAATATTTTTTTTTCAGAAATAATTAGAATATATCCTCTGTAGGTCTGTGAGCGTGTTTGAAAGCAATAGTGCTGCTGCATGTGGAACAATATGATAAGATAGTACAGTTGCCTAAGTTCAGAGAGGGTTTTTGAGTGGCTTATTACAATGTGATTTTGGCAACATTATTGGTATGGAACAAAGGACTGGTGAATCAGAACACTGAAGAAAAAGATTTGGGAAAGAAAAGTTTTTGTATTGGTCAGAGGGTACTTTAAAGAGATGTTGGACTAAGCTGAGGGAACATAATTAGGGATATGGAGCTGTGTTAAGGGAAGAAATTCTGGGTAGATAGTTAAGTACGTAGTTTAGGGACTGAAATAGTCCACTGGAGGTGATAAAGGAGAAGGAGCTTTTGGACTCCTTATTTTCCACCGTAACATCTAGACTTGGAGAGGCCTGCTTTACCTTCTGCTCTTTACTGCATAGAGATGAGCTGGGAACCATGCTGCTGCTGTATTCCAAAGACTTATTATTCATACCATGTGACTTATCCCAGCTGTAGGAGATGAAGAGATTACCATTGGAGCAGCGTGAATTCCTTGTCCTGTGTCTGTTTTGAAATACTACATATTTTTGGGTTTTAGAGGTCTGAGTTAAAGTGCACTTTTTGTTGTAGAAAGATAGAAGTTATCCCTAAGAAACCTTAACTCTGTGCTTATGACATTTTTATCTCTATATAAATACAAATCTGTATATTCAGATTCTGTACAAAACAGTCAAATGATGTTTAGATTTAGCTTAGCTAAGCATATGGGGCATCCTGGGAATTTTGGGGCATTTCTTTATCTGCATCTTGAGAAGTTCCATTTCACATTTTTCTCTATTAGGAATTTCCAACATTTCCCCAGTCAGGAGAGTTTTGGTTTTGTACAAAAAATTAAAACTTCTCTGCAAAGGTAGGAAAGAAACCATTATTTTATATAATAATAAAAAATTGAAGACTGTGTCAGTGTGCTCTGTAAGGGAAGCCATCTTCACTCTTCATCTAGCTGAATGTGTAACCAGCATCTTGATGGGAGTCTGAGGGTGAAAGATTGGTGGTTTTCTGTCATATCGTTTTACTGAGTGATATTAAAGTAATTGCAGTCAAAATTAATACAAGAGTAATAGTCTTCAGTAACAATGAGCGAGACTTGGACTTTTTCTGGATTTTGTGGGGTTTTCTTCCTAGAAAGATTAGTAGTGAGGTTTCCATAACCCAAACTCAAGTGCTTTTGTCTTCTTCTTGCATGATGCTACATTAAATTAGGTTTTTTCAAGCAATCTTCTTAGTAATCATTTTCGTATCGCTTTTTAATTTATTATCACATTCTCCAAATAATTTTATTTCTCCAAATAATCACATTTCTACAAATAATTAATAAAGTTATTCACATAACTCCAAAGAAGTACTTTGACTGTCTATAGCTATACTACCAGAAAAGAGGTCATTGTAAGTTGCTTAACGTTTTACTGAAAATAAAAACTACGTAAAGGAAGAAAATACATAGTTCCTGTTGCGTGATCAAAAATTACTAAATTGCCCTATGGTTTCCAGAAGTTAAAATAAATTCTGCAGTCATGCAGCTATCTATTTAGTTCCCAGCATTCTGGAAACATAAACAGATCTTTCCAGCTTATCTGGAAAACTACTTTCACAGAAACAATGGCTAAATAAGACAATGGTAGAGACTACAAGCAAGGAGTTATTGCAGTTGTCTCCCCTTTACACATTTTCCAACATTCAGTGCTTTGCCTTCCCCAGCTATGAGATATGTAAACACCAATTTTGACATAATAAAACTTTGAACTGATTTGTGACTCATCCCTGCATTAAAGACAAAGGGTGTTTTTCTCCTCTCCCTGCCCACCTTCTATAGGATACAGCTGAGAAATTCTATTTAACATCAGCTGAAATCACTGAAAGCTCTTTGGCTAAATTCAGTAGGAGCTGGATCAAGCAGGTTTTGTCTTTGAACTATGCTCTGAAAAGAAGATTTTTTTTTTCCTTTGCCTTGGCATTAAATGAGATATCACCTATTAATTTTCCACAATCAAAGCAATGAGAGTATTATCATCAAAAGAAATCGACAAATAATAAGTGATTCTTCTTCAAACTGACTTCCTTTACACCTAATCTTCTATAAGGCAATACTGCCTGTACATGCTAGAATAGTAGACAAGTCTTTGCAAGATTGTAGCCTGATCTCTCAGTTCTGTTATCTGTATTCTAAAATATTATTTATGATATATTGTGCAAAAATTAAGCCTAATTTGAATTGTTTACACATTCCACTGATGTTGCACAGATTAGTGTTTATTATTTATTAACGATATTTTCCTTAATATTGTTAATATATATGTTAATTATTTCCTGTAATGTTTCATATCCTTAATCTGCATACACTGCTCTTCATACCTACAGTTTCATTAACAAAGTGGGGAGAGAATGTGTTTGTACCTGCATACAGCTTTTTAATCAGTAGCTCCTCTCTCCTTTAACTTTTCTAATATGGCTTATTTATTAATAATCCTTTACAGAAAAAACAGAGAACGAAGGATCTGTCCCAGCTGTTTCATTCATACAATCCCTATGATCATAAGGTAAGAAAAAATATACTATCTATGTTCGTTGTTAAGAAAAATTCCAAACATTTTTGGTAACTATATTTCATGTTCAGTGCAAAATTGAGGAGAAATGATAAAATTGAAAGCAGTGAGTATGCTACTTAAATTCTGCTATCACGTAAATGTTTCTTTTTTTCTTTAAGCCAAGCTTGCAAAGGTGCATTTTCTGATTTATTAAACCAATGACTTGCATTAACCTCATAGAAGTATAATTTATAGACTGTCACTAAATCCTGCAAAGTGACCACATGTGGTATTGGATTCCCCTCTTTTTTCCCTCTGTGTTTAGGAACTGTGTTACCCTAGAGTACATTGCTTAGCCTGTTGTGTTGATTAGGCCCTGAGATACATGATACTAATGAATTGTCTATTGATCGCAAAAGCATCAATTGAAGAGGCTGCTGTCTGAACAGCCTGGTGGTTGTCTGGGCGAAGAAGTAGAAACACACATCATTATAGCTTGTTTGTAATATCTGGGAAAAGAAAAAAGAAGGTCTTTTCTATTTTTAATGTGAAATTTTAAAAAACCCTAAAGTTGTTACAAGAAGATTTTAGAGAACCAAGAGACAGAGATCACAGTATTTCTGTGCTATAGCTGTGTCATGGGGCTCTCCTAGACGTTATGCAAAAGAGAGCATTAAGTAGCAGATTGAAGTAATGTTAAGTAGGTTTTTAAATATTTTCATGGAGTTCCTCCTATCTTTGATGCCTCTGTGGGCATATTCTTTTAACAAATGCACAAAACCCTTTAAAAATTTGTCAGCAGTATGAGATGTCTGGTTTTGCTGCTTGTGTTTTGAGAAGTGTGAGTGATTTTGCAACTATCCATTAAAACAAAGAAAGATTTGAAACATTTCTGTTGTTGTTGTTTAGACATTGCAAAGGAAAGTTCTGAACTCTATCTCTTCTTTTCCTGGCCATTTATCAAATACACTGGAAAAACCAGCTAGATTTATGTTTGGGAGAAAAAGGTGGCAGAAGTATGTATGTGCATCTATCTCTTTGTATGAACACATGCACACGTATGCAATATATGTGTAACTACACATATATGAGAAATTAATGGATTAAATTTATCAGGCAGGTTGTTGCTGTGAGAGTTCTGTAGTTACCAGCCACTTGTAAATTTAGTTTAAAAAAACATTGTAAAACAGCAGTTATATTCTATAACTTTAATAATTGTACAATTTCAGGTTAAATTCATCTCTGCTTAGTACTTCTTTTATAAACAGTCTCACATTGTTTACAAAGACTGGTAACGCTGATATTAATGGCCTGTGAAAATGGCCTTAATGGAAAAACATGAAGAATAAAGAAAACTAGTGTAAGATTTTGAATGGAATTGTTGGTCCTTTGAAGTGAAGCATTTTTATATAAATGTAATAGTAAGTCAATTACGATCTAATAAGGAGATGCAACTGATGAACGAGAAACTTTGATATTCCTCTATATGTCTTAATTCTCCTGTAAAAAACACCTTGTATTCATAGTACAAGGAAATTCCATTATTCTTTTATTAGCACTTTTAATGGACCTTGGCCATTTGTAACTCCTGCTGTCTTCCTGCTCATATCCTTTGTGGCATTATATCAAAGTATTCTCAAATGATTTTGGCTGCAGTTGTGAGGACTTCTGCACTCTTTACAAATTAGTCATCATACAATGTGGAATGGAATATAAATGCTTAAATATATTTGCTTTTGATCTTTGTTTTAGGACCTTTAATATATTATTAAAAGTAGCACAATTGTTTGATGGGTGATTTTTGTACCTTCACTCTTTTGTTGCTTCCAAGCACATTCTGTGTATATATCTGAGAGTACAAGTGCAGGGGAAAGGACAAGTGAAAGTTTGTATTAAAGTTATGACCTTTCCTTATTTTCCATTTGACAGTAAAGGTTTTCCTTCTCCTGCTTCCTATTTGTAGGCTGCAACAAGCTCGCTGCAGATTTCTTGCTCTGTGCTTTCAATTTCCACCTCAGCTTCCAATTTCACAAGTGTTGCAGTCTAGGGGAGGGGTTTTAATTTTTGTATTAAGTCTAACATTAGTTGGGAATTCAGTTACTTCTGGTGGAGGTGTGTATTAGCTTTGCTCTAGTTCTGTTTTGTTTGATTTACATGGCCAAAGGATTTGAGGGGGGGGGGGGGGGGGCGCATGTTGTTTGGTGTTTTGTAGATTATTTTCAGGAAGTGTAAAAAGGAGATTTCACAATGACTTTGTGAAAGCGTTGATGATGCAGGATCATGGCATGAGTGGTTGGAATTAATGGCTTCCAGGATTATTACTTTGTTGATTAAAAGATTTTTCTCTGAGAACCTTTCTAAAATAGATAGAAGAAAAACTTAATGGTAAGTTGGTGCTTAGTAGTAATTGTAGTTTAAACAGATGTGAAAATCTCATGAGCTACAGTGGCTGAAATGGGACTTGCTACAAAGATTTGACAGTACTTCATCTTTTTAGGATGGAATATCTCATAGCAAGGAGAAAAATCAATCCGAAAAATCAGAAAGTGTTCATTCTTCCATGCTGGTGTTTCACTCACTAAACCAGAAAGTGGTGTTTTTATGAAGTAGCTATACTAACCTTATTAACCTTGTTACTATTTATGCATGGTCAGGAGGCCAATAGCTCTTGGAAACAGTATCTGTTCTCCTGAAAATGTGACCTCAATAGATATTTGCCCATCTAGTGTAACTTAGAGCATCCTGAAAGACAGTTAAATGCTTGTGGTTCTTCATTGCCAGATGAAAAGCCAGTGCTTTTATAGAGGTGGAAACAAGGATTTACTTTCCTTTCCACTTCAAGGTGTTGAGTCTTATCTTTTATCCAGTGAGGCCTTAATTCAGCAGCAGAGGAGGCAGAGCTTCTAAATTCCTCCTGCAGAAGGGATAGAAAAGCAGGAGATACTCTGCTGATATCAGGGGAGAATTAACTGAGCTCCTGTATTCTTTAATTCCTAAACAAGTATAAATTACTATCTAGTTGCCCTTCTCATTGTCCATTCAACAGCAGATCTCAAAAATTGCCCATTGGTTATATACTTCTCCCATCCAGGCAGATTTGATGTTGCTCTCTTTAACCTAGTGTTACTATAGTGCTTCACAGAGCCTCTGACTACAGAACCCGTGGGTCTTTCAGATACTGTGCCACAGACAAAGCTCATTTTAGCATCAGTCTGGAATGCCTAGAAAATGTATGGAATTGATGTCAGACACATAAAAAGAACTCCCTTTTCTCAGTTTTTTCTTTTGTTGCTCTTAAAATAAGTATCTTCTAAAATTCATTCTTTTCAGAACTAAATAATTACTTAGGAAAAGCTGAGCAATATCTTGTTCCAGTTGTGTGATTGCCATTTGTTCAAACTTATTTGAGTTAGCATGTGTAAAAATACATAGCACTCTGTTTGTAGATGAAGCCATTCCTTGTTCTGAAATACTTGCTTTTTCGTGTTTATGTAGAGTAAAAATAGGTATGGTCTAGCTTTCTTGAGAGTCAAGTTCTGATTGCTGTGTAACTTTTTTCTAGTTAGCCATAGAATAGCACTTCCAGTTTTATATACAGTTAATCTTTTTCTAGGACTATCAGAAAAAGATGATAAAATTGATATCCTCATAAAGCTGTACCAACAGCAGATTTAGTGTTTTTTAAAATGTCAGAGAAGATCATTGAGGAGTTATATTCTGGCCAGTTTTCTGCAAGCTCGTTTAATAAACAATTATGTTTGCACACAAGTAATTTCTGCTGAATGTTTTTTGTGTGTACACTGTGAGGTTTCACTTTCCACACAGTAAGGATTTTATTCTGTCTGAGTAGCTCAGAAATAATGGAATTGTAGCTCTCTCTGAAATGACCCTTGCTCTTTAAAATTTGCAACCCATTTTTTTTAAAGCTGGTAAAGTAGTTGTTATAATAGTTCACCTTGTTGTATTGTGTTTTTATATCTCTGTAACAGTTCTGTAATGGTTTGCCCCTTCACCCCCCATTTTCTCCCAATGGTTCCACCCTGAGCTTCCCCACCTTTCCCTCAATGCCAATCTCCCTGAAAATGCTCAGTCATTCCCCTGTCCCCTCCCTGGTACCCTGCCCATCACTTGGCTCCCCATCCCGCTCTCCCAGAATCTTCCACCTTGGGCATCGGATGACTGGACGAGGGCCAGGGGCCCCTCCCTTGAACTTCCCCCATTGGTGTATGTGTCTGTCTGTCCCTCCGCCTTCCACTCCCCCGAATCCCCCCATTGGGTGGTGGGTGTCCCTTCCCTCTGGTTACCACCCCGGTACTTAAGATGATTGTGAGAGCCTCGAGGCCACTTTTGGCCGCCGGGACAGTGGCCCTCAGAGCTCTTCGGAGCTTGCATTAAACATGAGACTTTTTCCCTGCCCTTGAGTCAACTCCCTCATTACCTCCTCGGACGCCGCCTCTCCTCCTAACAAGGCAAACAGCGAAGCGCTTTGTCTTAGCCGCTCCCCGAATCTCATCGAGACACAGGGGAGTGTCCCCTGCTGCTGACCGTGCCTCAGCCGGGCAAGCGAAGCCAGGGAGCTTCAGGCAGGCACGGCGGCATCACCTGGGCAAGACAAAAGGTTTTATAAGCTTCATGGGAGTTTCAGGATCCAGTATGCACCTAATGGCCAAATTCAGAAGTGCAGAGCCCTAGTTCCTTTTCTTTTTGTCAGAAGAGTTTAAGTATTCAGTCTCGCCCTGGAGTGGTTGATTGAAACTGTAATCATCAATTTTTGCTCTGCAGAAGAATGTTTTTACAAATTGTAAGCAAATTGTATACAAATTGTATATCAGAACTACTACACATTTTGCTGCTTTGCTTTCTTGGGATGATACCCAGGGATACCTTAGGGCATGTCCATACATGCCCCTCTGGCAGCACGGGGCTGTTACAGTGAGAAATCCTCTGAGAGCTGTGCTTAAAACTCAGCTCCCTATTTGCTTCTGCCTTTTGCAGCCCAAATCTCTTGCTATACAATAAGGCATGATCTTTGAAAAAATAAGGTCATGTCTTACAGCTTTAGAGTTTTATTTTTGCATATACTGTGTCCAGCCCAGTAAGAAATATAGTCAACCCTCATGTGATTTGAAGAGTTTTTTGAGAGATTTTCACCCAAACTGAAGGTGTGCTCAGGATTAAAAGAATTAGTTGCTATTTCAAAATGTGCTGTAATTGATGCAATTCTGCTAAAATGATTGTAAAATCTTTAAGCCTCATGCTTCTAATGTTCTATATTAATGTGTTCTGGAAATGTTAAAACACTCAAAAGAGCAAAACTCCTAGACAATGCCTGTATGTTTGGCAAGTTATACGGACCATTGTATTGTGATAAACAATTAAGTGGCAGAAAAGATTTTCTTGGTTTTTTGGTTTGTTTGGGGTTTTTTTTTGTCAGCTCTTAGCCTCATAAGCAATTTTGGGAAGCAGGGACTTCTGTCCTGTTGTCTTTGATAATGGTAGATATGTGCATAACTCACTCAAGGAACATTAATAAAAATATTAGGTAAGGCTATTCTTAGATACTAATGGCTGCTGCCACTTAGACATCTATGATGTTTTCAAGCAATTTTTTCAATAGTACACAGACCCTATTTTTAATGGAAAATAAATAATCTAGTGTCAGTTTCCTTAAACTGAGGTTTCTTCTGCTGAATTCTTTAGCTCTCCTGGACAGTTGACACTTTGTGTCATAAATTTTTCAAAAATTAAGCTACCACACGTTGAAAGAGGCTGTAAGTAATAAGGGGGTGAAACTATTTTCACAGTGAAGCAGGCAGGGGCCACTATGAAGCAAGTGGGATGTCTTTTGGCACTGCCTTAGGAGGTATATCTGTATGCTCTAAGTGATTTTTGTTGACAGTAACATGGCATATTAATCATAGCAATGCCCAAGGCTGTGGCATTGTCTAGGAATCATCATGGGCACCTGTATGAAACATAAAATGTTGGAAAGCAAGTGTAAAGTAACAGGTGAAGGGTGAGGGTTTGGAGTCAGCTGGCTTCTGATTAAAAAAACAACCTGTTAAGTCTTGCATTCCTTCCACCTCTGCTGTTCTGGTGGCCTCTGGGAACAACAGGCTGTGGCAGAGGAATGGATGGTGTGGTGGTGACACTGAGAACCAGAAAAACTGTCTTCACCAAGTTGAGGACTCTTTAGCTCAACAGCAGAAACAGGGGGAGATGGGAAGTCAATCACTTAAGCTGGGGCCAGTTTTCCTACTGATATGCTGCTTTCTTTCATTTTTCTCCCATGTACAGGGACTCCTTCACAAGCCAATTTGAACGAAAGAAATTCTGATGTCTATTGAAAGAAAATAGACATCAAAACGCCTTATATTAACTAACTTTCTAATGGCAGACATCACCACACCACTCTTGTCAATGAGGTCCTAAGACTATTTTTTTGAGGATGTGTCTGCACTGTGGGACAATGTGTTTCATAATAGGACATGTAAATTGACATGTTGGACACTTGTAGATTTGGAAGTGTTGCTATGAGAGTAGCTGGTGAAGGACTAAAATGCAGTTGGAACACTAAACATGTGGCAGGTGAGATTAACATCCTTCTGTGTTCATAGTTCCAGATTCCTCGGACTTGGATATCTTATGTGTTTGCTGCTGTCATCTTTAAAAGCTATGGGCATTAGGCAGTGGTTTGTTTTACATGTGAGGCATGGCATAGCATATTTACATAAGCCAAATTTGGATGATTTTTGGAGGCTGGAAATGGGAAATTACAGAACTGCTGAAAACCACAAGCAATTCTTACTGTTTTTCATAAGGGCAGTAATGTTTCTCAGTTATTAACTGTGTTTTGTAAGATGTGTGGTGGAAATACTGTGAATGTGTAGGTTTTACTTTTGAGCCAGAACAAAAGAAAGCAGTTTTGTGGTCCTATGTCAGCCTTCAGATTTTTTTTGCTAATTACTTGGGTATATGATGCTCATGATATATGAAAATAACAAAAATACTTTTAACGTGCTTTCTATTTATTCCAGGAACAGCATTGTGCTAAATCGTAAGGCAACTGTGAGGTTGCAATGCCTGTGATATAAGCCATGATCTGAATTTTCTAAAGGAGGTGCTCTGAATTGTTGTTTTGTAAGACGAAAAGGTTTTTTAGGTTATTGCTGAAAAGGGCCTGAGCCTTTTGTATCTCCTGCCTTGAAATAGATTTTGGGTTTAATTTAAAATCTCAGATGTCAGATATGACCGCCTTTTATGGAAATACTCTCATTGTAACCTACATCCATTCTTCTCTGTTCTCTTCTCTCATGTTCAGAGCTGCTTTTTGGAGGAGATTACATAAAGCTGTTTTGTGCTCTTGATATGAAATGAGGCTTCAAAGAAGACTACTGAAAGAGAAAAGCAATTTCTATTTGGAAGAGCCATGCAGTGGCCTCGTGCTAATGGCACACTTGAACATTACTTGATGATAGTGAAGAAAATCGAATGGCCTCAAAAGCTCCTGCTTATTCTTGACTTAACTCTAAGCTACATTGAAGTTTGTGCCATCCATAACACAGAGTGAGCTAATACAGAGATAATTTAGAAAGGGCTGTTCATATACCAGGAATTGTTTCAGGGTTTGTAGAGAATAGGCAAAGAAACGAGGCAAGCACTGCAACAAAAGGGCTTACTTCTCCATTGTATATGCTGTAGAAAAATACATATTTGCTCTGTCTTAATTCTGTAGCTGAAGTGTTAAGATTAAAGAATTGCAGTCTTACTTGAAGTGCATATTACATCCAGAAAATCAAGAAACAAAGAACCCAATTCCTGAATTTGTTGCTCTAAAACCAATGCTTTATTGGTTGGTTTTGTTTTAGACAAAACCTAGAAGATATATACAGACAGGTATATATATTAGTAGATATGATTACTATTTTGGTTAAAACCATATTTAATGCTAGTAACCTTTGCTGTAGTTGGACATTTAAAGCATCTAACCTTGTCTGATGCTAACTGAATTGTTTGGGATTGTTACTTCTATTCCAGGACAAAGGCTTTTTCTGTTTTAGGGTAGTGGTGTTTTTTCTATCTTTTTTTAAATGGCTTTTCAAAAAATTGTTTAACAATAGTCTGTTAAATCATGTTTGCATCTATACACAAAGGTGTACATGTGCTATATGTTGATTTATGTGCTTAGGTGTTGGACAGGGTTTCACAGGTACCAATGTATTACTGAAATATCTTCATTAGTGATCTTGAGAACTGTTTTAACAAAAGAACTCATGAAATCCACATATATCCCTCACCCCATGTAAAAACATGTATACCCTTTTCCAGTTTAACAATTGTGAAAATAGTGCTTATTTGCTTCACAGTTTTTCTCCTTGGGTACAGCATGCAAATGCTACCTGGTATGGTAGATTGCCTGAAATAAGGATATTCTATCTAAAAAAAAAAAAAAAAAAAAAAAAATTAAATGAGAGACAGCTTTTACAGTGACATTAAATGCGTGCCATATCAGCTCAAGGGAAACAAATTCTTTGATGCATATTAATCCTCTTGTTATTTTCTGGAGAAAGACATTACCTTTTGCTGCATGTCTTGTATCATTTATGTACCTTGTCTATCATTGATTGATCTGATACTGAGACAAAAAATACAAAAAAGAAAGGTTTTAGAGTTTTTCAAATTAGTTTCTGGAAACCTTGGCATCACAAAAAATAAACAGATTGACCCTGTTACAGTTTTTTAAAGCTCCCTTCAATCTTGTGTTAGCATCAAACATCAAAATGTGATGGAGTGTATAACTAGCATGGGCATTTCAAGTTCAGATATCTTTCCTTCTCTATTCCTTAAGACCACATTTGACCTCTACCTCTCTGGCTTTGCAGTTTGTAGTGGATTGGATTTCCTAGTTATCTCCCACCTTTTCCTATTCCCAGCCCCTCTCTCTTCATTTGTTCTATTGCCTTTTCTCCCCTCAAGAAATAAAAGGGTTTTTCCTTTATGTACCTTCTTTCTTTCAGTTTCTTTCTAACTATTCTCTCTTTAATACCTTCTTCAGGTACTAACATTGCATTCACAGTCTATTTTTGTTCACCTGCCCTTCTGTTTTTCTTGATTATTTTCCTCTTTATGAAGCCCCTTACTATTAAGCTGTACTTCGTCATGGCATTGAAGTGGCTGTGGGAGGGGAAGGCATCAAGTGTAGCAGTGCATGAGCACAGTGTTGTGGAAACCCATCCACAGAGGTGGTAGTAAAGCTCCCCATTATTCAAACTTTGCTATTGATGTAAGTATTTATATGACCAAGCTCTTGGACTTGCCTGCTTTTATCTAAGCACTTACCAAGAGACTGAAGTTTTGGGAACTTCACTATTAGATTGGAATTTACATTCTGATCCCCATCTTCTCACTGGAAAACTGTGTACTGTAATTAATTTGACATAGTATTTTAAATTTTAGGTGTTAGGCATCAGTACTTTTATTACTGGAATATTTTGAGTAGTCATCTGGTACCCCAAATCTTGGCTAAGATTTTTACTTTCTTCCATGGAGTGAGGATATTCCGTTTCTTTTTCTTCTTTGTTATTCCAGTTTAAAAACATCTTTTATTGACCCTTTGACATAAAGTTGTGAAGGAGGTGTGGATTTTTTGGCTTTTTGTCTGATAATAAGGTATAATCTTCTGCACAGACTTGCATATATGCACATGCACACATGCACGAAACCCCATAATTAACAAAACCTTTGATTTGAGATTGATTCCAGGTATCATCCAGAAATAATCTGGTATGTTTTGCATAAATCATACAAGGATAGGATCACATTTTTCTCCATTTGGAATAAGTCAGTGCTGGCTACTTATTTCATCTTCTGCTGTCATTTAAACTCTTGGAACTAGAAATACTCCATTAGTTTTTATTTTGTTATAATTTCCACTCTCCACTATATTCCATTTAAAAGCATGAAGAGAGGTTAGTTACACAGTTGAAAAGAGAAATCTCAGTAAAGTGGCCATGTAAAACAATAGCTATAATTTGGGTGTTAGATTGCTCTGCACAGGAAATTAATTCTCCTGCTGTCTCTCCATGCAGTGCAGTTTGGCCACTGTCAGTATGAGCTCAAGAGCTCTGCTTTGAAGTGCAGGTGGAGGGGGAGTCTCCCATGTGCCAGCAAACCACATGGATTTTCCATGCATCATCTAGGTGATTGTCCTAGCTGTGTGTGAAATTCAGGTTTCTCTCAAACATGCTGTCAATGGTTGTGCACTCAGTGTGCCTGTGTTGGAGGGAAACTCTCATGATCTTAGGGGACAGAGTGGTTGTATTTAGACATAATTAGACAAGCATCCTGTGGCTTATACCAATTGCTTATCCTTTCTGAGAACTGTGGGATGAGAGCTGGATTGTTGGAATACTGTATGCTGAGAATTTTAAACCTTCTGTGCTGAAAGGCACAGACTTGCAAGAGAGCACTGCATTTGACCTGAGGCTGTGGAGAAGACTTCCAGAATTGATTGATAGCACTGGGATTATGGGTATGTAGTTGGTTAGAAGTGTGTAATATCACAGGATGGTAAACTTAGAGTTTGGGGTTTTAGAATATCAAAATAAATATGAAGCAAGATGGAGTTTCAGGGCAGAGGCCAGTTGTTCTTTGCCTTCTTCTTCCTTCTTCATAGGTTTGTAATTGGACTGAAAAGTCCTCATTGCAGGCTTTGAGGGATCAGTTATTGGGTTAAAAGGGAAAATAATCTAGATGCCATTTCTTTATTGGATAGTTTAGTTTTAAAAGACTTTGTAACAAGAGATAGTTAGCCATTTTATGCCTTGCTAATGAAACTGTAGGACTCATGGCTGTGAGGCTGCAACATTGAAAAGAAATAATAAACACCTGAGTCCGAACATGATACACTGTCTCAAGTGCCCTCAATCCGGACCTCAACAGAGGTAGAAAATAAATACAGAGAACCCACAAACAATGTTGTCAGTTTTCTGATGACACTGTATACATGTTTACAGCAAAATTGGCAACATTAAGTTAAATGTCCCAGATACTAACATTTACTACTTGTGTGAATTATGGTACACCTGGAAGACTTTCAAACCTCGGGTGAGGATGGAGACTCCGAGTCAGTAGCCTTTGAGTTCAGCCTGCAGTGTGAACATGCCACAGAGGTTTGCGTTCCAGTTCGGGGTGAAAGAAGCATCTTGAGCACACAATTCAATTTCAGCTGTACTTGAACTTTTGTGCATCAGGAGGCAGGAGTGGTGCCGTCAGTAGGAAGGAGGTACAAACCTGGATTTTATTATAAGTATACCTTAACAAAGCCTTTTTCATTCTTTTAATACAACATCTTAATTTTCTTAATATAATTTTTTTCCTCTGGTATTTTAAGAAGATAGGAGAGTTTTCATCCAAAAAACTATACCCATCCAAAGAGGGATAAAAGAAACTATATATCCTTCCATGCATTTTTTGAGGGAAAGGCTCCAGTATGAGAGGGCTTGTATGGTGCCATCTTCTCTAGAATTTTCTTAAAAGTTCAAATTTTGATGAGATTCCAGCATCCAAAAAAACATCTTTCTAAGACACACTAGATTCTTCCTGTGATTCTAGAAACTACATCTCTTTGATTTGCATTATGTGAAGTATAAGGTGGTTGTGGGGCTAATGATGAATTTAAGGTTTGGTATGTCATGATTATCAGAATAAAAATGGGGGGGTGGAGGGTATATCTCCTTAAAGGAACAAAGGCATTACAATTTCTTTGTGATATATGTGGAATTTTGTACTACTTCTGAAAGCAAGTAACAAGTTGATCTTGAAAGATAACAGTTAATATAAATGCTGCTCTAGGTCATGTTTAATTTTTCTTCCACCCGTTTCTCATGCAATCATGCCAGTCATACCTAGTCTCCAAGCCTTACAGAAAAAGATATGGATATGAAAGTAGTTTATGCAGGTCTTTAAAACAGAACGTGATATTTATTTTTTTACAAAAATGTATTTCTGTAAAATTGGATATATTCTCTTACGTAACACACATGAGAGAAGTGTTATGATAAAACACTTTATGCTGCAAACACAAGCAGTAATGCTAACAAATCCTTTATTTCATACTGACTTTCTAGTTCCAGGTAAAAGCACATATGTGTTATTACTGCTGCTCATTTTTGCATCTCCTTTAATACTGATAGCATCATTTATTAAGTATGTGTATGGTATGGTGAATTATGCTTCTTCATGCCTTTTATTTTTTACAGGCTGATTTTTTAAGTACTAGGCCTGCTTGGTACAAAACCTTACAAGATGTAAGCCATCACTGTTTTCCATTGCAAACCCCAACCTTGTTTTCTATATAACATTTGCAGAAAATGTGTAATATAAAGCTAAAAACATGAACCATTTGTAAGTCCTGTGTGGGAACAGATATTAAATACCAATTCACATGTCAGACAGACAGTGGCAGCTGCTTTGTTTATGTATGGAATGATCCCATATTAAATCAAATGGCAAGTGCACAGTTTGACAGGTACTGTCATCAGTGCAAACATTAAACTCATTAAAGGCATTGCTTTTAATTTTTTATTTAAAATACATATAATATTTGGCTCACAGAGCCTTTCCCAGTCAGAGCCTACAGCAGCAAGTACTAATTCTGCATATTTTTTTTGCCTAACAAAGCCCTCTGTGTTTATGGCTGTTCCTTAGGGGCAGTGCCATGATGTTTATGGCACTGCACATTGTGTGTTAGGATCTGTGACCAGAAATTCCATTTGAGAGCACATCACTTGGGATAGCACACAGTGGTCTTTTCATTTTGATTGATGGCTCTGGTTTTGCACCATCTGGTTTCTGATAGGCTGCATTAATCATATTCCAAATGATGAAAATTTAGACAGGATTTTTTTAATGATGTACGTTGAAAAGTGCATGATTGTATGTGTTTGTGTATTTAATTCCTATAAGTTCCAGTCATACGAAAGACTGCAACAAGCCTCTCATGCAGATTGGGTTACATAGGTCCCTAAATAAATCTCTACTTATAAATGCCCATGTTTTGATTTTACTCCTAGTTTTAACTTTATTTCATTTTGCTTTCTATCATCTCTTTATAGTCGCTGAGTCACTGCCATATGGGGTTTTTTTTTTTGCTATTATGTTTGGTTAAGAACAATGGACTTGTCTAAAGCATTTGAATTGCATCTCAGGTGTTTTAAGCAAATCTTAAATTTTTTTTCTGGTGCTTTTTTGATACACTGCAGTTCCTTGTTTCTTCATAACCATAGCATGAGCTCCAAGAACCACAGAATATTCTGAGTTGTAAGGGACCCACAAGGACCATAGAGTCCAGCTCTTAAGTGAATGGCTTGTACAGGGATTGAACCTGCACCCTTGGTGTTACTAGCACCACGCTCTGGAACAGAATATCATCAGGTTTTAAATTCTATATTTGCAGAACATCTCAAAATTGTCATATTTAAATTCACATCCTAAGGGAAAAAATAGTAACCTGAATTATAGATGCAATATATAAAACTCATTAATTGGCCATATTTGAAAGCTTCTGAGAGAGTTTGACAATAGCATATTTAGGGTATTGTGTTGGTGGATTAGCAAAATTAAATCTCCCAATATGGAATTAAACAGCCAACATGCTGTTTAGTGTTCCAGATTTTATTCAGTTTTCTAATTTACAAGTAAAGCAATTATCTATGCATCTTCTCATTAGGTTGCTTTCATTCTGTCATAGTTTACAATTTAACTTAATGGAAAGATTTAGCCTGTGTTATATAATCTATGACATTGAAGCAATGAGCTCGTAGTTAGCTTTCAGAAACTGCTTAACCTTCACTATTTAAAGTTTCAAAGACCACAGGATAAGAAGCTGCCCTGAATTCCCTTGCATCTATGGATCTAACACTCCATGAAATGGTGGTTGGACAGCAATGCCATATACTCTTAATAAGAAATCAAGTGACACAGTTGCTTTATTCCCAAATCCAACATTTGCTGGTCCCACTGGGGTGGCCTTCTGAGATGTACCTCTCTTCCTCTCCAGTCAAATGTTGTGGAAGTATCACAGCCACCAATTTTTCATTGACAGCTATGAATTAAATTATTGTGGGGGGTTTTGTTTCATGTTTTAATTTTTTAGTCCCATTTTCTCTCACTTCTCCTCTTGTAGTCTCATTTGCAGAGAGATGCAGATGGGTACCTGCAGAGCTTGCAGGTACTCTGCTATCTTGTATATACAAACACACACACACACACACACACACACACACACACTTTTCCCTTTGCTTTCCATGTGAAAATACCTTAAGGTATGGAAGAATTCCTTACATAACTTAGCAGGAAGGTGGAGCAAAAATCATCCATAACACCAATTAAAGCAAAATTTCCTGTTCTAATTTTATTTCTGCCAGGCTTGATGATGTGTCTCTGTAGAGCAGACGAGGTTTCTTTTGAGATATCTGGCATGAATTCTTTTAATTTAAAACTGTTCTTAGGGTTCAAGCTAACAGCATGTTAGAATGTTGTTTGACATACTATAGTAAGAAATGGTTTTTGAGGAAGATTTTAGAAAATTCAATCACTGTATTTAATAAAGATATAAAGCTTTCTAAAGTCTAGCACTATGTAGATGCTGAGAGCATCCTGTCTCACATTTGCTCATTTCCATTTTTCTGCAAAACTCTACTTTTTCTGTTGTCTCCCTCTAACATGTTCATGTATTCACGTACATTTATTTTAAAAACAAGTCCTGTCTGGTTTTTTACAGTCTCACAGCTTTTTAGAATACACCTATGGGGTTGAGAGAACCATAATTCACTGTTAATCTGTGTTAAATTAATTATGGATGCTGAAAATTAGGATAAAGAAAACCTGCTTAATCATTATTACAAAAGCACCATCATCATTTGCTTGACAAAGAGGATGTTAAAATAAATTTCATGGCCACACTTCTGACCAGACTGTTCCCAGTGTTGAATTACAGTTCTCTAATAAGTCAACAAGTGATCTTGAGTAATTTTGCTGTCGCCTCACAGATACAGAACTCCCACCTTATTTTGCCTGAATCATTGTAATTAAAGTTCACCACAGAGACATTATGAAAGTAAAAAGTTAAAGTCTTGCCAACAGGCCTAGTCAGTATCTTCTCCTAAGCTGTTCATAAAAGCCTGGATCCTCAAGCTCAGAAGAGGCCTTCACTATGTATACTGCTCCCTGGTGTTCTCATTACCCATCTTCCAGCTTGGAATAGCAGCATCACTGTACATACACAGCACACATACACATAGCACATCACCATACACACACAGCACAGCAGCACACCATACTTGTCGAAGCTGGAGCAACCCAACACACTCTTGATAACAAAGGTCTACAAAAGGACAATTGCTTATAGCAGCATTCTGTGAAGGATCCTCTGAGCTTTGTCAGATATGAGCAAGATATTCTGTGTTACAGAATACAAGATGTTCTGCATTATACTTCAAAACATGGAGGGAAAGGTAAAATATATATGGCAATGTTTTCCTGAGAATGGAAAAAAACATTGATATTGTCATTCAAACACTGGGATGTAGTGTCAAAGGGTGAGATCAGGGCCTTCGGGATGGTTGATAGAAATCCCTAATAAGTAGAACATTTTTATGGTAGATCTCCTTTCATCTCCTTCCAAATTTGTATATGCCACCTTAAGAAAGCAGCCCACAACAACTTGTCATACAGATTACTGGTATTTTCAACTTTCAGTAAGCAGGTCAATATGCAGAAGCATTGTGTTTACCATATTTTCTGAAATGCAAGGCCTGCCTTTTCAGCTGAACAGCTCCAGTCGATCTTATCTTAGTCCATGCAGATTTAATGAATTAGCTTCCTGAAGTCAGTGCAGTCAATTAATTCTGTAGAATTGATAGAATTAATTCTGTAGGCCTTGCATTGTTGTAGTGATGCTGCCTGTGCTCTTATAGTCACTGTGGTTTTTCTTTCATTTTCAATAGGGAGAATGGAGGAATTTGAATTTTGGGTTGTATTTTTGGGTTAATTTTTTGTTATGTTCTTTCTTAGTTTTATTGTCACTCTTTGTGTTGAAAGAAATGTAAGGAGTGAATAAATACTCTAAAATCTGTTAAGTTTTCCCTGCTTCTATATTTATATTCTATTCTTTACAAAGCTTTCCAGTAACAATGAAATGGGATGACTTTTAATGAACTCCTTTCCAGGAATATTTTATACTATATCTGGTTTTGCTCTTGCTCTGGTTATTAACAATTTCATATCAGAAGCTAATGTACATTTATTTTAGGATGTTTGGATTTGGAAAACAGATATCATTGGTACTTATTTTTAAAATTTCTGTATTTTTGTATTTAAAAATGGACAGCATTTGAATGAATTCGATATAATAATCTAGGAAAGTATACGTGCAAAGATTTTCTAGTTTATTACAAAGGATTCTTGCTTCCTTGAAACTACATACAGGTTTTTGGTGCTTTTAAACCAACTCCTTTATATACTGCTTTGAGTACTTCCTTTTCTTGGGATGTGCGTAGTTTTAAGGAGGGGGAAGTTCCATACGGATTGGATTCTGAGGGTATGTAGCATAGGAGAAATGGTTGGCAACTGTGTGCGCTGTGCAAGCTCAGTGTGCCTGGTAAGAACTTGGGTCTGTACGTCGAGACACTTCGGGGAAGCATGGCAAGTGAAACTACTTACTGTAAAATCTTTGTAATGCCTCAAATCTAAATCAAAGTAATGCAGTTATTCATATTGAAATAGGATAATGTAATTGCCAAGAAAGCTATTTTGTCTTTAGTGGTAGTAGATAATATGCCACTGTATCACATACATATGCGTCATTTCTGTGGAGAATACTCTCCAAACTATCTTTAGAAAGAGCTCTGCCGGGCCTTGTTTTTTGTTTTATTTTTTCCTTTACCTGATTCTGAGAACATCATTTCACAAAAAGAAAACCACTGAGCTGATGAGAGAAGGTTAATTGCCAGTATCTGTGTGTGTATTTTCGTGGCAGTTGTGATTTTTGAGGAACAATCTTCTCTTTCACAGTCTTTCAAAATCCCAGTTCCACTGATATAGTTGAAATGAGGTATCAGCATATTTTATTCTGCAAAGTAAGATAGCTTTTGATTCTAAGCTAAAGCCTATAAATCATCCAGAATAAAAAATTGCTAGCAGCTTATTTGTGGGGGGGGGGGGCAAAAGGAATTTACATCTCATAGGAAAAATAACAGGCATGTGAGGATGTATGAGTGTATGGAGAAGACTTGGCTGACATGTATTTGTGTGTCTAAGTCAAATACCAGTCCATAATTATTGTTCTGCTGTATTTCCTCAGCAGTGAACAACAAAGTGACAACTGCTATAGTATTCAGGCACCATCTGTCTTGTGAACCCTGCCATTCTGTTCTTGCCTGAATATGATAAATTTTACCTTATTTTCCCAAGAAAATAAAAATAGTATTTAATCTACAGTTCAAAAGCTGGATCAATTCCAAGTGAGGCCCTGTTAGGAGTGATATCCCTTGTCTCTGGGGGTGTAAATTTGGGCTTACACCTAACTGTGTATATATAAATATTGCAGATTTATTGCTGCTTGTGCTGTGCTATGCCACAAATGCAAGTCTGTATACAAACATGCTATATAACAACAAATCTTTTTCACAATCACAGTAATTTCTATCCAAAATTAAGTAATTATTTTACATCTGAAGACTTTAAAGGTATTCTAATGGTCAGGGAACACAGGGAGGAATTAAGGTGGAATTCTGTTTGGTTTTGTATTTTAAACACTTTGCTGGTGGTGTGTTGTGAGCAGTGTTTTTAAGGTATTTTTAAATTCTAATTTCAGCATGGAGAGTTTTGAAATTACTGGGTAATTTTTCAAATGCAACCTTCCCATTTTCTTCCATGTAAACAGGACTCATTTAGGGAGGATTTTTTTTCCCCAGAATTCCTAGTGAAATAGTGTTTATTGTGACTGTCTTACTGCTGCTTTTTCCACTGTCAAGCATTTTCATCATTTTCAGTTGTGTTAAGGTGTAACTGTACTCATGGTCTCAGCCCATGGATTATTATGCTGCACCACTTGCACAGTTAAATTGGACAGAAGCAGAAGTACCTGAAAGCCAACTGGCTCCATGCACAGCTTTGTCCTACGAGGGGCCTAATGAATAGGCACTTAAAAATTGTAACCAAAGATCTGCACATGTCTCTGCAGAAACTTGAAGCACCGGCTTCATTTTTTAATTTAAGCATTTTTATAAAGTCTGCATAATCATAATCTTCCAGAGATACAGAATCTCCAGCATTAATTAAAAATTACACTGTGCCTTGAGAAAAGGTGACCTCATGTAAAAGACTAAATTATTTTCAAACACTCTATTTTAAGAAAGTGATATCCACACTGCAAGCATTTGCAGTGAGCACGCATAATGAGAGCAGTGTGTGAAGCCATGAATCCCAATTGCTTGGATTTATGTACGAAATGACAGCAAACTGTATCGTAAAAACTGAACATAAGCTATCTTACGAAATTAGAAGATGCAGCATAATTTTCTACATGACTTCTATTAGTTACTTAGAATTTTATTTCTGGAAATTTTGTGAGTGGATTTTCTTACACAAGTGAAAGAAATCCTTTATTTTTTCTGTAAATATAAAAATACTGTAAGAATTTAATACAGGAAATGGCGAGGGAGCAGATTGTTTAGAAGGATAAGAAGGTGTCTTCTCAGATGTGACTTTCTTGCTTTGCATGCTCAGTTGTGTATCTACAATAGGTGCAGTTCCCAGTGGAGCAGGGAGGCTGAGAGAGAGGCAGAGATGGTGCAGGGCTCTTTCTGGATATCTATAAGAAGCTCTACAAGTGATCATCTAGGAAAAATAGCTACTTTTATAAAATAGAATTAAAAGAGGCATAGAGATAATGAGTAAATCTTTCGGCCCTTCAGATGATGAGAACCCCACATTCATCCACCATGGGACAGAGCTCAGCTGTTTTTTCACAGCATGCTGCACACATCCTGACCATGGAAAACTTTCTCTCTGGGGTCCAGAAAAAATTGCTCTTTGAATACAATTGGATGTCCTGTTCTAAAAACCACAAAAGGGTATTGCTTTCTTTTACTTTAAAGTTTTCCTTTAAAGTATTCTACAGAGTAGAACTTGTGCCCATGTGTGTTATATGCTCTCTCTGCTCTCACTGAAATATTTCAGGTACAGGAAACCTAGAAAAAAGTGCTAATGATGAAAGGAGTAATGTTGCAAATTCAGTCAGTTAAACATTAAAAAAAAAAAAAAATTGTAGTCAATGGCCCCTCTCCTCAAAAAGTGATGGGAATGAGGAAATGCCCTTGTAAATGGTGTGCCTCATATAAACATTGTTTATGAATACCAAGGTGAATGTGCCTTCAGATATACCTCAAGAGACTTATATATGAGAAAAACAGCAAGTGAAGAAACAAATGCTTAAGGAAAGAAAAAACAGTCTTACCAGACTCACTGTCTGCTTCGCTTGGAGGAAAGACATAAATATTGTTTACCATGTAACAGCGAAAAATGTGTGATGAATGTAGCAACTGTAAAACCATCATTGTTCCCTCAGCTAAAACAAACAGAATGTGTAATTAGTTGGCTGCGTCTGCCTAATCTTAAATCCCAAGAAGGTTTGAATCATCGTCTACCTGTTTTTTACAGTCATATTTCAGTTGTTTCAAATCATCTCCATGTTTGCGTGCACCAAACCTCTCAAAACAGAAGAGAACAGTTAACACTGCCCTGACATGCTGCTCTTAGATAGTTAAAAAGGAGCTTCCTGTTTGTATTTCATTGACTTAAAGCCATACCAGTGATTTTCGAATGTTTATTGTATTTTTTTTCACAGCCTTCAGCTTTGTACATTTGGTTTTATAGATTAATCTCAGTACTAACTTTAATTTGTGGGGGGATTTTTTATTATTTATTCTTGCTTGATGAGAAAATTAATCTATTTAAATTTGTATCTTCTGAAGTTAAATTCCAGTTAGCTGTAGGACACAAGGTTAAAGTGGTTTTTTTGGTTTTATATTTGCAAGGTCAAATTAAATATAAAGCCATTTTGTGGATGCACAATAAATTATTGATTTTATTTCTGCATCAGAATGAGAGAAACTTTGGATTAGAATTACTATAAACTAAAATCTTGCTTTAGCCAGAAGGATTCTTTACAGATATTGCTTGGGATTTTTGTTTTTTAGATAAAACTTCATGAAAGTCTATTTTCCTCTTCTATACCTTCTTGTCCAAGTTAAACTTGTATGTTTTAATGAGTAGTTGGACGGATATCTGCTGCCTCAGAAAAGCCCAAGGTAGTTCACTGGCCTTTCATAAACCTCATGCAGAGAATATTCGAACACATTGTTTTTACAAACGCAGTGTCATGGAAGAGGAAGTTCATTGAAGTCATCTATCAAATGTCAAATATGCGGGTCAAAGCAATAGTTCTGAGTCTGGTCATAGTTGTCTTAAAACCTCAGCTAAATGCCACTGTGGAGTTGCAGATCGCTGTAGAAAACACGTGCAGTAGTCCCACAATTTCCCTTCATTTCTACAGGAGGAGAATCTTGGATGCAGAATAGGGGAAGTCAATCAAAGCCAGTGAAGTTCATGTCTGTAGCACTGGTGTTAAATAAGCCTCATCTGGGTTAGGCCATGTGCCTTGTGCCATTTTGAAAGACTCTGGATAAAGATGACTTCAGAGTTTGTAGAGACAGTCTGTATGCAGAGATAATGTCCTTTATTAGACAAATTGCTACTGTTAAAAAAATTCTCAGGCTGTTGGAAGCTCTTCTGTTTCTCCCAATTATATCAGCTGATATTATTTTCAAAAAGATTGTTCACCCTATTAAGTTTGCTGGTTTTGTATCCTCAGATTATTAAGGCTATACCGCCACTATTTCAAAATCAACAAAAGGATAGATTATTTCCACCCTTTTTTCCCCTAACTTTATAATCTGAGTCATTTTGGATTTCCTGAGCTACCTTATAGTTTAAGATAACGGAACTGAATTTTTGGGAAACAGGGAGGGTTCTCTTCCTATATTGCTGCCTCCTTATGATGTACCAAATTACAACAAACACAATCAACTTCAGAATGTTTTGTAGCTTTTTTATTTCTTTCCATTGCTTTTTGTAGTAGTGCAAGGAAGAACTACTGCACTGTTGCATGACAAGGTGGAAGAGAGCAGTACAGAACTTGTGCAAGGCTGAAGGTTGGGCAGTGGGTCAGGCTGTTCAGAAAGTGGTGTAACCAGAGGGAAACATTTAGAAGCAAGTGGAAACAGAAGCATTAACCAAAGAAAGCATGTTAATTTGGTATTTTCTCAAAGGGATATTTGGATTATGTTTATTTGATTAGTACTGTGATTTATAGATGTAACTGGCACTTTCTTCCTGACTGGAAGCGACTCTATCTCTTGTCATACACAGCACCTCCTATAATCAAGTACAATTAAGCTGGGCTCAGCTTTGCATATTTGAAGTTGTATGAGCTTATTCAAGCCAACAAAAAGAGGTCTGTCTTGCTAGGCTAGACCATTATTTGAGCTAATCTGCCTGCTTGTGTACAGTAATGTTTTGCATACGGCTCTAAGAGATATGTGCAGCTGGGTGGCATAGTTCTGAATTATTGGAATGATTCATGGCACCGGTTTCCGTGCAGTCACCTTTTTCCTTTTTTAACAAATGAATACGGCCTCAACTCAGTAGAAATCCAGGCTTTCTTTGCACTGCAGCAGAAGTATTGTTTGTTCTTTATAGCAAAGATCAAAGGATTTTTTCTTTTGTAAATAGCTGCAGGAACCACAGATCATAATTCATTGAAATTGCTTCCCCCCTTTTTAATCTTAGAACTATACTGTTGTGGAGTATTTATTGTTTTAATACGGAATCTAGATGCCACTGGCTGCAGTTATGTTGATTCAGTATGGCCTTTTGTATATGTTTTTTCTGAGCTACAAATAATTGCATTTAATTAAAACACACACATTAGACCAGATGCTTCTTTAAATGGAAAAAAAACTGATAATATGGGCAAGGAAGCATCCCCGTGTTTCTGTGCAGGGCACTTTCCTCCCAGGAAAATGCTTGGAATGGGAAGGGGTGGTATAAATACACAGGTAGTATTCTAAAACCTAAGAGGTACTAAAAATGCTTCCTTTGGTTTTAGCAGCCTCCTTCCAGACTTCTATAAAAATGTCTGCTTTCCCCATGGAGTGGGGTCTATCTGTGCCAAGTAAGAATCCCAACACTGTTGTGCTGAGAGCAGCCTTGTCATGGTGTCTGTTGAAGTAATAGATGCAGGTAGTTAGATTATGATGTAAGTAATCCTTGTTTGTCATTCCTGGACGCCTCCTGCAGACAGACATTTCTCTCCTCTTCACCACGCACATACAGCACATGTTCTGTAAATCCTTATGGGCCTTCTAATTTCTCTGTTGCAGGTAAAGAAGGAAAAAATTAAGTTTTCCTTAGGATAAACTTCTTGCTTTGAATTCAGTTTCCAAGTAATCTCTTGTCAACTCCTCTCATATTTTATTTCTCATCTAACCTCTTTATCTTCTGCCTTTTTGTGCTAAAACAGAAATTTCTTCTGCCCAAACTCCCCCTATTTTATTTGCAGAAGTTATGCTTAAGGAAGGAATAAGAGAAATGCTTTTCCTCCTGCAGGTTATTCCCATGCTTTAGTGCCAATAATACCCTCCTACACTCCTGTTTTATGTGAAATTATCGTGCTGGCATTGGGTCAAGGAAGAAAGAAACTTTCAAATGGGGGTTGGGCGGTAGTAAATGCAGTTTTTAAATAGTCTTTCACCAGTTTGGAAATGGTACTAGCATGTACATTGGAGGGTATGTACCAGCCTAGAAAACAGGTCTGTTATTTAAATCATATTGAAAAATATGGAAACAGCTTGGCTTGATTTATCTTTTCTCTTTCTTTGGAGTGGAAACCACATGTTTTATTTTAGGTGTGTTCTCTTACACCTGCCAACTTCTGAAGCTGTAAAGGTGAATGTTTAGGGTGATTATTTAAGACAATCAGTGCTTTACTTGGGTTTCAAAAGAGATTTTTTTAGCAGATCACATGCAAAATATTTAAAAGGGTTTGGAGGAGGGACCTGTCCTTGAATATATATTACAGATACACATGCTTTCCCCCTTGTTTCCATAAATAATACACAGAAGTATGATAATGCTAACATAACTCAATCTTCTGGTGGCCTGCACTCCTTGCAGGAGAGCAGTGAGAGTGAGAATGCTACAATTCTGTCTGCTGGAAGCTTCCCTTACGATTCCCATCTCTTTCATCTACCTCACCTTGAAAACGTCCTCTTACCCTACTGGAGTAGAGGATAAGAGAGAAGAAGAAGAAATAAGTGAGATAATGGAAACAAAATCCTGTACTGGAAGATTGCTTTCCAAAATGTACTGCTTGGCTTCAAGGAGCCTGCAACCTCACTTGTGTCTCTCCAGCATTGGTCTCTCTAAAAAGACTTGAGCAAATTTGTTGCCATCCTTGCTATTTTTCTTCCTATATTAACAGTCTGTATTTGTTGCTGTCTGCATCCATCTAAAAAAGAAAGGGGGCTTACTTCTTTTATCCATCCAGTTCTTGCAAGGCCCAAGAACGAAGCAAATTCATCAGCTTTTCTTCCCTGTTAACTTGGTCAGGGCTTTTTCTAACAGTAAAACAATGAGGTGAATTCTGTTGAACTATTGGTACTTTGGTCAGGTGTATCTAGGGCATTGTGTGTTTGTTTAAAATGATAGCAGTAATACCCTACATAGTGGCATTTTGAATGAAGGTGGTTATTGATTGTATTAATGTCCTTCCAATCATGTTTCTTACAAGTTATATTGGCTTAGAGTTCAGACAGCCATTGGTTACTCAGTGCTGTTCTGCTGCTCAAAATGACTTGAACCATGAGAGCTGAGTTGGATTTACACGTTCTTTATCTTAATGTCTTCCTCTGACTACAAAAAGTTATCATCCTAAGGTCTGAACTCAGTTCTTCCATGTTCTTTGTCAATAGATGTCAACATGCAGGACACTACAGTGGTAGTAGATACATCAAGTGCGAGGGATTGAAACAATCATATCATAAAAATATTTTTTCTAAATATAAAAAGAATTGATTGAATTGGTGAGAGAGCTGGTGCTGGAAGAGTCAAAGTCAGGCTTCTGCACTGCAATTAGATTCAGAAAAAGTGAATTTATTAAGATAGCCACATCTCATTTTTATCATATACTTTCAGGAATTATTTTAATAGTCAGCAGTACTGAACTGCTGTAAAACAAGCCAAGGACTATTGAAGCTCTTCTTTTGTAACCTTTGGGCAAATGCTGTATAACTCTTATGCCTGGCACAGCTGCATTTGCAGATTCATGAAATCATTATTTCTTTCTGAGGTGAAGAATGCTTTTTTTTTTTTACTTGCAACATCGACTGGGGCAGTTGTTTAACTGGTGAAATTTGCAAGTCAGAATAACTTGCCTTTTCACCATTGTTGTCTTTTGATTGTTATTTTTATTGTTTGTGTAATAAATATGGGGCTGACAGTACGGCAGACAGTAGGAACTCTCAATTAGCCTTGAGGTCAGGCATCTAGATTAAAAATCTTGACACATTCCTGTATTGTTTCACCCCAGTCTTAGAAGGGCATTCCTTTCTCATCTGTGTTTAGTACCTTTTTTCTTCTAGGGGGATATGTAAAGATAATTTTATTTTATAGCACTATCAAATTTGGTTCATGATGCCCCTAGAAGACTTCTTTCTTTGGGGTGCAAGGTATCATTTTATTAAGCTGTGTGCTTGGAAGTTAATTTTGTTGCTGTATTAAACCAGTGAGAACTAGCCTTTCTACTGCTGTATAAATTCACCCCAGGACAGTGATGGACAAAGCTTCATTCTGAGCAAATTTTAAAATGGTTGAGGTGGCTAATGGACATCTTAAGGTCTGTGTTTAGTTTCCTAAATATGTCTAAAATAATTTTTCTCACATCTCCATTCTGATATGGCTCAGTAAGTTTGAGTCTCCTGAGGTAGACTTCTGCATCTAAAATTCTGCTTGCCCACCTGCTGGGTAAAGTAGCTTTGGACTTTGTTTAGGATGTCCATGCTTTTTTTTTTTTTTTCCCATTACCACCATCCTCCTAGCAGGAGTGGGAATATGATTCTATGTTTATGACAGTGTATTTTCATTATTTTTGGCAAACCTAGAACATAATGACACTGTGTGGGTTTGGGTTGTTGCTTTTTTTTTTTAATATCTGAGAAAATATGACCTCTTTCTTTAAAAAAGATTGATTTTTTTAACCTGATACTAAAGATTAAACAGGGCATTTCAGCTGCTAGTTGAGTGAATTAATTGTGGGGTGAATGAAGACTGCAGAGCAGATTACTGTTGTGGTTTGTCTGCCCTTTGAGAAAAGAAGTGTTTCTAGAATGCATGAGGAAGCAGCAGGTATCTGTGAACATCATTGTACAGCCTTGTAGCTCTCTCTAGTTCTTTATTGCCATATTCACACATGAAGAAAGTGCATCACGGAACTTGAAATGACTTTCAGAAGGGAAAAACGCTATAAGAATTGCTCTGAAATATGAAGACTTTTCTTGGACAAAACCTCCCACATTCCAACATAGGATTCCAGCAGGATTTAAAGGAGCTACACTGAGGGGATGAGTCCTTGTTTTGTATGTAGAAATGCATTCTATTCACATCTTCCAGAGGGTTTTTTCCCATTATTCTAATTCTTTGCAATGTAGTGTTAATGACTGAAGTACTACATGATTTACCAGTCTGTGCTTTCTCACTTGTTGGCACCTTTTTGATGGCTTTTTTTGTTTGGTTGGTTGATTCTTGTTGTTGTTTTTGTTTGTTTATTTGTAAAAGGTAAAAAGAATTAATCTACTCTCAGGAAATAGCTGAATAACCAGTGTTCCAAAATACTTACTTTATGAGAGTTACAGGAGGAATTTAAGATGTTATATATGGGATTGATTTGATATGATTCAAAGTCTAAAAGGATCAGAACATTGCTAGTACCATTATTTTCATAAAATGATTCTCTTATTTTTAAGAAAATCAGTTCAATTAATTCATTCTTCTTGTGTAAGGTCATCTAGACAGGTCTGTTAAATTTAATAGCTGTTTCATGATTAAGGGAGAGTAGGAAGTTCTTAATTGAGGAACAGATAAAAGCAAACTAATTAACTCCAAATGCATTTCTTTAGCAGCATCCAAACAGCCATTTCCAAGATGAACTTGGGTTACTCATCTTTTGAGCTTTTAATCATATTTTTAGATTGCATTTTTACACCATCTCTACTACAAAAATGACTGTAATTTCTGTCACAGTTGGAAGCATCAGTTAATAAATAGTTTTGATTTTGATCTAGGGAGGTGTTTGAATTGAGGGGGGAAATATTCTTAAACTAATTGGATTAATTTGCAGCAGATTGAAGGAGAGTGCAGTGGAAATGGTTTACTCCTATTTCTACCTGGTTTTCCTCCAACTATGAGCTTGTTCTTTTTTATTTAAATACTGCCCAAAATAAAGCCCTTGCCCTAGCCCTCTGATCTTCTCTAAATTGCCTTATGTATTGGGAAACCACTGGTAGTGGATCCATGCTCTCTCACTCACTTATTTGCAAAATACTTAGCAGTTTGAACCATAGATTCACAGAATGGTTTGGCTTTCTGGGCTGCAAGTGCACATTGCTGAATCATGTTGAGCTTCTCATCCAGCAGCACCCCCAAATCCTTCTCAGCAGGGCTGCTCTTGATATCTTCATCCCCCAATTTGTGCTGATAACAGGGGCTGTTCCAACTCAGGTGCATTGCATTTGATTTCTTAAACCTCCTGAGATTCTCATGGGCCCACTTCTCAGGCTTGTCCAGGTCCCAGTGTTTTTTATAGTAGATCTAGGGTTTGTAGAAAAAAGGGAAAAGAGAAAAAAAAAAGCATCTTCATAAGTTGTTTGCAATGGTAAATTTTAATCCCAGGGCTTGTTTTCATGCTGCTGGTCAAAGGACTCTTTCATGGAACAATAATTATTGTAAAATATGGGTAATTTGGAAGATTATCAGGTTATATTCTTATATTCTCTATTATATTCTTAATGTATATGTATATATATTTTACTCATGCTTGAATGACAAACTGCTCTGTTCTTTATAGTTGAAGCAATAAAGTTTGATTAATGAAGAAAAACCAGCCAAGGTCATCTGCCAAAGCCTATTTTTTGTGTTCATAAATAAAATAATTTGGTGACCATTATGTAACTCAGCTACTGTGAAGCCCCTGAATTACATTTCACAATGATAATTGTAGTCATATGTGTTTCTCAGAATAGTATTTCTCTTTTCTTTTTTAATCCTGCAGAGCATTTAAGTGTCATCTCAAACCTGTGTGAAACAGTGTACAAAGCCCACTCTAAGGATTACTGATAAGAGGCAGACCTTAAGGAAAAAAAAATCTTTTTCATACTTGGGCCTCCTTTGTACCACATGCAGAGAGACTTGACTCTTAAATACTTCTGTTCACATGGCTGCTAAGTGATGCCTTGTGGGTCCTTGGTAGTCCATAGGCACTGCTTGGAAATGTTGAATTAAACCGAAAATAAAGGAGAAAAATTCTAACATCTGTAACATGTATTTTAAGACCCTGAAAGCGTTTTCATTCATTCATCCTTTCTGATCTGTGGTGAAGATGAGCCTTTTAAGAAGCAGTTAAGCATGTAAAGATTCTTGGGAATAAATTCTGAGTCTTGTGTTTTGGTGTTCCTAAAGCTTTAGTTGAGGAGGATGTTGGGATTTGATGAATGAAAGATACATACTTATCTTCTGTAACTTAATCTCTCTTAATTTTTAAGACTACTTCTTGGATCTTTAAGTAACTGTGTAGGTGACTGTTTTCTTTAGCTGGCAAGGTGAGCTCCCTGGCTCTGTCTGAAGAAGCAGCTGGCTCCAGGAATGTAGTTATCTCTTGTGACTACATCTACAGCCTCACAGGATCACAGTTTCCAAGTTTCCATATACTGAGTTTACCATTAAAGTCGGTTTGCTTCAGTGGCAGTGGCGTATTTTGTTGCCTTAGCCATAAGCCTGCTTTTTTATGGCCTGTTTCCTCTTGTTCTGCAATAAAATTGTGTCCTGTCACAGCACTGAAGTGGAATTTAGAGTATTTGCCAATGATTTTCCAGGATGGCCAGCATGGCTGCTGTGCTGCAGAAGCGTCTACTGGCTTAACAGCATTGGTTTTAATTGCATAAATGTGAAAGATGTTAATTAATGCAGTGTTAATGATGAGAAATCAAGTCTGCAAAAGAAGACATTATAGAAGTACAGATTTCCTTACCATAAAAAGAAGACTATATTGTGTATATCCTCATAATGTACAAGACATAAATCACATAAGCAAGAATTTAGAAAGATTTGAAATTAAAAATAACTGTGCTGATTTTTCCTGTAATATGTGTGTGTACATACCCTGGAAACATCAGAGCTTCATAGAGAACAGTGTCCATAGAAATATTTTTGCAGATTTGTACGCTGGACAAAATAGGATTATCATTCCAGTTATGTCTCTGAAGCTTCTCAGTGTTCTCAAATGATGATTTGCATTCTTTTCAGTCTTTATTTTTTGCTTCACTTGTGTACATTATGAAAGTGAATCTCAGTTGTGTGATATTAGTTGGAAAAACTAGTCCACATGTTGAGGTGCTTTTTACATTCATTAAAATATTTGATTTGTAAAATAAACCAGCAAGCCAAAATCTGTACAATGCCTGTTGGAGTTAAACTGTGACTGTGTGAGGGGGCAGAGAGGTAATTTTTGGTTCCTGAGTCACTCACTTTCCAGTAGGTGCATGATTCCCCAAACTTATTTAAAGGTGAGCATGTTTCTCTAATGAAAAAATGAAGTAGGTTATACTGGCCAGTTAGTGCTTTCAGGAATTCTTCATGAATCTTGCAAATTCTCTAAGTGTCTTTATGTGTCACCAGATTTATGTCCTTTGGAGAGATACAAGGTAATCTTTTAGGGGCCATATTCAACAGTAAATCTGCAAGTTTGGAATAAGTATGTTAAGTTAAATCTTTCCAGGAATATCAGAGATATTAAATAGGGACATTAATCACAAACTTACAGATTAGTCACATCGGTATACAGACTTGTTAACTCCACTTTCCTGAAGATTAAAAAAAAAAAAAAAAAAACCCCAACCCAAACCCAGCACTTTAAAACTCTGCTGTTGACAGCATAAATTTTTGTTGAAGTAATGCACTGACATTTGTTAGTGTCACATACTCCATCCATCATAGTCCTAAAAATAAAAGCTGTATCCCCATATCCACACATCTTGGTTATTGATTTGTCACTGACACAATGAGCACAGTGATGTCTTGTCACCTTTACTCCCCTCCATTTTGTATATGGCTATTTTAAAAATTATTTTTTAAATAGTATTGAATGCCTTGCAACTATGGGATTAAGGGGAAAAATTCTAAATTGTACTGATGATGGCTTTGTGTTTGTTTGTTTTAGAGTGGATTTTTTTTTCCAAGCTTGTTTCAGAGCTTGTTTCAGGCCAGTGCTTCTGTCACTTAAAGAATGAGCATGTGACTGACAGGATACTATTTGGGAAGTGATGTGCAGTCTCAGAGTAATATGACATTTTATGAACAGCTTGACTGTTTTCATTACCTGGATTTATACTTTTATTTCTGTGCACTAAGGAATAAGTGAGCAAGGCAGCTGTGGGAAATAGAAAAGCTGTCAGGATAAAGTTGATAGGACAGCCTTGAAATGATGCCATTGTGTCTAATAGGACATTATGGCTATTATCTTTAATCCTTTAAATATAAAAACCTGATCAAGCAGTTTGATCATTAGGTTGGTATTAGGAGGCTACAAGTTTGAAAACCTTGTGTGGTTTTAGCAAGGAGGTAAACGGTGATATAAATTAAATTAAACACATGCATAAGCAATTAAAACATAGTGAGTAGTTCATGATGATTTATTGTACTGTTAATGGGGAAAAACACACTACTGCATTAATATAGCATTCAAGAGCTAGGACAAGAGAAGCTGCTTGTGGAAGAAATACAATGTTTGAGACACCAAGTGCTTGTTTGGTGGATTTTCAAAATTAGAAATTACTGTAACATTGGTATAAATCGCTATGTCTTATCAGCAGCAAGTATCTTCTGACAAGTAAGAACTAAATTTAAAATAAATATTATCATTTCAATTGCAGCAAGGCCAATCAGTGTTCACAGGATCCTTATTAACAAAGACAGTATAAAAATCCCCTCCAGTGCTTGGAAAACTGTGATACCATTTTTGATTAAAGTATGCATAAACAGATGTTTTAGTGGAATATTAATGGAAGTTAAAAATAAAAAGGAAAGCCTTGTGCTTATCAAAAAGTAGCATTTTCTGTACTTTTAATTCTAAAAACAAACAAAACCAACTAAAGTACAGTATTGTGTGGTGGAAGTGAACATTATTTGTTTACAACTTATGGAGAAAGGCATCTTATGAAGAAAATTGTTTCCATCTCCATATGCTATTGTGGCAAAAAAATAGGTGCAGAAAACAGGGTAAGCAGGCAAAAAGTTTTTTGCGTAATGGTGCTGACAGTAGATCTGTCTCTAGCAGGTAACTATGGGAGGAAATTTTTGTTTGCTTTGCTATGCTTAACTCTCCTATCTTATCATGCAGCTGTACCAGGTGCTTATAGTATAGAAACTGGGTGAATACTCCCTCTGAGTGAAAATGAAATAAAATTAAATTTTAATTGGTCATGAGGTATTTTTATCATAAGGTTACAGCCATTACAGATTTATTCAGAGACATCAAAGAGCAGTGCAAACCTCTGAGCAAGATATGTCTTCCATTCTCATTTAAGTCTATTGTGGAATACTTCAAGTGCCAGCATAGCTAATGTCTCATTGGATGTGGGGAAAGAAAGCATCATGATCCTAGGAAAAATGATTCATGTAAAGCTGTCAGGTTAATCAAAGGAGAGCAGCAAGTTATTACAAAAACAGTTACAAATTACAAAACAAGCAATTACAATAACTAGCAGCCAATCTAGTGAAAAAGGAATGGTTAAAGTAAGGGTCTTGCCAGTGTGTGTATGATATCGATAGGGGTCATAGCTGGGCAAGCATTCATATCCTGTATGTGTGATGTGATGACATTTCTCTGCTCAGACCTTTGTATATCACAAACAAATTTTGAATGTGTTATCTGATCATTTTAAGGGATTTCTTATGCTTTGGAGGACAGAACTTTGTTATTTCAGTCAGCATTGGAAGGGAAAAGGTAGAACATATTGAAGTACTGATACCTAATTAGCAGATAAACATCTCACCTCTGTAGCTGCCTGTAGAGGAAAGACCTGATTGATAACAGTTATTAACACCTTCATGACTTGAAGATGAGTGCTTGGAAGAAAGCTTGTGTTTTTCCCTGATGTATCATTTGGTCCACTTTCACCCAGATTGTGCCTTGTTTACATCTTCTAGTAGAGCAACTCCCACACTCAGTTTTCTTCATTACTGCAGTTTTTTTTTTAAATGATGGTTCCTTAGAAGAGAAGAAACAAAACAATGATTTTGGGAGAAGGAAGAAAACAGATAATATGTTATTGGAGTGGCAGAGCTTTAAGCAGAGAATGATGCAAAAATATCAGCAAGTGAAGGTAAAAGCAGATTACATGTGATTTCTAGTAAGAAAGAGTAATAGAAATAATATTATTAAATGGAGGTCTGGAATTGTACACAGAGAACTTGTAGGAAAAAATGCCAAATACAAGGAATTTTCTTATGTACAATGAATTTGGCCAAGAGAAACATGCCTTTTCTCTTTTGCTTCCCCAGTACATCTGTATAGACATCATATATAAACACAAACATACATTTCTTACTGAAACTATGTCACATGTGTCATCATGCATTAAATTACTTGCTCAGAAACACTCAGATTGCACAACCTTGTGGCTGCTTCTTATTAAAACTTGTTTCTTCAGGCCTGGTCAATCTTTTAATGTGCTTAACAAGCACATGGACATTGTAAAGGTTCCAAATGCCAGACTATATAAGTAGTATACAAGTTCAGGCAAAGTAATAAATGGCTGTCTCTATTTTCACAGCTTCATTTCCTCTACCACTCTTGGGTGAAGAATCACATTATTGAACTCAGAGTTTCTTCCCCTATGTATTCATTGCTCTTCCTGTCATGGAGTATGTCCTTATCTCATCCAATTTTTACCTGTTGATTTTGTCTGTGTTTGATTTGATCCTATAGATATGCCTTTGCCAAGAAAGTATGACCCATTCTTCCTCTTCCTTGCAAAAACTTAATTTGTTTCTTTTAGTTTGCATGCATTCTTTCTAAGTCTTTTGGGTGCCTTGAGGTAGAAGATCCAGCTGTAGCCCATAGGCTTTTTTCCCTCCTTTTAAGTGTAGTCCAATACCCCAGACTTCTTCCTCTTCAGGCAAGCTTAGCTGGCCAGTTTTTCCAACTTCCCACTGTTTCACCAAGCTTCCACTTGAATGAGTAGCCTTCAAGGTTTGGTGAATCTCCATTTTATGAGAGATGTGTAAAAAGTGCCCTGACACCACATGCCTGACTCTGGTGTTCACTGGTGCAGCAAGTTCGTTGCCTCTACTGAGTTTTGTACATTGTACAAGGTCTGATTTCCTGAATCAGCAAGACCAAGTTCATGGTTGTCTGACAGCTTTTACTCCTACTCCCTTGTACATTTGAATTACATTTACCTGATCTCACGTTATCATATGTGCTGCAAAGCATGCACAGTACTCACTGACTTATTTCCATTAAGTTTTTATCATCCTCCTTCTGCATGTGGCCTCCTATCTATTTCTAGTTAGCATCAGCCATCTCTGCATTCACAAGTTCTTCACAAGGACTTGCGAAGTACTGAAAAAGCACTGCTTTAACATCAGGGATCTGAAGTACAGGGAAATGATAACCAAACCTTAGAGAAGTGCCTTAGCTCACTGCCTCAGAGCAGAAACCTCTCTTCTAGGTGTCTAAAGCCTGCTTTTTTGCAGAATTTATTTGCGTATGTATGAAGTAGTATTTTATAAATTAAAGAGAATGGAAAGTTCAGTCACAAATGAGTTCTTTAAAAGTAAGTTCATAAATGGTATTTATTACCTTGCAGAAATAAAAGTGAGTCACAAGTGCATTTTACAGGGAATCAGTCATTCAGAAGGAAGAAAACGTTTGACTGCTGAGTTGGCAGAAAATGAGATGGTGTTTTTATTCATCTGTGAAACTTGAGTGATATCTAAATAAGGTCTTTAATACTTAACAAATAAAAATCTTAATAGCACTCAGCACCATTTATCTCTGCTGCTGTTTTGACCTAGGGAAGAGAAAATTCTCAGCAGAAAATCCTAAATGACTATCATTCTAATTCAATGCTGAAGTAGTATTCATAGTGTGAATTAAGTAACTTTTAAATATTTGATTTTGGCTTCCTAGTACAATTAAGCAGTTTTAGGTAACCAAGCAGTCTCTGAGAGCCATGTGATTTATAAAGTGGTAAAAGTAACATTTCTTTCAATCTGTTTATATCCAGCTGTTCTTTGTATTAAAAAAAAAAAAAAAAAAAGAAGCTGTTTAAGGATATTTGTCACTTAAGAAAGCTCTAAAATATTTCTCAAGTCCCAAGTTTGAATATACTATATAAATTTTGAAGGCTGGAATTGGACCACTCAAGTAAAATATTAGGTCTCTGAGGAGGGTGCTGTAGCCATGTTTCTTATCTCTTTATCTATTTTTAATATATATATATATACTGCCTGTAGTATATATGAAGATTTTTGTTTATTTTTGAACTGTTTATAAAACGTACAGGGAAAACATTAAAAATTTTTAAGTGGTTGACCATTTTGCAGAATCACACTAAAACTTTATTTGCAAGCAGTTACTGAAAGGGAAATGTGGGAATGTATGCGTTCCATGTAGAAAGCAGAGCCTGTTCTTCTCCTTCAGTGATAAGTAGGAAGGGACATAGCTTTAGCTAGAATCTTATGAGTAATTCTCCATCCCTGGAAATTTGGAACTAAGGTGATGAAAGAAACATCTCTAGAAAATTATTCTTCTTGTGTTGACAACACCTCAAGATGTTCCTGACAAATGAAGTGTAAAATTTATTTTCAAATACCATTTTTCTCAGAGTGCTCTGAAATATTTTATTTCCCTCAGGATACTGGCTTTGACCTTAAAGCAAGTGCTGAAATCTAAAAATTCTGGCAATCTTCTTCAGCAAAGAGTGAATAGCAAGGGGGTCTTTCTTAAGGGAGAACTGGGACTAGGAGTTGTGGGTTATTAGTAATTATAAATATATGTTGAAAAACACATTGCCAATTAATTTATTATATTGTCCTGTCAATTAAGTTTAATGTTTTTTGCCAAATATTTAATAATCAGAAAGGTAGGAGTCTGTGTATTCAAGATGCAGTTGTGAATTTTGATTTTACCAATTTCCAACTTTCTAAACGTAGGCAAGTGTTTAGCTAGTTTGACCTCTAATGAAAGCCGATATATTAATGACAATGTTCTGCAGACAGAGCTGTTTCTTGTGACTGTACTGCTAGGTGTTTATAATGTGGAAGAGAGATTTAAATTGTCATTTACCTGGTCCTGCAAAACTTCCTGCAAGGAATTTTATATGTTCCAAGTCGGGCCACTTAGGCAACAGCTGGTGTCAGTTGTATTTTGCTGAATTCATTAAAGTGACTGTGGCTTGTCTCCTTTTCTGTTTTGCTTTATGACAATATAAGTTTAAACATTTTATATGCTTCTTTAGAGGATAGGTGTGATAACATCGGTTTGCACTGCATGATTTTCATTTTCTCTTAGAATATATGAATAGTCTTTGAGATTAAATGGCACACTATGATATAAGCAGTATTATTAAAATCAGTATGTTAAATGAGAAGATAATTGTCTTTAACTTTCTGTATCACGAGAAAATTCAAACATCAGTAAACATTCTAGATATCAAGTGCAGTACACAAAAGCCAGTTCAAATTTTCAATAGATGATCCTTGCCTATTGGGCATTTATTTGCAGGAGCGTATCCAATCCCATTGGACTTGCAAAAAAAAAATCTTTTTTCAGCTCTAAAATTACCCATGGTGCTCATTATTTTTTCAAGTGTGATGTAAATCTGGGGCTCACAATTCTTCTGTCATTTGGATTGCAGAGAGAAAGTTTCTGTGCACGTTTACCCACAGCTCCCCTGCATGTGGAATATCATTAAATAACTGCTTAGAAAGGATGGAATGGACCCAATAGGCGTGGGTTAACAACTTGTTATTTATGGAAAGTACTCCAGCAGCGTGGTTTTCTTGCGAGTCTGCCTATGTGCCAATAATAAGGGCCCATTTCCAGAGAAACATAACGCTGCTCATATATTCTTTCATGAGCACAGAGATGCTGAACTGCCACAATGATGTATGAAACTGGGGCTTTACACAGATTTAAAAACATATGCAGCAGTTAGAAAGCTACTTTTGTAAATCTGATTGCCGGAGGATGGAGGATGAAAAGACATTTTTGTGTTGGCTTGCTGGTTTTTCTTGGGCTCTAATTTTTTGTTTTGTTTTGCAGTGGCAATGCAACAATGGTAAAATAAAATTACTAAAAATTGATTGGAAACATTGATTGTTTCAGTCTGCAGAGTGTATGACCTGAACATGAATCCTTTTAAAAGCTGATTGCTGGAAAAAGGGCTTAAAAAAAATAAAATAAAAGAGAGCATGTGGATTATTTCTTCTGCATTCATGGAAAGGTTCCTTTTTCTTGGTTTCATACAACCACACTCTATTCAGTGAAGTAATTGCTGTCCCCTTATCTCACATCCCAAGCTAAGTTCAGCATCTGGAAAAGCTTAAGAACTCAATGCATCAAATTATCCTGCTCAAACTGTTGTTTATTGCAGGTCATTTTGTCCTGTCATCTCCATGACAGAACGTCAAAGCTTTTTCTGTTGCCTTCGGCTCTCAGCATCTGCAGTGATCCGATATGCTACCCCTGCATCACACAGGAGCGGGGGACCATCAAAGAGGCGACATTCAGGCAGCAAAGCCAGGGAGCTGCAGGCCTGGGAAACCTCTGGGGCTGCCTGGCAGAGGTGCCTTCCCTTCTCAGGCACTCACACACTGCCTGGGTTTCTCAAACCTTCTGACTTCTCACATGATGGGTTGTTCTTGCCCATCTTTTCTCATTTACTAAAATGTTCCAAAGTGTAATGGCATGAAACTCTATGGCATTGCTAGGTGTGGGCCATTATTATTTCCTCTCTCCACAGATTTACATAGTGGTTTCCCCTGGATGATGATAACTTTTTTGCACATGTGCACAAAGCTACAAAGAATCTTGGCAAATGTGAGATGGGGAGGTGGAGAATGCAGTCATTTTATCTAGGATTCTCAGTTCTAAAGTGTTCTGTTTTACTCCATTGCCTATTCCACCTGTTTTATTTTTTCTGGTGATATTAATTGTCATGTCTGTGCTGTCATACAGTCCTACTTCAAGCTGAAACTCAGCAGTGGGAATCCAGTGCTGCTGTTTGCTACTGTTGTAGCTTAATATAATGAAAACTACTGTGGGCATACGCTTTTAAAAAAATACTGTCATTTACGTTTGCACAGCATCTGTCTGTATGCACATGCCCTGTTTTAACAGTATAATCCTTTCAGTTTTAAGGTCTTCTACTATAAAAATGTCTTGAAACGTAAAGACAGAAATGCATTCAAGCATCTTCTAAGATTGTAAGTTTGTCACTAAACCATCTTCTTCAGACATTTTGACTCATTCAGACACTGAATTACCCTCCTTCCACTGGCCCTTTAGGAAGCTTGCATCCTGAATGCTGGCTCTTCAAAGCACTGCTGTGCCTCAGGAAGTGTTAAACTGCTCTGCATCCCCCCACCACCAACATGTCTGTGTTTTTTGCATGTGAAATACTGTGATATGTTGAGGCTCAGATAGTCCATAACAGGTGACTTCTTGCAGTGGATGGATCTTGCCTGCTCCCAACTCCTTGATGTGGAGGGAATCCTAGAGAGACAGCGCTGATGCTGTGCCAGCTAGGCCCAGAAGCAGCCAAAACACAGGAGTGTTATCAGCACCTTTCCAGCTATCAATGCAAAGCACAACACTGTGAGAGCTGCTGAGGGAAAATGAACTCCAGCTCAGTCAGACCCAATACACTTCTCTAGATTGCAATAACCTGTGGCTTCAGGAATTTACCAATATATTCTTGGGTTTGCAAACTGGGACAACCTGGCTAAATTTGAAGTTTCAAAATATACTGCTCAGACTACTACTACCATGTTTGTTGACCGGCCTTTTGTGATTTTTGTGATAAAGTTTTTGTTGTAAAATTTTTGTCCTAAAAATAACTAAGAGCAGAATGAGTTTGTTCTTCAGCACAGAGTGATTTAGAAATGTGTAGTGCCACTGTCCTCCGGAGCCCTCTGCGATGTCCCAGGGCCAGTGGCAAGAGTGGGGAACTGGCCAGGCTGGGGTCCTGCCTGAGCCAGAACCTGTGAGCCAGATGCCCAGCAGCAGAGACCCCTTGGAGGAGTGATGAGGACCGAGTAAAGGAGGCAGGGGAGGCTCTTCTGCAGTGCAAAGTCCAGCAAATTTATTGGAAGAGGCGAGGGGAAGGAACACAAGAGAGAAATGCCAGAGGGGAGCACAAGCAAAAAGAGCCCCGAGCACCCCTGTGCACAGGTTTTTAAAAACTTGCCAAGCAGGGGGTGGACACAACAATACAACCAATGAGTAGCTTCCAGGTGTGGTTTCTGGAACTAAAACAAGTCAGGGCTAGGGGAGGAGAGAGGGTCTGGCTGAGGATTGGGCGTGAGGGTGAGGGACAGGGAACTTTCTAGAACAAAGGGTCAGGTTTGGGCTGATGGACAGGGCGAAGGGGCCGGGTTGCCTTGATTGGCATGGAAGAATCAGGAAAGTAGGGTGGGGATTCTTTAAGGGACAGTTGGGTAGGTGGGCATAACACAGGGAAAAACCAACTGGAATAACTGAGGGGACAGTGGAACATACCATAAATTGACAGAACATTACACACTACAGCAGTGTAGTGTTAACCTCACTAATGTTGATAAAAGGAGTCTTCCTAAGAGTGATATCTGTAACATGCCTTGCTGTATGGTAGTATCTGCTTAGTATAGGAAAGTAACATTTTATTTAGAAAGTAGAATCAAAAGAATTAAAATCTGTCTGACAGTATCCCATATGACTGTAGAGTCTGATTTGTGTCAAGATATTGAGCTTATGTGTTCAGCAAATCAAAAAAAAGTTTGTTTCAATTTGCCTCTTCATTTGCTGTGTGATGAAGTTGGACTTCAAGTCAGAGATCCAAGTTCAGAGTTTAACATCAGAGGTTCTCTTATCACAATCTGACTGGATATTCCATTAGTATAGCAGTTTCAGAGCTGCCAAAGATTTGTTTTCTTCTGTTTGCCATTTGTACAGCTCAGACATCATCAGTACGGTAAGTGCATTATAGAAAATAATTCAACAAATATAATGTTTTGTTTATTAATTCTAGGACTCTGTAACCTTAAATAAATAGAGGTGAGAACACTGAGGAAGAGTGCATTTCACAGTTAAATGTGTATCACACTAAAAAGTAGCTAAGTAAATTTCACGTATACTAATAATTCCTTTTTTCTACATTCATTAAAATTAAACTTTGCGCTCTTATACTGAAAGTGAAAGTTTGAAGAGTATCAAATACCGCTAGACAAAAAAGAAGTGGCAACTTTTGATATTCAGAATTATCTGATATTCTGAATAAGGATTTCATTGTTTGTGTCTGAGTAGAGAATCCAGAGCTCTAAATTGTTTGCTGCCAAGGTAAGATTTGCTCTTGCTGCTTTTTTTATCTATTAAGGATCCTTAGTAAGGAAGCCAATTAAAAAGTTAGTCAAAACATTGCTTGCTAGCAGCACAAAAAATAAATCAGCAATAAACCAAGCAGAAATAAACAATATAATTAATGAGATATCATGTAAAGAATACCAGGACCTGGTGTCCCACAGCATATGTTCTATTCCATTATCTGAAAAAGTTAAATTTCTACCTAAATCCACTTTATCACTGATTGTTGTCTGATCTGTGAGCAGCAGAGCCAACACATCAGGCGCTGTGTTTATGAAAGATGGGTGTTCTTGCAGATGTTCAATTTCCTGGCTCTAACTTATTAGTTCTGTTTGTTGCATGGATGAGAATTATCTGGGGGACGAGAAGTTTGCTGACGTGTGAGTACAGGGTTTTAGTAAAACCCCCTGGGCTGGAAGAAGGATCTTGTGTTTCACACACACTGTTGAGTCTGATGTAGCAGCTCCATTCCTGTGTTAAGGTGACTGAATTTGCACAGCATGCAGGAGCAGGAGAAGGACCCTGAGTAAATCTCACACAAAAATCCTGATGTAGTTATTCTTTCTTGCAGCTTTTAATCCTTAAAGGGTAATGTGCTTTTACTGCCTTTTTGTTTGTTTTCTTAAGGTGGTTTTTGGTTTTTTTCTGTCACTGGAGATTGCATATGGTACATAAATTATCTTGAAAAGAGATTGGTCTTACAGGACTATATGATAAATAAATGGTGGTGATGGAAGAATTGCACATTCAGAGTGGAATTGAGAGTGCATGTCTGTGTGTGCATTTGTGTGTGTATATATATATATGGTGGAGCAAATTCAAATTATGCATGATTAGTGGTACACACACACATACATGTCAGTTCAGAGAGGAATGTAGCTGAAAAGAAAAATATTTTGCATTTGTAAAAATGACTATTTATAAATCTTTCATTTGAAAAATGCAAATTTGACATTGCTTTCTATATATCTTAATTAGGTTGTGTAATATATCCTAGGACCCCAGTAAATCTATAAGAACTGCATTTGTTGTCATTATACAGCAAAAGATGGAGGGAGAAAATTTCTTAACTTTAGGGTTAAAGGAAAGTATCTTTTCATTTAAAAGCAAAAACAAGTATGAAACACCTTCTTTGCTAGTTGAACACACAAATGCGGATGTCTACCCTGACTTCAAAGCATCCAGTAGGAAAAATGGGAATTTGCAGAGATATATTTACGATTCTTTTCTTGAAATAATGTTGATGGGGTCTTACTTCCCTTTTTATTTCATCAGACTTCCTCAAGTCCTGGCCAGTCATGCTTTTTGGTTGGGTAGGTTGCAATCAAAACAGGTATTAGGTGTTTCCTATAGGATGATGAAGGGCAATCTAATGATTATTAATAAAACTCTGTGGTATATTGAGCACTGCTGAAAGGTAGCATGATAAATAGCATCTGGCTGACAAGAGAAACCCCAAATTATTGTATGTGGTTTGTGCCAGTATGTCAGTTTTCCACATACTGCATGGTAGTTTGGAAAGAGAAAAGAACAACTCACATGTATGTGTAAAATCTGAATCTAATCCAGGATATCACATTAGTTTGCACAGCCACATGCTCTGTATGCTATTAGTAGTGAGCAATTTCCATCAATATTACCTCTGAAGAATCCAGTTGCCTTTCAAACTCTAGCAAATTTATTTGTTGTGAGGATGCCTGTACAGCTTTGTTGAAAGTATCTGTTTGATTTAATTGAAAATACCTACTCCAGCAGTGTGAATATGCTTGGCATGGTTCTCTAATAAACAACTTCTCTTCATTTCAGTTGCTATATTTCTGAAATCTGAGCCTGAGGAGGTACATACATTCTTCACAGATCTTAATTCTTTGGGAGAATGACAGGGGTTCATCAAACTTTGATCTCCCAGGTTTCAAGCAGTTTGAAACGAGCTGCTGCTGAGTTCTATTAAAGGCAGACGGGTTGGATCAATCCAACAAAATACATGTTGACTTGAAAGAGAGGTTATCAGCTCTGCTTAGATTTAAGGTTAAAGATGAGGGTGAACTGTGAACATAAACTGACAGGGACATGTCTTGTTTGGACACAAATTGAACTGAAATGTGAGGGTATGAATAAAGAAATATAAAAGATTTCTTTTTGGTTTATTGCTGAGGCTAAATGATCTTTGCTTTCAGATAGACTCCCTGAAGTTACATGTTGGTTTGATCACTCAGAAATGTAATTAAGAGAGAAATCAAGCACTGCTAAGATTTGGGGGTATTTTTGTTACCATATCTCTTTCTACTTCAAAGTGGGATTTTTTTCCAGTGCCTTCAAAGTGGATTTTTTAGTACAATTTACATATTCTAAAAATATTTCTAGTCACTCTAGTTTGAGGTTAAATAGTCTAAAAGGACTATTTTAAAAGGCAGAAAATAACTTCATTGTTCATCTCTAAAAAGACTTGTTGGGACACAGGTTTTGGGTAGTGAGACACAGAAATTGTTCAATATTTCAGGATGGCAAACTACTGTACAATTCTGTTGGGCACATTCACTACAGAGTAAGTGTCCTTGGATGCAGAGATTGCCTGTGCTTAGCACACCTATGGTGTCAAAACCCTGGGAAGCTGTATTTGGACTTTCTTAAATTTTAGAGATGTATTCTCAGCTTAGTCACAGCCTCTCCATCTGTAAAATGAGATGAATGGCAATGTAGTATTGGTGCTGGTGCTAATGCTTTTTTAGATATTTGAATTGCAAGCCAGGCACAAGTTCCAAAATATTCCTTTATTTATTTGTCATCTGGGCTAGAGGACAGTTTGTGAGTGCCGAGTTGGCAAGAGTAAATACAGGCAATTGTAGCTTAAGTAGCTTTCCAAGAGTGGCTGCAGTCTTTTGCCAACTAAAGATTACTGTTAACTGCTCCCTCCAGTATAGAGATGTATATCTCAGGGATACAGCTGGCTTGTCAGCTGGGACAGTATTTGTGCCGAAGGTGATTCTTGCAAATATTTCCAATAAGGTTTCAGTGAATCCAAACTTAATTCTAGCAGCTAGACAGCTTAAACCTCTTATTGTCTGAGAGCTGGCTGATGTCAGAGAGGAAAATAATATTAGACTGGATCTTCACTTTGCCCCCAAAATCTAGAAAGTTGACTTTTGCAGCTGCCAATGAGCAAATTAGCATTAGAAATACCAGAATATGTACTTCCTTCATTACTTCTCATTATGATCTGAGCAGCTGAATGAATGTATGATCTAAAAGTTGGAGTAGTTTGGTTGATTGACATCTTATAAAGCTCCTGTCATCAACAGTACGTTCGTAACACATTAGAGAATAAGAACTGCCTGAAAAACTGCATGTGTAATGCAAACGCAGAACTGGCCTCATTTGTGATGGTTTCTGTGAAGGATACAGTTAAAAGAGAAGCACTGGTGTTAAAGGGTTGGTCAGTAAAGATGAGAACATGCTGACTTCCCATCTCATTGCTGCTTTATCCTTGACAAAGTTCTTTCTATATTTAAGGTCAAAAAGATATTGCTTATTATTTTTACATAATTAGCATGGGGGTGGTTTTGACAGTTCCGACTCCACATAAATTGTGAACTTGATCAAGGGAGGTCAAAATGTGTCAGGATTAAGCATCCATTTCTCACCTAAGTGGATTTCTGAGAAATGTACTCGGTTTATTTGATTCTTTTTATCGTAAACTCTTACAGTCAAGTTAAAGAGGTAAAAATTAGTGCTAGGTAAAACAGTCTTGGCCAGTTTTCTTATGGACAGAATTATGAGGCCTTTTCCTGAACACTTGTACTTAAGTGATGTTATAGAGATTAGATAACAAACTGCAGAATTTACTCCATTATTACACAAACCCAAATGGGGATGAAACAACTGCACGTAGGATTCCTTAATTGTGAAAAAGTTACTTTGATTTAAAAAAAAAAAGAAAACAAGACAAGCAAAGTACTAATACAAGTGGAAATAATGGTAGACAGGCTTCAGCTATTGAGCAACATTTGAAGTTGATGGGACAGAAGAGAGAAAATAAACAGATTTTCCTTTAAAATATGACAATCCATTTTCAAGGTAAAACTCTGTATTCTTTCTGAAGGGCATTGATGCTACCTGACATTCAAAGGCAATACATGTTGCAGCAGGAATATACTTCAAAGGATAACCAAAGCAGTAGAAATTTTCAGAAAAATTTCAAATGCATGCTGAGAAATACTTATGTTTTTAAAATGTCATTCATATTCAAACTGAACAAGACTAAAAAATCCACATCTTGAAAATAAAAAGAATTCTGTTTATGTGATGTATCATGCAATAATAAAGGTTCACATGGTACAGGGCTTTTTTCCTAATATTTTGATTGGTGTGGTTTTAACTGACCCATACACTGAGGTTCCTTGTCAAGTGGTTTTATCTGACCATATCTTCCAGAGGTGCTGCACAGCCTCATTACTTCTTGTTACTCTTTTCTCCTTGTCTTTGTCAGCCGTGTGATCTCACTTCTTTACTTGCCAGTTCCAGATTTCTAATGTCAATTTTTTTTCTCAGAATTCCCAAATCTTTCTCTAATTTAACTTCTCAAAGGGAAAGCCTTAGCCCAGGTCCAGTGACCACAAAGCAGAATATTGCTCACATCTGACTGGCCATTTGTCTGTGCATTTTGCACTCTTCAATATTGGCAAAACCAGCCTTAGAAAATTGCAGTGATTTCTAGTTTAGTGTAGGTTTAATTTAGTAAAACTTTCAAAAATGAAGGGGAATGAGATAGTACTTATGGTTTGCAGAATAAAAAAATACAACTCTTTATTTCCAAGGCCCTGCAGGAATGTTTAGGCCCAATGGCTTAGTGCCACACTCATGATATAAATACTATGTGTATTTATTCTAATATAATGTAGGTCTGTGTTATTTTCCAGTGCTGTGTCATTTTACAAATTCATGTCCAGTGTTCTGTCCTCCCAACAATCTTTTTCAGCATTGTTGCTTTCCAAGTTTCCCAGGGAGCATCTGTGTTTCAGATTATGTATTTCAAAATAGATCAGTTGACATTTTCAGAATGGGAATCTTGTTTTTCTATACATAGTTAAATTTGTTTTCTCTTACCAGTGTTTATATCTCCTCTCCATTTTAATCTCCTCCATGGATTTCTAGTCTGTATTACTTACTCCCTTTTTCCAGATCATGTATGAATATATTAAATAAAGATGGATATGTAACTGATAGCTGAAGTTTTCCATCTGATGCTTCCAACGAATTGAGATATTGCAGCTTGTCTCTTAGAAACAACTCCCATTTCATTACCAGGATGTGAAAATATTCTTGTCCCAAATATATATATATGCAAAATCTTATTTAATGGTAATTTATGCTATACTGTATAAAGTGCTTTACCAAGTGCTGTACTTATGACTCTTCTCTTGTCCCCTAAATTTTGATAGATGTTAAAAAAAAAGCAAACAGCAAAACAACAACAAATAAATCCACCATACTCCTCCTTCCCACATCCCAGTCTTTAATCAAAAGAAAACAATTGGCTGTTAAGCTTTCTTTTTTTCGAATTGAGCTTGGTCATTTTTGTAAGGTATGAGTTCTGATAGTCTGAATTCCACCAGGTCTGTCTGGTCAGTGTTATCTCTTAAGTAGCTGCTTACTATGATCAACACCCATCTGAAGGTCCACCAAGAGATAGACAATCCCTTGAGGACTGCTGAACTGGTTTTTCAATGACGTTTGTGTCTATTTCAGCTGTTATATGCTAAGCACCCCATGATTGTGACTGATTTACATTTTGTAGTTTTTCTTCATTTTAAAAAGTCTAGCTAAGGAGGCATTAAAAACACCACCTGGGCATTGAGATGCTAAGAAAATATTCATCTGTTCTTTGATCCCAGTACTCCAGAGGCCATATCTATTAACAGTAAGCAATGGACACAATACTTACAGTGAATTTATTTTGCTATTCTTTAGACAGAGGAGAACTTGCAAACAAATGTCTTTTAAATTCCTTCTTGTGTCATACTGTCACTTTCTAGTAGAAGAGTTTTTTCAATTTTTTTCTCCCAGCAGTTTATATTCTCTTTGAATGTGCAGTGCAGGTTGGCCAAGGAAAGTGCATTATGTTGCATTATCTGTGGGGACTGTAATCACTCTGTAGGCTCAGTGGTCTCATGACTTTGAAGCACGTGCTTCAAGAAGACTGCCTGTTCTAGTACTGGCCAGTTCTTGTGTGCAGCTGTGAAGGGTATCTGAAACAGCATGTATTCTGTTTTCAGCTGTATGAATTTCATTTACCTAGGACTTTTCCAAGCACTGCTACAAGGATATAAATAGCAAACATCAGATTGAAGCAAAATCAGTGAGGGATTCCTTATTGTCAGTCTCTCCAGGCAAATCCAGAGATAATTCCTGGGTTCTGAACTGAGCCCTTGGCCAATGACTCATTTTTGTTCTATTACTCTGAAGAGTCAAATTTACAACTCAAATGAGTACACCTACAGATATTATATCTTTAAAAATCTGTAGCAGGCTTGCTGACTACAGCTTAAGTTTCTTCAGAGTGAATAATTATGCATAATCTTTTTAAATTACCAAAATTATTAATTACTTTGAAAGATTTCTTCTAGCAAAAAGTAGATAGCTTCTCTGCCATATGACTGTACTTGCAATAATCAGTCCCACAGGTCAATTAAATGCTTCAGGCTTTAGTCAGCAAGCAGACACCCATCACTGCTGCATGTACTTAGATGGAATGGAAGTTATTGCTTAATTACTCCATTTAAGACTGGATGAAAAAGGGGTCATTACGGGTTTAAAGCTTTACTTTCGATTTATATGGCTTAGAATTATACTTACAAAGACAAGAGCTTTTCTCTTTGCATAAATTAATTTAAAATCATAGACTTTTGAGTGCTCTTCAGAAAGTAAATGGGATTCTGATTAATTTTAGTTCTGCAATTGCAGGACTTAGTAATGAACTAAATGTAGACTGAAATCATGAGGAAGTTGAAGAGATTTTCTAAAATAAGTGTGAAAATGTTAGATGGATCTGCTGTACATGTGCTTCTTTTATATGATACAACCAAATGGTTATATTTCCAGCCTATATAGTGGGGTCTGTGCAGTGCCTCCCTCAGCCTTCTGTGGCATGTGTTCACGGGGTGAAACCCATTACTCTAAAAGCTTAAAGTTGTCAGTGGAATTCTAGGAAAACAGGGAAATATGTGGTATTACATTTTGTAAAGAAGCAGTCTGTCTACTTTCAAGAGTTACATTTTTGTGTCTGATTTATTGCATTGCATCCATATGTATGGCTTATGTGCAGCTCCAGTACACTTGAATTGAGGAATGCCTACATTCTTCAAATAATTAAATAATTGTATACAATGTCCTTCTGTTTTTAAATAGATTCCTTTTGATTAAACTGATGAGTATTTTTACATAATCCAAATATCAGGTGTATGCAATGCGAAGTATTGCTAGACATAACAGTCTTCCTACTTTTAGTATTTTTTAGTAAGAATTTTGTCCTCACTATCCATTTTCCCTTGTGTGCCATACACCTTTACAACAGTAATGGTCTTTAAAGAAAATAATTCTCAGAAATAATACATCAGTCTGTCATAAAATTAAAAATTATTTAAATTATGGGGTTTTGCTGTTCGTTCATTGAAATTCTCTTGAGAATACATTGAAGTTTTGAATAGAGTTCACCTTTCTATCTGTTTTTCTTTTCAAATTGTTTGTTTAAACTGATCATTTATTTTTAACTGACTCAAGCAAATGCACAAGAAATAGAAATCAGTTTCAAACCATGAGTGCAGTGGAAACAAGTAGATGCTGCTTTGATTTTGATTCAGACTGGTTTTGTGAAAGCAGTGTTGTTATTTGAGATATCTTATCCCATCTTAACCTAAATGACAAAAATGTTATTCAAACTTAAGTGGCTAGTGTAAAATCAGTTTTACTATGTGGTCTGGTATTTCAGTAATACACACATGAACAATAATGCAGTATTTTCAGAATTTCATGTGAGAATGGTGACTTCTTGCATGTGTGAATGCTCAGCTGGAGCAGTCAGAAATGCAAAACACTGTCCCTTGTAATCAGGAGCCGTTGAAGGCCACGTAGTGTCACCCCGCTAGCTACATACTTCAGGTCTCCAGATTGTGCTCAAGAATGGCTTTGTTTGTCTGTAATTTGCACTGTTGCTTTTGGATATAAAATTGCACTGTCCAAATGAGCTGCAGCAGCATTCAGAGTGCTTTGTCCAAGAAGGAGAAAGTGCAGTGTGTGTAAAGAGCAACCTGTGGAAGAATGGGGACTAAATCAGCTAAATGGAAGTTTACAAAGATCAGAGCCATGTTTTCTTTAAAAATATAATGCCATGAGATTAAAACCAGAAAGTACCTTATATTCAACAAAGCTAAAAGGGTTATCTGTTAAGGACAAAACAAAACAATAAAAATAGACAGCTCCCTGATATGACTCAACTTGATTTGCTTAAATCAGACCACCCAACCACAGCATTCTCCTGGAATAGTATCTTGTACACAAAGCATACATATTTACTGTTAACCTCTCAGTGACTTTAGATAACATTTCTGGACACATGCATGGTATATTGTAACCCAGTTGCCAATATGAACACCTCAAGATATTTTTTCGAATAATATTGTTGTGGCCACCCAGTGAGCAGCCAGCTTTTATCTCTAAAGCCAGTTTGAAGAGTAATGGCAGCTCTGTGGTAGATATTAGCTGACACCTTTAAACTAAATCTTTTGCTTCACTGATCATCAGTCTCTGTGTTAAACAAGCCAAAAAACAAGCAGATAAAGGAGAGATCTGAGATTACTGTAAAAACTGCAATGATAAAAGGATTTGCCAGTTCAGAGTCATTTGCCATTTGCCGAGGATTCAATGTAACCACAAACTGGTGTTTGCTTTACCATAATTTCTCTTTATTTTCAGCCAGTGTCCTGTGCACCATTCTGTGCATAGCAGAATAATAATTTTCTTTCTAATGCCCAAGGCAGCTGGTGTGTCTTGAGTAAGAAGATTATATTTGCAATGGCAAGACAAGTATCTAAATACATTAAATTAATCTCCCAGTCCTCCTATAATTGAAGAACCTGGTTGTTGAAATTTTGCTGTCTGCTGGAGAATTTCAAAACCATGGCAGGGCTGGAGTCAGACTTTGATGGCCTCACAGTTATATGGTTATCCTTCATGCAAGTCACAGTGTAACAGAGGGCTCAGGTGGCAGGGACAGAAAAAAAATCCTTGTTACTGTATCTGCCAATCACAATTTGTGCTGGCTTCCTCCTAAGAGGAGACTGCAGCATTTCATACTGAAACAGAAACTATATTTTAAAACATTTCCTTAGTTGTTTTCTTCCCACTTTACGAGTTGAATGTATTATTACCTTGACAGGCAAAAGGGTAAATTTCCTAGTAGAGGCAAAAGCATAGTATAGATATAAGCCCTCCTGACAGTTATTCATAAGTAATTAGATCTCTGTGCTTCTGAACTACTTTGCTTTTTTTTCTATTCTTTAGCCCATTTCTTAAGCAATATAGAATACTATAAAAATGAAAGCAACTGTGACCAGTGTATTTTAAGTCTATCTATAGGAATAGAAAGGCTGCCAATGTCCTGGACTGAGTTTTCTTTTCCAATCTAAAACCTCAGTAAGGTATTTATTTAGATGTTCCTTCTGAATGGTGAATTTTTTAGTCTTTGGATACCAGAGAACAAACAAAGAAAATTTATGAAACAAGAAGCCCAAGGTCAACCATGTAGTTTTCTTTTTCCAAGATGCCTGATGTATTTTGACTGTATATATTGACTGTATTTTGTCAATTATTTTTTTCTATGCAGTTTTTTCACAGAATTGCTAAATGTTGAAGTGCTGAAAAGCTGCAGAACTGTTAAACAATTTAAAATGAAAATAAATAGCGGTTTCACACATTTGCCTGGCTTTCTTATCTTTGGGGTTTCTATTCATGCCTACCATGAGATTTCTTTAATAGTTTCCTGAAAGATCTGTGTTCTAGGAAAAGTATGTGTTCCCTTCATATTGTGTGCCATATTTTTTGATCTTGCTGCTAAAAATGTAGGATGAATTTACATAAAACCAAACCAGTTAAAATGAAGCAAGAACAGGTATATTCTAATGCTAGAATAAAAACACATCCATATAAGACCATTACACTGAATAGTGTAAAAATTAACAAAATAGCAAACACCCAAACACAAGAAGGAAGGCTATAAAATGGAAAAGCACTCTCCTTGAATAACAGCTTGCCCCTATTTTACAGATGGGAAAACTGGGGCGCGTAGAGAGCTTAATTGATTTCCCTAGTGCCACCCTATAAATCATTGATGTGACAAGGCCTAAAGCTGATTCTTTCTGAGAGCTGTGCAGCAAACTCTTTGCCTGACTCTCTTCAATAAACAGATTCTGAAAGCATGTTTTCTTCCATGCAATAATTTATACTTGATGCATGCAAAGCCTGAAGTATGAGCAGATAATGCTATTTGATTTGTGTTTTGCAAAAAGCCCTTCCAGATACTCTGTTCTACTTGATCTGCTTCCTTCATAAACAGATTTTCTGTTGCTGACTTCTTTCCTCATTCAATCTCCTTTCTCTTTGTGTAAATGAAATGGCATATCCTCTCTCCCAGGTTCTGCATTTATTTCATGCTCTCTTGAGTTTGGATCATATAACTCATCTCAACCTCTCTGAGAGGCTAACCTCTTCTTCATTGAAGCTAGGTCATGAATAATTTCCTAGAAAGTGAGGCATTACCTCTTCTTCAACCCTGGAGCAGAGGGAATATCAACTGTGCGTAATTATAACCAATAAAGGTAAACCTGTGAGTTAGGCCCTTTCTTAGCAATGGACTCTTTATATGAGAGAAAAATGATTGCATGACTTAACCAAGACCCCTCATCTTCCTTGCCTCTGTATGAAGTCCTTGTTTTCTTTAATCAATCGCATTTGTTAATGTAATTCATAAATGCTGGGCTTTGACAGCATCAAGCTTCTCTTGCGTGAGGATTGCTGGGTACTAGCAGCCTTGATGCTAGTGAATGAACCTTTCTATTTCCTGCCTTGCCATCTGGCCTTCATAAAAGGAAATAACCTGGGACAAACCTAGAATGAATTCTTGTTTTAGGAGCCTTTTTTTTTTTTTTTTGCCTTTAGAAGGACCATCAGGTCACTTGTGTCACACACTCTGGCTTATCTCACTGCATTGCAGCTTAAAGAAATTTATTTGGAAAACTGGCAAATTTATTACGTGGTCAGAATTTTTATGACAGAAGCTGAAAGATGTATTTTCAAAGTGCTTCAAATACAAATGTGACCAGTTATCTCATACTACCTGAAGAAGTTCTGTCCTTGATTACACAGAACAAATGAAAGGGCAAATATTTCCTTTATCAGAAGCATTTTTCAGAGTTTCCCAGTATTCCTTTAAAAATATAGCAAAAGCTCTATTCTCTCTACTGGTGTTCAAATATGATGGAATAGCAAAATCCACTATATAAAATGGCAGGTTTTTTTGGCAGACATATTTGTAAGTTGTTTTAATTTATGATCTTGAAAACTAAAAAGCAATATAAAGGCATGCCCAACTTCATGTTAATTATGAAGCTGCTGATATTCTCAGTTCAAATGTTGATTTGAAGGTTGAGTGGAGTTTCTCTTTGTTTGGACAAAAATTGCTCTTTCATTCTGCAAGACCAGTGCAATTACTCTGGGTCGCTGAGTTCTGTTGCCACCATTTTTCCAGCAGTTTCCACCAGTTTTCAATCACCAATCCCCATCTTTACTGGAATCCCTGTCAAGTTTCTAGAGTTTGAGAAACCTCTGTGACCCTGAGGTGTTTGTATAGTTTTTGACTTATTAGCTAGGAAAAATATTAGGATGAAAGTGCAAATATGTAGAGACTTGGATGCAGGAGATATTGGGAAAAATGTTATGTTAGCTAGAACTGATCAAAGTGATTAGTTTATGTAAAGTTATGTCATTTTTTAGTGTGGTGATTTGTGCTGCCATTTCTACCACATTCTTTAGGAGAAAGGAACAATACTATTTTTTTATTTACTTCTTTTTGGACTGCTAGCTTCATTCTCATTTCTTTCTCATTATAGTATGCTGTAATAATACTCCAGACATCGTGCTGGCGCTCTTGACAATATTTTTTGCTTGTGCAATATGAAACTTCCATCAGCACAGACCTCTTCACCAGTATAGGTGAGGAACCCAGCTACAGTTGCCAGGCAACTTTGTCTTCATAATTTCACGAAACAGTGTAAAATGTAAATATCATTCTTTTCTCTTGTCTTACATACCTGCTTCATTTTATCACCTCATGGAAAGTAGCTTATACCCTTCTTGCTGCTTCTGACATAGAAGTAAGACACTGATGATGCAAGGCTGATTCTGATGCAGAAATCTTTTTGGAGAATTCAATAGCTGGCTGTTAAAGTGTAAGAGGGACTAAAAAGATCTAGGCCTGCCTCCTTTTATAATGCATCTCTGTTGTTTAAAAGGCAATTTCAAGTTAATTACTAGCCTTTTGCCTTTGGAATCTGGCAGCTTATGGTTTTGTTGCCTTTACTAGTGTACAATAGAGGGAGAGGTGTAAGAGGTAAAAAGGGAGTAGATCTTAAAAGTGGAAAAAAGTAAGCTTCATTTTTTTTCATGGGGGCATCTGTTTTCCTTCTCCATGTTTGGAGTATCTTGACATGGAGCAAATGGAAACAATGGTTTGGGTTTCTTCTTGCATATGTGAGACAGTTCATAGAGTCCCTTCAGGAGCAGAACAAATTTCAGAGAAAATAAAAAGAACAATTGTCTTAGGCCAGGCATGGTAGAAAAGTCTAGTAAAACTATGTGTTGGGCAAATCAGTAAGATATAGGCAGGAGGAAAAAAGCCAGGAGAAATCCTACTGCTTTTGAGTTCTTAGTCTACACTTCTTCTGAGGAGTGGGAACGTTGTTTAGCCTTACTCAGTTTTTTCATTCCAGTCATGTATGGGAAAAATAATACTCTGAAGGGTGGAAACACAGAAGAAGAAAAAGGGCAGGACAGGACAATAAAATGCTGCATACTCCTGACCTTCTGATATGATCCAAGATTGAGCGAAGGCAATGGCAAAAACAAATGTGTGAACTTTTCTCACAAGTATTTCTACATAATTTTGATACCTTCGTAAGTTAGGCTTTGAGAACATTAGAATATAGCATTTACAGCAATTGTGGGAATACAACAGTGATTTCTGCCTAGTGTGCCACATTCATTAACACATTTTTTTTAATGAATGGTGATTTGTTTCCTGTGCCTCTGATTTTCTGTTGCATTTTGACTGTAATTAATGGGAGATTACTTAGAAATGGGAAAGAGCATAAATAGGAATTGGAAATACTTTTTTCCTTGGAGAATTGTTATATTTACATGGCACATTTCTATTTGTATTTGCAGGCTTTTTTCACAAAGGCATAAGAAGATCTTCTTTTCTTGAGGCCCTGTTTCACAGCTGTCAACCTCCTTTGTGGATGGTCTGCAAAAATCATAAAGATAGGCAGGGCCACTCCTTCCTTGAGTGTTCAAGACTGCTAAACAATGAATCCCCCATTTTCACATACTTAAACCACCCGTATTGCCATACCCACACAGAGGGTTAAAAAGATCTGTCACACAATTCATTCTTTTTCCTAGTTCTCTCCTGTTAGCAAAAACTTTGTTCCTTAAGAAGTTTCAGGCCTGTCTAGGTATTGTATTGTTTAGTGTGTATGTCCAAACCATTCTATTGGCTTAATTGATAAAATAGCCAGTACACTTGGTGGAATTGGAAACCTGCTAAGTGAGATCACAGTAGTCTGATTAATGATGTGATATGCACAGAACTACAGACAAAATATTTGACATCAGCTGTAATTTTTTTGTATTAAAAAAGTTTATAATGTGGTTGTAATACCTGGGTTAGAAATTCTAGCATGTTTCTTGTTGACCTATCTCAATAATTGATTTCCCTTGCAATTAAATTGTACAGCTGGTTCCTCTTTCTGTTGTATGAAAATCCAAATACAGCAAAGGATGTTGCCGCTTAATTTGAGGATTGTAGAAACCCTTCCAATTTTTAAGTACTTCTTACTCTCTGAGCTATATAAGGGCTTTTTTAAAGAGAAGATAGCACACACTGATTTAGTCCATAGTAGTAATTTCTTTTTGTTTTAGAGGAGAAGTGATTTATCTTACATTTTCTTGAACTGATTTATTTTCATTTCCTTGTATGGATAATAAAGAATTGGTCAGAATTTTCATTCTAGTATGCTAATGAAGAGTTGTTTCTTTTGCTTACCTTTTTTAGATGCAAATAATTGGCATATACTTCAAAAATAGTAAAATGCATCCTAAGTAGTTTGACAGTAGTTGCTATTAAATTCTAAACAACATAAGTCACACTACATTTATTATTATTTAATGACTCATTCACTTTGGTCCCTCTGTGAGCCCTTGATGTTCAGCATTATGCTGCTAGAAGTGTCAGCAGTTCTAGGGTCTTACCTTGCCTTAGACTGAAGAAACCCCCTGAAGAGTGTAATTTTTGATCATATAGTGTCTAGCTTCAAAATAAAAGAAAATAATACCATTATCCTATCCTCATTAACATTAGCAGGTTCTGATGATGTTCAGATGCTTTTTTTAGTAGCCTGTGATTCGTGTAGGCAGAAGGAGTTTTTATATTCTTTTGAAAAGAAAGCTGATACATATTTATGCCCTTTTTTAACTCTCACTGCCACCATTTTATCTTCCAAGTTAATTAACTCTCAATGATTTTTTATGTATTTTGTATGTTGTTAAAAGTATTAAGAGAGCTTTCAGTAGATTCTGGAGGAGGGTTGGATTTGGCTTTGCAAACAGGGTCATTTTGAACCTTTGTTTTTTTCTGTTTTATCCCATCTGCTCTCCCTTTCTTCTCAGATGAGATGAACAGAGAACCTTGGCCTCAGTTGTAGAATGAGCAGACAAATTGTAGTGATATTTTGGAGAGAAGTCAGACCTTTTTTTTTTGCAATCTTTTTGGTGTATTTGATTAAAAACTATCAGACTACAGATGAATTCTAGGAGCACCCAATCTTACTGGAGGGATCCCAGCATCGTGTCAGGGGAGACAAAACTGACTGTTGATATGAATCAGTGCTGTGTTCACTTTGTCATTTGTGTTCTCAAATCCAGTATTTTCATCTGTTCCTAAATTTTTCCTGCTTTGTTTTGTCTGCAAGGAAGCAACCTGTGGTTCGGCCTGCGATTTACTGAAGTGGCGCTTACACTGGGGCTTTTTATTATTCCTGGCAATTATTATTCCTTATTATTCCTGGCAATTCTCTTCCACAGCTGCTGATGCTGAACACAGCCTTGCATCGGTCTGTGCTACATCAGCACCCTCCTGACAGAGCCACTCTGAGCGCTTCTATTTCCGTAGTGTAGACAAGACTTTAGTCTGAGTAAACAGTTTGGTATTGTGAGTTCCTAAAGCAATTCCTGGAGAAGTTATTTGATAGGGTATTTACCAAGCTGATTTATAAATTCTCATATAACTGATACTTGCCTGGGCTTATGCAGCTGTTAAGAGAGATCACCGAAACAGGAATTGCATATTGTTGCCTTGGCAACTAGCACTTCATATTGTGCTTAAATCACTTGGAAATACACAGTATGTCTTAAGGAACTGCTTCCAGCAAAAACACCCAATCTAAATAATTCTAAATAATTTCACAGAAGAAACATAAGGATGGCCTTTCCTAACAAAGACCATCATTCTTTTAAGCTTGATTGCCTTGTTTCACTACAGGCTTAGCTTGTTATTAGAAAAAAAGCACAATAAAATTTAAAGAACCCATATATTTGTTTACTCATGCCACCATAATCCATCTGATTGCCAAATTGGCTGGAAGTTGAAAATGAAAAGATTCTCCTAAAGGCCATCTTCCATTCTATAAAATCAGCATTCATAGTATATGCTTTCCCATACTTTTATTTTTAATGTCAAGTTTTCTTAAGGGTAAACTCATTGTGTATTTTTTTTTTGTTTTATTTGTGAAATGTTAGGGGTATGTAAGGAAGACCTTAAACATATTTTACCTTCTCATATGTTTGTTGTTCCTATTTTGAGATGATATTTTTATTTAGAATTTTTCTGCTGATATTTGCAACAGTTTTATGGAGTTTGTTAAATCATTTGAAAAAGGAAGGAGAGTCTTTTGCCAGTAATACATTAAGGCAGTTGCTTGAGTGCTCATGCTACCTGATTGTCTCAACTACCAGTTTTGCACTGAGTATTTTATATTGCTGTAGCAACTCCCCCAGCTCTGTGGTCACTCCTCTGTGTAACAGTCAGAATTGGATTTTGCACGTGTGGAAACAGTGTTTCAGAGAGCTCAACAAAACAGCGTCTTAGCAACGGTGTGCCAGATCCAGAAAAAAGCCAGTTTCTGACACTTCATCCTTTTTCTGCTTAAATTGAGGTTTACAACAGAAAGATCCAATGAGAGAGACTGCTTTCAGGGGCAATATGTATCTCCCATTTCAGAAAACTTATTTTCCTTTTGTAATATTGTACACAGTCAATGAAATTTAGAAATGTAATATGACAGAGTTGTCAACATTCTACTTCTATTACCCCTTTTCTAGGCAATGAAAAGGAGAGACAAGCAAAATGCAAGCTTACAGAATTTAAAAGGAATCAGATATTTTGAGGACCAGTTGTCATTTTTAGGTCACCACTCATATCTCTGAATATAATTTTCATCTAAGCTGCATGGCAGGGTTTGTATGTGCTGGGAGAAGCTTTTTCCCAGCAGGAGACCAAATCAAAATGAAGCAGTCAGATGCAGGTGCACAGTAATAGACAGGATCTATTTACCCTGAAGCGTGAGCAGTGGGCCAAGAAAGCAGAAGCAGTCTACTTCTATCTCTCACCTCCTCTCCATACCTTTTCCCTCCCCCGTAACTTTGCCAACAAATTCATAAGGGGACCAAAGAGAAGGTGTTCACTTGCTGTTAATGAGCTGCAGTGCCTGCTGCCGAAGGTCTAAAGCACTTTTTTGTTATGCTGATTGTGTACTATTAGAGCTGGCTGTCTTTTAATTTATACCTAATCCTTCCTTCCAGCTTGCACTCCCTCAAGCCAGCCTGAAAAATGGTTGAAAGAGTTTTTTCTGTAGGCATCTGTTGCCTGTGTCCATTCTGAATTTTGAATTATGCTGGGGAAAGAACATTGTGGCTGAAACAAGTGTGCCTAAAAAAAATTTAAAAGCCATTTTCCTAGGTATTATTTCATAAGTCTTACTTTTTATGCAATCTTAAAAAAAAAATCTGCAGCTTTGTTTAAAGAAGGGCAGTTCAATAATGATGATTTAACAAAGTCAGCTGTATTGGTTGACAGTGAAATGAGACACCTTGCTGTGCGTTGTCTGCTTTTCACGTGGGTCTCCAGAGTTCATTAGTTAAGAGCTGAATATTTTCCTGTATGTGAAGACAACCACCCAGTGCTGTTTCCAAGGCTGAAAAAAGCCTGAGTAATATAAGTACAGGAAAAACACTGAAAAATTTGGTTTTGTTGCAGATTAGTGCCATTGTAGGACTGAGACAGCATTGTCTAGGTTTGGAAGGAAGAAATAGGGATACATGAATCCATGAATTCAACTGCTTACTCTGCAGCACTGAAGTGCTCAGGTTCTATGTTTCTGTCCCCAGGTAAAATGCACCAGACGTATGCTGTAAAGATTAATCTGACTGATTATTGTATGATGCAAAAGATATGGAACTCTAAATATTTATGTCACTCTGTTGTTGTAGTTTTGTGCAGGGGTTATGCACTGAACGTAACATAATAAAAAAGAGGCATATACCCATCTGGAATCGGACAGCCATTGTAACATGAGCCTTAGTGAAGTGGCAGCTGTCTGTGTTGTGTGCTAGTAAAGCATATTTATCTCGGCATAAAAATTGTCATGCACGGGAGATGAACTATTTTAATGTTACTGCTTTCCAATATCCACATTTAAATCCCAAACAACTTTGTCAGAAAGCTCTGAGATAAGTCCATGCTTTGTCTCCAAGATTACCTTCAGAAAGGGAGAGATGTATACATTCTAAATTTTGGAGGAGCAGTGCTGCATAGCAGAACAAAGCAGTACAAAGGAGATTTTGAAAAGACATGTGTTCTGGTATCATGAAAACAGGACCATTTCATAAGTTTCTAGAAACTTTGTCGCTTTTAGAGGGAGGCAGTGGTGTATTTTGACTTCTTTGTCAGGTGGAGAACATACCTACAATATGTAAACAGAAGACCTAGAGAATGATTAATTATAATTTTCAAGAAATTTGGCTTCTATTTACAGATGGAGTCACATGATTTATAAAAAGTATGTCCAGCAGTTAATTTCTCCTTTATCATCAAGAATACATAGTCTGCATAATTACTAAAATTTATTCAAAATAATTAAACTGCAACTGAAAAATCAGGAGAGAAGTAAACCAAAACTGATGTAGAAGAAACACTATCTACATTGCTTTTGCTTAAATTTTGTTATACTTAATAAAGTTCAAATATGTTTACCAGAAATATTTATACATCAGAATAATCTGCTAAAACCTGCACACATAAATTGTGGTGGTGTGTATTTTTCTTTGCTTGCTTTATGACATATTTAAATAACAAATACAGGAAAGCAGATTTTTATGTGGCTTCCAAGCCTTGTACTAAGTATGTTGCATGATGATTTGGGTCAGAATCCAAGCCAGCCTCCATCAAGAGAAATGGAGACATGCTTACTAATTCCACTATGAATTGAACTTAGTCTGAAGAAGACTTTGGCCATTGTCTCTAAATCAGTGGAGACGATACATGGGCAGTGTGCTTTCTTCTATGGGAGAAGTATAGAAATACAGTGGTTATTAATTTATATCTTTATAGCCAGTCAGATGCTCTGGCTGTAATAAGTAACAAATCCAAACTGTGCAATCATAGTCTTCATTGATAAAAAAAAATTATGGGGGGTATACATTACCTTGTGTGTAATCACAGAAGGCACCACTATTGACATGACATAGCAATATTCTGTCAAAGCATGTAAAAAGGGAAGGTCCTTGGCACCCAAACTGTTGCAGAGTTTAAAAATTGGTCTTGTGTTTTATGTGATTCAGTCGGTTTTGGTTTAAAAGAGGAACTTAATTTGACTGCAGCCAAGAAGGATTTTGGACATTTCTTGCTGTTCATTCGTTTTATAAAATCAGCCAACTGGAAAAACTGCTTTTCATTGTTTCCGGTAAAGGAAAAACTGAGTTAAAGAATTATCATGTCAGAATTTCCTGTAGGATAAATGAAAATGAAATAAAAGTTCCTAAATTATTTGATTATTAACTCTGAGATTTACAAACTTCCTGCTAATTGTTGCAGTGCAGGAAGTGATCAGACCCGCAGCAATTGTTGCATGGTTTTTGGTGAAAGCAAATTGCCTTTGTATAATTATGTGACCAGTCCACTTTGGCATGGGGGAGGTTGCTGGGCAAGGATTTTTGGTATCATTCATAAATATTTTCATAATGTCATCCATAAAGTAAAAAATAATGCTTCTATAGGAAACCTTTCCAAATTGAGATGCCAGGGCTGAGTTGCCTCAGTTCCAGATGCTTTGCCAGAATTGTAGTTCCCTGAGAGCTGGAACTCATGTGTACCTGTGGAAGCAGATGAAAGAATAGGAATAAAAGTAAGATACTGAACTACTTCTGCTGCTACATGCCTGAAAAAAAAATCATCAAAGTTATTATAATTATGACTGTTATTAGATATCATGTCTGGTTTCTGCATATTTAAATTCTGAGAGAGGTGAAACTTAGGCACTTAGAGATCCCAGGGGAATAATTTCAGAAATGATGACATATTCCAATTTTTGAACAAATTTCAATACCAAAGCTGTGTTCTGCGTACTTACATTTCTTCTTAATTATACTTGGATGCAGGATAGATAGTAATTTTCTGTCTTACAAATGCACGTAGCCAATTAGTCTTGTAGATCATGAATACGCAATGGCCTAACTCATTAAATGGAATTTTCCTTCTCTGTTGTTATGGCAAAAGAGTCTGCAAATAGCTGAGTGTTGTATCTCTCTGGGAGCTCAGCCTTGGCCAAGGCTACAGATCCATAACTTCAGCAAGTGGACAATTACTGGATTTACTTTTCATTCCTTACAGTGTGCCATGCTAGTCTTGTGTTTGTGTGTATCTGTCTGTCTGTCTGTATGCATGTACTGTAAATTGGTATAGGCAGTTTTGCTCCTCTGAACTTCTGGTCCTCAATTTAAATGCCATCATTCTGATGCTATGTGATGAATTTAGTCTTCCTGATTTCTTCCCATTCCCAAGAAATTCTGAGCCCAGAATCTCTCCCTCTGGCCCACTGAGACATGCAAACCTGACCTCTTTTGGCTTCTGGAAGCAAAGCTGAGAAAAACTGGCAGCATGTCTCTGAAGAAACCACATCTTATATCAAATGGTCTAACACAGGTGTTCTTGTCTTCTTCCCTCTGATTTTTATTTTTTTTTCTGCATAATATGCTTCCTATTCTGTCATCTCAGAGTATGAAGATAACACATGTAGCCTAGTCTGCCTCACAAGCAGGGTTCATCACCATGATGAAGGCAGACTGTTATGACCAGAGAGATCCAGGGAACCACAAGACAACTGAGAAATGAGTTACAGACCCAGTATTTCTCTGAGCCAGTTTTGCTAAGTTTCGGTGTCGGTAAATAATAAACAGGATGTGAGGACATGACTTGGTGATTGGCCTTCGTGCTTTTCAGTGGTAGCATGTTTGCCCAAGGGTGAATGTTGCTTATCTAACATTCTGTGCTCCTCTTTTTTATAATATTGCTGGACATCTGAGACTTGAACCCTTCAGTGCTACAGATGTTGAGTTGCGATTTTTAAAAGCTGTGGTTTCAAGTATTATAGAAATAACAAAACCTTTCAGTTTAGGGGAAATGTTTTCTGTAATCTTATTACTGGAGTAGTTATCTTGAGTGCCTTATTGACATGTTTTGCAAAACTACTCTGGGGATTTAAATGTAATGACTGTTTTCTTGAAAACAGTAATAAAAAAACCACCATGCTGTTGGTTACACTGGATTTTTACTAAAATTTGAGTATGTTTTATCTGTTGTTATTTGTAGTTGCAGACTTCCCAGAAAATGGAAATTCTAAATGTGTTATAAACAAGTCTTAAACACCTCTTAAAAGTATGCAAAAATATACATATTTTGTACTATTAGGATACTGTTACTGGGTCTGGAACTGGGGATTTTTGCCCCTTCTGCTGTGTACCCCACAACTTGTGGTTCTGGGGAGTGAAGGCTATCTGCCTTTGCGGAAATGAGCTGGGTGCTCGCTGTCTCCCTCACTTTCCAAGGTTTACTTTGGGAGTGTTCCAATAAATGCAGGAGAAAGGGAAGACAAGAGTTATTCTGTGAAATCTTTTTTTTAGCAAGTGGAGAATTGTATACATATCTCAGGTGTATTCATATGCATATACATATATATGCTGTAATGCAGATGTGACATTGCTGTTCCTATTTCTTAAAGTTCTATTTTCTACAATTTACTGTAAGAGAAAATCCTAATCTTATCTTTTACTGCTTGTACCTTAAAGAATCAAAATATTATCCTCTCTGAATCTTGCAGAGTTCACATGGAACTTATGATGGAGATGTTAAAACTTGTGTGTAACAGTTGCCACTAGGATGTGGTGGGAATCCTTCAGGGAGAGGGGAGGGGAATGTAACTTTGCTCATGGTTATTAAAACTGTGGAGTAAAATGTGAAACCTTCTTGAGTCTCAGAATAGTAATAAAAGCAGTGAGTAAATTTAACTTGCTAGACAGTTGTAATTTGCAGAATGCATTTGTCAAATAGTTTGGAAATAATCTAGAGCACATTTAGATGGAAAAAGTAGAAATGGGCTCAGACTAAAAATGTGAGCTAAATGTCCTTCCCAGTTTGCAGAAATTAAGCTATATACTTCATCATAAACTCAGTAATGGACAAGACCATAGGGAGATTTTGAACTTCAGGGAAAGTCAGATTTTGTTCCATATCTGTTTGGTCCCTAAATGCAACTGATTTGTCTTCGAGTCTTCAATTTAATTTTTAAAATTGTTGCTTCCTTTGAACAGTGTTAGTGCATTTGGAAGTTGAGAAGTGTAATTGAAACACAGATCTTTCCAGACCAATGTTTATTTTGCTTTTAGTATGTTGGGTCTGTGAGTTGTTAAAAACTTTTCTTTTTGAGTCTTTGTAATATGCAGTGTTGGCTCCATGGCCATGGAAATTGGTGTGATCTCATGAGTACAGTGAAATGAGATCACCAAAAGGGAATAAGGACATGCCCCAGCATTGTAAATAACAAGTGCGACTTTTAAAGAAAAGACACCCTTTTGGTGATTGATTGCAGATTTTTTTCATTAAGTGGATGAAAATGTAATGGACTTTGTTCACATCTGACATTTTTATTTGCTATCATGTTAATAAGTAAAAATCAGTTTATATTTCTGAAATGGATTTTCATGTTAGGCCCCTCATTTTTTTCATTACAGCCCCTCAGTTCTATCCCTCGATTCTTTTAACCCTGTCAGTTTTAGACTCTTGTAAGTAGGGTTTTCTCTACTCCACTTTCTTCCTGATACTGAGTTTCCTCAGAGAATTTGATTGTTTCTGCTAAGGGCATTTGTTTGTAGCTGAAGTTCTCAGTATAATTCATTGGTTTTGATTTTTAATTTTTTTTTCTGAGTCATCTCTCATCTTCTATTTTCCAGGTTGGTGAGAGGCAGAGAGTTCTGGTAACAGAAGAATCCTTTGACTCCAATTACTATGTTGCTCACAATCCTTTCTATGAGCAGGTACAGTTAAATCAACCAAATAATATATTTTTGTTTTATCTTTGCTTTCTGATAATCTCAGCAACACAGTGTGTCAGGATAAAAAAAATCTAGTAGAGAACTAAGAAGCATTTACCAGGAAACCAGGAAACATGTGACCATCAAGACTTTTTTATTAGATAATTTGTTTTATTATTGTGTTGTAAATATAATTTACCTGAAATTATGTTAAGAAATATACAGTCGATGTTTGAGTGTACAGCGTGGTATAAGAAGCTGTTAATTGTTGCAGTAATTTTAATTGCAATGTCCCCAAAGCACTGATTTCTGAATAGTTGAGTCATGACAATTTGCATACGTCTTTCTGAGAAGTGTTTCAGGCAGTGCAATTTGAAAAAAGAATTCTAACAATGGAAGGTTCAGAAACTTTTTTAGATTAACATTAAGCATGACATGTTGTGTTTCATAGAATCATACAGTGGTTTGGGCTGGAAGGGGCTCTGCTGGCCACACCTCTTTGGATGCAGCCCAGGATACAATTGGCTTTCTGGTCTGCATGTGCACATTTCTGGCTCATGTCCAGCCTCTCATCCACCAGTACCCCCAAGTCCTTCTCGGCAGGAAAGTTCTCACTCTCCATGAGTTCTTCTCCCAGTCTGTACGTATGTCTGGGATTGCCCCAACCTGGCTGCAGCACCTTGCACTTGGACTTGTTGAACCTCATTATGTTTTTGTGGGTTCACTTCTCAGGCTTGTGTAGGGCCCCCTAAATGGCATACCTTCCTTCTAGTTTTTTGTCATTTCCTTCTGTGTACTTCCTGTAGATAAATTCTTGCCACACAAAAACATTATCTTTGAGCTGGGAAGGAAGCACACGCATCAATTTCACAAAATTGTTATTTTTGCTCAAAAGTCGATGACTTGCTTAACACCAATAACATTTGCTTTCCTGAATCATCATGATTTTATTCTCCATTTTCTTGCACTAAGCTGCCTACAATTTGCTTTTGCTACCATTAGGTATTCTGTTTTCTGAACCTGGGGAGATTATAGATGATGGCTGTGCTTTCTTCTGGTTTAGGGTTATGTTACAGAATTTATTTATTTGTTTTTTTCTTAGTAGTAAGTAACATTACTATTCTTGAAATATCTGTTTCTGTTAGATATCTGGGTCACTAATTATTTTCCTTGCTTTCTTTTTTTTTTTTTTTTCTTTTTTTTTGTGTTACATATCCAACTTAAGTCTTATGTATTAATGCTACTTGATTTTGTCTAAGTCTTATGGATTAATGCTCCTTGATTTTGTAGCTTATCAGTCAGAGTTGAGCAACGTGGTCTTCCACACAGAGATTAAAAAGAAATGTCCAGGGACTTTTTTGTTCAATCCTTGTTTTATGGAAGCTTAATTGATTAAATGAAAAGCAATATGTCCGGGAAACAAAGTGTTGATTTTTTTATGTTGTGTTTGTACAGCACCTAATACAGCTCCTGATTGGGACTGGTAAAGAATTCATGAGATTCAAATAGTCGCATAGGGACTCATTTTAAATTCTATTAGGGAAGAAATGCTTCCCATTAAGAAAATGCAAATATTTTCCCTAAAATCTTATGTGTGGCATGTTTCATAAGGATGGTATCCTACTGCTCACCCAGGTAAGCACAAGAATCCATGCTAGTAACTAAGATTAATAGCAGTAAATTGAATGATAGTAAATTGAAAACCACTCTAAAGTCTAATTATTATATTATATATTATTTAAGCTGAAGCTCAGAGTCCTGGTATAGTATTCTGTTAACTCATATGGTTATCAAATGTATTCTGTCTTCACTGAACTCATCTATACTGAAAGAATTTGCTGTTAAACCCACATCAATAAAACTATGCAGACAGACTTAGTGGTAGAGCTGCAGCTGACATTTCTGGAGGCTTAGGTGATACAGTTTACATTGAACAGAGTAGTCTAAAGTGACCAAAGAGGGCTTTGCCAGATCCACAGCCAAGGTGAGAGTTTCTGCTGTTTTAACTTAGTTTCTTAGAAATACCATTGAGGGCTTTTTCTTATCAAATACTAAAAAATATCTGAGTGTATACCAAGCCTGGATGCTTGGTTGTTTATGGTATCTCCCAGTTATTTTCACTTAACCTGTTTCTTTCTTTGAAGTTGGGTTTATATTTAGTTACTTCCTTTTTTTCGTGAGGAAATGGAAGATTTACAGAGGTAATGAGCCCAGCGTGTACTCAACTACCTAGTTTCCCTTTGACTTAAATTTGCCCAAGATGAGTTACTTGGGAAGAACTGTGATCCAGTCACATTGTAACACTCCCCTAGCATTAGGATCCTGACTTTGTGTTTGCTTAGTCTCCGCTTGCCTGTCTCCAAAAGGCAAAGATTTCTGCATTTCTTGGAAGATGCTTAGGAAGCTCAGCAGAATTCTAAGATCTCGAAGCTCTTACAGTCATGAACATCTTTAGCCTTCAGGAAAGAAGGGAAACCACTGGTGGTCATTTCCTCAAAGTGGGACGATTAACAGTTGTGATAGGTGAAAATGGAGAGGCAAAGAAATGGTCTCCAAATATGGGTAGCACAGATTATTTTGTCTGAAAGTCCTCTACACATGTAGTCCTAAAAATTAAGCCATTTTAAGGCATTTGAATTTCAGCATCAAAGAATCAAGACAAAAAGATAAGATCTTTTCCTTTGAAAAGCTCTACTTGGCCCTGGTGAGGCCACACCTGGAGTGCTGTGTCCAGTTTTGGGCTCCTCAGGACAAGAGAGACACAGGGCTGCTGGAATGGGTCCAGTGGAGGGCAACAAAGATGATCAAGGGACTGAAACACTCTCTCATGAGGAAAGGCTGAGGAAGCTGGGCCTGTTTATCCTCAAGAAGAGGTGACTGAGATAGGATCTCATCGATGTCCATAAGCATCTGAGATGAGGGTGTCAGAGGATGTTTCCAGGCTATTCCTAGGCGGTGCCAAGCTGTAGGACAAGAGGCAATAGGCAGAAACTGATGCACGGGAAATTCCCCCTGAACATGAGGAAGAGCTTCTTTACTGTGTGGATGACCGTGCACTGGGGCAGATTTACCAGAGAGAGTGTGGAGTCTCCCTCACTGGAGAAATTCCAGAACTGTCTGGGTGCAATCCTGTGCCATGTACTCTACAATGACCCTGCTTGAAACAGGGAGATTGGATCAGATGACCCCTCTGAGGTACCTTCCAACCTGACCCATCCTGGCATTCTGTGTGTGGATAAGCTTCAAGTAAATGTTATTAACTAACATTTAATTGATGAAATGTTCATGATTCAATTTTGCATTGTAAACAGTATAAGAAACATAATTTCATTAGGAAATTACTCAACTTTTCTTTTTCAACTGCTTACCTATTTTAGAGCCATTTTAAGTCCATTTATTCTTCCATTTCAAAAAACTTGTATTTTGGACTCTTTCATTTTTTAAATGCATGTCCTAGGAAGATCTGTTTTGTGCTTTTTTTGTGAAGTGGGACTGTCTGATATCATGGTTGTGCAAATTCAGGAAAGAGTGGCATTAGTTGCTGACCCAAGAAACAGTCATCTATTTTTACAGGCATTCATTGTCAGTCATGCATCTCAGCAGCAAAGGATCTGACAATCAAAATAAAAGCTTGTGCAAAGAGAGAGAAGGGTATACTTTCTGTCCTGAAGTCTTTACAGACTCAGAAAAAAATTTTTTAATAGTGTCATGGGACAGAGATGAAAATGGGACGCTTTACAGCAGTCTGTTAGAATTTTGTAGTACAAATGTCCTTGAGAACTGTTTGGGTCTGGATTCAAAAGCTGCAATTCAGGCCAAACTTTCTTATCAATCAAAAAGCATGACTTAAGGTTGGAGTTGAAAAGAGCTGAGCTAACACTGCAAAGCTCTTGTAGAGTGCAGGCTGGAGATCTTACTGGTCAAGTGTGCCAGGACTGTAGTGTACGCTGGTGACTAAAATGTTTAAGTTTTAGGATTTTCTCTGATGTTTATCAAAAATCTGTTTTCTGAATGGATACTAGAGACTCTAATGTCCCTTGCGGTATTTAGTAACTATATCTTTATTTTATTTGAAAGGTTCTTGTGCCAAAGGATCCTCTCTTAATGGGTAAGATGGTAGAAGTGAATATTTATGAAGCTGGGAAACATTTTATGAAGGGGCAGCCAGTATCAGATGCCAGAGTTCATACTGCATCCATCAGCAGACCGTTAACGAAAGGAGAAGTTTCTGGTTTAACAGAGGTGAGTAAAAGACATTTTCTGCTTTACTACACTGGCAAACGCACAGCTGTTCAAGCAAAATGATTCCATGATATGTATCTGTTATCATTTTATAGTTCCCATTTATATATGCATGAAGCTTTAATCTTTTCTGACAGATTGAAATCTGAATTCAAAATATGTTTTTGCTGATGCCTATAGCTTTGCTTTGCTGACTATAAAGGCAATAATACACTTGTTTCTTGTTTCTAGATGCAAGATGGGGAAAGAACTTACTAGAATTGAAAAGATTAAACAGTAATTATATCATTCAATATATTTCAGTTTAGTGGAAGAATGTATCAGTTTAATTTTTTTACAAAGCTGTTTTTTAAAAAATATGTATTGATAACATATCTGTTAAAACAGGTCTAAACACTATTCAGAGATTCAAAATTAATTGATGGGTAGAGGTGCAGAATATTTACAATATATTTTGGGAAAAAGGTCAACATCTGATTTAGTAATGTAAAAAATGGAAACTCTTCTAAAAAGAGATCTGATTCTTATTTTACAGCTCAGTAGATATGGCTGTTAGCCAAGTATTCTCATACATTTCATGGAGCTCTAGTTGTAAAAGCTGATGGAGTGTGAAATGAAAATGTGTATCACATTTCTAAGCATCATTTGATGTCCTTTCTCCAGTACTGTTGTTAGGATCTCCAACAAATATGTAGCACATGGAAGAATGATAATTGGCACTTTATCAGCCACCTTACTGCTTTTACAGTAAATTGCTGATAAGTATTAAAGTATATATATGTCCTTGTTTATGTTCTAAGTAGTCACATTTAAATAAATCATCAAGGCATACCTGAGGTGACCAGTGTTAAGCTAAGCTCCTTGGTCTTTTGAATAAGCCTGGCTGTGGAAACACAGAGCAGCAATAATGCACTCCCTGTAATGCACCTACTGTAACGTGTTCAGCAGACACTTAGGCACAAACACATTACTAAGCTCTCCATTATATTGTCTGTGTGTATGTGTATATCGGCCTGATAAGGGTCTGTAAGAGATAAAAAACAGCCAAAACCTTAAAATTGTCTGGTTGGACTATGTGGCTATTTAAACACAGCTGATTTTTTCATCAGAATGTTTTTTTTTAAATAATCTCCTGGAACAGAACCAAGACTGTCATTAAACTGAGTATGTGCTGCTAGAAGCTTGTAGATGGGGACAAGCAAGCAGACTCTTGACTGAATTTTTTTATGTTAAAATTAGAGGTAAAATTATTAAAATCAAGGATACTAATAATTTCCATGGGGACTCATTGAGATATATAGATCTTGTACTGCCCTTTGGATAGGCACGAACAAGTACATGGAATTCCCCCATAAATGGCTGCAGCAAGCAAAAGATAAGGCAAATTGCTTTTCATGACTTTTGTGGTTACCAGTGCTCCTTCAAGGGAGTATCTTCTATATGATTGGTCCACTGGAAATGTTAGGAACTTTTGTTTAATGGAAAAAAATAGAATCTCAGTAAATGGAACATCTTTGGTACATAGAAGCTGCAGCTGAAAGCTTTTAATCACACTTGGCTAATGTATAATATATACAACATGAACTGAAATTCTTAGTGGGAAGTTCATCCTGAAGAGTCATATATATAAATAGAAACTCAGGAACTTTCTTTAGATTTCCAGAAAAAAACAGTCCATTTGCCACAAAGGTTACCTTGGACTCCTGGCTGGCTGCAAGATACAATTTGGGTTGCTCTCTTCAGTTAGACTGTGGGGAAACACTTCCTGCTGTATGTCTATCAAGACATACAATGCCAATCAAAGATGCTTTGAGCAAGCTAAAAGGGGCAACATATGAGGGAGCCTTATGTAGCTTGTTACGTGCACGGATGGCAGGTAAAAGACGAAGGAGGCAACTCAGAACTGATGAATTCAGATTTCTCAAAAGTAGCAAAATATCTTGGATCTTTAACAAGACCCCAAGTGTCTCCACTAGGTTTTCTGCAGCTTGCAGAACTAAAATCTTGGATAAATTTTCCACTGTGCACACATACGAGCAAGGATTAAGGTCTGCTCATTATTAATGGTGTTTTCATTAACTTACATGGGCCACAGTAAAAGTGTTTCAAAATGCATCGTAGCTGTACTTCTCTCTAATGAAGAATATTCACAGGAAGAGTGAAAACTTTTGAAACTGTAGTTTTTAAGGAAATTAATCAATTGAGAGCACCATCATGTGAGGATGTCAAAGCAAGTCATAAACTCATCCTAAGCAAGAAGGTACTTCTAGAGATGCTGTGAGAAGTATCTCCAAAGAATCAAGGCTTATCCGCAGTTGTGTGCTCTCTTTCTCATCTGATACATTACCCTCAATAATTTTTTCTGACAAATTCAGAGTGAGCACCACAAGCAACATGTGTGTCTGAATGAACAGTTGTAGACCATTTTTTTTACCTTTTTGGCTGCATGACTCTGGCAGCAAATTGGTCCAAAGAAATAAAAGAAGTAGGTCGCCAACTGGAGTCAACAGATTTGACTGAAAAAGAGGGAATGCAAAATGCAAAAACACAAAGGACAATTTAGTGTGTCCATAAAATATTCACACATTGTGTCTGTGACAAGTAAGGAGGGAAATATATATAGAATTAATTCAGAGTATTTCTAGCATTTCATGCTTTTTCAGTGTATGAAGAACACAGCTAATACATATATCCATGAATGTACTAATGATGTAGAATGTCTTACAGTTATTGTACTCTTTAAGGAAAAAACTGTAACCAAGTACATGGTGGAAGGTCTTGACATTTAATAATGTTAGGCTCTGTGGCAGAATTTGGGATCGGAAGGACAGAAGAGTCTTGGAGTCAGCAGCTTGGGTTAAAAAGCTGTCAAAGCAATCAGACTTAGCAATTGTTGTGGACATACTAAGTAGTAAAATGCACAAGTATTTGCCAGGATTTTTTTTTTTTAACTTCAGCATGAATATTCTTATAAAAGCCACTCAAAAGGGAGTGATGTCTCTCCAGGTGGCACAATGATGGCATTTTACAGGATGGTTGTTTGGGAGGGCAAACACATTTGGAAATTTCAGTTGACAGATCTACTATAGACTTACTTGGGTCTAAAATGGACAGTTGCTGATTCAGTAAGAGAACCATATTTAGAAGGCATACATTGCAGAGGATATATAAGTAAAAGTTGAAGTCAATAAAGCATGAACATGTGTAAAGGCATTTTTGGATTTGGTTCTAGTAAATCTAATGTAGGATGTATGTGAACTGGACGTTAAAAAGTAGTGCCAGTAACCTTAAAATGAACATTCAGACAAAACAAACCTGTCACAAGTTACTAACTGCGATTACAAATATCAGTGAATAAGTATTTCAAAGCTCTGATTAATATTTAGTTAAGTTTCACAAGAACAAAAAGACGATGTAAATGCTGTAGATGTTACATCCTTTCATTGAGATAGGCTTGAAGCTGACAAAGCATTTAGAGTGCATTTCAGCATTTTGAGATTCAGAAAGCAATTTAGCATGTTTTCTATGTTCTTAAGCACTGTGGTGAATTTGTCTTTGAAGATTTGGAGGTGGGTTTGCAATGCACATAGTGTTGAGTATATTATCTTTGGATAATATTTTTGAAAAGTCAGCAGTGTGTGTCAACAGTCTGAATGTAATCTAATTTAAAAAAAAACAATTTTAATATTTGTATTAGTTTTATTTGGCCATATTTAGGGATCTTGACTGTTTCTCAGCAGCATAAAATAAAATACCTAATAAATGTATCCTGTTTACAGACAAATGTTTGCCCAAAACTAATCACTGAAAAAAAGTAAGAATCCGCAAGAATATGATCTCTTGTTAGACCAGAAATAGAGTATGTTATGCTTCTGTACTCCAAAAATAATTCTGGTTGTTTACATATGTTCTGTGACTAGAGGAAAAAAATACTGCAAGATGATAAATATATCAAGAAAAGACCAAAGGGCTGAGGGATAAAAACAAAAGGCTGGCTACCTGCCAGAGTTGTAATACATTGCCAGAATCAAAGCCCCATAAGTCTGAGGGTCTTTGGTGAGAAATTTTAATCAGATGGAAAATTAAGGCAAGAGAAAAAAAAAATTAACAGGCTGTTTAATCCCCAGTCATGATTATTTTATGTTCATAGTTCATGTTTCTATAATGCATCTATGACTGACTTTCTTTTCAAACAAATATAGGCACATATTTCAGTTTTCTGTTTTCCATTGGTTTCTGTGATGATATTCTCCATGTCTAACACTTCCCCTGTGAATGGCATCTGCTGTGAGCCACCACTTACAATGTCTCCTTTTGTGAGTCCGGGATCTTGGTGCACATCTCTGTGTCTCCCAGGCCTTGGAAATACTTACAGCTGGCCTGTTAAGCTAATAGCTATTCAAGCCATTGGGCTCTTTGGAGGAAATGAGGAGTGAGCCACTGATTTTCAGTTAGCGACCAATTATTTGGTCATTCTTCTTGTTCCTGTTTTCTCTCCTGTCCTCCCTGCATTTTAGTTGAAGTAGGTTATTGTGGCATTATACTTCTGGATACTAATGAAAAAGATTTATGTTACTGGTCTTACATTTAGCCACAAATATTTTCTAGCTACATGAGCAAAAACATCACCCAACCTTTTTTTATGATGTTAAGAACCAGGAAAGACACATATATCAAACACTTCTTTATAGCCTGCCAGAAAGAAAATTCACAAAGCATAGCTTAAAGGAAACTCTCTGATCTCAGGTAGAAAGGGTGCTTCACTTGCAGGCAAAATAAAATGAAGAAGGGGGCAGAAAATGTCTTCTGCTGGAACAGAAATGAAAGAAATCACATCAGAATTAAGATCTCTGCCTTGGAAACTTCCTTCAAGTACTTGGAGTGAAATGTGGAAGATGTGCATTAATTAATAAGTACAGTTTTTACATGTGCTGGAGTTTCAAAGTGGTGCAAAATTTGGTTCCTGAACAGGAACTAGAGATGAGAGATTTATGGCAAAAAGACAACGAGGAAGCAAATTTTAGATAAAAAAATGGCATAAAGGTGTGAGTAGAGGAATCTTTCATAAAATTTCAGAAACTGTAGAAATTATGAGATATGCTTATGAAAGATTGGCATTTCCAAAGAAGAAAAATAAACTAATATAGAATATACCTTTTACCTCTCTCAGAAAGCTACTTTGCAAAGGGCTCTTTGTGTCACAAAGTCCAAGAAAGGGCAATATGAGAAATGTGGGGAAGTTTCTATTAAAGAGAAACATACTGACACAAAAAGGAACATTTTCTATGTAAAATCATTTTCAAGTAATGCTTTTTGAAAATCTGATGCACTACTTGGTGTTCTTGCATTCTTAGGAACATACCTTTGTTAGTTCAGCTGAACTCTCTCCCACTTTCTGATACCTTTTTCGTGACACTAAGCTGAGTGGTGCTGTTGTCACGCCTGAAGGATGGAATGCCATCCAGAGGGACTTGTACAAGCTCAAGGACGTGGCCCATGGGAATCTCATGATGTTTAACAAGACCAAGTGCAAGGTGCTGCAGGGCAGTCCCTGGTATGAACACAGGCTGAGGAATGAACAGATAGAGAACAGCCCTGCCAAGAAGGACTTGTGGGTGCTGGTGGGTGAGAGGCTAAACATGACCTGGCAATCTGCATTTGCAGCCCAGAAGACCAATCTAATCCTGGACTGCATCAAAAGCAGCCAGCAGGGGGAGGGAGGGGATTCTGTCCCTCTCTTCTGGTAAGTGCTGCATCCATCTCTGGGGTCCCCAACACAGGAAAGACATGGACCTGTTGGAGCAAGTGCAGAGGAAGCCACCAAGATGATCAGAGGGATGGAGCTCCTCTCCTATGAGGAAGGACTGGGAGAATTGGGTTTGTTCAGCCTGGAAAGGAGGAAACTTTGGGTTAACCTAATTGGTCTTCCAGTATCTGAAGGGAACCTGCAACATAAATGGAGACGGATTTTTTACATGAGCAGGTAGTGACAGGACAAGGGGGAATGCATTCAAACTGAGAGTAGGCTTAGATTACACATTAAGAAAAAATTCTGTACTGTGAGGGAATGAGGCACTGGAACAGGTTGCCTGGAGAAGCTGTGGATGTCCCAACTCTAGAGGTGTTCAAGGTCAGGTCGGATGGAGCTTTGAGCAACCTGGTTTAGTGGAAGGTGTCCCTACCCATAGCAGGGGAATTGGAAACAGATGATCTTTAAGGTCCCTTCCAACACAAACCATTCTATGACTCAATGATTCTCTGAAAGAACTGATTGTAGGGCTAAGTGTACAAGTACTTAGTGCTTTTGCATGTATTAATCTGTTTTATTTAATGTGTTCCTTGTATTCCCTGCCGGTTGTAAATAGAGGTCATAACAGATGGTGTAAAATCCTTCTTATTTAACCTTTTTTTCTTACATTTTCTTCAGTTCTTTCATGAAGGTTACTATAAAGTTAGTGTAGTAAGAGCTGTATTTCCTTTTGAAGAGCAGAGCTCAATGCCATCTATGGGTGTTTTTTAAAAGGACCTTTGAAAGTCTCATTTTTTCCTGAAAATTGTCATGTGCTCTTTCTTAGATGCTGATTTTCATGATCTACACATTATCTGCATGCTGTATTGACTTTGTTTATTTGGGGAATTGAGTTGACTTTAATACTTCTTCTGCTCGGAAGCCCATTTCTTGGCTTAAAATTTGAAACTTGCAGTTGAGTCTTTCTTTATGAGTAAATTTTTTTTGCTGAGTTTAGGTAAGCACTGGCTTGAATCGCATGTAGTGGTTGGGGAATTTTAATCAACGCTGATCTCTAGGAACATACTTAGCCAATGTCTGTGACAAACACTTGAGATGTAAGTCAGCCCCCTTGGGTCATGGGCATGGGCTAGGTGACTTCTTTGTTTCCAGCCTTATCTGCTATAATTCAATGAACATTTTAATTTAGCCATTTGATGACTCCCAAACTGGAACAGAAGTAGCGCAAGTGTGTTGATCAAACACTTTTCTCTGCCCTGCTTAAAGGGCTAAAATATACAGAGGTGATTTAAGAGAGCAAGCCCAAGAGCCAGCATAAGACCTTCAGCAAGTAGTTTTATCCTGGCATCTTTAATTTAATGGATGTGTTGTCTTTCTTCCCATCCCTCTGGCAGGGCTGAATTTCAACTGCAGTGATCAAAGCTCAGCTGAAACAACACATATTACGTAGATCCTTTTCAAACAAATGCTCACCACAGTCCATTTCAGGTGAAAAAATCTGAACTTTAATTTATTTACTTTTCATTTCCTCAACAGACAGTTATTTTGCTGAATGTCACTGTTCAATCACTTAAAATACATAATTATGTTAATCTTGTGCAGTTCATGCAATAAATGGAAATAGTAATGGCTGGGAGGATTCAACTCTAAGGCATTTTCTGGAGAATAAGCAAAGGTTAAACAGAAATGTTCTATCCCTCTGCCTTCGGAAGTAAAACTCTAAGTGCTAAAATAGTTCTGCCATTTTTGTGTATTATTTCTAGTATTCAACCTGCTGATGCTGCACTGTGAGCAGGTTCTGCTCTCTATTGGCACAGGGAAATGTGTAGCCATGGTAATTTTAACTGCTTGGCACTCCCTGGAATATTTAGGAGATCCTTTTAAAATATTTTTTTCTTTTCCATCAGATCTCTAACAAACAGACTTCGGGAAAAATTAAATAGCATTTGGTTTTGGTAATCCTTTATTGTTTAATATACCAATGTTCAGTAAGTTTTAATTGGCTTTCAGGAGAAAAGTATAGCAGCCACAACTTTTCTCAGTTTTTATGTTGTCTTGGAAGTCATCTACATCCAGTCCACAAAAATCATCATAGGTTTGAATTTTATACCTCTGCAGCAAAGATATTTGGAGGATATTCAGCCCATGTGTACATTTTATCTCTGTTTGCAGTACTTAGTCATCCCTTTTATTTTTATTAGTACTCCTTAGATCACCAAAAAGCACACTTAGGCAGAATTTCTCTCTCCATTGCTTCCCTATCTCTCCTTTCCCTGTGAGCAAATAGAGTCAGAGGCATCAGATATTTATGTCTTGAGTGGATGTTATTTCTATCTTTATTCCTATTTCTATCTGTTCCTCCTTTATTGTAGCTGTATTTAAAATAGTCTTTTTACATGAATACTTGAAAGGGACAGCACAAAAAAGGCCCATGTAGCTCATGGGCTTTCCCCATCACCAAATGGAAGGTCAGTAGGAGGTTTGAATTTACATGTACAAAGTTCTGGAATGTTGAACATCCACCTCTCAGAAATGTATTTGTTGCCAAAACCATTGAAGTGAGATGATTCATTACCTTTGAGATTGTTTTGAAGGGCAATAAAAATTACAGTCATGATATTAAGCTATTTTTTTTAACTAAAAACTGTTTTAAAGGTGTAGCTCACTTCAAAAAATTACCAAACCATGTTGAAGGTAAACTACTATGTTCTGTAGCCTTTAATATTATTACATGTTCAAAATCTTTATTAGATTATGAATAGATTAATGAGTTTCTAATAGTCTAATAATCATGCTTTGTGCTCTTGCTTATTCCCTTTATGATAATGAGAATTGCTAAGGTATACATAAATTTTGCAAGTAACTTTTTTCTTTTATTCTGACAAATCTATTGAAAAAGCATTGAACTGCTCTGCAATATTAGGATTAATTGTGAGTTATAGTAGGATACCCAGATAATTTTTAATCATAATTTTCCAGTCAGACTTTTATAATACTTGGATGCAGTGATTTATATTTGTGCTTTTAATATACTTATAAGAGATTTATTAGAAATTGGAGATTTTTGTTTTTAATTTTGTGGTGTCAAGGGTAATAAGGTAAGGAAAAAGCGTAAGAAAAAGAGGAAAAGGCTTTTCAGTAAGAGAAACAAATTTTGTGTGGTTTTGTCACTACTAAATTATAGTTGGGGAATATGTCTGGATATAAAAATTTAAAGGCACATTTGCAGGGTCTATGTCTTAGACTGAAATTAAATTGCAGTTGAGTAATAAGTTCTGTTTGATGGCTACGTTGGAGAAAAGGTATCTTAAAATATTCAAATACCATACTTCAGTGAATTGGATATGAACTTCACAGCCTTAAATTTAGTCCACTGAGCATATGCTCCTAACTACCCTAGAATATCCAAAGAACTTACTGTGACTGTTGAACATATTAGAATGATTGCATGCTTGAAAGACAGTCCACCGAATGTTCTAAGCAAGCTTCAAAACTGCTGCTTATTCAAAGGTCACATACAGTAACTTCGTGTTTGTGCAGGCTGTATTCTATATCAAGTTTAACATTCCCTCCAGATCCTTTATCATGCCATTAGCTATTAAAGTGTGTTGTTGCAGTTTTACTGGATCAAGCAATAATAGAAATAAACCCTTGCCCTCCTACTACAATCTCTCCCACTAAGATATTTTTAAAGGGGTCTTCTCTAACTACAGGGGTAATAATCACTGTAAAAAATTCCATTCTCCCTTTAAGGAACTTGGTTCAGGCCTATGAGTTTTCATGGGACCTGACTCCTAAACGGAACTTTAGGATCAGTTCTTATTTTTAGCAAGTTCCAAAGCAAGCTGTTCCTGTGGGCTTTATCAAAGACCATAAAAAGGATACACAAAAATTACTGGTTATTTAAGTACTTTGTTAAAGACAGCTTTACTTTTGGTTAGTGTACAGTACACCGATCCTGATAACCTTCCTCTGACTACTTCCCATTGTGTATTTAAATTACTTGTAGAGTTCTCCCATCTACAATTTATTATTTCAGACCTTGGAACCGTTCTTAAAAAAGATTTTCCGCTGATTTACTGTAATGCCAACCATTCTACCCAGAAATTCCAAATGGATCTGTTGTAATGGTCTGATCCAGCAGTGGGATGAAGGAATTTTGGATTGAAAATCTAGTCAGGTTAGCATGAAAGGTTATGGTGGTAGTGTGGTAGGGTTAGTGTAGATAGCCCAAATTCCATATATGTTCCCACTAAGGTAAAATTGGTGCTACATCTGTTTGCAGGGTCCTTTAGGTGTTAAGCCTTTCTTTTTCATCACAACGTATTCCAAAGCTCATTCATCATTTTCACAGGGAGTTGACTCAAAGCAGATTTGCATGTTGGCATCAGAAGCAGTTCATGTTTTGAGGTTCCAAAAGAGTCAGAGGGCATCAAGCACAGCTTTTCTGTGCTTGAAACTCAAGCCCATGGGATGTTAAAATTTCAGCATACTTACTTTCATTTCTTTTCCTTGAGTCTGGACCACAACTCAGATTTGGTGTAATAATAAAATCATGATCCAGGGCATATTTCTTCCATTCTATATATTATAGAAAAACTGGAATTATGATGAGGAAAATATATGTACTGGAGTGGTGCTTCAGCCTTTAATCACTAAGGTAACAAGCACTGGCATGAAGTCATTTTTAATTAAGATACAGTGGTATAAAGTCAAAACCAAAGTTATTCTATACATTCATTAGTGTCACTGTGCTATGAAAGAAATAATATGGATTTTTCTCATTCTTTATTGTAGAAAAGGGCTGATAAATAATTTATAAATTAAAAGCATACATTTAAAAATGTTTATAAATACTTTTCTAGAAGAAATGTACAGTTTTAGTTGTTCTTGGTGATGGCAATCACACAGAATAATTAAGGACCCAAAGGCAGACCCATTTTTGATGTAGATAGCTCATCAGCCCATAAGAAACTAGTTAATCCCAAGTTTCTGGCTCAGCTTAATTCAGCAAATGAGTGTTGGTTTTGCTGTGCTATCAGATTTTTTTTTTTGTTTTTACCTGGTCTTATCAGTAGAAACACGGTTTTGTGAGACTTGGCCTGTAAAGAAGCCCTCTCTACATGTGTGTGAGCATATTGTCTTTATTCTAGGGCAGAAATGGCCAGCATCTGGCATGGGGCAACCTAAAGAGTTGACCTGCCTCATTTGGTGTTATCTAATATCCTCTTTTCCATGGGCTGCCAGATCAGTGTCATCTATGTGGGAGCACATGTGATGTGTGGAGCAGGAGAGCTCATAGCTATTAATTACATGACACATTTCTGTCTGGCTGGGTGATTGGCAAGAAATGGCAGTCGAAGTTCTTGGTAGACCCACGTGACCTCTCAAAAAGGTTTGACCACTCAAGTACTACAACCTGAGATGGATGTGTGATTGATAAATGGTGAAAGGAATGAAACCTGCCTGGCTTAGAGAGCCACATGTCAAATGCAAAACAAAAAGAAAAAGTCCCATGGAAATTACTAATATTTTTCTTTAGTCTCAGTATAATCAAGGGGTCCTTGACACGGTATTATGTGAGAAAATTATTCAGTAAATGTCTTGGCTTTCAAATTGATAGATTCTTCTTCATACCTATATATATATATATCTGTACTGTAGCAGAATTTGAACAAATGCTCCATTTTGGATTGGAGTGGCTTGGAAATGTTTGTGAAAGTACTTTTGATGGAACAAAAATGCCTAGGCAGTATACTCAAGCTCTTTTTGTCAAAAAAATCACATAGCTACAAAAACTACCTATGTATAATATCAACCAGATGGATTTCTGGTCCTGAGGAAAGGGTCCTGTTACCAGGACTAGGGGATTTTTTTTAACTCTCGTTCCTTGTTCTGACATGATTTCACATGTGATTGTTAAGTCATTTCAGTCAGTGTGACTGTGATTTATCTTATCCGTATGGAAACTATTTTGCAATTCTCACATACAAAATCTCTGATAAGTGCAGATAACATAATTATCATACAAAAAGGACAGCTGTGAATATCCATTTCTGACACAGATAGTTTTTTCAAAATACAAGAACTTTAATTTGGTGAAATGATGGAAGTAGTGCTTAGAATGACAGGAATTCTTTTCCTTTTTCAGCTCATGTGTCTCTTGTCCAAAGAAATGTTAGTTCATTATTTTTTTCAGTGAGGAGTGCTTAAGATTCTGTAGCATAATCATATTTTGTCACAGAACCACAGGGGAAAGCCAGATGTGCAGCTCTTAAAAGCTGGAAAGGAGTGAATTATACTTGGGGGAGAATCTTGTGTGATAAAAGAAAACTGTTGTGGTGCTGTTAAGCTTTAGTATGGAGACATGAAACATTTTAAAATCCAAACCCATCAATTTGTTAAAGAGTACATTAAGCCCCACAGTTGTCATCCTGTGGGCTTGTATTTCTCACCCCTGTGGACACCTGGTATATGTTTGCCACTTTCAGGTCATCATCTGTTTTATTTGTATATATCTCACTTTTTTTGTAACTTCTGGTTTGTGTAACTACTGCATGTCATTTGGAGTTTCAGGACTACAGGTTGCTCAGCAGGGTGGTGGCATTAAATAGATCACTGAGGCTGTGGTCTGGCCTTTCCCTCAGCAGAAGCAGTGATTTACATTTGAGTGAGGGTTTTTTTACCAGCCCTTGCTGTTCTCTCACTGTTGAAGTGAGTAGTTCAAAAGTTACTAGGATACACAGAGATATTGAAATTATTTGGAGGACACCACTTGCCCAGGAGTCAATTGCTGTCAATACTTGTATTCACCTAGAGACAAAAGCAACAGCAAAATGTGAGAGAAAGCTGTATTAAAATATTATGGGCTGTATTCTCACAGACCAGTAGCCTTTTCTAAACAGAGGAAAGTTTAACAATCCTCGTTTCTGTGTAAATACCAGCTGTACTGTGTTTCAGGTTTTTATTAGGTGCTTATGCAGTATTTTCACACGTGTACATGTGCAAATTTTTTGTGCACAGAGCTGAGAGTATTCCTTTAGTATCAGAATCTTTTAGGTTGGAAAAGACCTTACAGATCATCAAGTCCAACCACTAACCCAACACTGCCAAGTCCACCGCTAAACAATGGTCCCATGTGCCACATCCACACATCTTCTAAATACCTGCTGGGACAGTGACTCAGCCACTTCCCTGGGCAGCCTGTTCCAAAGCTTGACAACCTTTTGGGTAAAAAAAATTTTCCTAGTATCCAATTTAATAAGCTACTGTTAGATATTTTTCCTCTTCATTGTTTGTCATGTAATATTAGTGTTGTTACATGCCTTTTAAACCTCTCTTTCAAGGGAGTTATTTTTTCTAACCTTTCCTGTGACCTCCATAACTAAATTTCTGAGTGCTTAAGAAACAGATATAAGTTTATGTTTACATTATCCTCCTGAAATGTAGCTTTTGTCTTCCCATTTCACAGATACAGATGAGGCAGATGTTTAAAGTGTCTGCTAGAAGGTTAGTCTGGAGAATAGATTTGATGGTGGCCAGTTAAAGATGCTTGGAAATAGATACTTAAAATTAATAAAATTTTATAGCATGAATTCAAGTAAGCTGCAATATTGACTTTTCAGCATTTAAGACAACTCCAGGGGATGATATATAAGAGAAAAAGAGGAAATTAGTATTTTTACTTCATGATTAATTCCAGAAAAACTGGATTTCTCCTCATGAGCTAATCCTCAGAATTATCAGGTACAACCTGATAGAGCACACTGTGTAACACTCACGTGGGAGAAGACTGAGGTCCAGTGGGTACAAATGGTCAGTATTGGAGCATGACAGGGTGCAAGTCCCTGCTCAGGCACTCCAGTCCTGTACAACTGCAGAAGTTTGGTCAGACCACCCTCTAAATGATATGAAGTCTCTCCCGAGGGTAGATTTGTTCCAGCCTGCAGATTGGATACTTACTGCTCTTTGATGTCTTAGACAGAGCGCCAAGGTGCTATCATGATTATCTAGCATAAAATACACTGCAAGCCAAGAAAGGTTTTTCTCATGTAATCTTTCTTATGGGGAAGGGCTGACGAATCATTTGTGGTGGCTGGGGATAGAGAGATTGTGTTAGAGCAGTTGGGCTTGCTAATCACAGAAAGTAACCATTGTTTGATGTTTCCATGAGAGAGCCCTCCATTAACTGCAGCTGAACTTGACTGAGTGTGAAATTAAAAAGAAGACGCAGATTTCCAGACACTCCCTCAGGTGCTCAAAAGTATTGTAACTGGCACTGTGGGAGACCTCCTGAAACAATTAAGGATACTTAAAGGAAAGAGGCCACGACAATGTGAAAAGAAAACCTTTGTTTTATCACTGAACCCACAAAGTTGGTCAAGATCAGTCACACTGCATTAACTGTTAAATTTTAGGCTTATATTAAATGCTTCTTTCTGCTAAGGTCTGGTTCCAGCTGTGCTTGGTGAGCATCTGCACTCCCAGGAACTGGAGGTGTTTAATCCTAGGCAGGAAAGTCTGTGAAAATAAATGTAAGAGAAATTGTCAGGAGACTGCATATTAAGGCATTGCCTAGCTTTAAGAAAATTATTTTAAAACTTCAGCTTGACAGACAAAATATTTTACAGGCTATGCTGGCTTCTGCTGTCAGCTGGAATATGAGACAGGAATTGTAGAGACCTGATTACTGACTTGCATTGTGGCACTGGAGGCACTTCAATCTTCTTTATTTTTTTCTCTCCCTGTAAAATGAGGGCGGCATATAGATCCCACAGATACCTACTGGAATGAAATTTGAAACTCTGGAACCTAGTATCATTGCAAAGTGTTTAAAATGCTCTTTTTAAACCATGTTTATTACCCATGATATTGAAGTGTAAGAAGGGCTGTATCCTTTGTCTCTGAGGTTGTTGTATTATATAAGTCTCTGTGGAACATTCCGTTTTAATACTTGGTTCTGTAGGAAGAAATGAAAACACCATAAATTCAGGATTATGACATATTCTAGGATTAAGGGGGAGGCTTTTAGCCAAGAATATGTACATATATCAGTTTATTCTACTCCTCTGTATGTGAAAGATCTTTGAAATCTGTCCTGATTTTGAGAGACAACATCCCTTGAGTAAAACCAGTATTACTCATTTCACTGTTGATATGTGAATATCATTCAGTTATATTGGTGGTTCTTGTGACATGAATATACATTTTCAGATCTAGCTATTCATTTTACTGGGGTACTCCTTCTGATGGAAACCTTTTGTGTCTTTGCTTGTAGCTACCATTGACCTCCACATAATTGTCGCTGTTGTTTCAAGATTTAAAATTGAACCAAAAAGGTGATGGTCTTTGAAAGCTTGTGCTGTGAAAAAAGTATACCATATTTCATGTAATATTCTTACTTGTAGACCAGACTTTGAACATACACATGCTGTCTTTCTTTCATCATCCAACAAAATAAACTGGGAAAATTACTGTATTATAAACACAACCTTAAAATTCTTATTAAAAAAAAAAAAAAAACTGGAAAAAAAAAAAAAGGAAAAAAAAAAGTCTCAGTGATCCTTTAAAGAAGGAGCAAGCTGGAATCCTATGGAATAGCATCTAATAAGACAGGTTGTGGTATGCACACCAAAAAATGATACCTAGTGTTACTACAAGTTAATGTACATCCTGTAATTCACTGTAATGTATTTTCAAAGCCATGAAGCCTGTGCTGGTGATCTCTAGGAAACAGATTTGTCTGTTAGCAAGCTAATTACCAGATAAGTGCCCAGAGTAAATACCTGCCATCTCCTTCATAAAACTGTCCTATGCACAGGAAGTTAAATAGTGACAGAAGCCCATCCTGAATTTGTCCACATTGTGCTGCTATGTTCATTCTTAATTTCAACTCATTGCTTGGTTGACTGTGATTTTTGAAACACAAACTTTTTCTCTTTAGAAGATCTCTTAGTTCTGTTGTGGTTGCAGGTGCTGGCTGGAATACTGGTTGTCATGTCCTTTGATTCTGTCATAGTTATTGACACCCCCCACACCTTATTAAAAAAAAAAAAATCAAAGCTCAGAATCCAGGCATCACACTGTTTTTTAAAGATGTCGTGTCTGACCTTGAATGACAGGTTATTTTGACAGTGCAGTGTTTCTGTAGTGGAATGATACTAAGTCATTAAGTTTAATAGCAGCACAAAATACAAATATGTAAAAAAAGAGTCAAGTCCTGGCTGGAAACATTTATAGGTAAATATAAAGAAACAGGCTAAAACAAGTGAGTATAATGAAAAACAGCACAAGACTGTGTTTTAAACATTTTGGAGGTGGTTTTTGGCTTGTGTTTTCTCAACTGGTTGTTTCTCTTGTTTTTGTTTCTTTTGTTTGTCAACCTTTTAGGTTGTTTCCTTCCTGCTCAAAGTGTACATCACAAAGGAAGTTATTTAATAAGCCTCAGTTGCTCAGCCTTCTGTCTAGCATCTAAGTGCTTTTTTAATTTTCAGGGCTGATTGAGGGAATAATCTGAAAGACTGGAGGAGGAAAAAGAAGTAGGTAGGCAAGGGTCTATCCTTAGGTAAGAACATGGAAGACAGCAGGGAGATGTCTGCCAAGAAAAACACCAATGCAGCCATACAGTAATGGTGAGAATTTACAAAGAGAAAATTAATTCATTTTGTACTCCTAAATAGGAATATTAAAATTTGAATTTAATGTTAATGTAGGAGGAGGAAGCTCCAGATGTGTGTCTGTATGACATGATTTGTGTTCCTAGTGGCATCTCTGCCTTTGTTTATTTGAGAGGCTGCATGGTCAGATGATGCAAGAGGGAAATGAGGAGAAGTAGAAGGAAAAGAGAATGGACAGGAAGAATTACTATAGTAGTAATCAAGGAAAAAGTTGAGTATGAGCAAAGTGGCTTTTTCTATGCTGATCAAAGGAATCAGACAGATCATGCAGGTGTTACTGGAAAGAACACAGACTTTGCTGACTTGCTGTGCAGGTCAGGGAAGGCCCCAGTTAAAGATGGTCTCCATAAAGGATGACAGCTGGAAGGAACTGTCAGATTTAATGCAGATGGGCTTAAGGTCAATCGATCTCTACAGCCTCCCATTTTTACCTGTATAGTTGTATTTGGTCCAGCTTCTAGGACTATTGCTGACCAGCTTTGCCTAGGTCATTTGCAGTGATCTTGATGTAAATGAGGAGCTGGGAACTGTAACGAGTTCAGATTTGTATCACGGAGTTGGTCAGGGGCCGGAGCAGCTGGCCTGTGAGGAGAAGCTGAGGCTGAGGCTTGTTCAGGGCTGGAGCCAGGGGTGGCTTCAGGAGACCCCAGCAGAGGCCTCCCAGTGCCTGCACAGGGGTTCCTGACAAGACCGAGCCAGGTGCCTCCCACTGGCACATGTGGGAGGATGAGAGACTGGGCCTAGGTTGAAATGAGAGGTTCAGATGGATATAAAGAGAAGCATTTTCCCATGAATGGGCTCCAGCAGGGGAACAAAGACCCAGAGAGGTTGTGGTGTCCATCACTGGATGTTTTCAAAACCCAAAAAGAACAAATAACATGAAATTCCTTTGCAAAAGGACCTGTCTGCTTTATTTTTTTCTTCGGGGTTTCTCATTTTTTTTAAAATGGTTAAGTAAACTCTGTGTGTATTGGGAATCAGCAAATTCCTAGGAATAGTGTACAGCTGATAATATCTGACACAAGCATGCTTGTAGACAGCATTTTCTTTTAACAGCATCATACTGGGCATTCATTGGAGTACATGATAGCAGGGATGCTTCTTACAGGAATTACCATGTTAATTCCATTAGGAAAAAATATTTTCTGTGCCATTTATTTTGTAATTTAACATCAGCATTCCACATTTGCAGAAGGCTGGTAGAATTTTTAAAGTAATAAATCAAAGGAGTTCTCTTAATACCTACAGAACTGAACGTGTCTTCCAGAACTATTCAATGAAACTCAATTGACGTATTTTTTGGATGTGTAATCTCTGTGACCTTCAGTAACTGTTTGTTTCTTTAAATCTGAAAAATGCTTTTAAAGTGTAATAGCCCAGAGTTTCAAATAGTGCAGCAGGAGATGTAATGCATATTTTAACATGTTTTCTTTAAATTTGTCACACAGACCTGTTGTGCATGACTATGTAAAAGTCCATGTTTTTAAAGCCAGTCATGTAAGTGTGTGATGTACTTGATTGGGCTAAAAACTTCAGAAGTCTAATTTCTCTTTAGATATGCTCAGTCAAGAAGTTTTTCACAGCAGTTAGCTAACACTTCAAGCTCTAACAGTGCCCCTGAGCCATAAAAGAAGAAGCCAAAAAAGCATGTAAGAAATGTTTTGCATTTATTAAAACCTCAGCTCAGAGCTAAAGAGTTTCTCTTATGTCTTTGTTGACTAACATGAAGTGAGATCTTACAAAAAGCTAGGCTGTGATCGACAGATGCCAAATCTTAGGTTTTGATGTGATTATATTTTCTTTCATGCGCGGTGGTTTGCTCTGGGACTGGAGTTTCAGAAAGACAGCAATCAATGGGTCTGTGCAAGAATACACAAAATATGTTACTCCTGGCAGTCGTCAAGGCAGAATTATTCAAAAAATAATCTGAAATGCATTTGATCATACACTAGAATTTTTAATAATTTATATTATACCTTATTAGCAAAGTCTTGTGTTTACTTTGTGACTGCCAAAACAAGATGAAAGGCTGCCTCCATGGAAATACAAGATGCTTAGCTCAAAGTCTCTGTCTGTGCATTTCAGTTTGGTAATTTCCCTACCTTCCGTCATTTTGATTAACAGTATATCGTTTTAAATCTTAGTGTACCTTTTCCTTCATTGTGGTCCTGTTTAGTGAGAGCAATGCTTAACAAGTCTACCAAAGAGTTTGTGGCCTATCAAGACTGAAACTAGTATAAACACATATTTTTGAAACTTCTTTACCTTAGGGCTTCCTCCCAGCATTTTTTTGTTAAAAGAGGCTTTGAATTTTGTTCTAAATTCCACTGAAATGAATCATTATGGTAATCTATCTAAGTCTTGCAGCTACAAAAGTGTGATTTCTGAGCTCAGCTTAAGGAACTGTTGCACTCTGACTAGTGATTATATGTGGTAAATATCACATCTATATCAGAATATTAGATCAGAATATTACAGCAATTTCTTAAAGATTTCCTTGGAAAGCTAATGCACAGTGAATATTTTATCTAGAGACAGAGATACAAATAAGGACTGTTCAGAATTAATCCTTCAATTAAGTGAGAGCATGGTGAGTGGACAGTATAAATGCTAGTTCAAAAAATGAGATCTTTACCTCCACCAAGGTTTTTTACACCGAATGTAGAATCATAGAATAGAATAATAAAATCATATATACAGTGTTTTTCACTAACACAGCTGTTTATATGATAGTTGTGTGCCTGGAAGAACTGCTTATATTCTTGACAGGCCCATCACTGTTGCCCAGACTTGGCAAGGGCCACTCAGCCCTTACTCAGGAGGGAGAGGGTGCAGTGACACGATCCCTTTGCAGAGCTCCTCTTCCCACTGGGGAATTTGTGTCGTGTCTCACTGAGAGGCACGACAGACTCTGAGGAAGAGGCATCCACCTGCAGGTGTCTCTGAGTGATAATCCTGGGTTTAAAAGCCCTGTATGAATCTCAGGATGGGGACAAAAAGACTGTTATTTCCTACAGGAGCCTTTCAGTCACAGGGAGCCAGATATACCTTTTTTTTTTTTACAGGTGCACATTCTGTGATGATAATGAGGGAATTTTTCATGGAAGCCTGTGGTATTACTCACGTGTCAGGCAGAATTTTGGGCCAAACTAGAGAATGGTGCTTAGAAAACATGAATCAGATGAATACACTCTTTACTTTCCTTGAAAGGGAATATTTGGTAGGATCACCTGAAGAGGTGTACATTATCAAACAGAAACACAGCATGTTTAAAAGGTAAGCTGTGATGTCTTTAAGAAAAGGGTCACTTCAGTTTGCAAATTGAGATATTTTTGTCTTTCTACCAAAACAAAAAATGGGTTTACTTTATCTGTATGATCATCTCATTTATTGGAAATATGAGGAAGTAAGGAAAAAACAGATTTCGCAGGCTGACTTAGATGAAATGCTAGTGGGGCAGCTCAGCAGCAGCATTCACCACCACTGGAACTTTGTAAACCTTGCTAAAATTTCTTGTGCTGTTCTGTCCTACCAGCAGTATGCAGCACTACCTAATGCATATGCAGTGCATGTTGCAGAAGAGGTGTAAGAAAACAGTATGGTAAGAAAAAAAGCAGTATAGGCATGATCAAAATTATGCCAGCAAGATGAGACTTTTTGGTTTTATGTTGGAAAACAGAAAAACTGTATAACATAAACGAAATGCCAGTGAAACCACTACTGTAAACTATGTTACAGAAACATGATTGAATGCATGAAACACTGATGTGCTTAACTGTTAGTGAAGGGGAAAACTTAAAAGAAGTCTCGCAAAATATTAAAATTTGTGTTTGGGGTGTTTTGCTGGCTGTCCCTAGTCTTCCTGAGACATGTAGATAAGAACTGATGCTGAGCATGAAGAGGAGCATTGAGGAGAAGGTCCAACATTATTTATGAAGTACTGGCCCTTTTTATCTGTTTGCCAAGGGATAGCATCTAGTCTTGTATGAGTAAATGACTATGATTTTATCATACAGTGTAGAAATATTTAATTAGGAGTCAATAGGCTGATTGTAATCAGCCAAATTTTAAGTCACAATTCAGTGAAAAATAACAGAAGAAATAAGACTTTTGTTGTACTGATAATTTCACAGCCTTATCCATTCCTTTAAATCACTTTAGCCTTAGTGTTAATGTACCAACAATACATGTAAAAACAGGTCATGACCATAAATTAAGCACCTTACAATAGAGATTTGTGAGACCTGCAAAGAAAATAAATGCTTTATAAATGTCTAGAAAGAATAAATTGCAGAAGAATTTTGACTCATTTGTAAAAAATCCTTAATACTGTATATTTTTCAGTTTGATCTTCAGACAAAGGTCAATCAGCTTTGATTTGGGAGGACAAAATAACTGTGGCCAAGTGCTAAAAGTTCAGATGCCTTAGAAATTGATTAAGCTAAATTAATAGTTTGACAATAGTTTCTGATTAAGTTAACATGTTCTGCACAATATCACCTAAAGTTCTGGAGTGGTGATGTTACTATGCCTCACACTGGAGAATTACACCCCAGTGTGCTTGCCTATTTCCTTTACTCTGTTTACCCAGTTGACGTTCTTCTAGGTGCTTATGTGTGAGAAGTCATCCTCATTTCATAGTTCACTTGATCAGTAACCCTTTGCCTGTGTGAATTGGGATCTAAGTCAGCAATAACTCAGTTGTTAGAATAGCACTTACTCCAGCCTGTCATTTGCCCCTTTGATGCTTACTTACCTAACCAGTAGTAATCATTATTTTCCTTCTACAATTACTGTAATGGAGCTGATTGCTGAAATGGAAAACAGGAGGCAGTTGCAGAAGGTTTGAATTGTGCTGTCACACTTTCATGGGCAAGCACCTTTCTTGGAGCTTTGATATTTCTTTGAGTTTGCCCAGAAATATGTTTGGTAAAAGACAGAGCGGGCATCTGGTCTGTATTTTCATGTGGCCCTGATTCAGCTCCTTGGAAATACAAATTGTCCAGATAGATACTTTCTGGGTCCCTGATTTATTTTATAAAAAATGTGAAAGGGAAACAAATAAAATGGTTTAATCAAAAACCTTTTTTTAACTGGAAAATTTCAAACCAATTAAAAATCCAGCTAAACTCAATTGAATTCCCAAAAGATTATTCAAATACAGGGAGGAAAACAGAAAGGATCAACAAAAATATTGCATCTTATGATACAGCATCATTACACCTTTGTTTAATTACACCTTTACCACTTACGTGTCTTGCAAATGTTATCAGAGTTTCAGTGGATATTTTTCCTTTTGACTATCTACAATACTGAACTGAAAAAGGGTGTGAGAGAAAAGAACCTTTTATTCTTTTCACTTGGATTTTCTGCTGAAATAGTGATGCAACATCTGTAACTTGTGCTGCAGTTAAAAGACATCATATTCTTGGGGATCTTGGTGCTTGCAGTCAGGTTGGGAATGGTAATGGCAGGCACAGCAGGGAACTGGGATGCAATATGCTGAATGAGAAGGTGAGTGTTTTAGCACAGCTGCCTCATGAGGGTCAGGGGAAAGGAAAAGTCCTTTGGGAGGATTTTCAAGCACCACTGAGCTGGCACACCAGGAGTCGATGATTGACTTTAGAAGATCCCTGCTGTGCAAAGGATTGAGTGTTCTGGTCCCCTTTATCACTGGTTAGACATTTCTTTTGGAGAAGCCAAAAATCAGAAAGTAGTGAGATAACAGGAAAACAAAAAAATAACCATCAAACAACTATCTCTGATGCCAGTGAGGTCTGGAGATTTGTTTCTGTTGCTAACAGCTGCATTGATTTGGTAGTTAATTTCATTACAAATACTGATTTTGTATGGCATTTATAAGATTCCTATATGAAAAACTGATGATCTGATGATGATGCAGTGCAGGTTGAATTGTTGGTCATGAAAAGGACATTAATTTCACCACAGTATAAAGAGGAGAGTGTACTTGGTATGTACAATCAGAAAACAGAACACAGTTTCAATCCTAATGTGTGCATTTCTTCACAGGAGTTCAGACGTTCAGCGCGGAACGGCACAAACTGGAAAGCACAGCCTTCTGCTGAGATCCCAGTGAAAACAGGGCTCAGCTCCTGGGTGGCTTTGCAGCTGCCATGGCAACAAGAGGGCGGTGGACTGAAGATCCTGTCTGTCAGCCTGGCTCTACTGGCAGTTCTTGTTATGCTTTACTATGGAGGAATGAAAACAGAACTGTGAACTGAATGGGGCTTTTATAAAAACAATGAAACTGCTGTTCAAAATCTTCAAAGGAATCACTTTTACCAACAAATCTTTTTCTTTTTTTTTTTTTTTCTTTTTTTTTTTTTTTAGAAAGAAACAGCTAATATAAATTGGGCAATAATTTGTACTCATTCTATGCCTTTCCTGTCATTCAAAGCAGAGAAGGTTAATAAGCTGTGGGAAGGCCTATCTTGCCAAAACCTGAGATCCTTGGTTGGTAGAACAGTTTGTTGCATCTTTCCTTTTCTTTTTTTCCTAAAATGATGCAATGTTTGCATTACATACTCTTTTCATAATTGCTGTATCAGGTAAAATTGCATTAAGTTTATAAGGAATCTTTCCATTGAGTGATATTGGTCATCTTTTATGGGTAGATTATTTAAAGCTTTCCTAAAGATTTTGCTTGATGCAGTGTGATCGTTTGGTATCTGTCTTTTTACATTAGAATGAGCACTGCAAGGCCATTAAAGTTTGTTATTTGTTGCTATTTATTTCGCTGTCATGTCTGAAAAAATTTTTGCCTGCCATCTTGCATCTCTCAACTTCTCAATGAGTTATTAGACTTTGTTAATATAAGAAGAATTATTTTTTACATAGAAACAGTTCTAAAGGTTTTGGCTTTCTATAATTGAATGGGAAGATGTTGTTCTGGTTCTAGAGTTCTGTTAAAAGATGGATTTAATACAGTCCGTAGATTTTATACAGTGCTTAGAGAACTACCTGGGAATGTCCTAGCTTTGCGTTGGCTTAGTAAAACAATTATTACTCTGTTAGTTGGGGTGGTTGCATTTTACACAATGAAAATTTCTAATTACTTTATTCAAGCCATTTTGTCATGACAGGATCTCCACACATCCTGTGAGTGTGCTGGTGAGCCAGGCATTGGACTCTGTGCCCAGTTCTTCCAGCACTTGACCGCATCATATTGTGCATGCCTTGTCACCTTTCTGAATCTTCATCTAAACTTCCACTTGCAGAGACTGTTTAAAATCATAACACTGATTGGCACTGTTGAGGGTTTTCCTAATGTTTGTGTCATATCCAGATGGAGCTGAGCTGTCTTACATGGCTGTTGTGGTTTAACCCCAGCAGGCAGCTGAGATGCTTGTTCACCCCCTGCAGTGGGTGGGGGCAAGAATCAGAAGGGTAAAAGTGATAAAACTTAGGGGTTGAGGTAAAGACACTTAAATAGGTAAAGCAAAAGCTGCACATGCAAGCAAGGCAAACCAAGGAAATAAATAATTCATTACTTTGACAGGCAGGTGCTCAGCCATTCCCAGAAATGCAGAAGAGGCCTTGACTCTGTGCAAGCCCTCTGAAACATAGCCCCATACCAGTTGCAGTGAAGAAAATTAACTCTATCCCAGTCAAAACCAGTACACTGTCTCTACAGTGCAGAGGAATAATCCCCAGTAAGAGTGCTTTGCACCTTATAAATTGGGGATTCGTAATAGTTACACACAATTAACCAGGAAGCTCCACCATGATGCTTTCAGCACAGCCTGTAAATTATAACAACAGATATAACTGTCTTCAAGAAATCAGGTGTGTGATCACTTGAATATTATATTTCTTATAGCAACCACTGAAAGTCATAAGCCAAGACTCAAAATCCATGAGTTTTAAAAGAAAAAAAACATGCCCTTAATTTACTTCTGTTTGTTGGCGTGCTTTTTTTGTCAAGCTTTTTTGTGCAACAAGGAATACATAACAATCAGTAATTTACTTTTTTAACAAATCTGAAAAATTCTCAAAAAAATCCCATCAACAGGACTCTGGGAGTTGAAATTTTCAGGAAAGTACCACAGATTGCAAGACTCTCAGGAAAACTGTGGGTTGGCAAAATCATTATATCTGAGCCAAATTTTCGCATGTGATGGGAATAATCTATGCAGATATGTTGTGTGCCTCTAGCATTATCTCTGTCAGCCACTCTAGCTTATCTAATCGTGGCAATTACAGACTCATTGCATCAGCTATTACAGAGATTTACGAAGCTTGTGATTTAGATTCTGTGCATCGTTGACTTTAATGGGACCAGCTTATTTTCTTAGAAATAGTGCAATATACTGAAAGAGGCCAAAGAAGACTTTGTAAATGACATTGCCTGCAGTATATTCTTAAACTGAGCTTTAGTCTGATAAGTAGGAAGTGGTGTTTCTCAGGTATTTTGTTGCCTTCCGTTAGATTTTGAGAGAGGTTTTTGACACTTTGTGTTCTAGAGCAGCTTTGTGTTTATCATTGTGTTCTGTTTATGTACAAATAAAGCTTCCAAAGACACTGAGCTGAGCAAATCAGTTCTGGTCAAACAGCTCACCTGGACCAAGCCTGGACTGTCTGGGGCTACTGGTGCAGCTTGGGAAACCTCAATGAGTGTGGGTTGCACTGTACAAGTACAGCCTCCTCATGGAACAAGTAGTCTGAACACATCTGATCTGTGAGTTTTGATCCTGTTTGGCTCCCTAAATGCCCTAAGTACCCTGCCAGGTGGCATTTTTAATTTTTACATCAACATTATATTTGAGACCTACTTCCAAGTATTCCCTCTTTGCAAGCCATCAGGGTGGGTGAGAAATCTGCTGTGCTCCAGCTTAACAAGGTCATTGCAGAAAAAGTTACCTCATAGTCAATTGATCCCACTTTCACACATGCTGAACACACTCATCACTAGAGAATGTGTCTGCTAATAAGCAATCTACGTCCTATGACCTTTTGTCAGAGCAAAAAAAAGAATATAATTTCCATTTGATACCAAGAAAACCTCAACTATTTGTCTTAAGTGTTTGTGGTAGTTCTGAGTTCTCTTTGGCTGTTTCCAATGAGGGATCTTGCAAATCACAGAACCCTGAGTAGCAAAGACATCTTAAATCTGTTGTGAACAGCATTAAGTACACACATTTCATTTTCTACTTGTGCATTGTATGCTGGAGGACTTTGTCATTTAGTCTTTTCATTGTAGCTTTCTAGTAATAGTAGTTTAGAAAAAGAATATGACATAGAAGAAGTGTTTTATGTAAAGCTTGTCTATAAAGCAAGAGAAAGAAGAAAAGGTGCTTTTTGAGGAGAATCACCTGTATTGCATCATTCCTTGCACAGCTCTGAACATGTGACAGCTACTGTTAATCTAGTTTCACTTCCCGGTTCAACCTTCTCATATGGAAGGTTGGAGTGATTTTTGAATAACAGCAAATAATACCAGAAGTGGCAGCAACTGGCAGCTCTGACACTGAGCTTGGCTGTGGCCATTACCCAGAATCCTCCTGCTCTTCTTGAGAAGCAATTACAATTTCACAGGTTGGAATTAAAATTCCCTACAGTATGCAGGAGAGTAACTGAAACTGTCAAAGTGATTTCAAGCTGCTAATCTCTCCCTGCTCCAAGAATGAAAATAGAGCCCCTCTTACCCAGGCACAGATCTGACAACTTAAAAATTCCAGCCTTCCACTACATTTAAATACATATGGAGAGTGGCTTGATCTGCTCACAGAGGATATCTGTAAAGATGTTATGTCTATGAACATTTGTGTGTTATTAACAAGTCTATCTTTTTTATCTTTAAGACGTGTGTAACTTCAGGGACTAAGACAAATATAAAAGAAGTTTTATGCAAGAGCTCTGACAATTTGGAGGAATGAGTAGGCATGTGCCTGTTTGTGTGAGGCTTATTAAAATCTTTATTCATGTCTTCTCAAACATGTATTTTTTGCTAGAAAAATTGCTTGCAACTTTCCCAGATTTTATTTTCACAGTTTTATATCCCACATTATATTTTGTGTGCACTGTGGTTGATTGTATAGATAGAAACAGAGAGCATTTAGAAACTAAAAAGTAGAGGAAAAATTTGAGGGTCTGTAAAACTAGGGTGCAAAATGGAAAATATTTGTGCAAAAGCTGCAAAGCAAGTTTGGTCTAGGAGACATGGACCACAGAGTTAGGAATTGGCTGCAAAATACCATTGGACTTGTTCAGTTATCCACTAGATAATTAAAATCAGAGTCATTGCTGGAGAGTGTTTGTGCAAATATCATTAAATGTCTTTTAGTTCCATATTTGATTCATGCATGCTCTTCACATTCAAGTGAATGCTTTTTTCCTCTAAATGAGGGTTCTTCAGTCGATGGAAGGGAGATGAATTATGAATAGTCTATTTTCATTTTAAAGAAGCTCAATACCATAAAAAAAATCATGTCACTGCAACTGCTGGTATCCCAGAGTCCCCATTTGGGAAGTTGTGGTTATGGATTTGGATCATTAATGTTGTCCAGTCATGTCCCATGAATGGAGAAAGAGTAATATTTGAGTGTCCTTTCAACAATATTTTGTTGGAAAATATTTAGCAATTATAGCCATTCTTCTTAAAAAGTGGTCTTAACATGATGTTTTATAGAGAACAATCTGTCCTGCATGGTTTGCTTAATGCTGGTTGTAGGTAATGGGGTGAATTTCCATGTTGGTGACCAGAGTGTGATGCAGATTTGTGCCTACAACTTGCATGCTTTAAATGTCCCATCTGTCTTTGAGTGTGAAAACAGGATAGTTGTGCTTAAGTGAGCATAAAATACTGTGTCTGTTCTCTTCCTGGATGGTGTTTGCGGGGAGTGGTGTACAAATGCTAGTTGCCACTGGGTTACAGATTACAGGAGATGCTTGGAGATGATAAAACACACCAAAAAAGGGCGATGATTATTTTGCACATAGTAAGAGTTGGGGATCTGAGAGAAATTAATGTGATGAAATCATGACATGATGGGAAATTTGACTTCCCATGGTTAGGATATCATTACAGTATAATCTGAAAAATAAAACATCAGTGGTGCTTGGAAGGCTTTGCTGCACAGACGCCCTTCCCAACTGCTCATAACTTCAGTTCCTGTGCTCTGTTGGAGCAGTCTGTTCCACCACACGGGTACCACAGTCAGAGAAACACCACACAGCTCACCTGGCTTCTGGCTGTGAGCTGGGCACACACAGTTTCATGGAGGAGGGCATCCCAACTCTGTCCTCTCTCACCCTGCTTCTCAGTGCATTACATTTTTTGCTGCTCAGTAGGGGAGATGGGTTAACTGTGGACAGCTAAGAAACTTGCTCAGTCCAGTGGCATGCAGTAAATAATGCACGTTCTTTAGTGGTTGCAAGCTTCAGCTTTTTGTTCGGGTTTTAAATGCCACCATTCCACTGTGATTCTGCATTCTCTCTAACCTTTTTTTCCAACTGCTTCATCCAAGCCATCAGCACCTCATTTTGTTTTGTGGAAGATGACATGTCTTCAGAAGGGTAAGTATTAGTCTGAGTAAGGTGGCTTCTTCCCTGAAAACAAGAATGCTGCTTCTCCAGTGACGCTCATTTGACAGAGGTATCAGTGCTTGGAATCCATTGTGTTGCAGTGTCTGTTCTTCAGCTGTGTGGTGTCTGTCTGCCAGAGCCTTTGGGTTATGTCAGAAACTCCCATTTGCTAGTAAGCAGGATTAAAAGGCTTCTTCTGCTGTGCTGTATTAGTTTTGAACTTGCAAACCCCAGAAATGCTGTAATTCAGAGCGAGAGATAAAACATGTCATTGATGTCAGCTGAACATACTGAATTTGATATCCACTAGTGGCTTTATGAGCTATAAAAGCCAATATCTAGAAATCACCAACTACAAGAAGTCTCTACAAGAGATTACAAAGGGCTGTGTGTGATGTGGCCTGCAGAGTGTTAGAATGAGACTGCAGGAGGAAATGAGAGCAAGTTACCAAGTCAGCTCTACAGCTAGCCAGTGGCAGAGAGAAAGATGATCACACTCAATGGACAGCTTAATCTCCATGTATTATGGTAATATTAAGGAAATTTAGAAAAGAAAGATAGCAGCTTGGACATGCTGCAGCAGCATTATTTTGCTTCTGTCCTGCTCGGATTTAGTAGATGAAAAGGGCAGTCTGAATAACATTCTCCAGCAGAAGGATAAAACAGAGCCTAACAGCAGATAGCAGCTTTGGGTATGTGCGAAGGAAATTATTTAGAACAAATCTGAACCTCCTGCACTTTGATATCTCCTCCCTATGCTGTTCTGAAGGGACACCTTGTTTTGATATGGTTTTATTTGGCATTTTTTTTCTGGAAACACATATTTGGGTTCCCAAACCTTTTTTATTTTATCTGACTGAAATACTACTGAAAAAAGATCATTCACTTATGCTTCTGGTTTTAAGATCAGACTTGTTTGCATTCTTTTGCATGCCCTGTGAGCCTGCATCAACCAGCATCTTACTTGTAGAAGGGGTGGGATTAATTTTTATATTGATTTGAACTTAAACTGGAAGTTTTTCAGTTGGTTTGTGAAGTACTACCAGGGGTATCAAGAAAATTAAGCCTAGCTGGCAACAAATTTAATATATTTACTGTCTCTATCTACAATTTGCCAGTATTGCATGCTAAAAATTGAAGTTAACCGATCTAAATCCACTGATAAATTCTTGGATTCTACCAATTTATAGTGTCATTAAAGTCAGACACACAGCTGATTTGATAGCCTTGCCCCAGCATATATCTGCTGTAAGAATTACTGCTGGAGGACAGTATTATACATTGCTTTCACCACGTCCCCTGCAACATCTGCAGTGCAAGAAGAAAAATTATAATCAGCACAAAAGAGGCAGTTCCTAAACTTTTTAAAGAAGTGACTGTCTCAAGCCTCAACACAAATACTCATGAAAGGATGTGGTAAATTGTGGTTCTGAATTCAGAGAATTCCAATATAAAAGTTTACCTGCCATGGTAGAATGATGGAGGACCTCATCTCTTCCGGGACAGTGAGGCAGCGTCATCTATCACTGCAGAGGTAGATGAGTCTTGTATACACACTGTATGTGAAACAGCAGCAGAGCTTCCAGGGCCAGCCCTTTGTTATCTGTTTTCCTTTCCATAGTCTTTGAAATCCATTCTCTTACCATGTGTCCTGCAGGACCCATTTCTGATGTCCTTTAATGAGCTCTGAAGCTCTTGTGAGTGCATTCTGCAGAGATCCAGGATTACAGCTCCGACTTTCTGAATCACATCAGGCAGAATGAGCTATTCCGGCCTTTCACATCAAAGTTGTTGTAAGAGGGTTCAATAGTATATTTCCTGTTCTTGCTGCAGACACTGCTGCAAAAGTTGAGTCATCAGCATATAAATACTTTCTTGGCCTCAGAATATCTGGGGTTTTTTTGTGTGTTGATTGGCTGCCCATTTCATTTCTCTTTCCACACTTACTGACTCATCTAAGAATAATGAAATTGGGTTGCTGCCAATCATACTTCATATTACTTCAAATGTAGGAATGCTAAGGCAACTCAGAAATACTATCTTATCTGCCAGGAAATCCATGAAACCAAATTTCAAGTCATTCCTGTTCACATCAGTAGCTTGAGCAAAAGACCTGGAATAGTTTTGGTAATAAAGTCTGGTCCTGTGGACAGTCTTGTGCTGTGCTCTCTTATCATGTGCTTGTGAGCAAAGAAATTAAATGAAAGTCTGCTTTGTGGAGAGAACAGGGTTTTTTTCTGGTTTTTTAAAATGTTTATCAATCTGCCCAGGTTGATCAATTGACAGGTAGAATTGACAAGGTCTCCTTGCTTTAAAAAAATGACAGTTCACTAACTAGTCTGATTTTCTAATTGTCAGAGTTCAGTTATCTAGACATGCTATTCATCTTTCAGGCAATAAAAACAAGCTGGTGTGATGACCAAAGAAAGCATAAAACTTCTCTTTTCTTAGACACTCCATAGTTGGTTGGAAAGCAAAAGTTTTGGCCTTATGGAAGAGGAATGCTATAGACAGTTCTTTCCATACCTTGTAATTGTCAATATGGGACAAGTTTTAAATAATACAAAGACCTAAGCAAAGGAAGAATTCTAAATAAATTACTTTATTCTGGTGTGCTATATGGTTTTAAAGTAAAATACAGTTTAACAGTTATATCCATGCAAAGACCAATTATGGTATTTTGCTCACTTTTTTCACTCTTTTTATTTTTAAATGTTGTTTTCTCATAGTTCTTGGCAGATTAAACATTTTCATTTCAAAATGGAATGGCTGTAACTCACATGGTACTCTTACAAAAACAAATTTTTAGTCTCAGTAGTTTCTATAGTTGAGTCTCAATAGTTTCTGGGCTGAAACTAATGTCCCAGAAAGGAGGATCAATGTGTCAGGAAGTGAGTACAGTGGCCCAAAGAGATTTAAAACGAAGGATGCTGCCTTTTTGTCCTGCATTCTTCTATTGACAGCTCTTGCTTGATCAGCAGTGCTGCCATGAGACTCCCTGAAGGGAAGTGTGGGGGGCTTATCTGACTGCAACAGTGTTTTGGTGGGGTTCATTTTGGTTGGCTCGTGTTGCTGTGAGCATCTTTGCAAGGCAAGGGCTGATTTATGTTGCCTTGAACTGCCAGAGAGGATTTTGTGAGTTTTACAAGCTGAAGTGTCTCTTGCTGGTAGAGCTGTGGAAAGGTCCTTACCTTATTTCCATTCCCAAGTTGCAGAGGCATGCCACTGACACTCAATACGTGACTGTAAACACATCACTATTGGGCAAGTACTGTGGAGCAGAGCCATAAACTTGTGGTTTGAAGACCTCCAACCAGCTCTGAAGCTGTAAGGTAAGGTGTGCTCAGGAATTGCAGAGCCAAGGTCACGGCCCATAGAGCAGACAGGATGTTGCTAAACTATAGGGTTTACTGCAGTCATCATTTCTGATCAGCTCAGGATTAGTGCATCATAAAAGATATACAAAGTTACTATCAACCGTTCCTTTCCCTTAGGCAGTAACTCCTTTTTGATATACAGAGGTACATACCTAATATAACTTGTTTTTTCTTTTCTTTCCTCTTTTTTTTTTTTTTTTAATGGGAGTTCAATTTGCTGGTGGCCTCCAGGAAGTGCTGTTGATGTGGGCAGAACACGCCTCACCTTTCATGACTCCCAATCTGTCTCTTTTGTTAACCATAGAAATCAGTTTAAAAAACAGCTGGCATGAGAGTGGGTGGTTTTGGTTGTTTATGGTTTTGGGGATTCTTTTCTCTTGTTGCTTACTTTCCTGATGCACAGGCTGCTAAATTTCTATTTGTTAAGGAAGTTCAAAGGAGGAAGAAGTAAGTTCTGCGTCATTTCAGTTTGCCTTTGTGCTTAGATCTGGTCAGAGCCAGCCAAACTCTGGGTAGTCAGCAATGTGAGCAAACATAAAGCAGGTATCTAGAAAGGGACTGGGAGATTTAAAGTCACATTAAAAGTTTGTTATAAACTCCTGCTTTAAAGACTTGCAATATGACACATGAAAAAAAAGTTCCATTAAAGGCTCTCATGAGATTTGTTACCAAATGTTAGCAAAAATTCAGAACATTTCAAGGGGTACAATCCAGAAGTTCATATCATGCATTTGATGAAAACATCTTTAAATAGCCTAATTAGTGTAAAGGGGGAAACACTGTACTTGCACCACCAGATTGATATTAAATGCAAATTTGTTTTTTGCAACCATGTAGGAAAACAATGACTTGTAGTGAGAGCTTCATGGAAATACATGAGAACAGAAATGGTCTTTGCTTGACAGTCTGTCCAGTACTCCTAAAGCATGTGGAAAGCAAATGATTAGATGTTTACATTGTCAAACTCCAAGAAAAAATAGCAGTTTATGGTCAGTATTCTTAATGGAGTACTATGGGCATCCTGCTATTTCTAACAATACTTATTTTTTGCAAGTATTTCCCCTGAATTGGCTTGCATTCACTAAAGAGTATATACTCTGCTTTTATATGTATTCTGATATACTTCTGTGTTTCTCCTGTTCATTCTGTAGCCAGTGGCTTGAGAAGGAAGGGTTGTGTGAGTTTAGAAAGAGGAAAATAAGGTTTAAGCAGCAGCAGCACCGTGTCTTTTTCTAAAGGCTCTGAAATTCAGTCGTTTGAAACAAATGCCCTGTCTGGGGCCAGCTATGGGAGAGAGCTGTCTCCTCTGCCGAGGCCTGCTTGCAAGACAAATGGCTCCATTGTTTCTGTGGTGTGCAAATATCACCGGTCCTGGGAGGTCAGGATTGCACACACACTGAGTGGGTGCTTAAAGGACTTGGATGAAATACACATAGAAGATTTCCAAGATAAGGAGTCAGTAATGGTAAGACTTGTGTACTCTCTGACTGTGTTTTGGTGTCACGGTAAAAACATAAAACACTGAGCTTGTGTAAACTTACTCATTCTGCTGGATCAAAATATGTCAAGCTGCTTTCTACCAGTAGGCTTGGTGCCAGATAAGGTATCATTTTTCCCCCCACAGCCAAACTAAAAAGCTGAGGCTGCCATAAGCCTGCTATCTTTTACAGAAATGCAGTTACGTTCTTGTGCCCAACACTGTCTGCATGTGCTGGGGGTGACCTGGTGTTGTGAGGGTGTGGAGGCGCAGGCTGGGGGACAGCACAGGGCTGAGGCTGGGCTGGGCTGGGGTGAAGCTGAGCTGTGGAGGCTTTCCAGAGGACTGTTCAGCTCTGCAGGACTCTGGGCCCAGGGTGAGGCTGAAGGTAAGCTGTGGAGGGGTGTGTGGATTTTTAATTTGAGTGCTATAAAGATATTTTTTATTTCCATTTTAAAAGCAGGAGTTGATATAGGCATAAGGGCTTATCCAGCATCCAGCAGGCTGATCAGATACTACAAAAAGGCACAGTAGTGCTGGTAAGCTGGTGATCTTTGCTCTGTCTGCTGCTGGTGGTGTTCTGCATTAGGCTGAAACAGTTCCTCACAGAAGATCAATGGTTCTGGAATTTTGGCAGACTTCTAAGGTTACTTATGTTCCAAATAGAAAATGAAAAATCTTCCTGATGTGTTTTACATCTCTGCCTGTTGCTCTGACCACGTACTTTGTAGTACAGATTTGTGCTGTCCTTGAATTATACAGATGGCTTCTGCTGCATAGTGTCCTTCATAATTAGTTGTGCTAGAACTCAGCAAAACCATGCTAAGAAGTTTGGCATCTTAAAATGCCATATAACCACCTGAGATTTTGGAAGGAAAGACTCCACCACTCGCCCCCCACCCTTAGCCTTAGGAGGATGAATACTTCTCTCTGTTGTCCTGCATCTTTTGCAGTGGGAATTCCCCCTTCAGTTGTGTCTACTAGAAATAGCACTTTGACAATATCTGGGACCATTATTAACTTTTATATTGCAGACAATGAAAAATCACTCACAAACAGACTGCGTTGTTCTGATGGTTTGTTATCTGTGTTGGATGTTATCTCACAGTTGGATGAGGTCTAGTGACATATCAGTGTTCTGCACTCAGCCTGAGACTCTATAGAAAGTAGTTGTGGTGGGGGATCCTTGTCAGAATGAGACAATCCTGATGGCACAACTTGTTGCATCCCGGAGTTTGGGTTTAGATTAGGGTTTTTAATTTATGTTAAAATAAGTCAAGTTCTGTAATCCCGCGTTTCCCCCGCGTTGTTCCCCCCCCCGCGGTTTCTGCCCCCATGTTGCCTGCTGCCGGCTCTTACCCCTGTGCTGCTCCTGTAACCACCCTGCCGTCCGGCCCCGGGAAACCCCGTGCTGGCCACACGATCCCGCTCAGCCCGCTCTGGCTCGGTGCCCGCCCCTGCGGGGTTCTCTGGTTGGTTGCAGTTGCTGGCGTCACCGCCACGGCAGCCGCCCCTATTGGGCGGCAGGCCGTGGATCCTCTCGCCCCGCCCCTCTATAAAGCCCTATCCCGCCGGCAGTCAGACGCCATTTTCTCCCATGCGAGTGCCGGGAGCGGTCGCGTCTTTCCATCGAACCGCGCCATACGTGACCAATAAACCGTTCCTGCCAAGCACGGAGTAAATGGACAAATTCCTTCCTCTTTGCCGGGTCCCTAGCGCACGGTAACAGCGGTTGGCCAGCCCACGCACCCGAGACACGGAGCCGTGTCCGGGAACCCGCGGCAGCAAACCCCGGCAGCACGTGGAAGCTACGCCACAGCCGGGCTCCCAAGAGCCGCGTGCAGCCGGGGAGAGCAAAAACCCACGCCGCAATTGGCGCCCAACGTGGGGCCGAGGCCAGCGCTGAGCTGATCGCGTGGACGGAGGTTCACCGCGGAGCTACAGGAACAGCGCCGGGAGCCGCCGCCGCCGGCCAGGGGCCGCGCTGCCGCCAAGGGGGGAGCGCCGCCGCCAAGCCAGAGCGGGCAGCGATCCGCGCCAGACCACAGCTCCGTGCCGGACGGAAACCGAGAGCAGGGGCTCTCCAAAGTACGTCAGTGAAGTCTCCGTCGCCCACGAGGGACCAGACAGTGTGTCCCACGTGGGACAGGAAGTGCAAACTTTCGCAGCCAGGAGGGCAGAAGAAAGAACACTTCCCGGGACTCCCGGACCCTGGTAGCAGCTTTTCTTTGCAGAGACTTCAGTCTGGTAAGTATTAGTCGTGGAAACGTGTCCAGCTAATACGGGGAGGGCTGGCCGTGTTCCCGAGGTTGGGACGTGCAGCGCGCAGCACGAACGGCAGCCGCTGGAGTCGCCTGCGTTTTTTTGCTTTTTTTTTTCTCTTTTTTACTGCCCCAGGGGTGAGGTGGTTTGGGTGGAAGAAGCATGGGGACCGTGCTATCTGCCCAACAAAAGGAATTTTATTCCCAAGTTAAAGAAATCCTTTTGGTGAAGGGCCCCTACCCAAAAAATTTAGTTAAGAAATTTGTCCGGTGGTTGTTCTTTGCTTTCCCCCGTCTGTCTACCGAGGACGCGCGCAAACCAGAATTTTGGGAGCAAGTGGGAAAAAGGCTAGCAGAGGGGATCGGTAGGGATCCCTCTATAGGTGACTGCTTCCCTAAATTCCATTTGTTGATCACAGATGTAGTAAAATCAGACCCCGCGCGAAACTCGGTTGGGGAAAGGAAAGAACCATCCGGAAAATCTGTTACTCCCTCTGAATCTGTTTCCCCATCCCCTTCTCCTACCCCTTCTTCCCCTAACCTGGGTGGGCGAGGGGGGGCACCCCGTCAGTCTGAGACGCAGGGCAGCTCCACAAACGTGGATCGTGCTTCTGGCTCCCCCAAGCCACCCCGGCGTCCCTGCCTTAGCGAGATCGGTCGATTCGCTGAGGCCACGACCCTAAACCCCTTTTCCAATCCCTTTTTCCCAGTTGAAAATACCAGTTTCGGCGCTACCCCGCGCAGTTCTGTTTCTTTAAACCCCTTTCTTTGTTCCTCTGAGGAGGCCGAGGCCACGTGGTCGATCCCTTTGTCTTCCCAAGATGGAGGGCGGCCACATGGCAGGGTCTCTTCTTCCCACAACCCCTTTCTGTTCTTTGTTCCCGGTGTCCCCGCCTTTGACCCAACCCCCACCTGCCTCCCTGTGGGCGTGGGCGCCGCCCCCTCGGGAGGTCAGGTTACTCCCTCACCCGTTGTTCTCCCTCGAATGGGTGTTCCCTCCAGTCCTTTGCATGTCGTCCCTGCTGAGTCATCGACTCCGCCCTCCTCCACCGGGGAGAGCTCTGCCATCTCCACCCCGCTGCCTGAGGGAGGCAGCCCCCGTCCTATTGCCCGTACCCTGTCCCCATCTTCCCATGGGTCCCGGAGATCCGGGCGGGAGGGAAGAGGGGGGAGGGAAGAGCGGGAACCCCTATCCCCATCTTCCCATGGGCCCCGGAGAGCCGGGCGGGAGGGAAGAGGAGAGGGGCGGGGACGGGAACCCCTACCTCCAAGTTCCCATGGGCCCCAGACGTCTGGGCGGGAGGGAAAAGGAGAGGGGGGGGAATCGGAGCCCCTGCCTCTGCAGTCCCAGGGTTCCCGGAGACCCGGGAGGGAGGGAAGCAGGGGGATGTGGGTTTCTGAGCATTTTCCAGATTCCGTGGAATGGGTCGAGCCGACAGATGAGAGGCATGTAGAGGGATCAGAGGTTCAGGACAAGTTTGTCCTGGAAGCGGCATCCATGAACACTGCTGCCTTGGATGCCGTGCCTCCAAAGAACGCTGGTCCGAAGCAGCCTCCAGCAAGACGCCAGTGCTTCCACTGCAATCAAAGAGGACATTTTGTGGTTCAATGTCCGTTTCTGGGCAGGGCACCCCCAGGGACAGTGGGAGGGGGGAGAGGGGGGGAGGGAGATCCCATTCCCCCAAAAAACTGAAGAAACAACGCGCACCTGCCTCGCGTGAAGATAAAAGTAAGGCAGGCCACAGCACCTTAAGGAGAGCTGTGAGTTACCAAGTAACTGTGCAGGTGGTAGTTCAGAACATCAGGGTGCCTTTGAGCGTGGCAGATGACCCCACCAATCGGGGGGTGGCATCAAACCGCAGGCGACGCAAAAGAAAAAGGACCCTACAATCTCTAAAAAAAAAAAAAAATGTTTTTCCCCAAAGCCCCAGTCTGTGTGTGTCCCAAATCCCCATGTTTGTAATAAAGTTGTCCCAGTTTCCCTATCCCTAAACACCCTAAGAAGAACCAGCACCAGCAGCATCTCCAGGCCCTCTCCACCTGCGTAGCAGTCACCGCAGTTGCAGCAGCAGAAGAAGCTGAGAGAAGAGGCCACCGCTTGAGAGACTGCATCAACACCACTGCTTTCTTTTTATATTTTATTAAGCGGGGAGATGTTGCATCCCGGAGTTTGGGTTTAGATTAGGGTTTTTAATTTATGTTAAAATAAGTCAAGTTCTGTAATCCCGCGTTTCCCCCGCGTTGTTCCCCCCCCCCGCGGTTTCTGCCCCCATGTTGCCTGCTGCCGGCTCTTACCCCTGTGCTGCTCCTGTAACCACCCTGCCGTCCGGCCCCGGGAAACCCCGTGCTGGCCACACGATCCCGCTCAGCCCGCTCTGGCTCGGTGCCCGCCCCTGCGGGGTTCTCTGGTTGGTTGCGGTTGCTGGCGTCACCGCCACGGCAGCCGCCCCTATTGGGCGGCAGGCCGTGGATCCTCTCGCCCCGCCCCTCTATAAAGCCCTATCCCGCCGGCAGTCAGACGCCATTTTCTCCCATGCGAGTGCCAGGAGCGGTCGCGTCTTTCCATCGAACCGCGCCATACGTGACCAATAAACCGTTCCTGCCAAGCACGGAGTAAATGGACAAATTCCTTCCTCTTTGCCGGGTCCCTAGCGCACGGTAACAGCGGTTGGCCAGCCCACGCACCCGAGACACGGAGCCGTGTCCGGGAACCCGCGGCAGCAAACCCCGGCAGCACGTGGAAGCTACGCCACAGCCGGGCTCCCAAGAGCCGCGTGCAGCCGGGGAGAGCAAAAACCCACGCCGCAACAACTGAGTGAACTCTTTCAATTGCACTGCAGAAAAGTGGTTTTGAGGAGCTGCTTCTCCCTTATTTGGAAATAGAATTTATCTGACTCAAGGATTCTTACATTGACTGCAACCCTGGGGTAGAGAGGCAGCACCAGAACTGTATACAGAGTTAAATTTTTTTGAAATCCTAATTTGTCTACATTTTCAGATATATCTGCGGATCTCGTATTTCTTTAGCCCACCAGAAAGGGCATATTTTCATAGTTCTTCTTTCCAGATATGCATTGGAGTATAGAATTCTTTCCAATGCATATTTTGAGTGAAAGATTAAATCCTTCTCTCCCTATAATTTTATCACTCCTGCTGTTTTAATTTATAAGGTCACTGCAGACAGATTTTTTTTTTTCCTAAGGTGGGTTTTCTGGCCTTTTCTTAAGGGCTTGGAGGAAGGGGGAGAACAATTGATGTAAGAGAATGATTGTCATTCCAGTAATGTTGATTCACTTGGCTAATAAGAAGAGCTTATTTCTTTGTTTACTTGGAAAGAATGAATATCAACACATAAATAATCAGCTGGGAACTAGATTTCCAGGAGGAAGAATTTTCCTAGTCACTTTTCTGTTAATTCAAAGCAGTATCTTTATAATTGATGTAACTCATAGCCTTATGATGATCACATTACTTTCCCCTAGGAGTAAACACAGACAAAAGTGCCTGCTTAGTTTCCAAACTAGAGGAGTGTTGTTGCCTCAGGTACTCAAATTCCTATAGAAAAAAGCTTTCCATAGCTCTTGTAGCTGTACATGCTGAAAGTATTGGTGTACCTGGGGAGTTCCATGCCAACTTTGTGAAGTACCACGAACTCTTCTTCAGAAAGACATGGAAAAACAATTTACTGAACAAGCCTCCCAAAAGTGCTTTTTTTCAGACAGTCTTTCACCTAGCTAAAGTACAGAGGGTTGATGTGCTATAGCTGGAAGAAACTAACCACATCATATAATTTCTGAACTGGTTTTGCCCTTTTCACTCTTGGAAAGACATGTAGCCTAACAGAGCAACATGGTTGACCCTTTCTTCAAACCCCATTGCATTGCAATACTGAAATCTCATTCTGGAAAATCCTCTTGGGCTAATACACTGCAATCCCACTTTTCAGAATTTTCAAAATGTAATGTATTTGTTAATAGCATCCCACAGAATCTGAGATCCCAGGGACAGTCACTGTCCTTCACAGCTCAGGGATTTTATAATACTCAAGAGCAGTAAGAGATTTGTCCAGTAGGAATGCCAGGGCCACTGGTCATGGGCATCATCTGCAGCATTATCTCTTTCAGCAATATAACTTTGTTTTTAATGTTATATTGGGAAGTGTATTGCTTATGCATAAGTCCTCAAATGCTTTTATCAAGTACCTCAGATATTCCAGACTGCAAGCATGTTTTTGGGCTGCGTACTTCTTTATCATGGAAACTGAAATCATAACACTGGAAATAGAGAAGCAGATTCATCTTCCTCAAACTGCTTGATGTGAGAAAATTATGCTTCTAGATTAAGCTGTTATAAAAGGTTGCTGTGACCTGGAGATGTACTACTTAGCTTATCATTTTCCAACTTTAAAAGAATTAGCTGCCAGCAACAGAAACTTAATTTCTGCTTGCTTTTAAAGCATTTTGCAGAATGCAGTACTGCTGGGTGTCAACAGACTTTGGATGCTACACAGGAACGCTTAAATAAATACAAGTAACCAGTCATCACACTGGCTTCCAGATATTTACAGTAATAGTGCCAAAATCCCTTCTTCAGACATTGGACTTCTATAACCTAATGAAGAAGGAGGTGCCAAGAATTTAGTAACTTAGAGGATAAGAAGTTGGAGAAAGAAGCTGCAAAGGAACAAAGCCTTACAAGTGTACCTTGAATGCTCTTGGGGCACTTGGGGGTATGGTAGACTTATTGTCTGTGCAGAATAGCTGAACAGATTTGCTAAGTTTTGAGTTAGCAGAGTACTACCAGCTTCAGAGCTGAGGAATGTATTTTCTACCCAGACTGAGTCAAATGGAAAACCAACTTTAGCTTGTTATAAGAGTTGCATGTGATTAGTGAAAAAAAAAAAAAAAAAAAAAAAAAAAAAAAAAAAAAAAAAAAAAAAAGTAGAGCCGTAGATCCTCTTGAGTTGTGTTTTCATAATAGGAAAGTATTGGTCCTTTCTAGTGTACTTGAAATTGGCCAGAGTCTCTTGTTCAGCTGTTTCTGGACATAGTTCAGGACAGATATCCTTGGAGATGATTAAGCTAAAGAGAGTTTTTGTAAGGTGTACAGTTTTTGCCTATTATCAGTAGTTTTACTGATAACTCAGTGCTAGCATGAAATCTCGCTGCCAGAACTGTGCTGGAATGTTTTAATTGCTATTTAATTATAATTTTAAAAGAAAAATCTGACCTTAGACCTCAGCTTGCTCAGTGTGGCAGCAGAGCTTGAGCCTATGCAGGAAGAATCGGTGTGAAACTTTTCCCCCCATTGTTTTGAACTTTGTGTTCATTTGCATGTGACATTACAAAGAATGAACATAAAATACTGCCAAGTCATGACTGTAACAAATCTGCACCTACTTGCATATAAGGTGGTCAGAAGTCAAGCTCGGAAATATGTACTCCCTGCAGCCTGTCAGTCGTCTGGCAAAAATACAAATACACACCCTTATCCAGAATAATGTTAGGGCCTCATTCATGTTTAGCTGAACCTACTTTGGAAAGGGAAATACCTTGTGACATTCTTCAGTGGCCTCTATGGACAAATAAATAAAAGATTTAATGGAGCCTTCACAGTAGGGTATTGGCAACTGAGAAGGACCCTGAGGACTGGGTTGTATAAATTAGGCAGAATTGGGGTATTTTCAGAGCTCCGTAAGGGATGGGGTCTTTCATCCACCCAGGTTCTCGGGCTCTGAGGAAAAAGCCCTGCACCAGGTTTAGCAAGGGAACAACCCTTTCTCATGAGTGTTTTGAGGCTGTATGTGTATATCTTATAGTCTGGCCTTGTTCCATCAAATACTTTCCTCTGAAGTGGACACTGGATGGTAACGGCTTTTATTATGCCAGCAGGTAATTAATTATGATAAACGTGCAAATTGTCTATTGTCTCAATAGACTCTGGAGAGCCAAAAGGGTGCATGTGACTAAAAATATTCTGATTAAAGGTCTGCAGTAGTAATGAGCACTGCAGCACTGTTCCACACTGAGTCACTGAGAGCTGTGCTGTCAATTACCTGTGGATTAAGGACCAATGCAATTTGAACCAGATCCCTTATGACCTAAGTGAAAAGCCCCAAAGGGTTTTGTGGCACTGCTTCTTACAAATGCTCCATGACAGATCTGTTTTCAATTCTTATTCTTTCTCTCTTTTTTCTTTTTATTTTAAATTTTTTGAAAGAAAGTCGGACTTCAAAGTAACAGCCTTACTTGTTATTAATATGCCTTACAGTATATCTCCTATGACTTTTTTTCCTTGTCCCATCCATTAGCCTTCACTGTAGTTTCTGCACCTGGATGCTGGAGGGAAGGAGGTGGGGCAGGATGAGGGGGAAACGATGCATGCCAGAAAAAAAAGTAATTGTGGTGGTAAGAAATTTTAGCAATTTGTAGAAACATCCTTTCCCTCACAATTTTCCAACCTCTTTTGGCTTTCCTGTTAGCCTTTCAGTGTTATTTGTGTGTGGGCATTGTTGTGTGTGTGTGTGTGTATGTGTGCACACCTATTAAGCACATCATTATATGTAAAGAGGATGGTTCTTCAGTGCATCAAGGAGAGCTCAGAACCACTTTGTCAACATAAATAAACTATTAGACTATCCACAACTGACATCTTTGAGGTCATCTTCCCTAGCCAGAATAAATTTCTCTTTAACAGTACAGATGGATACTAGGAAACCCAGCAGATGCATTGTAGCTAATCAGAAGGAGACTCAGCAGGGTAACTAAAATCTCTGCTAGAATTCATATCCCTTCATGGAGTTTAATTAAAGAGCTTTGTGTGCATCCTTTTGTTTTATCTGTTGCCAGTGTTTTGTCTCCTATTGTGGCAGTTCCTTCAAATAACCATCAATTTGCTGTGATAATCTACTGAGGAGAATGAGCAGCACTGCTTAATTATATAAAAATGATAATGAGCTTTGGCTGTCAAAGAGTTAAGGAGCTGCTGCTGGCCACTGGAATACAAAAGAGCTGGTGCCAAAGGGGCCCCTGGAAGTGTGTGGCACTTCAAACTTCATTGCTGAGCAGCTGAAACTGGCTTGAGCAAGAAGCAGGCCAGCAGAGCTTCCTTTGGGGAGAGATAACTGAATTATTGAGCAGCCTCCTAACAGCAGGAAACAGAGCAGGCACAGACAGATTTCTGTTTCACACCCCAGCAAAAATGCAAGGCAATCCAAAGAAAGATCTCTTGTCCTACATAAGCACAATGCCTTTGGCATTTCTGCCTCATCCTCATGGCAGAAATTGGAGTTTGGGCATAACCAGGTGTCATTTGGTGCCATTTTGCTGCAGAAGGTAGCAGGAGAACTTGGGGGAATGGGGTTTTGGCTGCTGGGGATACGTGAGCCAAGGTGCAGATAACTCTGCAGAGAACAGAAGTGCTTGTGCTCTACCCAAGAGTAGTGTGGATCCAAGTTTATCAAGAAGTAACTCTTCTAAGAGGTAAAACCTTTCTGGTCTCAGACCTTTTTTCCAATTATCTCCTTTTTTTCTTTTTTTGTTTTTTTTTGGGGGGGGGGTTGTTTGTTTGTTTGTTTTTGTTTTTGTTTTTTTGGGTTTTTTTTTTTTTTGGCCAAGAGGTGAATAAAATCTTGTGCAACCTCCATATTTGGCATCCAAACTGTTTACTCACAGAAGCTGTTGTTTTCCCCTTTCTCTTTTCTCTAGCTGGGATCATGCTGAAGTAAGCATGGGGTGGGGAACTTTGTAAAACAGGAACAGTACTGGATCCAAGGAGGAGAAATTGCTGGAAGCCCTATTTCTTAAAGCAGAGAACCAAGACTTCAGCTTCATATTATGTGACTGACTTACCATGTGCTTGGCATCCAGATTAATCACAGCATTAATGAACTCCCGAGGTGCAGGGTGCCTGCAGGGCCCTCCAAACCAGGTCTCCAGGCATGGAGCTACTTGGGTGGAACACGTGTGGTGGAGCTGGCAAAAACACACCCAGAACCAGGATGTCTCTGAAGGCAGAGAGATGTGACAGGGCTTGCCTTTCTTCTCTCAGCACATGGCCTGGCCACCCTGCTGTGGGAAGCCAAGGACTCCAGCACAGTGGAGGTAAGCAGGGACATGGCCTGTGACAGAGCAATGTTGTTTCAAGTGTGACATGAACAGGGCTGTAGTGGTGTCACTTTGGACTGACACTCCTGTGCCACTAAACCATGGAAAGGGGAAAACATTTTGAGGAGCACTCTGGTTTAGTTGGTTGTATGTAAGGAACACTGACAAGGGAAATGTTAGTGCTGAGTTGGTAAGAGATGCAGATTTGCTTTTAATGCAGTGTTCATCCTACAGGACACTGTCCTGTGTGTTGGTATGTCTGTAGCAGAAAAGGACTGTGGGACAGAGTTTTAAACAGGAGGGTTAAGGTAAGTCTACATTAGGAGCATTTTACAGGTGTGGGACGACAATTGCATTATACAAGTAAAGCATTTTTATTGTTGCTGACAGTCTTTTAGACACTGGCCCCTTGGACCAGGTCCTCTGTGTGTGATTCTGCAAATTTCTCACAAGAGCAAGTGAGCACAGGTGCCATCTTCCTTCCCTCCTTTGGCTACCTTCCACACCTCTCCTCTGCAGCTGTGCTTTCATTCTGTCCATAATAGGGTAATAGACCCGCTTTCCTTTGTGGGCCCTCCAGATGCCACTATCTCTGCTCTTATATTTCATGATATTCTCCACCCTTATCCTTCTTTGATCCCTGTGGGCACTGGACCCAGACAATGCTGTTCAGCCCCAGAGCCACAGAACTCCTTTGGCTCTATTGCGTTCTTGTGGCAAGCCGCAGCAAAGCCTGTATGACCAAGGCACACTGTCTTTTTTTGCATGAAGAGTGCCATGCACTTTCCTCATTAGGAAAGATGTGAATCTGAATCACCTCCTTCTCTTTTAAGCTCACACTTTTTGACATCCCTTTCATTTATAACTCAGTCTCCTAACTTCATTCTGCATATCATCTATGCAATACATCCTTTTCTCTCTACCCAGACAACTACAACTTTGCTGTTAGAACTTCAGCTCTTGTTATCTTACGGATCAATCACTGCACTCATCCTGTCATAAATGTGACAGATGTACCATACCAGTCCCCAGTGCTCCTGCAAAGAAAACTTTCCCAACGCTTAAGTTTAACCATGTTGTCTGTTCTCTGTGTTTTCCCACTGCCTTACTCTTGAAACTTAAACAACTTGTTATTACTTCAAGGCTTATCATGACCTGTCTTCTCCCTACCTATAATCACCTCCTTAGTACTGAAGAGTTAGCTTCCACCTCTATGAACACACAGTTCTGGTCTTCTTTGAGCAGTCATTCAATTTATAAACGTTTTTCATACTCAGAAGGAGCATCCTGTGCAGCTCTGCAGAGCAGCTTCTTTTGGCTCTTAGCATCCATTCATAAGGCCTTCCTTTCCATGTTGCCTCTTAAAAGACTCTTAAAAGACTTTGGGATTGGGACTGTCACACTGTTCTGCCCCGGTACAGCACACAGCAGAAGGGGAATGTGGTCTGTGGAAAGGGCTCCTGCAACACTTTGGTAGTAAATCCTTACGCAGCAGGAGTGCACCTGTAAAAGCAAAGTGCTCTAAGTGTAATAACACAGTAAAGTTGTCACCCTGCCCCTGGTGAAATAAGCAATCCAGAAGAAAAGCAGATTCGCTGGTATCTTTATGTTCACACTCAGCTCGACCATAGTCAGAAGAGGTTCCATCTCTTTCTGCTCCTACCTGGCCGATGGAAAGGATGGTGCAAGCACGCCTTCATCTCTTGCAGCACAGATTCACCGGCTTATCTCAAACCACTTTATTGGTGGCTCAGACTGGCAGGGCTGGCTGTGCACTGCTGCAGGCCGGGGTGGCACATGTGGACCCACTGGGGTGCCTTTGGGGCAGTAAATCCCAGTGGTGGGTCGGTGGCAAGCAGCTGGGGTGTGGGAGAGGAGGAGCAGCTGGAATGTCTTCAGCCCTCGCAGCTGCGTGCCGAGTAAGTGTATCTACAGCACCTCTGTACTTGCTGGCACTTCACAGAAACCTGTCCTTTCCTTTTGCAGAGACTCAGGAAAACATGGCTGTCTTTCTATAGGAACAGAAATCCTTCATTATCCATGGAGTTTGACTGGTGTCACATTGAAATTAACTTCAAAGCAAATTCACATCGAAACTGCTAGAGACTTCATGTTTGCTTGGTTTTGATACAAAACATGAAAATCACCTCAGGCTAGCTGGCAATGCTTGTGACGAGCAAATCTTTTGGTGAAACAAGAGAGGGCTTCCAGTTACTAATGAAATCCTCTCCTCCCCAATCCAGTGGGCATTTACATGGTTTTCTTGTGAACATTTCATGCAGCTTTGAAAATCAAATGCTTCCTTACAGGAAATGTTTTTTCTCTGTTGTGCATCTCTTGTGGCCAGCTGCCAAGAGATCCTGATCCGACACCCAGCTGTGCTTCTATGACTGTCTTTTGTGACCGTGGAAATTTTTTTTTTTTTTTTTCACTTTTGCCTTCTCCATTTTCTTCTCTGTTAAATATGTATAAACAAGATGGAAATCAGACCCTGTATGTTCTTTGCAGCCATACTGGAACAGAAATGGGATAACAAAAGGTTAGGGTCTTGCAACCTTAAAAAGCCTCTGTGAAATAAAACAGATAAACTTTTTGTTAGTCTGAAAAAAATTGGTTTTTATTCCCATGGTAAGAACCATGCCATATTTCAATGTAAGTTAAAGGTAAGTAACAAAAGGCTCATCCCATACTAAGTTTTGTTACATGGGGGAGGAGATAAAGCTCATGCAAGGAATACACAAGAAAATCAGTTTCGTTTTCTGGGCAACACATTTTACTGGTATGTACCCTTCTATACTGAAGTAACAAGGCTGCAAAAGCAATCCATGTTAGCTTCATTTTGACTTTAATAATGACATAATTAAAAATGAGGTAATTTCACATGGGCAGATGTCTGAAAATCCAGAAGGACACCCTGCTTTACGCTTATGTAACTGTAAAGTGCTGCAGTTAAAAATACCTAAAAACAGAGAGGAAGGGGGCATGGGGAACAGGAGCAGGCCTGGCAAAAAAAAAAAAAAAAAAAAGAAAAAAAAAAGAAAAAAAAAAAAAGCCAAACTGTCCTTCATTTACATTCTTAAAGCAAGGCCAAATCAAATTAACAAATAGAAGGACATTATGAGATAATGTCCAACAAGAACACTTCATGACCTGCCATGTTAAAGAGATTGTAGAGCCTGTCCTTGGCCAGGCTTGTGTATTCCTGGTGTCCCAAGTGGGGCATCACGGTACTGAGGACATGAGGGCTCAGCAGTGGAGGCTTTGGGTGGTGTTCAGGTACATACCAGGAGAAATCCATTTGGCCCCATGGAGGACACCTTAAAAACCAGGAATTTAACTAATATGTAGAACAAATGCCCATTTTGGTCTGGGAAACAGATGCAGTCCTGAATATACAAGAAACACAATGCTCTGTGTTCAAAAATAACTTGGATATGATGGTATCTTTCTTAACATAATCACAAGAAAATAACATTAAAAAAATTTTTTTTACTTTTGATTTGTCATTATCATGATTTGGAATATTTAAGATTTGTGCTTCCAGTTTCTCCTCATCTCTGGCAGTAGATTTGATGTATGTGTCTTTTCTTGTTAGTGAAAGTTGAGGTTTTCTCTGACTGTGAAACTGGGTTAAGTATTTCCTACTTTCCCAATCCATCTCTTCAGTCTAGTAGTGGGCCTGGAACAGTAGTTTGTGGTTCAATTTCAGATTTCTGAAAATGTTTAAAAAATTTTCCCTCTTCTTTTCATGATTTACTTTATTTTTATTTTCAGTGTAGTCAGTAAAATGTTTCCAAATGGCACTGTGAGTATGACTTCCCCATGCTCTAATAATGCCCTTTTATGATCATAAGGGAAATAAAAGATCGTTCTTAGAAGGCTGATGATATTGGTTTTTTCAAAATGTATTCACGCAGCCTGCCTCTTTGTGCCCAGGAGGACTACTGAATAGTTCTTCTCAAAGGCACAGCACCTGCCAGAGGTGTGGAACAATTCTGCACTAACATTCAGTTATTGTGTGGACTGTGGAACAAATTTGTGAGGGGGAAGTCCTGCTTGCAACTGTGCAATTTTCTAAATCAAGAAAAAACCTGTATTAACTTCAGAACAGCCTTTTCATTGACCTCTAGTTCAATCAGGCTCACAGTTGAAGAACCTACCAACTACAATTGGTCCTTTCTGTTAGGAGTTAATTTTTCCTTTTATTGTGTCTTCTCAACTCCTGGAACTTGGTTAAAATAAATAGAAGTAGAAAAAATATTAGTGTTTCAGAAAGGGCTTTATAGAAAATTCAGAAAATCTTTAAAAGATAAAAAGAAGGAGGTACTCTGTGCACTGAGAAGTTGCACTTTTCATTTCGCAAGACTGCTATGACAACCTCAGTAAGCAGTTTAGAGGTGTCATTGATTAGTCTGGTGGTGTGTGGTCATTTTTAATGCACTGCATTGTCCTCACCTGTGGCCTTCAGGGCACATCAGCTGCAAGACTGGCAGGGTCTTCACTTGCTCTGTTCGGTCTGCATGGTTGGGTAGTAAACCTGTGTTTACGACTCCCATCACTTTGATCAATAAAAATGTTCTGGTACTTCATGGTGGTCAGGGAAGCTTGGGCTGGCATTGCCACTGCAGTTCTGCTGCATTTATGCTGGGGGCCTTGTGGTTTTATCCCTAATTCCCAGAAAACTCTACAAAATTTGTTTTAACAAGGTGAGTGAGCGATCTAAACAGCAAATCAGAGATATCTCCATTTCCTTGAATCTCAGCACTGTGGGTGTTTGTATGGGGACAGAAGTGCCTCAGCCTGTGGAAAGAGCTTGGGAATTTGCTTAGCTGGGATAAGAGAAGAAAGTGAATTCTTTGACAGTCAAGGAGGACTTAAAGGAGTGTTAGAGGAGTTGAGTTGTCTAGTTGTTCCCTTCTGTAATTGCGTCATATTTCCTTGTGAGCTTGGATCACTTAAGAATCTTCACCAAATCACAGCACCTGTCACCTCAGTTTATGAGGATCTTAGCTTGCATTTTCTTGAAGCACATTTCTGTGCCTTATTGTTGCCAAGAAATAGTTGGAAACAATGCTGAAGTGTCTACGAAGGAGTTCTTGCCTTCCTATTAAAGTGAATTAGCAAAAAAAAGAGAAAAAAAAAAAGAAAAGAAAAAAGGTAAACCACAACATAATTACTTTTTGCATTTAATAAAATCTTACCATTTTAGAGAGACTGACTTATGATGTTTGAATGCAAGGAGTTGGGAATCCTGCTAGAAGAAGTGTTAAATCCCTTCAAGATCCGCCCTGCTCATCAGCTTTATTTCACAAAGAACAATGGGGCAGGCAATATGCTTATAACCAAAAAATTAGCTCATGCAGAGATGTCATTAGATGCTCAAAGGATCTCTGGGACATCCTGTCCCTGAAACAATTTTGACCTGAGAGTGATTCTAGACACTTATATGTTACCTTCCAAGATCCAGGAAAAAAATACCTTGGAGTATCTGTCTTAAGATGAAACTATACTATTGGAATGTCTTCACTTACCTTGTGCTGCAACGTATCAATTGGAAGAGTAACAGCATTTAAGCTGTTTTGTTCAAATGACACCGCCCATGCCCACCTGGTTTGGATACTGTTTCCTCCTTCCAAAAATCTGAAGGAAATGCAGAAATATTTTATATTAAATATTGGCCCCAGTGTATGTCTTATCACTTGCACTTCTCCCCCTTCCCACCAAGCACAAAAATTTCTTTTATCTTCGTGGTTTATGTATGGTGTTGTGGTATTTTCCCCTGCTATTCGTATAATTCTACCTTTATGAGGTATGCTTATGCCTCTGGGGCAGAGTAGTGGAGGAGAGTGTTTAAAATTAGGTGCAAAATTATAAAATGCTGATGAATATTTATGTAATGTGTATTTAAAATCATTCAGAATCAAGAAATTACATTACCAAATCACAAGCCAGCAGTACTTTTTCATGCTGCCAGAGCCCCATTGGAAAAAAACAATTCTGGATTTGGATTTTCCGTTTCTAGGTCCCACCACCCTTTGGACAGAACATAAAATAGCCATTCTTATGATAAAGTAAAATAAACAAAGTTGGATGATTTGGGGATATTTCCAGCTAAGGCTGTTTTGCCAGTGGGAGAAGTTTATCATGAGATACAGAGAAGCTGGGATGTGTAGGATATTACCTGTGTTGTACAAAGAAGGGGCTTCCTGCTGTGGAAGCTCTATTATGCCTTAGAGGCTTGTACAGTGCCCTCAGCTAATAAACTGAAGGTTATTTCTTCTAAAAGAGCACTAGTCAGCATAAATGGGTTAAAAGTGTATAAATTGCAAATATGTTTCAACTTATATTAATAAAAAAATTAAATTGTTTAGAAGCGGGGTCACTGGTTAATCCAAAATGCCATGGAAGCTTTAGCTTTAGTGGAAATGATGAGATCATAGGCAAGGTCTTTAAAAACAACACTGACTGGTTCTGTGAATTTCTTGACTTCTGCACTTAATATTTTTAATCTGAAATTACCAATAAAAATATCTGTTGCCCTGGCAGATATCAGGCACAGGCTCCCGACATGATGGGTAAAGCAAATGTCCTAATATCTGCTGCAAAGGCAAAGCTGTGCCATATTTTTTCATAGGTATTTAAGGCCAAGAGGGACCCTTACAGCCACGTAGTTTGACCTTCTACATAACACAGACCAGAGAATTTAACTCAGTCATTGGTACCCTCCAGCTATATTTCAAAAATGGAGAGAGATTAATTCCTTTTTCTTTCCTTTTGATCCCTCAGTGTGCTCAACTGCCTGAATCAGACTATTTTTTAAAATTAAGAGACTGTAATTTTTATTTATGTTTTTTTTTCAGAATATATACATAAATACATTTATATATAGATATAGATACATATAGATATATAGATATAAAATACATGTGTGTATGCAGATACAGATTTAAAATGTTTTGCATTTGTAATAATAGTTGGCACCACCATAGAGATGACCTCATATTTCAAAGGGTACATAGAGTCATAGGAAACTTGGGAAAGGATGGCAGAAGGTAGCATGACCTTCACAGGCAACTCATCATGGGTCTCTCTGGTGAAGTGTTTATCCTTGCTGTCAAGTCAGCACAGGGAGGGATTAGAGGCCTGCAGAGAGAAACAACTTGCCTCACCCTAGAGAAGTTGCCAAAAATGTGATGCAGGACAGAGACTTCTCATTTGGGGCTCATTGTAAGAAGGCAGAAAGAAGCCAGGCACTCAGCTGTTCGCAGGGATGTTGAGAACTCCTTCCCTGTGCCCAGTGTGGGAAAAGGCTGGGCAGGAACGTGCACACTGCAGATGAAGCATGGAGCCTGCTCTGCCACCCACTGCACCTGTGCTGGATTGGAGCAGCGAGGCTTTTATGTTTCACTTCAAAAAGTTTTCAGTCAAAGCTCCAGTGATATTATGTTACTTTACATTATGTGGGCTAAAAATAATTTTTGAAAGAGCCTGAAATCACTTCACGCACTCTAAGGAGTGTGGTAAACATGATGGGATACTGTCAGGCTTTCAGCCATGTTGTGTTCACTGCCAGTGAAGACCCTTGGCCACCCTCAGAGAAACAATTTCTATTAAGTGGTCCATTAAGTGCTGTAGTCTGATTAATGAGGCAGACTTATTTATTGTCACTGGAACTTGACCTGGAAGCTTATTTTAAAGGAAAACTGCAATGGAAAGTTATCACACTTTGGATAGATATATACTAAAGAAATAAGGCCATATAAAAATGAATTTTCATTACTATAGCTACCCTCTCTTTCACAATTCCTATAATAACCATGACCAGTCTGAATGACCTCCCAGTGGGTCTTTTTTATTGATACTTCCCAGCAGGAGTTTCAGTCTGATAAGTAGGTCAGGATTCAATTGGTCTGGTTCCCGTTTGAATGCATGACAAAACAAGAGGATTTCAGCTTCACTGTCAAAAAGGTTCTTCTCTTTCATGTTCAGGTTATCTAATAACTAGAGGGCAGGTGCAGGGGTAAAAAAAAAAAAAAAAATCAGAGTGAGGAGAAGGATATTAAAGAAAAGAAAGTAGCAAAATTTAATCCTCTTAGTGATAGCATGACTAATGACTCCATAATCTGTACTCTGCCATTTCCTATCTACCACAAAATTGTCCTGCTGCAGATAGTTCTTAATGTCCTAAAATATTTTGTAACCACCTTTAATTTCTGAAGTGATCTCCCACTTATCATCATAACACTATCTTTCTGGAGTGGAAGAGAGGGTGTGTTGGTACATTCTGCCCTCCTCCACAAAAATGCAGAAGGTCCAGGGGGCAAAACTGAACTTGCTCTGACAATTCCTGCTTCTCCCTTTTCTTCCTGTGCCTTGTCCTGGGAAGGGAGCTCATGCAAATTTCCCAGTGCCCCTCTGGCACTGGGAAAGGAAATTTAATCTAATTTACTAATTCACCCATAGGCTTATGAGGAATAGAAAATGAAGAGGTGTGTCATCTTGTCCAGAGAAGCTGGAGGTGATGAGCTGAAACCAACAAATATATTACAGAGAAGATATCAAGCTGGACTAAAACCAAATTCTCATTGGTGAATTATTAGTCCACTGTTCATTATGATGTCTAGTTTCAATCCTAATGAGGTGGAACTTGATGAGATAATTACTTTGAACTATAGGATTCTGTTTGCCCACAACAAAAGCTTATAGTATGGTATCATCTCATCAAGCCTTTCCCTTTTTCTCAAAAGTTACTAGTTTTCTTTTGAATGGGATGTTTGCTTTTTCTCATTTAATGAAAATAGCATCTTGACTGCAGATATCTGGTACCTATCAGGATTTATCAAAGGATAACCACCATCTGCAGACAGTTTCTACTCAGTCTGGTTGAGGAGAATCTCAGAAAAGGAATGTTGAAAGGGTATTTAACAGAGGAAATCTGGTGCAAAGTTGGTGTTGTGTGTATACTGTCTGGTACAAAAGAAATGAAGTGAACTGGTGTTAATTGGAACATTTTTTGAGTCAGGTGTTTCACACAGCATGGACCTATATTATATAATTTGCACAAAGTGGGTTGAAGCCCACGGAGGCTTCAGGCTCAGCTAACTGGCAACATCACGGGTGTGTGGACACCTTGGGTCCTTCTTGCATCCCCCCCATGCTGGCAATTTGTTTCAGCCTGGAATCTAGAAGCATTTATGAATCTATGGATGAAAGACTTCCTGTATTTTATTGCTTTGTCCCATGGTGTGAGGGTATGTTTCTTTCACTGAGCATTTACTCACAGTTATAAGGGGGTTTAAATCCTTCTTCCAAAAAAGATGCGATGTACTGGTTGAGCCTCGTCACTTTGTTCAGGAACCTAGAATTGCTGGATTTGCCATCATTTGCCATCATTTGGTACGGAAAGGGGATGAAGGAAGCAACCTTCAGACTGATAATAGCAGAAGGATTTTTATGTGGGTTCTAGTCTCAAGGATGCAGCAATATGTTATAATAGAGGACAGGACAAGTAGTTTGGTACCTGCTTATCTTATTCTCGGCAAATATCACAGACTTTGGATGAGGCGTTAATTTTTATCTGACTACAGCTTCTCACTTAAAAATCAGATTGATAAAATACAAATCTTTGGGGATGTCAAAGGGCCAAATGTATTCTTATTTTCAGAGAGTCTAAGATTGAAGGAGCTCCAAAAGAGCTGCATTTATAGCAATCAACTGTGATTCATTGAGGGAATGGGAGGATGTGTTGAAATATCGTGGAACTAAAGAAAAATGAGGAAACAAAGATAATTGGATTAGTAGTTAGGATGGAAACAAAAAGAACTATCAAGCACTATAATACAATCTTGTGCACTTTAAAATGTGAAGGAAAAGATGAAGGCACATATTTTTTCCACTCATTAGAATCTCACACCAGTAAAGGCATGAGTACAGAACAGTGGCTTTGTACTTTGAAGTCCTTGATCTTCTACACAGAGACGCAGACAGGGAATGGACCAACTCCATAATTAGACCATAGGAACTGCCATTCTGGGTCAGACTTTCTACCTTGCCTCCACATCACATCTTGGCCTTTTAGGCAAAATCTAATATAATATCCATTCTTGTCAACTTAATGCCAGACCTATCTTCACTTTGAGGTCTCAATATTGCACGGGTGTGAGGAGCAGAAGGTCAGCTCGGAGATTTCTGTGTGCCTGGACATAGCAATGCAGTGTCCTCAGGAACAGGATGATGGGAAGAGTGAATGTGGAGACAAAAGGGTGCAAGCCAGGGTGAGTATGCAGAAATATTTCTCAACAGTATTTTCCCAGGCTTCAGTGACTCATAGTTCAAGGACTGTCTGGGCCAAAGCAAGTCTTCGTGTAAACTCTTTTCCAGGAGTTCCAGACTTTTCTGAGCCTTCTGAGCCAGATAAATTCTAACATTCTGTGGCAAGGAGTGCAGTAACAGTCTCAACATAGTGTGCAAAGAAGCATCCTTTTCTCTTGGCTTTGAACCCCCTACCTGCCTTTCCCATTTATGCTCCCCTAATTTTGTTGTGTTTTTTTGTTTGTTTTTTTTTGTTTTGTTTTGTTTTTTTTTTGTTTGTTTGTTTTGGTTTTTTTTTTTGTTTGTTTGTTTTTTTTTTTGTTTTTTGAGACATAGAATAACCCTTCTCTTATTCACTTTCTTTGTGGGCCACTTAGGATTTAGAAGGACTGTGTCATGTCTCTTTAAAAACTTGTAAATTATGGTTACAATAAGAACACAGTTAATTTAGTTTAATGGCAGGCTGTGTAAGAAAAAAGCTAGCAGGAAGTTAAAACAATGATACATCCTTCAACAGATATTTCAGTGTGATTAAAAGACAATACAGGAGCTATTAACTGTCAGGCTGCAGTGAAGTTAAACAGCTTGTTTTGTTTTTACTGGAAAGCAGAAGGACTATAAAGAATTTAAAATGTTGTTCAGATCAGGGCAAAGGAGTTGCTAAGAAGCTATTTCCTCATGTAAAAACCTTACTGAAAGGTCTGAGGAACTTGAAGCTCCTAAACTCTTTTCATAGGGAATAGGTAGGGGAGTTCTGTAGAGAGACCATTTATAGCTCTAAAACTCCTCTTCTTTGAAGTTTGTCCATTTACAATTCAGACAGATAATACTGTGGTACTTGCTCTTTGTTAGAAGAACAGAGGGAAGAAACAGAAGTAGTGAACCCTGTCAGATCCGCATGGATGAGCCCTGTTGACATCTTGGGCACTGAAACCCATGCCAGAGCCTAAGCAGAGAAGAACTTGAAAGTTCCCAGGAGAACTGGTGAAAAATTAGGTTTTGTCAGTTAAGGAGATGCAGTGAGGACACTGTGGAGGGCATGGGTGTTTGGGAAGCCCTCCAGGCATATTTTTCATTTTAATGTATTTTTAATGGTTTCAGGTTTTTGCCTCCAGGATAGATACGGTTTAGGGAACTCATAGAAGTGTGCAGTATCTTTCAGAGCCCCCAGCCTATATTTCTTTAGACTTTAATACCTTTGTTGGCATTGATATTTTTTATTAAATTTTTGGGGGGGTTATTTGTCTGAATATTTTGGCAATGGCTGTTTTGAATAAACTTATGCTTCCATAATCCTGACTTTTTATGCATAAATGCTCTTTTCTCTTTTAGCCACAGGTGTTAAAGCAAAATGTGCTGACTAGCTGCAGGTACTTTTCAACAGTAGCTGTCTCCTAACATTATCTCCTAAATAATCTTCAGGCTTGCTCAGTGTTGAATATGTTGAATATGAAAATGATGAATATGTTGAATATGAATCACAAAGGTTGTGTTCCTGGCTGTAGAAATGTCCTGTATCTATTAGAGCAGGAAATTCAAGCTCCACTTCCAGGGTTTCCTACTGACTTGCTTAGAGTTCTTTTGCTAAGAACACTGAAACCACTGGGGTACTTTAGCCTCCGTGGAACAAATACATGAATTTCTTACAACCATGTGGTCCATTGTTGTGTTTGGAAACTCAGTACGATTCATCAATGAAAGAAATTTGTGAATGACACCTTCAGTTGTAAGGTTGGTGCTTGAAAAATTTATCAGAAAAATACCAATTGCTGTTATCATTGTCATTTTATCTAGGTTGTTAGTCACCAAAGGAATTGAATCCATGAACTATTTCTTCACATGCAGCAAAATATTACTGCTGTGGAGAAGTCATCATCTGTGGAGAAATAAATGTCCAGCTTTTGCTGTGCTCTGAAGTACAGTACCAATGGTTTTTGTTTCCCCTTCCCTTGTTTTGAGCCTTGTGAAGAAATTACAGAGTTGTGGAAATATCTAGCTTTGGATATTCAGGCCTGGAGTTCCCAGTCTTAATGTCTTCAGGGCCAAATGTACCCAAGGCACGCATAGATAGCAGAAGCCACAGATACATTGTGGGGTGACCTTCCTTTGCTGCGTGTTCGTGGCAAGCTGCCCATCACCCTCTTCTGTTACACAGCCTCATCCCCTCAAAATTGGATCCCAGCCAGTATATTTGCCCCACACAAATAAGGGCACCATGACCACATACTCCCATCTACCTCTTACATCCCTGCAATCTGTCATAGTAACAACCCTTTGCTAATGTTTTTATTTGTACAAAACCACAGATTAAGCATATGTTCGCTTTGTGTCAAAATGTACTTGCAGATGCTTGATAGAAGTCTGTAGCCACGATACTTTTCTATTTTGTAACTACTTACATGTAAAATGTCTGTGTGTGATCATTGCACAACATTTGGATTAGAGATTATGAGGATTTTTAGCCAGTGCTCCTGGCAGCAGCTGAGGAAGACAGGCTCGGGAGCCTTGGCTGAGCACTTGTCACTAAACCTTCACTTCCTCCCTCATCCAGCTTCCTGTTCATCTCCCAAGAGTATTTCTGATCTGGGCAATGGGCTATTGACTCAAATGTTTGCCTTTTACTCTTGGTTGAATCTCTGAGTGTTTCCAAGCTGTGGTATGCTGGCTGCTCATGGAGCTCAAGTGTGTTCAAAATGCTGCCCAGCTGGGGAAGAGATCAGTGCTCCCTTCCCACTGGTGGTCCCTGCTGCTGCAGGAACTGTCACGGGGAAAAAATGCATGGCTCTGTGGCTTTTGTCTCTTATGGCTAGAGCCATCTCTTGTAAAGCCTTGCTCTGGCCATTTTCCAACTGGGAGAGGTTAGAAAACAGTCTGGCAGCAGCTTCCACAGGTCTTTCATGTCTGACAGACTGGACCAGGTGGACCGTTTCACTCAGGAGTTTGTGTGTTTTGCCAGCCAACTTCTTTTCTGTGCTTAATGACTTTTACAGCACATTCTGGGCAGCTCCAGTTAATCTCATACTTTCATCCTCCTATGATCTCACTCAGTTTCCTGGAGAATGAAGTGTGAAGATACAGTTGGCTTTTTCTGTACGCTAAACCCTCAGGCTGCCAGTGCTGGAAAGGGGTACACATAGCTCATGCCTAATTTTGGAGGTGACTGGAAAGGTACCTGTCCTTGCAAAGATCAGTCCTCCATTGGAGAAATCCTGATAGCACTGATATTTCAATGCAAATTAGTTGTAAATTATAACCTCTGGTCTGTATATATGAAAACACTCAGTTACATGCTGAATTTATGCAGGAAATTTTTTTTAGAAAAGAATGTTGAAAATGATGCAAATATTCCTAGAGAATAAACTGGCGATTACTATATTTATGTAAAGAGGATATAGAATACACAGATGGCTGGTTTAGTGCCTACCAATGTACTGACATATGCAGAGAGCTGCTTCATGTACATCTGTATAGCAGTAACTGAATATTAAAATTGAACAGTCATGTAGCACTCTCTATGTTTTCCCTCATTTAAAAAAAAATCTGGTCTGCTTTATTTAGGCTATGTATTTCTACTCCTTTTGGAATGTCTGCACAATATTTACTGAATTTATAAGTCAAAATATTAAGTCAGTTTTCATAAGTTGAAGAACACTAATCATTTCTGTGGTCTCATATTGTTTGCATTTAATAGAAAATTCACAAGTTGAATAATAAATTTTGAGAGTGAAAAGCATTTTGCAAAAGAAATTCATAAAGATGTCTAGTTCAGAGATGATGCATCAGATGCAAAAGTCCTCAATATGCTCTAATAATTGCACACTCCTTTAAATAAATTTTATTAATGGGATTTACATTCTTAGGATGATCACATGGAGCATTTAATAAACTAAACACTATAAACTCTCTCTAGGTTAACCTCATCTATGGACTGGAATCATTATATGGACAATCTTTAAAAGTTCTGCTGTTTATTCAATAGCCTAAAATGGGCTTTATGAGCTGTAGGGTTACATTATGCAAATACCTATTTAAGATTTGTATGGACCACAATTAAAAATATAGCCGGAGAAAATTTTTTACATGCTCAGAAGGGAAGTATCTCCATTAACTAAAATTATTTTAGCTCCAAACTAACTTAAGAAAATCACATTTACACTATGGTTCCTTACTTTCTCTCTCTGGTTTTATTTCCAAGCCCAACAGTAAAGATCAACCACTGAATCAGGACAGAGAATGTGACCTGCTTTCACTATTGCCTGTCATTGCTAGGGCATGTTAGGGCATGCTTTGATGAGAACTTTACTTGCCAGTATTCTCAGTAGGGTTATGTCTTCCAGTGCACATCTTTCTATAAACTTAAAATAGCTAAATTTCCTAAGAGATTTTTAAAAGAGTAATTTGCCAAGCATGAAGTGTCAGTAAATTATCTCCTTGAATCCTTAGCTTGCGGCTAGCTAGGGTTAACTCTGCAAATGTTAACAAATACTTGCCTTCACTCTGCCTTTTGTCTCCAGCTGCAGATGTTTCATTTACCTGGAGTATGATCTAACCAAAGGAGTGCTGCCCTTTCTACTGTTTTTTATGGAAGCTGAGTGTACAGAGTCTCCTCTGGCACTGGCCATAAAAGACTTTAAGCAGAAGCATTTTCTGACACATAGGAGGTGCAAATAAAGTCTACAAGAGTCTCTTCAGGACACTAATATATAAAATCTTCACCCCACTGAGTTATCATTCTGGTGTTAAGTTGCAAATGAAGTGGAAAATCTTCTGTGATAACAAGACATAATAGTGAAGCTTTGTGCCCCATTTTTTGTGACTTACAGGAAATCATTACTAGTAGGAAATAGAGAATATTTTCTTCTCTTTCATGGCAGTGGAATGAATTTTGTTTTATAGACATCATGGTTGTTGCATTAAACTTGCTTATGTTCTCACCTAAGAGCACTAGTAGTAATATTGCAGGTGAAGTGTTGTTTTGTGCTCTTTATCTGAAGATCCCACAACAATATAAGATGAAATTACCCTGTGCTGGAAGCTAATCAGATATTTTCCATCTCCTCCCCTAATCTTGCCAGACTGTATTAATCATAAATGTCAATGAAGTCTCCAGATGACTTCCTGACTTTCGACAAAAGGCCTTCATCTCAGCTTCTTAAATTCCAAGGTCATGGGGAATGTAACATTCAGAATAATTATTAGCATTATTTTACCTTGACATTTCAGCCCTGCTTTCAGTTTAGCATTCCAAACAGGCCTAGAAGACAAATGTTGTCTTTCAATTCACTGGAGGGAATTGCCCCAATTAAACCTGACTTTAAGGATATCTAAAGCCCTGTATTAATATGCTGTCCTGGTTTATTTAGCAAGAAATACTTCATGAAGGAGAGAAACTTTCATTAAAAACAGTCAAGATTTACTGTCAGAAGAACAAGCAATTTTTGAATTGCACCTTTTTTCCCCTAGGCTAGGATAATAATCAGAGCTTCTCATTTTCAGAGGAATAAGTGAATGTTCTGCCCTAAAGATTCTTTAGCCTTTTGTTTCAGCTAAAAGGTTAAAGTTATAATTTTGTCTCATTGTAAACTATAAGTGGTACCTTGTCAAAACCTTGTTACTTGTCCATCCTTGATCTTGCACCCATCCTTTATGCATACCTGCATTTACTTTATTTTTAAACATCCTGCCAGGTAACAGGGACAGAATACACTTTTTGTCCATTTTTTTTCGCAACAAGGAAAAATGTTTTCACCAAAGCACAGATGAAAAGAAGACACAAATCACTGCACCACACACAACCCTGCAGCTATTTGACCTTGATTGGGTGGAGAGCTGGCAGTCTGGTTCAGTCAAACAATTTTACTTACTCACTTCCTGCAAACTTGTGATGACCCTTGAGATTCTGGAAGTCTGTGTTGATAATGAGGTAAATAACTGTATAAACATTGTTCACTGTAATTTGGTCAGAAAGCAGGTGTATACAGACAAACCACAGACACTGGTTAGTCTTCAGACCATAGACTTTTTTGGTACAGTACAGGGAATAAATTTAGTTCCTATGATGAGCACAATTTCTTTTGATACGATATGCCCATTCAGTTCCTGGCAAAGTTTTCCTGTAGAGAAAAAATGCAGCCAAACTGCAAAAGGATATATAAGACTGCATAAGTTTAGCTCCTCCTTCTTTTTAGCTGCTTTTCTTACTTTTCTATGCCTTTCTGTGAAACCCTGAAGACAAAATAGTTTTGCATGTTTTGGGCTGTAATTCATGGCTACTCTGCAGCTGATAACAAATTGCTGTTTGCATCTGTTATGGTTGCATGCCCAGTGTGTGATTTTACACAATTGCTGTGGGTCGTACTGTTTCAGTGGAAAGATTTTTATTGACTTTTACTAAAATTTGACTTTGTAACTTAACTGGAAAGTAAATTGATTGATGCTGACACTCCCTTTCTTCTAATCTCTAGCTCCATGCAGTTTCATACTAGAAATATTTTTGTCTCCAGCACAAACACACTCTTTCTCTTATTCTTTCTTTATTTTAAATTAGAAATCTTGCATAAATATCAGATGAATGTATAGTTCACCGCATAAATGTAGAACAATCTGTAATGTTTTTTCTCCCAGACTTTTCAGGCAAATTTGATATTGCCTTCTTACGTAAATGCTGTCAATTTTGACAAGGCTTCTTAGTTAAACGTCAAATTGTACGCAAATATCAGAATGCTTTCTGTGAAAAGTTGGTTAAGAAATGCACTTCTGTAATGTACCAAGGAAGTCCGCAGGAGTCTTGAGCCCACTTCCATTCTCCATTTCCTTCCCTGTTTCCTCCTATGAGATATTCACTAAGAATAGATTACTAATCTTCAGTGAGTTTATGGTCAGCAGTTCCTGAGCTGTTCCTAGTTAGCTTTCAGTGGCTTAAGCAGTGCTGTGATTAATTGTGCTGATAAGAGAAGTGGAAGCTTCTTTCCTTCTGCCTGCCAAGCTTAAAAAAAGCAGTGAATTCGAAGAACATGGCAGAAGTAAAAAATTGATATTAAACCCTGTGGAAATGATCCTGTTCTGTCTCAGTTAAGGATCTGGCCCATTTTGTGAAACAGAATTAAGTTTGTTCATTTCATTACATAGATGCTGCAGTAAAGCATATACTTTGCATACATATATACAATGTAAGGATATAAAAGAAGCTGTTGCTGGTCTTTTACATCATAATTTTTACTTAGTACTATGTGGTGTTGAATGAGGGTGTGAAAAGCATTCCATTGAACATACATATTTTCCCTTCTTTTTCTCCCCTTTCCATACATTTATAATGTACTTTTTAATTTTGTGACAAGGTTTTCCCAGATATCTGAATGTCTCATTAGTGCTAATTTACTACATGGGACCCTGCAGAGTGGGAAAGAGAGATTCAGATGATCTAGCTGTAACCCAGTAAAGAAAGGTTTTCTAGATCCCCTGTCAACTAACTACTTTGTATTCCCTTTTGGAGGGCTGCTTTCTAGAGTTTCCTTTCTATTCCTTTAGGATTATCTGACCCCATAAAATCACCCTTCCTTGTGCTAGCATTTACTTCTGTATCTCCAGCAAGCATGGGATTGGTGGTTTTTAGGGCTCAGAATACAAAACAATCACCTTCTAGAGAGCTCTTTTATATTTGTACAAGCAGTACAAAAATTCTTTCCTCACAATGCACTGCAGCCCAAAAATTCACCTTTTCAGGAGACCACACTCTGGTGCCATTTCTAACTTAATTAGTCCTTTGTATAGTCCCGCTTCTAAGCCCTTGGAACCTAAAGCCTGGGATATAATTATTTTCATTCCTGAAAAGAGGTCTTTCAAAATCCCTTTGCATCTTGTGGGTTAAGTGTTTAATGTTTCAGCTGGAGATTGGTAAGCGCAGGAACAGAAACTGAATGGAATGCATTGTGTTTGGTGCCCATCCACTTTAAATAATTTTCCTTTTGGCCCTAAAGTTCTTTTTTTTTTTTAATATATAAAAAATGTATTTAGAATTTGCAATGAAAAGGAACTAGAAATTATTTTTCCCCCTTTCAACTGGAATAAGCACAGAAGGAGCGTCTGGCTGGTAATGGATCTGCAGCAGCACAACTCCAAGGCCTTTATTGTCTGTGTTTTTCATTAAGTGATGTATGTCTTCCCAGTAATACAGAATTGCTAACAAAGGAGTGTTGTCAAGTGTGGAGGATCAAATTGATTCAAATCTATTTTTGGAGTCAAATAAATTTTCTTGAAACATTAAAAATAAAAAATTGCTCCATGCTGACAAGAAGTCCTAAAAAATTAGTCTGTTGAAGTAATTTATATCTGTGTACACACACAGACAGGTATTCTGGTCTGGCTTTTTTATTTGAGACAGTTGTAAAAGTGATTGAAAACAAAGGGAGCTGTTTGGGAGCACTGCTTCAATGAATCAAAACTATTAGGGATTTTACTGTTGTGAAAACAGGATTTATTTAATAGGCCTCTCCAAAGTGTTTTTTCCCCTCTGCCTCCAAGCCAGAGTGGACACTGGCATGTGAGATGATTGCGGACTGTGAATTTTCAAAGAGGTTTAAAGTAACAAGACCACCCCAGTTGCTGTGCTAATGCTGCTGCCCTTTGAAAGAATTCTGTAAGTGTTTGAATTGCAGTGGCAGCACAGTAATTGAGGAGACTTGTTCAGGAAGCAACTTATGAATGTTTCCTTACCCGAGAGCTCTTTGGTCAAGAACATGAAAGCAAATGTAGCTTAAAGAAACCTAGTAAAAACCTTAATGTAACAGCATTGATTTTCTGATTTGTAGGGTTCCCCCCCCCCGCCTTTTCTTCTATTTTAATGTATTTTCTAACAAATTACAGTATTCCACCCATTGCCTAAGAAGTTTAAAAAAACCCAATTGAGCAATTAAACAGGTTTCCAACAGCTTCAGTTACGAAGCTATTGGGCTGCATGGAGAATATGCTGGCAACAAACAACAGATATAGTTTAATGAGGTGTAACTGAGTAATTTGGGAAATCCAGCAGGTTTTTTTGCTATAAAGGGCTACATCAGAAGGCCTCTTTAATAAGTACCCTGTGACTGGCTTTTGGAGTTGTCCTCACAGAGCGGTTTTAAAATGCATTTTGGTGATGCTGATCTATGAGCCCTGAACTCCCTCTTTTCACTCATTTAATTATTAGAGAAAAACAGAGCCAGAGGATAAGTGACTCTAAGGTCTCATACTTTCTTTTTGCATTGTAGTACTTAGAAACAACTCGAACAGGGAGAAGGTGACCTTGCTTGTAATTGTAACATTCCTTATTTTTTAATATGAGGAAAAATCTTTTGTCCTTTACATTCATATGCTCTTAAGTTATGGGTAGTGAGCTGCTTTAAATTTGGATTCTTCTGTTAGGAAGGTTGTGTATATCTTCTGTTGCAGAGGTGGTCATAAGAAACTTATGAACTAGCGTGCCATTTCAATATTAAAAAAAAGCACTATTTTGAGAGCACGGAGTGTTGCACACTTTGTGACACTGCTTATGTACTCTGTGGGTCTGAAAACATCTGTGGTGTGGTTATTAAAAGGGACAGTAATAGCCACTAAACCGAAAACTACTACAAAAAGAGATCATTTTTGCCCTTTTATTTTTCAAATACTAAATTGAAATGCATTGATCCATGTAATAGCCATTTCTCTGGTGTGAACTGCCACCAGGCCCGTTTTTTCCTTGTCAGTGTGACATGAGTCCATAATGCCCTGGCTTTGATCAAGCCTTCCCTGCTTTTGGAGGGCCAGATGTCTGGAAGAGTCTTTCCTAGAAAGCAGGTCCCTTTGATCAAATGCACTCAGATTTTCCCCAGAAAGAGAGATAACTCTCCCAGAAAAATGCCCATATCCACAGTCCTCCCAGACCAGCTGCTGGGCTCGCCAGCTTTCCTCATCCACTGAGCAAGAGCGAGGCAGCAAGTAGGGAATTTCTTCCTTAGGGAAGTGTGAAATACGGATTTAAATGTATGGTGCCTAGTGCTGGCTGTTCGTATATATTATAGTGTGCGTGTGTCTGTGTCTGTGTGTCTGTGTGTGTGTGAGGATGGGTAAGGAGTGTACTGGAAGCTTCCTGTATCCCATATTTTTAACCCTTGCCAGAGGATGTCATTGGAATCACTGCAGTGAGCAAAGCTGGCACTCCCAAAACATCAGAAGCTTTTGAAGCACACATCATGCCAAATAGCAGGTAGCTAATGGGAGGGCTCTCTACGAAATGCTGATTTTTAATTCTGGTCTGTTTGATCAGTTTGCTACCAAAATGTGTTCCACTTCCAAAATGTGCCCAGTAGTTTGAATCAGTATGGTACTTTGGTACCATCATTTCATCACTAATATTTGAGATGTTTATTTCTAAAATTTACACTTTTGACAATTTACTTTTGACTTTTTTTTTTTTTTACTGCTGCTTTTCAACCTCATTGCCTTCCAAGCCCTGACTATTTTGTAAATTATTCTTACTAGTACTTTATAGAGAAGGTCCATAGGTAACATTTCTCATCATATTTATGAATAATTACAAAAATAAATCTGTTTCTTTACCTTAACCTTGATGACTGAACCTTAAAAGAAATATGTTAATCAACACCCAGTTACTTCAATATTTATGCTGAAACAGTATCTTGTGACTGGAACTCCTTTTAGAGAAATATGATTTATAATCCAATAACCTGAAGTGTTGCAGGATGAAAGGAGATCTGGTACTTTTGACAATGTACTCAAAACACCACCTAGTATAAACCAAGCCTGAATGAGGGTTTAGGTGGTTGTGTCTCTTTACCTGTGAGCAGTTGCTTTTAAAAAGCATTGTATTTCAATCAGATAGTAAAACAATAAAGATCTACATCTGCTTGCGTACATGGGCCATTATGGAAAGTGTGCTGGAAAAGTTGCTTGGAGGTTAGCTTGATGATGTCTACTTCCTTGTTTGATTTTGAGAGGTTTTTTCAGGTGCAGATGCTCAAGTTATGTAGAGATACAAATGCAGTTAGAAGTATTGCAGTCAGGCTTTTGAAATTATATACACACAGGATAGCTAGGAAATACGTTTTGCATGGGTAGCTACTTGAAATATTTTGCCAGTGCTTCTCAGGCACTTATGGAAAAGAAAAAAAACTGACTGGAAAACAAAAGTCTGGCATTGCTCGCTCTAATAGTTGAAAGCCTGGGGTTGGAGCCAAAGGTCTGAAATAGAAACAGGCAACATAACAGTCTTTTTTAGTGAGTAATATAAAGCCTCTGTTAGAGTTCCTAACTCAGTCCTAAATATAATAGCAGGTGAACTAGCAAGCAGTGGAGAGACACTTGTGAAAGAAGAAGAAAATTAGTCACATTTTTGTTGGTAAGCTCTATCAGAGAACTGACTCATTGACTAAAACTGGTTCAACCAGGATGCTTGAGCCTTCAGGAATTAGATGTCTTTACAGGCATCTGCTTAAGGGATGCTTGTAAACCCACACCTTTCATTTAAAAAAAAATGTCAGTCTTCTTTAATAGGCCAAGTTGTCTTATCCAGAAAACTTTGATCAAAAACTTTGGTGATTCTTCAAAGCTGATCGTAACCACTGTGGATAGAAAGCCAAAGTGAAAAGTATGTGAAAGTTTTCCATAACTCCTGCTTTCCTTTTAGGTGGAAATGCCAGAGGAGGGACTTTCTCATTTCCCATGTGGTTGTTTCCCCCATTTTTCATTATATTTGAAGTCCTTGGTGAAAAGGGGGTTGTGGTTCACGATTGTGAAACCTTTTTCTTGTTCAGAGAGCAATGTGACCTAAGCAAAAGGCTGATCTGTGCTAAGAAGTAGGTGATACTATCATTCCTTCTGTGTTTTTCCATCACTAGCACAAACTTGGGCTTAGCAGTGAGAAGTACTGAGGCTGTAATCTACTATAAATGCCCTCATCTCGTCTGTGCTTAATGGAAGTAAATGATGCTTAGCATCTCACAGGACTTGCCTTCATACCCTGGCTTAAAAGAGGGATTAAGCAGGTTACAGGAAGTCTTTCTGCTGCCTTTTTCATAAAGGTCATATTTTTCCATCCTCTGCTTCAGAAACAAATTAATTTGGGAAGATTCATTAATGGTAACAGAGAGGGGCAAAAATTTACTCCACCAAGCCTCCCCCCTCTAAAGTCAAGGAAAGCACTGTTGGTATGTGAAATCAGACAGTTCAAGGGGGAGTTTAAGTGCTCTCCACTCATCTGAAACTGTCTCAGGAGGGTTTATGAAACTCCAGAAAGGCAGCTGTAAGATTGTAGTGGGTGGGAAGACCCAAGAAACTGGGTGGAGTGGTGAGAAAATTTTAAGAATAGCTGGCAATTAATCTTAGCTCCTGGGACTTAGGGACTTTCCAATGCTGGCAGGTCTCAGTATGTGTGTTGTTATTCAGGCTGCGTGCCAAGAATATTTAATGCTGACTGCTGCGTGTGTTGGAGAAAAGTCATTGTGCAGACACTGTCACTCAAAGGAAATGCACCACACCATAATCATTGGTTCAGCAGTCATTTTGCAGACAATAAATGCTGACATTTGGATACCAAATGGAACAAATAGCAAAAAATGTGGGTGGGTGGGGAAACCTTTGACTTTTGCTAGTTAAGACCATTAAATCTGTTAGTATGTATTTTTTTATGTGTGTCCTGAAATGCTGTTGCAGTTTTGATAATGACAGTGCTGTGAGAGGGTGTTAGGGCACACAGGGAAAAGCTGATAGTTGAAATAACAGTGGCCCTTTGTGGTGAAAAAAACCCCCATGAGTCACTTTTCTGAAAAAAATGTACAACATAAAGCAGTAAAACCAGAGAATTAATAAAGGGTGACAGAAAAGAAGAAAACTGAGCTTGGATATAATGTAAATATGTGAGTTGCCCTGCCTGGACTTCCGACCTTATTTCGTATATGTTACCTGTCAGTTGTGACAGGCTGGGATGTGCCCTTTCCACTGCAATATGTCAGTGAGTGCTTATGGAATGAGCCTATTTAGAGAGCTGGGCCAAGTGGGACGACTGACTGAGCAAATGAAGATATGAGGGTCTCTTGGTGAACTGAGCCAAGCAAAGACATAGGGCTATGGGAAAGGTGTGAACATGGCCATGCTGTTGCCCCACATATGTCCAAGCAAGGAGCTTCCAAGGCACCTCATCACACCAGGGACACCCACGCTGTGCACTGCTTGGGGTGCTCCTGACATTAAGCAGTGATGCTGGCACTCCTGGGAACATTGCCTGCGCCTGCCACATCCTGCCTGTCACCCTCCAGCCCTGCCAGCATGCTGAGGAAGCTCCAGGAGAAGGGGAGAAGCAGGAGACAGGCAGAAAGGTAAACACACTGCAGCGAACAGCAGTCTCTCAGTGGTTGCTGCAGGGCCAGTTGGCTGCCTTATCTTTGAGGCTTGACTTGATAACCCCGGCGCCAGCGCTGGTCTCTTGCAGATTATCAGCCAGCCACTGCCTCAGATGTGCAGGACTGGATCACTGCCACACTTTGTCATGGTCCTTGAGGGAATACATGTAGTGCTCCAGGGCACTTTGAGAATAACCTCAATTATTAATAACCATTATGATTTTTTCTGTCAGACTCTGAAGTCTTGCTGATAATCATGGATTATTTATTCCTTGTAGTGCTGATTGCACCAGCGCTGTATCATTGGCCCTCTAGTGCCTACCTTTCTGGCTGGCATCTTTTTTCCTATGCAATACCCCCAGTTAGACCACAGGTGTAGTGATTGTCTGATCAACAGATCTATTCTCTGTTCTCCACATTGTAGATGCAGCCATAACCTTGTGACTTCAGAAAGTTCAGCCATGTCCTTAGTTTATTCAGAATGTGTTTGTGGTAAAGGACAGGTAAAGGATGCACAGGGCTCAATTTAGTTAATGCCTCGAGGTTGTGTCCCATGGGTGTCGTAGTGGTATTTTTCACACAATTCTTTTGGCTTTCAAGACATCCTTCTCCTCATCCAACTGGTGGTGATGTGTTTCCCCTCGTGCTGCTTTTCAGGGATAACTTGATGCATGTCCGTCATCATCATGGCTTCCTTCCCAAAGACCATGTGAGACAGCTTGTTCTGGAGGCAGGGTCACCTCCAGCTTGGAGAATTACTATTCCTGGTCTTGTGAAAGCTATCTTTTTTTATCCATCATTGGAACACAGCCTATATGTATTCTTTTGACAGCCTTTACCTCACAAAGAGATCTTATTTCTGCCTGAAAAGTACTGCCTAACTAGAACTGTAGGGTATTTTTCAGACAGATAGTTGTGCCCATTACAGGTTGACACTCTGCCACGGCAGTCCTATGCACACTGCATGGCTGTGACAGTGCAGGCCTTTCTCAGTCTCCAGCATTCACCACTCAGAGCTGACTCACAGCAGGGTCTGTGGGAGGCAGTCTCAAATGTGACTTGTCTGGGATACCAGTTATATGGAACTTTTGTGGAGGTTCCACAGGGCACAGGATACTCCTAAGGTTTATTCATGGAGGACTGAAGGCCCCTTCACATCTTTGTCACTGCAGGCAGATTGCATTGTGTCTCCTGGATGCCAGCAGAGCACTCTGCCGAAGCAGCTGAGGAAACCAGTTCTAGTAAGAAAAATTACACAGGAAAAGCTTAGGCTAAATAAAGGAGCAAAAAACAGATTAAGAAGAGATTGGAACAAATGGTCAATGTACAAAACCTCCAAAATGAGATCTAGATACTGAACTAAACAGATAAAGGGAATGAGCAAGAAGGACATGTTCACAGGCACTGAGAGCAGTAAGCACCCAAGTAAGTTTGTTGTCCACCCTTCCCTTTATTAATTGTCTTTTCTTCCACCTAAATATGAAGATAAAATGTATTCCCTATTTTACATCATAGAATTACACTGCAAAGAAAACCAAGCATAACAGTCCCGGGCTGGGGAGAAAAGTCCTGGGCTAGAGACCTCGACTGAGGGAAGTGAGTCCACAAGGGGTTGAGAGTGCACTTAATAGGTAATATTAAACCAGTCTAAAGGCTTAGTGCCTTCAAAAAGGCTATTCTCTTGCTGTATTCCTTTGCTTCTGCAGTGAGCAGGGAGTTACACTAGCAGGAAGGGTCTCAGCATTTGGAGGTCTTTGTGTCTTCAGAAGTTTTTTAAGCCCCAGGAGCAGGAAATTGGAGTTGGAGGCTGGGGAAGCGGAACACCTGCTTTAGGTGGTGGTCTGCTACAGGAAGAGCCAAACCTGCTGTGCAGAACTGAACTCTCTCTTCAGCATCACTACAACTATCAGACCAGGTTCCCAAAGGAGCAGTGGAGGTGTAGGCACCCCCAGGTGCCCGGAGCTCTGAGGTTTAGGTTTACTTCTGGAGGGGTGGAGGCTTGTCTTTTAAGCCAAGACTTAAAGCAGGTAATGTGATTTGGAGAGAAGAAGAGCTCCAGAAGAAAGCTGAACACCAGGAGTTGAATGTGGTCATGGGAGCATTTTTAATGTTGAAGTCCTATTGTGGGTTTCACCGAGTTCATACAAGGCTAATTTCTACCAGTGTTTTCTTTGCTTGTGAGATATAGATAGCCCTAACACTGCCATAAAAACAGATAAAATAATTTATAGAGAATGTGTGTGCATATTGCATTCAAAAAATAACCTATGGGCTTTGTGGTACATGAAATGTTAACTGAATGCTTGTATAAAATTGGCATCTGGTGTCATCAGCAAGACTAAATTATAGACAGCGATGAGACAGTGATGTTACTGATGCTACTGACATGTGAGAAGAAGCAGCAGGAATTCTTCCCTTTTGTGTCATCAAAGTCTAAGCACATGGTTAAAGCCAGAGAAGAGTATGTCTGACAGGGAAGAGCACAAGAGAATGCTGATTTTCTGTAATATTTTTATGTTATGTTTTTCCCATTTATTTTCCTACAAAGAGGTTGGTTTGTTTAGCCTTGAGGCTGAAATTGGCTGTAATTTCCAAGGACAGTAAATTTTGTATGTGTGGTACAAGCAATAGTATTTTTCAAAAAATATCCTTTCCAAGCTTGTGAGTACAAGAATTTGGAGATGCTAATTCCTGGGATGTGTAAGGATAGGGTAAGTGGAATCAGTATTCAAAATTCAGTTAGAGTAAATATGGCATCACCTTGCAACCCTTATGAGAAAACCCCAGCATTTTGTACATATAAGTACAGGCAGCCCTGCTATCAGAAGAGATTCCTCAGGTGCAGGCAGAGAGTAGGACTCAGCCTGATCTTGGGGTATCTTTTAAATGAACCCTTGTTTCTGAATGTGTTACACTCCTCCCCCCCTGTCGGATGTCTCCTGCTTTAAGGGCTTTGCTGCCTGGCAGTGAAGGAGGAGGGAGTATCATTGCTGAGGACAGGAGGTTAAGGAGTAACCTGATTGGGGAAAAAACCAAACTAAACAAAGGTTTAGAAATATTGGTGAAAATAGCATAGCTTACCATTTTAGTCTGCCAGTGGCTGACACGCCACATTTTTTGTTCTTTTTAAAACCACAAAGAATCATTCCCAAAAAAGGAAGTGTAATCTCTGTTTTCTACACTTCTGTCCTTCACCTCATCTGGGGAAAACCTTTCCTTGCTGTGTTTCTCATGACACATTTGACTGGAGGGTTTCTTCACAGAGTGTCTGCTGGGGGTTGTTTGTTTTATCTTGCATTTTGCAGCAGATAACCGACCTGTATGCTACATAGATTAGAGTTGGCAAATTTTGCCACTGACTTCTTCAGGCACAGATAAAATGCCTTAGTCTCCTGCTCATATCTATACTTAAAGCAAAATCTAAAATATCTGTTAATGGGAGCCCCAAGTGATCTCTGCGTTTCCTTTGCTCCTCGGCTGGCCACATGTGCTTGCTAATGAGACTCACAAATATTAAAAGTGGAATTTGGAGCAGAGCAGAGGCCAGGCTAATAAATCTGCTGTTAGTTCAGGTTCTGTGGTGATGTGGCTGCACCCGGGGCGTGAAAGGGCAGAAGCTGGGTGTCGTGTCCGAGGGACAGAAAAGGAAGTCAGCCGTGGGCAGGCAGAGAGGCAAAATCTCCCTTGCTGAGGGCTGGAGGCAAAAAGCAGCTTCTGAAGGAGTGCTGGGGGCAGGAGAGTGTACAAAAAATAGGCTGTAGAAATTTCATTTCAGGTGGCTGTACTGCAATGGTTTTGGCATAAAAGGATCCCTATACCTAAGAGTAGAAACAGATAATTTTTTTTATATAGATATATGTAAAATTATAAAAGGTTAATGCCTTAATTTGGAAGTCTCTTAGAGGAAGACAAAGCAATCAATTTTTCTGATTCTAGTAGAGCCAAGATTTTATACTCTCCAAGCTCTGACTTCAAAGCTGACCCTTCTCTGAGCAGGGGACTGGGCCTGTTGATCCTGAGAGGTCCCCTGCAAACCTGAATATTCTGTAATTCAGTTATTCTGAGAACTGAAGGTGAAATCTCTGCTCCATTACCCCTGATACCAGCAAGTCTGGAATCTTACCCTAAAAGAGTGAATCTTACCCTAAAAGTGACTGTAGTAAGTCATGGCCAACAGAGGAAAAGCAATTTAGATTAGAAAGGCTCTGTGTGTTCCAGGTTTGAATTTGATGGATGTCAGCTACAGTAGCTTGCTTGCCATGTTAGAGTCACTGACTCCTGTGAAACACACAGGTGATACCCACTTCCCACTGAACAAAGATCCTTACCAAGAAGCACTCAGAAATTGTTTGGTAACTCAGCATCAGAGGCGAGGATTTGAGTTGTCGTAATGGCCTCACTACTTGCTTGTGTTTCTCTCTCCCATGTGCAAGCACAAAGAATGTTTTAAAGAGTGGGATTATGGCTGTTAGGAGTTTCATGTGCCTCCAGGCCAGGCAGGGAGCAGGCTGGAGCTGTGTCTGTTTGGCACATGAAGAGGGAGGTTTGGTTTCAGGAACTGTAAGTCTGGTGCTGTTGTGAGCATCAAGTCCATACAAGTGTGAGAGAAAGAACAAAGCTGTTGGAAGAGAGTAGTTGTTCTCCAGAAGGGCCACACTGGCTTGGACTGGAAAACCCTATCAAAGACAGAACATACAAAGCTGTAGATGATTAAAGCTATGGAGCAGCTCTAAACCTATGATGAATTAGACACTTGGTGGATGCCAGAATCACTGCAAAGTTACTTGCAAATGCTAAATTTCACTGTTACGCTTTCATGAAGTGACTGCGTTTTTTCATTGTGCCTTCTTTAAAGATGATCATGAGTTGTAGCTATGCAGAAAAAATTATTTCCCTGAAGTTATTTACTTCCAACTATTTTTCCTCAATCACATTCAGAAGAGACTTTGTAGAGGGAGGAAAACAGATCTGAACAGCTGAACCTCATCACTTTACATTCCTGCTACATTCCTTCTAAAGGAGAGATGAATATTTTTGCTGAGGACTATGAATTTCTCCACAGAATTTATTTGTGTTGTTTCATCTAGTCCAATCCCCTGCAATGAGCAGGGACATCTTCAGCTAAGTCAGGTTGCTCAGAGTCCTGTCCAACCTGTCCTTGAACATTTCCAGATATGGGGCATCCACAGCTTCTCTGGGAATCTTCTTCCAGTGTTTTACACCTGTTCATAATTTTTTTTACTTATATCTAAATCTACCCTCTTATACTTTAAAACCATTCATCTTTGACCTAGTATAACAGACCCCACTAAAAAAATTGGCCCTATCTTCCTTTTAAGACCACCTTAAGTATTGAAAGGCCCCAAAAGGTCTCTCCAGAACCTTCTCTTTTCCAAGCTGAACAACCCCAGCCCTCTCAGTGTTTACTCATAGCAGAGGTGGTCCATTCATCTGATAATTTCTGTGGTCCTCCTGTACCTGCTCCAACAGGTCCCTGTTCTTCCTGTGCTGGGGCCCCCAGTGTTGAATGCAGCACTCTGGATGGGATGTTACCAGAGTGGAGTAGTGAGGGACAATCCCTTCCCTCACCCTGCTGGCTAGTCTGCTTTGGATGCAGCCCAGGACAGAATTGGCTTTCTGGACTGCAAGAGCACATTGCCAGCTCATGTCCATCCTTTCATTCTCCAGCAATCCCAAGTCCTTCTTCTCAGAAATGCTCTCCATCCATTCTCCACCAAGCCTGATATATGCTTGGGACTGACCCAACTCAGATGCAGGACCTTGCACTTGGCCTTTTTTAACCACATGAGCTTCTTCTCTCATTGAATTGCAGCACCTCCAGCTATTCCCATCCTCCTTGTATTTTGTGTTCCCTTTGTTAGGAATATGTACTTGAGCTATGATCACCTCACTGCACACTGGCTATTATGAAGGGGCTGTTGACTGAATTTCTAAGAAATGCCATCAGAGGTATCTCTCCCTATCTTTTCATTTTTACAAGTAGTACACATTGGAACAGGAAAATAAAGTGTGTTCTTTACACCATTCAAAATTGCTGCTTGGAAACAATACATGTCAGCTCCAGGCTTAATGTACTAAATAACCTTGTTTCATAAACAGGCAGCTATTTTGCTGAACAAACTGCTTCACCAAAATGTTGGAAAATGTACTGTACCACTGGGACAGTTCTGCCATAGACAGCTTCATTCCTCTCTTTTCTGTTATTTGTGCTTTAGGAAAATAAAAAAGGAGCAATATAATCACTATTGTTTTTATTACTCAAATATTTGCTCTGGAGCCTGGAGAACAGAAGTAGTTATTATACATTAAGTAAATTATATTTTTAAAGGAAGCAGTCTTAAAACAGCACTACATTAACCCTTCTGCAGCAAGCACCTAGCACCTCATTCTTCTTTGGCTGTTAACAAACAAGGCCAATTAACATCAGCAAGATAATTAACTACAGCTCCAGGTAGTATTTGCATCCGGTCTATTGCTGTTTGGAAGCTGTCTCTTCTCCATACCTCCCTGCAGCTTGAAGGTGCTAATTTTAACACCTACAAAGTATGGAGTTTAGATTTGGTTGAAAGGAGAGCAAGACTGGGGGGAGGTTTTCTTATTATTAAAACATTAGGTGAATAATTATAATAGTGAAGTGATTTCAACGTTCTGCTAGACTTTTTTATGTTTTCCCCAAATCATTTGCACATTCTGGGATGCTTTTTAAAATTTTTCTTATATTCCATATGGCAAATAATTATTTTTCAATGTCTTGTACTTACAATGAGAACACTTTGTGGATGGACTTAACCGGTGGTCCAAAACCAGGGTAATCATGTTTGTTGCCAAGGAAAGGAGAATATTTTTCCTGGAGGCACAACAGTCATTTTATTAAATGATTGTACCAGCTGGAAACAAATTATTGTCTTTATTTTAAACTGCCATTCAGAAGTCTAATGCTTTTATTTCAATGAGAAGCAAATTTTTCGGAAGATTACAGCTCACCTGTTCTTGTAGTTTTTACTGGGGTGTGCTAAATTCATATAATTATCCATTATAGTGTTATTTGCCTTGGTTTTGATAAGGCTGTTCTTAATCTCCAAATCAATAGTTGATCCTACTGTTACTTCCCTTCTCTCTGATACCTCAGTTCATTTTGGAGTAAAGAAGAACATATGCAGCAGGTGGGCTGTGTTTCTAAAAACATAATTTTTAGTTTTCCTAAACATGTTATAAAGAGCCTTGGCAAGAAAATATCACTGTAGTGTTTTGAGCCCAGCTGTATTGGAGCCTGGGGAGGATAGAACAGCAAACTGAACCATGTTCATCTTTGGAGTCTCTCAGTCAAACTCACCTTGGGTGAATTTGGCTCTCCCTGTGCTCTAGAAAATGTTGTTACCCGAGATTATGTGGAAGGAAACTGAGGCACTTCTTGTGGGCAACTTGAACGGTGAATGTGCACATTTATTTTTCCCTCTTAATGAAATTCTTATCAAATATAGTTTCAGTTTAGCAAGGAGCTCTTGAGGTTGAGAGGAACTGCACAGCTCAGTCCTCTGTCTTAATTTCTTGAGTGTGTGGGCACCCAGAACAAGAATAGCCTGATGGACAGCGAACTTTGAACAAAAGCTCCCTAGGCCTTCTTTTCCCAGCTTTCCAAGGCAGAAATAGATAAGATATGTCTAAGAGCAATAGCAGTAGGGGTGCAGTATGGGTCTGTGTTTTGGCAGCAAGTCGGATTTCACGGTCTCTAGATCAAAAATGCCTCAGCCATGCAGTGCAGAGTGCTGACACAGTATGAACTCACACTAGCATTTCAAATATCTTCCAAAATGTTGAGGGATTAGGATTTTGACCACTTATCTTACTATCAGCTCAAGTCATTATCTCTCGAACTGTAGCAAGCATAAAATCCATATGCCTTGGCTAATCAAATGGAAATATGATCTTGGGCCCATTCCTGAACTGAGTTAAATTTGTATTGCTGAATTATATCTGTCAGGCGCTGCACTGGCTGTGCAGTACCAGTGTGGCTGCTCCCCTCCCACACGGGAACGCAGCAAGGCTGGAGTGATATTCCTTAGCACTTTTCCAAAGACTGCTGAACTGTTTTGGCTGGATCACTCAAATAAATTAAATTTTATGAAACATGGAAAAGTTCAGTATGGTTACATGCATTTGAAAAGTGCCAGGTAATCCTGTCAGCCCTGGGTCTTCTACAGCAAGTCAGACCCAGAATATATATTGCTCTTCAGATAACCATGATTAGCAGATGGGTGGTATGGCACTCAGCTAATTTTAAAAATTTCATGCCAAGTAAACTCTGTCATATATGTGAGCTTCTTTTCTCCAAATTAAATATGACTTTTTGGTAGGAAATAATTTGGGTTTTTTAAGGCATTTAGACTTGGACTTTTTTGGAAGAAATCAAATCAAGGGCCTCTTCCACCTCTTTGTGACATTGCCTTTATAGAAGCTTGGTGTAGAGAATGCTAATGTCCCCAGCAAAAGCTTAGCTTTTTTATCTCCTGTGCTATATGTGTAAGATAATTTCTGTAACACTGTGCTATAGTCTCCTGACAGCCTCTGAAAAACAAGTGGATGTTGCCCTTTTCCTACCCAGTAGGGTAATTCTGAAAATGTTGCGAGGATGCATCCACCTACCTCAAACTCTTGCTAGAGGCACTTTAGCAGCAGTGCCCATTTGTGCAGTAAAAGCTCTGTGATTCATTTGATACACATGAAGCATTGCCTTCCCTAGGGAAAGCGAGAATAGGATCAGAGAAGATAACCAGAGAGTTTGAAGGCTTCAGGAGGACAAACAGGTGTTGTCTGTGCCATGTTGCCTCCCACTTTGCATCTTAGTCTGGAAGACACATTATTTTCTTCTTTGACATGCAAGTCTTTTGCTTCAGGAAGGTTTTTTCTTAGTCAAGTCCTGGTGCATGAGCTAAAAGCCATCTGTGTGTTTTTTTTCCTTTTTGGGTGTTACTGTCACAACTGACTCTACAGTCATGGATATGAAAAGATTGAACAAGAAAGTAAAAAAGAACAAAATACCCTTTGGGAAAAGGAACATACAGTCAATCACCTCAAGGTCATATAAAGCATGATGGGCTTGTGCACTGGTGCAGGTTGAACAGATTTGATTCATTAATCAGAACTCATACAGTGTTTGCAAAAAATAATTGACACTAGCAGAGCTATGTTACTTAGGAATTTGATATTAATCTCTCTGTTTAGTTATATTGAGTTTTAGAGTCAGAAAATAAGACTTCGCTTGTTCAGTAAAAATGTTCAGTTTTTCTTGTTAGCAGAGAAAACCTTTTGTCATATTATGAAGGAAAATATTTTATTTTTAGCAATTAAATAAATACCAAATTATTGTGCTGTGGTTTGGTCGAAGTCAATGACAGATTCTGAAAGGTGCTGCACTCTGAGGGTGTTCTCATGCACATTAGTAGGAAGAACCAGAAAGAAAATTTCAAGCATTAGTACAATATATTTTTTTAAAAGGTATATTTTTCTCAGGGGGACGTGAGGAGAAGTGGGAAAAGAGAAGGGTCAGGATAGGGAGGATGTGTTGGGGAGAGAAATTCATTAAGTGCTGGCTGAAAATGGAAAAGTGAAGTCAAAAAATAGTTGTATTGTATGAATTTAAAGGAAATTAAGGTGAATTAAATTTTTCTCTAGTAAGATAAATTCAAAAATATTTGATCGCAATCTAATAATTGCATGTTGCAAGTGCTGCTTATCCTGCAAATCATAGAATGGACTAGTTTGGAAAATATCCTTAAGGTGATCAAGTCCAACTGTTAAGCCAGCACTCCAAAGCTCACCACTAAATCTTGGTTTCTGAGCACCCCATCTACACATCTTTTAAATACCTGCAGGGATGGTGACTCAACCACTTCCCTGGGCAGCCTGGTCCAGTGCTTGACAACCCTTTCTGTGAAGAAATTTTTACAAACTCTCCCCTCCCAACACTTCTTGTTTCATTGGACCATGTCACCTTGCTGCCCCCTCTGGCTGGAGTCAGTGGTGACGGACAGCCTGGGTGTATTGCTCTACAAAAACCAGCAGCAGTCCTCCTAACGGGATGGTGGGCCTGGAGGACACTCAGTGCTGCAAATCTGCTACTCCCAATGCTCCACCCAGGCACCTGCAGTTGCCAGTGCTCCTGCACATGTGCAAGTAGCAGTTCACTGGGTGAGCTTTGTGGTTTGTTAGCTCAGTGCCTGGTATAAATGTGGCTTTGATCTGTGAAGCATCCATAAATATTGCTACAACCCACGTGGCTGGTCCACTCTTTCTGATGCTAAGTATCTGTCTTCTGGGGAAATCCTGGTGAAATCAATGGCTTGACAAAGCCATTGCTCAGTTTAACAAAGATGGAAAAAGCATCTCCTCCTATACTTCATTCTTAATTGAAGACATGTTCCACAGCAGGACTGTCTGGTTTGTGTCCAGTGTGATGACTCCTCCCCTTTTTCCCTAGTTGGATTAAAAATATAGATAATTTAGAATAGAGAAATTCAAAATGGATTTTTTCAGTGAAAGTGAGCACCTCTCTATAACCACTGTGCTCCTCCTGGGCCCTCCTTTCTTCACCATTTGAGGGACATTCAGCCAGTCATGCTGGAGGGAGGTGAGCTTGGGGAAGTTCCAGACAATCTGTGTTCCCCAGGTAGGTCTCATGAGGAGCTGCAAAGGTGGTGGCTAAGAGAAAGAGCATGAATTGCTCTTTGCTTACAGAAGCTAAGTCCTTCCCCTTGCTCTTAAGCAACTTTTGGGTAAGGAATGGTCTGCTCCACAGTTTCCATGTGCATGTGCTAGGCTGAGCTCTCTGACCAGGGCTGGGGTCTTGCTGGTTGTTCAGGAAAGCCACAACACAGAGGCACAAGTGTTCTATCATAGCATGGGAAAAGGGCAGTGGTGCTGTCCTTCTTCATGTTCTCAGTGGAAGGAAGGGACCTGTCTGGAATTAAACTGCTTGGTTCTACCATCCCATAGGGACAGTTGCTTTTGGTACTGTCATTGGCCTCAAGAATTATGTTGCTGAAAGAACCTTCTAACAAGAGACTTGTTCCAAAATGGGTAGGACAGCAGTGTCCCTTCTGCAGAGCACTGTAAAACAGAGCTGCACACAGCCACTGACACACCTTGCTGTCTGTTTAGTCAAGGAGTCCCACAATAAAACAAGGACTTGCTCCCCCTCTAACTCTGCTAATTTCTGTTGCTTCTATTCCCCATTTTCATCTGTCCATCTTGTCATTGTCCTCCAGTTTTTCATTTTTCTGAATAAATGTGCTCTTTTAAATGGGGATAGGCTGTCTGCTCTTTGACCCAGCTGGTTTTCAGTAGCTAAAGTTTTGTAGCTAAAAATTCTTACCTATTTACCTAGTACTTCTGTGTTCACCTCCTCACAGATGGTATCAGCCAGGGAAAGCAACAGTTCCTTTTTCTAACTGTAATAGTTCTGTTGCCTTGACAGGACCCATTTTTACTGAAAGGGCTAATAATACCTTGCTTTTCCTGCTACTGCTCAGCATTTTTCCAGAACTGCAGACAATTTCACTGAAAGCTTAACCAACATGCCCTCCTCTGTTTGCTTTGTCAGGTCAGGGTGCCACCAGTAATTTCAATGTAGCTTTGGAATTTTTCCAGCATTAGCTACCTCTTCACTTCAGGATTCAGCCCATGCACCTCTGCATTGTTGACCTCTGGAGCTATTGATTTCTGTAGCTGGAACACATTCAAGTTGCTGATGGAATAATCTGCTTTACCTTATATCACTGAAAAAAATGTTTACAGAAGGACCTGTAAACTGCATTTTTAATTTTGGGGCTTACTTCTGGAAAATGTTGTAAACAATGCATGTTTATTAATAACACCTTGTTTATTATTTTCTATCCAGATATTTAATAAAAAGTAAATACCAAAATCTTTTGTTTAGAAATTATGAAGTTAAGCACAAATCTGTACATCCAGTGGCAGAAGTGAGATTTTTTACAGAACCTTCTGATTTTCATCATTTTCCACATCAGAAAGATGCATTCCTCACATCTGGGGCATAATTAGGGGCATCTGGAAAAGTTTGTGCAAAAGGGCATTCACCCTTCCACCCACCCTACTCTAAACAGAAGAGGAGATACTTCTCCAGGCAATACTGACTACATAGAAATGTGCTTCTTTCTTTGGGAACGCTGGAGTCCTTTGCTGCCAAACTTCAGTTTTTCTTGTGTTCTAATCTTTTCTTTTCTTACTTATATGCCAATGACTGCTGTTTCTCATGCTTGGAAAATATAATTAAAGACACCTGTACATCACAGACGGTATAGAATCATTTCCATCATCCTTAACATATTATGGATTGTTGATGAATTCTCAGCAGTGATTTGGCTCAGGAGAAGCAAAGTGTGTCTGATTGCACTGGCCTTCTCATTTGCACCAAGTCTGCCTCACAGTGTTCTGCTAAAAGGGGCCTTGAATCAAGAACAACATTTGTTTACTGCCACTATTGCCTTCTGTCATGTCCTAAGGAGATCTAACACTGACATATTTGTTAATTGTGTTCAGACAGGCTGCATTTGGGACACTTTGTACACCTAGGCCACCATATAATGGGGGGAAAATTAATCTATGGCTGTATCTTTCTCTGGGGCAGTTTTGTTTTTCTTGGTTGTCTGGGGTTTGTGGGTTTTTAAAGAGTTTTTGATTATGTGGTTCTGTGAGGCAGCTTCAATGACTGTGGTTACAGAAGTCTGAGAAAAATGGGCAGCTGCTGATCTTGCAGTTGTATGTTTTTCTGTGTACCTGTAGGTTGAAGGGCACTATTATTTCTTGAAATATTCCCATCAGATGAAACACAGAGATTGCTTTTATGAGAACTGCAAAAAAATGGATTCTAAATGTTTATTTTAGTCTTAAAAAAAAAATACTTATGGCTGCCAAACAAAGCTATAAATTTTATTTTGTCTAAACCAAAAGAAAGGTTCAATCTTCCCAACACGAGACATTATGTTTTTTAATTCTCTTCTGAGACTTGAAGGCTCAATCAGCTTGTTTAATTTCTTCCCTCTGGAGCTTGTTATCCATCAGTTTAATAGGTTGATACAAACTGCTGTTCCCTCGTCCTGGTCTTTACTAGTTTTCTTTAATTAACTAATTTTTTTTTCTCTCATTTATTTTTTTTTCATACTCTACCCATCTTTCCCATAGTAATGAACCCTTTTTTGACCAAGAAATTGTCTTAATAAATTTGACTTAAATAAAGTCTGATTACTGTCACAAATATTACCCAAAGCATGTTTTGGGTATACAGGAGTGAGAAGTGAGAGAGTCTTTTATTTCCTAATAAGTACCTCATGTCTTGCACACAGGTTTTTTCATCTACTTTATCATCAGGTGCGTCTTGCAGGTTCAGATGCACAGACTGTGCCTATTGTAGCTGTGCCAGCTTCCCTGCTAAATGTTTGGCAGAGAAAGGCGTAAAATCCTACTCATGAGCAGTCAAAAACAAGACCTGAAAGCAAATTCCCCTAGTGACCAGATCTTACATTTCCTCCCCATCCCACTGCTTCTATCTCATCATGAAACTTCAGTTCCCAAGCAAAATTAATTTTAACTGTAGAAGTAGATTTTCATTGCAGAGAAAATGGTATTTTTTAAAGTTATCCTGCCTTGTCATTTGTTTGGTTTACAAGAGTGCTTATTCTAATTTGATATTGTCAAGCCCTGAATGTGTAACTTCTAAATCAGAAAAAAAGTCAGGCTTTAGTCTCTACACAGCCACCTCAGGTCTGTGTACCTGCCCTGTCTGGTGCTGCTCTGTCCTTACAGGTCTGCTTTGTTGCTGGAGAGACAGAGCCCTGTCTTCTAAAAGCAGATAATATTTTTTAATATATTTTTTTAATTAAGATGACAGAATGTTTACAAACATCCACACAGACATACCAAATTTACACTTTCCTCCCCATGAATCTCTGCTCATCCTCCAGCAACTGTTGCTCTTTTCTTTGCTCTTAATTCACATCCAGATATCTGACTTCCAGGTGTCATCCCTTTTCTTATTTTTGGCAATACATGTTTACTTTTGGAATCTCTCCTTACATAAGATCAACATGAAGGTTTTTGTTCTGGTGGCATAAAACCTCCTTCCATCCACACTGAAAATCATGTTGCTTTTCAAGAGCTCCACATGCATCCAAGTAAAAAGGTGAGGACTGCATACAATGTGTACCTTTCAAATTTCAACAATATAGGCTATTAAATGCAGTCCCAACACCCTGAGCTTTAAGAAATTATTTCCTACTGATTAGGAATCTGGAGAGAAAAACATTGTTTGGTGTCCCACACAGTTTTGCAGACAAAGCATTAGAGAAATGTGCTACACTTGTCGGGGAGTTCAGCAGAGCAGTGGACACCACAGACACAGGAGAATTGTTTGTGCTGCATGTGCCCAGGTATTTGCAGAACAGTGTTCAGCTCAGTAAATCTGCTTTCATTTTCACTGTGAGCTTTGCTTTCACTTTATTGTCACAGGAGGGTCATGTTTCAGCAAGGAGACTGGCAGTGATGAGCCACTGACATCAGTGTTGTCTGGCACTGGTGGAGGCTGAGAGTGACTCCTGTGATGTACAGTCCTTTGTGAAATAAATATCTCAGTAGCACTGCTTCAGACTTCAGATCCTGGGTCTCTGACATGTATTTTTGTACAGGTGCTGATCTTTTTTTGGTTAATTTGGTTTTAAAATAAATTTTCTGGTATGTGGAAATAGAATACAATATATATTCAATATTTTTGGCCGAATTAGCTGGAATTGTTTTGTGATACTTCTGCCTTCAAAAAAACCAAAACCAAAAACCACAAGCAAACAAATAAACAAATAAAAACCACCAACAAAAAGGTAGTGCTTTTGTAAAACCCAACCTTTTTCTTTTCTCTTTTAAACTAGCCAGCTAATAAAATCCAAGCTGGGTGGCTACACAAATTTACTCCAAAAAAGTATGTCTCCCCCTGTTTCTAAAATCAGGTGTTTATGGGAGCTTCTTTTTCTAGGATTCATTTTAAAAATAAGTGGGATTATCTTTAAAAAATATTTTGCATTTGTTGCAATGCTGGCATTCCCTAATTTTTGTGAACTGCCTATTCTATATGATATGGACCACTTAAATGAATTGGGAATATCTCTATAATCTCTACAGGTTTACACAAAGCCTGGTGAGAATCAGTATTGCCAAAATCTAACAAAAATATATTTAGACAAGTTGCGTCACACTGGCTATCCTAGGATACAAGACTGTTGGATTCCTGATATCTAAAAGGATTGTTTACTCTTGGCTTCTCCACCTACTGTAAAAGAAAAATGGAACTATAAATCATACCTTACAAAACTTGGTCAGGCTTCGATACCTCAGACCTGGCAAGTTTATCTTATTATGAAGCAGCTGTTTCATACACTAAAGTAAATAGTAAAAATTAAATTCTTGAAAATAGAAGGAGGGAAAGAGGGCAAAAAGAGAGACTGACAGTGGAGGTTGTTCCAGTACATGTAGCTTTGAAAGGGCATCTGATTCTCTGTTGTGTGATAATAAGAATTGCTTGGTTTCTTCAACAGACTGCATATGATCACTATTTGAATCAAACCAGTCTGATGAGGAGAAGCACAGGGTCCCCTCATTTTGGGGGACTGTGGTGTACATGCTGTGCTCCATACACCTTGTCTTTGGCTTGTACGGCGTCAGGCCAGCAGGGCATACTAGCTCGTGTTTGTTTGATTTTGAACTAAGAATGCTTTAGCAACTCACAGGGAAATAACCAGTGAGTCCAGATGTAACAAAGGTCTTGTACTTGCCAGCTCTGCTCTCCCCAGAGCGTGGTCCCAGATCTCACATGGCCAATTCCTTCAATGGAAATAAGTTAAGCCTTCTTTGAATCTGGTGTTTTCTTTCCGCAGTTGTTTATTTCCAAAAATACTGCTTATGAGACATATAAACTGGAGAGAATTACATTAGCAAGACTGGAAATCCATATAGTTAGAAGAGCTGTGGTTGACTGGTTTGTCTTCTTGACTTACAGCATAGTGGTATTCAAACTGTCACCTACATTTAAGTCATATTTAAATGGAAGTGACTCCAAACTGGCATGTAAAATTCAATTAAAACACCGTGACAACTCCTCTATTTGCATTCTGAGGGTTGTGAGCAAAATAGTCATTAATGCTATTTCTTAATACAGAATAATGAAATTTCTGGGGTCAGTTTCCTGGTGAATGATAAACAACAAAAATACAGAAGTAATGAAGCCTCATTTTAAAATGCAGATGCTGTATTCAGGAGAAAATTAAGTTAATCAATAAACTAATTTGACAATTTAAATTCTGAGTAGAGGCTATGCATTGGGCAGATTTAATGCAGTTTGAAAGACAGATTAAATTATTAATAACATAACCAGGCTGAATATTTCTATCCACTCATACTGAAGGAGTGGGGTGAATTTACTCCTAAATATGTACAATAACTATGTAACAATAGCTGTAATAAGTGGCTTATGTAGGAAGAATAAGTTGGTTCACTTTTGTCAGTTTTGTGTATAGAAACTTGTTTGAGGGAATCTAAGCAGGAGAAACACCTGTAAATTGGTGCTGTGGCTGCAGCTTTGTGTTGGTCATAGTGCCCTTAGATAATACAAGAAAAGCACAATCTGCTGCATGTCTTACATTTGTTAGTGGATTTGTTTTTATAGTGACATACAGATGTGGGAGACCATGGCCACAGAGTGATGGTCCTTCATATAGACATTGCACAAAATATCAGTGTAGAAAACCTGATTCCACTGGAGTGGTGGAGAGCAGAAAGAAGGGAGATCCTAAGGTAAGTGGATGTGGTTCCTTGAGGCACCTGGCTTCATATGAGCCAGATCCTAAGCAGAGAACAGTATATTTAAAACTGACTTGAAGAGAAAATGTGGTCCCATTTTCTTCCTTGTGCTTCTTCCTTTGTTCTGTTCTTCTAACCAATCAATCTTATCTACCTGGGTAGTCTTTTACTTTGATAATAATTCTGTTTATTTATTATATTGTAGACAATTAATCTCTCTGTCTGATCACCTTACTCACCTTACTCACTTCTTTTTTCTGCAGCATTGAGATTGTCATCCAGCTGGTGTCCTCCACGTGAGTTTTCTTCCTCAGCCTCTCCTTTCTTGCATACCCATCTTTCTCCCCATCTTGCATGCCTGTGTCTTGCTCTTTATAAACTATCCCGACTGCTGTGATATTTTGGAGTCTAATATCTTGGAAATATACACAGAGTGATAGCTGAAAAAAAATTAAGTGAGTAGGCCAAAGAATCTGGTAAGAGACAAGAAACAAAGTTCAATTGAAAATACATCCTAATGGCTCAGTATACAGCACTGAATTTTTGCTGTTATGTCTAAATACAACTGTATTTTCTTCCACCATCACTGATCCTTATATAATCCTGTTTTTCTGACCTTCAGACTGTATGAAGAGGATCTTTCAAGTTTATAGAGTTCAAGAAAATACAAGTCCATTTTTTTCAAGCTTTTCAGGGTCTTACATTATCATACATGAAGCTGCATTGGTTATAATGTTCAAGGACCCTGCAAAGCTGAAATCATTGTATATCATTGCAGCACTATGGAAACAGGTCCATCTTGCTGGGTTTTGTCAGGTAAAAACTGTACAAAGCTTGGCTTTGGCTCTTACAGTCCTTTCAGCCTGTCAGTGACCATATTACTTTCCTTCTATGCACAAATAGGTGCAGAGGTCATTTTGCACACTGGGTGTAGCTCCTAAAATGAGCCAGAGAGGAGGGGATATGAGCATGGGGGAACAGCTTCAGGAACTGTAAGGGAACCACTCCCAGCTAGTTAAAAAATTATTTCCAAGTGAGCTAATACAATTCCTAAATCTCTTAGTGGAAACAGAGTTCAGTATTATCTAGCTACATCTGGAAAGGTTCTTTGAGTAAAATTTTTATAACATGGCTATTCTAGAAGCAAAGTGGAAGCTCTGTTAACTTTCAGTTTAGTTCCCTGAATGCTCTCACAACTCTCAGGGTACCTTCCCAGCTCTACTAGCACCTGAATGATAAGAACAAAGGTTTAGATCCAGTTGAACACAATGTGTAGTTTTTAATGAGTTTTCTGAGTAGCCAGAGTGAACATGTTTCCCACATGGACAGTTTGTGTTTATGTGAGTGTGTTATGTTGTGCTAAATGTGTATTACAGAGAGCATCAGAGTACTGAATGCCCACACTCTTAATATAAAAGCCTTTCTCAGGTAGCTTATAATTTCACAGCAATAGCAATACAGCTTGAGAGTTTATGAACACCTGACGAACAATGCAAAGAAGTTGCTGTATCTTTGTCAGTAGGGGTGTGTGCATGTGTATACACATCTTGCTCAGCACAGCCACTGTTTAGTCGAGGGAGCTGAGCACAATCAGCTTTCACTGACATCGCTGACCACCACAAAAATTGTTTAAGACCATGCAACTTCTCCATTCTCAAACTTGATGTTCTTATGCAGCAATGTTTGAAAGGAGGTGTCATGTGGAGAAGCATGGGAGGGTGTTTTGGTTGTTGGAAATACTATTAATTTTAGTAATATCAGAGAAATTAGAATCTGGATGATTTTTTTTTTTCCTGAAGGAACTTCAGAAGGTCTGAGTAAGATTTATCCTGAGCATAGTTACCCTTATTCAATCTAGTTCAGACATGTACCTTTTTCTCCAAGTCCCTTCATTCAGTCCCTCTGTAGGTCTTCACATACTGTGGAATTTTCCAGTGCAGACAGGGCTGTTGTTTTGAATATAAAACAGTCTGGGAAAAACACACCCCATTTTCAGTGGCTTCTCTCCATGATGAATAAATCTATAGAGGGGAACAGGCTTGTGCTTTTCCTTTCCTTGCTTTTCTGAAGCATTAAATACAACCGTCAGTGCCAACAGGCAGCCCCTGCACTCTGGATGAGTGGGATGCTTAGAAAAACAGGTTTTAGAAGTGATCCTTTAGTAAAGATCTGTCATTTTTATTGTCTAAATAACATAAGATATTTTTTATTGCTCTTCTTTTACAACTCTAGCCAAAACTGAGCACAGTTTATGTACTAAACAGCTCATTTGCATACCTAGAGACTGTTAGAGCAGACAACTACCAAACTTGGTGCTTCCAGAAACTGTGTAGGTCGCTCTATAGAAATAACAAAGCAATTACAACCTGAAGCAGAAGTGAAATGGATCATTTTGAACAAATGTTAGGCTGAAATATTGGATGATTAACCTATAAAATGAGGCAAAGCCACTACTGCATCTGAACTTGTGCCTTTGTGCATTTATGCCTAAAGTCATTTCAAGCCTTCAAATGAAATAATTGACCCAATGTATGTAAAACATAGAGGGGAATTTGTTCTGTGACAAATGTATACTTTCCAAACATATCAGTAAGTCTTCCACCATTAATAAACTGGCTTCAGTGGAATGATTGGTTAGAAAATGTGGACAAACTGCGTTTGGAAAGCACGGGGAAGAGAGAAACATGTTGCAAGTGTTTATGTTATTTTCCTTTCTGTGTATAATTTGAAGGAATTTGTAGAAAAAAAATGCAGCATATTCTCCTGCCTCCCTTCTCCTCAAAATTAGAGCAGAAGATTGGGTTTTGCTAACCAGTAGCCAGCTGTGATTCTGTAATTTTCTCTAATGCTCTGCCATGGCTTGTGCAGGGCTGGCTAGCAGCAGGAGGCCGTCATCTCCCAGGTGCTCCTAACAGAGAATTACACGTATCATGAAGCTAACAAATGTGGGGGCAAGATCACTCTGCTAACATTTTCTGGCATTTTTGCCATGTTTCTGAACAGGTCAGGCTGATAGGAATCGTTAAAAGCAAGCAAACAAATAAAGAAACCCAAACACAACAAAAAAGAACAAAAGGCACCAAACTCCTCACAAGTGTTATGAGAGAAGGGAGTCTATGTGCTGTGATACTCAGACAGGAAGACACTACAGTTCGTATGAGCAAAGAAAATACAAATGAAAGTGCAACAATAAAACCTTAATGTGTACCAAGACACATTTTTCACAGGTCTGTTGTGATCTTTGTTGTGATCTGCAAATGCAGATGTCATTATAATATATTACATTGATGTAATGTAAAAATATGTTTACATTATTTCCACTCCTTGTGGATCATTTACCTAAAGTGCCTGTGGAGTAGATGTTCTGCAGGCTTCTGGGGTTGTTTTGGTGTAATGGTTTTGGGGTTTGGTTTGGTTTGCATGGCTTTTAAAGAGAAGAGATTACATAAAGAAAACAGCATACATATATATATACATATATATATATATATATATATATATATATATATATATATATATATATGGGGGAAATTGAAGAGTTTTAATCTGTGTGACAGCAGACTCTACTGAAACTGAAATAGCCCCATCTGCACAAGCAGGTCGTTCACTAGAAGGTGTGAGCAATAGTGAGGACAGAGGTTTTTCAGGCTGGTGATGGCAGGTTCAACACATCCAATGTTCCTGTCAATGTCAGTATTTTTCAGCCTGAGGGAAAATGCAGCCTGATGCAAGCTGCATCAGGGTTGGGGCACTCAAATGGGAAGCATTTTTATAATCAGTCTATTTCCTGAAATGAAAGGAGACGACCCACTGTGACATGCTGAGATATATGTTGTTAACTGCTCGTCATAACAATTCTGTTTCTTCAGTAAGATCTCTTTTTCCCCTTACCTCCTCTCCCTATGAAATGATCTTGTCAATATGGAAAAAGCAACCCTGAGGAATCTATAATTTAATGAAAAATTGCTGTTGCCATGGCATAGAGTTCATATGTTTATATTGAAATAATTTCTCAGTCTTCATTTGCATCTCCTGACTCTCTAAACAGCTATATCAGCTGTTAAGATTCAAACAATTAAAAATGCTCAATTATTAAGGAGAAATTAAAAGAAGTAATCAGCTTAACACAATTTCAGCTCAAAAAAGCCTTCCCTGGCAGCTCACAGGAAAAGCATATTTGGATGCTGTTAACATCTCAAATTGGCTTAAGTTAAAATACACCAGGGCAAGATTAAACCAATGCAAAGACACTGGAAAAAGAACCAGTGTTTCCTTTTCACTGTGAACAATATGAAATTTCATCAGCTTTTGTTGTTAGGACGTCATATGAAAATACTGCGCTGAAGCCTGCTGTGCAGGCTGTTACGGTTTCCTAAATGAAACTCTAGTATAGATTGCCTGGCATCTACTGAATTCCTCTGTTCATTTGACTGAAATATTTGTACCAGGGTTGTTCTTGTTCCACTTTCAGTGATTGAACATAAGAGAATTTTTACTCTTCTTGTTTTTTTTTTTTTTAATTCCTTGTTTTTGTTGTTGGGTGTAATAAAGTTTTTCAGTCCTGATGAACTGATAGTAACTGGGTTGAACTTAACAGAAAGAGAGGCAGATGGTACCTACACCTCTCTTGCTATTCCTAAGACACCTATTGCCATAGTTAGAAGCCTCTGCTGTTATCATCTTGGATGTCTGCAGGATAGATGCTGCAAACTGCACTGCAGCTCACCAGATGATTTTGTGGCACATGGGGTGGTGCAATCTGTTGTACAACCACGAAGCGCATTGGCCAGCTTGTATGCCCCAGGTTAAAAAGCCTAAAACTATAAAAGCTTGGCTCCTGCCCCTTTAGATACCCTGAGCCAAACTTTGGGAATGTACAGCTAAGAAGTAAGAGTTTGTGCTTCCATTTTATTTCTATCACTGAAGATTTTAGCCCAGATTACCAGACACAGGCAAGAGAGCCAGGCCTTCCTGGGATACTCAGCTTCAAAGCTCAAAGTCATGGAGACTCTCTGCCCTGTTTTGTGCTTCCTTTGGTGCCCTGCTCTCCAGTATGCCAGTGTTTTTTTTATCTTTTCCTCCCTCTTCCCTTCCCTTTTGAGACCACCCATTTCGCTGTATATTTGACCCTCAATCATTTTCACATCTGTGGTTGAAATTCACCTCTAGAAGAAAGTTCAAACAGCACCTTAGGCACTTCCAGACACTCCTAGACTTTGAGAAGTGAGTCACACTTGTGCTCTGTGGTCTGGGACTGTCCTGAATGACATCACTGATCTTGGTTTGATGATTTCACTCCTGTGTGGGCGAACCTCAAACCACTGCTTTGAAAATGAAACTTTGCTCAGAAGGAGGCTCTTCACCCTTATGGCGTTCCACACAGTGTCCATACACCACCGTTAACATGGAAGTCCTAATGGTTTTTCACTTGGTGAATTAAAAGGCAATGATGGTCCAAGAATCGTTTACTTTTTTCAGACTTCCCATTCATATTCCCCAGTTTGCCTCCAGGCCAGCTGATATACAGATGGCTCTTTTAACAGCTCTTTAAGAGACAGCTTTATGGTACAGGGTATGGTCTCTTTCCCAGGCTAGGAGGATTCCTCAAGAAGGTCTGTCTGCTTACCTTATATAAGATTATTTTTCTAGCCTACAGCAGTCTGGAAGGCTGAGGTTGTTTGCCTGGAGGATTGGTTGTTATTTGCTTTTTTCCTTAGCCTACTGCATGTGTGGGGTAGAGGAGGAGGAAAAAGGTGCCAGGTGCAAGCCTTCTAATCTCTAGTGCTTGATGAATAGTTAGTTTTGTTATTCTAACTTCGTATATCCATCTTAGGGTTGATGAAGGGATAGAAAATAATTGTGAATAAGTAAATTCTTAAACTTATTTGGCATAGCCTGTCCATCTCTGAACTTCAAGATTCATGTACTTGTTCCTAAAGTGTCCAAAAAACTTACTAGTTTTGTTTTGTATTCCCAAGTGACTGAGTCACTGAATATTAATAATCAAATTACTAGTGATTGATGTGGTCAAGAAAAAATGAAGCTCCCAACAAATTCTCACCACCCACCTGGAAAGACTTCATTTCATTTTTATATGGAACACATCCCAAACTTTTAACTCACCTTGTAAATCAGTTGTAACTTCCTGGGCACATCAGTGCACAGTGGTAGCTGATGCTCTTTCTATTTTGCCAAGCTGGCTCAGAGTATCATGCTGTGACCAAAACAGGTTCTTCATCTGTCATTTAAGAAAAAATATTTTTACTGCTTAGAGTTTCAAAGCAGAGGTAGTTGAATAAAATATTTATTAGGGCCTGGTGAGGTACTGTCAAAATGTGTAATGAACTCTCAAGACATGGATGATGTTTAATGAAGAATCTTCTCAACATTTTGCTTTCATAAGAAATTTGTTCATTAAACATGCTCATGTTTAAGTGTTGAGGCTTATATAATATCCTAGGCAGGGTCCAAAGGCTGCCTATAATGGTTGTATGACATGGATTTTTCTTAGAGTCCTTGACTTCCTGTTTGGTCCAATAGAAATATAAATGAATCTTGGACTGGCATACATGGACAGCTGCAATTAATAAGTGCACGCATGTTTCATATACATATGTTATATAAACATATCAGAGATGAGCATGAGCTTGGATGGTGCTAATTAGAGGAATGAGACTTTGCTAGTGAATCAATTCCTTGGTGAAAGAAGTCTTTTTGTAGAAAGCATTTTAAGTGGGATTATTGGTATTCTTTGAAACACTGATGAAATCTTCATAGGAATTAGGTGACAATGTTTATGAGTAAGAACACCCAAGTTGTGTCTAAGAGCTAAACTGACTTTTGATCCTTCAGAATTATCTCCTGAGAACCCTTCTTGATTGCCTCTGCAAAACCTGATTTAACTTTATATGTTCTGCCTCCAAAGTTCTTCCTGCCCTCTGCTCAGTGAATAAATAAAATGCTTTTAGATAGGTAAATATTACCCTTTCATAAGAACAAGAAAAGGATATGCTGTTGTGAGCATCTGATCTTTCTTTAGTCTTTTTTCCATTTCTCAGTAAAGCAAACAAAAACATGTAAATCTCAAGTACTCATGGGAAGGAAGCAAGAGGGACAAGCCATCACTTCTCTTTTTTTGGATAATGGAGCAGCACTCAGAGACACTGAACAGAAAGAGACTCCCATTGTGCACAGGCTACACAGACACGTGAAAGAAGCAGCCTGTTGTTTCAATATTACTGTCATAAATGTGTGCATGTATTTGATAGTCCATAGTGTGCTGCTGCAAAGGTGTTTGTCTCCCAGCAGCCTCCAAGGAAATGCATGAGTCTGTTTGCATCGCTTGTTCGCAGTGCTGGAACTTAGAGCTGTTGCCTCACCAAGCACAGGAACATGAGGGTGAGTTTAGATTAGTTTGGGAAGCTGACTCTAGTGTGGTTTCCTCCTGTTTGCCAGGTATCAGCTCTTGCTGACAGTATTCTGCAAGGGAATTTCCCCTATGAAGAAAGGTTTTCATTGGACAAATGCTTCTCTGAAGGATGTATAAAGGAAAATTGCACTGGTAATGTCAGGCAGGAAAAAATAACTGTAAGACCTCCAGCAGGCCTCCCTAAATATTAGCACATGTTCTATGATACAGGCAATAAGAAAAATAAGTAGTGATGATAGAAAACCACATTTTATATATGTTTTTGTTATCCACAAAGTCAGTATTGTATTTGAACAAAAGGACCTCTCATACAATGTCAATTTTATATTTATACCTTTTATAAGAGGACATGAAATGTCATAGTTCTATAATTCAGAAATATGATAATTAGCTGCTTAAATATTTAAATCACAAAAAGCTATTAATAGCATAGTCAGCCGTGTACAAATACTATTTGAAAAGTAGCAGAAAATATGCAGGAGCTGTGTAATTACACAATTTGTTAAGTCTTTGTATTTCTCACTGATGAGACATCATCTTGCCTGTGTGTGTGTATATATATATATGTTATATATGTTTGCAAATGAAATCAAACTTTCATCATTTGATGCTTCAATTGCTAATTGTACTGTGGGGTCCAATACAGCAATAAGTATCTACAGTAAATAAAAGCTGACTGTAGCTCAAGAGTAAGCTTTTCCCATATCTGAATCTCACTTCTAAGTGGACATAATCCCATTTTTCCTTACTCTCTCCCCAGAGTTGTTTTTCTTCCATGTTATAAACAGTTCCAGCTGTCATCCTAGCAGTCATTCTTAACTCGTATAGCTTAGGTCTGAAAAGGAGGCCCATATTCTATCATGGCTATTGAGCCATGAAGGAAAGGTACGTCAGATCTCCTACTTCAGATTTTGACTGATAGGGACAAGCAATAGAAAGAGAAATCTGTCTCTCTTCTTGTATCTCTGCTCAGTTCAAAACCTTTGGATCCCACCTATCTTCCTCTCTATTGTCTTTTCCCTGCGCTTCCTCTGAGGAGTTGTTCCCTCTGCTATCCTTAATGATATGTTTGCCTCCCTGAATTTAGAAAGGCCAGTAACCCAGATTGCTGTTTTTTCTGTTAGCAGGGATGAAAAGAGAAGGAAATATTATTTTTTTCCATTTATCTATATTCTTAAAAGTCTATTTAAAATTCTGTTTGTAATATGGAAGTGCTACACATTTTTTCTTCTTTCCCCAAGTTGTCTCTCATTTCCTTGCTGACCTTTTAATGTAAAGAGCTTAGAGATTTTTCTACTTGTTTTCAGTCGGGAAGCTCCAATACTCCTGGAAATAGAGATACCTGTGATAATCAGTAAGTGACAGAGCAATTATCAGCACATTGAGATTACTGGACTGCTGTGGAGGATTTAGACCAACTTGTACTTCATAAGGAAAAATACAGTTGCTTCAGCTGAACAATCCAATGCATAAAGAAGGAAGACTAGAGTGTGCATTTTATTTTATTAACATTTCTCAGTTCAGGTCCTCAGGAAACCTCTGACCAGTATTTATTTGACAATGTCTCTGTCCAGAATAATATTATGATTAGAATCAAAGGAAGCGGAAAAAGAAAACGTTTTTTTACTGAAATAAAGTGAAGGGCACTTTTTTATTTCCCCGGTTTAAAGAACCTCTGGAAGAGTAACCCAAGATAGGACTTGGCAACTGCTTATTATGCTTTCTGCCAAATAATGCGCAGAGATCTAGCAAATCTAGTAATTAAATGAGCTAAGCAGGAAGAGCCTGTTTGAAACTGCATAGAAATATGAGCACTCTGCTCAGCAGAAGACCAAAGATGCAAGGATTATGAACTGCAGTCACTGAGGCCTAGTGTTAACTAAGATCAGAGTCAGGAGCAGGAGAGAAGCAGGAGAGGGAAAATGAGTGTTGTTGAGGCTTGTGTGCTGCTCTTGGCACTCCATTATTGTTACTTTGCTTGGCTTTTAGCTGATAAATAAAAAATGGAGTAGTGTCTAGAAACACAGACAGAAGACAGTTCATCTAGTGCTGCTTAATTGCTGGGTGCTGTAGTTGCTGCATAAGAGCTATCTTTTTGGAATTCAAATGGGAACCAGTGGCATTTTATGGACTGGGACTAGCCATAATGGTTTACAGTAACAGACCATGAATATGGTGGTTGAGAGAAGTATAAAGGCTTTATTCCTAGGCAAATCCTGGGAATGGCATTTAGACAGACTGGCCAGAGAGTCTGGTCTGTAGTTGAACTAAACTGGCACCAGTTGCTAGAGCAGATTGCATAAGTGCCCCAAAAGGGATGGCAGAGAATAGCTTTCCAACTCCCAAAAGCAGAGGGATCCTATTCAGGGAAGTTGTCTCAGCTGCCAGGGCAGTTTTTCTTCCATGTCAGTGGTCTGAAAAATATCTCTATTTCCCCCTTTGCAATCAAAAGCAAAAGCTGGCTTTTGAAAGACTATTTTAAAAGTAGCAGAGCTTCAGGCTTCTGAGTCTTGATCTTCCAAAATTTTAAAGGCGGCTCACAAAAGCTAGTATACTACAAAGAGACACTGTGCAATTTCTGCATTGCATCTCCCTAAAAGGTGACTGCTGACTCAATATGGAGGATAACTCGCTTGCTATTTAAAGCTGGGGAAGGTGCAACCTTATTTAATTCTGTAGCTGTATGGTCTCTCTTTTTCAATATTGGGGAGGAAGTGCTGCTTCTTCCTTCTGAAATCCAGCATAGGTGTGATGGAGAGAAATCTTGCCAGGAGCAGTGTGGCTGTGCTTCCCTAGGAAGCTCCTCTATCCTCCCAAGAGGATATTAATTTTCTGGCAGTGTGCTTGGGAAAAGGGGTGAGCCCTGACTGACTGAATTGTGCTGTGCCTTGAAGAAAACAGGGGAGAGCAGCAGCTTGCATTCTTCAGGGTTTCTGGGGCAATAGACCAGGAGAGGTCTCCCGTATCTTTTTTCAGCCTGCTTTGGCTTTCCTTTCTTGCCTGGTGAAGGAGGGCCTCCATGTGCTTGGGGCTTTACTCCGAGCTCAGGGGCTGGGTTTGCGAATGGCTTTCGAATGTTAGCCAAAAATATTCGTCTGTGCATGTGTATGCGGAGACGTGGGGGACAGAGCGTTGCTCCCTTGTGCAGTCACACAGAACAAGCCACAATCTGGCATGCTTTTGGTTATTAATAGCTAGAATATGGAAGTAGGGCAAATATCCATCCTGATTTATCCTGACCTGAATAATCCGTATAGTCTTCAGGCCATAGACTAGCGATTCTGTCTCTAGCTGTCACATTCCTGAATTTTAGGAAGTGATATCTGTGACCATTTTGTGTCATGATGATCAATGTCACATTAAAGAGAGAAGCCTGCAGGCAGGCGTGTGAGCTATGTGAGCGCTGCTTCATTAGGGAGGTGCTGGGGTGGGGATCCTGCTCGCTGTCACTCCTGCTCCCTGTCACTCTGTGCTGTCTGAGACCATGAGACAAAAAATCCCAAGGGAGAGGTCACCCTGGCCTGGGGCTGCTCTGCTGGGGAGGGGGGAGCGACAAAGATGCTCTGAGAGGCAGGTCACAGGCGGATGAGAGGAGGCACAGAGCCATGAAACAGCACTGAAGGAGGCAGGAGATGTTAGATTCAGGAGTGGGAGTGGAGAGTGGAAGAGGCAGAGATGTGCAAAACCATGTGTCCCTATGGTTAACTATTTCTAGGCATTATCAGGGTATTCAGTTACTAGAAGATGGGCTTTTCCTCTCGTTTTTTTTCTTAAAATCATGAAGATATTGAATCCCATATTTTTATTCTCCTCTCAGCTTGCAATATGTTGTTCCTCACACCTATTTTTGAAATCACAGCAACTTTTTTGGCCAGTTCTGTAGATTTCCCATTGTGACCTACAAACATTCCTAGCATGTGAAGAGAGACAAGCAAATGTGCATTAGTTGTGACAAATCCAACAAAAAGATGCCTGGGACAGAAATCAGAAGTCCTCATTTGGTCAGGTTTCCCACTGACTTCCAACAAAAAGATGCCTGGGACAGAAATCAGAAGTCCTCATTTGGTCAGGTTTCCCATTGACTTCCCCATGAAACTGACATGATTCTTGAGTGAAGCATGCAAGCTGGAAGAATAGGGTACACATTTACATCCTGTTATTGTTCTGAGCGTTATTCTGGCAACAATTTTCTTTTTCTGGATGGGCACACAAAAAAGCAATAAATATTATTGCTGATTACATTTTAGAAACTACAGGCATTGTTGGAACATAGGCTTATTTATTAAGGGTAAAACGAGTATAAAGGGAAACAAGTTCTTACCCAGAAGTATTTAAAGACTGATATTAAATCAAGTCAAGATGTAAGAAACAAGACTAGCATGAAACAAAGATGGTTGTGCTAACAGTGTGCTGTTATTTAAGCCAGCTAATGAATACATTGATAGCTTCAAATCACCTAACATTTTGAGTGTGTTGTGGTATGTTTCTGTTCTGCATTAATGCAGATAAATAAATACAAAAGTGGTTTCTACCAAGCTATTTTTTGGGGGTACAGTGTTATACGCAAAGCAAATTAGTCCATTTGTAAATACTAGGACCTAGTATTTCAGTGCTAGGAGCTTAAATGTCAGCATGAAACCTCCCAGCCTTCCGTGCTGCAGCTAAGCAGCCATGGTTTCATGTCCCTCCCTTCCCACAAGGCACAGCAGATGAGGATGCACTACAGCTCCCCCGGCTCTTCCCTGCAGATTTCACACTCTTCCCTCAGCAAATGTGACTCTCCGTTCCCCTTCACTCGTGGGAAGCCCTCAGCCAGAATGGCAGGCAGGGGATGCTGCCGCCTCCCCAGCGCCCAGCCTTTGTCCGGGAGCAAAGGGTACTCACGGCAGCATTCCCTTTCCTCTCCCAGTCAGGGAAACCACAGGACCCCCCGTCTGGACCCAGCCAGGGAGGCTGAGATTCCCACAGGCAGGGAAGACAGAGCAGGCCGGGATTTTCCTGTTTGTTTTTGAAAGGCAGGCGCTGGCTGTCCGGGTGTCTGTGTGTGTCCCATGGGAAGCACGAACCGGTGCTGAGGCTCTGCGGCTTGGGCTCGTGTTTGTGAACCTAGTTTGTCAGCGGCAAGCTATTCTTATTAGATTTCCAAGTAAACATCAGACAGATCCTTACCCCTTTGAGCTGTCATAGTCTGCCAAGAAAACCGTCTAAACTTTGAAATTTCTCCTTTTATTTTCCGCCTTCCTGACCCTGCCTCTGCCGCCGACAGCAGGTCCCTCTTGTCAGGGGAATGTCCTCCAGGCACAACACAGGAAAATGGAGGAGGGGAAATTTCACCTCCAGAAATCCTGTTTGGCGAGACATGGATGTCTGGGCCTGCGAGAGGGACGGGGCAGGCAGCTCGGAGCAGCCAGGGCTCACCGATGAGCCTCTCCCGAACCTGCAGAAGCTCCTTTCTCCGGAGAGCGGGGGCAGGGCAGCCGCGTGCGCATGGTAACGGCGGCTCGGGTGACAGGCGACAGCTCATTAAGCTGTCACGGCGCCATGGCAACAGCGTGCATGGCATCCACATCTAAAGCAAACACACAGCCTTTGATCAGGTTTGCTCTGATTACACCAGCGGAGTTCAGCTGAGCCGGGGCTCCTCGGGAGCTGGGGACTTTGCTTGAAGGATAAGCCCTGTCTCTTCCTCTACAGGGACGTTTTTTTACCAGGGTTGCGTTTTGTCCTGTCCAGTTCCTATCCAGGGCTAATGTGGAGGCTCAGCTTCGCCATCCTCTGACGCTGCGTGCGGGCAGCAGCCTTGGCTTTGATTGCCTTAATTCCCGTGGCTCCCTTAGTGAGGTTCTGGGAGGCCCTACTCAGCACCTGAATACACAGTCTGTGGGAAGGGGTAGGGTTTGAAGGGCTTCTGTTGCATGACCCATACCTTCCTTGGGCTTCCATTGACCCTATGACTGAAATAATAAAATTTTAAAAATGCTAAAGTATGTTATCCTTCTGCTTGTTTTCCCTTAAGGATATGACGTAAATTTCTTAAAGCTGAATTCTGAATAGAGAGCATTAGCCATACTCCAGAACAGAGCACCTTTTTGCTTTGAAAAATGAGCAGCTCTGGAAATGGTGTTTGAAGACAGTTTTGTATCATGTTTGAGGCGCTGCATGCAAAATATTTATTAATTACAAAAAGGTAGTTTTAGAGTTTCAGTCCTTGGAAGTGGTGAGGACTTCCGGCCCTTAGGGATTGCTTTGGTGAACGGATGATCCAGCTCTGCTGAATCAATGGGGTTTCTTCCATTGACTTTATACATTTTGGCTAATGCCCAATCTGGCCTCCCTCAGTTTCTGTCTTTGTGTTTGAACAGTTAGATCATATTTGGCAGCTAGTAATATATTTTTGAATCTTTTATATCAAAATGAGTCTCAGTGTTCAGCAGGTTATCAAAACACGAGCTTGCCTTACTGCAAAGAAAGCATTGCTGTTTGCTTTTCAAAACCCAGTCTAGTATTTCTTCTCATGTTGGGGAACAGCACTGTAAACAACACAAGGGAACAGAGGCATGGTTCATATACATCCTGACAGTGAGTAGGTCTGTAAATATAGATGTTTTAGGAAAGAATCCTTGTGATGGATCCGATTCACATAGGTTTACCAAATGTCGCAGAGGGTTGCATCTTTTATATGCTATGCAGGTCAAATCCTTAATAAAGGTCTCCTTTTTTTTGTAATTCATAGAACTTACAACTTCTTCCCTAAACAAACACTTTTGTCCCTTCCTGCAACCCGCTTTGTCCGAATGTGTGAGGTCTCTGTGCCACAGGATTCTTCAATTCATGCAGGAATTCCTACTGGCTCCAGCTGCAGTTCTGGCGATGCCCATCTCCTATCCTTGTCCTTTTCCTTAGATGATGACCAAGAGTCAAAGTCAGTTGGCGATGGAAGGTCTGTAAACAGTTGTTAGAGCTGCAGTTGCCAGCTTCAGTGGTGTTTGTCAGAGTAGGACCCAGCCAGGCCAAAGGGTGTGCTGAGCTGAACGTATCCCAGTTACCTGTCATAACATACAGTGTATTCCATGCTGACAGTCATTTGTTTTTAGCATAGGTAATCACTGGCATGTTCTTTTAAGTGAGATTCATAGATGCTGATTACATTTACTGCATAAATTACTTCATTATTAAAATCAGGTCATTTGAGCCCCAAAACTATTAACATGCAAACTATTACCATAATTTCATAAGCTAATAAATCAAGCACAGGAAAAGAATTAAGCGGTTCCTAGTGATAAGTGTTTCTTCAGAGATTAAGAAACACAATTTTCTTATGCATATATTAACATTTTGAAAGTAAATTCATGCAAAAGCAATTTTTCTGCATATATAAAACTTACATTTAATAATCTCTGTACTCAGCCTCCAGAGCTGCTTCAAAATGAATGGTTTTTTTTCTCAAATCACTGTACAGGAATTTGATGTTGAACCAGTCAGCCTGTTTCTGTATACCTTACCTGTAGAACTCTTTATGCCTTTATTAAATTGTCAAAGTTAAGAAATAAAACAAACCAGGATACAATTTAAAAGAAAAGTAGCTTGGGTTCATCTTACATAATGATCTGTTCATCAAAGGTAAATTTTGTAAAGCAGTACCAATAAAATTGTAATTATTTCCATAATTGCCATCGAGAACTGTGGTTGTAATCTTACTAAAATGGTGCATTAAAATTGATTTAACTGTCATTTCTTACACAACATAATATAATATTGGCCAGAATAATGCAAAGATAGACTCTTCTACTCACATTACTGACTAGTTTTAAAATAATAGAGTAACACAACTGTTGCAGGAAAACAAAGAAAATTCCAATGTAAATGAAACTGTAATAAGCAACAGATGACAATGCCTAAGTATTTTACTATATTGCAAGATGTCCATGATTTATTTATGTTTAGCTGTTTTGTTTTCCAGGTCCTAACCTGCTGCTTTGGTTTATTTAGTTTATTTAGTTTTTTTTTTTTTTTTTTTTTTTTTTTTTGTATGAGGCACCGAAAGTATTTTCTCCAGGGAATAAGAGAATGTGTTTTCAGAATGGTGCTCACCATACTGGTTATTTTGGGTCTCTTGGTTGATGCAGCAATACCACAGCCTCCCACTTTTCTAGCCCACATGTGAAAAGACACTCAGAGAGCTTTTAGCAATGGCTTGTGCTTGCTGCTGTTTAATGGTTCTCTTGACTAGGACAGCACCACACTGAGAACTGCCCCTCTAGGGAGGGTTGGCTTGTTCTGTCCCTCTCCCTGCAGCAGTTCATCCAGCGGCCAGTTAAAGATCATGGCTGGTGGTAAGGAGGTGATATGTGGGGACACCCCTTGTCGTGGGAGCTGGCTGCTGCCTCAGATTTGCTGTCATTTGGAGCCACAGCCTCAGCCCCAGGAGAGAGGGAGCATTGGCCTGAGCTCACCCACAGGCAGCTGAGGTAGTGGGACAGTCAGCATTCAGCCTGTGCAGGACAGGAGGCAAAACAGGGGACATGTTAGGGTCACTCTTGTTACAGAGGTGTAGCTTGTATGGTAGATAAATTAGACCTGTGGCTCAGAAGGCCAAGTATTAACTACCTAAATAAGGAAACAGCACTGTTGATGTGAAGCTTCCCATGTCTGTTGTCCTCACCCTTCTGGTTCTGTGTCCCTTCCTCACCCCTTTTCCCCTCAGAAAGTACATGGATGCTGTAAATCTTTCAAATTATTAGCATTCTCCTTGCCTTCCCCTGCTTCAGGATTCAGTGCCTCATTCTTCAGTTATGATCTCTTTTACATTCTTCATTTCAAACCAGATATTGAACTACTGCTGCTCCTGGCAGGTCTTCAGTTTGTTTGGAGGCTGTGTGTGCTGTTGTATATGCATAAATCATTTCTATCTGTTCAGGATTCTACTGGGCTGTGTTTCAGGTATGTCTTCAGAAGAGTTTATCAAAACTCCATTCCAGGTCATAAACTCATTTTTCAGTGTTTGTGTAATTAATTGCACAGCAGAGATGATGTATCTAGCAGAGGGCAGGTGACAACACCCATGTGAAATGAGAATTTTCTAATCAAAATGTGAGTAATCCCAGTAAAATGGTTATGGAGTATTTGGCAGTGTTGCTTTCCATATTGCTGAAACTGAATATTAAAAAGGAGATTTGATATCTCGTCTGGACAAATTGGCATGATTTGGACATTTTTACAACTCAACAGTCCCCCTGGAAGATAAATGGAGGTGACTGTAAATGCAAAACATGGTTTGATTGTTTTGTTCATATATGGTAGAATCCCATTGAAGTCAAAGGCAGATTACTCACCTGAATAAAATTTCTGGGTCAGGCTCCACATTTGCATGAATGAATATGTGTAAAAACAAGAATTTGAATTTCCAGGATTCTATAATAATTATACTCAGGTAACACTGCTATCTTCCCTTTTAAAATGCTAACAAGTCTTTTCAATATGGAACACCCAACATGAAGTACTTCACTTAGCCAGACAGTGTCCTAATTTTCAGCAGTGTGTGAAGGACAAGATTCCTCCAGGCAGTGTTTAGTGCACCTACCCAAACTTCTGCTCTCACTGCCTCTCAGAGGACTGCGTTCCTCTCCACATGCTGGAGGGGAAACTTCAGAAGATGTTTAGCTGGCAAAAACAGCATTTCTACCCAGGTTCATTGGATGTTGTCCCAAGAGAACAACAGAAAAAATAATTTGAATCACAGTGCTTATGTTTAACTGCTATGTTTTTTCCACTGTTGTTCATATTGCCATCCTTTCTCTTTCACCCTATTTGTCTTTTTCTCTGTAAACTTTTCCCCCCTGATAAAGAAGTAATTTCAGTTTGGATGTACTTTCCAGCATAAACTGGTTTCTGGTGCATCTGTTTATCAAGGCATACTAAGCAATGGAAAAGGATATTTAAAAAATCAATGTTTGAATGACAGCTTATTCATTACCTTAAAAGCTTATTCATTCACTAAATTGACCACTTCTGAACTACTTCTAGCACATCATGTGAACTTTCTGGCTCAAGAAGGAAGAAAATGGAGACAAGTGGGCTATGTTTTCTGTGCCTGGCAATCACATTATACATTGGTGGCAGGAGGCTGAACAAAAGTTCAAATCCATCTCTAACGGATTCCTTTAATACAAAAAACTGCTTTACATGTAATTGTGTGAGGGCTGCACTGTACACACAGAGGTCAAAGCCAGGAAGGTCAGGAAGAGTTGGGCTGAGGCATTTGGTTTCACTGGACTGTTTTCTTCCTGCATGTCTGCAGCGGCTGCTGTGCTACCATGTACCTTTGTAACCCATCCCAGGAAACAGGGACGTTTCTCAAGCACCACTGTCAAAAGGGAAGCAGACTGTCATTCTACTCCTTACTCCCTGTCGTGCCTGCAAGTGGACAGCAAAGAGTATTCTCTGGTGTTTGGGGAAGAGTGCTATGCAGTCAACATTCCTGCTCTGGGCTCTGAGGGCTTTTTTCCTTCTTTCCCAGAAATCCAAAATACTTACTGAAATCTTGAGAAGTTTTTCTTCCAGGGAAATGATATTGTCACAAAGATCTTTCCCAGAACAAGAATGGGGGGGCTTTGGTTTTGGTTTTTTTGTTTGGGTCCATGGTTTTTTAAGACCTCTGCCTACAACATAGATTGAATGCTGCTTTATTTTCTTCCAGCACAGAAAATTCTGGTGGGGAGGGATGCTGTGTAAGAACTAGAATACTGCTCCTGTAAGATGTTCAAAAGTAGGCTCATTCTTCACAACTGAAAATGCAATTTGCTGCTTTTTAAAATTGTCATTCTCCCAGTTATCCACCACATACAGCATTTTAGTTAGAAGTAAGACAGTTTGGATGCTTAGTTGGAAATGGAACCATCCACACAAGGTTCCTACAGGAGAGGAGTCACAGAGTCAATTGGAACCTCAATAAAAATCTCTGCAGCCATTTCAGTAAGTTGCTTTGTTACCAAACCCACTCATTATTAAACTAGTTACCCAGCTCAATCATCACTCCATTTCTGAATTGGCAAATATTTCTTTAAGGACAAAGCAGATGTATAGTACCTGCCACTTAAAATAAATAAATAGATCCACAAACACCAAGATACAAGAAAGTGTTTTCTGAGCACTAAAGCTTTTGTATCAGAAAAGAGTTCAAAAAAACTAGGATACAGATAGTACTCCTGCTTTCTTGCAGAAACTGTGGAGTTTGTGTAAGTATGTGCTGGAGGTCTCTGATGTGGTAAAAATGGCCTTGGATGATCAAAATCTGATCCTCATGCATTATGTTGACTTCATTTCTGGTTTTGGGAGTATATGAACTGCATGAATCATTCAAGAATAAGAACCAGTTCACTCAAATGGTTGTCTCTTAATTACACATCAGCAGTCGTGCAGTTTCTCCATTTTCACACATAACCTTAAATGGGTCAATAAACTTTTCATTTTTATGAGTATATTTGATTTTTTTTGGTGGGGAGAGGTCTTAAATCTCAAGATACCTGAAAAGTTAATAGACTAAGGACACTGTGGGTTTTGTAAGGTTAATTTTATTCAAATAGAATTCAGAAGCTTACTTGACACCTTAAGAATTTCTGTAGAATTTTATGCAAAACAATGGGATTGAATATTCTTAAGATATCGTAATAATCTGCTTGTGTTTTATTTACTGTTCTGTGAGCCACTCACTAGAAATTTTGAATCTATTGCAGATGGCCTTTTGTTCTAGGTTCTTCCTCGAGAAAAATTGTAAGTTCTTAATCAAATTGAAAGATTTTAAGGTAAACTGCAAAGGACAAAGAAAACTGCTCCACCAAGGCCAGAAAGTGAGCCCACAGGAATTATCTGAATGGTTGTAATATATCTCCCATGAAAACTGGAGGTGTGGGTTATTCTTCATTTTTATGTGATGCATGTTACCTCACCTTTTTTTATCAATCCATCATGGACACTGTAGAGGACAATTATACATAATAGTATATGTTCAGAATATTCTGGAAGCATGATTTGCTCTCAAAAATGAGCCTCCAAAACTTACATAAAAGTCTAACCGTGGCCTGTATTTTAAACAAACAGATCCTTTGCTCTAACACTCTACCAGTGTTTATAAATTGACTGATGCTTGCAATTAGCTCATTTGGTAGCACATTGTCCCCTTGTTTCAGTTGGCTCTCTGAGCATTCGGGACCCATTTTTAAACCAAGACACTTCCTGCTCACTTTCCCAATACCCTTGAATATTCCAGGAGTGTCATTCAGAGTGCAAAGACAGTCAGCTCTTGACACTGTGACTTGGCTGGGTGCTGACTGACCCTGGTCACTGAAGTGTTTCAATGTGCTAAGGCATCAGGAATCTGGCCTGGCAGAGAGAGACCTTGTGGGTTTTTTTGGTGGGCAACCATGCAGAAATGTCTCTCAGTGGTGAGTGTCAAAAGTGGTGCAAGGATAAATGGGGCTCAGCTCTACCAGCAGGAGGAGGTATCTGGCGTGTCAGCTGAAGGGGAAGCATGGAACTGCAACCTGTACAGGTAGCTGCTGTGTAATTTTCCCCACCCAGATGAGATATGTACTGCTGGTGATATGAACTTCATGCTGTCTGTTGAGAAACCCATTTATCAGCATGGGCTATCAGCTTTAAAAGATTTGATGCCTAAATGAAGATATAAGATGTCTGTGCGTTATCATAAGAGAAAAAGTTTTATCTTGCACAACACGTAAGTATTACTGCCACAGAGAACTGCATTTTAGGAAATCTGAAGAGAGGATAGAGTGACAAGCTTATTACAACTGACATGTGTATGTAGTTTTACACATTTGATTAGACAGATTTTGCTGAAGTGAGCCAACTTCAGCTAAGTTTGTTTGCTGGTATGACATGTCCTTTCTTTCTGTTCAAGTCTTGTGTATGGATAACTGCAGCACTGAACATGGAACCTTTACTTCCAGGCAATGCTAAATAAAGTCAGCCAAGACAGTTAAGGTAAATCAAGTGAATTTGAGATATGAATCCAACTTCCATAAATTCAAATGCACTAAAAGGCTTCTGTGTGGTTTAGTTCCTTCAGGTGCAGTGCAGCTGTAGGGCTGGTCAAGGATCAAGCCCACTTCTTGTGATTGTTTGCTCCTAAAATTAGTGAACTTTAGAAAAACCCCAGAAGTGAGATAAAAAAAGTTGACGTGTGTTGATTATAATTGAACACTGAAAGGAAGAGAAGAATGTCTTTCCAAATTACTTACCTAGGTATAGTTTGAAAGAATACAACATTGCTTAAATAGTCTCCTTCTCCAGTTCATAAAACTCCTAACAATAATGGCACTTGCGTAAAAGATATCTTGGAAGCTATATTCAGTGTGAAAATCATGGATAAATCAGGGCAGATATTCCTGAAGTGATTCCAAAGTAAACATATATATTTACATATTTTATTAATATTTTACTAATATTTATTAATACATTATCCTTGAGAATAAATGGCTTAGGTACGATCTTATCCATGTATGTAAATACAGGATGAAGCAAAGAAGACAGAACTATTTCCCTTCTCACTGGTATGCAGGGAAGGGTAGGAGGCAGTAGGCACAAATTGAAACAAGGAGAATTCCATTAAACAGAAGAAGAAAATTTTGTCCTCTGAGGGTAATCAAAACACTGAATCAGAGAGAAGTGAAGTCTGTTTTTGGAGATAGTTCAAAATGCAACTGGATATGGCCCTAAGCAACCTGATACCTTTTGGACCCTGCTTTGAGAGCGGTTGGACCTGAAGATCTCCAGAGGTCCCTTCTCTCCTTGGCCTTCTGTGTTTCTATGTAGACAAGATGCTGTTAGCAATCTTCTAGTGAAGAAATACAAGCAAAATTTCAGTCTCTAGAATTTCCTCTGACATCATCTTATTTACAGAATTCAGTGTCTTAAGATGCGGTTTTAATTATTGAATTATTCTTCCTGTAATGCAGGGAAAAAGATTATTCAAATGTAAGTGGTCCTTTTGAGTATTAAAGTGAGAAATTAAAATGTTATGCCATCATTTTTTTTCTGTAGAATTCATGTTCAGTTGTCAATGATCTGGAAACTGGTTTTATCTCTGCTCTACAAGAAATATTCCCTCAGATCTTCACTGATTTTTCATTTTGGATGACTTATGACTTATGCCTTTTGACAATACACATGCTCATCTTCTTTTTCTCCCCCCTTGCTAGTTTTGGGATAGTGTAATATGATAGAAATGGAGTGGAACCATGAATGACTTAGGAAATTTCAGTAGTCTTAGCATTTTGCCCGAATTGGCTTGTTTGACATCTCTGTTCCAATGTTCCGACTTTGCTCTCTTGCTAAGCAATCCAGGTGTTCAAACACCAGTTAAAGAGAAGCTGTATCCACTTAATGGAAGCGTGCAAAGGTCCATAACACTGGAAAGAAGTGGAACTTCCTCTAATTTAGTCTACTATCTATATTTATCACTGTTCATTTGCTATGTGCCTTCCCTCCCACTCCAGCTGCCACCTCACAGATGGCATTCCCAGCAAAAGAAACTGTTCGGATTCAGTACACTGTCATCTGGAAATGTCAGCAGATGACAGGGAGAGGGGAGGAAGAGGAGGGCTAGCTCCACATTTTCAGGACAAAACTTGACCTCAAATTCTACTCAGTCACCACAGAGTTCTGGGGATTACCTGGGTGGGGGGAAAGGAGGGCACAAAGGCAGCAAGAAAGAGTTTGATATGGTGCATATAATGACCTTTGTTATGTTCTGAGGCTTGCTGGATAGAAATTTCCATACTGTGCAGTTATTTACTTCAAACTCTATAACAGCTTTAATTGATTAAAAAAAAAAAAAAGGTTTTGATTGCCCTAGAAACCAAGTGAAAACAATGAGGAAGAAGAAGGCATCCCTGCAAAGTTGACACTATTAAGCCCAGGCACAAAGTGGAATGTTTGCATTGCCTATGAACAGATGTCTAATGACAAGCAAATAAAATAATAATTCTTAAGCAATAACTTATTTCTGGTTTAGTTTTTAGTGCCTTTTATTCAGCTCTTTCATGTTAGTAATTTCTATATGCTTCTGGTGTTGTATGCTGGCCCAAGTGTTACCGACAAAAATATGGTGGGTCTGGAACTTGATACAAGGAAAGAGACAGGGCAAGTTTTTAGATTTAAGGATAATGTAGCCACAGGTGTCCAATAGTTGTCTTCAGAAATTTCAGATGCCACTAACTGTGCTAAATTTTCATTCTGAAGGCTGAAGTCTGGAAAACTTGTGTGCCTCAGAGTAAAAAGTTTCAGATACTATTATTTTATTGAACAAGGCTAAGGGAAAAGGTTGCTGGGTTTGGCATCTTAAAAATATTCTTGCAGTTGTTTCTCTGGGGAGCTGTGGTACCTTCCTGTGTTGCAACAAGGGCTCAATATTCAGTATATTTTAACAGCAGGAGGGGGCTTGGCTGTCTTGTGAATATTCATTCAAAATAGCTCTAACAGTACAGGCTTCTGAGAAATACCCACTCATAAACGCACAGAAGATGCTGCCCAGCTGCAGTGGGGTTGCTGAGGCACCCGGCCTGAGAGCAGAGGCAGATGTCCTTTTCAGTGACTCAAACTAGAGCACTCTAAGCAGGTATTGGCCCATCTGCTCCCATATCTCAGATGTCATGGCTGATTATCTGAACACTCAAGCTCTGTTATAGTGAAAATTCAGGGAAATGGTGCCATTCACTGACAATGGCATCTTAACAGCCCCCAGCTGCTCATTCCCAGCCTATGCCCTCCTTTAGCTTTTGTAAAATTGTTTATGAAGCCAAGAACCTGGCTCCTGCCCTGCCATACTCCCAAAAAAGATCAGATTATTTTTAGCCTGTACTGACTCACTCCTGGTTCAGTGCAGTGACTGTGGTTAGAGGACAGGTGTTTGTGCCTTGCCATCAGGAAGGTGGTCTTTGCCAGGCCCTGCATTTTCCTCTTGCTTTTTAAGTGCAGATGTCATAAGGAGACCCAAGTGTGTTTGTGCATGTTCTGCAGTCAGGAGAGCAAGGGGAGCAGCTGAGGGCTGGCATCCTGCCCTGCCAAGGGCAGGCAGCTGCGGCTGGTAATCCCCCGGACTGTCACTGCAGGGCTTGATAAAGCTGCTCTGGCAGAGCACATCAGGCTCTTTGCTTGCTTTCCTACCACTCTAAAAGGTAACCAAGCCTTAATAAGGCTTAAGTGTAAAGTCGAAGTCTCTGCTGGTGCCATGAGCACTTCATTATGCCCAAGAAATGTAGCAACATTTCTATTTCGCACCACCAGCACAATTCTTCATTGAGCAGGAGGAAAATTTTCTCAAAGTGGTTGGGCAAAATCCCTGGAACTGGAACCAGAAAACACAGGACTGTAGGACTACGTAATCAATCAGCTTTCTAATAATAATCCAAAATCTCCCTGTCACAAGTCACAAGTCACTTAGAGACACAGGTCTGTGTTTGTAGCCAGAAAGTAGCTGAACTTGAAATAAATTGATTTTTTGAAAGCAGCATAAAGGTGCTTCACAGTCTTTGTGCACTGTGGGGAGTTTCTATGTGAAAACAAGTTTGTAGTGCTAGCGCTGCTTTCCACATGTAGTCCATAGATTCAGGAGGTCCGTGACCTTTTTACAAGAGATCTGTGAAAATTTACCTATGAAGAGTCAGGGAGCTTTGATTTCCTACCTAAAACTGTGCCCTTTCACTAGGAAGAAAAAGCAAATGAGGGGTCTGCTGACAGCTATGACTGAAAGACACTGATTTGGTGAAGTATTCATTTGTGGTATAAATGAGTGCATGCTAATTTCCCAGGCAGGCTAGCATGTGTGTTCATAATGGGTTTACTAATCTCCTGGGTTCTCAGGGTGGTTTCTCTGTGACCTGAATTCTTGGGATGCAAATAAAATTCTCAGTGAATTTAGGTAGTGCAAGGTACAAACTTTGTGACCAGGAGAGCAATCTGTGGATTAGGTAAATATATGGGGTTTGAATAGGCATATAAAGTAAAAAAAAAAAAAAAAAGAAAAAAAAAAAAAGATGTAAAAAACAAACAAATAAACATCCCAGGAAACCAAGCTCCAATTCTTTCTCCTGACTAATTAAATTTTACGACCTCCCTTTTTAAACAGCATATGGGACACAGATTTCCTAGTCAGCTGGGGATCAGTTAGATATGTGTCTGCGTGTTAGTCAAGTTCCAGCTGATTAAGCCTTCGCGTATACCAGAAGTTTCCTGTAATATTTGTACAGACTATCATGGACAGCAGAGCTAGCTTGGAGCTTTTTTGACAAAATGAGTTTCATCCAAAAAGGCCTCTATTTGTCTTAGCCAAAACTTTGTCAAAAATAGGTCAAATCATATTTCAAGGCCATGAAAAACCAGTTTTTATAAAAGAAGATTTTGACACATCAAATTAAAGATTTTGGTTTTCTGTACAAAAAAAATTGCTTTTAGTTATAAGACATAACTGCAGTTGAAATGCTTTGAAGATCACCTAAATAAAATATTTCTATTGACATTTTAAAAATTATGATTATTCTTAGTTAATAAAATTTGTCAAGTTTTTGATTATTTTGTCACAATTTAAGAAAGATAGCTTTCCACAAGATTGGAAGGAGTCCAAATCCAGTCCTAGTTCAGCCCATTCATACCATTGTATGGTAGAGATCAGAAAGCAAAGCTCAGTGGAAGAGAATGAAGGAGAACACATAAGTGTTCTCAGAAAAAAAATGAATGAGGCATTCTTGTTCTAGTTGCCCTTCACATCTGCTCCTTAGCCTTTAATCATTCATTAGCATCTTTAGTTCTGGTACAATTCTTATCAGGTATCTATTCCTACAAGTGAAGCATTATAGTAATGAATAATGGGGATACATTATTTTAGCAACTGTTCCTGATTCTGTTTAATGACTGAATACAAAATGGCTTCTCTTCCTTCTAACGTGGCTATTTAATTTAGATGTACTATAGATAACTGCTTACAGAAGTCATTCCTTAAAGCAACAGGAAACTTTTGCATGTTTACATATCTAATACAATAATGAAATACCTTTTGTATTTTTCTCAAGGTTATATAGAAATCAAACTACTATGTTAACTATGGATCATTAGGGAATTGAATTACAACAGAAAAATTCTCTCTCCATGTATGTCCTGAAAAAAAATTTACTGGTTAACTTCAGGTTATGGTGTTTACTAAATGACTGCAGTCCTGCTTCAGTGGTTGAACATGCAAAAAAAATTATTGCTTTTTTGTTCAAAGCAAAGTGTTTTCTATGAATTATGTATTATTTAAATTACTTGATGCAGTTATTTGACTAGAGATTGGAGTGAAAGAAAGTTTAGATGGGACAACTAGGGGTGAGCTATGTAAGTCTCAGCGATTTCACTGTGAAGTATTGTAGAAGAAGCATGTACCATTAGGGATATTTTCTTGGGGAAAAGGGAACAGAATGTTTCGGCTGAGCCTTCTAATGAAAACAATCCATGAAAATGAAAGCTGAAGCTCCCACAGCATCCTGGCCTCACTTCACTGTATTATGTAAATCCTAGAAAACCCCCTGTGAGCAAAGGGCTGCAGGAAAGGGGGACTGCAGACTCTGTACCATTGCTTCTCTTTTCTCTTTCCCTTTTGGTAGAGGTTGGTGCAGGGGAAGCTCAGTAAATGGTCAATTGACAGTCTTACGTGCAATGAGCTTACTGAAAACTGTGCTTTGTGAGGCTGGATTTCCAATCTTGGTGTGTCAGCCAACATGGAGTGTTCTGAGCTGGTTCTCAGCTGCTATGACTTGTTACAAATCTGCAGAAGAGGGTGAATCCTGAGTAGATCATACTATGTGAGGATTTCTTTTACAGAACAAATATGAAAGAACCTTTTATATTTAATAATTTTCCAGCTCAGGCTGAAAAAGATCCATCTAGCCATCACTTTTTGCTCTAAAAGTGATGAAAAGTGGTCAAAAACAGAGGGTGATTACTAAAGATCATTATAAAATAACAATCATGTAGTGATAGCCACCTGCCTTATATTCTGAACTTCTAGCAATCTGACTTCCAAAGTCAGAGGTGGAACCTTTCTGTTTAACAAGTACCAATGGATGAGTTTGTCCAGGAGATTTTTAACTCACGTCAGGCTCTGTAAAGCACAGCCTTTTGTGGCAAGTAGGCTCCAAGTTACCATCACACCGTATGAAGAAATACTTTTGGTTTCCTTTGTTTTCAAATAGATAATGATTTGATGCATCCTTGTTCACTGCCTCCCATGCCACAAAAAACTTCCATTTCCTATTAGACCTTTTTTTGTTACTCATGATTTCAGAGACTTCACTTCTTTGTCTTCTCTTTTCCATGCACACTAACCCCAGTTTTTGTTATCCTTTGAAATTGTTACAACTTAGTTTACTATTTTTTCTATTTTCTCTTTCTTAGAAACAAACTGATAGATAATTTTCAGTGATCTCTCGAATGTATGCTGTATAAAGGGCTTACAACAAGGGAACCTCCTTGAGTTTAGAGCAAACAGGAATGCAAAGAATTCCTGCAGCTCACTAGCAGGACCTTCTCTCTCCTGTCTGCTCATTTGTATCTTAGCAATCTACTGCAGCATTCTTTGGCAGGTGTCTTGCTTGCTACAGGAAGGTATTAACTAAAAGTTTTTGATGCCTGTCAATGTCTTTTTAGGCATATGATCACTTTATGGTTTATGTCTCATTTTCACCTTAAACTTTGGGAGGGATGTAATCTTTGGTAATAAACTACCTCTGTCACCACAGTAGCTTTTTCTGTGCTTACTCTGACCTCAAGCTGCTGGGAGGTATATTCCTCTTGGGCATGTCACTTTGGATACATCTTTTACAAGTTTCCACTTTCTTTTTCTTAACATCAAGTGCTACCATATTAGATTTTTGGGGGGGGTTTATTGCTCATGCATGCATAATAAGTCTAATTTCATTACAGTTATTGTTAACATGGTTCTTTGATACAGAAGGATTAAAATGACAGGTCAGGTGGCTTTCATGGTCTGCTTCATGTACTTTGTGGATTCTTTTTTCCCCAATTACTTTTCCTTTCATTTAAAATGATGTGACCATCTACCTTTTTCAAGTTGTTGTGAACAAAGTTTAAAAATGGAAGATTTCTTTTTCTCTCAGCGCACTACCTTTATTTACTGCCTTAACTGTATTATTTACAATACCTGTATTTGTAAGGGAAGAGGAAGGCATTGAAGTTCTTTCACACAAGGAGCAGCTGGTGAGTGTCAGTAACTCAGCCTGCGGGGCTGAGCCTGGCGTATTTCCTGGCGATGTCCTGGTGGCTGCCCTGGTGTTGTGCTGTACAGGATGACGCTGCCCAGGGTGCTCAGCCTCCCATGGCAGGGTTTGGAGCAGGAGAGTAGGAACACTACCCTTCCAGAGAGGCCAGGGTTTACAGTTTCCCTCTGAACAAGGTCTCTGGGCCAAGTTCCACCCAGAACACCTTTATGGAGCTGCAGTATGCATTAATAATAACATAGAGACATATGGGGAGCGGGCAGGCTGGTGCATGAGGCATGCTAACTGCAAAAAGCCAAATTTGGGGAAGTAATCTGAGAGAGTGCTACCAAAAAGTATTTGTCATTTTAAAATATGTTTCCCTAGTGCTTGTGCATTTGACTGATGGATTTACCTTACCTGAAATGTACCCTGTAAGGCTCTGGCAGTTCAGCAAGCAAGAAAATGTCAAATAAGTATTTGTAGCTGTATCTGCAGTGATGAAAGCTAACCTTAAGGAGAGGAAAAAATATTGAATGATTTTATGCTTCTGGAGGAAATTAAAACCTGAAAAAAATACTTCTGCCCCCCCCCCCCCCCCCCCAAAATACCACATACTGGAGATGCCAGGGGAAATGTACTTAAATGAAAATTTGCATCCCAGGTATGATTGCACTATCATTAGTGTGGTTATTGGGCTGGGCCCTGCTAACAAAATGCACTATCTATTTTGCTATTAATTTTTACATCAAGGTGTTACAAAAGCAGTAGGTGACCAGGACACAGGAACTACTCTCATTTTCTTTGGAATGTGCCCGCCAAATACAAGTAGAAGACTAGAAAGGAGCCAGTAAGGTTCAGGGAGGGCTCAGTTCTGTTTCAGGTTGTGCAAGGTTGCACTGTCACAAGCACCATTAATCTGAGAGCATTTAAGATAGTAGTGTAATTAGAGTAATGCACAAATGAATTAAATTCTTGTTTTAAGAGACTATCTTGTCTTCCCTCATGCTTCAGTTTAGTGAAAGAGGCTTTATGTCTAGACAGGCAAAGACTTGAGACCTACTTTTATACCAATCATTTTGCTTGTGCTCATTGAGGACTTTAAGAAATCTTTGAAATCTTCAAGGGATCCAAGCAAATTTTTGCAGGATCATAATTTTTTTTCTCTCCTTATAAGTCTTTGGTGCTGAGCTGTCCTGAAACATGTGCAGAGATAATCCTCTGCCAAGGTGTGGGATCCAATATGCCTGTAACCACCCTGGCTTCAGGTTACCTGTAAACTGAGAAAGACATTCTTAAATGTTCTTAAACATGATGAGAACACCCTTTATGTTCCATCAGAAATTAAAACTTGCAGTCAAAAATGGATCTGGAGAGAGAGAGCATTCCCATGCACATGTTGATTCAGATATTCTCAATGTGGGAAGTGTATCCGTCTAGGTCTAGAGCTTTAGGTGACCACTTTGTGTCTCTTAGAAATACCAGTGTTTCTGTCTGGCCATCCCTTCTCATTTGCTAGGGACTGGATCTTAGTCACCAAGTTTATCCTTGTCCAGTCTGCTTCAGGATATGAGGACCAAAGGCATGTGAGTTGGGAGCCCAAACTTTTGAGTTGTTTTGCGCCTTTAGCTCCTGTTATCATCGGACTAAAACACACCTTTGAATCTCTTTCAGTGTCTTCTTTAGGCCTTTGAAAGCAATTCTCCAGCAGCACAGTCCAGAGCACCTGCAAAAGTCCATAGGCAGTGAATGATTTAAGCCGCATGTGGCAGTCTGAAGCAGCTATATTGCAACATTGCGGTGATACCATCCAGACTGAGGTCTTTTTATAAAGGGCTGCATTGTTTGCCAGACTGATGTTAACATGCGTGATTTAAATGATGGCACAAGCAGAACTTCGGCTCAAAATGGAGATATTAAAGATACCAAAATATTATCTTTCCTCTTGCCAATGAGAACAGCTGGCAGGATGGGTTTACTGAACAAAAACTTTGGCCAGCAGACAAAGGTTATCGTTTTCACAGACTTTCCTTCTGAAGTACAGGATTAAGAAAACATGCTATTTTTTTATTTCAAAATTGGAGGGTTTGTGTCTTTCATCTGGTCAAATTTAGCTTAAAAGTGGAAATAATATCAAAGTTACATGCACCATAGGGAGGCTGTTAATGTGGTAACAAAGGGCATTTGGCCAGTTAAAATAATAAAAGACTATACAGCTTTTCCAGTGATGGCTGGAGCCCAGTTAGTACTTTCCAAGTTGAGCCACAATATTCTTTTCCAAATTATGTGGTTTGGCACGATTCAGAGTGAGTAAACTTACTTTCCTACAAGAGAAAAATATAATTAAGAGAAAAAACAAGGTCATGCAGTGTTATGCTTCAAGTAAGAAATAATACACCACGGGGTGTATGTTAGTCAATATTCATACACCCTGGACAGGCTGAAACAGAGACAAAGCAATGGCTCAGCATATAAAAAGATACATGTATTATCTTAATAAACCTATGTGCAAAAGTAAAATGGAAATGGATGTTTTATTTCCTTACAAGATTTTTTTAAGGGAATATATGTTCAATGTTCATGTGTATAACACTCATAAATGTTACTTAAAAAATACCTTTTATGTTAACGTTTTATACTTTTTAGTAATAAGTGAACTTGCTGTTTTAATTTTGTCAGGGTATCTATTTTATTGGTGTTTTTTCTGCTATTAAAGCCAAAATGGTTTGAAAATGTCTTTTTTTTTATTCTTAAGTTTATTGATTAAGTTTATTAAAAGGACTTTCAACCTTGATGGAAGTCTCTAAGAGTCTGTTCTTACTTCACAGTAATCCACCTTCTAGGATTCTGCAAGTGACACAAAGCCTGCAAAGACTCAACAAAGTTGAGGATAAAGTCTCAGGATTGGAAAAAAAGAAAGACCAGCTTCAAATTTGGAAGTGAACTTTCAAGGGCTTTGTGAGGGTAATTTTTGGTGGTTTCTGGAGGGTCGATAGTGTTTTTTAAATGAACAAACTGTTCAGCTGAAGCTCAGACAGAGAGGGGAACATGCAAAAAGAAAGTTTGGTGACCCAGTGTATGTAATACTGTAATACCAAAATGGGAACAGCCCCGTGAGACATCGAGTCGATTTTTGCTGCTGACACTGCTCATGGGAAAGGCCTGTGATATGCCAGGAGGAAAATGAAAAAAGAAGAAAAACTTCAAAAAACATGGAACCACTCCCATCACCTGAAGCTTAGACCACACACCTGAAAGGGAGTAACCCACATCCAGCTCGGGTGTGCAGCCTGAGCAGCCTTATCTCTCTTTCAACTCACCATTTTGCACATCTGATATAGAAAGTGCTTGTAAGGGAGGAATTGACTATTTCCTCTTTCTTTAATAATTACACTAATCTGCAATTATTAAAGAAACTGGAAATAAATAATCAATTTATTTAAAGAAATTGGAAATAACCTGGTATTATAAACCTTCATGAGTTGCACCATCTCACCATGTCTGCTATTTGGCTCCCAGTTGGTACAGTTTCTTTCACTTCCCAGCTCCACTGGGGAATACCTTATCTACTAAGAGCAAAGGGCCTCCTAAACCAGCCTTGCCTATTGCAGTTCTGTGTGCAAAGAAGCAGGAAATATGTGGGCAGTGAGATTGGGAGCACATTTGTGACTCAAATATATAATTTCAATAGTCATACAGGTTGTGCACAATACTCATACTGCCTTCTCTGAAAGCACAAGTCAACAAATACTTGCATACAACACTCCAGTCATCTATACAAAACATGCCCTGACACCCCTGATTTTAAGGTGTCACTTGAAAGACAGAAAAATCCTCATCAGCTATAGAGTTTCTCTCAGCATTAAACTACTCTAAAGCAGGACCAAGGTGCCAAAGCCTTCATATTGTAGACCTGTATCATTGCAGACTATATCATTTTAAGCCACTGCTATCCCAGACTGAAGGGGAAGCTGGAGTCAGTGCTGGAGTGAGGCACAGGGCTCTGTGCTGCTGTCCCATCAGCCTGCATGGCACAGCAGCATCCATGCTGATGCATGGCTCCTAATTCCCAGAGTGGACTTTTGTTCCACTTTTTTTGTCTTGAATTAACATGGCACTCCTTACAATGTGAAATTGAAACTTATTATATCCTTATCCTTCTGGTTTACATCCACCTTAACCCTCTTAAAATGAATTTATCTCACCAAAGTTACCTTACCATCTCTGTACTAAGTAATCTTCTTTCAGGAAACAACAGCTCTATTTCACCCTGAATCAGAGCTCCAAGAAATCTAATGGCAAGGAAGCTAAGACAAGTAATAAAGAGAAAACAACAGAGGAAAAGAATATCTCTGTTTTACACAGAAAATATTTTCTGGATGCTTCTCCATATAGGTGCCAAACAGTATTAACTTACTGGTGAGGCCAGCTTCTCAGAGAAGCATAAATTTTTCTCAGCTTGGGAAATTATTATTGATTTTCATTTCAAAATCAATACCAGAAGGTATTGCACAAGAGGAGAAACTCTTATTTTGTATTAAGTGAGTGTTTCACATGTAAATAAATGCTGAAGGTTGATTCTCTGCTCTTCTTTGCCCCCCCCAGCTATCTTAAATCACTTAACAAATATTTTTCTATGTAGACTCTGTATTAATAACAAAATTATACTGTGCAAAAGAACGTCTTGTCAAACAAGTATGCCATGTTTACCTGCAAAACACACTGTACTTGGATGAAGAAATTGCATTTTATTTTTCTTGTATGTTCTTGCAATGACCCCTATGGTCCTGTGTATCCTCCAGCAGTATATGAAGCAATGTCACTGTTATCTGTCATGTGTAGTTTAATTCTTTCTTAATTAGCCCAAACCCTCTATGAGATTAAAATCAGTAGGGTAATGTTACCCTCTACTACATGTTTTACTTTCTGTGATGTTTCACTTTGTCAGGAACCTTGCAAATCCCTTTCCTTTATCAACACAAAAAGTGTATCATTGTCTAAAGAGGAAAGACTAATAACAACCTTTGTCCCAGCTTGAAAAATACTTTTACTAATTACAACTAGCAAAAAAAGAAAGGGGTGTATTAAGGGAAAAAACTGTTTTGAAATTAATCTTGTCAAGTTAATATGATCACTTGGTTGCAGTCTGCTGCAGTGAAGACCTGCAAGTTTCTGATGTCTCAAATATTTCTAAAAATATGGTGAATTATGGATAAAGAAAATAAACTCTTATGACAGAAATATCAATTACTTTACTTTTTGAAGCCATTATTTGCATATCATAGAATCCTAGAATGGTTTTGGTTGGAAGGAATTGTAAAGATCATCTAGTTTCAAACCCTCTTCCACGTGCAGAGACACCTTTCACTGGACCAGTTTGTTCAAAGCCTCCTCCAGCCTGAACACTTTCAGGGAGGATCCCCAGCTTCTCTGGGCATCCTGTTCCAGTGTCTCCCTACCCTCACAGTCAGGAAGCTTTTCTTAATACGTAATCTAAACCTACTCTCTTTCCGTTTGAAGCCATTTCCCCTTGTCCTTTCACTACATGCCCTTGTGAAATGTTCCTCTCCACCTTTTTTGCAGGCTCCCTCCAGGTACTGGAAGGCGACAATTAGGTCACCCCAAAGCCTTCTCTCCTCCAGGCTGAACAATCCCAATTCTCTCAGCCATTCCTCACGGGGGACATGCTCCATCCCTCTGATGATCGTGTTGGCCTCATCTGGACTCGCTCCAACAGGCTGATGGCCTTTCTGTGCTGGGGACCCCAGAGCTGCATCCCAGTGCACTCCAGGCATAATCACTGCTTTGTACTGCAGTGATTATTGCACAGCTATCAGCTCCACAGGGGTGCCCCAAACAAAATAAAATGTATTAAACATTACTTCTAATGCATCAAAAAGTTAATTTGTTCGCTTTATCACTTCAACATCAAAGAATGTATTATGTAGCAATAGTCAAGGAGGGCACACTAAGTAAAACTACCTTTTAATAACTTAATAAAATAATCCTGAGCAGATACACGTTCCGTTCCCATCAAATTTAAAACTGACAAAAAAGATTTTTCAAGAATTCTCTAAAGCTGCATGCCCTAGCAGATAACTCTTTTAAATAAATTTTCTCATCCAGCAGTCTTATGCAGAATTTAAAAAAAAAAAGCTATCACATGACTAAAATACTCTTTCTCTCTCTAAAAAATCCTTTAGGAATCTACTTTATCTTTCTAATGAAGGGCGAAGCTGCTATGTTGGAATTTACTATTCTCCTGCTATCTGTAATTGCACAGCTAAAGGTATTTTACAGATTGATGGCTTCCACATCAAAATGAGGAAATATCTATCATTTTCTTAAGGATTCAAAGTTTCTAAATTCCTAGTTATTTGAACTTGCAGTCCAAAATCATCAATGTGTCTGTTAAAACTTAAGAGTTATATAGTCTTCGTTCCAGAATGTATGGCCCTTAAATGGAGCCTTTACAACCAGGCAGTATCAAAGCTTTTTTTTTACCCTGGAAGTAATTGATATAATGATCCTAATTATTTTGAAATGTGACATTTAAGCAGCTGTGAGTATGCAAGGCCAAAAAAGAATGTCCTAATGTATTGTATGCAGTGTATCACACTCAAAAATTTATCTTCTATCATATTACACTGAAGCATTTGTGAAAAGTCCTTATTCCTTAATACGCTGTGCCTGATACTGTCAGTGTGCTGAGTGCCTCTCTTTGGTCTTACAACATTATTCCTTTTTATTTTTCATTATCTTTGGATCAGCTTATCCCAAACATGTTACCCTTGGAAAAAGCACATTAAAAATACATGCTGCTAAACTCACTCTTGAAACACATGGTGTTGGCAGTGGAGACATGCAGTCAAGGATTAATTAAAAAATATGCTGTAAACTAGGAGCATATCAGTTGTAAATAACACAGGAGATAGATCTACGTATGCATATTAACTGACTGCAGGCCTGCTAAGTTGCCAGTGAGATACAAGCATGAAAGCAGATGCCACCCAAGCATGAACCAGATAAGCTATTTCTTATTAGACAAAAGTAAAAATCTATGCCATTGCTTAAAGCACCTGAGAGATCTCACACAGATCTTTCTCATCACATCTGTGGAAGGTGAAACAGGTGAAAAACTGGATTGATTACCAGAGTGAAATCCTTTTCAGAAAAAGGCTCAAATATTTTTGCTTGTTTAGTCTAGTAGAAACAAAAACTGATACAGGAAATAATTATTCTTTAAAAACACAATAGGGTGGTAAACAGTAGGCAAGGAAAAAAACTATTTACCCTAGCAGACAATGCTGGCACAAGAACAAATGGGTGTAATTTGGCCATGAATAAATTTAAGCTGGAAGCTAGAGAGATTCTGGCCATAAAAGTGGTGAGGTTCTAGAGTAGGTTTTCAATACAAGTTGTGGGGACAGACAAATAACAGCTCAAGCTACTTAATGATGTGGATTGTTGAGTTCATGGAAAATGCCACAAGCATAGTTCCCTTGGTAAGCAAAAGATTGCATTTTGATCATCCAAGAGATTTTTTCCAGCATTGTGTGACTATCTCCTGAAAGTGAGGGGTAAAAAAAAAAAGAAAAAAAATTGAAATTAAACTTGATTTATTCATACAGTGTTAAAAATAGTCCTTAAGTAAGTGCCATCCATATGTAAAAGGCCTCTGTAATTATATTTGTGCTTTGCAACAGGAAAACAATTTAACTTGATAAATAGGTATTGCATTGTACTTAATGGTTGGAAGTTAATTCTTTTTAATGTGAAGCAGCAATTTGTCACATTCTAATTTTCCTGGGGTTTATAGTGTATCTTTCGACTACTTTTATTTTGCCTTGTTTTCTTCAAAGATGTAGACAACATTATTATCACTGTGTGGACAACAAAGAGACACAGATGGAAAATAACATCTGCCTATTTATTTATACCAGTTGAGCCACATTTGGCCCCTGAGTTCCTTGGATGAGCATTTGCTATTAGTCTAAATCAGTACTAAGGAAAAAAGGCCCTGATGGTCACTATGAAAAGATGAAATCTGAATATCAGAAAGAAAAAAGCAAGCAAAACCCAAACATATTTGAGTTAGAAGAATGACTTAAAATTCAGAAAGGATGTCCAAAGAAAACAAGGAATATGTTATGAAGCTAATTTCCACTAACACAGAGAGAATTTGCTGAGATTGCAATCTGGGGTTTAGTCTAGAGACCCAACATGAAAGCACTTCTTAAGGTTTTCTTGAGCAGCTTCTGATGTTTCACCCAGCACTGTAGTGGCTCCTGAAATTCAGATCTGTGGTATATCACTATGCCGTCTGAAGACCTACAGTTATTTAAAAACTAATATGTGTTCTCTTATCAGCAAAGCCAAGCAGCAGAAAGAAAAGCAAAGGCAAAATAGTGGTATTTCCCTATCAGTGTGAAAATATAAATAAGTGGCAGAACCCTACTGAATATAAAATTAAATGACTGCATATGCATAAAGTTGTGTTAAAATTTCTATTTGCAAGTGCACATATGTATGTAATGATAAATGTATTTTTTTCATTAATTATTTATAATTTTGCTTCTCGGTAAGCTCACTTGCAAAAAATCTACTATGGAAGAAACTGTATTATCAACTGCATAGCTGTTAGCTTATTGTGAAAATGTCAAAACATAATATTCAGTTCACTTTAATTCAATTTACCTTTATGAAAATGTTTCTTCTCTTCTTTTTTTTTTAACCTCTTCTTACCTGTATTTGCTAGCTACAGTGTTCAGTAGCTTTTGCCATTTACATCTAACTGAAGCTATGAACCTGAAGACCTCAGTAAACTTTTGGGAGGACACCATGCTTTGTCTGTTAAACAGAGGAATGTGTTTCCCTTCTGTGAAGTCTGGTCTGCCCATCCCAGTAGCATCCAGCCACCAGGTGGGACTTGGTAAAGTTTTACTGTGGCTTGTAAATGAATAGCTGCTGATTTAGCTCTTGAAAGTGAAACTGCAGTTTCCAAGGAGGAGAAACAAAAAGCAACCATAAGTTCCGGGTTATTGTGTGTCTCTGAAGGCTGTAAACAATGGAAATGCAACTACAATATGGAATGAAATTTTACACATTTGGTGTGATCAGTGCTCAGAAGAGGTCAGAGAGATGAAAGCAAAGGTGTCTCTCTCCAATAAGTTTTACCATCACCTTTGCTAATGGTGAAGAAGTCATGAGCAAAACCCAAACCATTGGTAAGAATTCAAAGGACGATTTGGCTTATACTAGGTAGCACATCCCACAAAGTTGATTCTTAAAATACAATGAAGAAGATCGAATTTTAGTCCTGTCCCTTCTAACTTCTGACTCATGTCTCAATCCTGCACCCCACACCCCACTGCTAGCAGTCTCAGTTTATTAGTTACATTCAACCTCAATGTAGGTTTTACTTGAGACTCATGTCTCTGCTATGATGCAATGGGACAGGCAAGGTCCAAAATTCTCTTTCAAGTAGTTTTCCAGCTCTGAAAGGATTCATGATTTAACTAGCAAACTAAGCCTCAAAGAATGAAATTAGTAGAAAGGCTCTAGTGGTCATCAACATTGTAAATATAATGAAATAGAAGCAGTAATCCATTGTTTCTCATTTATCTTTGCTTTGGACTAGTTTGAATTTCTGACTCTGGCATTTGGATGTGCTGATTTTTGAAGTAAGTTTTCTCAACAGACTATGTTCTAATCCAGCAGGAAAATTTAATATTTGGGAAGATATTAAACACAGTTTCAATACCCTTGGTGGTGTCTATTAATTATCAGAAAACTGAATAAACCAGTTTTGGAGTAAGGAAGATTAAATAAAAGTACTTTGCAAGTGGAGATAAAAGAGGTGGGGGGAAAGAGGAAATATACTTTTAAGAAACCTGGTGACAGAGACTTCTAAAATAACTAGATACTTATCCTTCATCAATGAAAATTGCATTCCTAATTGTGCAAAAGCCATTTTCTCCCTTCATATAATTTTGCCTCACTCATTTGAAAAATTTCCTCATGCAGATACAGCAAGATTGAATAAACCTGGATCGTGAATGAATTCAACTAAACTCACAGCCCTGATGCAGGTTAATGACCACTTTTTTCCAAACTGAAAACCCAGCCAAACTTTATTGCTACAATAATTAAAAACCAAGTCCACATAACGGGAAAATTCACAAATACTTTTGGTGTAAATTGCATGTCTGTCTAAACCAAGAGGTTTCCCTACTTCTGATATTCCAGGACACGTTAGTTTATTTTCTAGATTTTCTTATTTCAAATTTGTCTCTTAAAATTCACTGTTCTGTCTGTGGGTAGGGAAAATCAGCAATTTACTGTGAATTGTTTAAATGAAAACACAGAAACTTCCCTGTTACCATAGTAGGTTGTTACATGAGCATGAAAAGAATTGTTTGCCTTGTATTTAAGTGAGCACTGATAAATATACAGAATATTGGCTAACTATATATACATAATATTGGTTAGAAGTCACTCCAACCCAGGTCTGATAAGTTTTTAAAACTGTGCAGAAGATATATGAAATTTACTAAACTGGTGCTGGCAGAAGAAAAGCTTTTCCAGACTTACACACATATTAAAATCACTTTCTGCTACATGTAAGTTTATGAATGCTGCAAGAATGATTGGTTAAGGGTATTATTATTGTCATTTCTAACATCTAATCAGGTCCTGAAGGCAGTTATTCTTTGGAGGGAGTGGGAGTCACACTTTCTTTTAAATGCAATCATCAATTCATCATTGTGAGTGCATTCCATTTTTGATAAAAATAGGTAAGAGGCTTGCAATAAGGTTGTTCAAAAACTGGGTTACTCTTATAATATGACTCTTTCAGCTATAATTTATAACTTTGTTATATGTTTTCTAAAAATTATCTTCTCTGAAAATGGCTCATGGTCTTTTCAAATATATAGTGATTACTCTTCCTTCAGATAAGAATCGACTCCAAAGTATGGACCTTTTCTTTTCCCTTCATACAGTCCCTTGTACAATAAAATTGTTTTCGCTTGACAGGTATTGTGGTTAAATATACAGTAATGCAAATATTTTCCACTGTGCTGTTATGAATGCACAGAAATTGTGGAAGAAAGTAGACTACTTATCCACAAATAACATTAAATATCTGGGTAGAAATACGTACCTGCCAAGAGTCCCTAGGCTGCTGCTCTACTGGAAGATGAAAGGACCTCTCCAAATTTGAAACAGAAGGGAGGTTGTGAATTTTTCAGTACTACATTAAGATAGCATTTCAATGCTTTATAAATGAACAAAAAAAAAAAAAAAAAGAAATGTGGTTAGATATTCAGTAATTTTCACACATTTATGATATTCCTTGACAACTATATTTTATTTTTTGCCCCTAACATTCCCAAAGAACCACTGAAACTTAAAATTCTTTGGAGTAGGTGATTTTATAACTTTTGTGTATTAGCTAGTGATCAAAATTTCCCCAAGTTATGTATGTGTGTGTATGTATATATATATATATGTATGTATGTATGTATGTATTTATCTCAAACACAAACTTAGGATGTTCTTATTGTTCTTAAAGAGCATGAACTCTGTGCTCAAGACAAACTCTTAATGAGCAGCAATTCCGCATTTTTGTCCTCATTTCCTGAAGAGCCTGCTCCTAATTTACCACACACAGCAGTAATGATGAGAGCACTACTTTCCATCAGGATTTCCCCCAACTGTTACTGATTCATTATGTGACTCACATTTTTTAAAGAAATTATTTTCATGAAGTGGCCTGTAAGGTGAAAGAATTGTATTTAGAGGTACTTATTTACAAAAGTAAAATAAAGACTCAAAGATTATGGCTACAAGTATTGTCTAAATTGAGGCAAACAATCAGAAGCACCAGAAAATTACTCTCTTTTTTAATTTTTTTTCTCCAATGAAATCCATTCTGCACATACTCCAGATTCTGCTCTGAGAGCTCAGGAAGTCATACACACTCTGAGGCATTCAGAAAATGAAGCACGTGTCCTTAATTTTTTTAAGTAATTACCTACCATTAAGTTCTGTGGCAGACAAAAGAGTGCACTCCAACTTCTAAATATAAGGAAACAAACACAGAATACAAAAAATACAAACTGCAAGCAATTCATAACCATATGAACCCCATCAGCTTGCAGAGACAGGCTGCCCCTCATGGAAAGGTGGTAAGTATAGTACAGACAAATTTGAGGAAAAACCATACCTTTTACAAAAGGAGTTGCAAGAATTCATGCTGACTTCCATGCATAACAAAGGGCATGCTATGTCACTCAAAGGAAAAGCAAAAATACCATTATCAAAAAGGCCAGTTTAAATGGGATGTGGCTGCTTAAGGCAAATCTGAAATATACGGTCACTTTACAGACATTATGGGTGCAGTGGCATAGGCAGCTGCATTCACATGCAAACTAAAGGTAATGCTAGCACTGTATATGAGTAAACATTAGTGTAGTCTCTTGGGTTATGGATCCTTTTTCCCACAATATTGATTGACAGTTTAAATTTTCTGCGTGACTTGGAGTTTCACCACACGTTAGTCATGCTAGGTATCAATTTGACAAATTTGCAGAAGAGCTGCCTCTGAAAACATACAAATTAAAGATGTTCCTACTTCTCTTTAATTACTTAATAATGACGTTTTCCCACTTTTGCTTTGTAGGTGAGTCAGAAGTGTGTCATGTCAATGCCCCTCTGCACACCTGCCTCTCCTCTGGCCCCACCAACCAGGACACTGCCTTTTGGAGCACAAGATGTGGTATCTCAGCCTTTGGCTATGTCACTGGAACTTCTTACCTGCAGGTTAGAGGGGTGTCCAGCTGTTGTGACTGCTGTGCCACTGGAGATGGGTTTTGAATTAACATAGGCAGAGGAAACAGAAACAGGTGAGTACTACATATGGCTTTTCTATTGAGCATTTCACTGAGTGTAACTGCATATAATTTAGCTGTACATTTATTTCTGTGCTATCTCTGTGAAATATTGAGTATAAGTGAACACTACAGTGGCAACACAATAATCTATTAATTTATATATTTCAACAACATTTGCCAGTTTAGCATTTACCACAACTGCTAATTTGTTGTGTGTGCTTCACTATGCATGACCACCTACAAATGAAGTATAGCATTGCAAATATTCTTTTGGACAGTTTCTTGGTAAACTTTGAGGCAAGACCTGTGGCAGAAATAATGTAAAATGTAGTTAGAAAAGAAGAAAAATCCCTTATGGTTTTGGGCAAAACTTTGGCCATATTTTGAATTCCGCTCATTTTTAACTATGGGGCTTTTAAAGAACAAGTTCTAACACAATAAGAAGTTTAACCTGACCTGGAAAACCCCAAGCAAGAATCTCTGTTGGCATGAGACCTGGGAAACCCATTGCCTCTCCTGCTATTTCCATTTAGGATTTCATCTCCCTCTTTTGGTTCATCAGAAATCATTTGATTTTCAGAACTTCTGGTTATGTTACACAGCTAAAAGCACAGAGCAGGTGTACATTTATAGTCCCTAAAGAAACTGAACTGATACTGTGAAATGCAGTGCAAATACTTTTAAAGCCAAAGGTGGTTTTTGATCCTATCTGTATAGTATAAACTGACATGGCAAAATTATTTACCTCTATCACATCCTGGAGTTATGACATCAAAGAGGAAGGGAGCTGTTCAGGTATTTTAATTGTGTCAGCGAACCACTTGGATTTTCTTCTGTTTAACTCTGAATTTCCTGTGTCAAAAATGATTGCTTTGGAAATGCTGCTGTTTTAATTTCAAGTTACATTGGTCTTACTTTCTCCCTAATGTTTTTCTTTGGGGATGATGGTGTGAAATTCATAGCAGCCAGAGTGCAGGGGAATCTAGCAATTCTTCATACATAATCATTAATAATGTATTTCTCTACATTCTTAAGGGATCATATTTCCATAGGCAGTTGCAACTAATTCAAAGCAACAGTAGAGTGAAAAAACCCGCAATGAAACCCACAACAGACCCCCTGTCCTCAGGGCTCTTGTCCAAATAGATACAACCATTACAGATCAGAACTTGTGTGTTTTACAGCAGATGATAATGCAGAAATGACAAGCAAGTGAGCACAAATATTATCAGCTACAGATGAGAAGGTCTCGTCAGTTGTCAAATAAACCTATCCTGAGATGTTGATTTCAGTGTATGTTTGGCTCAGGTCTTGTGTCCTGGTAAACAGAAAGGATCTTCTATTCAGCGTTGTGTCACCTATGCATGACCATTGTAATCAAGAAGAAACAAAATAACAGCAACTTTCACAAAAAGGATGTAATGGAAGGAAATTAATGGATCTATCTTTTATGTTGATGGCACAGGGAGACTTGTTATTAAATTCTGTGGTAATAGAATGGGCTCCAATATGTTTCTCGTGTGTGTGGTTGCATCATGGTTGCTGCCTAGTTGCAGATAAGGGTCCACCAAATGCATGGGAGTAATTTTACTGAAGGGGATATCTGTGTTTAGTTAGGAACTCATGTAAAGAAGGGTTTTGTCCTTCCTTTGCCACTGGAGATTGATTTATAAACAAGTGTAAAACAGTGAAAAACAGGCATAAAACCAGACTAATATATCTTTTGATATGATGTATATTAACAGTTGAATCCCTATTGCTGAAATTAGTGACCTTATTTTAGAAGTTTCATGATGCAGTCTGCCATTTTTTTGACACATACAATTATAAATACTAAACACTTCAGCTATAGCTATCTGATAGAAAATACAGAAAATACATGGATGATATAACGTGACTGCATTTTAAAACTTTCTATTAAGTAATACTGCTATTAAATATTAAGTAATATTTCTTGCATCTGGAAAGGTTTAAAGGCTTTTTTTCCCATTTGTGTGTGCAGTGTAACCTGCTGACAGTCTGCAATCCTGTTGCCTTTGAAACACACATGCCACCCCAGGTGGCAGAGTTCACTTCCCAAGGTTTCCAAACTTCTCCAGAGTACTTTTAGCAGAGTCTCACTGATACTCTCACCTCCTGAATGTGCTGTCCTAACAGCATCTGACAAATCCTGCAGGGGCTCATACTGGCAAACAGCATTAGGCCTGACCAGCACTGCATGTTTTGGAATGTGAGGCCAGTATGGAGCAGTGGGAGAAAGCCAGTGGCATGTTTAAAGTTCAATAACAGAAACACAAAGTTGGAGGACTCCAGTGTGGTTCCACAGAAGGATTTGGATTGGGCCTTTATGTGAAGCCACCAATAGCTTGTGAGCTGTCCCTTAGCTCTGCTCTGCACTTGTTAGCGAGGACACCTTGCGGGTGTCCAGCTGATTTCTACAGGCTCTTGTAGCAGATAACGCTGATAAAAATATTAGGGTTGTAAATACCCCGTGGAATCCAGTTGGTTAACAGACCATGATTTCCATGCATTTCTTCCATGCATATGAATCTGGAGGAGTGTGGCAGTAATAATAATACTGTAAATGCTGCCAGGTATTAGTATGGTATTTTGCAAAACATTCACATTTCTGTTTGCATGGTCCTTGCAGTATAGTAGTTATATCAATATATGTTATATTTCTGTACATAAAAACATAAATGCCCTTCATAAAATAGTTAAACCACAATGACTAGTTCTCTTCAGTAGAGTTCAGTCCAAATGTCTTGATTTTATTGCCACAGTAACATAATGTAGGTGTTACACTTTTACCAAAGTTTCAGTATTTGCTCTCAGCTTTTTCTTTCTTAAGTTTTGAATACTACGTGAAAACGAAGAATATAAAGATAGCACTGAATGGATGAATTATTCCAGTAGTATCTTGAGAGTGTGTTGTCCTAGAACAGCATTTTGCTAAATCACATTACTGAATCATTTAAAATTTGATAGTTTTGTATAATCATATTTTGTACCCTTTCAAGTTCCTTTCTTATCAGAGCTCAAGCTATAAAACCTTTTGCCTCTTCTACCTCTAGAGAATAGTCTCCACTAATATACAGAAAATTTAGAAATACAGTAAATTGTGTTTTGAAAATACAAAATATATAAAAACCAAAGGTTTCAAGACCATTAGTATTTAGGTAGAATAGGCACTTATTTAACAACAATAAAGAGCAAAAGATGAGTGCAAACAAAATCTGTAAATTGCTTTTGCATAGCAGTTGTAGAAGTGTATTTTCAATTAAAATCCATATTTTAAATATGCTTTCTTGCCCAGTTTTAATGTGAACAAGTATTGAAACATTTAATTAGATGTCATGAGATCATGCTGTATTATATAACTATGTGCTGTAAACATGCATTTCCCTTAACAGAAACACAACAACACCATAGAAATAAGAAGAAATACTGCTTACCTTCCTCCTTTAGAAAATATTCCCTGAAGGCAGAGTAAATCTGATTATAAAATGAAAAACAAGCCCGAAGTGTACAACTCACACACATACAAACAGCAGATACAGTCGCCTCCATGCCTGCTTCTAGCCTTCTGTACATTTCTCACTTCTTCACATTCTAGTTATGCTACAAGGACTCAAACTATGCTTAAAATACTATTCTGCAGCATAGCTGAAGCCACCAACATATTGCATAAATGGTACTTACTGTTCCAGAAGTCACACATCATCCTATAGGAAATTTACACCTTCAAAAGAGGGATTTGTTACAACTGAGCAGATTGCGGCAAAACACAGTGCCTGGCTTGTCAGAGAAAGTTGTTACTTTCAGAGATCAGCACATATTCATTCACAGAGCACAGTAGCTTTACATTTATGTATGTGCATGCATACCTACACACACACACACACACACACACACACACACACACACACAAACACAAGGAGTCACAGCCTGTCTCTCACAACCACATGTTAATTGCTGAATGGGGGGAAAATCTTGTTAGTATTACACATAATCATTTCTCTTGACCATGGCTTTTGCATACATTTTTCACGTAGTACGACCAAGACTGGTGATGCTACAAAGCATTTCTAACTCAGACAGGAGTAATTATTCACATGAGGCATTGAACTCTTTTTGGCTTCCCCAGTGAGAGTGCTACAACTGCAGCAGCAGTGCAGGGTCCCTGTGCTGGCACTCACTTGCTGCAGTCTTTGTGCATGAGTATACATTATAAACTAATTAGTAACACAAAGACATCTGATACCCAAGAACTAAAGAAAATCATAGAGAATCAATCAGATCCTACAGCAGGCATGTAGATTGGCTGTAAAAACATTTAACAGCAGGTAGATTTTTTTTCCTGTGCTGTCAAAGTTAAAGGTACCAAAAGGAAGCACACACTAAGGAATTTTTGTTCCACTGTGATATTGATCCAATGCCAGACGTGATGAAACACAATGGGCACACAGTCAGCCTTGGTAAATTAGGTAGATTAGAGATCATTTGATGGTATTCTATTGTTGCTATTGTAATCACAGTAATTTTCACTGGTAATGGTGCTTCGTGATGAAGTGCGGTTCTCACAGGATAATTGTGAAAGGTATCGAAAGATTCAGGGTGTAGCATCTGGTTTTAAAAGCTCTTCAGATTCAAATTGGCATTTTACTTTATCTTGAAAATTTATTAGAGATTCAGATCATGCCGGTTTAAATGGAAAGGTGAAAGCAGGGTAATTTCAATCTATGAATTATTCAGATTCAGACTGGTGAAATTGCCATCCATGAACTGATTCTCTGACAGTCTCTTTTGCAGAGCCTCCATTATGCTTGTCATTTTTATTTCTTTATCTACAATCTTTCCCTCAGTTACTGAGCTCGTCCCTTAGGGCTGTGCTTCACAAACCAAGTATTTAAAATTGGCAATAACCTAAATGTGTTGCTGTCTCGAATCGCAGTCTCCACAGGCTGTCTTTTCCAAATCATTAAAAGCCACATTCACGATGGTGTCTGTTAGGCTCTTCGATTAGATGAATTAAATTAAAAAAAATAAAAAGGCAGCAAAGAGAAGAGATCAGGGTGTCATATCGAAGAGGAGCTATGTTCCTGTAACAGTCCAGCAAAGAAAGTGGTGCTTTGTGCTTGTTCCTTTGTTGTCAGTGTAACCCATTCTAGTTGCATAGCATCACGCAGAAAGAAACAACTGTTAAAGCAGGCTGACTTCGTGCCCCGGTTTCCAGCAGGAGCAGATAAGGACTGCATTATAGACAGACAGACTAATCCACGCAAATGTACAGGCAGAGACCAACCGCAATTAAGCTTCTTACAGGCAAGAAAAACAGAAGTAGCAGTAGTAGTAGTTGCAGTTGTGGTATTTGTAGTATTAGAAGAAGAAGCAACTGGATACCCGAAAGGGTTTCATTCTCTCAGACTCCAACTGATACAGATTGCAATCCCAGAGACTCTCCACTTGATGGCTGGTTGTGTCATTGCTAGTCGACTGCTGCCCTGTATCCAGAAGGACTGGGACTGATTTAGGTCAGAGAGTCTGGTTTCTTGTTTGAGCGTTGCTCTAACTGATGTAAGAAATTGCGGCAATCTGTATTACCAATCTATCTGACCCTGGGATGCTGGCACAGCTTCGGCCGTGGAGTACCTGCAAAAGGCCCCAGTCGGACAGATAGTGACAAATGCCATCTCCTTTGTCCTATTGCTGCAGGTACGTCACCGTAGCATAAAGAAAAAAAACCCTCTTAGTACGCAAAGTGGGAAATCAGGCATTCTTCCTCAGAGGCAATTTGGGTACAGAGCTCCGAGCAATCCCTGCTCAGCTGAAAATGCTGTCAGGCGGAAGCCAACACATCCAAGCTGTGTCTGTTCCTACGCTAACACCAGGAATATTCCCCTCGTATGAAAAAGATAAGAATAAAAAAAAAAAATCTATGCTGCTTTGTGCCTGGTTCTATGCGTCTGCTTTGCCGCACTGCGACTAGAAAACTGCAGCAGTAAGAGCTCTGGCAGTTGCGATAATGTAGAAAGCAGCAGCTCTGTGACACAGCAGTCAGCTGACTCGCAGTGTTATCATTCAATGTCCTCTATAGAATAAGGCCAGTTTCTAAGGTAGCACCAGGAGGGTGACCTTACATACAGAAACTGGGCATGAAGGAGTGGCAAGACTTGTGTACACCTGCAAGTGATTTTATGGTGATGTATCATCGGGACAGTGTCGGTCTTTAATGGTCTCTTTTCCCTCTCTTCTTTCCTCCTTGGCCAAACAGAACTTGTCATCTGTTGAGCAGTATTTCTTCCATCATGAAACCGTCAATATGATCATGTACAGACAATGACAACTATTATAATTAATAACAGTGTTTGGGTAAACTGTTTTAAAAACATTGCTTTTTTTTTCTTGTGGTTGCATTTCCACAAGAAATTGTATGTTTTTATTAACTTCCCCCTCTCTGTGACATGCTCCAGGAGACAGAAAGTTATCAGGTGAACACCCCTGAAAGGCAAATCCTAACTGACAAGAGTGTGTCTCTGAGTTCTAATTGAGGCATATGACTACCTAGACTGATTTTCATGGCTCCCTGTAGCTCCCAACTAAATTCACTGGGAAGAACTTGTTCCTGCCTCTGGGAAATCAGAGGGGAGAAATTTAAACTTACAGCTGGCAAATATGGAAACTTAGTAGAGTTCTGAGTCAACAGGAGTCAAATACCCCACCGCCACCACGGGCTTTGAAAGTTCCCGTGGGGAGCATCAGGCAAGCTCTTGAAAACCTTCAGCATGTGTCTGCCTACTTAAATTATACCTAAACCTACAGTGGGTTTGTCAGAAATTGCTAAAAATCAACTTGCCAGTCACTTACTGAAAGAATTTATATTACATAGCATTATCCTTGGCCAAGGACAGATCATCTTCCACTCATCTCAGTGGATGTGTTGTACGTGTTCAGGCCAGAGCTAAATTGGCTCCCACAACTACTACTGTAGGCTGTGCAATTTCAATGAGACACTTTATAAGTTCATTTTAAAGTACACAGAAAGTCTTATCCTGGAGTTTAGCAACAGCCAAGTAAGGAGCAGCCATTATACACCAAGCTGGTATTTCCTGTGATTTCCATACTCATGCTAAATTACATAAGCATTAAAATGGAAACATAATATAGAATTCTGTTAGATCACAGCAGTTTGCACCAAAACCCAAACAAACTGTAATAAAGCTATAAAATTGGTAAAAGTCCTGCTGTATCTTTAAAGTGCAGTTCTCTCGGACAACACAAAGAGCACAGCACCCATGCAAAAACTGTAGTCCATTGCTGGATTGCTTCAGGGGGAAAGATGTCTGATCTCATGTGCAGACGGTTAATGGATGAGTAATGTAGCCACACTCCTGTCTCTTCCTTAATAATTTTTTATTAAATGCCCTGAAGGCCACTATTCCTGCAATCAGCAAAATCAGCACAGACGTCAAGTGGGAAAATGCCTGCCCTCTGCCCCCTCCCTTTACAACCCCCAGACCTTGCTCCTCAATTACAGGCTGTGCCTCCTTAGCCCCATACATTTGATGCTCAAGACTCTTTTTACTTGCTCATCTGGGATCTCCTATAGAAGCCTAGGAAAGAAGCATGAAGTCTAAGCAATCTCCTGGAAGCCAGGGATGCCAGTTCTGCTGCTTTACGGGATTTGCTGAGTGACTAGTGTTGTCTTGACTGAGCTAATGAAGGCTCTTTTTCTGCTGAGCTCTGCATAGCACCACTTTTTGGCTTCGAAGCTGGATGGCTGTTCCTCCAACAGGGGCCTTTCAAGCCTCAGCCCTTCCTAAGCAAAGGATGGTCTGTAGATGGCAGAATTTGTGTTTCTGCCATCATTACAGCCTTTGGAGAAGGAAAGGCAGGAGGGCGCACCTCTCTCCTCCAGCCACCAGCTCCGTGGGGCCAGCTACAGCTGTAACAATCATAAATCTGAATTTTCCACCATGGTTTTTTTTCCCTGTAATCCTGTTGTCACTTTGTAGGTAGATAGAAGTATTTTATTCCCTCAAAGCCCTATAGACTGAAATATGCCTTGCAGTCTTTACTGAGGGAAGGGTGAGGAAAGCCAGCAGTGCCTGGAGGGTCAGCGGTGTGTGAAATGCAGGATGGGACATACCCACTGAGAACAGTTCAGAGGCTCTTTTAAAGCCCACATCAGGGTTTGTTTCAGAGACTGACTTTTCACTTTAGTTTTCTGGCGTTGATGAAGGCTAATGCAATTTCCTGCAATGTGTGCAGAGCTCCTTTTCTAGTCATTATCACACACATTTCCCCACATGAACAAGATCCTAATTTGGTGTTCTTGAAGAAGGTTCAAAGTTGAATGTTTTGATTAGTTCTTGTCTATGTATCCATGTGTTTGTACTGTGTTACACTGAGTGATATTGTATTATGTTTTGGGTAAGAAATCACACTTGGACAAATTTGGGAAAAGAGATTGAAGCTTTTACCTCATTTACCACTTAAGCACTCCAGGAAAAGAACAGATTTAAGTTTTGCCTCTTTTCTCCCCTTTTTCTTTTTCACTGAAATGGAAATTGCATCCAAGCCCATAAACTGGATGCCAAGTTTCAACTAACACAATTAGAAACAGCTTAAATATTAAACTGAAAGGTGAGGGGCCAATGACATTTAAGGGATGCTCTCTCCCAGGCTCTCAACCATAGCACTTCTGACAGAATGCTGTGTTAGAGATTAATTTTTAAGGCATCACCAAATATATCCCCAATATGATCCTACATAAATTACAAATTCAAAACATTTTGGAAGTCTTTGGATGCTGTGTTCCCCCTTGTAAACATGTGCAACACTATATACATTTAGCAGATATTATTTTAAATTCTCAGGGTATCACTGCAAATTAATAAGGCTGGTTTATGTTCTACACTTTTTCTGTATTTCTTATATTGCTTATAGTTTTTAGTCAATGCATACAATTAAATGCTATTTTTTGCCAAATAATATTTATTTCAAATGGACCTTTTCAGTTTTTTTCTTTTTCTTTGTCAGATTTAAGTAAATCTGATTGTCTTGATTTTACTGATACCATTGTGTAAGCAAATAACTGGGAATACATTAACCTGCAGGTTTTTCATGTCCATTGTTCATTGGCATATTTTTTTGTCATTACTTCCCGGTGTACAAACCTGGGGCCTTCAGGCATTTTAAATGATAAGCACATACTGTATAAGATCTTCCCAACAGCTAGTTTTCTTAGGATTTCAATGAAGTACCATATTGATCACTACCCCCTCTTCTCTGTATCTTCAATAAGCCTCATGAAAGTTGAGTATACTGGGAGAAAAAAAATTCCAAAACTCTTATTTTCTTCCATAGAATTTGCTAAGGAACTAACTTTTCTGGAAACCAGAAAAAGTAGTCCCTAAATACACATTTAAAATGGCCTTATCAAATAGGACTCAAATTTGAGACACAGAATTAAACTTTTACAAGCTGCCTTCTGAAGACTAACAGAAGCTAATTAAAAATGTAACTCCTGTCACGGAAGTGAAAGAGAATCCTGTGTATTTCCCAATCCTGCTTCTGCAAATCCTTCCTGCTGAAACAGCTGAATCAGAGCAAATTGCTTGTGTGTGAGTTACTTCAGCCTTATGGTGAAAGAAAAAAAGAGCAGTGTGCCTCCTCAGCTATGTGGTAAATAGGAACTACCTCCATGTGGGTTTATGCATTTATAGCTAATGTGGAAACTTAAATGTGAAATCAGGGAAATTAGGTGAATTTGTGGGTCCCTCTCTGGGACGTGTGGCTTTATAACCTGTTAAAAAGATGATATTCAAACAGGTACAGGTATATATTGATTTTTATATTTATTTATATATATATATATATATATATATATATATATATATATATAAATGCTAATTTCTGGCATGAATAACCTTTTCTCATTCAAGTGATTAAAATGCAAACAAGACTGTGTGAAAAATAGAACAAAATGGTGATACACAAGCTCCACTAACAATAACTTTGATCCAAAGTGCAAGAGGATCACTGCACAAGGTTGGTGAATAGGATGTGACAGGAATGTCAGTAAAGGACAGGCACAAAAGAGACATCTTGTTGTCTGTGACACATCAGTGGTGTCAGTCACTAATGATCTCCTTGACATGTTGAGTATATAGCTCAGAATGTATCAACATTGCTTCTTTTTTCTATCATTACTGTTGGAAGTCAGTTTAAAGTTCCCATGATAGAAACCAAGGCTTGTGCAAAGGGGTGGTTGCGTGTCTTGAGGAAGATTACAATTACATGTTTGACCTTATTTGGATATGGCATTTGATAAATCTGGGATAATTAATAATGGAATAATTGATGAGATTATCCATTTGGGGCCTCTGTTTTTTCAGCTTTTGTTTTGCTTCACTTGGTAGTTCTGTTTGCTGAGAAAGACTGCAGTGGTGCCAGGGATGAATGAGGAAACAATCCTGAAGAGAAACAAAAAGTGAAAAATATGGCATAAATAGGGGGACCTCTATAAAAGGACAGAATTGAGAGAGTGCACTGAATGTATTGGCCAAATGCAGCTGTCTGCAGATAAAGCCATTAATCTGTGACAGCCCACCCAGAAACTTGAAATTCTCCACAAACTCTCAGGAACCTAATCCTCTAATAAAAAAAAATTCACACCTATATCCAGATCCCCAAGCTGTCAGTGCTTACATAGTTGTGTATTTTTTGTGTTTGACAGGTAATGATTTTATTTAAAATTCTCATGCTCTTAATAGATACATTTGTAATGACCACTATTACTTGCAAAATTAGAAAATAAATCAATATGTTGAGTTAAATTATAAAAATACACACAGCTAAAAATAAAAATTCAAATTGAAAATTACAAATAGAAAGAAACATGCAGGGAAGTGCTAAAATGAATGCAATCAGTTCCAGATTTAAAACAGCCTCCCCACACTCACCCGCCCCCCCTTTCCACTACCGGGTGGTCACGGACTCATGGCTGTTACTAGTGGTTTTCTTTAGAGTCATTCCAGACTTCTATTTTCACTCATTTAAAAATGGGAAGAAACAGAGGTATTGACTTAATTTTCTACATGTTCTACGCTAGGTTTCAAAATTAAGGAAGCAGCCTCCTGAAATGGTTCCTAATCAGTGGAGCAGCAGGAGTCTGGAGGAGGCTTACAGTATGGAGAAGCTGGGCTAAAAAACCACAAGAAGTTATTATCCCTCAGGATGGATCTTACTAGGTTTATAGAGGGCAGTCTCTGACAGACAATGATGGGCAAGGACTGGGCTCCCAGGCCTTAGCAAGGGATGCAGCCCACTAATAGCTGAGTGATACAGTATAACATGTGATGCCAAGCACCTGGGACTGGCCCTGTATGAACCTGTGGGTCTTACTTAGTACTTTACAGCTGAAACATGTGCTTTAAAAGAACCCTCTTGATCCAAGCTGAAGTGGTAGTACAGCCACAGACAGAGACTGTTCCCATCCTATGGTCAGTCATAATACTCGACTATTTCAATGAAACAGATACTGGGGACCTGCTGTTCTGGCCTCTACTCCTTTACCAGCCTTCATCTGCTGTGTGTCCTCAGTCAGGCCCTGCATGATACAAAACTGCTTAATATTGTATCCAATAGCAAGAAAGATATCAGCACCTGGGGTTTTGTGTAAAATAAAAAAAGAAATTTGTGTAGGAATATTATGTGGGTTGGTATAATGTGATTAAATAATCAATTAACACAGTTATTTTTTTTTCTGTTCCCATTCAGCTATTAAATAAGCACTTTAAAGGATATTGCATTGCTACTTGTTTTAACTTGCATATTTCTTACTTTTCCCTTTTTCACAGCACGACTCTGATGGCCACTTGCCGTTTGACTCTCTGGTTCTGAGATGCAACTGTGACTCGGTCTGACCTGCCCTACTAGAGGAGCAAGAGCTCAGCCTTGTGTCCCACCCACCCAGGTGTGTTGATTTGGCAAGTCCCAGCTTGAAGTTCTCCTACGTGTGTGCAGTGCAAAGTTCAGGTCTAAATACTCAGCCCTTCAGAGCATTAAAAGAAGAACCTAGCTGTGAGGTAGCGAGGAGCTAATCCACATCTCCTCCAAGGAAAAACCCAAGGGTCAAGAGAAAATGTCCTGAGAGGCTGGCTCGGCTGCAGGCAAACCTGTTAAAGCCTCCTGCACAGTCCTCCTCTCTGGACACAGGGCTCCCCTGGAACTGGCTGTATGGCTGGGCCTAGAGAGTAGTGGTGAATGGTGTTGCATCCAGCTGGCGGCCAGTCACCAGTGGTGTCCCTCAGGGGTCTGTGCTAGGACCAGTTCTATTTAATATTTTTATAGACGACATGGATGAGGGCATCGAGTCCTTCATTAGTAAATTTGCAGATGACACTAAGCTGGGAGTTTGTGTTGATCTATTGGAAGGAAGGAGGGCTCTGCAGAGAGACTTAGATCAGTTGGATGGATGGGCAGAGTACAACAGCATGAAGTTTAATAAGTCTAAGTGCCAAGTTCTACATTTTGGCCACAAAAATCCCCTACAACGTTACAAGCTTAGGACAGTGTGGCTGGACAGTGTTCAGGAGGAAAGGGACCTGGGGGTGCTGGGAGACAGCGGTTGAATATGAGCCAGCAGTGTGCCTTAGTGGCCAAGAAAGCCAATGGCATCCTGGCCTGCATTAGGAATTGTGTGACCAGCAGGAGTAGGGAGGTTATTCTTCCCCTTTACTCGGTGCTGGTGAGACCGCATCTTGAGTACTGTGTCCAGTTCTGGGCCCCTCAGTTTAGGAAGGACGTTGAGATGCTTGAGCACATCCAGAGGAGGGCAACAAGGCTGGTGAGGGGCTTGGAACACAAGCCCTATGAGGAACGACTGAGGGAGCTGGGGTTGTTTAGCCTGGAGAAGAGGAGACTTAGAGGTGACCTTATTGGTCTCTACAACTTCCTGAAGGGAGGCTGTAGACAGGTGGGGGTCGGTCTCTTCCACCAGGCAGCAACTGACAGAACAAGAGGACACAGTCTCAAGCTACGTGAGGGAAAGTACAGGTTGGATATTAAGAAGAAATTTTTCACTGAAAGAATAATAAAGTACTGGAATTGTCTTCCCAGGGAGGAATCACCATCTCTGGATGTGTTTAAAAAAAGACTGGACATGGCTATGACTGGACTTGGTGCTATAGTCTAGTTGAGGTGTTAGGGCATAGGTTGGACTTGATGAACTTAGAGGTCTCTTCCAACCTCATTATTCTGTGATTTCCCCATACCCTGGATGTCAGCTTAGCTTTCCTAAAACTAAATTAATATTTTTAATGAGCCTTAGCAAGCTTTCTCGGCAAATATTCTTTCTAACATTCTAAAGTAAGTAGGGCAATAAATCACAGTGTAATGAAGGTTTCATGTTTGGTCTGCTGGGATCTGCGGAGCTGTGGCAATGCAGCCACTTAGTTAGAATTAACCAAATCATTGGTCTGCTCACCAGCTTAATGGAAACCTTTTTACATGCAGATTTGTTACTTGTTCTTCTGTTGAACTGTAAGAACACTTGCACTTGTGTACTGCTTTCATATTACTCGACATAGCTCACTCTTCCAAAGCTGTGAAGTTGCTTGTACAATAAAGTATTGTCACTTAGAATTAGTAAGATTATTAAAACTAGTTTTGATGCTGCTGAAGGCAACCACTGTGTTTTAGTTTTTAAATTAATAGAAGATGATGTACATAAGCTCCTGTATAAAGAATTAACACTTCTCTTGTGCAAGTGCACCCAAAGGTAACATCTAGAAGACCATCTTCCATACATGTATGGGATTTTTGACAGGCCCATCTCAAGCACAGTTCATGGGTAAGACACGTGGGCACACCTGCAAACAGGTTCAGGCTTGAGCACCTGGAACACTGGAGGCTCCTGTGCAGATAAAGACCCTACACACAATGACCTCTCTTTCATCCTTCACCCAGGAACTTTCCTCCTTTTTTAAGCAGGGGTAAACCACACTTACACACCACATTTCATACTAAGACACAAATGCAGGCAGGCAAACTCACTGCTATGCATGTAGGACAAGCAAATTGCTAGGTCTAGAGGGATGTGTCTGTGGAAATACCACCCTAGACTTACCCACTTTTTCATGCTTTGTTTTTCACCAACATTCCTCTTTCCAGAAGCAGAGAACTGTGCCTGATGGACTCTCACCCACTCAGAGGAACTCTAAAGCAATTATATTAAGCACATGGCAAGCACACATCACTTAGCAGCCATGCACTTACATCCACAGCTCTTTCACCAGCTATGTGAGAATGAATCACAGTCACTCATAGTTTACAGACTCCTTCACTTTACATTTTCAGTTTTGCTCTATTTAATATGTCTGTAGTTTTATATAACCCCTGAAAATTAGTCATTCCTCCTTCTATCTGCAAATCAAATATAGCTTGATCAAAAATAAAACAGAATTTAAATATATTTCAGGGGAAAAAATGTGCCATTCTGTTTTGAAATTTACAAAGAATAATAGTGGTTATATTTTCCCATTGACTTAACAGGGCTAGGATTTGATGTGCAGTATTCCCTTTGCTCTGTATTCGGAGGATGGGAATCATGTTTCTGTGTGTCTTTGACTTAACACAAAATGCAGTGCATCTCTGATCTTATCTGGAACTATAAAGTGCTGTTAGGCTAAACAATAAAATAATTAATGATTTAAAAAGAAAAATCAGCAAATGAAGCTCAACCAGTTCTTCTAGTTGAGCTATTAGATGCATTTAACATTTGCCTCAAATTTATTCCCTCATTCCTTTCTGGCATAATTTAAAAAATGAACTAAATGGTTTCAAAAGTAACAGAAGCCTCATTTTAAGTATATGCTTAAAATTACTTAAAACACTTTCCTCTAAAGAGGTTTCTCTGATCTCTGTTAACCATTTTCCTGAAAGTTCACTCAGGTGAACGGTTTTTATTTGTTTTCCTATTTGATCTTCTTAGTTCCGTGGTCTGTGAGCAACTTTTGAGCTGGTAAGTCACTATGTGGTTGTTATTTATTTGGTTATTAGTTTAAGCAGTTGAATGTGTTGAGTGAGAGACTGAAATTCTAGGTTCGAAATACAGTGTGCATCTATAACGCATAAACAAAGTTGTGTGTATTTACCATATCATTAAATTAGTCATAATGCATTTAAAAAATATGATACCAATGCTTCTGAAAGATAGAATAAAATTAGTCTTAATCAGTGTAAAATTAAGTGAATCCAATCCTTATGAATTAACAACTCCTTTCCTGCTTGTGAGATACTGTCTTAATTTTATTGCTGTAATACTTAAAACTGCTTAGGCTGAAATGTTTCATGGCACACATCTAGTTCAGGCTGGTATTTTACTGAGAAGTTGTAGTTGAGTCCATTTTGATCCCGTGACCAAGAAAGAACATGTTCTCATTAGGAGCACCACTACATTTTACAAGCAGCTCTCTTGAGAAGCTTCTTTGTTGAAGCATGGACTGAAAATCTGAGAGCCCAAAGAGCTGCAGCACTGTGAAATAATATGATGAAATAATGAATGTTTAAAATATCGAAACTCACGTGTTTGGGGTTTAAGGTCTAGTATTCAGTGTTTTGGAAAATTAGGAGCTGCCCACAGGCTCTGCTTGTTCCATCTCCAGAGTGACTGATGGTGCTCCATCACCTTGCATTTCTGGGTATGTGGCTGGCCAACGCACATGTCATTCCAAGGAAACATGATATAGTCTGAGGCTACAGCATTTCCTTGTACTTGTACCTTTTGACCATTGAAGGCTGCTGCAATCCCAAGAAGAATGCCATACTACTTGTCAAAAGAAAACTTATTTTCTTATATAATAAAAATGTATATATTAAGTAAATATAAGAAGTGTTTTTACAGAATGCCAAGATTAAGGTTAAAATTAAAGAAATGCATTACTAATATATCTTACAGACTTCTGGGCCAACATTTTAAATTGTATTTTAAATAGTCCCGCTTTCACTGCATAATTTCATTGTACGGAACTCTGTATTTAATAATTACTTCTCAACTTGCTCATAGCTGTTTTATAGCCATTTAAACATCTGTTAACCCCATTCTTAGCTTAACTCTTCTAGAGCTGTTTACCCTATTTGCTGTTTATTTTAAATAAGTAGATGTCCAATCCCCTCTCTGCCTCTAGACTGCCAAATTAAAGGGGCCAATCTTTTTTAGCCTCCATACACCCATCAGATAGCTCTACTCCCTTGGGGAGTGACTATTAAGTCTAAACTAATCTGAATTAATCTTTTCTGAAAAATGAAGGACTAGTGTCCCAGGTTTCTTACTGGTATCTTACCAGGGCTGTGTATAACAGTATTAATACTTTGCAAAACCTCCGCTAAAAAATAAGATTGATCTTAGAATCATTATGATTTATAAAATTATTAAATTTATGGCTTTCTGTGGCTGCTGTGCCTTGACAGATACTAACCCTGCTGTGACAGACCTGTATATGCAGAATGTTCCATCTGCCTTTATCATTTATAAGCACTGAACACTTATCCCACAGTAATAATGATTGCTGGTAACCTCTACCAGCTTGGACTCACACTTTGTACTTTTGTAGCCCTTTTCTCCTGCCCCATTCATATGGTAACCCAGTTCTTCTTGTGAGTTATCCCAGTCCTGCTCTCTAATAGCAATGCCTCTTTGAGTTATAAGGAAATTTCCTTAATGTGCTTCCAAATCATTAATGAAAATACTAAATGAAAACAATGTCAGGACCAATCCTTGTTGACTTCACGATGAGCTTCCCTCCAGGTCAAACCTTCCCTTTTCAGCAGCCTCGAGAGCTGATCTCCCTACCCCCATGCCTCACTAACCTCACAAATAAAATTTCCTCATCTTCTCCAGTTAAATTAATTATTTCCTGTGCAGCACTGTATCAAATACTTTACTGACCTCTTTATCTTTCTTTTTGTTCTCCTAGAGAATTTTTTATTTTATCTAATGCAGCCTTTGAGTCACTCAGCCAGAAGATGCCTTTTGTAGAGCCAAAACTGTATTAATTCCATCTACCATCTGTACTTTATATTGCCTGGACCGATGAGGATCAAAGACATGTCTTTTTATCACCTTGATCTAATTTTTTTCTAAAACTCAATTATTACTGGGAGCACCAAAGGTACCAGTGATGTCATTTGTCCCTTCTGTGTCTCATGCATTTAGACTTGTGTCAAAACTAAAGGTTGGTTCCTGGCTCCACTGGTTGACCCCATCTTTCCCTGCCTGAGTTTGTATCCAGCAGAGGACTTTGGCTGACAATATGAAATCTTGAGTCCAGAGCACAAACAGAAGGGTCCGTGCTGTGGGATACCTGTGAGTTTTGTTAATGTTTAAACACCACAAAGAGCCACATTTTCTCCTACACGCTGCTGTGGGCAACAAATGGTGCTGCACAGTGCAGGAACTGCCTCTCTCAAGCAGGTTTGGTGTGAATGGAAAGTGAAGTTTCTACTTCCTTCAACTAACAGCACTCACTTCCCTTAGCTGAAGCTAATGCTTAAATTTATAAACTTAAATTTTTAAACTTAAATTTTTAAACTTAAATTTTTAAACTTAAATTTTTAAACTTAAATTTTTAAACTTGCTGCAGAGGCTTGAAATCAAGGTGTAACTTGCATCCTTCCTAATAAATTTAGGAAGGAAAAAATGCATTTCTTACCCCCTCTCATAAATCTTTCCCCTAAGCCAAGAGACGGAAGATTACTTCTAAAATCTAAAATTCCGTACTTTGAAAGTATAATAAAAAGTAATACTCTTAGAGGGTAAAAAAAAGTCAGTTGTGTTTTCTTGCTCTGAAATCTGACAGAACATCATTTTAGTAGCATATTGTGAGTTATATATGCTCACCTGTAGACTGTCAGGAATAATGACTACTTGGATGACTGAAGTGTCATTATTAAAATAATTGTGTGTTTAGTCATTTAAAAGCAAAATGAATCCAATATCATTTCAAGTTCTAAACTGGCAAATTTGCAGAAAGCCCTCAGATCAACTTGAGAAGTCATCTTGGGAGCGGAGCACTCCTTCCCTAATCTACCTTCAGGGAGAAAGGCTTGACCCCGGCAGGGTAAAGTAATGCAGGTTCTGAACTGATGAACTCCCAGGGCCAAAACAACTTTATGTACCTACAATCAAAGGGCAAAAGCCAAAAGTTTCATGGCACAGGAGAGCCAGATCAGTTCAGGGTTACTGCTGCTGCTGTAATGGTATATGGGCCTTGAGGACTAACTGCATGATATTAGGAGTCAGACCATGCTCTGCATTACAGAGGGAAAACACGAAATAAAACACTCCCTTAGAGGACACATCAGATTTAGGCAGTCCTATGAAGTTGTGTCCCACATTGGGAAATTGCCCACAAGTAAAAGAATAGACAGACACAAAGAAGGTGATGAGCACTTCAGCACCTGGTGGTTTGTGCTGCACTTGGGACTGTCACAGGGAGGCACAGAGAAGCACTTCTCTCCAACATGGCACCCATTTCAGCTGTGCACTCACCTGTGATCCTAAAGAAAATTATATGAACCCTGCACTTCCTAAGAATAAAGCTTCCTTCGGTGGATTACTTTTTACTTCAGTGGATTGCACAGGGCTGCAGTCAAAAATAGTAATATAATAAAGAAGTATGTAGAATCCTGATACCTAGAGACCTTTGATGACACCTGAGCCACAGTATTTCCTTGGCAAACAGCCAAAACACTCTCTTTGCTTTGGGAGAAAAAGAAAAAAAACCATGAAAACATGACCCAAGTGTTTAAGCTGTTTAAGCTGCTGAGATGCATGCCTTGGTCAGCAAGAAGATGTCATGAGAATTGGGAGACTCCAACATCTTGCCCCAGCTTCCAGAAAAGAGGTGGATCTCCCTGGGGACCGGCCTGGCTGGGAGTGGTATTGTTCCTGCAGTTTTGCAGTTGGTTTCCCTTCAGTGCAAGGCTTATGGGAACCTCTGATGCCTTGAGCATCTCTCCAGGGTGTCCAGCTCTGTGGACTGACCCGGGCAGAGAACAGCATTTGCCTAAAATCCTCCTGCCACAGCATCAAAATGGGGCACTGCTCCTATGCCTTTCTTCTTTGATTTGCTCGGCAGTAAAACACTGAAATCACATTGACAGACCCTGGAAAGAAGGATGGACCAGAGATAAGGAAAGCATGTTATAGACCTTGCTGCTGGTAAGAGCAGGTCTCAGTGTTGGAGAAAAGTGAAAAAGGAGAAAATTCGAGCCCCACAGTGTTGGTGTGAGGCCACATGCATCCCTGTCCCCTGCACTCCACAGGGCAGACAGGGAGTGAACTCAGCGTGATGTCCGTGGCATCCCAGCAGCTGGATGTGCATACACATGTTAGTATCTTCTGCTTTGGACTGGAAGGAATATCCATGACCAAGCATAAGCAGTCAACTATTCAAATAGTCAGTCTGTGAAATTTAAGTACAGATTTGACAACTAAATCAGATAATGCAGTAACTTTACCTTCCAATAACTGGAGGTCCTTAAGCTGGAAGCTTAAAAGTTGCTATTATGGCCCTATTTCCTTAACTGTAAATTCATGCATTTTTACAATCTATTTTTCAAACTAGATGATTCTGTCTCCAATCCTAGTGACAAAGTAACTGCTGTAGATATATCTGGGGAGATTTTAGCCTTAGCTGGAGAAGTCTTCCCATCTACAGTAATGTGATGAGCAATAAGGAGGATGAACACCAGAGGCTTCAAAGACAGGCCAGTGGTGAAAAAAGATCAGTTTGTGCAAAATCTTTGCATGCACCCAATCATTATTTATCTCAAATTACAAAAAGCTTTAAAACCTTCATCTTAGATCTTCAATCTATGAAAAATTGGGGTTTTTTTAAAGAATATATGAAAAATAGGTTTTTTTAGCAAAGATCTTATTTTTAGTGTTTTATACAGCAGTGGAAATATAATGCTAGGATTAAGAATCAGAACAAAAAATGTGTTTAAAAGTGAAAACATAATTCAGAATAAATAGTGAGAGGGAATTTACCTCAAAACAATGTGTGCAGAGAAAGGGGCTAATCTGGATATTATTCCCTACATTATTTCTTCAGGTCCCTTAAATTCATCAGGTGCTCTATGTCAATGATAAGATACTGCTGGCCGTGCATTTTAAAACCGTCCTCAGGATCAAAATCCAAAATTCTTTTCTCTTTGTCTTTTTTTTTTTTAACTCATTTACATGTGCAACTTTATTACTTTCAAGAACACCTGACTTACTCACATGGAAATGTGTTAATAGTTGTTGTCTTTCCTATTAAAACTCCTTTTGTTTGGGAGAAGATTTGAAGATTTAAGTAAAACATATAGAAGTATCAAGGCATTATTTATTTTATCACTCTTTATCTAACACAAAATGGTCTCAATGTAAGTGAAGGCAGAAACCCCAAAATAATGCAACCAAGACTGTCACACATTACAAAAACTGGAAATGACTCATTAGTAAGGACCATATACACTCATTTTAAACAGCATCTTTATTTTTGTACCAGAATATGGAAAGCTTTCTAGGTTGTATGGTTTATTTGGTTGGTCCACTGCTGTGTCTCCACTGATATGTCTACACAACCTGCTCACACAGTGTGAGCCATGGAGCTAAGAAGAGAATTTAAAACATACTTTTTTCTTATGACCAGCATTTAAAACTCAGCTTATAAAGATTGTGTTTGATTATTTGAAAAGGCTGGTAGTGAATCCATCACATGACTTGATGGAGATAGGCAGGCAAAAATGAATTCTTATCAATGACAGATCAGTCTGAAAAAAAGAAAAAAAAATAAAGCTTGAAAAAACTCTGTTTTACCGTAAATTAGAAGCCCAGAGAGCACACTACTTTAGAGTTTCTAAATCCCTAGAAAAGGAAATTGATAAAATGAAAACAAAATGGGTTCTCTGAAAGACATTGTCATTTTCTTCCTGAGTAGCACTAACTAAATAGCAAAAAAGCCACACACACAAAAATTAAATGTAAATTCAAGATCTAGGACAGTTTACAAATCATTTCTGTGGCCCCAAAGCAGAATAAAAGGAAATAAATATACTTCATGGTTGGTAACCTATTAACTGACACCAACTGTTGCAGCTGCGAATAAAGCAAATTCATGATAAGATTAGATATGTTGTTTGCACCTGGCCATCTGTAAATTGCTGCTTACCATAAGAATCACATGCTTTCTACTAGTCACTGTGATAAATGCAGAGTAACTGTTGTTGGTGGGGTGTTTTTTTTTTTCCTTTGATAAATAATAGACAAAATAATAAAGAAAAATTGGTATGCAGTAGATTTGTTTTTCTAAAGCGTGTGCAAAGTTTGCGCAAAGTTTGCCCTGGTGTTTTCCTGCTTTTAAAGGGAGAAGGAGCAAATCAAATAAATGAGACTGTATCTCACCAGTGTGGACAGAATAAGTCATCTAAATGTGTTTGTTTCTGATGGAGAGAGGAAATAGTGCTCTGTAGTGAACTTGCCTTCAGGACTGCAAAGGCCTTGCAAGAGGTCCTACAGTTTTGAACAAAACTACAGTTTAACCTACCAACAGCTTGAGAGAGTCACAAACAGCTCCTGAGTATCAGATGATGGTGTTGATGGTGATGATGGTTATCCCTTATTTTCCAGCTAGAAAAACCACTCAAGAAGAGGAAGCTCACTGCACATGCGGTGTTCTGATGCTGCCTTGCCTACTCATGAATAGGTGTCAAAATGCTGAGCACAAGGTGGCTGTGAACAGCATGGGGCTGTTGCAGGGACCAAGATGTGCAAGGCTTCTGTCACCCCCCAGAAAGCAGCAGTCATCCCATCCACAGCTGCTGTCCCCCTCCACACATCAGTACTGGAGTGCGCATCTCCTCAGGGAGGACAGCAGACCTGAGCAGGCCCAGGGAGCACACACAGGGCTGGGAAACATCCAGGCACCACCTGCTCTTCTTCAGCAGGGCAGTGCCATCACTCAGGGGGCCTGGCCACCCTTCCTCTGGGCAGGACATGGAGGTACCACAGACCAAACCAGCAGGATGATTTCCTGCTTTGTCATGGAAAGATGCTGCCAGAGAGGTGTCTTGAAAGATTACCAGCCCTGAGTAGACTTGCCAGATTTGCAACCAGACCTAGCAGTCACAAGTCAATTTGAAGAATCAAAAGCCAGAATGATAAATAAGGAATTATTAATGATGAATGAGTGCCCTGAATACAGAACCTTTTTTTTACTCCAGCTGAATAAGTCTTTTACTTCAGCTAGATACTGTCCTCTCCTCTATTAACTAAACCTTAAGAAACTGCTCAACCATACTGCTGAAAATGTACCTGTGCTATAATTTGTCTTTGTTTCAAATGACAGTATCAGCTATACAAGTCTCTCATTTAAGTAATGGCATATCACAGCAGCTAGCATGAATATTACAGCCCTCATTAAACAACAGATTCCACTGCTCCTGTCACTGCTTAATATAGCGCTGTTGCCCTGTGTTCCAAAAGAAGAACAACTGCAGGAGGGGAAAGAAAGTAAATACAATCAAATGTCTGAGTTGAAGTCTTACCATGGCTGTGAGATAGTTGAGTGTCAAATATCCTTTCACAGCTGGATTTGCTTAGAACTTTGTGAACAATCCAAGGAGCAGTCAGACACCACTTCTGCTCCCCTAGTTTGCAGTAATTTTGGCATTACATGTCAAGCTTTTCTGAGAAGCAGCTTCAAGCTGCTGATGTACAGCAGCAGGCATTTTCAAACCTCCTTTACTGAATATAGATATGAAGCATATAAGATTACAAAATACATCAGCATATATCTATGTAAGAACTTCAGAACTTCTTCCATTTATAGCAGTAAAGATGGCAATATATTTCTAGGATAAGAAAAAGGAAAAACAAAAATAGATTACTTGAGAAAATTTAAGTGATGTATGATATTTATCTTCATCTGTAGGTGGCCAATTTTTCTTCTTACTTGCTGTGTGTGATTCTGAAGACTAAATCAATAAACTACTCATAGGTAAATTTTTGCAAAGCTGGATGGAATGAGAACTGTGCTCTGGGTCAATGCTGTTTAAATTTTCTTTATGGGATTAGTAACAAATTAGTGCAGAAGTTGTACTAGAGGCTGAGAACAGGGAAACAAAGTTCAAGACACAAGAAGCTGTGGACTGGTGAAGTTATGCAAAGGCGCCAAGAGCCTGCTGGTGCTTACTTGGTGAAGCCTTCCCCCCAGGATAGAGTAGGGAGAAGATTTGTGCACAGGGGACCAGCAGAACAAGAGGCAGGCAGTACCACAGCCCATTCCCAGCTGCTGTGTAAGTACCTTGGAGAACTGGAGCCACCCTGGAGTCACTGCTGATGGGATGCATTAAAGAAAGGTGAGAACCTAGAAAGCTACTATTGCTTCTGGTGCCTGAGATGGCTCATATACTGTTAGCTCAGGTATTTTTACACCACACCACACTGCAGGGTATATCTATCCTAAAAAGCAAGTGTCTCCAGTGTGTATTTCTATAGGAACTTGATGCCTTCTGTCTTTTTGTCTCTGTAGTCTAAATATTGGGATTTTTTCTCCCAGTGGTCTTGCTATTTTTTTCTGCCAACAATTTTTTTCTCCCCCTTGACAAGGTCATACACAAAGGTCTTGAGCACAGTGGCTGTGCATATGCACGTGTTCATTTTAGCAACACACCATGGTGCCTCAGAGCTGTTCCTTGACACTCGCACACCTCTGGAATGAGCCTTACTTAACACATCAGCTACAAGACACACGAGATGCAGCCTTGTGTGCTGGTTACTTCCACACCCTGTGAAACATCTACACTGTTTCCACATAACACCCGTGCAGAGGCTTTCTCCAGAGCTTTATGTCACAGGCCTGAGAGCCTGAGGGAAACTGCACACTGAAACACAGTATGTGCCTCAACCTCCGCCCCAGCCGTGGGGCACTCGTGGGCAGCTCCTGGTGATTCCAGCCCTGGAATGGTCCCTGTGTGGGGACACTGCAGCATCACCCACCAGCACCATCACCTTCCATCTCAGAGCCTCCACAAAGACCAGGAGGAGTGCATGAAGGAGTAGACTTCGAACTCCTGGTGAAAGCAGTTTCAATGAAGTCTGAGCAGTGTTGGTGTAAATGTTGATTTTCTGTATTATCTGGGAGATACTTGGATTCTAAGGCCGTTATAAAACATCTGACTTGGCATGTAATTTACCAATAATTCTGAGCAGACTACTGATTTATGGAAGTCACTCCCATCCTGAACTGCCCATCACCCAGACATTAAAATAAGGATTAAAAAAAATATATTTAAATTAAATGAGAGTAACAACAGACTATTTGGATGTGCACATCTTCCTGAATACAGTATATTTCCACCTCCAATTTCAAAGGCAGTCCCAAAACAACAAACAAAAGTTTATCAGGTAATGTGTCTGTGGAAGAGCTTTAATTAGCAGAAATGCAATACTTGTCATGTTTTTCAACTGCTACAGTTATAATCCACAAACTTACTATACACTAGTATACTCTTATACAATTTAAATAACACAGTCATTTTATAAAGCAAAATTCAACAGTTCAGGGGGTTTTTCATTAATTTCTGATATTTAGGTAAGACACCAGACTTTGTGTTATTGGTAGAAACACAGGAGCTCATGATTTAGGAAAATACATAGAAAATGCCTGATTCTTGTAGTGTATAATATTCCAGTTTCCCGAGGTTCCATACAGACAATTTATTTTTCATAGCAACTAATTCCAACTTAAATACAAACTCTATAGAGCTATGCAAATTCAGACATCATGCCTCACTTGAGCACACCTGCACATTGAGATAACTCCTGTATACACCTCTTGAGTGTGACAGCTAGATCAGGATTACATAGGGTAGTGTAGAATTCCACCACCTTCTCCTGACATTCTGTTCCAAAAGGTACAATTCTTAGAGAAAAAAGAATTGAAAAAATAATTATTTAAAAGTAAATATTAATGTTTAATATCAAACTAATAAACTTATTCTGTACAAACAGCCTAAGTGAGATAGGTCTCAAAGATTATAGAAGAGACCCTGGCAAGTACAGAGTGGTATAATTTGAGCAATCTATTCAGAAAAGACTAAAAAACAAAATCTACTTACTAGTTGTCACACCAGCACCATCATTAAGAACAATTATATGGAAGGAACAAGGATGAAAGCCAGACTTCTATTTGTCCAGAGCACAAAAGGGAAAAGAAAAAAAAATTACTTTTTTCTCTCATTCATTTTAGATTTAAATCTATTTTGCCTCTTCCCACCAGAACCTGATCTAGCTTTTTTGATCTGTACATCAGAAACATCAAATCAGAAAAGTTAAATAAAAACCGTTTGACAGGAATTAATCCATTAATGTCTGAAGACTATGGGGCTGAATGGAGGGTGATGGATTTTTTGAGTACAAAGGCAATTTTATTATAATACTAAACACTCTCTAAGGCTGGAAATGATAGACCACCCTTTGTCTACCTCTGTCAGAATACCTTGTACATAGATAACCCCAACTGCCTGTAGCTTGCCAGAGGAATTTTCTTTACTTAGAGTCAGATCCTGTCGATAATCACTTGTTAATAACCCAGAGCTTGCAAAAGAAAGAAAGGACCATTTTCACAACTAAATAGTATGCAATATATTTTTCTTTTTTTTTCCCCCTTTAGTTTAATTATCTTAAATATATCACTCAAGAAATGACCTTGCAAAAACCGAGTCAGAAATGCTAAGATCTACATTTTACAAAATCCCCTTTTCCTGTGTGCGCAGGGAATACCTTATGCTTCCTTTCCAGGAGGAGTAACATTTTTCTTAACACAAGAAGACATACACCAAATTTAATAGCATGCAACATCCTACTTGAAGGTCTTTAAAATAACCCACATTTAATTCAATGCACAGTGCTTTTGTAGCTCCCTCTTCAGTGATGCTAAAATCTGTGTGACATCATGATATTGTGGAAGTGAACACAAGTATTACTTAATTCTTGGTACTATGTGGGCTTCTGCTGAACTGCCTGCTTGCAGCTGTTGGCTCTTTCATAGAGATGGAAGGAAAAAATGAGCTGAACGTTACATGGGCGGTGGTGATAAGGTTGTAGAAGGCAGGGGAAGGTGAGGGAAAGCAGGAAGGAGAACACAGATGGCTGGGAGGGAACCTGAGGGGCAGAGGAGAGGAACATGTTCAAAAAGTGCAGTGGTCCAAAGAAGTGGGGCCCTGCCTCCTTGACCCTCCTGCAGGGAGGAAGGATCGGCCCTGTCAGAGAGCTGGCTGCAGGCACCACCAGCTCCCCTCTGCTGGCTCTTCTCTTGGGCTCCCCTTCCCAGGGTGGCCTTCACGCAGCTGCAGCTCATGCATATGCAATCTGCTGCTACATATGCAGCAGACCGGTAATTCCTCTTCAACCTTGTGGCTTTTCACTTTGCAAAAAAAACTTGCCAAAACGTTTTTAAAAATGAACTAAAAGCTCTTCTTATATGAAACTGTTAAAAACAAAAAACAAAACAAAACAAAACAAAACACCAAAAAAAAAAAAAAAAAAACCAAAAAAACCCAAAAAAAAAGTCTACTAAATCTTGTAGGATTGAATAAGAGGTGCAATTTTATTTTTAAGTAAATACAAACAATGTGTTTTCCAAGTTTCTTTATTATTATTATTTTTAGCAGAGCTTTTTGAACTGGTGTTACTCTTAGGGAACAAGTTTAAACTTAAAAAGTCACCAAAGTGGATAGAGGATAGAAAGCATTATCACATTTTCTTACTAAAATCACTGGAGAGGTGTTCCTGCCATCCCAAACCAAACATTTACATATAAGTGATAAATATCTGAATTAATATAAATATGTATATGAAAATAGGATTCCAACCTATTTATTTTATTAAATGAGCTAGAAATGTGTTGGCATTTCATAACAGGAGCACTGAGTGTCTCTGTGCAAGCTTGTATTGAAGTAAAATGCAAGTGAATATATAGTCTGCAAGGAAACAATACCATACAACTTTAGGCAACAGATTTTCACTCCTAAGTAAATAATATCCTCCATAAAACACTTCCCAGTAATAAAAGTTCTTCTCCACAAAGCTATCAGAGAGAGTTCAAAGCATTTATGAATCACCTTAAATAAAAGTACACTGTGAATTGGAGTGATGCAATTGTACAATGGAGTTTTCTTCTTGCAAACAGGACGAAGAAAGAGGGCCTACTTTCATGTCTCAGTTTACACCTCTGATCCTTAAGCACACTCTTCTTTGATCTTTGATGAATATCTGTTATCATCATGTTATTTCAAAAGCCATAGCTTTTTTTTTATTTTTTCCCCCTTAATGGCAAGTATTTCGTCTGCTTCATTTTCTTTGGATCAAAATAGGCAGTAGAAAAGTTGCAAGGAATGTGTTCTTCAGCAGCATACCTCTGCTCTGGCCTTGTCATTTGCAGTTCAAGACGGCTAAAGTAACCCCAATACACCTATTTCAAATGTGGCACAGAATGTCAGGAAAAATATGCGTTACAGAGGTGAATTTTGCTCACAGAGAGGAAAACACTCCAAAATAATAGAGGGCTTTCTTCAAGATAAATAAGATGCCACCTTTCCCCACCCTGTGGATGCCTGGCAAGGGGGCAAGGGAAGCAAGATGTTCGTGAATCGCCTTTCATTCATTCATTCTCCGCAGCGTCCCCTAGGATCGTTGGACGACCCTCGGATGTCACTGCTCAGGACGCGTCCGGGTCAGAGCCCTGCCCCTCCCGTGCAGGTGAACACGGCCCACGCGGGTTCAGTCCCGCGGGGTCGCCGCCACCTGGCCGTGCCCTGCCCCGCCGCGGGGACCTCGGGGGCGGCGGGGAGCGCGCAGAGCCGCGCCCTGCGGGCACACCCGCCCCCGAAGCGCCCACCGCGCGGCTCCACGCATCCCCGGGGGCTGCGCAGCGCGGCGGAGGCTCCTGCTGGGGCCACAGCGTGGAATTGACGTGAGCGTTAATGAACTCGAGCTCGCCGGGCCGGGAGCTGCAGGAGTGGGGAGGCTGCAAGGGGTAAGAGGCGGCCGCAGCAGCTGCGGGGGCTGCTGGCTACGCTGCGCCAGGGCAGGGAAGCGCTCCGCGCCGACGAGGGCACGCAGGAACACGCTCACGGGAAGGGAGGTCTGCTCCCGAGAGCTCAGACGGAGCAGGCTGCAAAGCATTTCCCACAGCCTACGAAGCTGGGGGTGTGGAAAAGACCAACGGCAAGGGCTGCAGTTAAAGGAGCCTGTGTGCTGGTAATCCTCAGTTTAAAACAGAAGGGGGGGGGGGGGGCGGGGGGGGAAGAGCGGTGCTAAATCTGCGTGTCTTTAAGACGTTTTAACCGGTGGGGACTGCGTGCTTATTCACACAGAGCACCTGCAATCAATCACAAATCATAGATTCATAGAACGGTTTGGATCGAAGGGGACCTTAAAGATCACCTAGCTCCAAACCTCCGGCCATGGGCAGGGTACCACCCACTAGATCATGTTGCTCCGGGCCCCATCCAACCCCGTCTTGAACGCTTCCAGGGATAGGAATGCTGGAATCAATGCTTGCGGCGCCCAGTCCTGCAGTAGATTTGTCCAGCGTATTGTTCCTGAACAATCTCTCTTGCTCCATGCGCAAGGCAAGCTGCAGGACCCGGTGTGTGAGAAGGGTGCTCTCAGTGCCACTGCCCTTAACCCCCGCATCGGGATTTGGCATCACTCGCATGCTGTTCCGGCGGCGTACAGCTGACTGCGTGGGCATTGCCGCTCTTTGAAGCAAACCCACCGAATTTCAGTCAGAAACTTGCAGCGTTATGTTGCTCCGTAAAACCACAGGGGGGAAAAAAAAAAAATAATAATAATAAAAAAAAAAAAAAAAAAAAAAAACCACAAAAAAAAAAAAAAACACAAAAAAAAAAACCGCGATCTCGCTGGCTCTGCGTTGTCCCACGTCTGGCAGAAGAGGCTCAGCGCTGCCACCTCGCGTCCCGTGACGCATCCCTGGCCTCATGGAGCCTGCAGGAAACAGAATGGAGTTTCAAGGCTTTTTAAGTTGTAAAACGCAGACAAGTCTTGCCAATACTCTTAAAACTTCATTTTTAGACGGAAGCTGAATGCTCACGCTTTATGCCTAGGCTTAAAAATCTGGGGAGCTGGAAAGTACTTTCAGTCCACCACTGCCTCCATTAGGGGTGGAAGCAATTAACTTTGAGGAAACAGCTAAGAAATTGTAATAAAATGCTTTTTATAGAGTTTCACATCGTGTTCTTACACTTGATTTATTAAGTAGCCCTAAATTTCACTTTTGTGGAGTTTTTGTTTAGGAAATAATACTCTTCTGTCCATCCCATATACACAATTTTTGAACCAATATTAAATTGAAGTGGCTGCTTTGATCAGGAAGACACTTAACTCCTCACCTGGAGATGAATTTTATTCATGGTGGTCAAGACCTTGCAGAACTTAACACAAACAAGTGAAAAGCTTCTTAAGCCTTTTCTTTCTATGTTTGTCTATCAGTTTGAGGTTTGTTTGTTTTGCTTTGTGTCTGGAAACATGGGAATATTTTACTTGCTTTGTAGTTTAAACAAATTGATATTTATATGTAAAATACAACAGTTGGGGGTTGAAATCCTGCTGGATACTGTCCTGACAGGTGGAGCAGCCAGAAGCTACTGACTGCTCCCAGTCCCAGTTTTTCACGCTGCTGCACATGAATACCAAGAGTGTAAGCAAAAGCCAGTGCTTTTTCCTGACATCAAACCCACTGTGAGACTCCATTTCTGTAGATGTTGGTGGTATAGGGTAGAACAGGTTTGATCGTAGCTTTGGGGCTGCAGGGGAAAAACACAGCGTGACTTACTACTAACAACGTGTAAAGGTGAGAAACTCCACTGATGTCACTGGATGTCAACCTAGAGGAAAGCAGTATTTTATCCAGTCTTGACCAGAGGCTGTATGAGGAACCAATGTATTATTTTTGCAAGCAAAGCTATCATTTAATTTGTATCTTTGTAAACAGTCTCAGTAATGTAGGTGGCCTACCCAGGGAGGTACTGAGAATTCAGGATTTTTCTCAGCACTTCACAGCCATGTTCTTTGAGTCCAGTGTGAGATCTTAATATTCAAAGCCTGTCCTCAATCTAGCTAGAAACTCTGCTGAAGGATCCTAGCATAAATTTTATTGCAAACATGTGTAATTTATTTTTAGACTTCTATCTTAGATGTTTTAGCTGTATCCAACCATTATTTTGCTTCTGATTTAAAAGGTGTTTTTAACTGGTGTTGCATAGAACAAAAATTTTCACAGCTGTTTTGCCTAATAGCTTCTCTGGTCTCTGGCCTGATGAGTGATGTGAGGAATCTTTGGGAAGTAACACTGCCATTGTTTTTATGGTCTTACTGCCCCCTTTACCTGAATATTGGACGGGGGGTTGATGCCACGAGGCCTGCAGGGGTGCTGCACAGCGCCTGACCTCGCTGCCCTGCTTCTCTTCATTACTGATCATGGCAGGGCAGAGGGAGGGGCGCATGAGATCAAACAGCAATATCCGAAGAGCACCTTACACCCTCGGAAGAACCCCGGAGAGGGGGGGCCCTGCTAAGCGGGGCGGACTGGCAGAAGCACGGCAGCACCTTCCCCCCGGGGCCGGTACCTGCCTGCCGGCTGCGCACCGGTTCTTCCTTCCGCGGCCCCTCCCGCTCTCTGGGGACCCGGAGGGGACGGGCCGGGACCCCCGTTCGCAGCCTCTCCCCGGGATCAGGCGTCTCGGTGGGACCGCGGCATGCGGGAGCAGCAGGTAGCGAAACGCAGGAGAGAGGTCGGAGGGTAAAAACCCGATAAAGGCAACACCTCCGCCTCAATCCGCGCCGGGGAATTTGGGACGGGTGGCAGCGGTTACTCAGCGCCGTGCCCGGTGCGGGGCCCGGCGCTCCGCGGGAGGTGCCCGCCGCCGGTCCCGTCCCACCCCCTGCGCCGCTCCGCTCCAGCTCCGTGGCGGAGGGGGCGTGACGGCAGCGCCTCGCGGGCGCTTCTCCAGGCCTGGCGACCCCTCCGTGACACTCCGCGTGTGGGCGTGGGGACGGGCACGGGGCGCCCTCCGGCATTCCCCGGGCATCGCTGCCCGCTGGGCGTGCGGCGGCTCCGGGGCGGCAGGAACACCCTCCCGGTCCTTTGTGCGTGCAGGTATCCCCGCTCACCGCCCCGCAGCCACGGCGCGCGGGGATGGGACGCCTTGATTCCCCTCTCTCCCTTTCTTTCTCTCTTCTTTTTTTTTTTTTTTTTTTTTAATTATTTATATTATAATGATTTTTTGCTGATTTCCTGATTTTTTTCCCCCGGCAGGGAGGAGGGGAGGGAGGAGCGCGGCCGGGGGGCGGGGGACAGGGGGTCGCGGGCACGTGCGCGGCGAGGCGCGGGGCGGCGCGCGGAGCTGCCCTCCTGCCCCTTTTAAAAAGTTCGCCCCGCCGCCGGGAATGAGGTCAGCGCGGGCGCTTCCCATTGCACGCGGCCATTATTACCGCTCCGCGCCGGCCGCCAATCCCGGGGAGGCAGGCGGGGCTTGGCACGCGGAGGGCGTTGGATACAGCGCGCGATTGGCCGCGGGGCGGGCTGCGAAAGGATAAAGCGGCGCGGGGCGGGCGCGGGGTCCGCTCTCAGCTGCGGCCGGCGGAGCGCGGCGTGCGGGGGGCGCGGGGCAGCGCCCGGCGGGCGAGCGCGGGGGACGGCGGCGGCTCCGCGGGGCTCCGCGCGCGCGGAGCAGCAGCAGCAACACCGCCGTCAGCAGAGGAGGAGGAGGAGAACGGAGCTGGGCGCCCGGCTTGCCGCTCTTCCTGCCGGGGACGTACACACTCGTTCATGCACGAGCGCTTTTTCATTTTTCTTTTTTTACGGCGATTTTTTCAATTATTATTTCTGCCTTCTTTTTTTTTTTTTTTTTTTTTTTTTTTTTTTTTTTTTTTTTTTTTGCCTTATCCCGAAGGGTTTCCTTGTCGCTCGGTACCTCGCAACTGCCAAATCCAACCTGCACAAACTCCTGGCCGCCGACCCCGCCGCCACCACGGGTCCTGGAGCCGGGATTTTCGGGGCTTCGGGGGCGCGCCGCCTCCCCCCTCCCCCGCGGCGGTGCACGCTGGCCGTGCCCAGCGCTGAGAGACTTTCAGCGGCAGGAGTGCCGCTCTCCTGAAACGCCGCGGGCAGGCAGAACGCGCTTGTGAACTGGACCAGCTGCTTCGGGGAGGGGGGAAACCCGATGTGGTGAGGAAGGAAGCAGACCGACACCCCCCCTCCAAAAAAAAAAAAAAAAAAAAAACAAACCCAAAAAAGCCCAAAACACCCCAAGAAAAAAATTCAGCAAACTTGGACGGGCGGCTCGCGGCGCTGCTTTTGCAGAAACTCTTGTCTGACCGCGGGCGGTCTCGCCGCTCCTGCTGCCGCCGCCGCTGCCTCGAGGGGGAGAGGACCGCGCCGCCGGGGACGAGGCGCCGGTGTGGAAGTACAAGTGGTGCGGGGAGCGGGGGCGCGGCCGCGGGGGGCTGCGCCATCCCGGTGCCGCTGTGAGAAGTTGTGCGCCCTGCCCCGCGCCGGAGCGGCGCTGAGCTCCGGAGCGGCGCTGAGCCCCGGCGAGCCCCCCGCCGCCGCCGCCGCGATGGTGCAGCAGACCAACACGGCGGAGAACACGGAGGCGCTGCTGGCCGCCGAGACCTCCGACTCCGGGGCCGGCATCGAGCTGGGCATCGCCTCCTCCCCCACGCCGGGTTCCACCGCCTCCACGGGGGGTAAGGCGGATGACCCGAGCTGGTGCAAGACACCCAGCGGGCACATAAAGCGGCCCATGAATGCCTTCATGGTATGGTCACAGATCGAGCGGCGAAAGATCATGGAACAGTCCCCCGACATGCACAACGCCGAGATCTCCAAGCGCCTGGGCAAGCGCTGGAAGCTGCTCAAGGACAGCGACAAGATTCCCTTCATCCGGGAGGCGGAGCGGCTGCGCCTCAAGCACATGGCGGACTACCCTGACTACAAGTACCGGCCCAGGAAGAAGGTGAAGTCGGGCAATAGCTCCGCCAAGCCCGGCGACAAGGCGGACAAGGGCGGCGGGGGCGGCGCCGCCGGGGGCAGCGCGGGCGGCGGCTCCGGCGGCCCCGCGGCCCCCGCCAAGCCCGCCCCGAAGAAGGGCGGTGGTGGCGGCTCCAAGCCCTCCCCCGCGGGCGGCGGCGGCGCGGGCGCGGGCGGCAAGCCCCACGGCAAGGCGGCGGGGGGCAAGGCCGCCCCGTTCCCCGGGGAACCGTCGGCCGCGCTGCTGCCGCCCGAGCACCAGGCGCTCTACAAGCCCCGGGGGGCGGCAGGCGCGCCCTCGGGATCCGGCAAGCCGCTCGCCGAGAAGAAGCTCAAGCGGGTCTACATCTTCGGGAGCGGGCAGGCGGCGGCTGCCTCCGCCTCCCCCGGCGGCGCCGTGCCCGGCAGCCCCACGCTGAGCAGCTCGGCGGAGGCCGGCGACCCCTTGAGCCTCTACGAGGAGGGGGGCGGCGGCGCGGGCCGGCCCGACGGGGACTGCGGCGCCGTCGCCTGCCCCTCGCCCTCCGGCTCCGGCTCGCCGTCGGATCACCGCAGCTACACCAGCCTGCGCGCCTCCTCCCCGGCCCCCTCGACGGCGCATTCCTCCTCCGCGTCCTCCCACTCCTCCTCCTCTTCCTCCTCCGGCTCCTCTTCGTCGGACGACGAGTTTGAGGACGACCTCTTGGACCTGAATCCCAGCCCCGGCTTTGAAAGTATGTCCCTGGGCAGCTTCAGCTCCTCGGTGCTCGACCGGGACCTGGATTTTAACTTCGAGCCTGGCTCGGGCTCGCACTTTGAGTTCCCGGACTATTGCACGCCGGAGGTAAGTGAGATGATCTCGGGGGACTGGCTGGAGTCCAGCATTTCCAACCTGGTCTTCACTTACTGAAGCGAGAGCCGGGCCCTGCAGGAGGAGGCACCGGCGCGCGTGGCTGTCGGCAGGACTCGCCCACCCCGCCGGGCGCTTTTTGTCTTTCTCTGTTTTGTTTGGTGTTTGTGTTTTGGGTTTTTTTTTTTTTTTTTGGGGGGGGGGGGAGGAAGTGTTTTGTTTGTTTCTGGGAAGGGGCTGTTGAAAGACTGCTTCTTGAGCTTGGGAAAGGAGCGGGATCGCCCTCTCCTTGCGGAAAGGCCAGCAGTCCCATTCCTCCGGCTGCAGACGGACCCGCACACACCCCCTCCGAGAGAGGAGCCTGACGGTGCTTTTTGAGCGGGAGCGAGACGCTGTCCTTTTCCCTTTTTTTATTTCCTGAAAAGAGAGACAGAGAAAGGGGAAGGGAGGGGAAACCACACACACCTCTGGGTTCTTTGTTATTGCCCATTTTATACGAATAAAGAGGAGGGGGGAACGATGCGTTGTGCTGAGCGCACACTGGATGACTTGAGCATTCGCCCTTTCCTATGAAAGAGCGATCAGAACTGCTTGGGAAAAAAAAAAAAAAAAGAACAGAAAATCCACCCAAATCCTTTGCAAGGTTCACATGTGGGGAGAAATCCTGTCCCGGTTTCTTCTGCGGTGAGAAGAGGAAACAATGCTAGGAGGAGGAGGTGGATGGAGCTGGACTGAGATCCTAGTTAAGCGGAGAAGAGCCAGACTTACACTTGAGAGCTGTCTTGGAATTACGGTGGGGGTAAATAATAATAAACTGAAATGGATTTGCACGTACAGATAAGGTGGCGGCAGCGCTTTTCTCAGTCACCTCATGTAATATGTAGAGAGAAAAATAAGGCTGAAACTTCAAGAACACTGAAAACTTCTTTTGAAACAGAGACCGAATGGAAACAGTTTCTGTCATGATGTGGTACAGGGGAAACTGAGGGCGATGGCTTTTGCAAAAAAAAAAAAAAGAAAAAAAAAACAAACCCGAAAACACAAAAAAAAGTAGTTTTTTTCTTCTTACTCAGAATCGTGATGGTGTTGGATTATTTCACTGGTGGGGTTTAATATAGCATGTTATACTGTCTATCTTTTCAAGATTTCTGTAAGACTGTTGAACAGTTTAAAAAAAACAAAACTAGTGTTAGGATAATATAAAAGCAGATAGATGGCGCTATGTTTGATTCCTACAAAAATATCACCAGCTTTTTTTTCATTCTTAACTCTTTAAAGGATTCAAACGCAACTCAAATCTGTGCTGGACTTTAAAAAAAATGAAATTTCAGGACCAAATTTTTTCTCAGAGTATGTATGTGTTTGTTCCTTATAGCTGTAAATGAAAAGACTGTTTTTTCTCACCGATGCTTCATCCTCGTATTGTTTTTTTTTTCCTTGTAAATGTAATCGGATGCCATTTTATAAGTGGACGTATTTATACTGGCCAAACATTTTTGACTTTGTATTTCTTTGTCCTTTTTTGGTAGTTCTCGTTGTTACCCACACCATTTTTATGTCTCCTTCACTGAAGGGCTAGAGTTTTAACTTTTAATTTTTTTATATTTAAATGTAGACTTTTGACACTTTTAAAAACAAAAAGAGAAGAGAGATGAAAACGTTTGATTATTTTCTCAGTGTATTTTTGTAAAAAATATATAAAGGGGGTGTAAATCGGTGTAAATCGCTGTTTGGATTTCCTGATTTTAACAACAGGGCCGCTGGTTAGTATCTCACACGCGTGTGCGCGCTCACGCTCACTCACACTCTCACACACCCACGAATCAGCCCCTATTTTGTCCATGTTTACACTCCAATCTGCAGGCATCTTAAAGTGACAGCATCCCTCACCGCCCCCGCCGCTGCCCGCTCTGTAGCCTCCCGCCTCTCCGCGGAGGGGGCGGGTGAGGGCCCGGGGGAAGGGATTTACACTGTATGCTACCGTTTTGGGGAGCCACCTGTCCCCGGATGAAGTGAAGCAACTGGTGCATTTACACAGAAGGGATCCTGTACCTTTAACTTGTAAACCACATCTTTTGCACTTTTTTTCTAAGCAAAAACGTGCCGTTTAAACCACTGGATCTATCGAAATGCCGGTTTGAGTTCGCGACACTATGTACTGCGTTTTTCATTCTTGTATTTGACTATTTAATCCTTTCTATTTGTCGCTAAATATAATTGTTTTAGTCTCTTATGGCATGATGATAGCATATGTATTCAGGTTTATAGCTGTTGTGTTTAAGATGAAGAAAGTGAAAACATCTTTGTACATTTAAGTCTGTATTATAATAAGCAAAAAAGAAGATTGTGTGTTTATGTATGTTAATATAACATGACAGGCACTAGGACGTCTGCCTAATGAGGTGGTTCCGTTAAGGGTTTAACTTTTTTGGTTTTTTGGGTTTTTTTTTTTTTTTTTTTTTTTTTTGTTCTTTTTTTGGTCATCCATCCTGTGCAATATGCTGTGTAGATTTTTTTTTTTTTTTTTTTTTGTCTACGGTCACCCACAACACAACGTGGGGAAAGGAGAAAAAAAAAGAAAAAAAATCATGCCAGCTAACCATGTCAAGTTCACTGCCTGTCAGATTGTTGATATACCTTCTGTAAATAACTTCTTTTTTGTTTTGTTTGTTTTTCTTTTCTTTTTTTTTTTTTTTTTTCTTCGGGAAGGAAATAAAATCAGCTGGAACTGAACCCTAACACTGGGCTGCCCTTGTCATCATTGCTACGCCCCCAGCCCCCTCGGGGCAGGTGTGTTTTGTCTCTCCGGACGGCGGCGGCCGGCCCCGCCGGGAGGGGCCGGGGAGGGAGGAAGGGGCGGCCGTGTTGCCGTACCGCCCACCCGGGAAAGGGACCGGGGCCGGGGAGTGGCGGGGCGGGGAGCGCCTGTGCCGGTGAGAGCTGCGGGGCCCGGGCTCGGCGGCTTCAGGGCAAGGGGGTCCCAGTCTCCCCTCGCCTCCCGAGGCAGCTCGCCCTGGCGGACCGCGGGTTGAGATTATTTTCTCTTTAAAGAGATTCCCCCTCGCCTTATGTTTTGGTTTGTGCCCTGGCGGTTCGGGTGAGAACGGCCGGTGCGAGCGAGCGAGCGGCAGTGGGGCTCCACCGCCCACCCCCCCCATCCAAAATAGTTTCTCCGGGGCACTTTAATGAAGACTTTCTAAGGCAAAGCGTAAACAAAAATCCGGCCGTCAGCTGTAGGGATGCTTGAGGCTGGGGGCTCACGGGGAGGTCCTTGTCCCCTCCGCCCCGCTGGCCGCCAGACGAGGCCGAGGCCGGTGGCCCCGCTGGGTTTCGACGTCCCGGGTACTCGCCTGAATTCCCTTCCTGCCTACGAATATGCATAGGACCTCGAGCAGTGTTTTGTAAACCGATTAAAGCATCCCACTGACATAATGGTTTCACTTAGCTGTTAATTTACAGCTGGCTTTGAGCCACGAACTCTTTTTCCATGAAAAAGGAGCAGCAAGAGAAAAGAGCCGTGGTAGCGGACTGTTTCGCAAAGCTACCGGCGCAGGAGGTTAATATTTGCTCTGCCTTATCCCCGTGAATTCCTGGGTTGTATTTGCCTTGCAAAAAAACCCCATCAGCAGCTCCACGCCACTCATTGCATGGGACCTTTCCCGGTTACCCCCGCTTTGCATACAACGCCTTTCCTGTCCAGGGTCATTTGCAAATCCAATGTCTGTGCCGGTGGCCTCGCGTGTTCCCCGGAGCATCCCCGCCCGGCCCGGGCGGTGCGGTGGGGGCGGATAGGCAGCCACCAGAGGGGTACGCCCAGCCCCACCCGGCCGGGGCACCTTGCTGTGTCCAGGCGGTGTGGTTAGTGACTAACTTCCTCTTGTGTCTGGGCACTGGTTAAAATCAGCGGAGAAAACGGTCAGGGGTGGTGATGGGACAGGCGACAACATTCAGCTACAGCCACTGGCAAGAAACAGGCCTGGGACTGTGTCCCTCCCTTTGCCTGGCTCCGGCTCCAGGCCCCTTGGCCGTTGGCTACAGTTAACTTGAGGGGTTTTATGGTTTCCTGCCCTATGTGGTTTGTGTTCTCCATTATAATAAAGTCCAGTGCTGGCAAACAGCTTGTTTCTCTGGGGACTCTTTGGTGACACAAGTTGTTGTTTCCAGATAGCTTCAGGAAGTCAGGCTACACAACAGTTACATATGTGCATATATACATAAATGGCAAATATTTCTCTGTTCCTTGCTGCTTGCAGTAAGACAAGTCTCTCACTATAGGAAGTACCCAGAACAAAGCCTCACAAGGATATATCAACAAAGATACTCCCCCTCCTTTTTTTTTTTTTTTTTTTTTTGCTAATAGGCCATATTTCCACTGTAATTGCAATTGGTTTGGAATGTAAAGTAGTAGCCCTTTAGCAAAGGTGAAAGAAAGCATATTTACTGAAAGTATTTTATAATGAAGATCAATGTAAAAGAAAAGCAGATTTTAGGAATCACAACTGGTGTCAGACTGTAGGATCGCCTAACACTGGATCATCTCTTGGATATGGGCCCCAGTGGTGGATGGCTATGAAGATGTGTATTTCCACAGCATTGTGGAATCTCTGACTCGAGATTGCTGTAGCTGTCATTCCCTCCCACTGCTCTGCCACCATTGCCAGAACCTCTGCCAAAGCTGCTCTGAGAGGCCCCTGCCTTGCTCCTGGCAGGTGTAACCATGCTGCAGCACACAGGGCAAAGAAAAATGGCTCCTTACCTGCTGTGCCTTCACCCCAGTAAGTCAGCATTTTAGAGATTTCTACAGCCACACATGGTCATTGTCACCAGTGAATCCCACGGCACTAATTATTTATTTTGTCCTGCATAGCATTCCCTTCCTGCCTGTGGCCTCTGCAACTTCTTGTGGTAATGCTGAGGGAATTCATTTGTGTGCTGAGTGAAAAAAATTAACTTACTATTTCCATTTTAACTTCAGTGTAGATAATTTGGTTTATTCTTGTACTGTGACAATTTTGTCTCTTCATCCTTGCCAGGACACTGATTTTCCTAAATCTGCTGTTTCTCCATCAGTTTATCTCATAGTGCACAGAGAGATATAGAAAAAAATTGAAGATTTAAATGAAAAAAATCAGCATAATAGGCTGCATATCTCTGTTGCTAAAATTTATTTTTAATAGATCATGCTTCTTTGTTAATCATTAATTAACCTGCAAATTAGATGAAAACTGTTCACCTCAAGAGTGTATATATAATTTTCAGTAATCAGATCTGCTTCCCCTGTGTATAATTTCATTTCCTTCCCATCCTTGTGAAGCAGTGTGTGATGTGATTGCACACATAGAAAGTATTGTATTTTCTTTCTTTTCCAGCAGCAATGTAGGGTTCCCTGAGAGGCAGCAGTGCTGAACACATTTGCAAGCTTTGTGCTCCTGTGTTATACTGCCAGCAGAAATGGCCTGTCTGAGTGGAGAGGACAGGATGGAGCCAGAGGCCTCCCCAGTCTCTCTGCTAGCTGTTGTGACATACACACATCATACATGACACATGGGAGTGCAGAAGCTTCATGCTGGCCAGCGCCTTCTCTGCCATATCTGCCTCCACAAAAAAGTGGGAAAAGGAGCAGATTTGAGCTCAACCCTCCTCCCAAGGGCTCTTTTATTCTGCATGTTGTATCTAGTTATTTAATGTACCTATGAGGGTTAATTTTTTTCATGTAGAGTAACTCCATAAAGGTCTTTGTAAAGCTTTGAAGACATTAACAAGGTATTACAATGAGACCTCCTGGGTCTACACATGTTGTGATCATCTTAATATGCTAGAGTTCAAAAATTGTTCACTTCCTGCCATTTCAACCTCTCCAGGGCCCTCAAAGAAGCTTTAAACATCAGGTAGGATTTTTGTCACCAACATGAGGAAAATACATCTAGTTTTCTCTAAGATGGGTGTACCATGGCACAAAAGATGACTTAGTAATTTTCTGGTCAGTAACTGCTCTTTTGTGTGCACTGTACATAAACATTGCAAGGCAAGGAATAGCATTCACTGAATCTATAATAACCAACCTATAGAACACCAACAGAATTAAATCCCCTTGATAGGCATAACTCAAAACATGGCTAATACAGCGTCTTTGACCAGATTATACTAGTCTGAGTCCTATGCCTTTTTTTCCCAACCAGTACACTAACTCCTAGTATCCTTTCTCCCCGTGTTAGCTCCTCCATGTTCAGCAAACAAAGCTGAACACTCCTACTTGACAAAAGAACATAATGAGCCTCCAAATGGCTTGTGTTACATCTTTTCTTCTAAGTCCATTTATTTGAACCAATAGTGTTGAATAGTGCACCAGAACATTATGTCTTACCTCCTTCCCAGACCCCATTTTTCTCATGTTTAAGAATTTTTCTCCTTCCTTTGCAAAAGGCACATTGCATTTCTAGTAGAGTGAAAAGAATCTGATTTAAGATGTATCCAAGATGCACCCATCCTACTTTATCATCCTGAGTTTAGACCAAAGGTCTCAAATGAGGATATCTCTGCACACTGACTCAAAAATAGCACCAATCTGGGTACAAACCATGATTCTGTTTCTGAAAGCTAAATGAAAAAAGCTGGTATCTAGCTGAATAATTTAAAAGGCGCTTGCTCAGGCGCTTGAAGAAGTGAAATTGCTATGAAACTAGACAAGATCTGACTGTGTGATCTCAACACAATTCACTGAAACCTTTACACTCAGGTTCAAGTCTGACCACATCTCTCAAATTGTCACATTCTTGATGTGTCAGAGGAAACAGGACAGAGTGACCCTTTGCTGTAGCAGCCTGCCTGAAGTTTGTGACTGCATGTAGCTCTCGGTCTGTCCCTCTCAAAGTAGTGAGGCAAATACCCAAATCTTTCCAGGCTCCAGGAGCTGCTGAAGCCATAATTCCTGCCACAGTGAGATGGTTGCTAATGAGGGCCCATTGGCCAGGCATAAAGGGACTGCTGTGCTGATGGCAGTGAGTTAGACAGGACAGGGGGGGACCTGGTTACAGGCAAATGAAATGGCAGTTTGAAGGTGAGTCTGGGCATTTCTCCAGATTTTAACTACCAGAAACTGGACTGGTTTATTTCCATTCAGATATATACAACAAATTCAGGTATCTTCAGGCTCATCAGACCTTTTGCTAGAGACTGCTGTCATTCATAAATGTGGCATTTGATGTAAACATGATGCCATTGATTCAGATTTACTCAGGGCACCAAGAAAGGAAAAATAATTTATCATTATGTGGGGTAGTTCCTGTTTACATGTAAGTACTTATGTGCTCTAATTGTTTAAGGCCAAATTTTCAAGGAGGGGGTATATTTTCTGTAAATAAGAAAACAACACAACTATTTTCAAAAGAAAGAACTTGCATAGTTCCAGCTGTAGGGAAACGAGAAGTGCAGTGGATAAGACAGGCAGTTGGAAACAGGCATGTTCAGATTAATTCCTGGTCTTCCTGCAAACTTTGTCGAAGACTCAATGTAATTCAGAAAATCTTAGTAAGCTGCTTTCCTTTGGATTGGTTTAAATGTTTATTTGTGGTTTGTTTTTTGTTGTTTTTTTAACTAATAAATTTAGAAGGTTTCTAGGAAGCAGGGTAAAGGAGCAGTACAGGAATCTGTACATTCTTATTAAAAATAAGGAGAAGGAATACTGAGTATTTTTAAAATATTTGATTTTGTTCTCTTGTATCAGCTTTGAGGGAAAGAAAGCGTGTAAATGTTCTTTGAGCTCTCCTCACTTTTAGCATGAAGCCTTACCAATTGAGTCCTTTGCTTTCCTATCTTGAATTGAAAATGCATATTAGTGCTCTGGGGCTGTTTGCAAAAGGAGAGTCATAAATTCCAGCCCAGCTTATCTAAATGGTGTACTTCATGTAGTTCTAAACCACTGTATTATCACGGTGAAAGATACACACCATGAGTTAGACTTTGACTGATGCACTCAGTGATAATTACATAAAGGAAGCTTCCTAATTCCATTAACAAATTGTTCCAGGTTTAGATAGAAATGAAATCATAGTGTCTCCTCCTCTTCTATTGCATTATTATTGTTGTTATGTTGGTGCTCTTAATCCTAGATCAGCAGCTCATGGCCTGGATGCACTATTACAGGACAAAAAGAGAAGATCCACTTTAGATTGTTTATGATTTAAATGTAGGACAGAAAAGCAGCCATGGATATGAGGAGAAAACAAACTAATATTGCCATTTGGTTTGGCAGCACTGATGTCACTACAGAAGCAGCCTGAGTTAGCTGGGCTTTTATTTTTTGTAGATGTCACAGATGAAGACACGTATTAATGAGGGATTTAGAAGACAACACATATAAATTGGCACCTGTGAACAGGGACCTCTTCCAAAGTATTTGCCATGATAAGAGAAAATACAAAACATAGCAAGCAGACAGTTAAGAATTTGGGATCATGAGGTGAATGCGTCCAGCTCTTCACTGCTGCACAGGAACAATGAAATAGTTGATAAGCATGCGGTGGTGCTGGAAAGGACCCTGACATAAACTTACTTGTGGAAAAGGGCTCATGGCCAAAAGCACAAATCAGATTATCATGGTCTAGCCCATAGGCCATTCAAATGGTCATCAGAAAGTCTGGATGCATGGGAAGAAGAGGAGAACAATAGCAGGGACCCAAGGTGAGGTGAACTTCAAGAAAAGATTAGAAAAAAACAGTGCTGCTAAAGCATAGCCTGGGTATTAAAGGAGAAATATTTCTGCTGACTAGAAAGAAACTGGTATTTTAAGGGAGCAATTGAGAAAAAGGTAGGAGGAAGGCTTTAAGAGCCTAGTGGAGATAGAAAATTGTATCTTGGTTTAATTCTTGCAGAGCATATGAGCTGGGTATCCACAGGCAATGCTAGAGACAAAGGATAGTTTTTAATTTCTTGTGAGGTGAGGATATCTGCAAATCATTGTGTTAGCCAGTAGAACGTGGTTTCTACAGGTCCAAATCTTAGGAGAGCTCCTGCTACAATCTATTGGGCATGGCCTGGAGCGCATTCGCTTCATTCCTCTGGCCAGCCCTACCCAGAACTCTCACCCAGCCCTGATGAGTTCATTTAAGCTGAAGTCTGGGCCTCTGTCCTTTCTCGTAGGTATGTCCTTGTGCAAAACCTGTAGAAATGTAGTTGTCTCTTGATCTCAGCTTCCCTCTATAAAAATTACAGCTGAGTGGATGGATGGATGGATGGATGGATGGATGGATGGATGGATGGATGGATGGACGGATGGATGAAGTGAAGTGTATGACACTTCTTCAGGAAAGCAAGTTAAAAAGGCAAGTCCAAAGAGCCTATAACCACTCCCAGCTGGTGAAACGGGTTTTGGAAGCATTTGAGAGTTATGCTTGTGCTACTCTGAGTGACTGTGGCACTCAAGAGAGGATCTGGTGTCCTATGGCCTTACAGATGTGTTTCCTTGTAGCCTCCTTTGTTGGATGTTGGATGGTAAATGGCAAATCTAAAGCTTTTGTGGCTCTGCTTGCTACTGGCAGCTCTGTTGGTGATCTGAAACTCAGTTAAGTATAAAATTTTCCTGTAATGTTACGAAATATAGGAATATTTTGCAGAAATGGGAAAAAACTATTACTTAAAATATAAAATTCCCATTTAATATTACTTCTTGATAAATAAAGTTGTGCCATTGGTATGATTAAGTGTAGTTAATACTCTTCTTGTCAGAAATGAATTATGAACTTGTAGAGCAAAGTGTACTCATAAGGAAATATCCACATGTGCACATTTTAAAATATTTTTTTCATCAGGGGCTCTGAGAACAACAATAATGACAAACAAAATGGGCTGGTTTCACATCAAGGGGATAGATTTAGATCAAAGCCATTTAAATTGCCGATTTTAATCATGATTTAAATTGTCAAGTTGGAAACCTTGATTTAAATAATTGATTTTCATCTTGTTTTGCATTTGTGCTTCCTAAGTATTTTTCTAAATAAGGACTGATTCTCATTGGCTGTCGCAATTCATCTTTTCCTTTTGCTAACCATTAGGCTTAACTACATACTACGTCTGCATATATTTAAGTAGTTTAACATATATTTATGCAGATTCTTAATTTATACACTTTTATCATACTAGAAAAAATATTAATTTATATTTTCTGAATTTTCTAAATTATATTTATTTTTTTCTCATGCATTCATTCAAACTGTATTTGGTTGGTAATTAGACTTTCATTAAAAATACATAAAATCTGGAGGGGAAGGGGGATGTTAGCTAGAATATACTGGGTGGCTAAAAAGTAGTTTTGTTAGAATGTGTTCCCATTAAAAAACAAGGTCTATATCTGTTGTGCCCTTCAGACCTGTAGCTCTGATAAGTTATTTTAGCAGGGCATTAGTTTCAGTGGTACCAGCTGGGAAGGGCTGCATTTCTAGAACCTTCACATACCTCTTTAAGAGTGCAGAGATGCTGTGTTGCAGCTGAGGTCCGTACCAGGAGAAAGAGGAGTAAACCACTAAGGACAGGAGCTCCTACAAGGTCCATGGTTACTTTTCCAGCCAAGCTGGTGCCAGCGGAGAGATAAGGTCACCAGCCATCTTGAGCCGCCAGGACAAGGACAAATAATTCTGGTTTAGAGCTTGCTTGGAGGCAGCTTGTGACAGTGGTTTTTACAAAAGTGAGTCATTTATACCACCTCATCCTTTTGGACCTTAATGCCAAAGTGCTTCTGCAGAGTGTGTCCTAACTGGCTGTTAGATTGGCTGCATAATCTGTGGCTGGTGAGCTGAACTGTCACTGTGTCTTCCAATATTTAGAGATGGATTTCGGTGTCTTGTAATGTGTCCTAGTGTGATAGAATAGGAAAAAAATGGACCACTCTACTTTCAATCCCTGTTGTTTAATTTGTGTATCTTGTACTTTCCTGGAGGACCTGTTTTTTTGGAGAATGGTCTTGATTTGTTTTGCTGGGAAGTATAAGTTATTTAAATTTTGACACTCAACAAAGCATTTATATTTATTAATTGGCAAAAATGCAGCCAAGTCTTGTGACAGTTCATTTTTTTAAGATTTAAATACGTAGATGGTGTTTTTAATATTCTTTTATAGAGAGTGTATAGAGTAATGGGGAAGACTGTTTTTCCTTTGCTAAATGTGGTGTCTTGAATATATTGATTTTATAAACTAGATAGTAAAAATATATATATATATATTTTTAATCTTTCATCCGGATGACAAAAGATTACTAGTGAGTGTGGACTGGTTAATCATTGTCTGTTCCTTCAGGTAGTGAAGCTACTGTGCCCATAGGAAACTTTGAGTGAAACTATTTGAAAGGTCTATATGACCCTCAGTGCCACCCTCATTTTTAAATGCAATAAAACTGAACACTGAATATATTCCAAAACATGGAAGATGTATACAAAGTGGATCCTCTGAATTATAAAAGAACAAACTTAAATAATATTTGGTTGAAGCTTTCCTTAAAATTAACCTTCTAAATCTCTTGGTCGTCTTAAACTTCTTGACCAAGGTTGTTTCAGGTATGAATAAGGTAACAAACTGCCAGAAACTTTTTTTTTTTTTTTTTTTTTTTTAACTTAACCTCTAACTCTTGATTTCTGCTTAAGTCTGACTTTTTTCCTATTAAAATTTTTGATGTGACAATCAAACCTAGGAAATGTAACAAAGTGCTAATTAAGTCCTGTTTAATCTGAGTCTCATCTGGCCATGCATGCTCATAATGTTTCTCAGGTTTAAAGGCACTAAGCACTTAAAACAGCCAACTGTGCTAATTGAAATTAATGGGCTATTAATTCAGCCCTTGCAGAACAAGCTACTCATCTCACATATTTGTGTTAGCATTTCTGTCATTGTGATTCCAAGTGTTTGGTAGTGCCTTGTCTCTGTAAAGGCAGGGAATATAATGCCTGAGCCTTCAATCTTAAATGTGTAGCAAATTAAAAAAAGACACGTAGAAAACAACCTCAGAAAACAAAACAAAATTACACTTTATATGGCGATGAAAATGATGTTAATGAGATTGTCCTTATGTGTCATAGCCATGACTAAGTCATAAATATGAGGATGGTAATTTTTTGTTTAACAATACTTTGTAGAGGAATAAATATAGTCCCTTCAAAACATCCCTTTCCTCTGATCCTCAAGCAGCTACTCTTGGAAATTTTCTTGCCTTTTCGCCAAAGATCTTGATTTCTCTACAGCCCTCTGTATCTTTATGTGAGACACCTCAGAGCTCTCAGTAACAGTGTTTCTCTTCCTCTCACTTTCTTTAGTTCAAAGTTGTTCCCAAATATTTCTCTGCAACAAATTAACATACCCAATGGGTATGAGTTATAGGGATAGAATCTCACAAGATCTTCTGCACAAGTGGAATATAAATTCCTTTAATGTGTACAATTCCTAATTTCCTAATCAAAATTAGGAAATGTTTAAAATTCTGAGAGTGCTGTGATCATAGGTTGAGTTTTGATTAACAGCTGATAAACAGTTCTCTAAGGTTTCCTGCCATATATAATAACATGGGAGATGAAAGAGGATATAAGTTGCTTTAGGCCTTGTCCATTTTACTGGATGTCATATCAGAGATTATATTTAATTTCATCCTTTGTGCAAAGAATTTTTTAATAAAGTAGCCATTCAGATTAAAGGAGAGATTAATATATTATTTATAGTAATAAGTGTTGAATTGGATAATGTGATAATGTGTTACCTCTGATGCTATCACAGAAATTACTTTGATCAAATACTTCTTGTTTTTGTTCAATGGAATATATGTCCTAGAAGCTGCATTCCAAAAATAAAGAAATAAAGGGGTTTGAACTATTTAAATAGATTATAATGAGAAGTAAGCAAAATAATGTTGCCCTTAATTAAGAAGGGAGACTACTTTTAGTTCAGCTGTAGGTTTTGTTGAATAAGTGAAAAAATGCAAATTGCACCTACACCCAAACTGAACATTTGGTAGCAAAGGCAACAGTGGAGAGAGACGACAGAAACCCCACAAGGCAATGAAATTTTGTGTTCTATCCTTGTCATTTTATGCTGGATTGAAGCTGGGTTTGAGTTGACCATAGGTTTTCAAAATGGCATAAATTATTAATAAGTATCCTAATCCCCCACTCCTGAGGGCAAACAGCTTTGCCTGACAAAGGCTATGCAGGCTCAGGAGGAGCAAGAAGTGATCCCCACTGCAGCTCTGTCTTGTCGTTCCTGCATAGCTAAAGGCCTTTTGTGCTCTATTTGTTCTATTCTGCACTTCAGCTGAAACACCATGAGACCCAAAAAACACTTAAATAGCAGCACCAGAGATGAAAAAATGAAGATTGGCTCACTTTTTAATTAGCTAGCTTTGCCTTATCGTCCCCAATGCAGCCTAGGATTGCGAAAACATGCCTTGGTGTTTCAGGTTGGTTTTAATATTTGATACTTTTCTAAAGAGAACATCCAAAGTATTATTTTATGAAATTTGATGCAATGTGCGCTGAACTCAAGAATAAAAGGCACCAGTGCTTTAAATCTGTTTTGAATTATGCCCATAGTGGGACCTGAAGTAACTTTCTAGTCAAGCATTCCTCTTCCAAAATAATTCTCCTTCTGAACTTTCTACTTTGTTCCATAGGGCTTGTTTATGTTGGGACTTGTATATGTTCTGATTTTAAAGGTACTTTTTGTCAGTAGCAGCTAAGACAATTCTCTTTCTTCACCAACGGCTGGAAAACTGAGGAATAATTTAGTACAAGAAGAACCTCCTGCAGGACTTGCAGGATGCAGTATAAACCACATGACAGTTCCAGCTGGGGCTGTGTGACTCAGCAGGGAAGAGGGTGAGGTAAACTAGATTAGGCTTGGAAGTGCAGGAGTGTTCAGAAAGGGAATTTTTTTTTTTTTTTTTTTTAAATAAATCCAGCTGCACACCGATGTAGGTGCCTCTTCCAGACAGGAGCAGGTCACAATCCCATGACTCCAAGAATCCTTGTCATTACCTTTCAAAACCCAGATACGTGTTGTAACACATTCCAGAATGTTATCCTGCCATAACACCCAGTTTCTGGCAGCTGGTCAGCTCTGTGCACCCATGCACAGAATTAATCTGGATTGTGGCCACACTGGTAGGTAGCAGTGCCAGGACTAGCCTGCAGGTTGGGGACATCCTGCAGCATGAGTGTGCTGGTGTTCACAGGCTGTGAGTGGCCACCATTGTCCCTTCTCCTGCAAGGTCACCTGCCTTTCCCGGGAGTGAAGGAGCCGTGTGGGCTCGCATAGGCTGTGTGAGCAGGGAGCCAGGTGCTCCCTGTTCTCCTTCTGCACAGGCTTCACAATGGGCACGGTGTGGTGGGCAAGACATGGAAGTGAGCCCTCTCTAATGCAGAAAGTCTTGAATAATCAGTCCTGACTGCCAGAAAGGGTGGGAATGATGGGTTATCAATAAATCCCATTTCTCTGCTTTGTGCTCAGAGTGCCCTTCCAAGAGGGTAGGTACTGTCCTCTAGGCACCAGCAGCTTTTCCCCGTGGGAGAGAATTGCCTAAGGCAAATTAATCGCATTGCTTCATGCTACTCTTTTATCCCCTCTCTGTAGTTCTCTTTCTGATTTTGGAGAGAATTTAAGAAGTTTGTGTTGTTTGGACTGCAGTTACATCTAAATGCTTCTCTGCCTTGTAAGTGCTGATAATTTTCTTATGTGTTTGGGGGTGTGGGTGTGTGTGTATGTGTGTATACAATGTTTTATATACAGAGATCAGCACAGGCCTGGCTAAGAATCTAGTTTGTCTACAGTTTATTTGCTATCTGTCATGCCACTGGGTGTTTAGTCTTATGGTGTAAAATGTTTCCTGCTTCTAGAAAGCCATGCTGTCTGTGCTCACTTCAAAGGGCATTTCCCTCTTCAGATATTCATATTTATTTACAATTAAAAATCAAGAATATTTTAAAATGTTTAATATTTAAAAATGTTATGAGATTAGAACATTCTTTCTTTGATGATAGAACAAGGAAAGTATCATTTTTCACACTGATTTTAACTTCAGGATTTTTGTATTTCTTGGAATTCCTTATTAGAATAATAACTTGATTTTTACTGGGCATATAAATATAATATTTATGTAATTGTCAGAAAGAAATGCAGGAAACAAATGATGTAACTAGACACTTTCTAAATTTTAAAAGTCTGATGATCATATGATGGTTGGAAGCTCAGCATCAGTAGTTTAATAATGACTGCAGCCTCTGGTTGTGACTAGCTGTCAGTATGATTTCCATGAATTTCAATTTTTCACAGATATTTGTTCATTTTATATGATTAGATATACTGATCTAAACTTCACACATGTAGCTGTCTAAAAAAGCTTTTTAATTTTTTTTTTCTGAATCCTGAGGTTTCCCTGCAATTCATAGTCTGAATTTGCAGAATTTTTTTTCCTGGAGTGTAACTTTGAGCTTCTTTTTTTCAATGAAGATTAGAGAAATTGGGTTCCACTGCTCTTTTATTTTATGTTTTTAATTGTCTGCGGCAATGGAAGTGCAGACCTTATGGACTGGTTTTTTTTCATGTGATGGTAGATGATTTAAGAGGAAAGGAAATTTCCCAGAAATCATTCCAGTGCTTTTAAACTGACCTTTTCAGTAGAGTGTGTCTACATGAAACAAACCACCACATGAAATACTCCCACTGTTTTTGGTATCTGCATCCAGGTGTTTCTGATAGATGCCTTAGAATATAAAATCTGTGTATTCAGCAATCAGTAAAGCTGATAAACTGCCAAAGCTGCTCTCACATGCACATCACATACATAGGTGACTTAGTGAATGAATAATGCAAACCAGAGGTTTCTAGAGATTTCACTCTAGAAAGGAGGAATGAGGCTCCCTATCAATATCTAAGGCTTGACTCTTCTTCATCTCAGATCTTTCGTGAGCGTTTATATCTGTGTAAAGTAATCTTAAGAATTAAAAAAAAAAAAACCTGCTCCACTGGAATTTACATGGCTCAGGAGGCTCATAATAGGATCAGTGTCTTTACTTCAGGTCACTGATTTAAATCCCAGTTAGAAATAGCCAGAAGTCATTACAATCTGATGGCCAGTTGGTGACCTATGAAATGAACTGGTGATGAGAGCCACCAGTTGCCACCAAGATGTGGTTATATGTCACACCAGTGAATCAAATTCAGTATCCTGCAATTATGGAAACCAGATTTTTTATTTTTCCTAAGGAATATCTAATTTCTCACTGGCCAGCCTGTACTAAACAGTGTGCAGTTGAGTTTTATCCATTAATAGGAGATTTTCTTAGAATTACAGTCTTGGTAGCTGATCCTTTAAATCTATAGAGACAACCAGCTGCAGCCTTTAGGTAGTAATTTCTCCACTGCCTGGATTTTATCTAGAAAATATTTGCCTCTTTTTATGCATATGGTGATTTTCTCCAGGCTTTTCCTGTCATCACCAAGGATAAGGATCTCCTTATCCTCCCCCATACTTTGCTTCACTTTGTAAAAATAAAATATATTTTAAAAAATTGATTGCTGACCCTGTGAATGTATTATTAAAAATAGTTATGTATAGTTGGAATCTAATATAAAATACCAATTGCACCCCATAAGTTACTCCTTGTCTGTGCAGACAGAACCTGGAAACATAGTGTGTTCATATGTAATAAATACAGAATTTGTAATTGGAATTTACAGGCAGAGGTTACTGACAGATTATACATCCCTCAAATCTGATTCCAAACAGTTGCATATTATCAATTACATTTTCCTTTCATGACACCTCTGGCATTGTGTGAAGCACAAATTTGAAAGGATTAGGCTTATTTGAGCTTTATTATTTTTTCATTTGTTACATTATCTTAAAAATGACAGGTCAGAAAAAATATGGAGGGAGAAAAGAGGCTGGGGATAAGTTTTGATGTTTCAAGCTGTTGTGTTTGGAACTCACCATAGAACTTAACTGAAACATCCAAAATTACATCTTTCATGTATTAGTCAGACATGAACTCACTTGTGTGGGAGATTGCATGAGTGGGGCTGGAGAAAGCACTAGCCTCATATTGTGTTTGTGTTTGCCTGTGGGTAGACATCATCAATACTGGTGTCAATGACATTTTTTTCAGTCATTCCACTGACAGCTGGATTGAATCTCTACTTAGAAATCATAGGTTTAAGCAAAATGATCTCCTGTTTTATGAATATTGACAAATATACACTCAGCTTTTCTGAGGCAGCACAAGCAGTCTCTCATTGAGACTGCATATATTATATCTTCTTATTCATGGAATACAGAAATAAATTCAACACTGTTATTGCATGTATTTCATTCATACCAAGTATCCTTTATCAAGACTGGGACACTTCCAGATACTGGCTTTCAGTGTGAAGTTTGTATTTTAGTTCTTATTAAAACAAGGATATGCTTTGAAAAAATGTTAGCAGGGTAGTGCACTGGGTTTGCACAGCCAGACTTCAGTACTGAGGCAGAGGCTAAAGGGATGTCTTCTGTGAGAAGCTGCCAGAAGTTTTCTCTATGTCCAGCAGAGCCAATGCCAGCCAGCTCCAGGACAGACCCACTGCTGGCCAAGGCTGGTCCAATCAGGAATGGAGTGACACCTCTGTGACAACATATTTTAGAAGAAAAACAAGTTATTGTGCAGATGTAATTGTGGCCAAGAAGAGCAGAGTGAGAATATGTGAGAGGAGTGACTCCATAGACAACAAAGTCACTGAAGAAGGAGGGGGAGGAGGTGCTCCAGGTACTGGAGTTGAGATTTCTCTGCAATCCCTGGTGCAGACCATGGTGAAGCAGCTGTCCTTCTGCAACCCATGAGGTCCATGGGGATGCAGAGATCCACGTGCAGCCCATGGAAGAGACCCACGCCAGGGCATGTGGATGCGTGGGAGGAGGCTGGGACCCTGTGGCTGGCTTGTGGTTGAGCAGGGACCTACAAACCTGTAGAGAGAGAAACCATACCACAGTAGGTTTCCTGGTAGGACTTTTAACCCTGTGGGGGACCCATGCTGGAGCAGGCTGTGCTTGAAGGACTGTACCCCATGGAAGAGTGACCCATGTTGCAGCAGTTCATGGAAAACCATTGCTTGTGAGATGGAGAACTGAGGTATCCCATGTTGGAGCAGGGGAAGGAGTCTTCTCCCTGAGCCACAGGAAATACAACACATGAACTGATCATAACCCCCATTCCATGTCTCCTTGCACCACTGGAGTAGGAGGTAAATCTTGGGAAGGAGGGACTGTGGGGGGAAGGTGTTTTTAAGATTTATTTTACTTCTCATTATCCTGCTCTGATTTTGTTAGCAATAAATTCAATTAATATCCCAAATTTGCCTTAATGCTTTTTAGCTCATGATCTCTCCTGGGCCTTGCCTCAATATGTGAAGCCTTAATTATATTTTCTTTCCCCTGTCCAGTTGTGGAGGAGAATGATAGAGCAGCTTTGATGGGTGCCTGGTGTCCAACCAGGGTCAACCCATTACAGTGATTTTGGTGCCAAAACCCAAGTTCATGAAGGTTTTGAAATAAGGATAGTAACAGGGAGAAATAACAGGCAAAAGAAGTACTGAACAATGTTAGAGACTGGAATAATCATGACGAGTTTTTGTTGTAATTGTGGTGAAGGGACAAGGGATGGGTTTTGTGTAAATTGTTTTTGTGATGATGTTATTTTGTTCTTTGTGTAGGGGATTTTTGTTTTGTTTTATTTGCTTGGTTTTGTTGCTGTGAGTGGAGACTGTGATGAATGTGGATTTTAATGATAGTTCTTAAATATGTGAAATACAGAAGTGATGGGTGGAAGCTGGTAAATTATTTGTGTAAATAGTGACAAAAGAGAAATAAAGTGATAAATAAGACTGAATACCTACCCTTTAGGAATATGGATCTACTACGGAAAGTATTCTGTATTAGTCAAAGGCACTAATTTTTAATAACTCACAAATACCATAGGGTTGTAACTTTCCACATGAGGTTTTATTTGAAAAATTTGAAATCAGTGACAGTGTTGAGACTGATAACTGTATTAACCTAAAGGATCAAAAAGGCAATTATAGAGGTTATAGGCAAAGGAACAAAGAACAGTCATAGAGGTCACAGGCAAATGGAAAACCAGACAGTTAGTTTATCTCATGCCTATATTTACTATGCTGGTTTTACCAGAGCGATATAGTATTTCTTAGATGACCTTGATGTTTTTTGCAAAAACAAATTATATTCCATCACCCTGCAGAATAGCAGGTCTATGTCCACATTTTTGCTTATTTGTACTTATTTTTGCACATTTGTACTTATTTCTGTGTGGAAAGGGTCAAACTCATAAGACCTAAAGATACAGTAGGTCAGTACTTACACATACCAAAATCACAGCAGGGTTGGTTTGCGGGATCTGTGGCAGGAGAACGTGGCACTCTGCAGGGTAAACAAGCCTGGTTTTACTGGTGTGAGTGGAACTGCAGTGCAGTCTTGTGGTGGCCTGGCCAGCCTCGTGTTTGGAGGAGGCTTTGCCTACTTGCATGGCCTCTGACAGGATAGTGGAATCTGTCCTTCATCCCCTTCCCTTTCTTCAGCTTTTCACTTGCTCACTCCTTCATCTGGCTCTTTCCAGCTGTTCCCAAAAGCAGCAGACCCCGCTGGCTGCACAAGCTTCCCGTGACCTGGTCCTTTGTGGCACTGAGAATGTCCAGAGCCAGGAGAAAAGGAGCAGCTTTGCACTCTCTGGGCTGGTTCTTTCTCCTGTCCCTTTGTGCCTGTGGGGGAAGTGTGTGCTGTCGCATAGACTTTTTTTTTTTTTTTTTTTTTTTTTGAGGGCTGCAGATGGTGTAACCGCACCCACATGAAGCGGAAACACTTTTTTTTTTTTAGGACTGGCTATGGTTGTGGAGATGGGGAAGTCCCAAATTAGATTTTGTGCTGGCCACAAAAACCTCTGTCTGTGTAACTATCTGGCCATATTATGAAGGCACAAAGATATATTATTAAGCTACAATCAGGTTTTTCATATGAAAACAAGGTGCGCAAAGCCCTCTTAAAGAAGGCCAAGATTGTAAATAGGATTAAAATCTTTTTCCTGGCATTGTCCTGTATATTTGCTATATGAGGGAATTTGGAACAAGGATTTTGTAGTTTCTCTGCTTCTCAAATATTCAGGTGACTGCTCAAGAAGTTTTATGAACCAGAGTTCATATTGACAATAATTCTAGTTCATATCTGACAATAATTTGTCAATATTGTGAGGTGATTTCTTAAATCACAAAATGGTGAGCTAGAAAGGCTGACATTTTTACTACAAACCAAAGATGAAGACAATGAAATAAATCAGCTGAAAAACTAGAAATGACGTGAACATTGTCTGGGGGTGGGAAGAATGGATATTAACAAACACTATATTCAAAGTGTTAGGCTCAAACATTCAAAACAAATTGCCATATTTTTCTTAAAATTTTGAAGGTGAAGGTATATATACATTAGATAATCTCTATACAGTATCTAATTTTGCAGCTATATTGAAACTTAATATGTGTCAAACAAATCAAAATGTTCAGGAAGGAATAAGTCCAAGTTAATTTTTTAAAACTTTCAGGTTGAAGAAGGTAAGGATGAAAAAGAGCTCCCCAAACTTAGTCTTACTTTGATGAAAATAATTTATTTTATTAGTACATATATAGAGTAAACAGCAGCCAGATAACAGAAATGTGATGGTTTTGACCTTTTCTATTAAGAATGGTATAAAATGGACCTGTTAATTTGTTCAACTTACTATGGAGATTTCATTCTTCATAATAAAAATTTTCAATTGTGAGGAATAGAAACTGCACTAGCAATCATCATATATGAACATACTGCTAAACTAAACACTTTTTTGAATTTGCTTGGGAATTATCTGTTTCTCTAGGGACTCTTATACAATATCTATTTGTAAAACCATAGGCTCAGGAGGAAAAAGTGAAAGAAACAGTTAGAATGGAGTCAGGTCTGTGCCTGATTATTGATTTGCCAAATAAAAAGGGTGGGTTTGGACAAAAAAAACCCAACACCCCCCATCCCCCCAAAATCCCAACAAAATAAGATATAAATAGAGGTGACAAAGAGGCTCTGGTGTATGTATCAAAAAAAAAAAAAAAAAAAAAAAAAAAAAAAGAGTTATGTTTATGGGGTCTACAAGCTAAGACTTGGCTTGATCAAAATGGAGACTTGGTGGAAAAGAAGACCAGAGAAATTTCACTACCCTTTTTCTGTCTTAGGAGAAAACGCTAGGAAAATACAGCTGGTTGCAAATCAGTTACAAATTGTATTTTCTTTCTCCAGAGTGCAGATATTATGAAGAACCTTTTGGTGATTTTAAAAAAGAGATGGAAAGCTCATGGTTTTCTACCCTTTTGGAACAATATAGTTTGGCTTAGGTTTTTGTTTTTGTTTTGAGTTCTTCCTTCTCCCCCAAAAAGTAACATTCTATGAATTTGCTGGGTCTGTGTCTACAGAGAAGAATATATTAATGCCAAAACAATTCTTTAATTTGCAGGTTTGTCTTTCTTGGTCTTTAAATTCACAGGAGTGGATTGACCTATTGATTGGATTCACACTTGTACAAAAGACAGTAGTGATGAAATCAGCCTCTGCATATAGAAAAATAAAATGAGAAGCAAAAAAAATTGCTAGGAGGTCAGCAGACCCTCTGCTTTTATCCCCTAAAAGACCACATTTTGCTGATCATCTACTGTACTGCTCATCTTCTTACACATGTCAGCATCCAGAAGCTCACAGTCAAGTCAGAATTTTCAGGTGCTCCTGGAGGATGAGTGGTAGCTCACTTCTGAGCAAAGGAGGGTTAAGCAACACTGAACTTTTTGTGCAGTTTTTTCTTCTCACAGAGAAAGCAAAGACAGTTACTGTAGTTGATGTATGCTAACATTTCTATGAGTTCTGTGAGTTTAATACTGATCTATTAAAGTAGAAAGAACTGAAACCAGCCCTCCTCTTCTGGGGCACTCTGTGGTAATGGGAATGAGACATGATCATCACCCAGCTCCCTGCTGCAGGCTGGACTGCTCTTCATTTTGATCTGCATGATAGGTGCTTGCAGCAGCTACACAAAATGGAGGTCTTGGGGGTTCCAGTCTTCACATCACTGTTGTGGCACTGATTTGTGCTTCTAAATGGCCATTGCCCCTAGTGTGGCAACCAAATATTGAATGAGTATTACAGCCCCAGAAGCCCACTCAGCTGGCAAACTTCAAGCAATTGCATGTTTTCTTGGTAAATGTAATAGAACCTCAAAAAGTTAATGTAAGTAATCCTTCAAAGAGATTAAAACAATCCTGTAAGTACATTATCTCTGCAGGAAGGTTTCCTGTCCTGTGCAGCCAGTCCTGCTTTCAGGCCCTCCCCCATTTATAAAATTAGCTGTACACAAATTTAATGTAGCAGCGAGACATAAAATAAATTTTAAAAGTAACTAGAAACTAAAGCCAAACAAATTTTGATTTAAAATGAAGTCCGGCCCTTTTTTTGTTGTTGTTGTTGTTTTCTTTCTTTCTTTTTTTTTTTTTTTTTATAGCTAGGGTTTATAGTTGGCTTTGTTCTTAAGAAAAGTTGTTGACTGTGTGTCACACAATGTTTTAGCAAAATGGAACACCTTTCTGGAATATGGACAACCAGGATAAAAATGGAAGAAACTGGATTACGTTTTCTGTCCAGTTTGCCAAGGAAAAAGGTTTGACCTTTTATATGATATGAACTTTTGTGATATTAAAAGTCCTGAAATTGTGTCTAGAGTTAATTTTGATGAAGCCTTTCCTTGAGGAGACTTCAGAAGCAGAGTAAAAGTCATATGGAGACAGAAAGAAATCAGATGGAAGAATGAAGAAAAATGTGGCTATGCAGTGTGGGAATCAAGGATTTAAAACCTAAAACCCAGGTAGTATGGGTCAGTTGTTCCTTTTATTTGACAGCCAGAAAAGAATAGGTCACTGCCATTTGGAAATGTTTAAATATTGTCACTCTATGGGAAATTTCTTCACTCTTGTGACTTTCTTGAAGCCAGATCAGTCAGGGTGTGGAGCTGTCACTAGATATGTGTTCCAACCCATCCTACATCCACAGTGAAATTTAAATACAAAGACAAAAAAGGAATTAAAGATAAAGGAACAGTGCTTTAGAATCATTATTCTTATCCTTATTTCTCCTTGAGTGTAATCCATTGACAGGTTTTCCACTATTTTTTAAGGGGTGAATGTCAGGCAAAATGGAGTATTGTAGTCTGTGTCTTTCTGTTTGCCCCTTTTTCATATTGGCACACCACTGGCAATCAATTCCCATAATTTCCATGGCATTCCAGGATTTATTAAACTGAACATCACTGTGACATAAAGTACCAAGTACTTTCTGATGTTAGGGTGCAAGGCATCTGTGGATAAGGATTGCATGTTTATTGGAGATAGATGCTGCCCAAAGACCAAAAAATAGGTTATTTTCTGTGTGCAATATTTATCTTCCCGCTTTACAGAACACAGGTATCATAAGTAGAATATTTTGTCTCATAAATAGAATTGAAAGGCCTATGAACATTATTAGGAGATGCTTCATTCCCCACTTACTGTAAAATTATTTTAATTTCATCCATTCAAGATGTGGATTTTTATGTAATGTTTTACCTTACACTTTTCCAAGTAGTGTTCTACGTTACATAATTTCTACTTCATGTTAATTATCATAAACTGCTCCTTTTTTTATTGCCTCTTATGTATTCCTTTTTACTACTTAATGCTTCTCTTTACCTGCCCAATGAACCACGAGGGAATTTCAGTGAAATTTTACTGTCTCGATGGCAGATGGCCACTTACCCATCAAATAAGCCCTTCTATAAGACACAAAAGTTTTTATTGAAATGTTTCTGACATTTTTGTACTTTCAAATAAATTTTCTATTTTTCTCATCCTTACTCAGTCAGCTCTTTGCAAGATATTTTCAATGGTGACTCTCCTCTCTTTATGTGTATTGAATATGATCCATGATTATGGGACCTTAGGCAACTGGTGACCTCTGATCCAATGATTAGTAACCTTTATCACTCATAATGGAAAAATAAGGTAGACACATACTTTGTTTAAATAGCACCAGTACCAGAGAGTTACAATGTATATGATTATATCTTTTTAGAAGCTTTTGGCCTCCTGCTTCTAAGGGAAGAAAAGAAAGGCACCTGGATGATCGTATTGACCTGCCCCACAAACTCCGACTCAGCTGGCAGACCATGGGGCAAGTCAACATCTTCACAAATTCTCAACAAGTTATACCTTTATGCAACATGTCATTGATGTCTGCCAAAGCCAAAATACCATGACACAAGGAGCTGCCTGTACAATTTGTGTTTTTCCAAAGAAAGCCACCAAGAGCAGCCCTTTGTAAGATGTTTGCTGGTTGTGCCACAATGCACAACCAGCAAACAACAGGACAGTGTTCCACTGTCCAGCCAATGATGATCTGGGAATCATCTGGGAAAGAAACACAGCAAATATATATATATATATATATATATATATATATATATATATATATACACATATATATATGTGTGTGTGTGTGTGTGTGTGTGTGTGTTAGCAGAAGAATACATGTTTGCTGGACTTCACTGTGCCCTGCTAAGAGAATGTATGTGAAAACCAGAGAAAATAGGGGTGGAAGTAAGGAAAGGCACAGTCAACATTCCGCTTCCGTCATAAAACCAAAATATTAAGGAAACAAAAGTGTAGAGGTGGAAAGAGAAACATGAACAAAACAACCATGGAAATAGTGTAGATGGAGAGAATAAAAATCTGTGAAAAGTCAGAAATGGATGGAAGGGAAAAACAGCATAGAAAATAATTTAAGAGGAAATTTTAAAAGTGTTATGATACTTGCTCTAGAGCACTCAATGCAGAAGAGCTGAAGAAGGTGAATTGTAAAGAATGACTACAGGGCTGCACTTCTCATGCCAGGCATTACACTATATGTATTATCATTTCACTACAGAAATCTGTAACAAAAAACAACAGCAATGTACATTGCAGCAGAATGTAGGAAGAAAATGCTTGAGAGCAACATAAATCACAGGCAGCAGTGGAAGAGCTGGGGGCAGTTTCTCTGGGGCACGAGGGTAAAAAAGTTGATTCTGAGTAGGGAGTTGCAAAATGTTTTAAAGAACAAAATATTGAGGCTGACATCATTCTGTAGGAAGAAATGGTTTGAATAAGTCTCAAAGCTAGGGAAGATTGGGAGGGGGAAAGGAGATGGAAGAAGGACAATTTAGGGGTTGTTGGCATGAAATGAACATGAACTGAAGGAAAACAGGAGGAGTTATTAGGTGAGCAGGGACTGTAGAAATTGTCAACAGGATAATGTAACCAAAGGCTAAATAGTGTGCCCCTTCTTCCTTCAAAAAAAAATTCCGCATCTCAAGATCATCTTCTGTTATCTGGCTTTGAAAAACTAGCCCTACCATATTGGGTGTGGGCTGCTATTAACTACCATTTCCTAGTAACTTTTTCAAGGTTCCGCTTGCTTCTAAGGCAAAAAAACCAAACCAAACAAACAAACAAAAAAAATCTCCCAACCGAATCAACACAAAAACAAACCAAAAAGAGAAAATAAAATAAAGTAAACAGCACTGGGGACATCCTTCAGGCCTGGTAGGCAAGGTCCTGCGGGCTGGAGCCTGTGGCACCCGTGTCCACTGTGCACAGGGAGTACACAAACTCACAAGACCGCCGCACGTGCTGTGGACGCCCACGTACCCTCCACGCCGCCCTGCCACGGGCACACCCTCGGACAGACAATGAGCAGCGGGTCCGCGTCGTGGCCCCCCCACATGGCGACACCTCCCGGCAGCGCTCCCGCCCTGCCGGTAGCCCCGGGCCCGCTGCCCCGACGTGGGGGTCCCGCTCCGGGCGCACCGCCGCGCTTCCCCGTCCTTCCCGATCGCGGGGCCGGCTCACTGGGATGCTAGGTGGGCACCAAAAAGTTAGGGACAGCGGGGCAGGCGGGGCGGGGGCGGCAGTGCCGCTTTTGTTTAACGCCGGGGAGCGGACCCTTGGCGGGGCTAGCCGGGTGATTGCGTCCCGGTCCCCAGCATGAGCCTGTCCCACGGCCCCGCCGTCGCCACAGGGCCAGGGGGTGGGAAGGAGGAGGAGGACTGAGGCGGAAGGTGTCTCTTAAGCCTCCCTCTCTCCCTCCAAGGTGAGTTGCAGCGCTGGTCCGCGCTCCTTTTTTCTCGATGCGAGGCCGCGGCGCACCCCGGTCCCACCCCACCAAACTTTCGGCGGGGACCTGGGCACCCCGACGGCCGCCCGCGGAGCGGGGCCGGGCAGGGCGCGGGGCGGCCGCGCGTTCCGCCGGGGACGCGTCGGGGCTGCCAGCGACGCCAGTGACGGGTGTCCCCGTGGGGGCTGCCGGAGGGCAGGTGGAGGGGCCGTGGGGTGCGGGAAGTCCCCTCTTTCCCTTTGGGGTTCTTTGGGACGGATGCGGTCGGCCCCATCTTTACGCTTTACGCAACAGGTAGGGATGCCAGGAGCTGGCGGCGGCGGCACAGAGCCGGCCAGGAGGTTTCGGGGGGCTTTTTTTGTTACGTTCTCTGGAAAAGTGCGAAGGGGAAGGGGAGGAGAACCAACAGTTATCCGAAATTCCCCTTCAGTTGTTTATTTATGTACTTCCCGTGTCCATTAAAAACGGGTTCGTTTCGCAACTCCGGAGTTTTATATTGTTTTCTATTGACTTTCACCCCCTCCTTTTCTTTCTTTTAAAGTTATTTTTCTTTATGTCCTGGGTTTGCCCGTCTCATTCCGGCAGATCAAACTGTCCGAAAGCAGATCCCCAGAGACTTGTCCTCACTGACAGTCGGGGGAATCCAAACAAAGAGGTGCATCTACCGGAAATAATGATTTGAGAGATGGTTCTCTCCCTTTCCAACCCCCCACTCCCCCGCCTTGAATTAAATTGTTTTCTTTTTCTGGGAGGTTCAGTTCGAGGGAAGTTTTGCGCCGGAGCCGGGGTCGGAGCTGAGGAGGGATGGAGCAGACGGAAAGTTGCGGTGGTGGGAGGAGGCGGGGGGCGAGGGCAGTACGGGACCCCGGCGGCGCCCGGACCGCGGGGGGAGCAGGGGCGCGGGGGACCTGCCGCCGCTGCCGGCTCTTTGTCTGCTCGGGCAACTTGAACAAAAGGAGAAACTCGGATGAACTCTCCATCTCTTCGTCGCCTCTCCCGGGTTAACTCATCTTCGGCAACTTTATCGGAAGAGATTTGCTCAACTTTCTTCGAGCTCTCCCGCCGCTTAAAAGCAAAGAACCCCGCTAAGGAAATCTGGTTTCACAGTTTAGAGAAAGGAGAAGGTACGTTTGGACTTGGGGTTTATTGTTCTTTCCCGGCTCCCTCGTCGCTCCCCCCTCCACCCTGCCATCCGCGCCCGGGTCTGGGAGCGCAACGGAGGCGTCTGCGGGCCAGCCCAGCCTTTCCTTTGTACTTTTGGGAGCACATGCAGGTATTTTTGGGGAGGGTAAGGCAGTCATTCCGCCCGAACTCCCGTAATGCGGGCTGGGGGGCACTAGTTGGCGGGGGGGGGGGGGGGGGGGGAGGGCGCTTGTCTCCTTCTTGTGCCTGCTTTGTTTTATTTTAGAGATTTAACTTCTTTTTTTTTTTTTTTTTTTTTTTTTTTTTTTTTTTTTTTTTGGTGGAGAGGGAAGTGGACTCGGAGGACTTTCTGGAACGGGCTGTATTTTTAAGAGTTGGGACAGAGAAAAGCTGAAGACAGGGAAAACTTGATGGGATTGTGGGGAGTCCTGGCGGCCCTGGTCAGGGAGTGGGGGGCTGGTGAAGGCCGTGGGACTGGTCTGGGTAGGGCAGCGCGCAGCACGGGCAAAGTGGGCGCTCCGCTGTGTGCCAGCTTGGGTCGCGCCGCCCGAGACACTACAGAGGGTAACACGTTGCTCCTGTGGGACCATCCCAAGGAGCCAAGGTGCGCAGCAGTACCGAGGGACAATTTTTTAGAGAAGGGGAACGGACCAGAGGGAGGACTTTGTTCTTCCGACTGCATTGATCGTAGCAAAGGGGAGAATGGAAAGGTCAGCCCAGACTGGCCTTTCCTCGGCTGGGCTTCAGTACAATTCCCTTCGTCCCTTTGAAAACGTGATAGTTGCCTTAGGTTTGTTCCATTCCTTTTGGTTCATGCTTTCTGGAGCAAGCATCGCAACTCCAGAAAACTTACTTGTGAGCTCTTTGTACTTTTCTTCATTATCGTGATCAATTTAGTACCTTATTATTTCCCCATCCTCTTTTTCTGTGCTATGTAATACTATGTAATAACCATCCATTTTTATCTTTTTTATTCCTAGTCCTCTACTTTCTTGTGTTTTCTTGTCCCAATTTCCTAATTGTCCCCCTCTCTCCTTAGATCTACCCATTTCAGAATTTCTGAAGTCTACTTTTTACTTTTTATTGTTATTTGTTCTCCTCCTCCTTAATCTCTTCCCACCTACTCTTCTGCCTTTATGCTTGCATTTCTCATGAAAAACTCCTTTTGCCAGGATCTTTCCTTTCCTCCATGCATAGAAATGCTTGTTTCTTCTGATGTGAAACAAACATAAAGCTTCTTCTTGTTCTCTCCTAAACTTGTTCTTCTGTGTACTGCCCTACATCTATGCTACCCAGTTATGCAGACAGAGCTTCTAGCAATAATTCTTCTTCACAAATGCTCACTTTCTCCTTTCTTCTCATCTTTGTCTCTATGTACATGCATCTTCCAGTCTCTAAAAGCTTCTTCTAGTTCCTCTCCATTGTCCTTAGTGTGGAAGTTTGTTCTTTTCCCTTTCCCCCACTCCATCTTGGCAGACCCAATGTTGTTCTTCACATCATTATTCCCTCCTGTGCAGGGTACTCAGACTTTTCTCTCCATTCCTTATAGTCCCCTTCCCAACCTGAGTAAAATTTTCTTTTTGCACCCCTGAAGGAGTTGCAGAGAGGGGTTACCAGAGTAGATTGATGTGAATTTGGCTACTTTGGCTTCTTCCAGGGCCAAATGCCATCAGTGGTGCTCATAGTTTAAGTCCCAACTGAAGTAGCACATCTGCTGGTGGAGGTGCTTTGGGGAGACACTTCAACAGAACTAAGGAGGCAGAGAAGATCACATATGTTTCCTTCAAAAGGGTTGATGAGTTTTATTTTTGCTACTTGGTTTTTTTTTTTTTTTTTTATTGACTTACCATTTTCATTAGTTTTTAAATACCTGCCAGGGCAGTTGAAGAGCCTTTATATTACCTTTTTCCCCTGTCACTTCAGTGCTTTCTGGAAGGTAAGACTGTGCAATCTGTAGAGATATATGAAAGCCTTTTTCTTAAACTTCAGCCCCACAATGTTTTTAAAGCAAAATGCCATCACCAGGCTTTGAGTTTAGGATGTGTCTAAATCTGTGAAGAAATTTGTGGGTGAAATTATTCAGAAGAACGTAACTTTATATTTGTATGTTAGTCCCTGAGTGGTGTGGCAGTTACTGTGCTAAACTAACACTTCTTCCTCAAATTTGAACAGGTCACGACATGATTGTTGGGAAAATGGGATGGCTGCCAGAACATCAGTCTGTGATGGGTGCCATATTGCATTTCTCTTCGAATGGTGGAATACAGCTTGGGATTCCTCAGGGCTGCTTGACATGGTTCAAACTGGACCATACAACTGCCTAACATCTTAGCTGTTTGGATTAATGGTAATGGTTAATGGTCTCCTGGGGGAAGTGGAAAAGCCCTATGCTGAAACTTGTGGATATTGTGGAACATGCTGCTGAGACCCATTTGGATTATATTGCCATGTGACACCAAGGTTCTGCAGCTGATGAGAGGTATGCTTCTCCCCTGGTGCAAAAATACTGTCTCAAACATCAGAATACTAAATACAAATACTTGTCTTTGTTTTAAACAAACTTGCTTTGTAGCCTTTTTTTTTTTTTTTTTTTTTTTTTTGCTTTGCCTTGCTACTGATACCTGCCAAGAGTTTTGAGTGGCGTTAATCTGACAGAAATGTTGTCCTAACGGTTTGATAATGTTTATATCTTAAATGGAAAAGGAAAACCCAAATATGAAAGTTTTTTTTTTCCATAATTAACTCATATTTTGAAGGTAATGACTTCATAGATACTCTGAGTGCTTAGCAGCTCTAGAAAATGAGACTACCTAACTTTCATGAAAAATAAGTTAAAAGCAATTTAAGCAAAGCACTTTCTGCAGTTCTGATCTTCCAAATAGCCCAGTTTGTTTGGAGACGTTGCTATTTTCTATTTTGAACTCAAGATAGCAATCTTCTATGATTTAACCTCTTTTCCTCCAGATAACAACAAAAATCTCAAGGATGGCCTGTGTAGGGGAGAAAGAGCAAACAAAAGTATTTCAGTTAAAAATTCAAGGAATTATTTTGTTTCATATGTTTTTAAAGTTTTGATGTAAGGCTTCTTGCAGATTGTGCTTGCATCCTGAATGTCCTAGTAATATGAAAGTACTGGATGCAGTTCAGCACTCAGTTTTCCTACTAAATGAGGTAATCAATGTAAAAGAATGAACTGGAAACTAGCAGAGAAAACAAGTGATTAAAGAGTTATTAATGAACAACAAATTATTCTTGAATCTAGATGAAGTGTTAATCTGATAGTGAGAAAATCAGTGAGATCCTTAGTGAACTGTGCTAATGGCAAAGCAAATTTTAAAAGTATTTAAAATCTGACCTTTTTCATACCTGTTGTGTGCACTTCTTCGTTATAGCTGAAAATGAATGATGTAAAAATAGTTGGTTTTGCTACCTGTTTCAGCTCAAGTGATTGGTTTCAGCCTAAACCATATGTAGGGCAGACAAGTATTCATAATCTTAAGAAAAGTGCTGAGCTGGCTGGCCTACTTTAGAGCAAAACAGAAATCTAAACGAATAATCACTTGTGATCCTTTCCTGTAGTAAACAGAGATACAAGAAGCAATACAGTTCTAATTTCCTGGTTCTGACTGTGTTTTAATAAAGACCTACTCTTAATTTTCCTGATTATTGTGGGTAAGCTTTTTGTTGCATACTGGATGCAATTAATGTACATTTCGATTTACGGTCTTAATACTGTTCTGCATTTATACTATTTTTGAACTTTGCATGACTGAAGCTAGCCATATGAAAGTCTTTAATTTGAAGTCTCAGAAATGGAAAGTCTTGGGCTGTTTGTGGAAAGAGAAGACAGAGAATAATAAATAGATTGTGGAAACATTTAGAGCTGCTATCTAGTGTCAACTTGGAAAAGAAGCCCAGTTATTATATTTCTGTATTTGAAGAAAATCAAAACTGTAATGCTTTTTTGTTTCTGCGAAGATTTTGTTCTAATTGAGTTTCTTCTCAGGCACTTGCCACTCTTTAGGAAAACTAAATTGGACATAGAGGTACACTTCATTTATCTGCATGAAAGCTATTAATTTCATCAGCACTGAAAATTGAGGGAAATTTTCACTTATCATTAACAAGATACAGAAACTACTCCTTGGCTTAATCTGAGAGTTTGTGTAGATTGAATTTCATCATTGCCATTAGATACTGGATATAGTAGGCAAATTATTAGATATATTTGCATTTGTTTGTACTTTGAACATTTCAAGCATTAATAACTTGGTGATAAACTGTTAAAAATGACAACTTATCTGTCTTCAAATTTCTTTGGACAATTTCCAATAAAATGCAAAGAATAATTCTCCCATTTGGAGATGAGATCTGCAGAGAGAGGAAAAGCAGGGCCAGATAGAAAGTGTTCATTGTGGTAGTTCTCATCTGGGAGATGTGCTGCACTGGTAGGAGATGAGACCCTTTTGGGGCTTGCAGAGAGATGGGGAAATGCTTTCTGGGGGCCCTGGCTGGATCGTTCTTATACTTTTCTGCTGGGACCAGTCCTGGCAAAGGCACCAGATGCAGCAGGGTTGTGTGGAGGCTGAGAACTGTGGGGAAGAAGCAGCACCTGGACCCTGGGAGGGGTGATGAGGACCACCTTTCCTTGGGGTGGAAAGGAGCCTTGATGCTCTCAGAGGGAGCTAGCTGGGAGGAGCTACGACTTCAGAGAAGGTTTTGGGGTGTGGGAGCCTGAAGTGTGGGAAAGAGGTTGTTTCTGTGATTTGTCTTTGGTTGCAATTTGGCAGTTGCTTGCTTTGCTTGTGATAGTCCTGGAAGGTGATTGAAATCCTTGCAGGTGTTTCAAGGCAGTGAGTTTTGTTTTTTTTTTTTTTTTTGGGGGGGGGTGGGGTGGGGAAGAGAGTTCTGAACTCCCCCTCACAAGCTTACCCTGGAATTTTAATCTGGTAGCACAATTTGCACCTAAAACAAATTAAACAAAATCTAGACAGTTTAAACAGTGATTCCTCTTTTGAACTGTGCTCTCATTTAAGGAAGTCTTGTAGCCAATGTACTTGGTTGTTTGAGAAAGTGTTTTGTTTTGTGTAACTGAGGTAAAAGTAAGCATGAGGGTCTTTCAGGCCAACCCTGCTTGAGTGTGGATGAGATTTAACAGGCTACAAGGAGTGCAAATTTTACAGTGTAGTGTGTGTGGGCAGGTGAGTTGCATTGTTGGAGTTGTGCATTGTGAGAAATGGGCAGAGGAGAACAGGGCAGGTTTTGTTACTGCCAGATTTTTAGGTGGAAGAGGAGATGGCACATGGAGTAACTTCCTATCCATTAACATCTAGGAAGGTAGAAAGGAAAATGTGATATGGACTTTATTTCTTTGACTGTTCCTTCCCTTTGGTTGAATTGTTTTTCTGGATGCATGAATTCCCAAGTGAGCTAGAAATTTCTGTAGACCAACGTGTGCCCCGCCTGGGGGTCCCTGATACAAAATGGGGATAGGGATGCTTTTCTGAGGTTGCTGCCTTTCACCCCTCCTGTGAGAGGCCCTGCTTCTGGCAATGAAGGACAAAGAAGCCTTCTTCTTGGACACTTCAGCACAGTGTCCTCCTCAGGATTTGGAGACACAGTTTGGTTCTTGGGTAAAATTTTTGGAGGAAGCTTTTGGACATAGGATTGGTATTCCCTGAAAGGGCTCCCAGGCAGTCTAAAGATTACTGGGCAACTATGAGGAGGCATGGTAAATAGTCACTTCACAATCTTCCCTGAGAAAGCAAGGTGGAAGCTGTAGGTCATGGCACGTTACTCAAATGGAATTGTCTTTGTATCTTTGGTTCCATAGAAAATACTATTGATAATTGTCTGTTTTTTTTTTTTTTTTTCCTCCGTATTTTGCTCAAGGCTGGATGAATCTCCTGTGTGAAATTGTATAGCTTACTATAGTAGAAGTCATAATTGCAAATATGATGTTTTCTTTTTTTTTATTTTTCTCCATTCACTGGTTTGTCATCTTATTATGCAACTTGAGGTACAGTATTCTTACAGAAGCAATATAACCATTGGAGTACAAGTTTGTTTCTTTTCTTGTCAGAACAAATTTTTATGAAAGGTACAAGGAAGTCAACCAAGGCTGGAAAGAGAGAGCTTCCACTTGAAATCTGGGTGTGGATTTACACAAACCACAATCCCCCACACCTTGTATTGCAGTTATGATTGAGAAACAATTGCATGAAGACTTGAAATGAAAACAAAGCTTCCAACACGCGACCTGCTTTTTCTGTAAAGTGCTTTTAGTAATGTCAGGACAGAGGCATATGGTGTCTGGAATAGTTTTCTATTTCTTGATTGGATTTATTCTTTGTAGCAAGAAGCTTTCCAAATCACTAATGGATTCTATTTTTTTTTTTTTTTTTTTTTTTTTTTTTACTTGCATTGTCATAACATGACATTTATCACAAACTATTTGTGAATCTTGAGGTAGGGTCATATTGTGCTTAATATCTTGACCTTTCCTCGATTGAAATGCATAGATGTGTTTGGGTTTGGTAGGGAGAAATGGATAAGCTAGGGGGACTTAGAATATTTAACACAAAATTAGTTCTGGCCTTCGAGGATGGGGACAATACTTCCCTCAAACGGTTATGAGACTCCTACAAGTGTGGATTCTATATTTAAATCCATTAATATTGTAGATTAGTGAGAAGAAATTGGGCTTGACTCTGTACAAAGAAGAAAGATGAGAAAAAGCTCCTACCTAGTCCAGATGTGTCTACTGCTGCTAAAAATTGAAAAGGGTTTTCATTTCATTATATTTGTAAACTAAAGCTACAGTCCTTCTATTTAAGAATGATATTGCAACTCTATGAAATAAACTGCATTTTGATACATCTCAAAGATTCCAAAGGTTTCAGTATAAATGTTTCTGTCACTTTTCTCTGTGGTGTGTTTTTTTTTTTTTTTTTCCTGTGGATGCCAGCATTACTTCCATGTCGAAGATAAGAGAGAGTGCTAAAGTAAAATCATGAATGTTTTAATGGAATTTCTTGCAGGCCTGGGAGGCAGCTGGGTATGGAAAGAGGAGGCATGTGATTGCCATGAAATTAATAAGTGAGCACTGGGAGTGGGTATTCTGGGCTGATAAAGGCAGCGTCTGACTTGGTTGTGAGCCAGTGATGATTGGTGAGGAAAGGAAGTGGAGAGACATTTTGAAAACAAGGGCTAGTTGCCAGTGATGGATGGGATTGAGGAAAGAGACGTGGATTTTGTGGAAATGGATGAGAAGATGTTTGTCATAATTTATGTGTCAGGACTCTTGTGCCATCAGAGCATTTCTAATAGGAAAATAGAGTGAAATCTTTAAATGGCTGTGGCATAAGTAATAAATATCTCAGACATTGGTAATGTTGGGTTCTTTTTTGGTGTACGAAAAAATTGTGATGTTTAAAGCTGTGAAAGGAAACAAAAGTAACTTTAGCTTTGCACATTTTGAATTAAATTACTCCCTGAATCAGTGCAACCTTCAATTGAAGATGCAACTTACTATCTTCTGTTTCTCTTTGCAACACTGTTCTAGGCAACAGTTAATTTAGGTAAGTGTTTCAGGAGTTGCACATGTTGTTTTCAGATTATCTCAGAGGTGAAACTTTGTGTGCCTGTTCATTTAGTTATCTTTCAGAATTTGAAAATTGGGTTTTGGTTGGTACCAGTATTGATATGTGCCTGTTTTCTGAAATTAATGAAATTTGTGGTGGCTTCAGAGTACCTGAAGGTACCTTGGATTATGCAGCAAACACTGAGGTGTTTTTAAGCAACTTGATGCTTTTGGTGCAGGCTGGTGTGCTACCACACCAGGTATTAAATTAGGCCTGTAAGCTACTTTGTATAATTGTGCTACTGTACTTTATCTGTCAATTGTTGTTTTCCTGTTGGGCTTGGGTATGATGTGTTTTCCTGTTGGGCTTGGCTCTGCTGGTGCTGGAGCTGACCTTAGCTGGGGGTAGTTCGGGGGCAGCTCAGGGGGCTTTTCATTGGGGTCTCCTGGGGTTATGTGTGAACATGAACTCAACTGTGCTTTGTAGAGAGGCTGTTGTTTCAAGGCTTTGAGCTTCAAGCATTGAAAGAGATGCTCTCTTGCCCTGACAAAAGATGCTTTGACTTTTGTTAAAAAGATGGGTAAGATAGCACTCTTTTCATCATCTATCTTTGGGGCTTAATTTTGCCATATTCAAAGTTTTATGATACCATGTAACCAGTAGGTTTATTCATTCAAGCTCCTGGACTGGACTTGTGAATCTTGTATAGGCATGGCTCCTCACTGAAAATCAGACACTGGAAAAAAGGGTGCTTCAGGTTTAAAACTTTGTGTTTTCGGTGCCTGGCCTTTTTTCTTTTTAAAATTGAAACTGCACTTGAAAAAGAAGGAATGAAAGAAACGTAATTCTAAACCCAAAATCTTGCTCTTTATCACGCAGTTGCCTCTCAGCTTCAGGATTTGTATACATTACTTTTATAGCCTTAAGTCTATACATTATATGGCTTTACAGCTTTGTTTTGCACGCAGTTAAAATCTGTGCCCGAGATCATAGCAGGGTTTATCCCCTGCAGGAATTCCAGTGCTTGTGCAGTGTAGGAAGGGGTCTATAACCTGGTGTGTTTTCCTGACAGCAGTTCACCTAGTAATAGGACTGAAAAGGAAGTTTTAAAGGCAGCTATAAGAAAAATTGCTCTCTCTTCCCAAAGAAAGAGATGAACAATATGCTTAATATCCACTGAGATTGGTCTTGGACCACATAATGCATCTAGATGGAAGATTAATTTGATAGTAGTTTATTTTAAATGCCTTATTTAATAAAACTCATAATTAGCACCTTCCTTGTATTCATTGTTATATGTAGTAGCTCAAAATTAACACCTGAAGTATTTTTTGCCAGCCAATGTGGGTTATGCAGAGCACATTTTTTTTTCTTGTTTAGCCACCAATTTGAGCTGTTGTGTCTAAATCCAGTCATCCAGGTCAAATTTCATGAAGCTAAGTAATAATTGCTGTTGACATCAGTGGTGATATTGATGGCTAGAGTTTTTGGAAAAGCATGTCAGACACTAGAGTACTTACATGTGTATTCACATACATTATGTGTTCATATTTTAGATATAAACATATATAAGCGCATACCATGTAATCCAGAACCAAGGGTGTGCCTGAGGCAGCTTCATGAAGGAGAAAAGTGATTTTTTTTCCTCTCTATTTGGAGCAGTGTCTTGTTTTTCCCCAGATCTTGCTTCTTGTTGTCTTTTGTTGGTGGTCTTCAATGCTATCTTCCCTCTTTGTTTTGGATTTTTGGGTACTCAGAATGAAACATGTCCTATTCCAGTTTAACAGTTTGTTTATTAAATTACATCCATCCTGTGTACATATTCTGATGAGTAAAAAAACATATAATGGAAAAGTGTCAGTAGAAAGAATTCACTGTAATCAGCTGTAAAACACTTTCAGGCATACTGCTCTCTCCTCCCCTTCATCCTCCCAAAAAGGCACCACTGAAGAGAAACAAGGCATAGCTGAAATGTACCTTTGACAAGCACTTAAAAAAATTTGTTTCTTCCATTGGTAATCAATATAGATTAATTTTTGGTGTGATGTACAATGTATATATATGTATGTTCCCACTATTTGTGTTAGTTTTGTGGAATTCACTGCTTTAAATTATATACAGTGTAATACTTTAAATGGCTAGAGGTGGCTTTTTAAATTCTTTTTTTTTTTTAGATTTCTTCAGTAGCAATTGTTTTGAGTGCAATCAAAATTATGGATGGAATGCTACTTGTGGACTTCATGAAGAGTAGGTGTATTAGTGGACCTATAATTGAGACAAGTGAAAGGATGTTTGCGAAGGAAGACCAGAATCATTTCCAGACTGATTTCTTTGCATTTGCAAATGCAAAGAAATCAATCTGTCACTTTGACCTTGGATTGCATGTTGCAGCTGAAATAGGTTTTTTCCCCTGAACTCTATTGCAAAAGATGGTAAGTTAAGATATGACAGATCAGAGAGAATAAGACAGTAAAGAGGCAGAATAAGAATTCATTCTTTTGCTGAGATTGTTGCTCAGCATTATACATCTTGAGCATTTTGTTATAGTGTTGGTGCAGTCCTGTGAAGCATAGTTGGGCTGTCCAAAGACTTTGTAGGAGAGAATATTGTCACTATTAAAAATAAGGATTTACATACCTGCTGTGGTCTGGTAGATTGTTTCTAAAAATGAAATGGCAGGGAGCTCTCTGGTTTGTTGCTCTGCTGTATCAGAAATGATGTATCTGAGTGATGGGTGCTGGATTAAAGCAGTGTATATTTGAGGTTTCTGGTTGCTTAGTGTGAACAGTGCTGTGCAAACACCCCAGGAGCTGCCAGGAGCCATTTTGCATCTAACACATTCCCGTGTGGTTTTCTACCCTGTGCAGTGGTTTATGTCCATGATTTTTGTAAGAGAAGCAGGGTGTTTTTATTCTTATTTTTTTTTCTGAATGCTCTCAGGCTGAAGAAAGAGATGAAGAAGATCTGGTTATTTCAGGTCAGTGCTTGGATTAACTTCTTGGCAAAAACTTGTTTTGGATCATGTACTGCCATCACTGCAAAACACAGTAAGTCAGACAGAGTATCTCTAGCTCTGTTTAGGTAAGATCAATTTCCTTTATGAAAAACAAAAGGAGAATCTCTGTGGAGAGGAGGGGGTTGAATGTAATATAATAACCACTTGCCAGAGAGATACTTGATAGTAGTTAGATTCTGAGGGAGTTACAACCACTTAGTGTGTCTCTAAGGAGAACCAGGGTGCACTCACTGGAAGGTTATTGGTCTAGCTGTTGGACAACATATATATCTTTGGTGAATTTTTTACTAATATACCTATTGTAAAAATAAGTGTTAAAATATGAGCAATATGGGCTCTAAAGAATATTGCCAAAAAGCAGTTGATGCCTGCATTTGGGTATAGGGCCATACTTGCTGTATAGAAGAGCTGTCAAAATCTATAGGCATTGCTGGCTGAAGGGAAACAAACAATTCATTAAATATAATGGAGTATTTAATGTCTCTTACAGTTTTTGTAAGGTTCTTGTTCTGTCTTGGATCTTCAGTTCTTGGATTTGGAATTGCTATGCTAGCTACACATGCCTTATTATTTTATGTTGAAATAAGGAAAAGTTGTATTTTGCAAAAAGGCAGCATAATAATTCTGAACCAGTTAATTTTAAAAGGAAGTCATATACTTCAAGGGTCAGCATCTTTTGTTTGTGGAAAAATATCAGTAAAGAAGTCCTCTGTATCTTTAACTGAAATGGTTTCTAATTTATGCTTGATTCTTCTGCTAGGTTAATGTTAATTAGTTTAACATATCACTCATAAAAGATGTCATAGTTGAGTCATTGTGTAGGTAACAAATCTTGCACTGGCTAGCAATGAAGAAATATTACCTCTATTAAAACCCACACTTAAACTGTGGAGTCAGTAAGGGCTCATGACATTTTGCAGTTATCTAGCTTAATGCATTTTAATGCCTTCGGTGGTGTGAGGTTTTTCCTTGGGAGGCTGTGTGGGGGATAAGCAAGTGAGGCAGAGCCTTCAAATTATGCAGTCAGTATAAAGTGTAGCCTGTGCCAAGTGAGAAACCCAGCAGAAATGCTGGCTTGGGCTGGGGTTGGGGCTTGGATACTTTTATAATGATTTAACTATAAAAACCCCACAAGTGTCCAGTGCTGGGTTACCCAATGAAAGCACACATAAGCAGTGGTAAAAAGCTCAAATCTGCTTATATTTAGAGCCCAAGTAATTAGATATTAACAATGCAACTAAGTATGCAGGCTTGTAATTAGCTAAGTAGTTTCATCCATTTCTGCCCTGAGAGAAGCATTAGAGCTGGGCCTGTAGTGGAAAGCAAATTTCAGTTGTCATTGTCAAGTGGTTAGTATGACTCTGTAATACTTTATTTCAAAATAATCCCCCAGCCTCTTGGAGGAGGTGATGCTGTGGTGCTGCTGTTGGGGAAGATGAAATAGCAAGGCCCTATAAATATGAGGGCCTGGCAAAAGAATCAGAGAATACAGATATCGAGATGAAAACGAGGTTTGAAATACCAAACCTTCATTACTGAGCATCCCGAAAACAATAATACAGCCAAGCTGAAAGCAATCCCCCCTTCTGATAGATCCTAAGGTCAAATGGAATGTCCTGTCTCACCCCCCAATGTGTGGTTCATCCCATACCTGTAACCCTCCCCTGAAGTATCCGATGTCTGTAACCCCATTGGCCCAAGTCCTGTCCCAGCCCACCTTGAAGCCCCCTAATAAGGTGTGGCCGAGGGACCGGACGCTCTCTCTCTCGGATCTCCCTGCTGGAACACCCACCTGGCACCATCTCTCTCCCTCTCTCTCCCCCCCGCTCTCCCAGGGCCTGCCACGAGTTGCGGCTAGCAACTCTAAGCAGGGCCCTTCATCCTTTATAATAAACCATATGCTCTAAAGACCGGGCTTCAGAGATCCTTCGTTAGCACCCATCCAAACTGTCCTGGAGTCCAGCAATCCCCGCAGCTGCCAACACAGCAGTGAGCCTGCACTGAGTCCTATCATCCTGCTCAGCTGGTACAGGTACTCCAGGGCATGGGATGGGCAAAGCAGAGTAGTGTGATCAAACTTCCAGCCAAAAGCTGCTGCCCACATTTCTTTGTTTGTTTAAACCATCAGCATCTTGATGGCAACCAGCAATTGAGTAAGTGTTTGAGGATGCTGTTGCTTCCTCTGCCTGAGGAAGCCTGGGTGAGGAGAAGGTGCTGGATCTTGAAGGTTGGTAGAGTTTCACTTGAACAGCATAGGATGGCATGATCAAGAGTTTTGCATCCAAAACATTAACATAAAAAATGTTAAACCTTCTCCCATTGCTAAAAGTTGTAAGCACTTCTGTGGCACAGGAGCAAGGTCAGTCACTCCGGTATGTGGCAGGGAATGTCTGAAACTTTGGAGTGCAGCTCCAAATTTATGAACCAGATGTATTTTCTTGCAAACTGCATTTGTTTTCCTGTGCAGCAGATTACTCTAGCTTTGTGGCCAAGTAAACGTGGTGAAGTTGATCGGAGAAAAGAGGGTTACTGCTATTTACAAAAGTAAACAGCCAGCATGTTCTAGCATCTCACAGTCTGAACATCATAATAAATTAGGTTTTTTCTTTAATATTTTTAAGTATCCTGCTAAATTCAGTGTTTCAGATCTGAGAAATGGCAGCTTTGCAGCTGGTAGAGCTGGCAGAAGAACAGGAGTGTTCTTCTTCTGCTTCCTGTCAAATTATGTGTGTTTGAGCTCCTTCAGACTTCTTGTACTTCTGTACCCCGGTAGAAGGCCAATGTAGTGATTATTTTTAGTGTGAGGATTCAATGTAATTCTGTTAATAAAAATATACAGTTCTTTGGCATCATGCTTTACAACTCATAACACTGGTGTATTTGCTGAGTGTCCCAGCATAGTTAGGTGAAGACATAGGATAAGTATCCCTTTGAAGTGACTACAGTCTCCAGTGTGTCACCCTGACCTTTTAATGAGTTCATCAGTGTTGTGTATGCAACTGTGAACATTAGGTTTTCTCTTGCTGAAGGAGACATCTTTCTATGAACAGGTTGCTCTTAAGGTGATGTTTTCCTGAAACAGATCTATTTTAGCTTCCTTGGCCATTTGTTTGCTCATTTGTTTGCAATTATAAATTCTGGTTACCATGAGACTTGAAAAATTGCCACAAACAAGTGACTTCTTTCTGAATTTGCTTCTCACCTTGGATTTGCATTAAGCTTTCAGATTTCCCTTAATTTTAACTGTGAAAACTGAATACATTACAGTAATTTTATTAACATCAAAAGGCTTCAAATTGTTCACATGTAGCTCTTAAAACGTATAAAGCAGCAGTTTAGGACTTTGAAATTCTTAACAGATGCTCAGCTATGTTCTCAGTATTTGAGCTTAAAGCAGAAAGAATTTAACTCAATTATAATAATGTAAACCTTTCCACTTTGCATAATTAAATATTTTCATTTACATACCACAGAAGTTTAACATTCTAAATAGGGTAGATAAGCAGAAGAAAAAGGCAGACAAAAATGCATCTTTAATGCATCCAGAGTAGTAATGCACATGCTGGTAATCTTACTGTGCTTATTAATAATAACTTTAGCTAGGAATCCATATGCAAATTCCTGTGAATATGAATTGTATTTAATATGTTGATTTTTTTTAATTGTGTGCATCTTTGGAAGTGTGCAGAAAGGTATATTAAAACTGGAGCAGGAATGCAGTAACCTTGAGATCTTCTACTTCTTGTTTTAAAATATTAATTAGTGGAACAAGTCTGAGGAAAATTAAGGTATCTGGCCAATTTTTGTGGACGCAGGAAATGGCTTGACTGTGCCTCTGTGGAAGTCTGTCATCCTACTGGTGTAGCAAAAACTACACTAGAGGTGGTTATTACTGCTACTTTGGATAATGCTGTGTCTCAGATTCACCAGCCTGCTGCCAGAGCAGATTCTCTGTGGTATAAAAGGATGCAGTGCGTGTTTTGGGAGCTATAAAATAGACCCAAGATGTGCAAATAAACACCTGCACTTTCCTAAATTATTGCTGTCTGTCAGGTCCAGGTCAGCAAGATGTATCAGGCTGAAAGGAATACTTACTGTTGACTAGTTTTATGTCACACTTGAATCTTCTTGAATCTTCTTGCAGTTTTATGTCACACTTGAATCACACTTGAAGGGGAACATCATTGATCCTCCCCTATAATAAAATAAAATAGCTTTGATTCTTATGTTCCTGAATTTTCGAAGTATATATTACAGATTATGTCACATAACATGGAAAAATATAGGCATGTTAAATAAGAGGGGAAAAAAAAGCTGTTTTTTTTTTTTTTAATGCCTTTTTGTTTTCTTACCCATAAACTTCACCAAGTGGCTGTCTTACTCTGGTTGAATACCTGACATCAGAGGAGTTTGGAGGTTTGCCTTTGTTTTATGTTTGTTACATGCTTCAAATCTCAAAATTTAAGTGCCGATATATACGACACGTACAATAATTCTATACATTACAATTAAGAGAAGAGGGATTTTTAGAAAAACTTGGGTTACATTAAACACTATTTCCTATGTATTGATTTTAGGGAATATATCAAACCACTAAAAGAAAGTGGAAACCCAAACAAGAGGGAGAACACCTGTGCATATATTTGTGTGCGCATGCATTGCAGTGAGTGGGGGCAGGAGATCTTAAAAGAAGTTTGTGTGTTTACCTTTGATATTTTAGTTGCATTTTCTCTAGGGTTCTTTAGGTAGTGAGCTTAGGAAAATTGCTTCAGTGGCACTTGCATTTCTGGGGATTTCTGTCAATTGCCCAGGATTTTTCCATTTGCACATAGATTTTTGAGTGCGCTATAAAAGTTGTTGTCATATTTTTTGCTTGTTTGATGGGATTGGAGGTAAGAGAGCAGAATGTAGGGGAAAATGAGAATTTGATTTCCAGTGAAGCAAAATTTCATGTTCTAAAGCTGCTTCTGACAGCCATTCTTTTAATACAGTCTCACTGGCTGTTTGCTAAGTGCAAATCCAGTGGTGTAGGTTACTTGTTTAAAGAACAAGTGAAGCTATAAGGATCTCCTTAACTTTGATTTTCATGCTATCCCAAAAACTTGTAGCAATATATGTGCTCTTGTTTTCTCTTGCCTCTGGTCATTGGGGAGTGCTTAGATGTACTAAAACTTCTCTGGCACCTCTGAGCACCCTAAAAATAATTTTATTGGTAGAAAGGCAACTGGAGGCTGAGTCTGGAATTCTCTTAGTTTTTCATTACTGCTCATTTGGCTTTAGCTATTGAGTATCTTGCCAGTCTTTTCTATTCTTGCTTCATTAGACTTGTGCTGCTTTTCTGAAGGGTTATGAGAAGTTCTCATGATGAAGTAGCTGCTTAGCTCAGGAAATGGAAATTCTCTAAATTTTTGAGTTGTTTTGTTGTTTAGGAGAAAAAATGGGATTGTTTTGGTTTACATTGAATACATGTAGTAAATGTATTGGAGAGGTGTCAGTATTGTGACAAGATAAGTGTCACATAGATAAGTGGTTTTTGTATATGCAGAGAACACATGGTTCTGTGTTTTTGGGTTCTCAACTGTATTTCTTAAGTGTGTTGCCTTCCAGCTGGTTTTCTGTTATACTGTCTCTAGATCTGTTTCTGCTCATTTGCACCTGGATTTTACCATACTAGGGCATCTCCTGGGAGATACAGAATTATTTCAATATGTGACATTGGGCACTTACCTAACTTCCTATGTGTATGAGGTAGGATTTGGATACTTTTGGTAAAGAATCCTGTGCAGAGAGTTCTATGTAGAAGGTAGGAAAATACCTTTCTTGGTTGCTAGATTTTGTCCGCAATTAGCTTATGCTATGTGGCTTAATTTAGTACAGAGGTAGTGTGTTTCTGCTTTACCTTTAGCCTTTCTTTCTCTCTTAAAGTAATTGTGCCCATTTCTCATTTAAAAGCTAAACAAAGAACTTGGCATTCCAAAAATAATAGTGGAATATCATGTCTGGGGTTCTTTGTAGTGTAACCACTTATTTGTGTGGTAGGTGCCGTTTTCTTGTTTTTGTCCAAAGGTTTAGGGAGTGTTTGTGCACTTTCCACTTCCCAAGTCATTAGTGATTTGTGGCTGATTTGGTCCAAGTTTAACTATTGCCTTTAATCTCTGGGGATTAGGATTCCTAGATGTTTTAATACCTGTAACTGTCATTAGAAACTGCAGTGAGTAAGCAAGTCCTGATTTATGAGCACTCAATTAATCTTAATGCCTGGGATTTGTTCCAGTAAATTCACACATCTGGATGAGTGCCCAAGGTTTTCAAAGAATTCTTAAAATTTGCATATTGACCTTCGAGGATTGGATAGTAGGACCAGGGTATCATGCACATATAACAGTTCTTCTGTGGGACCTATTTTAGTATTTTTATTATCTTTCACACCATGGCTCCGATTATGTTGAAGAGAGGGCATGGGGAGCAGATGTTCTTGCTCTGTTCTTGGTTTTGAGAAGTATGGGAGTATGGGGAGTATGGGGGGGGGGTTATTATTATTATTATTATTATTTTTTTTTTTGAATGCAGTTTGAAAAACAGACCACTCCACAGCAGCTTAATCCAATTGATAGTTGTTCAGTGTATCTCATTTTCCTAAGAACTCTGATGGGATAATCCCATCAGAGTAACCCCATCATAAAATAATCTCAGTATCTGGCAATACCCCTGATGAGTGCTGTGCTACTGCAGATTGCTTGATTAGTAGTTTGAGGTTATCTGGTCCAGGTCTGGATGTAATAAATCTAACCCAATATATTTTAATATTTTTGAGTGCAAACTTTTTTGGCTTGAAAAGTGGATGGTGGTAGGGGAAGCTTTGGCTTGGAATGTCTCTGTGATGGGACTTAGGCTGCACACTGGAGGAGTGAAATATTACCACAGTAGAGGAAGCACATTTTAGGAAATGGTTAAAAGTTGGCACATCAGTCCATGGGATCATGATCCTTGTGGCAAAGTTGTGATTCAATTGATCTCACCTATCCCTGGCTGGATTCCAGTGGATGTAGCTGTCTCTTCATGGCTGTGAAAAACAGGCATCCTCTCCCTGCGTGCATTGTGGGAGGGGTAAAAATGTTTGCTTTGCTTTCAGCATTGCCTTGGGCTTTCCTATATTGCTTCTCTAGCTGGATCCTTTTATTCTCTGGACTGAGTGATGCTTCTGAAATGCATGGCACTGAAGTCCCAGGAAGGATCCTGCTTCCCTCTGCACCAGTTGTATCAATTGGAATGGGAATATCATGTGGAGGTCTGTCTCTGTAGAGTATCTGAGCTGAGAATTTTACATCCCTCTCTGAGATTTTTCTTTTTTGCCTGTGTGGTGGGAATTAGATTTTTTTTTCCCATCAGTTCTGATAATTTTGCTGTAAGAGGTAATACACAGGGGAGGACTGTCTATCATTTTTATGTGGAAACTATTTAATCATTATAACAGGAGTTTTAGTTTCAGTTTGGGTACTTAGGTAAATTTCAACTTGTGTGCTCTAGGATCAGGAATTCTGAATGTTCTGTGTGCTATGTTTCAATGTTTTGGGTTTTGTTGTTTAGTTGGTGTGTATGTGTGTTTGTCTGGTTGGGCTTTTTTGTTTATTTGTTTTTTTAGGTTTTGGTTAGATTTTTTTGTCCTCTCCCATTCCTTTCCTTTTGTAATATCACTGTTGAAATTGGAAGTCTTGGAGGTCTCTTGTTTGCTGTGAATGAAATCTACAAATTTAGTATGTGGGAGAAGCAAGCTATCAATTTCTTACTATCTTTCCCTGTCCTTTGCGTGGGGGAGTTTCAGTGAACATCTGCATTGGCTTGGCACTGCATTGTCTACTTGACTATAATTTTTGCCTTGTTATTTGTAACTACAGCTAATCTGAAGATGTGAATATGAAATTTATATTTTGCTCACCTATAAAAGGAGAGATTTTACAATATTGGTAAGGAGGGGGAAGAAGTCAGAGGTGGGAATAATGATACTTAGTCAAAGTTTTGTCTTTTGGATGGAAAAAGTTACAACAAATGCACTAGAACTTTTTTTGTGGTACATTCAAATGCAAGAGTATGCACAAAAACAATGACTAAGTAATTGGTAGCTCAGAGGCTTTATTGTAGTGGGTATAAGTGGTTTGATTCAAGGCTGTTATGCTCAAGATCCTCACTGAGCTGTTGTGGGCACCTCATGAGGAGTGTGGGAACAGGAAGAGTTTGTATTAGCGCTTTCACATTTTCCAGTGACTTATGGCTTGTGAGTCTTGACCTTGCCTGAGTGAAAGTGTCTTTGTAGTTATTAATAATCTCAGGATTTTTATTCCCATCACTTTTGGAACCAATCAGGTGTGGTAGTGTTCACTGCACCCAGTGGTGCTGAATTCCACAATGGACTTCATGTGAAGAAATCTAATTTTGTTTGATTTGAACCCGCTATGAGCCAGTTCTTACAATGCCCCTCTGCTGTTGTAACAGTAAAAGGTAATTGTTTCCTGCTTGCCTTACCCTGTCAGCAAGGATCTTGCAGAAGAAGAAATGAGGTTTATGTAGGGGTACAGCTTTAATTTTTTTGTTGCTGTCATATTCCATATGCATTTCATAACAATGATAATTAATAACATTCTGTGCTTCCTTTTGGACTGCTACAAAGAATTAAACTGTCTATTAAAATAATCTGTTGTTGCCATAAAATTTTGTTCCTTACTGGTAGGACTCACAGCTGTCTATGTAAAGGGAATACTAGGTGTGCCATGTCATCCTCTTGCTCCACATTTGTGTTTTGTTGTTTTTTATTCAATTTCACTCATATCTTAAGTGCTGTAGTCACTGAAGATGCTGATAACATTTTTCATAGGTTAAAGAAACACTCATCAGAATAAAGCTGAAAAGCCATAGCCCTTCTGGAGCTGTCTCAGCTGACAGTGCAGACCAAAGAGGAGCTGGAACGGCTCATTCCTCTGGGAGTCAGACAGCAATACACGAATCTGCTGAGTAGAGGTAGTCTGTCCTCATCCTTGTCTAAAAATGTTTTTTATTTTTGTATCTGGTATAACTAAATAAAAAGGAATTTTTTTTAACTACTTAGAGATATTGGTGGTACAAAGGATTTTAAACAAATCATGTTAATGTTGAATCATTACTATTTTGACAAGTATTTGTAGCAGAAAATTGGTGTGTGGTGTTTTGCATGTTTTCTGCTACAATTTTTTTTAAAGTTATTTCTTTGACAGCCATATATTTTTGGCTTCTGAGAGTTTCACAGAAAAAAATGTATAATAATTCTCCTGATGAAATCCACCTAAATTTTTCATCTAGATAAAACATCCTGAGGATGGAGAAAGAAAACAACTAGATGCTTCAAGTGCATTTGGAAAGAGCTAGTGGTGCTGTCCTAAAACTATACCAAAGTCAGTTAGTACACCTTATTTCTTTGTTAGCTAAGCAAGATGTATAGCTACAGCATACTAAGATGGAGGCTGCTGTCATCATGCCTGGATACGAACTCAGCAGACAGGGATGAGTTCAGGGATTAATGGGAACTGTGATGTAGCAGCTGAGAGGAAAGACATTAGGAACAGGGAGCATTCCCGTGCATATTGCAGATATTGGAAGTATTTTTTGTGTCAGTTTTCAGTGTATGGTTTGTAAATTGCATACAGACCCAGGTGATATCTGATAGCTGCAGATGTGTTTTCTATTGATTCCAGGGGAAAAAAAAAAAGGTAAAAGCCAGTCAGATTGTGTCTACTCTGTTTAAAAGGAAAACTAAAAATTACACTTTTGGTTTGGTTATATGTGGACTTCAACCACTAGAGCTGCTTCAGAGAGGTATAAAGCAGACAGACAGACAGTGCACTTTATTCTTTATTACCAATCTCTATTCTTTATTACCTATCTCTATTCTGGGCAGTATTTTGACTAAAGACATTTGAATTGTGATTAAGATGTTAAACTCTTTGAAGAAGTGGTATGAAAATCACTTAGGATCAAAAAGGTAACAGGAAGATCAGAGCTCTTCTGAACTGGTTTCAGAGGAATGGTGTGGCTAAAGAAGTCATTAGTTCTTCTTGCATAACTCAGAACTAAAACACAAATCTTGCCAAAGAACCTATCTCAGTTGTATAGGGAAAAACTGAGCCCTGTGAGCAAAGCAGGCATGAGTTTGTTAAATAGTGTTGCTAGAAGTGTTTTTCCCCTCTAGAGATGGTACAGCTGATTATAATGTGTGCAAATTGTCTTGTAAGTTCAGAGGACTTGAGTTTCAGGCACTGTGGATTTAAATTTATAATGTTTAGACTTCAGTAGCTATGTCTAACAGCTTGGTGCATCTATGTACAAATTAAGAAACACATTTTAAACATAATATGGAATCAGATTGATCTTGTATTAGCCATGTTAAATTATTGAACAGCATTGACAGGGCATGGGTCATCACCTGCTGACACTCTCTTCAAGAAGTGGCAGAAGAAACTCTGTCTGCACTGTTAGAAACTGATCTCAGTTACCAGAGGCTTGTAGATGTGTAAAGAGAAATGGAAGGCAAAACTGAAATCCTGTTCTTGGGTGTTTCCACTGCATTATGAAAATTATACTTTGCTTGGCTATAAATGGAAACTGTGGTTTCCAAGATGCAGCACAGGGGATCTTTTGAGACTCTTGTTAATTGTGTGTGTCAGTTTAGAAAAATGGGCATCATCTCTCCAAACCCTAAACAGCAGGAAAGAGAGAGCAATCAGTTATCTTGCCCATGGAGGCCTCAAGGAATAGCTATAGCAAATTAGAAAAGAAAAAGAGAGTGCTGGTTGTGAAGTACTAGTGATGGTGATTTCCTGTAGGAGATGCAGAGGTCTGTCTATTGCACAATGCACCCCAAAACCAAACATTGGTTATCTGGTTACAAATGCTGGAAGCTGTCTGTCAGTGATGATGGTTGAGTGTGTTTGCCTTGAGAAGACTGAGGCAGGGAGCTATACTGACTTTGGCATGAACTTCTCAGAATTAGTTATATTTTGCAGTGTTGAGATTAGTATGCCTGATGTTTACTTTCTGTCAAGCAGGTTTTTTAATGGCAAGCCCTTTGTGCTCCATAGGGCAGCCTTTATTTTGAGTGAATGAGTTTGTAATGCCCCCACAGACATCAACCTGCTTTGCAAATTCCATGAGCCCAGTTTACTCAGTATGAGCTGCAAAACTGTGCTCATTTTTAAATAAATGTGTTGAGTTCCAGGAATCATTTGCACAGGTATTTAGTTACTTCTTTATTTTGCTACCTCTTTGTCTTTTTTTTTTTTGCCCCTCTCTGATGATTCTGAAATGGAAGAGCAAGTCCCAAGCATGTGGCCCTTTTCCATAGTGCTTGGCTCCAAGAGCAAATGGTATTCTCCAGGCTGTGTTGGGGGCCCTGCCTCAGAGAGGTGGCTGCTTTCAAAATTCTTGTTAGGGAGAAGTGAGGGCTTTGTTGCAAGCTGCCCTCTCCCGTTTGGGGTGAGCCTGGGAAGGACAGGGCTTCTGAGAAGTTGTCAGCACTTGATTGCTGTGTGCTGGATCACTGGAGCAATGCTAAAAGGATGAAATGGGAATAATCCAGAGACCTGCCTGTTCAAACAGTACCTGCTAGTGTGCTGAAATGAAGGTAGAACCAAGCATGTCTGATGAATCATGTCTTGACCATGGTATCAAGTGGGAGTTGAATATTGCACAGGTATCAGATTTATTAAGTGCTCTTTTCTTGTTCAGTGAATATTAAAGAATGATACCTCTTGTGTTTAATAAAGGATATCTGTTGATAACAGTCTTTTTGAATCCAAAGATATCAGGACTGCATTTTGAAAGGTGGTGCTTCCTAAGAAACAGATCAGTTGAAAGCATTTTTTTTTCTAATTTCTCTTCAATGAAAAAATGCAGAGATATAGTTGAGCATTTAAAAAAATATATTTTTTGAGAAAATTATAATTAATTTCTCCATCCAGTTAAAAATACCCAGTGAACCTTTGTGTGAACATTTAAAAGAATAAAAAAAATTACGCACTTTTAACAGAGTCCAAATCAGAAATTAATTTTTGATAGTTGTACCATACTGCGTGACTGGTGTATTTAACACATGCATCAATGTAATATACCCATAAGTGATCATACTTTTATCACTAACTCTGTCTTTTTGTGTTCACACAGTGCTTTATTTCTCAACTTTACAGTTAATGCTTAAATAATCTAGTAGGGTATTTTTACTTGTCATTCCTTTCCCTTGTCTAAGAAGAACAATATACTTTGCAAGCAAACCCATTCAAATTGAAATGAAATCTGTCCTTTGTTTCCAGCATTAATCTGTATCTAGGTGGAATCTTTACATGTTGACATGTGTCTGAAATTAGAAATTGTGACACAGTGTAATTAAGTTTACATCTCTACAGCTGGTTCTGGCACTTAAAACTGAGGTCTTTCTTTGCTATGTATGAAGGATAAAATAGATCCTTTGGTATATCACTCAGGCAAAAAAAAGTATTTCTGGAGAATTTAGAAATTTATTAATTGACTTGAGGTAAAAATATGTAATTTTAAATAGAGGTCATTAGAGAAGATAGGTCAGACTTCTGGTTCCAAGTGTTGTTTAACAAACTTAGCTCAAACTAAGAAACTGATTCTGAATGCAATGGTCTTAATTTATTGTTGCAATGGAAAAAATCTTGTGTTCTTGCTCAGTAGAAAAAAAATTCCTCTCTAGAAGGTGACAAAATGTTTTAGCTTAGCATTTGAAGGAGGAACTTGTTCTTTTCTCAAAAACATCTGTCCTTTCATATGTTTTCCACATGCCACAGTAATCTTGCTGTCACCTCCTGCTGTGCCATAAAAGGAGGAGCCTTTTTATTTTTAGAAGTATGGTGTGATGGTTTGAATCGTGGTACAACTGGAGGATCTCCTACCTGTTCTTAAACCAGCTTAGATTGGCACTGGTGAAGGAGAGGAGGTGCCAGGCTGCTGCGGGGTGCACTCCAGGGCTGTCCCCCTGGGGAGCACGGGCATCCTTAAAGCTGCTGCTGCCCTCCAGGCTGGCCTATGCCGGGCTCTGCTCTGCTCTGGGGTGGGAGTGAGGCAGGGAGGAGTTGCCAGCTTTTTGTATGGTGTCAGAGCTGTCCTTGACAGCTGTGCTGTGTCCCACTGCACGTGACGAGCTTAGTGAGAGGCTCCTCTGGGGGAGATTAAAGGTAGGCTACTGCCTGTGCCTGTGAGGACTGGAGAAGAGCAGATCCCAGTTCTACATCATCTGTTTCCTTGCTGAAACATGAGCTGTAGGACCTAGAAAACAAGTGTATTCTCATTTTGTTGATCTGGTGATTTTTATTTGTGCAGACCTTGAAATGTAAATCCTGCAGAAACCTTCCCTTGTTCCCTTCCAGCCTGCTGGCCACGGGCCTTTGGAATTTGTTCTGTGATGGAGTTACTGGGAGCCTGGCTTTACCATGTCTGCAGACAAACAAGGACACTTACAGATCATACAATTGTCTGTAGTGCAAATGGTCTCAGTGGAGGATTGAGGTGCTATGAGTGAAGTCAAGATATTAAATGTGTTTGTGCTGTCATGGAGATATGGGTGGAGTGGCTTATCTATTCTGGCTTCACCTTGTGTAGCATGTAAATACAGCTACTCTGCTTTTGTTACTTACATTAGCTTTGTGTTTGAGTGGTTTTGGTTTGTCAGTACAAAACCAGAGAAATGGCAGTGTTGTTTTAATTGCTGCTGCTTTAGGAAAATATTTCCATGTTTAAAAAGCAAAAAATGTAATTTGTTATAAGGGTAGGAAAAAATGTTAAGCAGAGAAACAGGATGAGGAATTGTTGGTTCTGAGGTTTGGGTGATTTTTGTACAAAATGGTTGGGTAGGCTTCATTTCTTCCTGTTACTTTTAAATACCCAAATGCACTAATAAAATCACAACAGTTGATTCTGTGAACAAGGAAATAAATGTTGTAAAATCAATGCTTACACTTTTATTTAAAGATAAAAGCAAAATTTATTATTTGAAAAGACCTATTCCTGAAAGACTTGAGTTGATAATAATATTTTTATTTTGGAAAAGCATGTAACTGTTCAATATTTTCTTGAAATAATGTAGCACTTAAAAATGACTGGAAAGTGAGGTATGAGTTTATTTAGGCTTGAGGAAATTGCTGTACATTAAAAAATAGATTCAAATTTTCTGTTGAACTTGGAGAGAAAAATCGGCTTACTGAGTGGTGGGAGTCTGCTGGATTTATGCCTGAGGTGTGAGCATTTGACAAAGCCAACCTGTTCATACAGGGGAAATATTTTCTTTCATTTAGTTCAGTAGAGTAGCTATTCCTTTCAAAATTAAGATAAAATTGGAAGGGAAGGCAGGAGAGCTTGTTTTCCATCTTCTGGCATAAGACAGCAGCGGATGTAGTGGGTGAGGATGTACTAATTCTGAACATTGCTGTGCATGGTCACCAACAGAGTCAATCACATTGATTAAATATAAATAGAATTTATGACAAAGTGCTGGAGCTAATGTAAGGATAATAGTTAATTTCAAATGAAAAGGTTTTAAAGATTACTAACACAGGATTTTTTTTCTTAAGGAAAATAAGCATAAATAAAAAGCAAGCTTGATTTTTTTTTTTACATTGACAAAAATGGTGGTTTGAGCTGTTGTTTTTAAGTTCCTTCATTTAGAGAATGTGATGAAAGTAAGAGTCTGTGAAGGGTATTTACTTTCTATTTATTTTATTAGTATTAGAAAATAAACATGTTAGGCCATAGACAAGCACTATTTCTTCCATTGTCTTCAGCTGCATTTTATTATCTGTCCCTTGAAATTAGAGACCTGTTTCAGTGGGTCCAGGGATGAACATGGTATCTATATTTTGTAGTTTTTTGTGCAAGCTTGTGAACTTAGTGGCATTAATAATAGGGTAGGAGTAAGGGATCTGTACAAATATTTGAAGTTATAAACCAATTTCTTTCTCTCTGGCATCCAAGTTTTCATCTGTGGCATGAATGATTTCTGTGGGTGTGTTTTTCCTTCAGTTCCACTTTGTCAATCAAAAGTTTCTTTTCGCATAGCAGCATTTTATCTGATTTTCAAGTAATGATATGTTTCCTTTTGAATGGCTCTTTAATTTTCCATAGCTCAAGAACAGAAACAGTAAGCAGAAGGCAACAGTCACAAGAAAACTTTTAGATTTTTTTTAAACAGAACATTTAAAAACAAGTTTCTCCCAGCAAAACCTCTAGATAGTCTTTTTTTCTCCATCATCTGCTTTGCTCTCTTTTTCTTCAAAGCGCAAAAGGTGAAACAAAATCACACACACACAGACACACTCCCCCCTTTTCTGATTCCAGACAAAAAGAGAACGTATATGTTTTTATTTCGGAATCTGTTGCCTTGCTGCATGCTGCTAGACTTGTCCATGAAGTTAAGTGTCAAAAGCCTACTTTTAACAAACTATTTAAACATGTGGTTACATTTAGTCCCACTAAGGCCAATACTGAGGTCTAGATTTTGTTCAGAATAGAAAGTATTTTACTGAGTTGGAGTATGGGATTTAAAGTGTCTGGCATTTTTCATGGATGATAGGTGCATGTGTACTCTGTCTAGAAATTGTATTTCTGATGCTCTACTAATTGCAAATGTTATTCTCAGATTTTGGTATATATTTAGCTATTGTACACCTTCCAAAGAAGAAAATGGTAGTAATTCAAAAGAGAATGCACTGAAAATAATATTGTTTTGAATAGACATAGCAATAAGCATGAAGGCTTGTAAACCTAACTCTTTTAGTAACCAGTCATATGTGTGAGTCTAGACACTGTTAAAATGTTTCAATGATGTAATGATAAAAATAATTGTTGATGGCAAGTCAAACCAAAAACTTTTAAGTTGCTTTTTAGGTATCAAACTGTTCCTTGGTACATTTTTTTTCCTTTATCACAAATTAAAAGTGAGAAACAGATTAGGTTAATTGAAGCACATGATAATCTACTGAGCAATCCTGCTTCTTGCATCTCTATTATATGGGTATGGCCTGTGCTCAGTATGGATTCAAAATGCAGTGCAGACCTGTACCCAGAGCCTGTGCTTTCTGCGTGGGAAGAGTTTCCCTCTCTATATTAGCCAGGAGGATGACTATATTTCATACTTTCTAGTTGTTGCTTTGGGTTCTTGGCAAAGTATCAGGGGAGCTTCTGCTGGTATAATGTTTGGAAGTGTCTCTCTTGCAAGAAAATATTTTGGCACCTTATTATGTGTGGTTTGGTCCAGCAAAAGAGTGTGTGGGATGTGTAGTCTTCAAATGGAAGTGCTGTAGGAGTATTTATTTTAATCAAATTTTAAACATGCATCATGGCATGGCTAAAAATACCTGCCTACTTCAGTAGAGTGAAGAACAGCACTGTAAATATAAACATAGGTGGTGTGAATGTCTGAGAACTGGGTAATGTTCACTGTAGGCTCCTGGGGCTGTTTTTTGAGAAATAATGAAACTCACATGTGAACAGCAGGCCATAGAATTTATTTTTCATTTATATGTTTATAAATAGCTGGATTTGGCATACGAAAAGATAGCAAACCAACACTGTGTTTTATTCGTTATGTTGGATAAGGTCAGGAGCATGAACTGCTCAAACCTGACTCATTCTGTTTGGCTGCACTGAGTATGAAATACAAAGGCAGTTTTAAAACATGTGGCTACAAATAACTTGTCAGTGTTTGGTGATGCAGAGTACACATAAATCTCTACGTCTGGAATGTGTGAACCAACGAGTATCTCTTGTTAATTATCCTGTTTGACATTTCCAAAGCTAAAGAAGAATGATGGTTACTTATGAATCATATCTTGCCATGCTGAAATGCCAAGCTTCGTTTTATTGCGATAGAGATTAAGGCCAACAGAGTCATAACCAGTCTCAGCATCACGGTTTTTGCTACTGTCAAACTGCTGATGCAGCATTTGCCTAATATAAATGAACCTTTGCACCTCTATAAAGTGCTTTAAACCTAGGAAAAATTTATGCCTTATCAAAAGGTTAATCCTGACAAATTATTGTAAATTATCTCCTGTCTGTGTGCAGCAGGTGCAGTGAAAATAATTCTGTGCTGCGCAGGCTGGTGCCTGTTCCAGTGGATTGGAGAGCATTGCTGTAGGTGCCAGCAGCGCTGGGGTGGTTGTCAGGGTTCATTTCACAGCACTCTTGAGGTGTCAGGTCTTGGAGTTCCAGTTCTGCATGGGCTAACAAGCTTCATTTCTGCTGCTCAGCATTTTGGATGGACTGTCTACCAGCCTTGTTTCAGTGAAGTGCGGAAAATAAATGCTTAAATAACATCAGAATTCAGTGGTGTGAAAATACTTCTGTGAATCACGGCCCCAGGTTGAGCGTGGCTTTTTGTTGGTTTATTTGGTTTTCCTATCTTGTAGGATAGCATCCACTTTCGCTCTGGACTGCTGCATTCTTAGTCCCACTGTTAATGCAGTGTGGGGAAAAAAGTAGCCTCTGAAGCCGTGAGTGCTGGGTAGTCTTTCACCATCACAAAATGAATCCAGATTCAGTCATTTGAGCACTGTGCTTAGCTGACATCATAGCTCAGATTTCAGGAAGTTCATGAGCTCCAATACCTGTCACTTCCTTTCATTTCTGTTTTGACTGAGAAGTAGGAAGAAGTCTACAGAAAACAGTATTTTTAATCAAGTTTTGAAGTCATGTGAAGGTATAGGTGTACGCCTGTGAAAATTGCATCTGCATGAACAATTTGTAATTTCTATTACAACATATAGAATAAAGTATTTGTGTAAGTATGTGATGGGATATATTGCGTTGGGATAAATTTTTGAAAATGAGGTGTGTGTATTTATGGTAGTTGCCTTGTAACTGTAGAGGCACACAATCCTTCTGAGCAGGATGCTGTGCTTGCTGCAAGTCATGTAAACAGCTGCCAGGCTCTTGGGTAAAAACTGAAGTAACTTCCACCTCAGCACTGTCCTGTGTCTTACGCTGATAAGCATTAAATAACCCTGACTCACGGATACCCTCTCAAAAATGTTACAACACAGGATTTTTTGGTGATGTTTGTTAATAACGCCTTTGGCAAGTGTGAGACCTGCTTGTTATTTAGCTTGGAAATGCACGTGTTCACTGTCTCAGAATGACCTTCCATTTTTTCCTGCTTTCTGAGGCAAGGAAGATGCATGTAAGAGGTGTGATAAGTTTTGACAAAAGCTTTGTTTTAATGTCATGCAGCCAATAGGACCCAGAGTGTGCCCGGCAGATGTCTTCAAATCTGAACCACATAAATGGAGCTGTGGCCTCAGATTTCCTTTGAAATAGGTCCTTTTGAAGCAAATGCTGGGTTCACTGCTCTTTCACTGCAGAAACAGTCAAGTCCTTGTTTCCCACCTTCTTGGAGAGTGCCTCATCCACCCACTCCCATGGTCTGTTTTTATGGGGGTGTAATTTTGCTGAGAAACTTTCAGTCTGCAGAAAGGACAGGGAAAGGGAGCCCTTACCATGGTGCAGGCCTGCGTTCCTAGGGCCAGCTATTGTCAACTCTTCCTCTCCAGCAGCCCTCTCTCTCTCTCTACGTGCATCTTTCTTTCTTTCTTTCTTTCTTTCTTTCTTTCTTTCTTCTTTCTTTCTTCTTTCTTTCTTTCTTTCTTTCTTTCTTTCTTTCTTTCTTTCTTCTTCTTCTTTCTTTCTTTCTTTCTTTCTTTCTTCTTCTTTCTTTCTTTCTTTCTTTCTTTCTTTCTTTCTTTCTTTCTTTCTTCTTTCTTTCTTTCTTTCTTTCTTTCTTTCTTTCTTTCTTTCTTTCTTTCTTCTTCTTTCTTTCTTTCTTTCTTTTCTTTCTTTCTTTCTTTCTTTCTTTCTTTCTTTCTTTCTTTCTTTCTTTCTTTCTTTCTTTCTTTCTTTCTTCTCTTTCTTTCTTTCTTTCTTTCTTTCTTTCTTTCTTTCTTTCTTTCTTTTCTTTCTTTCTTTCT